>NW_027072034.1:45767940-46967940 GCF_038088225.1 Cyrtonyx montezumae | reverse complement strand
AAATGATAGGAGCCATATGTACTTACAAACCCAAAAACATCCCACCCAGAAGCAGCTAGCAATAGGATCGATGATTAATGTTGTCAGTCACTACAGATGCTACAGCTCTTGGCTGCTTTCTTGCAGGAATCTGCAGGAATGCGATCTAATGCGAACAACACAACAGTATCAATGATTTCATGGGGTTCCACAGCTTAAAGAATAAAAAAAATTACAAGAATTACAAAGGGTTTACAAGTAATCGCTATTATGTAAGCTGGTGTATCGCAATCATTATTTTTGTGAGTTGCAGTAACGTTTTTTTGCTGCAATCTTACTTATCTGTGTTTTGAACACTGCAGTTCCACACATCCGGAGCAAAGCAAAAACATTCCCTGGAGATAAGTATCAAAAGAGGCATAGATGTCTGCAAGTTTGCGGTAATTTCATTTTTTGTCAGCTGATGTTGATTTGACTCTGCCAATCCATGAGAGACTTGTTAAATAATAATAATAATAATAATTACCCAGAGTATGGGGCTCTGCAGATTCCTATTAAACATATTTGATCCAGTCCTGCTTGTTACAGGGGACTGCATAGTCCCGATTCCCCAAATGTAAGAAATTCTGTGTGCACACTGCCTTTTTACCAAGAATTCTGCATTTTCTTAGTGCTATGCCTTGAGAAAACAAACAAACAAAAAAACCCGACCCAGTGCTTCCTTGCTGCCTTCTCTGGTCTCTCTACTATTTTTTTTTTCAGGCATGCAGCTGAGGACAGTCTGGAAAATTCCCATACTTTATGATCTCTGATGTCTCTCACCTTCGTTTGCAGCAATGGCAGTTGTTTCAATTATTACATACAGAAGCTTACTGTCTTTGACTTCAGCGCAACAAGGAAATTACCAATGCCTTTTGTTTAGCTGAAGCAATTACATTATCTTTCCATTGTGGAATAGTCAGAAGAAAGTAATGGTGATGTTGTCACCTAAGTATACCTTCAAGTATTTGCTCATACGTTCCAGGAGCCTAGCTCAATTATGCCCTTATATACACATGAACAACTTCACCAGGTTTACAGGGGAAAAAATAGAGCAGATTTTTTTTTGGCGTTAATTTTGCTTTTTAAGGCCGACCATTCTAGACTAGTACTGGAAGATGGGTGGAGCATTATCTTTCTAATTAAATTTGCTATGGAAAAAAAGAAACAGAACAAAGGATCATTTTACCATATTCTTTTTTGTATGGTTTGGAATTTTATGGATCAGCACTGGACTTAGTCTGAAGAGCTGAAAAGGCTAAATTAATTATTTCAGAGAACGATATCAAATCTTTCTTAGACTTCAGTGTAAAGGACAATAATTAGGCATAAACAACTTTCACAGCTGCTCATCAAGTTAGGTGGAGATGGGAAAGCTGGCAAAACAGCGTGAACAGATTTTTAAAAGGAATATGGGTGGAAAAGGTTCACCTTGGAAATATGGATACGACCATAGGAAAGCATTCAACAAGAGGAAGAAATCTGCAGTATTGACCTGTAGGATTGAAAGTAGACGGTAAATTATATGTGGTGTTACAGAGCAGAAACATCAGAAAACCCACAGATGCCTCCAAGCAATGGATCCCATCACTTGAGGAAGAAACAAACAGATTTTTCTCTTCCGTTCCTTTGGCATGGCTACACTTTGCCTGCTACATAACTAGGTCATGCCTAGGATATTTTGAGGAATCTTCCTATTAGAAAATTAGTCTCAAGGGGAATTTAAAGAAGAGCAATTAAAATAATTAAAGAAATTGAGGGATTGATTTACGAGACATGATCAAAAGAGCTGGAATATTAAAACATGTTTCACCAATACTGTACAGTTCGGATGACATCACAGTGTTAAGATTAGCACAGGCTATATGGAAAAAGTTTATTCAGTATGGGATTACATGCATATTTTGGAGCCAATAGAGGCTGCTAAAGTAGATGCAACAAGTAAAAAAGTAAAAAACATGTTTGTGCACCGCTATTTGCTCAGTTATGGAATGCTTTGTTCTGAAGTGCAGTGACAGAAGCCCTACTCTCTGCAGGGAGATTTGACAGATTATGTAAGACACACAGGCTGAAGGGAACAATCTCACACTGGCAAAAAGTCTGGATAGAGGCCTCTAATTGTGTTCAACAACCTGTAGTAGAAGTGCATTTTAGCCTGCATCAATGTACAGATTCATAGCCAGCCAAAATACCAAACATTTCAAGTATCTGTGTTTTTCAGGCAGAATGTAACAGTGTTTTTAATCACAGACTCACAGTTCATCCTCTCCAGCTACATCCATCTATGTTAATTGATCTGTAAATATTTCACCTAAAGCTGCCACAGCCTGAAGTTCACCTCAAGAATTAAAGTTAAAAACAACATATTCCTCATAGACAGCAAAGAAATATCCTATAAGAAGACCTTTATCCTTGTGTAATTTTAGGTAGTTCACAGACTTAAGTTTAAGACCACCTATGTATCTCACAGCTTTGTCACCTGCAAATAAAGTGGTCATCTTGCAATGCTTAATGAAGCCCTGAAGTCAGGCATGCTTGTTTAATGGGTGCATACACACAGAATCTTTCATGTCTGATTCTCATATTCAAAATATTGTTAATTTATGCCAAACAGAGGCATTCGTATGGTACAATTAAATAAACAGTGCAGTGTGGTAACAGCCTATGCTGAAATGACTGTTGGAAGATAGTAAGAAAATGAGCAAAGCAGAGACTAGAAACAAAAAAGGCTTAGAGTTTGATGCAGATGCCTGGAAGTTGTTTCATCCCTTTCACTGACTGTACTGGGTCAGATTTTTATCCCAGAATGTTAACAATGACAAAAACAGAGAGAAACAAACCAACAGACAAAAAACTCTACCACCACAACTCAAATTCTTTAATATTTGCTTGTAATTGATAGAGGTTGTAGTCAATTTGTACGGGAGGGAAGATGCAAACTAGACAGATACTTTCTTTTAGCAAGGCACAATGGGGGGAAAAAGGGTCTTGTGAGTTTCTGACTTATTAGAAAATAACCTGAGGTAAGGACATGGTACCACATTTATGACCGACGAGGAAGTTCACCTCTTAGAAAAACAGTGTATCTTATGAAGACATGTCAATGGCTCAGAAAACTAGAGCTTAGTATTCTAATGAACTTACTTCTTTCATTTCTGCTTCTATGTTTGAGCATGTTACTGTTTACTAAAACAAAATTTATCTCCTCTTTCTTGGATGCTTACGATCAAATATGTAGACTTGCTAGGGCATTGCTCTAAACTGTAAAGGAAAAGAAAAAGATAGGACTCAGTCTCAAATTAAATTTTAGCTACTGCAGAGTCTGTATTTTATTGGAAACCATTAAAAAATATCTAACTTGACAAACAAGCACATTGAATCAAGCAAGGAAACACATTCATGCAGATTACAGAGATGAGTGAAGATTTAATTTTTTTTAAGGTCTGCAAACAAGGACCCTGCAGAGTCAAATTATATCACAGGATGTAAGGCACCTCACAGAACAAGAGAACAATTTCAGGAAGTTTTAGGAAACTCTGATAAGAGGTAATTGCTTAAGTAAATGCTATCATAAATTACAGCAGCAATTATACTCTGCTTTTTGAAAGCCCTCTCCTGGATACTGGCCAGAGAGCTGTATTTGAACCCTTGTGATGGGATTTCCTTTGATCCAAACAGGTAAGTGGTCTTCTGGAGTGAGATTGCTTACCTGCTTACTGTGGAAGTGAGACTTGAGATCCAATGTCCCCAAACCTGTGCAACCTGGGCTAGGGAGCTGCTTTGGCAGGGGGGTCGGACTCGATCTCTAGAGGTCCCTTCCAACCCCTACGATTCTGTGATTCTTTGAAAAATCCTGACCATCCTGTGCAACCTTCTCCTTTGGGAACACCCTACTTTTGGTAGCACATTCACCAATTGAATTTTAAGCCTGACGTACTCACAAATTCTTTTGATAACACCAAGAAACATCCATGGAAACCACTGAGAGACCATTCCTTCACCACCTCACCAATATTCTTGCTGGTGGGTCCTACCTTAGCCTAGGGTCCTGCCTCTCACCCACATGTCTTGGTTTTATGGTTTTTTTTTTGTTGTTGTTGTTGTTTTTTATTCTCCTAAATCCCGAATTATAAAGGTCTGACACAGTTCCTTTCCATGTTTCTCTACAGATATTTGACCATGGAATAAAATTCCCCCAAATCCCGACTAGTATATCTTCTCTTCCCACACCACATGCAGAAAAAGATTAGATGAACATTGCTTTCCTAACTCCAACACAATCTTGCCCCTGAACCCATCACATGGCAGGGCAGAATGGGGTCAAGCTTTTCCTTAACATCTTGGTCATCTCTCAGAACTGCTATATATCATGTAAGCATTCCCTTTTGTTCTTTGAAAATAGCCCCTGAGAGAAACCTTTTTATAACTTCTATCAGATGATATCCCTCACTCCCTGAGTACCCAGTCATCATCTGATCCCATGCTCAGCTCATCAAGTGATCCCAATCCCACATCAGATGATCATTATCTGGGACAGCAAAAAAAGGTCTTTCTGGGCTTGTCCACTTTTTCTCCTGCATGTCACATAGTCCAGATACAGCTCTTCATAAATCAGGAGCACTTGCCAATGCTGATCTTCCTTTATGGCCTAAATCATAACATTTCATACCTGCATCAGCTAGTTGAAATATCTTAACCTCTTCCAGCTGGTGACTTGCGTACCCAGCTACAGGATAGGACCTGAGGTTCACAGGCAAAAAGAACACAACAGGAAAAAACTGATTCATTATATGTAAAGCATAGCCCTGGCAAGCCCAGGGGAGGTCAGATAACCAGTGCTGGGGATGGCTCAGGGTGCTACAGCTGCAGCTTCAGGGTAGCCCACTCAAAGTTTCCATCTATGAATAGTCAGTTTTTCTACAGTTCTTTCTGTTCTGTTCTGCTTCTATTCCAGTTTGTATTTCCTAGCAATTACAAAATGAGTAATGCTGTTTTCCCAACCCAGCCAAGTCACATCTTGTCTACCATCTATGATTTTATCATTTCCCATTTTACGCAGGTGGTTTCAGTGACAGGCTAGACCCTGGACAGCAAAGAACCACTCTGAGCAGGCAGATTTGCTATCTTTCATCATAGACTCAGTATCCAGTAGACAGTGATCTCCTTTATTTTGATCCAGATCAGCACTTACAGCTGAAATGACATAAAAGTGAAATGAGACCAGTGAAATCTTAAAAAAAAACCCAAGCAAAAAAAATAATAAGGTCAGGGAGAGCAAGTTTTTTGACAGCCTGTATTCCTTTAAAAACTATGAAAATAAGGGGAATTTGTAGCCTGAGCTTTGCATAACATGAAGGAAATGCTATTCTTTCTGATCAAAGTGTTTATAGGGAAGGAAGTCCTGCACACAGAAGAATGGATGACAAATTGATTAAAATAGGAATTATTAGTTCATCCACAGCTAGCAGTGGTAAAATGCTTGAAAATTAAAAAACAAAACAAACAAACAAACAAACAAACAAAAACTGTAAAAAACAGACAGCGGAAAAGATGTTTCACCTGCAACAGAGACCACAAATACTTAGTTTACTTCATATGTGTTGTGAAATACTGTTTCATATAAAGTTGTTCTCTAGTTCTTTTCTGAGTAATGATGCCTCAGTGTACAGTCTGAGAAGTGTCGGTGAATAATAATGTGGGCTTTTTTTTAATCTTATGTGTATCTATGCTTTGGACTCCTTATTTTAAAGGCTGTTGCCATCAAAGCCAAAGACAGATTTACTGCTGACGTCCAGGGTGACAGAATTTTGATCTTTGCCTAGTGCCCTACAGACAGGACTAGACTTAGTTCTGTTACTTGGCCATTGGACATCCTAGGCAGAAGTATATGTAACTACATTTAAAAGAAAATACAGTCAAATAAAGAAAGAAAGAAAAACTCAACAAGGGAGAATGACAAAAATGCTCAAGTACATGCTGATAAATCATACTGGCTACACTGACATGATGCACATACTGTCTTAGCTGTATGAGGGATGTCAGTGCATGTTCACGTGATGGAGTTTCGGTTGTTAGCAGAAGCTTTGCCATCCTGCCTGTCACGTTTCTGTTTTCAAGTACCATGCTAATTCCAAGTGAAAAGATGGTCACTTCCTCAAAAGGATCTCCAGGCTAAATAAAGCTGCCAGTCTAAAGGGCCGAAACGGTGGTGCAGGAAGGCTGATCCACAGTAGACTCTCCCGTGAGCCTTGTCAATGAGCTCATAATTGCAGAGATTTTCAGATGTCTACAGTGCAGATGTCTGTGTTGGACCTGGTTGTCGCAACAGCCTTAACAGTCAGCAGAGCCATTTTCAAGATGCAATTCATCTCAGCCTACTGAAGATGTCTAAAACACATCAAATTGTGGTTTGCTTCTTTCTGTTGACTCTGAACAGTTCAGGTGAATGCCTGTCTGGCATTCCACATCCAGACAGTGCTCTGCACAGATTAAATTGATTTCCTTCTATTCAGAGATGCTCTCAACACAAAGTCAGCACTGTCATGTGAGGGACTGCAGCAATAACTCTTCAGAAGTTTTCTCCTTAGCAGAAAGTTGTGCACAAACTTCTCCATTTCATAAGGAACAGCTCATGTTAGGAAAAAGAGATGATTTTTCCATGGGAAAAACAATACGACAAGATAATACTGATCCACTCAGCAGGCCATGATCTGTCTCTTGGCTGCTAGACCATATCTGAGTTTATTAAAGGCATCATGGAAAGAAGTTGGAAGGACTTTGTGGTTACTCACAGGCAGGTCCTCTAAGATGTTGCCAGGTAGCATCTAATTATAAATGGGTTTTTAAATGCAATGTAATTAAATCAAAAGATAGAGTCAGCAATATGATCGAAAGTGAATGATGTATATCTCACCTAAATAGTTTCACAATTAGAGTTACAATGAAGAGACCAGATTTGGAGAAACGGACGAAAGTTAATCTTCTGAAATGTAAGCTACAAGATACTAAGCCTATCGATAAGGTAAAAGATTAATGTAGAAGGTCTTTCTTTAGTCCAATATTAAAACTTCATCAGAACCCCTTAAAGTAATAGTTTGGACTAATTACAGAAAAATGACTTTTGGAATTAGCATGAAAATATTCAGCCTAGAGCAGCATCCACGGCCTTGCAACCTGAAAGCTGTCAAATAACTTGTACTTGATTGTGGAGTTTGTACCACAGTGTTGCTAGCTCAGGCATTTAATAAAACATTTCAGGGGACACTTCAAGAGAAGGATCCTGTCTTCTAAAGAGAGCGGCAGGCTGGGTCAGGAGATCAGTGCTTAAGCTTTAAACTGCTACAGACTATCCTGCCTTGGGTAAATTACAGTGTGTCTGAAATGTGGTGGAAACTACTTTCATCCTCTACAGGTTTGTAAACCCATGAGGACACAAAGTGCTTCAGCAGTGAATTCTTTAAAAATACAGTTTTAACAGCAATTTCACTTGGGATGGCTGTATTTTATATTCCACCTGAATTTTCCTTAACACTTCTTTATTGCTTGCCTTACATTATCTGATCAGTACCTCAGACATTCTTTATTATATTCTCCTGTCAGCCACTAGGTTAAAAAATCCCTTTTTGTTGTTGTTTTTTTTAATCTCTTCTTCATAACTCTGACGGTTAACTTTGAACTGACAGAACTTCTGATGAGCACAGAATGGTATGCATAGCTGTTGTTAAGGATTAACAAGTTTGCTTTGAGGTTTTTTACTGCAACGCCTGTCTAATGAATACTGTGCCATTGATGTTAGCCTGGAGTACAAGAAAATCACAAAGTTAACCAGACTGGAATACTTTCTGTATTCAAAGTTCAAGTGCAACATGTTTCATTCATTTATTTTGTCCATGAGCAGAAAATCTGCTTAGAATTTCTGATGTGGAAACGTCTTAGTTTCTCAGTTGTGCTTGACAAAGGGTTGCTTTTATGACCTAAAGCTCGTGGCGGGTATCAGAAAGAAATGAGTTTGGTGTGGCTCATGTGCTTTCTGTGTTTTGCTGGAATTGTTATGGTGCCGGGTTTCAGTTGTAAGACGAAAAGAATGTTCTTGGTTCACACCTGTGGGGTATTAGAAATTGCGGTTACTTTTGTCTTCTGATCCAGGCAGTGATAGAGCGGCACTGAGTTTGTACTCAGATGAATTCAAGCAGCAAGCTTCTCTGTTCTGCATGCTCAATGTTTCCTTCCTTTGTCTTCCATTTTTTCCCCTTTTCAGGACTATGTCTGTCACTGTCTACAATACTGCCTCTCACTGTGCTGATAGAGCTCGGGTTGGTTTCTCTCCAAGTCCTCGCAGTGCCAGAAGACATGGATTCAAAAAGACATCTGAGAAGGCTGAAATGAAACTTCTGAATTATATTTCCTTCTCAATTCCTTCTTTAAAGTATACGCTTTTGTGTTTCACTTCATCGCCTGCTCAGACTGACATAGCCCCATGCAACAATAAACAGTCTTAAACTGCCAGCCTTTAACTTTTACTGTTTGCTTAGGAAGTGTGTGAGAGCAAATCTGAAAGAGCATTATTTCATTTTTTGACCAAATGTATGATGAATAACAGATTTTGCAATAAAAGCAGTTCAGGAAAAGACAAGATGCATTCTCTTTGTAATAGCCATGCTTGACTATGTCAAGCAGAGCCATAAAACTTAACTCTGGCCAATATATTATACAGGCTTATTGGAACAAAATTATGCAGTTGCCTGAGTCCATTCTTTAAGAACCTCCAAAAAGGCAGTCTGGTGAACCCTCCTACTCCAGGGTTCAGTTATGAGACCACATGATTTGTGGGGTTAACTTACAGGGCTATCTTCACTTAAATTTCACTTAAATTTCTTGACTCCTCTATTACTAAGCATAAAGGACTGTTGGAACTACTGACCTCTTGGCAACAAAGTGACTTTACTACTGACTGAATTTTATCCTTCTTTCTCATGCATGGATAATGCCACATTACGTTTTAAAACAAGGTTCTGTTTTATTCAAAACAGTGGTACTTTTTGTTGACAAAGGGACCCTCATTTTCTCCTTGTATGCAGTGTTTCTAGTCAAATCATACATTGTCAGTAGTGTTAGCATGCTTCTGGTAGTGAACCTCGTTTCTATCTTTGTAATACTCATTGGAGCCTGACTTTAAGGGATTGCTTTCTGGAAATAAGTGTCATTGCTTGCATTGTTTGCGGACTCTTTCAGTTCACACAAAATACTTCAAACATGGCATATTTCATTGCTTGGATTATATGCAGTTTGTTCTAATGGTGGCCCCAAGTCACATTTACAGTATATACTTCTGTAGAATGAAACTGCTCAGAGCTCCATTTACAAAATTTTAGGATTTAAATGGCTTGTAAATGTTCCTGTCCATAAAAGAAAGAGTTCCCTCTTCAAAGATAGTAGAAAGATGTGCACATTCATTTGCAAACCAGTGTTTGGGCTCTTTTATCTGTCCTAAAAACCAGCTGAATCAATGAAAATTTCTCTCTTCAGCTGGCTTGCAGTCAAGCCCACAATCATGTTCTCTGTGTGCCTTGAATGTTTAATCAGTAAACACTGCAGGGAAATATTTAACTGCAAACACAAATCTATCATCCTGAGCATGCCATAAACACACAGGGAAATTCCTATTTAATTTTCTAAAATTGCTTGCTTACAGGACTAAGTATGTGGGATTAAACTGACTTTAAAAAATGTAAACTGAGAAGCAATGGGATGCACAGATTCTGTTTTGGCCCTGTGCTGCTCCTGCGGGGTTTGCAAAGATGCTATCGTGCAGCGTTTCAGTCATGGCAGGAATGAACTGGAAATGGCTTGAGAAGAGATGGTGGGTAGGGAAAAGGTTGCCATAAAACCTAAGGTCGCATTTCAAGCTGCTTGAAATAGCATCTGCTAGAAACAAGTCACACAACTGTGGTGCAAATCAAAGCTGGCAAGACAGGGAAGTAAAAGGAGAAAACAAGACAAGGTGTCTCTGCATGGAGGAAAAGCAACGGTAATCTGTCTGACCTTTCTTTAACCCTCATCAAGCCCCAGTGATCTTTCCCATTTCTGCTCTGAACATTTTGTGTTCTCAGGTCCATTCGCACTTCTTTCTTCAGTGCGCTCATCATTTAATATCTTCCCTGACTGGAGATCTCCTTCTTTAACGCTCTGACTGTTATTTCCCCTCTGCCAGCCTGTCTTTCCATTTGCCATCCTTCTGTAAATAGCTCTGATTCCTAATTCACCCTAATATCTTTCATTCATTGTAAGATCTTGTACGGCTATTCAGAAAGTGATGGAGCTTTCTTGGTCTTATTCAAACTCTGCAGTCATTTGCTAAGCTTTCCTGTTTGTTCTCAGATCTTTCTGCTTTTCTTCTTTTCCCAGGCCGTACTTCATGCTGTTTGATGCCAGCCATTTGCATCCTCTCCCGCTGCTAGTCCTCTTTCATTCCAGTGATTTCTGATTTCTCTGATGTTTGCAGCCTCTTTTTCTCGCATGCTTATGTTCTTGCAGACTTCTTGGTGGAATCAGTTTTGGAAACGCTTACTGCTGTTTGGCTTTGGGCCATGTGACAGAGAACATGTTTAAGAACTAATGTCTCTTTCCTGGAAGCCACTCTTTCCAGAGCACACCGCTCTCATACCATCCTCATTTCAGTACCAGGAGGCCACGCTCTCCAAACAAAGTTACAACCTCACTCTGGAGAAGAGCATTTCCTTCTAGAGAATTTACAGTTCAAATAAAGGCAAAAAAAAAAAAAAAAACATTGGCAAAATATTGCTCCTGTTTTACAGCATCTGAGTTGAAAGTTTAATTCAGATATTGTAAAACTTTTCTGATTTGTTAATGGTAGAAATATTCTAGGGAGCTGCTTTGGCAGGGGGTTGGACTTGATGATCTCTAGAGGTCCCTTCCAACCCCTACAGTTCTGTGGTTCTGCTGCATGGACTGTCACCTCACTGGCTCTCCTAGAAGCCAAACCAGGCCTGGATGGATGTGGAGATCTCCTCAACATCTGCCATAGGTATTCTGCATCAAAATTAATGTGCTACTGGTTTTGATGGCTTTACTGTAAAGTGTGATGAGCCAGAAGAAACTGGTTTAAGAACAATAAAATAGACTGCTGCTGTTCCAGCTCTTGGAAGCTAATGGTAACAATATAGTTGGTGCCTTTATTGGTAACCTCCTTCAGGTTTGCCAACCTTTTTCCTTTCAGTGAGCAGTAAATGCCAAACGTTCACAGTTTTCTTTTTGCTGTGCAGGTTGGCTCTTTTTAAATAACTTGGTTTTCTGTTGTGTTGCATTGGAAAAGAAGATGATCTTGAGTGGGAATCCAGATTCAGAGGTCACTCTGGGCAAATCTTTATGTGGAACATGTCAATGCTTATTCACTGCAGAAGCCTCTTTCCCTCTAAAGCAAACTACTTTTCACCATGAATGCATGTTTTACTCTAACTTCCCTAATGCCCTCCAGGGAGGTAAAGCATTAAGCAAGGTTTTGTATGAAGTTATATGTACTGGTGTATATGCAAGCAGCTTATAAACCCGAGCCAGAAGTGCAGCTGTTCAAACAGATGCCACAGTTGGCCAACTGAATGCAATCAGGCCTGCACTTATAATTCTAGGAACAGTTCTTCTCAGTCAGTTCCTCACAGTCACATCTTTTAAAAAGATATAAAGAACAGAAAGGTTGACAAATATTATTCCTTAAATCCAGAGTAAAATACACAGATGCCTTCCTCCTCCTTTTCTTCCTCCCCGACTGCGTAGAAATGAGTTGCAGTGAAATTCTCACTTTTTCATTTAAAAAATATGTTTTTACTGACTACAGGAGCCAGAAACAAGCAACTCTGTGAAGTGGTTCAGGATTTGTTAGCGAGGTGATAAAGTCAAGGCGCAGACATTGCTGGGAAAGGCAGAAGGAAAGTTTTAAATACAGTGTTAAACTTAGAGCAAATGTGACAGTGGTCATCTGCTGCAGCAGGGATGATGGCTTTCCAACCCTTGGCTATGATCGTTGTAAAAGATGGAGAAAAGGCTTGTCAATTATTTAGTACACAAATGCCTATTTACAACTACAGCAGAGATGTATAATGGGAAATGGAAAAGGGCCATTTGATGCCACGGATATAAATGAGGGTCCCCATATTTAGGCATACATTTGGCTTATTTCTAAAGCTATCTTAGCTAGAGCAATTCCTAAAACATGATCTTCAGCATCAATATTTTTAAGCATTTTTATCTACTTTTTTTCTCATTCTATTGCATTTTTTTTTTATTATTTTAAAAATATGAACAGGTTGATAATGGCAGATACCTAGCAATTCTAAGTTGTTCATCATTCAGAAGAGGGCCACAGAAATGATCCAAGGGATGGAATACTCCTCTGTCAGGACAGGCTGAGAGAGCTGGGACTGTTCAGCCTGGAGAAGAGAAGGCTCTGGGGAGATCTGATAGCACCTTTTAGTATCTAGAAGCAGACTTTAAGAAATAAGGACAGGCTCTTTATCAGTCTGTTGTGATAGGACAAGGGGAAATGGTTTCAAGCTAAAGAAGGGGAGATTTAGGCTGGATATAAAGAAGAGGTTTTTTAGAATTGGTGTGGTGAGGCACTGACACACATTGCCCAGAGAGGTAATGGTTGGGTGCCCTATCCATAGAGATACTCAAGATCAAGCTGAGCAGTGCTCTGAGCACCCTGATGTGGCTGTAGATGTCCCCATACATTGCAGGGGAGTTGGACCAGATGGCCTTTAAGTCCCTTAAAACTCGATCAGTTCTGTTACTCTGTGATTCCATTTTTCAGTGGTCTTAATGACACATGCATATATATAAAGTGCAATTTTATTACTTGCCTACAGTACTCCGGCTGGGTCTATAGTACACTGGGAGGGAAGCACTTCCATTTCAGTGCTCCTCAGATAGCATCTTGTTACTGGCTATATAGGCAGGAGATGACTATCCAAATGATCAAAGCAAGTGACTCAAATCAGGTGTGGGTGAGTCCCTGAATTCCTCTGAGCACCCTGTCCAGTGACCTAGAGCCCTAAAAACTTGTTACAGTCCAAAGCAAATAAAACTGATTCCATTTGATTGCTACATCCTCACGCTTCGAGACTGAGGAACTTTTACAAGATGTGCTGAGAAAAACAGGCCAATGTCTTAGACCACACAGATGAGGGTCATTGCAAAACTAGTTAACTATAGCAAGGGAAAATCCTTGCTTCAAGCTACAGACTGAAGAAACTTTGAAGGAAACTTTTTCTACCTTGCCAGGTCCAATTCTTCAGTCTGCAGGTCATCTTATTCTGTTTTCACTTTAAAACTCAATATTGATCACCATGCAGGAACTAGATTTTTCCCACTGACCTCAGCGTAGCCAGATCATGTGTGTGGTGAGCACGGATGGATGGAGTCCTTTTTGTTTTCAAACTGATAATAACCTTACTACTCGTGTAATTTGGCTGTATGTTCACGTGAGCATCATACTCAGAGCTTACTTCACAGGTTTGATTTAATTTGCATCCATGAACCAGGTATAACTGTCTGCCTGCACTGTCAGACTTCACAGCACGACTGACATTCCAAAGCTTGGGATGTGCCAGTAGAAATTTCTAGTTTCAGACATCTGACTGTGTAGTTATTCAGGCTGTTCTTAAGACAGATGGCTTTCCTTACAACCAGGGAACAGCAAGCTTTTATCAGCACCAAGCTTGCCGCAGTTTCTTCTCACTGATACACCAAGGTCAGGCATTTAGAGTAGCTGAAGAGGTGGTCTCAGAGCTCCTTTGTAAATCTGTTTCCACCTCCGATGCTGCACCCTTTCTGAGCTGGGAAGGGAGTTAAGGTTTTTTAGACAAAAGGGATTTCGCAAACAGTTGAGAAAAGCAGAATGACCATTCAAATATTAAGAAACTTTCGTTCTATAAAATAATAGTAACCAATTCCCCAGAGTTTAAAACTGTAAATATCCCTTTATCCTTCCTCTCCAACAAGCTCATTCTCACATGGTCTGTACCTTTCTGTAGGGGAAGCACCTCACCCACACCGCTGTGTGGTATTAGCAGGAATGACCCCATTTAGCAAGTTCCTTATGCTCCAAAACAAATACAGCAAAGGTTAAAAAGCAATCTACAATCAAAAATCACACAATTTGAAGCATTCCTGAAAATATCTCAGCACTGTCCTGGGGCTTACAGCTAGGCCAAGCCCTTGGTTTTGACAGTGGCATTATATGAACAGTCTGAACAGCTGGTCACCAGGTGGACTTTGGATTGTATCCAGAGTGTTTTCTGTCTGCTGTATCCCACTCTCACTCATGCAGATGGCTCAATACAAGGCAGATACAATCACTGCATTTTGTGGGACACTTCTGCATTGAACAGCTCAGATGAGCCTTTAGGGCAAGAGGCGCAGCATGCCTTTAGGACACAGCATGTGAGGGACCTCTGTAGGCATCTGTTTCCTAGGGCAGAAACACTCAGAGCAGGTACCCAGGACCATGACCAGGTGGCTTTCAGGTATCTCCTAGAAGGCGACCCCACAAACTGTCCATCACGCTCACACTAAAGACATGCTTTCTGCTTCATCCCCAGGCTTTGCAGCAAGCTGGGCATGTGTAGAGGCAGGGCTGAAGGAGTCCTGTTAGCCTCAGGTAAGCACAGTCCCAACTGTAGGGCCTAGCAAGTTTCACTGTTACGATTTCAGCCCCTCCTGCTTGCAGGTCACGCAGGGAACATGAAGCACAGCGGCGTGCCCAGCTGGATGGCCTCAAACTGTGGGCCTCCACGTAGCTGCTCGAGCACTTCTCTTCACTGTGAGCCCTTATTTATGGACCTGCCAAAAACATTTCCTTCCCTGCAGCTAAGGCCCATGTATTTCACAGCCCTCTCAGGCCACTAGCAATCATTTTCTGTCTAACTGATATTAATTCAGGCTAGCAGAAGTTAACCAAATGCTTATCAAATTAGCATCTGTGTGTACACACAAATCTGTGGCAGAAGTAAAAAGATTTGTTTTGCATTTCAAAGCACCCTTTTGATCTAGAAGGCAGCAGATTTTCTAGCTCTCTTATGCATTTGTAGTTAATAATCAGTTTTTTGTTTTTCTTTTTAAACCCTCATGGCCACTCATTTCCTGGATCCTTTCTGTTGTTTCACCATGCCATAGGACAAGTTCAGTTTCCTGATTCCCTCCTCAGTCAGCTACGTTCCCTATCAGGCCTTTTCTCCCTGTTTCTATGATGAGCTCAGTTCACCAAACCTGGTTTCGGTCTGGCTGCATCCCTAATATCTTCAGCTACACTGTACAGCTATAAAAGCTGTAATTTGCGTTTGAATTGGTATGGAGTACAGGGGAGGAACTGGAAGGATCGCATATATGCAGACAGAGTAATTTATCATGTTTAGTATCACACTTAATATCACATTTTACAATGACATAGTTTGTTTCTCAATCCAGTCCGCTTGCACATGCTAAAAGCTATCCCTTTTTAAGTTACCCTGTGTTTTCTTCAGAACTGCTTTTGGTATTTTCAAGTCCAGATAAGTAAATAAAGTAATATGTATATATATATATAGTATATAAGTATATAAGCAGTAAATAGTTATCATAAAAAAAACGTTTGTGGGCAAAAATAGTGGTAAGTGCTGAGGAATGTGTGGTTTGCAATGTTTGCTCATAATCTAACTTTGCTGATTGTGCAGTGATGATAGAGATACATGTGGTTCGGCCTCATTTATGCTAGTTATTTAAATAGCTGCAGGAGTGAAAATAAAGCCAAGGGGCTAAACGCTGTAAAAGTTGATTAATTTTTCTTAGTAATTGCACTTGTGAGGTCAACTCGTGTAGGTGAGGGAATGAGAAAACAGGAGAAGAGTTGCAACCTCACAGCCAGGCTACTGAAAGAGTGAACAGACCCAAGCCACACACAGTGAGCAGAGCACCTAGATGCTCTGACTGCCAGGGAAGTACAGGCTTTTGTCACGTCTCTGGCCTTACTGCAATGCCTCTAGCTGCCAGCGATGGAAATCCATCAGTGCTATCTGCAAGCTGGCTGTAGAAATGTTTGATAGCACGCTCTATTTGTGAGGTATGCATGCTTTTCTGATGTGAAAATGCTGTAAATGAACAAACCACCTCTCTCTGCAACACTGCTTTCCTGATTTTATCCCATTCTTAATTGAACCTCCACTTTTTTGATCCTCCAAGAGAGAAGAAGCCGTGTACAGTGCTATGGCAGTTGGCCTGGATAGTCAAATTCCCCAGGGCAGCCTTGTCTCCACCTTGTGCCTCTATGTCACCCTCTGTAGATCTGTGCATGACTGCTACTCTACAGCTGGAGAGATACAGTATTTTCTTCATAAACTAAGGCGTTCTTTTTCTTGCTGTACTCATTTTTTGCTGCTTCCTGGGCTAAGGTCCAGAACAGGATGACGTATGTCTTCTGTTCCCATAAGTCCTATGAATAGCATTACCGTGTGAAACCAGAAAACCCTGGACATATTTTTATGTCAAAGAGAAGTCACTCAGTAAGCCCCATATTCCAATGCAATTAATGAGTCAAAAAGGAAAGAAATTCAAGGAAATGATCAGTCAGGTGTGTTTTCTTGCCCACATGTAAGCATCTGGTGTGATATGAAATGCCCTCAGGTAGCCCTCCTAGTGTTCAGCTGCTGGTCCAGAATGCCTTTGATCTCCTACAGGGCTCCATCTGCCAGCCCCATGCATAGGCCTTAGAAGCCCTAAGACCTAAACCAACAGAAGACAAATGGAGACAAGCAGGGGATGAGTGTTAAAACTTGAACCTTGCTCCAAGTCGAATTACAAACCTAAGAACACCTTAGGATATCTCAGACCGCACTAGATGCCTGTGTGGGTAACTGCATGAAATG
Source organism: Cyrtonyx montezumae (assembly GCF_038088225.1). Lineage (NCBI taxonomy): Eukaryota > Metazoa > Chordata > Aves > Galliformes > Odontophoridae > Cyrtonyx > Cyrtonyx montezumae. The sequence continues at coordinate 46,951,009 of NW_027072034.1, read as the reverse complement.
CAAAAGGCTCAGAGGAATTGATGCTTTAAAAAATATCAGGTAATATTTTAATAGAGAACCTCGTAGAGCTGTGATAGGTCAAAGATATGGGTCCTTTCCCAGTGCAATAACAAGTAAAAAGGATAATAAATGAGGAAAAAGAGAGAGAGAGAGAGAGAGAGAGAGAGAGAGAGAGAGAGAGAGAGAAGAGCTTCTTGTTTTCATTTAAATGATTCCTTTTGGGGGAAATGAAACAAGATGTGCAACCATGTGTTTCCAAGACTGTCAGAAGTGGCAGTTAGACAGTACTGAGCCACTGCTGCATTTGAAAGCGACTAAAAAAAAGGTAGATGCCAAAAAATAATTAGAGATACAGAGATGCATAATTGGTAACAACTTTGAATAGAATTTCAACAACAGCACAGCCCTAGAAGTATCAGAGTGAACAGTAGACACACATCTGTTTGAGGTTAAAAAAAAGAGGGGGGGGGAAGAGTTAGAAGCCTAAGCTGCTCTGTTGTTTATACATCTTCATGGGTATTATTTTCTCACAGATTCCCACTATAAAATTATATTCAAACCTTAAATTGCATTTTATTGGGTAGTTCAAGTGCTGATGAGAATCCTAGATTAGAGTACATAGAATGGCTCGGGCTGGAAGGGACCTTAAAGACCATCCAGTTTCAATCCCCCATGTTTAGGAATGCTTCTGCTTGGCAAAAAGAACTATATTAAGCTAGCAATGAGATGCATTGATAGAGTACCCCTTTCTAAATGTTATCCTCAAATTATATTAGTGATTAAGGCATCATTCCTTGTGATGCCGTGAGTACATCACTGACTTTATTCAAGACCAGAGAACACACATAATAACATAATTAGATAACATTTTCACAACGTTATCTACTTCAGGATCACTGATGCTTAAATGCTGAAGAAGAAAAAATGAACTGTTGACCCAAAACTTTATCAGTAAGAAAAAAAAAATAAGCCACCTCCACATGCAAAAATTGAGAGAACTGCGTGCAGACCTATCTGGGAAATCCTCCCACAGTCAGTGATCTGTGTTTTGTACCTGTTTTTCAGAGTAATCTTTTATCTGGGAACAAAGCTGTGCTTGCTGAAACAGCTCTGCTTGTATAAAGTAACAGCTTGTCCAATAAGCAACAAAGGACAGTTTAGTTCTCAGTACAAAGAACCTGGCTATCTATCTCTTGATGAGTTTGCTCAAGAAACAGAGCGATAAAGCTTCATCCTCAAATAAGGCTGAACAGTCTGGTGATGCCATGCTAGCACAGCCCCAGATTGCATCTGGACACCTTAAGGGGACTTGGTGAGAACTGGCTAGCATACACGCCCTGCTCTGCACTGGCTTGTACATGCAAATCAAAGGTTGTGACACACAGCATCACCTTAATGTCACTCAAAGGTCTGAATTAAAGTTCCTCACATAGGACTGGCTTTAACACCCAGGGGAGGGGTTCCACTTATCTCCATACAGCAGCCCACATCAAGTATTTCACTACAAAACAAGCTAATGGAAGTCTGCAATGCAAGAAGGGAAGAATTACATAGGAGTTAGCCAAGAGTGAGGGCTGTGCTCCTAGAAGGCAGTCACTGTGTACCTTGGGCACATTATGATAAAGCTGACTTTGCTCAGGAACAGCGTGCTGGTGTCTCTCTGGATGCACTTCTATGACAAATCTATTACGCCGATAAACTGGGAAATACAAAAAAGCAGACTGACAGTACTGTTAATTTTAGGAGGTGGTCAAGCACTAAGGAGGCTAGTGGGAAGATTTCTGCTATCCACATAGAGAGTGCAGATTACATATGAGAGGAGCATGACAGTGTAGGACAGAATGTAAGAACTGCCATAAATAAAGAATGAAGTCATTTCATCTCATTTTTAAAAATGGATTTAAGCACATTAACAATCAAACAATGAATTTCTTTGCAGGATACATTTATCATACACAGAAAACAATACTTATTGTTTGGTTGATTAAATAGAGAGAAAAGCACAACAAAAAACACAATACATTATTCAAAGTGTTACATACTATTTGTTAACTGACATTTTCCGAATGAAGGCTTTTTTTTTTCTTTTTAAAAGTGATCATGGACAATGCATAGTGGGAACAAAGAGTCTAGAAATCTAACATTCCACAGCTGTGAGTCAGCATGAGAAATAAGGCTATGCAGAGGAAAAAACATCAGTGGGTTTCAAAACAATACGTATTCCATCGACAGCCTTCAGATAAGAGCATATGAAATCGAAAAGCAAAGTTACGGAAGAGAGGAATTAAAAACATTAACACACAACTTGAAAAGGAAGAAGCCTCTTTTCTCTTGTGATGACTTGGAAATAGCCTTTGAACTTTGGAACTGATGTTCAGTGAAGGTCAGTTGCAGCATGATGCTGCGAAACAAACCCTGGAACATCTAGAGGTGAGAAATAAGCCAGGTCCATTTTACTAAGTAAGCTGCAACTATCCCAACCACTCGTTCAGTGCACATTTATCAATGGGACAACAAAGTATGAAAGAAAGAAAGAAGTTTGAACACTGCTCATTGAATATCGCAGTGAAAGGCTAGAAAATGTATCTGCATGCTCTGAAATGTTAATTACAAGATAGTTTTTTTCCGTGTTTCACACCAATGCAAATGTAATGAATGGAATTGCAGTGTTTTATCCTGCTCTTTGTTCCTTCCTTTTCACACTGGGTCCAATGTTTGGTGGCAGACCCTACTATAACGCTTTCCAGATGCTTCATTAATACAGCATATGTACCACAGGTAACTCAGTTACACTAGGTAATAAATCTGGATGCAGTTTTACATGCACTTCAGGATAAAAGGGTATAAAATAACTGCTAATACTAGTTCTTACCCAAGTTAGATTTAGCTTCCTTTCTCACAAAGTGAGACAGGTCTAGCTGTGGGAATTAATCTGAATGCAAATGTATGGAATGCTTTTCCAAATAACTATACATTTCTTTTACAAATTTTTAAAACAATTAAATACAGAATAGGCTACATAAACCTTTATAGCTGTTCTTCATCTGTCACAAATGATATCCAGATACTAATTCATACCTTCCAGATAGAGGATAAAAGTAAATCATTTAAAAAAAAATGAACAAACCACCACCTAGAAGAAACTATTTGGTACAGCACATCGTTCTATAAAATGCGTAGCAAACTAATGGCAAACTTCAATTGCTGATACTCTGTACTGAAGAAAAATATATATTTTAGCAAAGTAGTGAAGAAACCTGGGACACCCTGATGCGATGGGAAGGTCTGCCCTTGAAACATTTCTTCTGTATTCTCTGCACAGCCTCACTCATACCAGTCATCATTCAGAATGGCACAAACAGCAGTGGTGAGAGAGTGATAGATTCTAAAATCAACCACTTTTAACCACCCTGGAAATCATTGTTTAATGTGTCTATAGCTGAAGCTTCTCAGAAAGCAGGAAATGTGTCCTGAACATCAGATGAACCAAACGCAAACAGCTGAGGTTACATTATGTCCATCACATGTCTTCTAGTAAGAAAACCCTATAGAACAGTTATGGAAGGAGAACACAGTTCCAATTTTTAAAACCCAGAAAAAGTCAGGGAATTCATATAGAGAAGGAAAAATACCTGTACTGCAGAATATGGAAACTCTGTTATCTCTAAAAAAGCAGCAATACAGAATGTGGCTTCATATGTATCTACTACCAATATATATTTATGTATACACACACAGAGACAAAAAATCAGAATGAACACTAAAAGATGTAATTGCTGATACAGTTGGCTGTTTCATTGCAATTCCAAAGGGTGAGTTAACAGATTTTCCACTCTGGCTCATAACTTTGCACTGAATAATCTGCAAATTTGTCTGCAACTTCCCCAGCAAAGTTTCTCTGATTTAACTTATAAGGAAGCAAGCTGGTTTTAATTTCCAAAGCTAGCTATGAGTGTGTAACATTCTACATGCTAAGAAGTTACCTGTCATCATGTCACACATTATCAGACCATGCTATGGAAGTCTTTGCTGATATAAAAAAAGTCTCCCTAAAGGAAAAAAAAAATCAGAACAATAATTGATAGAATTGATAATTTATAGAATTCTGACAATTTTCAAATAAAAGCTACATACAACACTTCCCAATGTTGACATTACTTTTTCCATCTGATACAGATTTAAAAAGAATAGTATATACATACATAATAGTATCCATCCAAACAGTGAGAGTGCTCTGTTTTACACTTGAGAAAATAACTCCTTATAACGATATTGATATATACTTTATTAAAGAATAAGTTCTACTCTGGGAGGCTAATATAATGAGAAAGATTTCATTTTAAAGAAAGATTTCTTTTTAATTTTTATAAAAATATAAATAGAAGAAACATTGCAAATAACCCAGAGTAAAAAGGCATCACACAAAACATTAGGTGCCCTTGAGTTCTCCCTTGCTAAACAAACAGAACAGTCAAAACAAAACAAAACAAAACCAACCATCCCAATAACTGTATGTAAGTAAAAAATGGCACTTGTTTTCCAGAATGTAATCCATACAATAGGATTCTAGGATAATAAAATGGATCCACTAAACAACTTTTTCTTTAGAGAGTGATCCACCTTAGCTGTTACCTTTTCCCACAGTTAATCTATGGTATGTGCTGGGTCACCAAAGTGATCCTAGTTTGCTTAAAACCTTGATTCGAAGTACCTACACCTACCTAAATCAAAACCCTCAAAAATGTTCAGTATAATTTCAGTACATGGAAAAATGGACCCATGAATTATTTTTAAACCCCTACATCTCTTATTTCAACCACAGCAGTTATCCAGGGTCTTTACAGTGTACTAGCTTGCCTCTTTTGGTAGAGCCATGACCAACAAGTCTTCTCTACCCTCATGTTGATAATGAGGTCAAACAGAGACTGAAATTCTACTTAGTGCAAGTTTCGTTTTCAGTGATCATGTAAAGTGAAATCAATAGGATTTTTCATATGGTAAAACATCATGTTTTGTTAGCACATTAGATAACCAGGAACAATCTGCTAGCTTCCATATAGCATATGTAATGGATGCATTATTTAAAAACAGCTCCTCTTCCATCTCCAGGAGGAGTTACTATACTAAACAGATCATCCCAAGCAGCTGAAGTCAACATGAATACATAAACTATCAAACTTGAAATGTTTATCACTGAATATTTTTGAAATCACCACAGGTACATTTCTTATTCCCCTAAAAATTAAGACAGCACTGCAACTTTTTGAAAAGTTAATATCTTGACTTATTATGTTGCACTACAGTGCAAATTAATTTTGTGCACCGCCAATTGGACAAGACACAGAGACAGTGGAAACTGGCATGGTGAATGAACAGTGTTCTAGAGCATCACTTGAGAGCCAGGCTCTGTGTAAGAACCAGGCTGTTCGTGTCACTGCTGTTCATGGAGAGAAGGAAGAAAGGCATATCAGAAACTGCTACTCTGAATCTTCTGCAAGTTACTGAAAGTGACAATGAGCTAGGCCTTTCAAGGTGGCACCTGAAGAAACCAGCTGGCAGCTTCTGATAGTTTTGTTTTCCTCTCCTGCACTTCATGACTTCTGATAGTCCCCAGCAGGACCAACTCATGATGAACTGGCTGAAGAACTGATTCTGTTACTTGGGTTGAAACAACTGAAAATCAGAGGCATGGGCCTGCCACCCCATAGAGGTGAGCTCAGGAGGCCCAGCTTACATGAAGGCTACATTGCAAAAATGCCATAATGCATCAGTAGGCAAATGTTAATATCAGAGTTACGAATCCATGCAGCAGCACCAGGAATAGGGCCCAACCCTGCTGTTAAAATTACCCTTTTAGCTCTCCTATCAAGATAATCTGCGTTAGCTAAAGGTGAATGTTTGACAATTCCTTGCAGGCCAGAACCCATTAGCTTAGCTTCCACTTAAGTTCATGAATGGAAAGGCCATCTCATTAAAGGAACTCTGAGCTGTAGAAGATCCTATTGGGAGAACTATATGGGATAGAAGCTGCAAGTTATTTTCCAAAACTTACATATTTCAAATATGTAGGTTTCCAAACCATAGCAGTGTTATTTGAAATATCAGACTGTACTGAGACAAGCATCCCAATAAATCTGATTTATATAAAACAGGAGGACACGATGATCAGCACAGTCCTACTGTGGTACCAAACATTACAGACTTAAAGGACTTCAGAGCGTATCAGACATACTTGAGTCAGCAAAACAGTTTGCTCTTCCATTGCCCATTTAAAAACTAATATATAGCACATATTAACTTCAGAAAGCAAAACCAAATGTTAGGATAACTTAGATTCAGAATCGTGTTCTTCCTCTAAACAATTTTGATCCCAGAGCAGCTTCAATGCTTCAATTACTGCAAAGGAAAGCAACCTTTTGAAAGACAGAGAAATGTGAGTTACCAGGCATACAGCATTCACAGGATCAGAAGATGGACGTATAAAAACAGCAGATTTCACTTTTAACTGTATGCAATATTATTTTCTGAGTAAAAAGACACAAATATCATCACTTAGCAATAATCTTGCACAGCACTCTATAGCACTGAAAAACTGAATTTCAGTAATTGTTGAGCTACTGTTGACAAATACTGCCTTTAAAAAATCTTCATCTGTGCATAGTAATATTCAACCTAATGCATAAGAAACACAGATATGGGTTTTGTTATCCTCCCACATACTTCATTCACAACAGACACTGGCGCTTCCCATCTGCCTCCTGAGGACAACATGCTTCCAGTCATTTTGTCTAGCTGCAAAGGGAAGATACTTAACCCATATGGCCTCTCTCTCATTAACACATAGTAATCATTTACCTAGTTTTATGCCATTTTGAGATGAAGTCTTCAGGGCTTCTGAGAGTCCTGTTTGATAGAACACCAGATTAAAAAGCAAAGCAGACACTCAAGATAATGCTGACTGAGAAACAATCAGAGCCCACACCTTATTTTTTTTTTTTACATTATTCAAATTATAAGATCTAAGTGTTTTTTCTTTCCACTTTACAAATGTTTGAGGCCAAATAATTCCCTTATTCTGAGATGTAAATCAATAAATCAGTTTTTTTTTCCTGTGAAGCTTTACAATGGAACTTCTTGTAAATAAATTCAGTGCTCAAAGAGTACATGAAAAGGTTCTTACTTCTTTCTTATATTCTTCCCAAGACCACAGACACAACACTGTACAGATTTACGTTACATCAGGAGCCTCTAGTGATTGTTCTTTCAGTTTCATTTTAAGGGAATCATTTAAATCTGGGTACTGAACAAGTTTTAAAAGGCAATGGATTCATTATGTCCATGTAATATAAGAACTGACAAATATCCAAAGTCCTATCGTGCTGTAACCATCCAAAGTCCCAGTGCAACATTGGCAGCCAAAAGTGTACTCCCAGCAAGCAAAATTAAAAAGCCAACAAGCTCTCTGTTTTGTTTTTCTACAATCAAGGAGCTCAGCGTGGCTTCCAGGAAAGAATTTAATATCCACTGACCATCCAAAGCGAAGCACGGTACAGCATTGATAACTGCCAGTGCTCCTGACAGTGAAATTAGATATCTGAGTGACATCAGTTAAGGTTCATTAATAAAATCCAAGAAAATGTTAAACCAAAATTAACAAAACCCACATTTTTTATTTCTAGTGTACAAGGAGAAACATTAGGTTGCCATTCTGTTTCATGGAAATTACATGAGGACAGTGAGTTTTACACCATAACGTAATGGCTCAGAGCAGTGCCCTTATCGGCTCATGTTTTTAGGTGAAAAACAAGCACTAGGTTTGGATGCTTTAACAATCTGTCCTCTTCACAACTCAGGAGCAGGAGATGGCAAAAGCATGCTTAATACTGCCCATCTTCCCCCCCTTGCCTTGTGTGGTTTTGGAGCAAGGTTATAGATCTGACATTATGCCTGAGGTAAGAAGGTATTACAGAGCTATGATCTAAGTATGAAATAATGATTAAGAATATTTTCCAAAGCACTCCCTTACTAGAGCAAGTAAATGGCTAAAATATGATTGAAAATCTGGCTTCTCTCCTACTTAACTGTTAGCCAGAAAAGCTGAGTGAATTTCTGTGCGTGCAAGCGCATGTGAGAATGAAGCAAGGGTAGATAATTTCTGTGGTTGGTAAAAGCCTTGCTAAGGCTAAGTATTCTTCGATTAGCCATATTCAAGCCCATTAGCCTTTATTTATGTGTATACACAATCTCACTCATTAATAAGCGTATTTACAAGCACTATCACCTTGCTTTTCAAACAGGACAAGTTTTCTGCTGATGATAAAAGAACACCACCATCAACAAGAATGAAAATGAACAACTACCCTCTATTATTTAGTTCACCGTGATGACTCACAAAAGGTATTAATAAAGCTCTGACATAGGAAAGCTAGCAATAACAAATGTCCTGCCATAAATTCAGGATTACTTTGACTTTCTTGTCAGAACTGCTAAAAATCACTGTCAAGAAATAGTAAAACTAACTAAATAAATAAAACACCCCCCCCCCCAAAAAAAACAAAAAATACAAGTGACTAAAACTATCCTCCTAAGCACAAGGAATCAAGGAAGAGGAAGATTTCATTTGGGACTTGGCACATGGACAGTAATCAGTGCAGAGATGGGATAAATGTGTCAAAACTCTATAGAAACATTTCAGAGTATCCTGTCTAAAATGTTATCCAACTGCAATTTTGCTGGGTCACCAAATTCTAAACAGTTCCCTTCTTGTCTTTAAAGAACAAACATACTTCAAAGGATACTTGCAAAATGTCTCTATCACCACAGGCAGATCGATGCTTAGAAAGTTATGTCGTGGTACAAAACTGCTGAGACTGACTGAAATGAAAATATAAAGACACACACACACAGAAAAAATAATAATAAATCAAAGCCATTCCAGAAATTTAACACTGTGAATTCTAGATTATAATTTTGCTGAACAATTAGATTTGAAATGACATTTCTCCCAGGATAAATAACCTATCTAAATATGGTTTTGCTTGTTTTATTTTGGTTTTCGAAGACACAGTGCAGCCATTAATTCTCTCTTAAACATACTAACATAGTAAAGTCACTTCACAAAATACATTTAGCATTATTATAGTAAAAGTAGATCTAAGACATATTTTCAGAGACAAGGGGGACATCTGTACTCATAAAAACCATACGGTGTAATTTAAGTCCTTTTCAAATAATGACAACAAAATATATAAAAGGAAATTAAAGTTACCAGGAATTTTCAACATATGCAGTCCACACATATGGACTCTTTCTTTCAAGGCCCCCAGATTTTTTTCTTGCAGAAGATTCTGCAGCTCAACTCATGTTGCAAGGAAGGGGAGCAAACAGGGAGCAAATTTCCAGAGTCACTGAGTAAGCACTCTGAGAAATGATGCACAGGTGTGTTATACTTCTTAACATCAGTTAGCCAGTACAATAAAATAGCTCTTCTTCTGTCTTCAGATAACACCTTAAGTGTTGCAGGATGTAACTAAGTGCAACATAAAAACCTGGGTGTGACACTCAGCATCCTTCATACAAAGTAACTGGAAGACTGTAGTGCCAAAATCAAACACGACCTTGAAACATTCATTTTGTCCTGTAACATCTTTAAAGGTGTAGATGAATTTTCAGCTGACTGCATTTCAAACGTGTATGAGAGACATTCTCCTCAAAGAAAACAGAGGTAGCTTGAAGTCTCCCAGAGTGCACCCTGTTAGTACAGGGATGCTTCATCTGGGTTTTTTCATAAGTATCCTTGACATGGCCTTTCAGATTAATCAGCTGAGTCTATCAGCCTCAGGGTCTGTTTGAAAGTCTTAGTTCTTTGACAGCTGAAAGAGAGACTCCTTTTCTACCATAAAGCTCCACTCCTAGCACAGCAGAGCTATTCCTAGACCAAAAACATTCAGGTAAGTTATGGTAGAATTAGAAAATCATTTTAAGAATGAGCTTCCACAGTAAATTCAAGTGTTACTCTGCCCCTAAAGAATGACTTTGCACACAGAGTTGAGGCAAACGAGTGGCCTGAATTTTCCCTACCAATATGGTCAAGTGATCACCATAAAAAATGCTGTCTCCACAGAGAAAAGAGCTCAAAGCACAGATTAATGACAGTTCTGAGCAGAAAAATTCAAATCTCACTCTTAATACAGCATCCCCTGGGAAGGGAACAGTTTAACCTATCCTTTTAGATGTTTTAAAACCACAGACTAAGAACACTGGAAAACGCAGTGCTAGGACAGAACATACCATTATTGTTGCTAAGTGTATCCTCACTAAGAGAGAAACCAAATTTCTTCAGATTCAATAAACAATTCCAGGACACCAGAACAAAGGGAAAAGTATAGTTTCAAAGGAACACAAGACAAAGAATTGGTCTGCTCAGCCACATAAACATGCTCTCTTCTCTTCTGATGACCTGGAAGGGCTAATGAGTACAGCAAAGAAGTGTACAGTAGGATGGAGAGACCTTAACAGCATGGGATCCCAAAATAGAACAGTTCTGGTGTGGCACCAAGCAGAGAACTTTCCCAAAACTGTCTCACCTGGACCAAGATGGTTTGAAAAATCACATTCTGTCTTTTATCTGTCTTGAAGTTTAGAGGATCTGAGAGCAGGCAAGTCTGTTGGATTATGAGTGAAGAATATACAGACAAAAATCCTGGATATCATCCAGCTCAGAAAACCAGAGGCATCCAAGTTGAGTGATATCCAAGACAAACAATTCATTAAGCTGAAGGCTGGTATCAGAACATCTGATCAGGCTTCCTGTTCATGAGCCAAAATACAGTATATTCAGAGATTTCAAAAGGGACACACTGCAATATACTGTATTTGCAAAACCTGACTGCTTCTTGACAAACATCTAACGGTGTCATCAAATTGAACATAAAAGTGTCTAAATTCAGAATGGTTCGCTAACCTCCTTCCCTCTTTGATACAACAAATAGCTTGTTGTCTCTAAGAGTCCCTAGACATGGATCAGAACTCCAAACTTTGCTGCTGAAGCTCTCTCCAAAGCACTAAGAAACTCTTCAGGTAGTTGCTGGAATGAGCTCTAGACACTGCAATATGAAGTAAGGGGTGTAGTGGATGAAGTCTAATGGTAAGAGATAAGTCTTTCCTTTAAGGGAAACAAGAAAAAAATATAGAAATGATATAAATTCTCTAGGCTTGTCTTCAAAAGGCACTGCTGGAAAGAGAACAGTAGCAAAGCTGGGTGAACAAGAACAGCCACTGCCTTCCATACTCAGATTATTTAACCTGGAATTCAAATTTCTTGTGTTGGCTAATGCTAGGTGGTGTTGGCAGGTATCAAGAGGAATGTACAGAGGACATACTTTTAATAAGGGTTTAGACAGTGATCGAAGGTATTAATAATGCTTGATCAAAGATCTTTCTAAAATCTCCTTATGGCAAAAAGAACACACGCTACAGCATGAGGTATTTCTGTACGGTGTCCATAAAAACAATGCCCTTCACATTAGGGTAGAAAGCAAAGAAGAATCATCCCTAACAATAAGGGTTAAAATTGTTAAAAGAGAGTGAAACCAAGCTCTGCCAGACAGAGATTATGGCAGTTGTTGCCTCCAAAAACACCCAGAGCTAGAAAGTGGCTTTTTTGGGTAGGCTTGAACAAAGCAGAAGTAGGTGAGTGGTCCAGTACTGGAGAAGCTATCTTGAAGGTTAGTTCCATGTTCTTTTCATAATGGAAATCTTGCAGTTTGTTGATCTCTCTTCTGATGAGTGCCGATACAGTAACATTCCCTCAAGCAGTGTGAATCCCAAATGGAAATGTTAGTCCCCAGATCTTGCCCACCCAACAACAGCCAGAGAAGGAAGCCAAGCTTTTGCAATCCTAGAAATGACATGAAGGAATAAAAGAACCCCACACATTCAAAATAAAGAAGAAATACTGCAAAGCTGAATGGCAGTAATGACAGGGGACATACATTTCAACCTTTCATATCATCATCTGTCCAACAGAAGGAGAACCACTAGAGTACAATACATCTGCTGTAAGAAAAGTCTGAAAGTCTTGAGTTATACCACACAAACTAAACCAACAGTATAAATTTAAATTAGATTACATTCGATATTTTTTACAGAGAGAATGCTGATTAAAAAGATTAATCAACGTGCCCACCCTAATCACTCCTTTTTTTTCCCCAGTTTCAGCTGAATCTCCTGCAGTACAAGTTTAGGAGTGTGGTTGTTTACAGTTATTTTATACTAGAAACAATACCTAAATAAAGGTGTTAATCCACATTATCAAAAATATTTTTAATACAATACTTTACTTTGGAGAAAATGAAACATTTATCTATATAGCCTATTTCTTGTAAGTAGCTAAAACGGACATAAATTTTTAAAAACAGTGTATGCTGAAGCTGGCTTCAAATGGAAATATGAGATAATTACAGCTCCTCAATAAATCAGGACTATTGTCGCAGCGATGCAAGCCTAAACAGAAAACAATACACTTATGATCTTAAAATATTGTTCCAACATAACTTTAGTGGCATTACTAGAAAAAGTAAAGGCACAGCACACATTTCTACAACTCTGATATTTGGTTGTATGCTAAATGTAGCATTATTCTAAAAGGTAATGTTTCCAGCAAGCAAGAAGCTTATATTAAAAAATAAGGAATATCATTATAGTTTCTTTCTATTTCAAAATTGGCACAGCATAGAAAGAAACTATTTTTCCTTTGGAACCAAAAACAAAACAGAACAAACAAACAAAAACCAAAGAACAAGAACAAACGAACAAAAAACCAAAACCAAATGAATGTACCATATTGAAATTATCAAATCTGGAGAATTAAAAATTAAAAAAAAAATAAAAAAAAAAATGAAAACAACAAAAAAATTGCTGGCCCTAAGCCAAAAATGTGTAAAATAAGCCTGTAATATTTTGATGTTGTTTCACTGGAAGGCAAGTAAATCTGCAAGGGTACAGCAGACAATCTGATGCCCAGTAGAGGATCCTGTGACTTTAGCTCTGGTGTTTTTCCAAGTTTGTAATATAGTCATTGCTTAGATTTCAAATCAACACATTTGATATGCAACTCTAAACATACAGAAAATCATTTTAAAATTCTATTTCTGTAAAGAAACTGTAAGTTTTATTTTGACACAGTAACTTCTTAACGTAGAACTACCTTTCTAGATGAATTCAATAATAATTCAATAATTTCTGAAAAACTATCAAGTTCTACTGTTTTGCAGAATTATTGCTTAACAGGAAACACTGACTAAAATTCCATTGCTCCAACATGTTGGAAGAGAACAATATCAATTGTTAAGAGTGCGTATCGTTAAGCTAGAGAGTTGAGAAAGGGAACTTAATTATCAAACGCTACTCTTACAAATCATGATTGCATATGGAATAGATGTCATCCAATACAGAACTGTGTCTTGGTGTCACACAGCTGAAGAACGGTTTTCTTCCTAAGTGGCAAGAGGGCAGAAATAACAAGTCGAAAGACCACATTTTGTGCTTAAATGAGGGTGTAGTGCATACAAAGAGAAATAAGTCAATTAATTTTTCAAGGAGTATCAAAATAATACCAGCACAGAAAGATAGAAACTGGCAGATTAACTAAAGATATGTTTATGCAAGAACGCTAATCTGTTTACACAACCAGATTTCATCACTGTTTCTAAAGCTCTTTTGTATCACATTCTAATATTTATTCAGAAAAGCACACTGCCTCTCCAAGGAGGTTCTTCAAGATGCCTGAAGCAAAACCTCTCCCTGTGAGGCTGTTAGGAACAGACAAGTTCCTTAAAGGAGAGGACAGTACTTTAAACACTTAATACTTTTTTAAGTACTTAAGAATCTGAAGCTTATATTCAACTTGCCACTCAAGCTATTAAAAGTGAGCATGTATATCAGTCCATTCATTCTTCCCATTCTTGCTCCAATGGCAGAATTATTTTTTCCTTGTATACCTGGCAGAATGATTCAGGTCTGTCTAAGGGAGAGCCACAGACCTTTTTAAAATAAGGAACTGCTATAGCTATTTAATTTAGGGCACTTAAAAAAATAATCAGGACAAAGCTACGCTGCGATTCTACTTGTGGCTTAGTAGTCATGGGAATCTGACACAGGTACTTAAATACTGGGTGTGATTTAGGCAATCATGCTAATGTTTCAAGCAAGGTGTTGGAGCAAGATGCCCTGGAGATTTCACAATACTTCATTTTGAGAAGTTTATGTGTTAGCAAAATGCAGGTACCTGGTTCCCATAACTAAACCAAACGAGATCTTCTACAGTAATAGCTCTTTCATACTTTTCTGAATAAACAACTATCTCATATCACATATGTTTTCTATTACCTTCATAACTCACTGCATTGTGCACATTTCATTTTAGGCCTGAGAAGTCCATGTCTCTCCACTGGCTGTAACAAGAAATGGATTCTGCATTAAACAAATTAACTGACAAGTGCTCCAAGACCTTGTTCAAGCAGCCAGGAAAAGTAAACCTATTAGAACTCTTCTTTGTTAGACTGCTTTAATAAGTTATACAAACCTGTGTACTGAAGGTGCATGGGGTGTCCTACAAACAGCATGTCCATGTGGGGTGGATGTTTTACCCTGATTAGCCTTGTTTGATTCTCTAAAGAAGGAGTCACACAAAAGCTTGGAACAAAGTCCTTCTGGCAGTCTGCGTTAGTTCGACAAACTTTGCTGGCCTCAATAACTTTTCGTGCTGGCAGACAGGCATACTGCAAAAGGCATTTTAAATGTCAAATTTTAAGGTACTTTCCAACAGATCAGAAAAAAAAAACTAACATATATATTCCCTCTTCAGTCAATGGAAAGGTCTCATTGATATGTTACCAGCTCACAAAGAGCTAGAATCGGAGGGATTATTGTTTAGTTTTTATTCCAGATCCTGCAGAACATCTACCTGTGATATATTCAACCTGTCATTCATTTTTGGTGAAGAAGATCTACATGCACCCAAACAAAAGCTGACTTTTTAAAGAGGTACACACATGCACAACAAAAATCAAGGCATCTGAACATAAGCCAGGGATTTCTAATGGACAGAGCCTGCATCAGTGTCCTGCTGACTTACCTGTTTAAGAAGTTTCAGCCTTCGTTGATCTAAAAGCTTATTTGGCTGAACAAAACCTTATGTTCAGAAAAGCAACAAACCACCCTGCCCAAGCCAAGTTGTTGCTAAGTGATCTTTTTTACTGGATGAACACAGCACCTGATGCAGTGCTATGTCTCTGGTCCTACCTATGTAATACTCATTCACTCCGCAGGCTGAAAGACCAGATCTTTCTTGCTCCCCACAGGCCAAACTGAGAACAGTAGAAAGGAACAGGAAATTGTTTTTCCCCAAAAGCTCCGTGGTAATTTTCCTTTTGTTCTTAAACACAAGCAAGGAAAGTTCTTCATCTATTGTTTGCCTTGGGAAAGAAAAAAGAGGATTTTCTTGCTTCTTAGCATGACAGTTACAAAGCTTTGTAGATGCACGTATGTCAGACACTCTCCATTAACCTCAATACAAGCTTTTTCTTTGCTAATTAGGAGGAAGGAGAACATTTTCAAGCACTGCTCTGTAGCACTGAAAATACTATTTAAGGGTTTTTTTTGTTTTTTTTTTTTTCATAAAAACTTACAGCCATTCTAAAGACATTTGTAAGTCACAGGATTCTGGATGCTTTTATTTTGTTGCTGTTCCTAAGTACCAGATATGAGGTTAAGAGTGTCAAAGCTCAGCAGGGCAATGATTTATCAAACACTCTACTGCTCTACTGCAAGGTGTTACCAGCCACTACCATATTTCAAGTGAACTGCTGGTCCATGCTCAACTCTTAGTGGCTAAATACAACAAAAGGACACTGGAGTGGGAAGTTTACAGACAGAGAATTTGTAAATATAGCAGATATAAATATTTATCCCTTCAGGTCAGAACAATAACAAATTGGCACCTGTAGAAAAGTTCACAAAGTTGCAACTCCTGCTCTTCCTTCTTGTAAACAGAACTGTTAAAAATATTCCATCACTGTCAATATAGATCACGTATTTTAAGAAATATTTCCCTACTGGGAAACTTCTGATGTTTCTGTATGCTAAAGAAAATGAGTGTGATGAAAAAGGAATTAAATGGAGGCCTTGAAGCTGAAAAAATTAATGCATCTCCAGGATCTTGACTTGCATGTTTTTTAGCTTCAACTGGCGAGCAGCACTGACAACTTCATGCAAAATAACAGAACAGACAGTCTGGTGTTTTGGTTTGCCTGTAGTGTTCACTACCTTTAAAGACTGAAGCTTGAAAATAAAAAATGTAACCCTCTTCTTCAAAGTTGTTTTTTTTTTTCCTCACTAATGTTCTACATCAAATTTTGACGATAGGGGAAGTGTGTTTCTGCCTAAATGAGGAGTAAAAGATCTTTCTTGGTTCTTCCAGTCACTGCTTGACCAACCATGGGAAAAATTTCAGTATTTTGACTAATAAGAAAAGTAATGTACTCATATACCTATAATGCAGACTAGAAGTATTCTTTAAGCACTTCAGTATGCTATACAAATATTAGTGAATATTTCTACCTTCATTTAAACTATTTCAGATTTACCTAACAGAATAAGCACTTTAAGTAACTTACCCGATGGCTGTCCAAGTTAGTGCTGTATGAAAAGCAAATGTCTGTGAGGCTGTTGTTACTACAGCATTCAACTGTGCCATCGAGTCGTCTATAGACTAAAGAACATGGGCAAAAGAGCAAAAGATCAATATTATAGTATAGGAAATTCCTAAAAAGAAATCTAAGTCTCTGAATAAAATAAAATCACCTTTTTGTAGCCTTCAAGAATTAAAGTAAATCACAGAGCCCAGCTATGGTTCACTGCAACTAAAAATAAGCTCTACCACTTTAAGAATACCATCTGATTTCAATCATTCCACATGCTGAACTTTTCATCCTGATAATCTCCTTGAGATCTAGTAATAGATCTAGGGGATCTATTACTTCAGTGTTCTCAGCACTATGAATTAAGGAATTATTTTAGCTATTGCCTCCAACTTGTATTAAGGGCTGGCATGGAGATTTATGTTGGCTGTTGTACCGATTTCACTGGTGGACTATTGAAATAACCAAGTCTCAAAATGTCTTCTATTAAATGTAAATGCCTTTACAAGATTCAGGTTCTGAAAGCTTTCCAAGCCTTGAAAACTGCAGCAGTGAAAAAATGATGCTTTAAATCCTGGTCCAGAATCTTTCTATTGATGTCATCTAAATCGTAATTCAGCTTAACTTTACAGCAACAGTATATAAAAAAAAAAAAGAAATTCAAAAGAATAGTCACTGTAAGAACCTGTGTTACAGAAACTCTGCGGTGCTTTCCTTAGGTAGCTCATGCCTGAGCTGTTGGTTGCTGATTTAACGCTGCATAAGCAGCAGCCTATTAACATTGAGCCTTATGCCTGGGGCTTACAGGTGCGAGCACTGTACCATACAATCCTTTCCTCAAGTACCCTGAAGCAACCAGATATGTTTTTGAATAGTGAATGACCATGAAATTAGTTCCCCATATAAACTAAATTGAAAACACTTTTTTTTTTTTTAAATTTCAAGAATGTCCCTCGGGCACTGTTTTTTGTATAGCTTCATACTCAAATAGTTTATCCTTCATTTGTTTTATTGTCAAATAGATAGGGTCCATTTGCTATATACATTTTTATTGATACTCTGTATTTATGTTAGTTGTGAACTGTCAAGGTTTTGACAAATGATAGCTACTAGAGAATGAAAGGAGTTCATTTAATTTCAGGGGAATATTTCTCACTGCTGGAGGCTTATGGCTCTGAAAATGCAGACAGACTGGTCTGATTAGAATGCAGCAGTGCGACGAACTGCTAACACAATACAGCAACCAAGCCCGGATGCAATATTGAGTCTCTAGTATTAAGTCCCTAGTATTTCAATCTAAATAGCACTGATTCCGGTGCGAAATACTTAGTTTTATTATCCATGACTCTGAAATTACATTTCAGAGAACAGTAGAATCTCAGAATATATAGCTATGGCATCTGAGAATAGGTTCTTACTTGCCATCCTGGTCCAGCTGAAAACATTTGCTAGAACTACCCTCACTTTCAGAGGGATGATCCAAACTGCTACATTTTAAAAAGCATGATCTTACCTGTACTCCACTAGTTTCCATTCTATTTATCTTAGTTTCATCCGTAAGATTACTTTCCTTATACATTAAAAAATTCAAAATACTACTTTTTCAATCTCACATCAGAACTATTATGCATCAAAAAGCACAGGTACTTGAGTTTGCCCAGCTGCAGCCCCTTACCTCTGGTATTCAGTCTCCATGGATGCATCCACAAATCAAACTCCAGAGAGCTGTAGAGCACGTCTCAAGACATTCAGCCAATTTAGCTTGACTGCTCATTTTTGTTCTACTTTATTTTTGTTTATTGTTCTAACTTAGTTCAGTTCACATTTTTCTTCTTTGTTGGCGTAAATTGTTGCAGTAACAAGAACTTCAATGTATAAATGAAAACAGAAGGAAAGAGACTGACTTCCAGAAGCAATGTATGCAGTCCAGACAAATATGAGTTTAATAGGCAAAGAAACTGCGAGGCTGAAGAACCAAATGAAACATAAAACCTCTCTAGTGAGAAACATCAGTAGAAATGGCCGTAATAAAGCACATCGTTGGGTTAAGCCACACAATTTGTAATGTCACGTTGATCAAAGTAATAAGGTGATGTATGGGATTTACAGCTGCAAAAGATCACTGAGTTGATTCATACAACTGAAGCAAAATAGAGGAAATAACTGTATTACTGCTAATAACCAAGTCATATAATATCCTGAAAAGGCAACTTTCATTATTCTGATCATACAGGATATTTGTATAGTGACTGAAAGACGAGAGGAATTATTTTATCTATCCCCTCCCTGCCTTTGCATTTCACAAAAAGAAAAAGTGTATTGGTCACTGCTTAAGACATGATAGCAGACTCAACTTACGAGATACCTGTCTTCACTAAGAAATCCTAAATAGAAAGTAGTTTTTAAGACATGATAAAACTACAATATGAAATATTGAAGAGAGCACTTAAAACCATACCTCTAGCTGGAAAGCTTAGTTGCTGTAGAGTGGCTGCATTTATACAGTAGCCAATCTGTGATTTCTGTGAAATGTCTCCCAGACAGGAATTCCAGTCTTCTACACCATAAATTGGGCAGTCTTGTAGACTAGTGACAATATCTCCCACAAAAAGACCTCTTGGTCCATTGGCAGGAGAATCCTGAGAAGAAACACTAAGTCAGTCTTGTTAATATAGTTAAAACTACAAGGATCCATTTACATTTGAATGGATGCTGAACATCCATTAAACGTTGAGGTAAAGATGTCACTTTCAGACTAACAGAAAATCTGAGGCATCACTGGAACTCACCATTTTCACTAATGATAGAGCATTACTATCTATGATTCTAAAAGTAATATATTCCACAAAGAAAAGTTAATTAGTGCAAAAGAAAAAAGGCA
This sequence comes from Cyrtonyx montezumae, assembly GCF_038088225.1. Lineage (NCBI taxonomy): Eukaryota > Metazoa > Chordata > Aves > Galliformes > Odontophoridae > Cyrtonyx > Cyrtonyx montezumae. Next base: position 46,931,428 of record NW_027072034.1, on the reverse strand, counting down.
AGTCTCCAAGTGTTTCCAGGGACCTATTCAAATCTGAATTATTTTCATCCACGTTAATATGCTGTGCTTTTTCCCAGCATTTTAAGTTGAAGAAGCTTCAGTTAATACCCTAAATGTTCCAACAATGCAGGTTGTTCTTATACTGTTAGAAGTATAAAGCACAATAAACATCATTCTCCTCGTGAGTTATATCTGCTCATTTTTAGATCTAAGAAAGACTGAATTCTCTCAGTTCTGCTTTTCTTCAACCATGCTGTCTTTTATTAAGTCAGAAAAAAAAAAATCTTTCCAGAAAATCAGCAGTCTAACTCTACTTTGCTTCCAGCTGACCAAAGAAGCATGAAAAGTAATCTCCAACATTAAAAACAGATAGCAGTAAGCAGAGTGATAATAGATTTCCAAGTAGATTAACCCGGTATCAGTACTAAATGAAACAAAAAACCACCCAGAAATAAGCCCTGAAAACTCATCTCAAATATCTAAACAGCCTTAAGAATATGCTTAGTAGTATTTAACTATTCATGCCATCTTCATTCATTTACTAATACATAAAAACGAGACGAAGAAACAAACTTCAAGCAGACAAAACGTACAGTGTATTAGATTCTGAAGAGCACTGCACTGACCAGATTTAACTGTGATGATAAGGGACATAGCTCTACTCCTCAGATCACAAACCGTATAATATGAAACCAATAATGAACTTTTCTTACCTCTGCTACTTCAGTGACAAGTGCCCCAACACCCGTGTAATAGAAGGGGAAAAGAATGGCTGGCAGCAGAAATAAAACCATGAAACTCACAACACCAAGAACAAAATTATGCCACACTCCTAAAAAAAGGAAAAGACGTTTTAAAATAAACAATAATAACCACAAAGGTGTTTTTTGAAATGCAAGATTTTTATGTTAACTTTTAATTAACTTTCCTGAAATAATTAATGAAAAATGAATTCATGGCAGAACATTCAGAATAAAGATATTTTTTCATTTCATTTATGCTCTTGGACACACATTTTGCACGACCAACACAGGAAAACTTTTCAGTGCTGAAGTCTCCTTGTTCCTTTCTTAGAGAGCTTCAGCTTGGTAAGAGGGCTTGATTCAATTCTATATTTACAGTACAGAAATGTTTCTGATGCTGCACAAATGAGAAACATTGAAAGTACTTGAGTACTTCAGCTGAGTTTGGTGCCATTTCCAGGAATAGATGTTTCTTAAAGTAATTTCTGTTTCTGTGAGTTTTTTTATTATATCTCACTGAAAGATAATGAGATAAAATGTTTCAGCATTCAATTATCTTTATCAAACACACATAGGCATATGTGCACAAACAAATGCAACAAAGGAAATATTAAGAAAATACTTTGTTTTAACCTTCTATCTTAAAACAAAACCTTTATTTTTTCTAGCTTAACAAAGTCTGAACATCTAAGACAGAAACAAAATTGCTTTGTAACAAGGTGGTCATTGGAGTGTAAAGTGAAGGGGAAAAAAAAAAAGAGTTGATGGAACTGCTGGAGAGTGACAAGAAATGCTTTCCAACAGCCAACAAAACATAGGCCTTAATAGAATAATCTACACAGTTTGCTGTGTGGAACACAGCAGAAAAGCCTAAAATAGAAAGGCTTCAAGTTAATCCCAAGTGCTCCTTAGGAAAACAAACAGCCTAAAAATGAGAATACCCGTAGAAGCACACGGATGTCTATACCACAGATTTCATTTTGCTAGAACAGCCTCATCCTTGGAGGCAATTCTTTATATTTTAGAAGGCAAACTTCACATAACCCTTCACATACCTTAAATAATATTTCAAAAATGTTTAACTCTCTTTTTCTATTAAAGGTAAGACAAAATAAAATAATAATTAAAAAAAAAAAAACGTTAATTTGAGCTACTATAAGCAAGTGCTGCCCAGCAGTACTTTTTAATTACTAGGCATGGAATGAGAGCTAAAAGTGTAAGCCTCACAAGAATGCTCATTCACTATTCCTGAACTCATGACGCCATCTGCTGTACAACAGATATATTCTTTGAACTCCAGAGTATAAGTGAGCTACTAAAGGAACATTCAGTAAAGTTCAGCTTTTATATTTAGCTACCATATAAAAGTCCAAAAGTTTCTGTCTGTAAAAGCAGATCTTCAGTATACTGAAAATTTGATAATAGGTTCATTTGACTACTCTGAAAATCAATACAGAGTCAAATTTACTGAATATAAAATTTTAGCATCATAAAGCATCCTAGTGCTGAAATATACATACCACTAATTGTAAAAAACACTGCATATATTTGTTATACCAAAGTGATAACAAGCTATTGATGCTAAACAGTCTTGCAGTGTTTGTTCCTACCTTGTATAACCCTATTTCAGGTTTTCTCAAAATGATTACAAAAGTTCACTCATCAAACTATGCAAGCAATTCTTTTCTATTGCAGAATATTAACTCATTTTTCTAGATTATCTTCCAGAAATAAATGTGAGCAACTAATTTTGAAAATTATTCTTTCTTCTCTTCATACTAGCTGAAAATGGAAATTGATTAATTTGAGAAAACGAGTTTCATAAGTTAGCTTATTGCAACAAATGATTTTGGTACATTAGGGCATTTGGAGCACAGATATCTTTAAATTCCTAACATTTATGATTATTTACCTGATCTATGAAAATTTGCCAGTATGCTTTGCTAAGCTTTTCTGTGCCAGTCTAAAATACTCTTTATAAAGCTTTATAATTACAATATTCAAGAAACAGCGTTAATACATACATAGTACAATGGGCCGGCTGCTTTCTATTGCTCACTGCAACAGAAAACTATCATTATCATAAATAGAAGCATGACATTAATTGCTTTCTCTTTCCTTCAATAGGTTGAGAACCTTCTTTATCTCTACAAGTCAGTAATACAAGCAATTGAAGCATAACACAGTCTCAGTATAAGTTTCCACAGCAGTGGTTCTCTAATTCCCAGTATCCAGGGATTTCTCTTTAGACTGAAAGACATCAAATCAAAACCATTTGGAAGCTTATTTAGAGCCATTAACTGTGATTCTCTTTGGATGTTTGTGGCTTAGCCTTTGTTTCCTTCTGATAGCAGCATCATAACACAGTCAACTATATAATAACGTAACTCACACTTCATTGAAAATCACTCAAAATTCTGTTGAAAATCACATTGCTCCTATTGCAGAAAATGGTAGTGATCAAAAAAGAATATTCACTTGTGACAGCAAATGGCATTCTCGTATCACTAACCTTCTGTCTGAGCATTTTCCAGTTTGTATGTTCCAGTATTTCACTATTTAGGCCATTCAATCTGCAAGAAGAGTCAAAGGAGCTTCTGTACCTGAGCTGGTCTAAGAGCTTATGCTAGTGGGAGAGGATTAGCAGAAACTACATCTTTTTCTCAGCCACATCTATAAGTATTCTAAATCAGACCTAAGACTTAACATTTTTCAAGGCAGGAAAATGTACTCAAACTCCTAGGAACAGAACTATCTCTCTCAGAAAACAATGTAAGAACAAAATTACCACATCACAATTTTAGGTTCAGAACAGAATGATCACCTTTAGGTAAACAGAAGTTTTTAATGTTTCTTCATTTTAAATGTTCAGTCATCTACCAAAGATTTACAAGCAACCCCTATAAAACAACTGTGCTAAGCAGACTTACAAAAGAGCACAAAATATTACCTGCACAAAATATTCTTAATTGCTGGACTGGTGATATTAGTTGCAAGTGCGTTGTGAAGAGGTCAACAAATGCACCAGGATAGACAATGAAGATAAAAATCCCAAATCCATTAAATCGTACTTGTTCTCTTAAAAAAAGAAAAAGAAAAATGCAAGCTATTGTACACTAGGAAATGAAGAACTGTGACATTCTTCATAGCACGTGTATTTTTGACTATGAGAATGACAGAAACTATAATTATAAAACTGACTGATTTTTCATAACATGAAGGACAGAAAGATAATTAAACTAGAGAGTATTTTCTGCAGTAATTGCCACTTTCGTGCAACGAGTGTTTGCGAGGCTGGTAAAAAATAAACACCAAGTTCAACTTCTTTTCTGCTTCCTAAGCAACAGTAATGCATTAAATACTTCTAAAAAAAAGAAAAAGAAACCACTTTGAAGTAATATATGCTTTATCTGAAGTAATATATACTTTATTGAAGTAATAATTGCTTATTTATTCAAACATTAGAGTCAACGTTAAAGTAAAAAATGATAACTTTTATGATTCAATTTCAAAGTAATCTCTAAAAAGTCACCTGGAAAAGCTATGCCTTCCTTTTGACAGGTACACTTACAAAGGGCACTTTTTGGTTCCCTTGAAAGCTACATATTTCATAAGGGATTTATAGAGGTGTGGCAATCGTGTTCAAAGACAGTTGTTGCAAACCAGGCACAAATCAGTTAATTTTTGTGTGTGCGTGTGTGGCAGTACACTGTGTATAGCATTATAGTTAGGTCCTTTTTGTACAATCTCAGCTGCAAGAATGAGGTGCATATAAAATGAAAGAAGACATAAAATCATGAAAAGATAAAAATCTATGCAAAATGAATGAGTGAATACATGAATTCCCTGCATTCACCATACGATCTGCCCTCACTACAAATAAGAAATCTGCACGCTTGTAGCCATTCTGTACTTCATTACTTGGGTAGAAGAAGGCTGGAAAAAAGACTCTTGGCATAAGCTTTGACTAAGATGAGACTCAAATATCTTAAGCTTTTATATTTCATAGCCAATACTATCTTGAACTGAAGTTGGTGAAAGCGTATAATCAATTTCAGAGAGTCAAAGTGATTTGCCAAAAAACATTATTATCATAAACAATAATAAAAAATAGAATCTTTCCATTGTACAGCTGTTTAGTAAAACCAGAGGATAGACTGTGACAGCACTATATACCCAACCTGTACTAGGAGGAAAAACGACCCAAAACAAAAACAAACGAACAAACAAAAACAGGGAAAAACCAGCAACAGTAAAAAATCACTTAAGTCTATCTTAACCAATAGCAATTTTACATTGGACAATACTATTTTTTATCCTAAAAATGGATGAGAATCAAGTTTTAACATAAACTGAAGCTGAATATTCAAGCCATCACCCCAGATCTTGAGTGAAAGTATCATACCACTCTTATACCATACTATGTATAAGAGTTACAAACGTCAGAAACAGCTCTATAGTTACTCCTGAATACTCTGCAATTAACCAGCAGCACCTTTAGGAAATTTTCTTAGCTCTTCCTTTTGTGGGATGTGCAAGAGTAAGAACTTCTTCCTCCATTGACAAAAACATTGAATAGAGAAACCAAGGTTGAAGATAAATGAATTGTATGGTAAATAGGGACCCACATCATTACTTTGACTGAGAATGTTCAGGGCCATAAACCAGGTAGTAACAGGTTTAGATGCTGTCATGTCTTCCTACACTCAAGAAAATCAGCAAAACAATTTAGGACTTCATGCCCATGGGACATCTAATGCATGTGAAGCTTAGGAGAAATGTAGAGAACATCTGAAAATCAGCTCCAGAAAGCACCACTTAACTCTCCTATGCTGGAGTGTCATTTAAGTGTAATGACTAACCATGTCATGTAACTTTTTTTCCACAGTAATCATCACATTTAAGTGATAATTAAAATTCTCATCCAAAATTCACACATCGCTGAGATTAACAGGGGCAAATCACATTTGACTGAGTTGCTGCTTCAGCCTTTTCAGATGCTACTTCACAAGCTGTGTTTAACAAATTAATCTTAACTCTATTTTTAAATACCATCGTACAATAGCATGCAAGTCCTCTTCAAATGCTGCAGCTCCAGAGATACAACTACTGCATGAAAAACAGGATCACTTAAAAGCAGAATTATTTTAAACCCGATGCAGCGTGGTGTATTTACAAAGCAGAATTCCTTTCTCATGATCTGTAGAATACACACTTTATGAAAACTTTGTCCTTTATTGTATATCTTTAGAAACTTAAAATCTCAGGAAGTTATGAAATAAAGAATAAATGGATTCTCAAGAAAAGCTGAAGAAACGCTAACAACAATCCCCTGTAATTAAATAACTCTGGAATATTAGGCTTTGTTGGCACGTAGTTAAGAGAAAAGTAGTTTATATTACCGAATAGCTGCCACCCCATGGCCGACTTCATGTATCACACCACTGATGAGGATTGCAGAGAAGAAATAGGTCAGCTGGCTGACAGGCAAATTTACACCAGGCACCTGTTCATGTGGGCATGACAACAAAACAAAACACACTAGGAAACCAAGAGGTACAAAGACATATCACTCTGTCTCTATCCTTGCTGCTCTCACTCAGCTTTCTCAGCCCACCAACACAGTAAGAGCCACTCACACAGCACTGCTGGTTTGTTACTCTTCACTCAGTTTACTCAATATATTTTAAAATACACTGAATACATCATATTCTTTTGTTAAAGGTTGAAAATCTCTCTAGGTAAGAAAGCCTTCATCCTTCCTACTTGGTCCCCACAACTGCGTGTCCTACTTTATATTAAGCTCCAGAAGTTTATAAACACATATGCAGCCTTCAAATATAATGAAAGAGGCTTGGCACTGTGAGCAGTGTTTTACACTGTGCTGCAGACAGTCATGTGGCTACTGAGATCCACTCTTCAAAAAAAAAAAAAAAGGAGAAATATATTGCACTTAAATCATGAGTCCTAAAAGCTAAAAAAAACAAACACACCTACCAGCCTTCAACTGGAATTGTCAGTCTCCCTTCTCTCCATACATAAAACACAAAATCACCCCAAATTTAAAAGATCAAAAAAAGGTGAGTTCTGTCTATTGTTCAAGTTTTGGCAGTCTACATATGGCAAATGAACATTTAAAAAGCACTTGCAATGGAGATATTATTTTAACTGATTAACATATAACGTGCATGCTCCACATTCCTCCTAATCTTGTGGATTCCCACCACATCCCAGCTCCTCTCTGCACTAGCTCCCTTCAGCCAGACTCCAAAGAAGGCACAAGTCAGAGAAGGAGGAACCATCCTATCTCTCTCCATGGGACAGAGGGCTGTTCATCTCCCACATCCTCTCAGCTGCCATTTAACTACCTAAGCAGAACTCTGCAACAGCTTGATGAGACTAACTCTCTAAACGAAATCCTTCAGAGGACCATTTTCACTAGTGTTATACTGAATCATTTCACAAATTCTGTTCAGACTGTGATCATGACCAAGTTTTTCATCTTAACTGGCACAGCAGTCCTACCTCACTGTATGAAGACAACTGCTATTCACTTGTTAAGCATCCATTGCTGCTATTAAAGCATCAGCTGGTGGCACTAATGGTTCACTTAAATGTTGTTCTCAGAGGATCTGTGCTCTGCATACATGGAAGGACAGACAGCAACAAACGGCATCTTAGTGCCACCCTGATAGTAGAATATGAGAAAACAGCACCGAATGCTTTCAGTGCTCATGAAAAGAAGCAAGTTTAAGATACACCCAAAAGGGAATCTAAATATAATGAAGGATTCATGCAGTAGTTAGAATCTTATATTTCACGGTCTTTTAGGAATGCCTTTATTAAAAGAAATTCTTTTCTAATAGATGATCTGCTTCTTCCCTGTTTTTGTTAACAGGCAGCCAACACAAGAGGGGGCAGCTAAAAAAAGAACCCAGTTACCTACAGATGGATATTTTAAATAAAGTACATGAATGAAATAAAGGAGGAAAGGTGCAAAAATCTTAAGCAATAGAACTCAAGCAGAGCTGTATTTCCCCTTCACCAAAACTGAAGGTTAAATGCTAAGCAGATCCATGCCAAATGCTGAAACATAGTTAACAAAAACATCTTTTTTTTTTTTTAGAAAAAGGAAGCAATTGACTCTCTCTCTTCTAAGGTAATTGATCATTTATGAAACATAAAGGTAACTAATTTAAATGAGAAGACTTTCCTCACTTTTTATTATTTGCAACCTCATCTGAGTCACTTGTTAGTGTCAACTTATGCTACCACGTTTCCCTCAAACAGAATACTTAAACTCTTTGAAAGCAGAATTATCAGCTGTCTATAATTCATTTCAGAAATGAAGGAATAAGGTAGGAAAGAAGGAGAACCACAAGTCAGCTGAGGAGAAGTAATCTCTTCCCCATACATGACAGTACATTATCCCTACACATTTCATCCTCTTCAGTACTAACTGTCCTCGGTTTGAGTGCAGTGATACTGCCAATACATAGTTACTGAGGAATCCATTCCAGTCTGAAATTGTTAATATTATGCTATACTTCAGCTTTCATAGTTACAGTTCACACCAGATTACTTCCAAAGGCTTGTTTTTACTTTGCTTCCCTTTTATTTACATTACTTACACAGAGAAATTGAGGAATACTGCATATGATCATTGTACTGTGGTTTCAAAAAAGCAGATAGATCCATAGAATCATAGAATGGCTTGGGCTGGAAGTGACCTTAAAGATCATCTAGTTCCAACTCCCCTACCATGAACTCAGTTGCCACCCATTAGATCAGGAAATAATCTCAAAAAATAATAAAAAGAAAGAAAACGTTCAGGACGTTTTTCTTATTCTGGAATGTAATAAACATACATTCTTAGGATGAGCCCTATTTGCAGGTAAATGAGAAATCTTCAGTCTCATGTTCAGCGTGTGCTCACTTGGACACACAGCACACCACCAAGGCTTCCCACTCACTCCTGCCTACTTCTGGAGACAGTTCAGGAGCAGGTTGTGGACTAGAGGACTACAGCAGCAGTACCAGTACTTCTCTCCCAGGTTGCCTGCTTTTCCAACACATACTGCATTTGCTGTATTCACCTTGTATGTGTGAAACAAATCTAAACCATACCAAATGCACTGAGTTTATAGCACATGCTAATGAACAGTCAGTTCAGCACTTATGAGAAGGTCTATCACAGAAGCACACAATCCCCAGTTCACTCAACTGAATACTAAAATAGATAAAAATGGCTGGGTATCACAGACATACAGTGGAAGGCAGAGCAATCTGCCTACACATTCTTCCCACAGAGCATTCTTGGAGAAATAAGGATAGCTAGAAATCTTCCCAAGGTTAAAACTGCTCTAAGTGCAATGCCATTTCTTCCATTACTGCCTTAACACATTTTGAAGCAAGACATAAAAAAGACAGCATTTGCAATCTCAACCCATCTATAAGAGACATTGCTTTCTAAAATAATATTGTCCATCATCAGATATCCATGAAACAAATTGTTACTAAGCCTTTGAACAGATACTACCAGAAACAGGACCCTCAGTTTACTGTAAATTAGGCACAGGCCCTTAAACATTTGAAAAATGTGCCATCTCCTCACTAATGAATCTTTGCTTCCACAATAACACAAAGCTCTTTACAATTCCTTCCCTTCCCACTAACACTTTGTATAGTAATAAATGAAAGAGAACACCTCTCTTCCTGTGGATTATGGATTAGTTTTGCAAACTTCAAGACCACCATTGCCTCTACTGTTCATAGAAGGTAAATTCTTACTGCTGTTTTGTATTCTTAGTAATATAATAATCTTAAGGTTTTCAAAAGCTTTCTCACTTCTGAGAATATTTAATATAAGATATGCCACGTATTTCCCTTTATTTGTCTTCCCATTTTTTTTACCACCACCACCACATTTTAGGTTGATAGGCTGATAATAAACCAGCAAATTTTTATTTAAATGAGTATCAGCTGTTAGATTATTCTTACATGGGAGGATTTAAGTATTGTATATCTCATTAAGAAGATGGTTAGCATCAGCTCACAACCCTCAAATGAAGACTTGAGAACACTTACCACAACTTGCAGCATACGATCATTCTGGGCTGTTGGTGCCTCAGTCAACATCTGTGTCAGTGTTTGCATCAGTGTCTTTCCAAGAAGAATCACAGAGCCAAACATGGCAACTATACCAAACACCATTCCCATGCTGAACCTACAAGGACAGGAAAATAGTCAAGAGATGCATAGGCACTAGAAGATAGTGCATATTTTCTGGATACTTAACCACATTAGCACAACAGACAAAACATGTAGGGCAAAACTTACCCAGTGCTACTACTATTCACACATCAACAATATAATATAAAAACATTAGCTGAAGGAAGCTAACAGCATGAATACCATATCAGTAACACAAACTTGTACAACAATTTCATTGTTTAATAAATGTTTGACATTCAAATGAGGTCTTGATTTATTTTCGAATATTTTTAGCTGTTCTTACATATTCTGATCTTTATTCAGTTACCCAAAATGAGTAACTTGCCATGAACAAAAACATAATTTTACAATGTATAATTTAACATGCTGTGCTGCACCATCACGTATTTAGAAATGTGGATTGAGTGAAGAGATAGCATACATACATTCTTGCATCTTCCTCAACAGCAATAAAAAAGTGATAAACAATATTTACATGAGGCTCAAACTTCTTAAAGATGAAAAATCAGAAGATACAAATGCAATACTAGATTAAAATCAATTACTTCAAAATTCTTTTTCCTCTCATTCATTTAATTTATTAAAATCATTATGTTGAAAAACATTTCAGTGTAGATCAGCCCATATACTGGTTGATTTTTATTCATCATTATTATTCTTTTACAGTATTCTAATACTTGAAGGATGCAATAAAGTTTATTTTCTAGCTAAAGTATTTCAATTTGCTAGCTCTTCTTTACACAATAGCATAATAGTTCTTTTACTATCCTTAATAAGATTCCCTGAGAATTAACAAATTTGTTTTAATCAATATGTACCTATAATGTTGATTAGAGAGGCATAAATATTATACTGTAATAAATTATAAACACTAAAAATTGTGATTGATATAGAACTATTTAAAATCAAAAATCACTTGTAGCTAGAGTAACCAATATGAAGCAGAATTCTTTTTCACAACTACCTCTCTGAGAGCAGCAATATAGGAAATGAAAATAAATTCAAGCCCTACTCCTCTTTATTTTCAGATTGGATATACAGTAACAGTAGGAAGGCAATTCAGCAATAATTTCCCAAACCAGTCCAGAAGCATCCATACTAACCACTCTGCTAATTTACCCACTGCAACCTATGCAATCTTAGCAGGGAAAAGAGCAGGCAAGTAAAAGACAGAACGAGTGCAATGTGCTTCTGACTACATATAGCTGCTGAATGCCTGGGAAATGACTGGCAACAGGGGCATGATCAGAAAAAAACTCTGTGTACAGTAATGGATAGACACGGGATATGAGAAGCTGATTTCACATCTGCCTCCTCATACTGTATTATATGTAACAGCTCTGTATTTAAGAACTACGAATGGCTCAAACAATAGGTAGAAATACAGATTATGGATTTCTACTTCTATAGTACCACCATGAGTAACTTAGCTATTTCATTTCTAGCAGAGGAGATAGACTTATGCTAGTATGGTACATTTACAGCTACTATGTTTGTTCAATTTAATGTTAGCCTACTGTAATAACCACATCTACCATTCCACTGCTATGGATAAAAGGCATAGACATGGTGATAGTTGCTGCCTCTGTACACATTTGACAGAAAAAAAAAGAAATCCTGAATGTATACCATAAATACAGAAATCTGGGTTTCCACCTCCCCCAGCTGTAGAACTGCCGGTTGAAGAGTGCTGTTTGCCATCGCATGTGGAAAGGAGAGACACTCAAGCCATAGTTCACCAACCAGTCTTCATAAGATGCTTTCAAAGAGCTGGATGACTGCAAAACAATGGAAAGTTAGGTTAACCCAAAACTTTAAGGAAGATTCTGCACTTTGTGACCAAGCAGTAAGTCAGATCCATTCACACATAAAGACAAACATATAACTTCAGGTACGTGTCCTGCACATTACTTGCAGTTTGACCCCTAGGTATGACATATAATACAAAAAGCTATGCCACTGTTTTGAGTAAATCACAGCAATTCTAGGATTATGAGAGAGACTGGGTATTCAGTGGTATTTAGCAAATAAGATCTTTATTATCTTTACTATTGTTAAATCACTTCAAGTGATTTTTTAAATGTCTGGATAAAAAGGCTAAAAATGAACTTTGATGGTATTTCTGTATAATTATATTTTAGTAAATGCTTTTAAAACTGCAGTAAAGAAAAACACATTCTCTTAGCTTTCTGCTGGCATCAGCTTGTTTCTTATATTGGTGAGATGCAGATCAGCAGTGGGAGTATCCTTTAGCAAGGGTAAAAATGAGGTCTACTTTTCAAACACAGACCATGACTGAAGAGACCTGAAATATGTGATCATACTACCAGAAAGGCAGAAGGGCTTTAAAATTATCAGCCTATTCTGCAACAGCAATCATTTTACAGCATTTCAAGATACTCTTGGTACACCTTCCTAGTAGTTCCAAAGATTTCTCCTTATATTTGTCTTCATAATCAATGCAACCTATGGTCTATATAATTAATACTTTACTGCACATTATAAACCAATAGAGGTAGTTTTGCAACTGCTATTTTATAATATATGCTGCTGGTTTTCTCAGTAGTCTTTTGTCAGCCTGCTTCCTGGAAGCTAGTATCAGAAAGCCAAATGAAGAGCAGCTTTCCTTAGAAGTTAAAAGAGAAATCTGTAGCTGAGGAAAGGTGTATCTGAGCAGGAGTGTGTCTGACATAACACAGACAAGTCTTCAGAGCTCTCTGAACTATAGATTTGCTCCTGGTATTCCCTATGAGGAGCAGCACCTACTGAAGATGTCAGGAATGTATGGCTCACAAGAGTCACCCCTATGCCCCTAGAAAGAACTTTACATGTTCCTGGCTGTCTTCCATGGTTCTTGAAACAAATTTAGAACTTGCCAAGTTCCTTGCATTACTTCTGTCCTTCTGTGGTAGTGGTGGGAAATGAGCAGCGTATCGTATCTTCCACAACCATACTCATAGCTTTTCTCATTCTGTTGAATTAATTACAATGTAAACTGAAATTTACTAAAAATAAATGACAAAAAATATTTCAAGTAACAGCTTCCCATATTATTCTTTCTACTCACATGTTTCTGTGTAACTTCCTTCTACAATGTATTGATTTTAGTCATATTTCTGTTCAGTCAGCTGAGGACAACCACAAAAATTTTTGTTGTAATGTATCCCCTAGTCAATCCTGGTCAGTCATTCCCTGCAACACTGCTAAGTTTACTATCCATGGCCAGATCAGCATTTGCTAGCCTACCTTTAATAGATCACAAAGAATATTACACTTCTACAAATAACACATAGGCCATAGGAACAAACAAACAAAAAAGCCTGCTCACATAATCTATCTGATAATTAAGAACAAAAATATGCATGATATTAAGTATATCTGACTTGAGAAATTGGCTCAGTAAATACATGTATCCAGCTCAGTTCACACAGGATCAAAAGAAAAAAAAAACATCCCCAAACACCTCAAAACCTAACCAAACAAAAAGCAACCAGCCAAAAAGGAAACAAATAAGCATTATAATCAGAAATAGAGATCTGGCACTTCAAAAATATCTGTTCTCTTAACCACATACAAAAATAACAAGCATTTTTCCCCTCAGAATTCCACTAATGCATCCCTTCAAATTCTTTCTAACCAAACCACAGCCCTTCTGTACTAGCAAGGCATAAACAAATATGCAGTTCTTAATGAGAAATGTGGGATTCTTGAACAGTACATCTGCCAAAAAGCACAAAAAATAACTTTGATTTGTAAATGGTATTCATAATCACTAAATGACAGCATTCCTTGAAACAAGTGACCACACTCATCTAAAAATGTATTAAAAAGCTCTAAGCAAACTCTTGTTCCTTCTATCCTGAGCGCAATAGGATCACAACATTACGACATGCACCATCTTGCCCTGTTATGAGGCATGTTATTACTCTTTGTTTCATCTCAATCCTCCTCCACACAGACCTGGGTTCAGTTCTTTGACTTGAACTAAGTGATCTCTGCTACATTAATTTTCCTACAAAAGCAATACCCTTTTTATTTATGCAATGTTTCAAAGTAATGACCGCCTACTAAATACTCCAGGAGCTCCATAAATATCTGCCAGCAAGAAGGAACCCTTAACATTCTTTTGTGCTGACAAAGTCTGTTTCAAAAGCCCTGGACCATTTCAGCTTCCTGACCTTAAAAGCTGAAGGCTAACCTTGAGTGAATGGGCCTAAAGCGTCTTTTATTTCTGATAGCAGAAGGAGGGACAACCTTCCACCCTTTTCGCATCCCTGGTCCTTCAGGCACAATGAAAGGGGGTGACTTAGCATGCTGGGGAATAGCAATTCAGGGGTCTGCCTAAGTGACACCCTCCTGTAAGCTCCAACCTTCATCAAGAAGCTTTCTTATCAGTGGTTCAATGAAGAGCAACAAGAGGAACTTTTTAAATCGCAGCTTGATTCATTGCTGATTGGCTAACACAAATGTATCTTGTAATTCAAGCAATGTTATGTGAATTTATTTGTGCAAAATGACATTCATACACAAAGCTCTACCTTTCATACTACAGAGTCCCAAAGAGTGAGATTGATTAACAAAAATGCTTGAAATCTGAACAAAAATGATGACACCAAACTGAGCAAGAGATATTGCACGCCAAAAAAAATTTACAGAATAAACATCAAGTTACAGCACATATCCTTCTCTTGCCCAAAACACTGTCAGCATAATTCACAGAAAAGTACTCCAGTACTTTTCACTCATGTTCTGTATGCCATTTTCCTGTACTCAAGTTGCAAGAGACTGGACATCTAGGCAGTTTGCTACAATTGCTAGCAGTTTAGAGTTATGACTGTGGTGGAAGATTTAAAACAAACACAAGTTTCCCAATTACATAATCTTGTTATTTAACCCATATATTTTCACCGTGGTACTAGAAATGAAACTTATCAATCTAGCAGTAAGATGTACCGAAACAGTTATCACATACTTCCAGACAAGAGTATCAATTATTATTGATAGCTTGTAGTTAAAACATCAAAGTTACAATTTAACTCCTGGACTCTCCTGCTCACTAGAGCATTCCAGACATTCTCCTTTCTTTCTCAATATAAAGCAGTTACTAAGTTGCCTCCACACAGCATAGGTTTTTCTTCTCCTTTGCTGATTCTAGGCGCAGGTACAGGCTCCCAGAAAAGCAGCAATCTTCATACTCACAAAAAGGAATTACTTTAAGCTCTAATTCTGAAAAGTCTTCAAAATCTCAGAGATACAAACTGGTCTCAGCACCATGCCGCAAGAGTCTGCTATGTGAATTCAGCTTGAGATTTTTCATCAGACACAACACTATCAACAGAAGCACATCGGCCTGCTGACTGATCTACCTGATGGGTTTTAGAGTGCCTCACTTATCCGGGAGCTCTTCTTGCGTTCAGCCAATCCTCTAACGTAGTTCCAAACAATGTTGTGCTTGTTACGAAATATAGCCTTGATATATTAAATAATATATATATGTAGTATAGACTTCATGTATTAAAATTTGAAGGATCTTCAGGTAAAGTACTTGTTTTTTGTTGTTGTTGTTAGTTCTTTTTTTGTTTGTTTGTTTGTTTTTTGTTATTTACGCCATTAAAGCTGACCGAGCTGTGGTTGCTCTATGACAATTAGCAGCAGGGGGAGCTACTAAATTTTCTGAGTGTCCTCGACGGCTATAACGCAGCTTTCCTCAAAGCATTTTTCCCAGTGTTTCACAGTAGTGACAAAACGAACGCTTGTTACTTTGATACCGCTAGGCCCTGCCTGTACTTGGTAGAAACAGAGCAGCTCCTGCACTGTAGCATTAACCTAAAAAAGCAAGAGAATTCGAGGTGGAACCATTCATTTTACATTTTCCTCCTATTTCTTGTGCTACTACTGGTCCCAATGGGAACGGCGGGGGATCGCTCCGGACCCGGCGGCCTGAGATAGCTATTAATTCTGACTGATGGGATCCAAGCCTGCAGGGCTCGGGCAGGGATGCTGCGGCTCCACGCGGCTGTGGCCGGCACCCGAGGAGGGAAGGGAGGCGGAGAGGCCTCTGGCAGGCGGCAGTGCCGGATGCCACCGGTCCAGAGGGGTGAGGGGGGGCGGAAGCGGCGCGACTGACCCGCCTAGGGCTCCCGTTGAGCTCTGCGCCCACAGCCCTCACCTTGAGCAGCGTATCCGCCAGGTAGACGGCGCACCAGCCCCCCAGCACGCACACCACCACCGGGATCGGGATCATTGTGGCAGCTCAGCCGGCGGCCGCGGATGCTCACGTTGAGGAGCCTCCCGGAACTAAACGTGCCCCGGAACCTTTCTCCGCTGGTTGCATTGTCCGCACGGACATTTCCGGGCCATGTGACGAGATTGGCCAGGTGACGCCATGACGCATGGAGGCGGGCCGCCCAGGTATGCGCGTGCGCAGAGAGCCGGCCGTCCCTCCCGCTCGCGCTAGACCCCAGGCACGGCCGCGCATGCGCAATTGGCTCGGGATGGGGTGGGGGGGGCAGTGCGGAGGGAATCCTGCCCCGCTTCGCTTTGACGAAGGGCTGATGCTCTCTCTGTTTCTGACGTGTTAGACTTTGCCTCCGTCAGTGCTAGGAGAGAGGTGTGCCACGAGGCTGGTTTCTCAGAGCGTTTCCAAGTTTAACTGTTAAAGGCGAACAAGTACAAAGCAAACGGCAAGCAAAAGCGATACTTATTTTCTCGAGCAAACGGCGACGTTGACCTCTTCCCCCCAAGAAACAAGTAACAGAAACCACTGTCGTGCTCTCAATTATCTCATTATTTCTTAAAAAGTTATTTTTAGCAATGAAGACTCCAGTGATGGGGGAGCCCTCTGCCGTTTGTGGCTTTCATTTACCTCTCCGTGTGCGCACCAGATGAACTTTCCTCAGCCTCCATTTGTCAGTACTCAGGACACTACCAAAAACAGTTTGTCAGTTCTTCAGCTTTGATGTGTTGGCTGTGCTGTGGAAAAGCTGGGAGGACTGTTAGGAGTAGTGCTCATAACACCACCCACAGTCTGTATTTTCTATATGGAAAGCTTTGTAGCACTTGCATTTTCAGAAGTTCTACCAGTGTGTGCTCTGAATCCAACAAAAAGCTGAGCCAGCCCTTTGCTAGAATTTGAATGTTTTCATGCTGTTTTTCAGTCATTTTTATAAGTATTTTTCAGCTCCTTCTGTGTTCTGCACTCATTGCCTCATTCTGTCCTTCCCAAAGTGGTCTGCTGGGAGCTTTACTTGCTGCTGCTATTGGGAAGAACACCTCAGCTCTGAGCTCCTGCTTCCTTTAAATGATAACGTGGCATTGCCCAAGAGCTGATACACTGTAGATGAGTAGACCAAGCAAGCAACTAATGGAATACAAAATCTAGATTTTATTATATTTGTAAGACAGAGTCCAGCTGTGGCCAGTCCTTGTGACTGGGCATTGCAGGGGGAAATGAGAGCTGGTAATAAACACTTGGCTTCTCTTGTCCTCTGCTGAACTTCTTTGTCTTTCAGCTCAAGCTGGAGGTGCTTTTCCCACACACTTCAGATTTTCCATTGTCCTTAAACCATTATTCTTTTGTAGGCTCTATTGGCTGATGCCTCAAGAACTGTGAAGGGATTCCATTCCTATATAAAAGCAGAAGAATTATGGGAAATGTACCTAAGCCCTACATGCAATAAAAAGACCAACATGTATTAAATATAAATACAAATATAAATGCACAGCATTTATTCTAGTTGTGGTCTTTGGAAGCAATAAAGGACAATTACACACATACAGTTAAGAACATTAGTACTTACAGTACTGACACTGGTGACATTAGTGCTTACAGAGTCTTTCCAAAATCAAGCATAGTAAAATAGGCGCAGTGCCTGTTGCTTAAAAGATTCAGTCAATAAACTGCTTTTGTGACATTATTATATTTTTCTTAAATGTTCATTTAGTATACCATACAGAACACAGAACTGAATTTTATTGAGTTTGCTTGGAAATTGGCAGTGCAGTTAAAAAGGAATGTTACTGAAATGCACAGTCCGTACTTTATAGCTAGAAAGTTCACCACAAGAAAACAAACGAAAATGAGTTTTTTCTGGAATGTATAAGAAGTTTTTGAGTGAACTAGAGCACTTTTAGCCCCACTGTTTTTATTCACATCATTTTAGTGGTAATATACCAGTGGCTAAAAGGCAAAATTAATCCTTGTTCTCTTAGAGTGAAAGCATTGCAGACTGCAAAATGTAACTGCACTTTGCATTTTTAAAATTAAGGTTTTTAGAATTAAAGATTTCTAATTTAAAATTATTTAAGAGGTAGCAGAAGAAATGATGCATGCTTTTTACTACCACTTGTTTTTCTTCACAATCACATACTATGCTGAAGGAATGAATAAACTAAATACAGTAGTTAGGTCAGTGCACAGTAAGTCTGTAAAACATCACAATGCTGTCTAACTCTCATAGTTTAGCTGAGCTGTGCACTAATGGGAGGATATGAGTAGACTTCTAAAGTGTGAATATCTAAGAATGTTTGAAAAGGATATACATCAGTCATCATGCACTGGTACCTTAAGTCCATGCAAAAACATTAAAGGAAAAATTAATAGCATAATAGTAATGATTAAATGTAGTTAGGAAAGTAAATACAACAGAGTGTGTGAATAGTACATTAATTAAGATACTATCAAATGCAGTTAATGAATTAATATCATACAATCTTTTTATAGATGAAACAAATATCTTTATCTAAAAATAATTATGAAGATATCTAATAATTAATCTCTTCGGCTTTCATGTATTACTGAAGTAGATAAAGAATTATTCATATTTTGCCATGCCAGGTATGTGACACATTGCAAACTTCAAATAAAATTACAGTCTTAACAGTGATTTCAAAAACTCTAATATTAGAGGGGTGTGTGGGCCCCAGGGAAATTGCACCTCCTCACAGTTCATCACAGACTCAGACCTAAAATCTGCTAAGATGTGGATTTTGCCAGTTTGAAATCAATACAATCAGAATGTGACTTTGTTGGAAAAGTGTTTGAGCCTTGAGGACAACAAATGGGCTTCTAGATATGTTTTGAGTTGTATTTGCTACTAAGTTGCTGGGTTTTGAGATGAGCTAAACAGAGGAAAAGAAGGCTGGAACAAAACGCGGCCTTGATTTGGCTTAAGTTTCTGTGCTAACTTGAAATGAAGGACTGGATTACTTTCATGGAGTACTTGAATGTTTGCAGAATTTCAAAGAGAGAGGGATGTGTACAAGAATAAATAAATGGGTAAAGATGAAATGAGCAATCCATCGAACACTTATGCAGCTATTGCAGCTGGAAGGAATGTGAAGATCAGAATAAAGAAGAAATCTGACACACAAGAAGAGAGATAAAGAGACTGGCACTGTAGAGAAATGTATAGAGTGTTGCTTATAAGTGTTTGAACAACAAATGCACATCTCTTCAGTTACTTTACTAGAATTGTTATCTAAAAATCTCCATAAAGTATATGGAAAAAATTCAGTAATGAGAATTCTGGAGACATGTAATATGCATGGTATTTAAACTGGAACCCAAAAAAGGAAAGAAAGAACTTATGAACCTTGCTTTGCCTAGTGAACAGAAGAGCAGAACTTTTTACAATTTTCTTGAAATTTTATGTCCCAACTAAAGTACAAAGAAGTCTTACTGTATTCAAATACAAATGAGGTCAAAGCATTCTGTTTGGTTTCTGCATTTGTTTTCATTAGTTGACCTGTTTACCAAAATTACATGCTGGAAAGGTGGGATTGTAATGCTTCAAACAAATGAAATTTATTCTTAGGTTACTGTTTGTATAAACAATTTAAATAAAGGAAAAGCACAAACTTTCATAGAGATATGCCTTTACTGTGTTTATCTGTTACAAAGAGTAGTTGTACATGCTTTTTCATCAATTATTAATTGCTAGTGCTTGACAACAGCAGCTACAGGTCTTTCTTAATTGCTATAAAATCTCTATAAAATGTTTGGCTTTGCACTCTCTGCAGCTGTTAAGACCTTACATATGAAGAAAAGCATAGAATTGCTTCTGCAGAGTAGCTGTTCATGTGTCTGTGATTTTCTAAGTCTGTCCTTGAAAATAGATTTATCTAAACTGCAGAAAACAAAGGGCTCAGTCAGTGAAGGAGAAGAGCACACACGGGAAGATAACGCCAAACAGCTGTTGTGCTTTTCTGTGCTTTAAATTACGTTTGAAATCCCTAGGTATGCAAACCCCTGTTCTACTGCAGCACACAAAATAAATAGTTTCCTTTTAATGGTTATTGTTTCATGCTCACTGTAACCTAAAATATACGCGTGTGATAGCATTAGACCTATCTAGCTTGTATCCCAAAAGCTGCAGGGCAGCCTTGAACCCTAGGGAAAATACTGCACTTAGCTTGTGTAAGTCAAAGTGAAATAATACTTTGAAGAAGACAAAGCTCTTTTTGATTCACTGTTGAGCAGATACACTGTTTGAATTGCCTGTATTAACCTCTTTGTATAAGGCATTTAGCTGTTCTAACAGGAAGGTCTTGCACAGGAGGAACATATGAGGTTTTCACTGCCTGCCTTGCCTGTACAGAAGGCTGAAGTAGCTCCTGAGTCACTTCAATACAGCACAGCACTTGGCGTGCACACCCTTACTGGTTTTGTTTTGCCTCCAGGATCAGGCTGCAAGCAGCAGCTGCTCCACATCCACTTAGCCACCCAGGCAGCAGATAAAATGAGTTTTGCAGTTTCCCAGTACTACAAATCCCCCCTGCCCCTTGTCATTCTGTGTGCATGGGTCCTATCTATGACAAAACCCACCTTACAGAAGTTATTCTATGTTAGGAGCCTGAGATAAGGACATTTCCTCTTCCTTGGTGAAAATAATCGTTTGAAAGTTGGCTGCAAGAAAGCTGTGAGCATCTTCCTGTAGCATTCTACTCAGAATGCAAAGATTATATTCTAGCACCTCACTGATGATTGCACAGGAAAAACAGAGCAACCAGCAGTTCTCAAAAGTCATATTCAGGACAAATGATTTTCAAGCACCACTGTTACAGCACTTGAGAACTGAACTGTGCTTTGAAGGGCTACCCCCTGTGTTGCACTGCCTGATGTGACTGAATCAAGGAGCTTAATATTTATAGCTTCTTTTTTGAGGTACTTTGCTGTCCTTGGACAGAGGATAATAACAGTCCACAGCCCTACTTCATATGGGTATAAAGTAATGCATTAAGATTATAGAAAATACTTTGGGTGATTTCCTAACAGAAACTGTTTATATATACTATTTTTAACACCTGAGATTTGATGTGTTGAGAAGCATCATTAGAAGTTACCAGCTGCAGAACTTTAGTGGTCCTCCTGTGCCAACACTGATTTCTGTTGACAATTTTTCTCTGAATGAGTCCAGTGTCTGTATGGCAGGAGATTGCAAATGACTGAGAAATGTTACTGCATCAGATCTGATTCAATAAAAATAAAGTTTGATATAAATCATGTTTGACTGCTGGACAGATAGGTATGACTAGTAGATTTATTCATATCTTCACTGCAGAAAGCATTCATTCTTAATTATCTTGTCTTTTAAAACTTTGGGGATATGAGAAGCTAAGGGTTTTTTTTGTTTTTGTTTTTCCTTGTGACTCATAGGAACAAGGATAAGTGTTTTGATATTGATCAAACTAAAAATCTTCACACCTACAGTTTATCCATCTTCATCTTTTATTTTCTGTTCAGCAGACACAAACCAAAGATAGCAACTGATCAATCATGAGTGATTCAGCAAGTTGATTAAGTTGTCCTTGAATTTGGTTATTTTTCTTCTGGAGGCATTAATTTCTTTTTAATGTCCTTGATATTCTGCTTCCAGTGCATTGCCTTTTCTGCCTTATTCTGGATCCATCTTCCTAGTCAGGCAGATTTTTCATGTCTCAACTATGCCTTTTTCTGCTGCCATGTAGATTGAGGAATCTTCTTTGTTTTCTTTGTTAGTCTTTGGCTGAATGCTTTACTCAAGTCCACTACGTTTGCTACAGAAGCAGGAGCTTTGCATGGGAGCTGAACACCTTCAAAACTGCAGTTTTGTTTGGTAGCTTAAGAAACAGTTACCCTGCTTTATGCATTGCTGATCCCCTAGTTCCTTTGATATATCTGTATCTAGTTCTTGTTCATCTTTGGACTAACTGGATACAATTGCAAAATTCCTTTCTGTTTTTCTGGTGAGACATCTTAATTTGACCACTGAAGGTGAGAGGAAATATTATTGAGCAGGTGTAATCAACTGATGATGTAATCAGCTACATCAAAAAGTCTCTTAGATAATACAGGTGTATTTGTGAAAATGATGCATGGCGTTCTGCACATAATTTCATTAATGATTCACTTCTTTTTTTTTTTTCTTCAAAACTGTATGCCCAGAACAAAATCTGATGGTTCAATGTCGTGTTTTTTGTATCTTTTCCAAATTATGCTGAATCACTATAGCAGACAGGATGTTTACACAATCAGCATGTCACTTAAAATTCATATTGCCCTCAAAATCTACCAGTACTTCTGCTCTTTATTTTGATAGCAGCTTTTAGTGGCTAAAATTTCCCAGGAGGAAAGTGGAAACAAATTTGCTATTTTTATATCATCATCACATTTCAGTTAGTCAAAGGATGTAAGAATTTTACAGAATAAAAAGCAACAGAGAATATGGCTTTTTGGGTAATTCACTGGTCAAAGCTGTGATGTTCTAACATTTGTGTGAGTTATATTCATAATGCAGTTTTTAGAATTTAATACAAGTTCTTAGATGCTCCTAATAAAGCTATTAAAAGATGCTGGAACTCTGAAATTTAGAACAAGGTCACTGGCAGCCTCTAGTGAGACCATCTTCTAATACAAGGCTAATTATTTCTTGATGGAATAGTCTGTGATAATAATCACCATGCTTTTATATGGAAAAGAAAGAGAGCATGCAGAAGCTGAATTAATATTTAGCAGCTCAGAAATGTCACAGAAACAAAACCAGCTAATTTAGATATGTTTGTTGATTTCCCATCCATTAGATAATAGCAAAAATTTTTGCACACATTTTTATGTAATTTATTATTGAAACAGATTGGTGTTACTGTTATTGGCAGAGCTGTACAAGTAGAAAATCAAAGTGATTAATTTCTTTGGATATTAATAAACATATAGATTAGGAGAAACTGGGAGAAATAAACAGTAAATGGTACTACCTCTTGACAAAACAGTTGAGATGTGTCAGTCCTTCTGAGACATAGAATTAATGAGTATTTTTAGTTTAAGGCAAGAATAAGAATTGGCTGTGAGAATGCCAAGTCATTGCTAAGTCTGGTGTATATTTTTTGTTGTTCTGTCTAGCTTCATACCACTGCTAAGTATCTCTGTCTTTCATCAAGCCTGTGTGCCAAATAGTTGTTAACTGGACTGCAGAAATCTTTACTAGGGGAAAAGGGCTCAAATGTACAAATAAAATCTGTGTGGGTTAGAAAATAGAGTGTTCTTTTTTTTCCAGGGTCCTCTAGGTTAGTCCTCTGATAAACCAGACTGATAACAGGTTTCTTATTTTTAAACCTGAGTAATAATTGTGATTTTTTAAAATATCAATAGCTATGTGTATTGAATGAGGAGAAAAGCTTATCTTTCACTACAGCCTAAATTTTAATATTTTTTGCCAAACTATTCCAAAAAAGATAATTGATTATCCAAATACTCAATATTCTGGGCCCACTATTCTTTGCCTGGCAATAAATTGCAAAACTGTTAAAAATAAGATAGTCAAGCAAAGCTTCACATGGTCAAATATATTTCAATATGCCAAACATATTAAGGTACAAATTGCTGCTACCTAGTAAACTGCAGGAAAGCTCCAGGAATGTATTTTCTAACTTCTTACTGTAGAGAAGTTTTATTTAATGTGAACTGAGATTGTGGCTGCTCCTTTGTTTAATAGCATTTTTATTTGTTGCTTTGCTTGCATTACACTACAATATTTTGAATTACAGGAGAAAAATATTTTTCTTTCCGGAGCCTGAGGAAAGTTATATCTGTGCTCATGAGGTTTCTCAACAAGCAAAATGTTTAAATAAGCATATTAAGTAGTGACAGACTAAAGAAACAATTCAGACATTATACAGTGAAGCATCCCAGTCAAGAAGTAAGAAACATACACATTTCTGTTAACCATCAACTTTGTTTTCAAAACTAATAAGCTGTTCCAATTAGACAAGCTTCTAGAAATGCAACAAAAGTGTATTTTGTATTGTACTGGTATTTTCCTACTTGGTCTTTTTGGATGTTGGTGCAAAGGACAGTAAGTTTACATATAGTGTGTCAGTGTACTGTTATCTGGCCCTAACACACCATGCAATTAGTCTGTCATTTGAAATGCACGTATGTCTCATGATTTACTTATTAAGTCACTGGCTGCATGTATTTCACAGATGAATTTGCAAGTTGTGGGGCTGTGCATCCTGGTGGTTATTCAAAGTCACTGATACTCTACAAAATTATTGTGAAAGATGTATATTTTTTTTTCCATTGAAAAACTACATTTTCTTCTTTTAGTGATAAGACTTGAGGTTTCCCTTCAATCACAACTGTTTAACGCCATTCAGGCATGATAGTTTATGAGTGTAAGTAAGCAACATGGGTAAACTCTCTTTGTGCTTGAACATCACTAAAGTTACCTGTAATATTTCTAAATTATGAAAATGTTGCGGGAAACAGTGCTGACTTGATCTTTCTCAGACATATTTGCAAGACAGTGGGTTTACAAAATGGAAGCAATGGCCTGGTTTAAACTACTGAACTTTTGCTAATTTAACAGCATATGGAGGAAAGAACTCTGTCTGCTTCTTGTACCCCAGAGCTGATTCATATTATAATTATTATAATATAAATTGGAATAAATTAATTTACAAGACCATATTACAAAAATATATCATCTCTTTCACTGCTTTCTAATACTTTCATTTTAAGTATGATTCTTCATGAAGAGGTACATAAAATCATTTATGTAAGTTTGCTTTGACATGGTCTCAACTACTTGGAAAACATGACCTTAGACCCTGACAGAGCAAACTTCTGCATTCTAGGGAAAAGACCTGTCTGTGAGCTGTTATGAACTTTGCCAAGTTTCATGTGCATTATGCTGTTTAACCCTCAAGGCATTTCATAACAGTTACACCTGGCCTTTCTGGGATGGTAGGCCAGGGGCCTTGCTGACAGGGCTTCATTGCCCTCTGTACCTCAGCTGGACTCATCCCAAACACATGTGCCAGTGGCATGCCTTCCTGTGTGCCCTTCCTGGGAATGAGGGGGCTATGAATAGCCTGAAAGCTGCCAAAGCGAGTCATCAACTTTATAAGCTGCTTCCAGATGACAGCTCTTTTGGGAAGAAGGGCAGCAGAGTGACTCACAGGCTTAATGAAGTGGTCTGGGACATCATCTTCCTCTTTGAGGTAGTTGAAATGGAACGAGTGGCGTATCAAGTGAGTTAAAGTCAAGGGAAATCCTCCCTGAAATCACTATCCCAAGCACATTTTGGCATAGTTTTGGAACTTGTTGATCTTCCCTTAAAAGTTGCCTTATCCTTCTCCAGCAGCAAGTGTTTGTGTAGTATCACAGAATCACCAGATGGGGCCTCATGAGGGCAGAGTAGAGGTGGATAATCCCGGTAACACCAATAATGACACTACCATTGTTGCGGTTAGTGCTGTGAGTCAGGGGAAAACAGGTGTAGCAGAGCATGAGGACTGAAGAGGAAAGTTCACTCCACTGAAGCTGTAGTGGGCTGGAGACTGCACTGATAAGATTGGGAAAATGAGGTCATGCCCCAGACAAGTTGCTCATCTCCTTCACTTGACAGCAGTGATCGCTGGTAGTATGAGCATAACTATGTAATAACTTTTTATATTCTTTATTAACTCTATAACCCCACAGACTTTTCCTTTGTCCTTTCTTCATCCACATGCCCTACTATTCAACAGCCAGCAGCCATGGACTCACCATTTCAGAAACTCTCCTTCCTGCCAGTGCTGCTTTCCTGCATGCAGGAACAGCAAGCCAAGACCCTCAGAGAAGTTTACTCCCAACCCAGCTGCAATACAGCTGGTGTGACATTCACCTCCCCTAGACAGTCCCACCGTGGTGAGTTCTTCATAATTATGTCTTCATAATTATATCCTTCTCTGATGTGGCAGGAGGTGGGCATGCGCTGCCCCACACACCGCTGGAGGAGATGTGCTCTACCTCCCACTATCATGTGCTTCAGGGAGAGGGAGGGCATGAAAAGGACCCAAAGGTGTGTTACTTCAACACCTACTGCTTGACACTTGAGCCCTGGTTTTACGATGGTCAAGTGTCACAGGGGACTAAGTTACAGGGTGAATCAAATGCTATATTTAGGAAGAACAACTGGAAGCTATGATAGGAATTCTCTTTTACACTTTGCTTCTCAGCTGAGTTCCACTCCAGCCTGGAGCAGCTCTCGGTGCCGTCCAGGCTGAAAGCATCAGAGCTGTTTCAGACACATTCAGCGGATCAGAGTCAATAATTCAGCCGGTAGAAGAAGATACCTCTTTCAGCATCGGAAGGAGGTGTATATACTCATTTGACGGTTTGAAACTTTTCTTGTATAACTAGATAAGTAAGCTAATCTTGAAGGGATCATTTAAAAAAAGACTTATGAAAACTCTTTAATATCTGGCTGCGAGGTTACTGTAGTAGTTCTGTTTTTATGCTTGTTTTAATGTCTTGTGCAGAGTATTTAGAGCAGATCATTCTAGTTATTGCCTCATTGGCTGTGAGGATCTTAAAAGATTTAAAACAGTCATTTAAATACCTCCTGACTCATGAGAAGCACAGCTGTATTAGCTCAAATGCTATAGTACATAGGTACATGCTTGTTTTCTGTATGCCACAACTAGTGAAATACTGTGGGAGGGTTGATGGTAAGAGAGATGGTCTTTCACTGTTAGTTTAACAGGTAACAGTGTTGGTGGGAACTGCATTACAGCAAATATTTTAGTGTTTCCATACTGCATGTAACACTCTGGAAGCTGCAAAGTGGGGGTTTCTCTTCTTTATTTGTGCTAGCTGGGTTCCATTGTGATATGGTTCCTGTCTAAGCCTTTTAATAAGATAATACACTGCAGTTCTGTGTCCAAAATAGCCTTTGTGCTTGATGCTGTAAGTACAGCAGGGGGGAAAAGGACAGCATTCAGCTGGGGGGAGTCCCTCCTGGTGTGTGTAAGCTACTGTGCGTCTCTTGTGGAGATTACAAAAGAAGGCATTATCATACCTCATTGCATTTAAAGCAAATTGAATCAGTCAGTCAGCTCGCTATCTTTCTGCAGCCCTGTCAGAAATTATTTTTAGCAGAGACACAGCAGATAGGTCCTTTGTTTTTTAAAGGACCTTTTCACAACACAGGTTTTTGTCAGCCTACAAAAAGTAGTGGTTACTTTCTCTGGGAAGTGAAGAAAGCACAGGAATTTGCAGGGGCAGACTGGCATTAAACAGCTCTGAACTGAAATCTGTTGCTGCTGCTTCCTAAGTTTGGCTCAGCATGCAGACCATAAAAGGTAAGAGGTAAGGTATGGGGCAGCTCAAAAGGCATCACGGTGTAAAGGCTGTGTGCCACTGTGCTTCTCAGAGCCTGCACATGAGGAATTTGGCAATGGAAGTGACTGTGGAGAGTGATTTTCAGTTTGCAGATTTGAGTGGAATGCCTGAAAAACTCAGTCAGTGCAGCACTCTTGGCTTTCTGAGACACCTGAAATAGAATATGGAAATTTATGTGAATACAACAGTTACTTCAGTAGTAGCATCAGTAATGTGGGGTTTATTTTCCTGTGGTTGATGGTCGGTACTATTCTGGAAGGAAGATCAGGAAAGAGAAGGAAAAGTGCTGGGGAAGATTGTCTATTTTTACTCAGTGGTGTGCTGTTGTCCTGATTTCTCCAGCAGTAATGAGGACAGCATAAACTGGTAGAAAAATCACCTCCTCCAAAAGCAGTCCTACACAGTTGTATCCTACCTGTGACTTTAGGAACAGGAGTCTGATTGCAACCATTGTGAGCTCGGAGCATCTCACTGAGGATCACGATCACTCTTATTTTAAAGTAGAAATTCCTTGTAAATCTCTACCCATTTGTCTGAGGTAGCCACAGAACTGTGGAGCATTGTTTCTGCAATGCAAACGCACAAGACAGAAGAGTTTATCTTAGTCAGTTTTTTTTTTTTTTTGTGACGATGTTTAGAAAGCAGAGCCTCAGTGTTTAAAAATGTTTCTATTAATTTCCTACCCTTTTGTTTCCATTTTTCCTTTCTGATTTGAAAGAGGAAAACTGAATTGATTCCCTCAAACTGAATTCTGAACTTTTCTAAACTATCTCTGGTTTCAAGGTAGTGCCACAATGTGAGATTCACTAGAAGCATGCTGTTTGCATTTTGCATGGTTGTATTCTTTTTATTCCTGACTTACAAATGACAGTTCAGCTATTTAAATCTGAAGCCTACATCCTCTGAGTTTAGGTCAGCTAGCACCCTTAGAGCTGAGCATGCAATCAGAGAGAGACCTCTAATGGCAGGTCACCTGCACTTTAAGTTCTACTTAGAATTAGGAACAGATTTAAAGCTGATAAGAGAGTACACAAGAACAATCTTCCATGAGGCTTCAGGGATACAACTTTGGACTGATACTCTGGTCTGAAGGCAACCTACAATGATTGGTATTTTTCTTTGTTACTTGCCCCCATGGGAAAGTTATGGTCTTTGGAGTAACAAAATCTTTGGTCCACTTAATGATTTCACACTGTATTTCTCTCTTACATCATTTATTACTTTTCTCAGTATTTTGTTTCCAATCTAAGGTAAAATACTGTAGCCAAAATATGCTATAATTTAGTTGTTATCAGTGAGCTCTCTGATGGATTTTCAAGTACTTATTTATCGACTTTTAGTATTACTGTTCTTATTTTGCATTATAGTGAGAAGGATTACTCCAGTTAAAGTAATAAGTACTCAGTGAAAGAGTAAAAGGCCAAGACTATAATTGAATTAAATGGATAGTGAATTTCTTTCCTTTCTTTCCTTTTTTCCTTCTTTCTTCCTTTC
Source organism: Cyrtonyx montezumae (assembly GCF_038088225.1). Lineage (NCBI taxonomy): Eukaryota > Metazoa > Chordata > Aves > Galliformes > Odontophoridae > Cyrtonyx > Cyrtonyx montezumae. The sequence continues at coordinate 46,902,313 of NW_027072034.1, read as the reverse complement.
CTTCTTCCTTTTCTTTTTCTCTTTTCGCCTTTACAAAATCTTTAGATTTTTGCTTTTGTTTTGTACCAGTCTGTATTTTTATGTTTGAATGAAATCATATGAAAAACTGTTTTGTGATTATTTTATTTTCTGGTTGCTAAAGAAAATTAATAGATCTACATGATCTAAAACTTTGCAGAGATGCTGCTTTGTGTCCTAGCAATTCTAAATAAAATGTTACATTTTAATCATCTTGATCATTTTCAGTCTACATGTATGAAGAAATTACAACGATGTGTGAATTAGAAGATGATTATATATGCATTCATCAATGCTTTGTGGCAAGTTATGCTATATTTTAAAGAAGGTTTAAACTTAGGGTTCCTGCATACATACCTTCACAGTGATAATCATGCATTGTTTATCCTCAAACACTTCTTTAGCTCATGCTCATTTTACAATGCCATTAAGTTTTGAGAGATTGCTTATCTGTACTCATTATTGTTTTTAATGTGGAAGAGAGGACTCCATTTGTGGCTATGAAAGATTAATTGAAGAAGCTCAGGTGTTCTGTCTCCTTTTGATATTCAGAAGGAATACCTAAGCAACTCTGAAACTGAAACGGAAATAGGAGATGGGCAGGTGAAATGGATGCCTGTCAAGAGGCAGCATGGGTTAAGTTCTAGTTTATCTCCCCTAGGTATCATAATGTCACAGCCTGTAACACTTTCCCATTTTGCTTGCAGGGATAAGACACTGTCTTAAAAATGTCAAAACAGCCAGCGTCACATGTCAAAGCCATTCAGGTAAGAGACAGTATTTATGTTTCTAATATAATAAATAATAAATCTCAACCTCTGTTTTCTGACAGACTGCACTTTGCTCCTACAAAACCCTGCAGAAGTGTTAAATGGGGATTATTCTTTCAAAGTTAAAAGCCTGGTACTGAAAAATTTTGACCTGAAGAAGGTCTTATAACATGAGCTGAGAAAAAACTGATCAGATAGGCTGTTTGCTCACTTGCTTGTTTATGTTTTCTTTCCAACGTTAGCTTATGTCTGTTGGTGAACCAGCAAAGTAAAATGGGGTGATATATCTCCAAAACTGATCAGCATTATGAGTAAAACTACTGGATTTTCCACAGAGTTACTGTAATTTTGGAAGAACTTTAGACTAAAAGAATAGTGGAAAAAAAACATTTCCTCCTTAGGAAAAAAAAAAAAAGAAAAAAAGAAAAAAAATGCAATATTTGATTAAGAAATATTTGATTAAAACACTATATGTCATATACCTCCTCAAATGGTTTATTATGCTAAGAATGAAATTAGTTGTTATATTGTTGTAAAAGAGATACCTGGAGAATTAGCCCATCATCAACATGAAGTAATTAAACTGAACTGAACTCATGCTATCATTGATTCTTTAAAAAAATAATAGCAATAATAGTAATTATAGTAATTATTATTATAATAATAGTAATAATAATTCCTGAGCTGAAGAATTTTATAGTGTGTTCATGTATTTTGAAAATGCACTTGCAAACAAATTTTTCCCACAAGTTTAGGTTCTCTTTAAAATATATAAGAATCACAAAATGGAATTTCTGAAGTCTGACTTGCCCTCTATTTTCCCAAGGTAATGCTAACATAGTGGATTGGAGTATCAAGAAGATTAGTTACCCAGTGCTAGACAGCATGCTAAAGTGGAAAGACACTGTAAAAATGATAATGTTTTTTTGTCATCAAATGCACTGGAAGAGACACGCAAGTTAGTTCAGTTGAAATTATCAGAAGCCATTGGTTTCACATAGTTCAAATTTTTATCCTTCTTATACAGGTGATGGAAATATTCATATGATTAATGAAAAAAATGTACATAATTTATAGATTAAAATGTTTTGTAGTAGCTTCTTTCTGTCTGTACAAGATGCACACTGAAGTCTTCACATGTCAACAGCCACTAAATATAGATATGTTAAGGATAAAAACTTGTTTCTATGAGTAGTCTGGGACCATAGGGGACCAAAGAAGTATGAACTTCTGGTAACCTTCATTGCTTATTTCCTCTCATTCTCCCCCTTAGTGCATAAAAGGATGTTTAGCTCTCACTGACAGCTATTGTCCCCACAAACACTACTCTTGGCTTTCCCCAGAAGTAAGGGTGAAGGTTGTTTATTTGTTTTGTTGTTTTCTTTTGTTTTCTCTATCTTTTTCTTTTTTCTGAATTACATTCAATTTTTTCCTCCCCTAATTTTTTTTTCCTACTTGAAAAAGTTTCTGTTCAAGTAGCTTTCCAGCTTATTTAGCAATACTTTTGAACAGGTAGAAATTGTCATGATATTGCAAAGAATTTGTCTAAGGTTATGGGTTAGCATAATAAAATAGGAGGCATTACTTTCAGAGCAGCCCTCGTTCACACAGAATCGATCATTTGAGTTGGAAAGGACTTTCAAATGTCAGCTAGTCCAACTCCTCTGCAATCAATAGGGATGCCTACAGCTCCATCAGGGTGCTCAGAGCCCTATCCAGCCTCACCTTGAATGTCTACAGCTACAGGGCATCTACCACCTCCTCTGCTTCACCTGAACTGTTTCAAAGCCCTTTGTACCTGAATACATGAACACAATCCCAATCAATTTTGGTTAAAATGCAGTAAGGCTTTAGCTTTTGGTGACTGCTGAGTGAGCAACAACCACTACAGACAAATACAAGAGGCACAGTGTTTACCAAAATAAACCAGATTCATTCAAAGTTCATAAAGTTGTTACGAGTTGCAGCAGATCTTAGAAGGTGGCCTCAAGAAAGACAAAGATTGGATGTAGCTTCTCAGAAAGAAGCCACATGCTTATATATATTTTTCCTTCACTGTGTTCGAGAAGATCTTTGTAGAGTACATTAGAATATATTTCTACTCATTATGAAAACTGCAATGACATCCAAACTATGGTAGGCACTTTCCAGAAACAAAGAAAGATGTAAGCCCAATAAGAATCAGTATTAAAAATAAGAAACACAGATCTGTCTACAGCAATTAAAATTTATAGCTTCAAGAGTTGGGAATGAAAAATGTTCTATTTAGCAGTTCACTGGATTGGGATGGACAAGGAAGGGGTCCCCAAGACTAGTGTCTCCATCCCAGCAGCCAGCAGCCAGGTAGCAAAACCCCTGAGGAGGATTTTTAAAAGTGCAGTTATACACCTGTGCTGACTGCAACACAACACAGACCTTGCAGAGCTACACTGGAATGCAGGATTCAGCCCACTGCTCACACTTTACATGGCTGCTTATCCTTAAGAATGGAACAGGCTTGGGTTAAGAAGAGATTTATGGCAGGATTCTGGCAGCTCTGGTCAGGAGCTACTGGGAAATTAGCCATACATTCTTTCTATACTATAAATATTTTAATTTATCATGTATTATAGTGTGGTGTGCTATCAAGCCCAGACAATGTTATACCATGTCTTGAAGACTCTTCATTTTACCATGTATTTAATGTCTGCATACATCTTGTCTAAACTCTGTAGCAATTGCACTTATTGCAGGTAAAATGGTTCAAACCACTGTAGTGTGACACAGATCACTCTGAAAATGCTGAAGCAGACCAAAGAATTTGATTCTTTAATTTGATTAGGAGTCTGGCACTTATTGGTTCATCTTTGTTTCCTGAACCATTTTTAGTCACAGTTGATCTGATCTGTCCTTCATGGGAGGAAATTCAAGGATTTACAGTTTTGTGCTCAGCCCTGGGTGGCTGCAGGAGGCTGATGTCTTCTTGTGTTGACTCCAAGAAGAATAGATGCCCAAACAAAATGAGGAGGAGAGATCCATCCTGGGAATAGCTCTGGTGATTCAGTTTTGCAAACCTGTGTGGCTACACACACTGAAGTAGTACAAGCTGTTTTTCTACTCCAAAAAAAGCATCTGTCTGGAGGTACCAGAGACTGTCTGGGGAGATGCTTAAAATTAAAAATAGCAAAGCTGTTTTTTTCCACTCCTAAATGAAATAATGGGTTAAGTACTGTGAGGCTGAAAATGCCCTGTCTCCTGGGAACTCAATGAGTGCAGACAAAAGGTTTTACAATATCTAAACTAATGCCCAGTGAAAAAGCAGGTGAAATTAATACCTATTTGTCTATAAGATACATGGCTCTACAGATGTTTGCAAGCCCCACCAAAAAGCAATCAGCAACTTACATAAATAAAAGTGCCAAAAAATGAAAGAAGTGAAAGCTGCTTACTTCGTGTCAGTTGGATTATTAATGCATCAGATAATGGATTATAGCCAGAACATTTGTGGGCTGTGTTCCTGTGGTTATCCAACCTTGGGCTCTTTCTGCAGGACCATGATTTGAGCAGAAGGATGGGATTGTTCATCCTCATTTTGTACAAATCAGTCAAATGGTAAATGACAATAAAGCAGCTCACTGTTTGAAGGTTCTCTGCTTCAGCTCAGTGGAATTACCAATTCACCCACTGGTTTTTGAAGTGGGAATGATATTTTGATGACTTTCCTGCGAGCAGCTTCTTTTCTGAGATCATGAGATAACATTAGGTTTAATTTGTGCATTTAAGTGATCACACCATTTGACTTTTAAAATGATCTAGTCTGGGTCACATAAGGACAGATATATTTTAGCCATTTTTCCCTAATTTGTCCTTCCAAGAGTCTTTATTTTTAAAAATCTATTTCAAGCTGCATAATTATTATGGCTGCTGGCTTACCTCACAGATGAAACATCAGATTGCTTCAGTCATACAGGTACCATTTGGAGGAAGGCTGTTGAAGCCAGGGGCTAAGGCTCTGTCCTGTGTTTGGCCTGGATCAGGCTGAGTCAAGAAGTGGGCCCCTGTGAGGCTCCTCCTTCCCTGGTCCAGGTAGCTTTGTTTTTTCACTTTCCATCTTTAAAACAGATATGCAAGTGTTCCTCTTTCCCATGGAGGAGTTGTTACAAATGTCTGCACAATTATGTCTGTACTCCTTTAGAGTTTTGCCACTAACCAACTGTGTCTATATATCAGACATTATTCTAAACATTATAATTTCCTCGTGACAGGCTAATATTAACATCCCAATGGGAGCATTTAGACCTGGTGCAGGGCATCCTCATAAAAGAAAAGAAGTAACACCTGAAGAAGTGGAGGAGGTAAGAAAAAGTAGGGCTTTTTGATATAATTTTTTTTCAAGGGAGTCCCAGACATTGATGTAAGAAAGCATTTAAATCAATCTTATAGCACTAGCTACCAATCATAGGTAGCACAGCTAATATACAGCAATGACTCATGGTAGTAACTGACCACCTATGAAGCACTTGGTAAAAATGCAGTTTTTTCAGCTGATCTATCTATAGGAACTCAAAGTATTTAGAGGGTGTGCAGCATTACTTCAACAACAGGATGATATCTTCTGTCAGGAGTTCATGAACAGTATTTATCTAGGCTGGAGCTGATGGAATACAGCAGGTAAAGTTATAGCAAAGCTTTGAAAAGGTCCATTACTACCTGCTGCCCCATGGTGTACTTTATTATTACAGCTTAACAGTATCAGATGGGAGTTCAAACCTGGCATTTGTGGATTATTTATCAGCAAGTAAAAACTGAGTGTAAAGACTTAATGTTTTCAAATTAAAATCAGAAACTGTGAACCCATTTATCCACAGATGGAAGAAAATACTCCCTGTCAGACTGGATTCTGCGTTTTGACACCTGTAATTTACAAGAAGTATTTAACACTGAATTTATAATAGAAAGTGAAATTTATACCTTAGTCATTGAGGATCCTGGATATCATATTTCTAGAGGTTATTGAAGCATCTGATTTACCATGAACATTTAAACAACTAAAACCAACTGTGGAGAAATAGAGATGCTCCAAATAAGAGAAATACCCATCTCAGAACTGGTCCTTCCATTCCAGAGCTGATGATGATTCTTGGAGCCATGTTCAGCAGGGCTCAGATTGACCCATGCAGCCAGACCAGCTCAGGCAGGACTCAGTGCTGCACACTGAGTGGGGCAGAGATGCTATGGTTAGAGAGAATCTTTGCCATCCAACAGCCAGGTTGGCTTTGGATAGATCCTCAGCTTCTTTTGACTAGGTACAGGCACATGCAGTAGGAAATTTTGGTTAAGGAATACCTAATTCCTTTTCAGTCTAAATGAGACAAGTTTATTTCAGTGTATTATATTTGATATAAATATTGCTCTGTTTACAGAAAGTTATTCTGAAGACATCAAATTCAGCCTGATTTAACTCTTTTTAAGAAGATTTAAAACAAAAGAATACAAAACAGAGAAAGTGACGTTAAGCACATAATGTTTACTGGAAGGAAATAAAAACACATTCTCTCTGCAGTAAACAAACTGGTGAGGGAATGCATGTTTTTAAGCAGAAACTAATGTGATATGAGTGAATTATGGTAGTATTTGAGAGATAAAATAATTGACAAGTGCTGAAAATTAGATTTGCTTGGTCATTATGGAGTGAAAGTTCTTGGTCCTGGTTTTATATTCAACCAAACAAATAGGAGTAAAGACTACAGAAATAGCTCTTGTCGTAGAAATAGAATAAAAATGCTACCAGTGGACTTGTCTTTCTGCATTCTCACCTGGTTAAGCTTTGCACTCAGTATAGCTCATGAGTCTTTAAAACAGCCTTAGACAAATATGTATCTTGCTAATAGCCCTTAACATTTTTCACTGCATTTTTAAGCCTTGTAAAGGAGAGAAGTACGGCTCTTACTCAAAGTGTTGGTATAGTCCAAAGGAAATGCATATTTTTGAAGGTCAAAGGAAAGACCTTATTAACATGCAAAAGAACTGGGAGGTGGGAAGTTCAGAAAATAACTTTACTCATAACATTCCCATGCATATATTTGTTAACTTGTGTCATACATCTAAATCACTTTGGAGTGTGCACTATTTGTACTAAAAGAAGGACTAGTTTTGCAGATGACTTGAACCAGTCATTTTAGCATGGTATCCTCTATGTACTAGTAAGAACTGTGGGATTTCCAGGATTTTAGGGTTAGTTATTAGTTAGGTTGTTTTTTTAAATCTTTTCAGATTAGCAAGCCCTCCAGTAAAACTGTGAAAGGAAGCAAAACAAGCTCATGACAGCTTTAACTGATACAATTTTCTGTATCACTCCAAACAATTTCTGGGTCAATTCAGTTATTCTCCTGCTGAGTGTTGTTCCCAGATATTAGACCAGAAGCAAGTTATTAAGCAGTTTATATGGTGTCTGAGGCTGGACTGGGATCTTAAATGACCAAAATAAAAAATGTTAGTTTGTATTAACTATGTCATATTAGCTAAAAAATGGGAGAAGATAATAGAAATCTACTAAGCCAAGCAACAGATTGCTTCAGTTTTCTTTTATATGGTCATCTCTAAGGAGCACAGAAAAAAAGAAAGCAAAATAGAAGACCAGATAAAAAGAAACTTGGTTTTCTTAAATTCTTTGTTTGGTACTTGATATTTAAAATTCTGATTACTTATTGGTATGTAGTCAAAAGGAGATTTTACTGGCCAATAATAATTAACAGATAACTTTGAAATTTTAAAAATGAAATCAAAGGTTAGGAGTTGACTGATTACAGACTAATAAATCTAAATATTGAATTATGTCCAAACTCCAAAAAGCCTATCCCAAAAGGGCATTCACAGAGTAATTTAAAAAGAAAAAATAATTTAATTTTGAAGTTATTTGCAGTAAAATATTCACCTCTGATCCTACCTGATTTGGTCTATATGTCAAGTCTACAAAATACAGAACAATCTGGAAAAGCCTTCAACTCCCTACTGGAAAACTACACCTTCAAAAAACTGTTCAGTATAGAATAGAAATTGTCTAAAACACATGCTCTACCTCATTTAGGAGCAATAGTACAATGGAGGAGGTACCAAGGGGTGAAATACTGTGGTCCATCAGGAAGCTAGCTGAGACGTTTGCTATTATGTAAGTGCTGCTATTTAGCCTGTATTTTCACAATGTCAGCAAAATAGCCATAAGGCATGATCCCATTGCAAACATAAAGTAGCAAAAAATCCTTCTGATCTTAAGAAAAATTAAACATCAACTTAAGCTGAGCTTGGACATTGCTTTTGGGAATAGCTTACTAGCATAGCTGAGTTCCAAATGTGGGAAAATGTGTGATGTTTCTCCTATCCAGCTGGCCAGCAACAATGAAACTGTAAAACAATGTGTGATAAAAATGATTCCTTAGCGTTCCCGCCCCCACCTCCCCTTCCCACCCCCCCCCAAAATGAAAGATCTGCAGTTGCTTTTAACACTCTGTTACTTTTATTCTAACAAGCTGATGGTGTAAATTCTTGTCCATTTACAGAAAAATCCACATTCCTCTGCACTGACCATCTTCTATTCTTTTTTTCAAAATATATTTAGACAATTCAATACAACAACAAACAGAATAATCCACCTCTTTCTGCCCTCCTTCCCTGGCAGTGTTTCCACTGTGATTGCATTTAATATAACACCATCCTTTACTGTTTCTCAAATAATTGATCTGTGCTTATGCTCAAGAGCATTCTGTTACAGCAGCAAGGTCACTGATATCCTTTTGTGCAGAGTGTTCCTGCTACAGAGGAGGAGAAAGACAAGAAGATTCTTCCAGGAGCTAGGAAACTTCCAGGTCCTGCTGTCAACCTATCAGAGATTCAGAACATAAAGAGTGAGCTGAAATTTGTCCCCAAAGCTGAGCAGTAGTTGGAAGAAACAGGTGAGTAAGAGCAGTTTTTTCCATGGCTCTTGGAAAAGCAGGGTGATCTAGAAACATTTTTATGACAAAATATGGCTTTCCAATTATTTCAAAGATCGTGGAATCACACCCCATATTTCAAAGACAAAATATAGTTTGTAGAAGAAGAGGTCAAATAGTTCTTTATTTCATATGTGCAGCATGCAGATGACTGCATCGGATGATACGTGATGTGTTTCAACCTGCCTAACAAAGTGTGTGTTGCTATTAGGATTATTTTAAAGCCTTGTTTCATGAGCAGAGGTTCTAATTTTACTAAGTGCAAGACTTGTATATCTAACTACAAATAAATATGTTAAAATGATGGACAAGTAGGAAAATATTTTTTAAAAGTTCCTTTAGAACACTATAGATTGGATATGGTTTTATTTCTGTAATTCAAAGCTGATGTACTAGAGCCTCCAGTCATTTTATCACACAAATGCACACAATACCACTTATGGCACCCAAAGACATGCAGCATGTCTGTGTGTTGCTCAGCAATATGATGTGGGACCTGAAGGAAATCTTTGCTTCTCAGGACTGGTAGCTGGAGACCAAAGAGGGACTCTCAGATACTGTAGGCAGCACCAGATACCTATGGATTGAGGCACTAATCTGTGGTCCGCACTGCAGCTCATAATTCATCTTAGTTTTTAAAAAAGGCTACATTCATCACTCTAGAATCATAGAATAAAATCAAAGAATCATAGAATGGCTTGGTTTTGAAGAGACCTGAAAGATCATTCAGTTCCAGCCCCTCTGCCATGAACAGGATGCCCTACTTTTCACTACACCAGATGGCCCAAAGCCCTATCCAACCTGGTCCAGATCACTTTGAAGGATGGGGAATCCGCAGCTTCTCTGGGTAACTTGCTCCAGTGCCTCAATATCCTCTGAGTAAATAATTACCTCTTTGCATTTAATCTAAATCAACTCTGTTTTAGTTTAAAGCCATCACACCTTGTCCTATCCCTGATGAAGAGTCCCTCCTCATCTTTTCCCATAGGCCTTGTTTAAGTACTGGAAACTACCTAAAGGTGTACCTGGGCCTTCTCTACTATAGGCTGAGTAATCCCCAACCCCTCAGCATGTCTTCACAGAAGAGGTACTCCAGTCCTCTGATCATATTTGTGGATGCAGTCCCCAGGTCTGAACATAGTACTGCAGATGGAGTCTCATGACAGTGGAGTAGAGGGGAAGAATCACCTTCCTTGCTCTGCTGGCTGTACTTCTATTGACACAGTTTGCTTTTTGGGCTTCAGGCATGCATTGCCAGTTCATGTTGAACGTTTTGTCCACCTGTACCCCTAAGTCCTTCTTTGCAGTGTTGCTCTTCCACTTAATGCCCAGCTTGTATTCATGTTTGTGATTATCCCAACCTTGAGCTTTAACACAGATTTCAGAATTATTTGTGGCTGATTTCAAACAAAGCCAATAAACCTCTGTTCTACATTCTGAGTCACAAAAAAAGGGTAATTGTTTCCATCCATGAAATTATCATCTGATTTTTTTTTAAAGCCTTAGTCAATAAAGATATATCAGGCAATTAAAACAAATGTTCAGCTTTCTAGAGCAGATTCAATCAAAAATAATTGACGACAGTAAGATACTTGTATCAGATAGTAGTCATCTGAATTGCAGCTGTGCCTATTGACACAAGTTCTTTTTATCACAAAGAGAAACAGAAGAACTAAGCAGAGTAAAAGAACATTGTCTGGAATTTACTGCGCAGAAACATTAAAGAACAACAAAAAAAACCCAACAAAAAAACCCTAAAACGCAATGCAAAAAGATTCTGTGAACACAGAAGTGCTATGGTCCAGCAATCTTAAAGGAAATGGCATATAATCTGTGTGAATTGTCTCAACACACTCAGCAGCATTAATTTATTTTTTTACGTACAGCATAAATATGCCATTTAGAAGGAAAACGTGTTCAGTTTTTTCTTGCTAATACCCTGCTGTGTCATAATGTGCCTGTTATTTTAAAAGAAATAACAGCCTTTCTCTTTGGGAAACTTGGGAAAAGGAAAAATAACATTTTGTAAAATGTTAACATTGTAGTCATCACACTAAAGGAGTGCCCAGAGAAATAGGAATTTTTAATGAGAGGCTTAAAAGATTTTTTTTTCTGTCAGAGATATTTAGATAGAAATTTAACTCCATGTTTTGTCTCGGATGATTGCTATTTTCAGTATTTAAAACTGATATTATTAGCTTACGGAGCATCTGAAAGAAACAATCAGATCGTGCAGACATTCCCTATAAAGAAAAGATTTCTGCAGGAAGGTCAGTAAAGTAAAAGGCATCATGAAAGCTGTGAAGTCATTTCTGTCTCCATCCTTCTTCTGATGTTGCACTGATTACCAGGTTCTGATGTTGACAGAGATGAGATGATCACATCGCTTGTGGGGAGGGCTGAAAGGAGCAAAGGGTGGAGGGGCCCCTGAAGTACAGGAGGACTGTAAGAGGGAATGGCTGTGTGAAGCGACACAGTCCTGCTGGGAGAGGGAGGTGATCAGAAGTTACACATGTTCAGCCATTAACTAATTACCCTTGCAAGGGGAAGCAATTGATTAGAGGTATCTCTCCCAGGAGATAAATGGCTGGTTTTAGCTGTTCCATATACTACTGCAGTGATGCTAAATATGTTCTGCGTTTACATATTTATCTGACTAACATGAGAAATACTACTGTCTAGAGTTTGGATAGTAAAGCCTTGAGTTTGGATAGTAAAGTCACTTCTGAAAAGTTAACTTCTAGAAGACTTTCAGGCATACCACCCACTGGAGATCAGGAGTTCAGTCTTGACTGCAGTGCTGAACTAAGCGTGTGTGTGAATTATATACAGCATTGAAATGCAAAACTTCTTGCAGATTCAGTGGCCTGGAAAGGTACTAAATCTAAGGATAATCCCCCATGTAGGGTATTCATATGTTCAGTCATTTTAGGCATGACCTGAAACCTCATATAAAATGTGAGATAGTCACTGAATTGTTTTATGGCTGACCATTCCAAGCTAGTGAAGACTTATCTTTATTTGCGAGAAGTTCACATTTCACATCTGCCTGGTACTTTGCTTCATGTCCAAGAAGACGTTATTGACCATCCTCTGGATGTGATGCTCTCTAAAGAATGGTGCACTGACTAGTCAAGAGAATATGTCTGTTCAGAGTGCATACTGATAAATGGCTGCACTGTTTGGTTTTCATAGTTTGGAAATGAATTATCTCTCACATTAGTACAATAAACTCTTCAGATATTCACAGTTGAGGGATTTCCTTTTGTTACTATTTTTATGTTTCTCATGGTACTCTGTAGATAACCCTTGAAACTGGTGTAATAACTTTGAATTCTCTAGATAATTTCCATTATACTGTGATTCTATAATATAATATCATAAAAGTATCGAAAATAAATAGAAATATTTCAAAAATATTAGAGGTTTTATAACTACAGCAATTATTTCTAACATTTCCTTGCAATATTGCCACTTGCCAATGCATAGTTTCACTGAATGGCAAGTCAGTACGGTCAATTATGTTTAAATTGGATCCATGTTGCCTTGCTCAGTTTTATACTGGAAACTCACCAACAAAAATAAAGAAATTAAGTACAGTAGGTTGGTCAGTTGTTTACAAATTCACTCCTGCATAATTTGTACTTCAGAGTAGCTTCAGTTAAACATCTTTGGTTTTACTCTTTCACCAAACTAGGAAATAATAGAGAGACTAAAATTATAGCTGTGAGTCTTAACAGTTTGTGGGAGGGATATAATTAATAAGATGTCATAGAGCTGGATCCAGAGAAGGTCATAGAGTGCTTATCAGTTAAGATATTCCTGTAGTCATCTTTTGCTGCTGGTCTATCACCTATAAATAGCCCATTAGCACACTCTGCTTTGTTATAATGATTTTTTTTCCATAGAACTGTAGATGATGTTTGATGCAACTAGTTTTATTATACACGTATGATTCACTTTCCTTAACTCCATCCACAATTTTTTTTTGCTGCTCCTTTTCCACGTGCCCATTTTTACATGCACAAGAATGAAACATACACAGAATAAAATAGCAACATAATAGCATACACTAATCAGCAAAGTATAAGTCCTATTGAGTAAGCCATACTATGAAGCATTTAATTTGTGATAAGTGGAGCATGCTATGGTTGTGATTTGTTACTGATTGAGATATCTCATATGGTAACTAGCATGGTGATTGCAAATGAGTACAGGACAGCACCAATTGTCATTTCTACTGAATATAGCACACATTAATTGAAGACATAGAATATAAAATATTTGGGTTCTTCCTACATTCTGTATTCCTCTGTGTTTTGAGTCCTCAAATGTAGGTGTTTGTGTAACAAGCACTTATAAGAGTACCTTGAAGGCCTATGGAATCTGAACACTGGGTTGTAGTTTCAAAGGGCCTAAGCCGTTATCTACTGTGGTCCAGTCTTTCCTCTTGAAGTAGACTTTCATACAGCTACTGAAGAAACTTCTGAAAAGGCAAAAAGGGAAATTTACTGCCTTGAAGTTACAAAAAAAATAATTATTCTTTGTCATGGACATGCAGACAATATTGCTGGCATTGCTTTCTGGACATGTTCAGAGAAAGCTGTCGTTGCAATCCTAATCACATACTTACTCAGAGTTTGGTCAGACAAGGTTGCTAAGCCATATCTTGGCTGTTACTAACAGGGTGCCTGTCTTGTTCAAGGTGTGAGAAACACAGGTGGTACTCGCAGATTATCCCTTGTCTGGAACTCTCCTGGGCAGAGTGGATTTAACCGCCAAGTGAGCGCTAGTTCTGTTGTCAGGTTACAGAAGTAAGTGGGTTCTCAGGGACCAAGCAGCTAGCAAGAGCTTCTGAGGGCAGCTTAGATTTTGCATTCCTTCCAACATTACCTCCACATTGAGAATCCTGCCTCACAAAAATTGAGGACTGTCATCAGCAGAGCAGCTTCGGAGATTGGCATCACTTGGAGAAGAAAGAAAGAGGAAGGGAAAGAAGCAGAAGTCCCTTAGAGGATAGAGTTCTTATATCTATACTTAAAAGACTTTCCTTGGTGTTGCTATTAATTATTTACAAAAAAAAAAGTCGATTACTCTGAGCTAAAAATGCACATTATAATTTTTCCCACTGAGTACTATGGATGTTAATTACAGTTTTATGCTGTATACTGCTTTTAAGACACATATCTACTGAACAGCAGTTATATACCTCTATTTATGTCACTGTTCTGAAACGATTTTCAGTGATTGTGTCTTATTTCTATGCTCAGTAGACCGAAAGTACGTGATTGGATCACTACAAGTCTACTTTTGCCATCCTTTCAAATGTTAAAATAGAAGAGGTAGAAACTTCTTTTAAAGGAGAAAACTGGGATCCTCAGGAAACAATTTAGTTTCAGAGGAACCATGTAATTGTTATCTCTGTGAGCAAAAAAAAAAAAAGTTACTCATGTTTTGTCTCCCAGTGTTTCTGGGTTTTAAAGTAAAAATTGAGTTCATCCCTTTAGCTGTCAATTGGAAACTAAGTCTCTTCTCTACCACTGCTGAAATCTTGCAGGCCCCAGGATGTAATTCCTCAGGCCTTTGCAAATCAAGGAGAGGTTGCCTTCACATTCACTTGTTTAATGGTAGAAGCAAGCAGGAAAACTGGGCTGGAGAGATTCTGCTTTCTAAATGCCTAGGAAAGCTTAGAGGTCTGCATTTGTAGACTAATTTTACTGAGCAAAGAACATGATGTGTTCTAAAGAACAACAAATGCTTCCATACGAAGTTGTTACACGGAAAATTATTGTGTTTTGTAGTTTTGAAAGCTAACAACTTCAAAGCAAACACTGTAAAATGGGAAAACATTTTGCTCCAAAGGAAGCTACTAGAATGGATACTTGTATTTTTTTTCCAAGTATTAAATATGCAAAACATTTCAGTACCAAGCTGTGTCTTCAAGCAGAGTGCTTTTATTACTGAAAGAGACAAGCACAAAGTAGTAATTCAAAGAGCTCTCATTTTTCCCATGGGTTTGAGTGTGGCAGGAAGTCTCTATTAATTTTTAGAACATGACCATGTTATTTACGACTCTGCCATTGCTGTGTGCAGGTCTCCCTCAGAGAGTCTGCAGACATGCAGAGGTCAAGAGGCCTCAGGTAATGTACAGAAGAAATTTCTTCATTAAGTCTCTCACACTGACCCATTAATGACTTTGAACTGAGAATACCCTTCTCATGCTAGCAAGGTGATGCCACAGATATCTTCTCCTTTCACAGATGAGAGCAAACAGTCTTCAGAATGGGAGAAAGGCACCAGTGAGCTGCTCTGAAAGTAATACCTCCTATTTTGTTATGTTAGCCCACTATACCAAAGGCAAATGTTGGTGGTATGGAAGCAGAGGTTGAACCTTCTCACCAATATCCCATTACATTTTCTTGCCATGCAACAGATAGCAGCAGAGGAGCAGTCTGACAAAATGGTACCTGACATGGAAGTTTGTATGAAGCACAGATGTGTCACTGAAGTCCTCCATGTGGAAGAAATGGCACACACTGACATTCATTGGCACTTGCTGAATGTTTGTGGAGACCAGACAGTGGATGTGACCACAGTGAGGCAGCAGACAGTGTGTTTCAGCAGTGGGGACAGCAATGTGAAGGGAAGGCAAACCATGTTCTGGATGGCCATGCACAGCTATCATACTACAAAATGAAGAGTGTCTCTAAGTCATCCATATGAATTGGATATGGGTAGTGACTGTGTTGAAAAATAAGCTTTTTGTAGCTGAGAATTTGCTCCATCAAATAGTGTTATTGTACTCTTTTTATCTGTTGTAGTTTCCATGGAAATAAATAGGAGGCATTACATTCAGAGTGACCTATTTATTTGCTTAGCAATCTTAAAGTACTTTTTTTTAAATAAGTGTCTACTATTAGTACCTGCTTTCCTGTAATCACTCTGTTGATTAGTTAGCTCTGAACTTTCGTTGTCAGATTCTTTAATAGAAAATCCCCTGAGCTTCCACCAGTGATGCTTTTGACAGATTTTCTAAGACATAAACTTTTCAGTGAGTTCATCGGTTGGACACTATTGTTGGGTCCACACTTCTCAAACAAAGCTTTTGAAGGCAGGGAGCCTCCTGAAGGTATCAGATATGAGCAGTCAGTGAAACGTGAAGATGGGATACAGTCCATAGGCTTTTTCTTGTTATGTACATAGTAAGAGGTACTATATGTAGTAAGAGGTACTATGAATGAATTGCACATTAAAAAAAAAAAAAAGTACCACTGGAATGCATTCCTCCTGGAAACCTCCAAACAGGATGTCAGAAATCCCTAAAACAGATTCTGGAGGACTTCCTGTGACTAAAATGTAGCCTACACTGAGGCAACCATGGAGGAGACCACACAGAGCTAGCTATAGGAGCTATAGGCATTATAAACCATTTGGACAGCAGGAAAGAGATGGTACCAAATACTATAAAAGAGTTATAAATGAGGTGAAGGCAGTTCTATTTCTTTGTAGCTGGAAACTCTCCTGACAGCTTTTGGAGTATGTGGAACCCTCAGACATTGTGATGACAGGCATCATCAGGAACTTGAACTAGCAAATAATTCTAGTCACTAGCCTTACACAGCTCACAATGTATTCAGCACAAGGATTTTCAAGTTCCTCTGTCAGAGCAAAAAGGCTAACCACTTTTGAATACATAAAGTGCATCTTCCTACATTATTAACAGCTCAGCTGGTTTTATCAAAACTACATAAATTGTAGCCAATTTAGCTGACAGTATGATCTGAAGTATCATGTCTCTGATGTGATAATCAAATGAATTTTCTTCTAAATTTAGTGCCTCATCATTTTGTTTTATAGTTTTTATTCATTTCATTTGATAAGAGACTACCTAATTATGTTTTCACAGCCTTGTGCTCAAGAACCACATATATTACTACATCAACGTGCTTTGGAATTTTGTCATCTTATTCAGGATTTTGGCTTGATATTGTGTAAGCCTTGTCATCTGTATCTAGGAGCAGACCAACCACAAGTGTCATGAGCCGTTATCTGTACTTAAGATTGGGCTTGCTTCAGCCATTGAATTATTCCTTGTGTGCCTTGTTTTGACAAGGTAGCTTTTTAGTGCCAAAGCTACCTCTATTCCACATTTGGTTGCAAATTCCTTCTTTGAAAAAATAGCATTATATGATGGTGGATGCAGGTAGAGCTCACCATGACAGCAGTTCCAACATCTATTGGCCATTGGACAGCACTATTGAGAAAATATTATTCTGTAGATGTCTGTTGTGATTTTGTTTGTTTTTTTTTTTCTGACACAATCTGCCTCATATTTAACCTCCTAATTCCCATTTCATCTGCAGCAGCAGTCTCAAGTAGAATGTATTTCCATGCACTAGAAGAACAAACTACACAGCATAAATAAGCATTTCCTATGAGTCATATTTATTTCTCACATTTGATTTGCTGCTGCTTGTTGCTACTTGAAGCTCAGTTGAACTAACCTTTACTTAAGCTTGGGAATGAGTATAAACTCTGGTTTTCATGTCACTCCATTTACTGGTTTAATTATTATGTCTGTTTTTTGTTTCTGACCACAAATGGCTGAGCTCCATATACAGACGTATTCAATAGAAGCAGAATAAAATCCTCTGCCTTGGTGCTCAGACCTCATGCCCCCACTTGGCAAAATTGCCATAGTGTTGCTTTTAATTTAACAATACAGTTATTCAATTGATTAAAAAATAAATCTAGTCCTTCACCTTCTAGTTCTCCTGGGTCTCTGTTCCTGTTTGCTGCCTTGGAGTGAACCTTGTATAGGAATTGCTATTACCCCTGCTTGGCCTTCCGGAGCACTCCATGACACAGTAATGTAATTGCAGAGTGAACAATAGCTGCAATTGGGAATGCACTTACAGAAGAAGTGGGCAATAGCCTCACTTGCTCGGTTTGCTTGCAAATGAGCCCAGGGAGAACCAGGCTAACTGTCCCGTGTCAGCTGCTGTATGAGTGTATCTTGACAGTGGTGCAGCAGCAGTAGAGGTGTACACAGGCAGAGAGCATGTAGGCAACACTGCTTTTGCTGAAGAAACATCAAAACATCGTACCCACTGCACCCATTCTAGGGGAAGAATATGATGACTGTAGCTAGATGGTGTTATTTCAAGGTTTTGGAAGATGCAGCCTTTACGTATGAAACCAACACAAAGTGCATATTGAAATGGAAGAAAATACATACAGGAAGACTTGAAACTAAATATTTGATCTTTAATAGGTAGAGTGGAAGGAAAAGCAAGACTTCAGTTGTTTCTGAGTTTGCAAATCACACTGTTCTTATGTGAAACATCCTTCTGATTGCTGTCAAAGACCAGGATGGAGGGTAACCTCTGCTGTACAGAGCATTTAAGTAAGGAACTTGGATCTTATGCATTTGATTTGATTTTGTAGCTTTGCTTTACTTGATTTTGTAGTTTTGTCTGAAAATAGTTGAATTGATCTCTTCAGGGTTTGAATGGAAGCTTTTATTTGGGAAAAAAAATCTTTTACTCTGTTATTCTTAAGAAAGGCTCTTTCTCTGAAGTCAAGAGGCATATTCTTTTTTTTTCAGCCCAGTTTGCTAACAATAAAGTAAATTCAGATGAACATATCTGATATGTATTTTTTTTTAAATTTTAAGCCCATAATGCAAGAAGTATCGAATTAGACATAGAATTTTAGTTCCTTCTACTCTGCATATGCTTTTCTTATTTTTCTTCTGTGCTTAAATGCATGTCTTGGATTTGCTATTAGATGTTTGAAAAATTATTTCTTGAGCAAGTCTGTCAACTTAGTTAAACACACTAGTAGTCAACACCTGAGTCACTGATGAGTGTGTGTATGTTTCTCAGTCTTTGGCATATCAGTAGAAACTTCAGTGGAGATGTGTTTTGCTTTGCTTTACTTTTGTAGTGAGTAAGAGGCTGACCCTGGGCAGATACCACAACTCAGCTGCTTGTCAGCCACTGAATAACACGAACAGGTGTCCAAATGAGGAGTTACTTTTAGTTTGGTTGAAATTAAAGAAATTTATTTCCCTGCGGCAGGATGAGAAGTAGACCAACTAGCTCCAACTTCTTAAATCCCTTACCTTAATACACACTGTGAAGGTGGCTGGAGAATTTGCCCCAGAGAAACTTGATCTGACATGAGCCTAAAAGTCTCATCCTTGAGCTGAAGCATCATTGTCCTTCAGCAATGGAAAGTCCTCAGCAGTGCGAATTTTGGCAACTAAACCATTCTGTGAAAGCAAGCCTCTAGTATGGAAATCATGTGCAGTGGCATTAGTGTGTCATGAACCCATGCAGCTTTCCTTGATGTCCCTTAGCAGCATTTAGAATTTTCCTAACAACTCAGAGTTTGGACACATTTTTGGCAGAATGATGTAGGCAGCTGTTTCTGGAAGCCGTGGCAGAGCTATGCACTGCACCACCTTGTTTTGTTACTGTGGTGTCTCAAAGTCTTTCTGTGTCATGGACAAGCAGATGCCCCAGAGCTGTTTAGATACAGCTGTTAGAAAAATAATTGAAAATAATCATTTTGCCTTCTTCTCTAGGGCTTCATCAATGTCTTGAGTACAGACAGCCAGCAGCCATTTCTCCTCACACTATACATTGTGAGCCATCAGCTCCAGATTTGCAACTGACTACTTTATTTACAATAAACAGAAAAGACATTTGAAAACACGAGAAGGAGTGTCGTGGTGGCCCCTCCTCCATTGGCTCAGTGATTATCACATGCACTCAGGATGTAAGAATAAAGTATTTCAATCCCTTCTTTTCCTCAAAAGGATTAAAGCCCACTTTTCTTGCCTCCTTGGAGACTGAAGACTACCTTGGCAAAGGAACCTTTTCTAGACTTTGAGTTAAAGCAAGGCTTATTGCAGAAATGAATTAAAATTAATCTGTAGACAGTGAGCCCAACTGCAGCTAAACAACGCAGAGTTCAGCTGGCAATAGAGAAACCTACTTCCCTGTGCCTTAGCCTGAGGACCTCTGTGTGCCTTGTCTCAAGGCTACTTCATGTAGCAATTTCCTCATCCTGTACTTGAAAAGAAACTAGGATGGCTGCTGCAGCTGCATTTTGTACAAATCCTGATGCAATTAGGCAGCTGCTGAAGAGGAGAGTCTCTGTGGAAACCCAGCAAGTTTCTGGGTGCTATTCAGAGTGTCTCAATGGTACTCAGCAGGTTTATTGAAAATCAGGTGTTTGTAGATGAGTGCGAGCACAGCCTGATGCTACAATGTAGTTGGACCACAGTTTTGAGGATCACAGTTTCAGAGGTAAACACCTAAGCCCCTTTTCTACCTTGGACATCTAAATCACTGGAGTATCTAGCCCCTAGCATTCAGGAGCATTGCCACTCAGTAGGAACTGTACTCCTAATTCAAAGGATCATAGAATCATTTAGGTTGGAAAAGACATCTTAAGATCATCAAGTCCAACCATTAACCTAGCACTTGGAAGTTTACCACTAAATGATATTTCTAAGCACCAGTGATTCTCAAAATGCCACTCCGAATCTGTATGTGTAAATTGCATATTGTTTATTGTTAAGAATGAATGAGCCTCTGTGTCTTTCTGCAATTAGATCCAGGATACTAACTGATACAGCTGTGTGAGCACTCTGAAAGGATCTGTTTGATTTAAATGCGGAGAAAAGCCTGTAGAGCTAAATGAGCAAAAGAAGTCTTTTCCACAGAAGCTGCAGGTCGTGTATGTAGAAATTCAAAACAAAACAAAACAAACAAGCAAACAAACAAAAAAGAAGTGATCTTGGAAGCATGTCTTTCTATTTATTAGTATAAAGCTGTTTTTTTTTTTAGTCAAAAATCAATTTTGTAACATGACACACGAACATAGAAAAGTTTGGTTTTCCTACGTAACTTCCAATAAATCCTAATACGGCGTTTCTACATGTTTGCCTGTCATAGACTGCAAAAATCAATATGTGTATTGACAGTACAGGCTTGTATAGACAACATGGAATCATGGAATCATTTGAGTTGGAAGAGACCCTTAAAGTTCATCTAGTCCAACTCTCTTGCAGTGAACAGGGACACCTGTAGCTAGATAATGGTGCTCAGAGCTCCATCCAGCCTGACTCTGAATGCCTCCAGGGACAGGGTATCAACCACTTCTCTGGGCAGCCTGTTTCAGTGCTTCACTTATTATAAGCAACTTCTTCCTTACATC
The DNA here is from genome assembly GCF_038088225.1 of Cyrtonyx montezumae. Lineage (NCBI taxonomy): Eukaryota > Metazoa > Chordata > Aves > Galliformes > Odontophoridae > Cyrtonyx > Cyrtonyx montezumae. Next base: position 46,881,327 of record NW_027072034.1, on the reverse strand, counting down.
CAATCTAAATCTCTCCTCTTTTAGTTTGAAACCATTTCCCTTGTCCTGGCACCACAGACCCTGCTGAGGAGTCTGTCTCATTCTTTCTTACAGTCCCCTTTGAAATACTGGAAGGCCACTCTCAGGTCTCCCTGGAGCCTTCTCCACACTGAGCAGCCCCAGCTCTCTCAACCTGTCCTCAAAGGAGAGGTGTTCCATCCCTTGGGTCACTTTTGTGTCCCTTCTCTGGACTCACTCCAACAGGTCCATGTCTCTCCTGTGCTGAGGACTCCACATCCGAATGCAGTACTCCAGGTGAGGCCTCACCAGTGCAGAGTAGAGGGGCAGGGTCATCTCCCTCACCCTCCTGGGGTACATATGAAATATTACTCCAACAATATTTCCAGAAAAGGGACAATTATCACGTGACCTTCAGTAGCTTTAAAGAAACAGGATGATGAAAGGAATTAGACATATGCTGCATGGACCAGATGTCAGAATACACAGTTTTGTCATTCAGTCAATTATATGCCAAGTTATATCTGCAGTGTGAGTATGATGTCTTGCCTTTGTGCTCATTCATCTCTGAAGAGGCCCAAGGTGGATATCAAAGTTAAGACCTGTTAAGATCTCTGTTCTTCATGGCAAGGAGGCCGTGAAATCTAGAACAAGAATGTAATGTATTCAGAAGAAGCTGCAGAGAATGTGGGTTAGGGAAAGACTCTATGCTGGTTTTGACAGCTAGTAGTCACTTCCTTACCACACACCCTTATGCTTCTGTATGTTCTACTTCCTAATTGTGTTCTTCAGGTTTATCACTAAGCATTTCAGAAAATAAAGTATTTGCAAAGTGTACAGAGACTTCCAGATTTTAGTATTTTGAAAATATTGCAGCCAACTTCCACCTCTTCTGTAACTATATTTGCAGGAACATGACTGTTGTCTCAGGCCCTCTTTTTTATTATGTGTATTGAAATAAAACAAGTGGATGAATAGTACCAGAATTAGTCACAGTTCAGTCGTGCTGTGATATTATCTGTAGGCATATCAGATGTGCACTGTATTTATATGGAACAACACTCACTCACACATAATGAATTCTGTTGAGCAGAAGCCATATGACAAGGAGCAAACAGCATTTTTAGAAACTGTAAGTAGATAGTCAAATGAGGCCTATTTGCATTTGGGTAAGGTGTCAGAAGAGGCAGAATTCATTATGAATAAATTAGATGTTGCTGCCCAGAGATAAAGAAGGCTGAGCTTTATATTTCCTTTCTTGGAGAGGAGACACTAAGAAGGGGCATGAACTTGCTCTTCATGCATTAATAGCAACAAAACCAAGCTGAGAGAACTTCATGGTGGATATTGCTTCAGGAGTGGCAGTGCTTGCCCTGCTCCAGCCCTGTCACCCTGCATTCCCCATCCTCATTCACCATCACAGATGAATGATGTGACCAAATGTATGGCTTAGAAACAGCCTCTCAATTGAAAAGTGCCCTCCCTGACACCTCAGGAAGAGCCCCTGGATGAGCTTTAGCTGTAGATACAGGGCACTTTTAGCTGACGAGCAGCATGGTGCAGTGAGTTGTGTCTTGTGGGGTTTTAAACTGTCTGAGAGCTAGCTAAATCCCTAATAAATCCTTAAAGAATCAAAACTACATCAGAGACATATACTATAGCTGAGCCTTTAAAATATACTTGGATCTTGTTGAGGTGCCTGCTAATGTGGTCTGTGTCTGACACAAAGCAACTCAGCAACAAAGGCTGCATCTCTGTACCTGTCGCAGAATCCTAGAATCAGGAAGGTTAGAAAAGACCACTAGGATCACCTAGTCCAACCACCAACCCATCATATTGTGCCTGCTAACCATGTCCCTCAGTGCCACATCTACCCTTAAACACCTCCAGGGACGGTGATCCCACCACCTCCCTGGGCAGCCTGTGCCACTGCCTCACCACTGTATGAAAAGAAATTTTTCCTAATGTCCAGCCTGTCCTTGTGGCCTGGCCTGGTTGGCAGGATGACCATTCAGCCTGAAGGGAGGCAGGGGCTGTAGGCCCATCAGCTTGCTATGAGCACTGTGCTGGTTCCATATAGTAATAATAATATAAATTAAATAATAATATTAATAATAATTTTGACCATCAGTGAGTTTTTTGTCTTTACTGATGAAGGCACCTGGGCATCTCTTGCCATGCCTCTTTCTCTTTCTAGAAAATTTGTATGAGCTAAAATGTTATATCCACCCCCTCCTCAATAGTGCACATGAGCAGTATGTCCTGCTGCTTCTTCAGCAATGAGAAGTGCTAAAATCGGAAAGGCTCTTTTCTGACAGCCATTTTTCTGCTTGTGCTTACTAGGTTTGTCATTAACAGAGGCAGTTTTTCAAAGCACTCATTTTTGATTGAAACTGTGGTTTTACCAGTGCTTCTTATGTTATAATTCTAGCGTGTAATGTTGCCCAAAGTATTAATGCTGAATCTAGGGGCTTTACACAGTGATAGTGTATTTTATTTATTTCACTGCATTTCATTTCATTCATTCTATTTTCTGTATTAGTCTTTTTTTATATTTAATTCCATTTTATTTTTTTTTAATTCTTTTTTGTAAGGAAAGAGAAGGATTTTTTTTCTGAGAGATTAATCAAAGTCAAAATAGTTATGTAAATATTGCATTGTGACCAGTAACTCTTACAGGCAACTAGAGGGCAGACTTCTAAAACAGTTCAAGCTCTGTAAGATGCAGACAGGTACCTCATGAGCTTCTCAAAAATATTAATTGCATGACTCATAGAGATTTTGCATCTTTAACTGGCTAAATAGTTTCAAAATACTGATATGGCTCGGCCTATTACATAAAAATAATACTCCTTGCTATGTGTCAGCAGCCAAGCAGTTGGTATTCTAAAACTGCTAATTATTACACTCAATATAACTGAGTTCCTGTTCCCTTATCCTTCCCTTCGTCTCAGAGTGGTTGTGTTCATGAATTGTGTCTTATTGTACACGGTGAATCACTCCAGAGTGCAGAGGGCATTTTTATTATGTGTGAGTATTGTTTAGCATCTGAATAGGGCTTTGCTTCTGACCCATTCGTTGTAGGATGTTTATAGGGACCTTTGCAATGGCAGAGAATAAATGAAGTGAATCAAACCCTCACAGCCAAATCATCAAGAAGCAAACGAAATGCTGAGAAAACCTCTCTCTTTATATATTTTTTTGACTTCTCATGATCTGGTCTCACAGTCTGATGGAGGTGGGACATACAGTATAATTATTAGGATTTGGAACTGTCAGAATGAATCTTGAAGGGCAGTATGCATACATTTGACATCACACACCTGAATGGAAGCTGGAAATCAATAGAGAAGAGACTTAGATGAGGTGGTGGCTGTGGGGCCGGTTTGGAAATGCCAGTTTTATGTTATTCTGCAAAGCTGGGCCCTGCCCTCAGCTAGACTATAAGGGTGCAAGAACAGCTGGGGTTAAACCACGCAACAGAAGTTAAAAAGAGAGTACTCCCCCCCGATCAGCAAGACTGTCTCCTGCAAGTTCTTGATGGTGAGAGTGCTGAGCAGGAATTAAGGTTGGGAGTTTTACAGGCCTGAAAATGTCAGCCCTTAGAAGCCCTCTGCAAAGAGCTGCAGCAGCATCTGGGCAGGATGCCGGGCAGCCAGTGTGGGGGCTGATAAGAAACTGCCCAGATCAGTCATGCTCAATGTTCCGTGTTGCACTGGGAGAATTGCTGAAAGCAAGATGTTTCCATAAAAAGTTACACTTCCAAAGCATAAACCTGTCCCAGTGGAGAAATGTTCCATCAGAAAATACTGGACCAGTTTGATGCTTGGCATATTCTAAGGTATAAAAGCTCATTGCATTTTAAACAAACTTCAGCGGCTTCAGCCCATGCCAACGCTCAAACAATCAATCAAGCAAACTCTGCTTTTTCTCCCATAATTATCCAACTTAATAATTCTCTTGTCATCTTCCTCTTTCACTTCACTGAAAGAAGAAAGTTTGTGTTTGCAGTATACCACGATGCTGTTTGCTTCTAGTTTGATTGCCCAGAATTTGAAGTTCATAAAGTCATGATATAAATACACATTGCTTTAATCTCAAATTATGTATGTGCAAGTGGCACTAAAATTCAATTACCTTCAAGACATACATGCTCAGACTTCATTTTCCAAACCTTTTTTTAAAACATACCTTTCTAAAAACAGCAGGAAATGCAAATTTTCTTCAGTGACAAATGAAAGACAAAATCTGCCTTGCCAAGGTTCAAACACATGGCCTTTGAAAGTCTAAGGAGTTAACATCTAATGCTTAGACCTTTTCCCTCAAACATTAAAGTTCCATGAGAGGCAGAAAGTATTTGTGATGAAATATGAATGGCAGAGCACTGGAGGATGTGTGGATTCTGAAGAATAGTGAAATAAAAATGTTCAGACGAGGTGCAAGTGTGGTAGGAGCTGAAAAGTCAGGAAGTATGGAAGCTGTGGGTGAATGTTTATGAGTTCACTAGTGTAGACAAATTAACATCCTGACTGTACAACTGAAGTACAGCTGAAAGAAAATTCGGCACCTATGTCGTAAGTTTGGATACAGATAAGCACTATTAGGCTATGTGTTCAGCCTGATTAACTGATTAATTGATACTTACAAGAGTCATTTATCAACTTCATATTGCTTTGATATGTAGTTTTTATCATACAGTTCCTCAACCATTTTTGAAAAAGGACAAAGACATCAGCTCCACAGACATAATCAGGCAACAAAGACCGATGGCACTTCAGACGTGTCGTTAATGAGGACATCTGCTTGTGAGCTCTGCAGGCCTCTACAGCGTGCCATGTTTTTCATCTTCCACAGCCTTTGCCCCTGCAACTCTACCACTGCCACAAAACAAAAATGTACAATCTGTTTCTCACAGATTTTTATTTTCAAAATACGAGTGAGTTACTGCTTTTGGACTAATGAGAAAGATTTGTACATAATTTAAATTAAACTTCTAATATTTGGAGAATTAACACCAAATGAAGCACGAGTGTAAATGAAGTCTGAGGCAAGTGCCTTCCTCTAGAAATTCTGTAGTATATTAATACAACTTATTCAAAAGTCATTTTTCATCATTTAATTACATAGCACAATCATGCATCTTAGTGTTTAGAGTGTTTGTGAAACAGCATGATCTTGAAGCTAATTGCTCATCCACACGAATACTTCAATTTCAATGTTTGACTGTGTTAAGACTGCTGAAAAGATTTAGCTGTAAGACTCATTACCCTATCATAAATATGTCAGTAAAACTAAAGTCACCTTTCTTCAAATTTCAGTCTCCCCCATATCAACTGTTTTTCTAAAAAACAAAACCGAGTGGCTTGAATTTTCAAAGAAAAGCACAGAACATTTGAGAACTTTAATTTCACTAGAAAGAATCAGCTTTCAAGATAAATCAAGCACTTCCCATGAAAAGCTTTCTTTAACTTGTTGGACTTCTAGCCTCTTCCTGCCAACTCTGAAGTAGCAGAACTATTACATCTGGAATAAGTAATTCCACTGCTTTCCACAATAAAGCCTATAGATGAGCAGCATGGGCTTCCCGCAGTGCTGAAAATGGCGCTAATCGTGCAGTGGCTTCAAGCCATTGATGCCATGTGCTTGGTGGAAACAAGGGCTGTTAAGACTGTTGCAGAATGTTACAGTCCAAGCTACTGACTGAAGATTTCCAAGGCTGCAAGATGTCGCACCAAATGTCCTCCTTCAGTGGCTGGCCTGCATAGCTGTACATAGCTCACTCCAGGATGTAAGCCTGGCCCTGGCAGGTATTTTCTGTCACTGGCATGGGTGATGCTACAACTGAATGGGGCTGCCATGAGAGCAAACAGCAAGGTTTTGCAGAATGCTTTTGGACTCACAGCTTGTTCTGCCTTTCATGTCACAAGAGGGTTTTTCTCCTAGGAGCTGCAGTGCTTATGATGGGATATCTCACAACCTTCCTGGAATTCCAGGAATTCTGCTTTTTAGCTTTATATTTTCCCATGTTAAACAAAGGTCGCAGAGCAATGCCAGTCTTTGAGTCCTTGCCTCTTGTACTTCACTCAGACACCTGTGAGACGTTTCCCCCCAGCTATCTCTGTGGTTGGTGACCAAGAGCTGACTGTAGGGAGTCTTTGCAAGTGAGAGCACTCACCACCATATACATTTCCTCCTAGCTGGAAAGTTTGCTTTCAGAGACGCATCCTGGTTGACAAACCCCAGCCATTCAATTAACTCTCAGTAGGTGCATTTCATATTACATCCTTACAAAGCCTTCATCATTTTCAGCATTGAAAAAAAAAAAAGCCTGTTGTTTCAGATGGCACTGCTTTTCTTTCTTTTATCTCTTACGAAAGTTAACTCTTATTATTGCTTTTTATATCTAACCAATCATTATTTTATTTCTAATAGTGCTTAGCCTGTCCCCTACTGTACATATTTTCATCCTGTATACATCATGATTACCAGCCTATTTAATTTTTTTCTCACTGGGACACAGCAACATCTTTTTTATTTTTGCGGTGCACCACCACCCAGGAACATTTCTACTGTCTAATTTTCACCCTGTGCCTGCAAGCTGATAAGTGGTTTTGGCTATCATGGGGGAAATCAATAGGATTTGTAGCACCTCAGAGGAAGTAATAAGTACTTTGCAGGTTTGGCTTTTAGGCCTTTACTTCCTTACTGATGAATTTTCTATACAATAATTCCTGAACTTCCTTTGCCTCAGGCTCTATCTAGAGAATCTAAGTTACTACTATGTGGAATAAAGTAAAATTAAATCCCTTTCTAATCTCAGTGCCATAATTTTTTACTGTTTAAGGCATGTGAAATCGTGTGATTTCATTAACAGACTGTTTGGGCATACTTGCTATTACAATCAGTGATACCTTAAATAGGAGACCAAGTCCTTGAGCAATCCCACAAGGAGAGTTCAAATGATTTTTAAAGAGAAGGTGGTTTAGGTGGATGAGAACTGCTTAATATGAACTCAGAAAAGAGTTTCCTCCCTATATTGATTAGCAATTACAAAGGATAATAATTATAGACAAATACCCGCATAAGCACAAGACTTAGTGAAGTAGCCCAGAGGAAAAGCTGTATTTTCCCTTCAGAAGGTAATATGTAGAAAGGTAGTAAGAACCACTGCATAGTTCTCATTAACAGATAGAAAGAGTGATTGCAGCTTCTCATCAATAGTTTTAAACAGTGTTTATTATATACTGTTTGATCTTTGCTTCCCATTAAAAATCATAATGACCTCAATAGACTCCCAAAGCAATTAAAGATGAGTCTGCAGAATCTTTTTATAGGGGTGACACTTTATAAGAAGTTGGAGGGTAAGCATTAATGAAAAGCACAAAATTAAAGTGGATATCTGAATTTAATGTGAGGTAAACATATGTCACCATCGATGTGTTTCTAGATACGCAAACTATGCAGAGAAATTTGTGAAGGGTAACTTTGGAGGAAGTCACAGGAGCAGTGGTAGAAATGCCAGTAACAGAAAGTGCATCAGAACTTGTGTGTTTTCCTTGTACTACCATTTTGGAATCAACCCATAGGGATTCAGTTTCTACGAGCTATTTGGATACAAGATACTGCAAGATATGCCTTCCCAATTTTAAGAAACTGTTGATTTTCATCCCTACAAACAGCATATTTATACAATAAATTCATTGTAATGAATCAGTAAGCTAAAAAAACCTGCTTCTTCATCTAAATGGTAATAACTAATGGGCCATTATATATTGTTTTAGGTGAGTTTCTGATCTCAGCCAAGAGATCAAACATAAGGAAAAAAAAAAAAGAGAGACTGATAAGATTGAGAAGAATGGAGAACATTTCCTAATACATTTTCATGGTCCAGAGATTACAATGTTGGTAAAGGTTTACAAATCTGAAACTTTCTAAATTAGTCAGAAAGAAAAGATGTTTATTATTAGGAAGATGTTCTTTCTTTTTCACTGGAAACCTGAAATCTGATTTGTTTGTTTGCTTCAATTTTGAAAGTGATACTAGTTGCAACACATTGGTCTGTTAGGAACTATGTGTAATATCATTTGCATCATCTGCATATTGTTTCTGAATATCAAGAAAAATGGAAAATCAATGTAACTCATGTCAAGAATCGTGGCTTTATGGGCATCAGGTTTTTTCAGAGATCCAAAATTTTGAATTATTGTACTTCAAAGAAAAAATAGAAATATTTCCATTTTCTTTTTTTCCCATGGACACATTCAGCATTTGTTCTTGGGATCCTCCCCCCTGGGAATGTTTTAGGAGGTGAGAGGGAAACTGGTGACTTTCCAGGTGTTTAGTGGGGTGGCTACCCCAAAGCTTCTCAGCCTGGACATGGAATGAAGAAGCTCTGAGGGCTCTACTTACAGACTGCAAGCTGCCCGAGTCTGTACTGTAAATCTGCAGCTGGGAGCTTGGAGATACCAGAAACGTGGATGAGCCCAGGATTTCTGTATGCTTGTCAGAGCACTGAAGTCCTTAGAGTTTCTAAGTGTGGGACCCTGCCCTGCAAAACTTGGCTTGGACCTTCTGAGAGCTGCCACTGGTAGAGAGGAAGGTTTGAGGAAAACATAACGTGAGGAAAACTTCAAGATATCATACTCTGAGCAGCAACTAGGCTTCTTTACATTCTATACAACAGATATTTTTTTAACTTTCCAAAGCAAATGATGAGGTACTCAGTAAGCAAAGAAGTCTATGATGTCTACTGGTCCCTGGAGGATCAATTTGCCATTAGTTGTCAGTGAATTAATTTGAGGTTGGAATTAATGATTGATTTTGGAAGTAGATGGCTTTAGGTCCCTTCCAATGCAAGCTCTTCCATGACTCTATGATCAAACAACAACAGCAAAATCTGTAATTTTTGTTGAAACCTATAGAATCTCTCATGTTATTCATACACATTGGCTCATCTCTAAGAGCAGATGTTATTCAAAAGGAAAAAAATGTACATTATTCAGATGTGAGATTTGTTCCTCACTTATCCAGCTGTGGGTATCTTTTCATCTTGAGAAATCAGTAATCCAGGTGGCTCAACTCAGAGTATATTATCTTGAAGCCGCTTCAGCTGGCTTCAACCAGGAGTCCATGTACAAACCCCACCATGAATAATACAACTATGATTTGTTCACAAGTTCTTTTTTTCATTCATATTAACTCACCATGAACCACTTGGTTAATTCAGCTGCTGTGCTCAAGTAGTTAAAATTTCCAGATAACTAAGAGGACAGTCTAGCAACCATGCACACTTTAATACAACTACACAGAGCCAAAAATCTTCCAAAGAGCTTCCAACACACGCTGTTATCTAATCTTTTTTTTTACCACTCAAACTATTACAGCAGTCATTAGGTCAGTGCAATGCCATTCTTCTTAATTATGTAATGTCAGCTGAGTGCCCAATTTATACATTTCAAAATTGTCACAGTTATGTTCTATATTTGGCAGGAAGTAAGCTTGCTGCCACAACATATTGATCTGAAAGACCTTCGTTTGATAGCTGTCATTTCAGAACCACCACACTGAATTGTCTTTCTTTTGCAAGTTTCTTTGCTGACAAAGCTTTGCGTTACTGTAGGGTGCAAGGTGTTATACACTACAGCAGCATGCAGAGAGTAAATTGGGTCAGAACTGTCCTTAGTTCCCCATGTCATACTGCCTAAAGATAGATGTGAGTTAGTTTGAAGAACAACATACGCATGAGAAAGTGCACATATGTCTTTCAGTAAGCGTCATGATAAAGATAAGAAAATGGTGTTATGAAAATGATGATTTTTGTATTTCAGCACTTGTCTCTGACATTATTTGTCAGATAAACCACAAAAAATAAAAATCTGACCTTTTTTTGTACTGAAACTTTGTGTGCACTTGTGTGAAATCTCTGTTTTTTAGGTGCTTCCCTATGCATTTCTGTTTTCTGTAGGTAAGGAGACAAAAAATAAGATAAATAACCAAAAAAATAGGAGAAACTATTTAATCTTTTCAATATTTCATGGAATCACAGACTCACAGGATGATTGGTTTTAGAAGAGATCTCTGAGTCCATCCAGTCCAACCCCTGTTCAAGCAAGGTCACCCAAAGCAGGGTGCCCAGGGGATATCTGAAAATATATGTGAGAGATGTTTTTGAGAAGTTTTCTGAGATGTGCTCATGTATGTGAGAGCTGCTACTTTTAACCTGACCAGAAATGTAAGAAATAATGCTGAAATAATTTGAAAAAATTTTATGCAAGAGAGTAAAACACGGTTTAATTTAAAGTAGATCTTTCAATTGAGTCAATCAGCTATCACTGGGGGGGGTTCAAAGGATGAAACTCTCTTTGCTACCTGAATGTTTTTTCTTTATCCCAATTACAGTTCTAGTATGTTCACTTCAAGCACTTTTAACTTCCTAATGCTTCTTCCTCTGCCTGTGCAGGCAGTAATTCCAGACAGATCAGTGTTAAAGCAGTGGCACGGGAGATGATGATCTCAGCAAGTGGTGCCCACTAACGGGAAGTGAGAGCAGTTGAATTAAAGCAGATCCCTTGGAACTTCAGATTACTATCTCAGGAAGGACAAGGCTTTTACCAGTGGGGTAATAGCATTAGGGAGTCAAAGGAGACAGTCCACTTTTATTTCACATTTCAGATGCCTTTTCTCAGAAGTTTTTCCTTCTGTGTGTTTGGAATTGTAGGTTAAATCTGCTCCAGACTAAGAAAAGTTCATGACCTCTCTCCCCTTCTTACCTTACCGAAATTAATACCCTTTTCATTCCCAGAGTGCTTATTCAACAGGAATGCCCAGATGTCATTTAAAAATTGTGGGAACAAAAGTCTTCCCTGGGTCTCCTAACTGTGTAGGAAGCCGTTATCATCATTTTGTACTTGAAGAGACACTTGTTACCTTTTTAACCAAAGTTTTCCTGTGCAAAATTTTCTTAAGCATCATTGCCTGTTGTCAATCTCTGTATAGGCCAGGGTACATAATGAATGTTTTCTGATGATTATAGACTTTACAGTTTGCATGTTATAAACCACACTTCATTGCCTGATGAAAGACTATTCTAAAGAAAAGACACAGTTCTCCTACTGTAACCACCCCGTCCTCTCCCAAATGGAGGACTTTTTACTGCCTTCTTAAACATTGCATCTACGACTGTGACAGTGGTGAGTAAGAGATCTATAAATGGGCTCGGGTGAGGAGTAAACATCATGTGGTCGTTCACTTTGGAAGCTTGCTGAGTGGGAGGCATTTACTGAACCTTTGTGCACTTGCTATAATCACTGATTTTCTATGAAGTGCTAATGGTATATGCTTGTTCTCTACTTCAGGAGGGCACTTCTTACAAAACCAGCTGCCTTATCAGAACCTTAGAGTTAAATATATAGGGTTGGAAACTGGATAAAGAGAAATTTTACATAGTCATCTGGCGATTCATGTACAATCTTTAATTCTATATTAGTGCCAGTGGTGATTTTGTTGCATATATGGAGGTACAGCCAACATCTAGATTCAGTTCTTATTTCTTCTGCATTCAACTAACATGCTGTAGAAGAGCAGAAAATAATGACAGTTTGGGATTACTGGTGAATAAAATAAAATAAAATAAAATAAAATAAAATAAAATAAAATAAAATAAAATAAAATAAAATAAAATAAAATAAAATAAAATAAAATAAAATAAATAAAATAAAAATAAAATAAAATAAAATAAAATAAAAAATAAAAGGAAATGCAACATTAAAAACTTTGGTTTGGTTTGTTTGTTTGTTTGTTTTTAAGTGAGATTTTGACAAAAAACTTAATTCCATGATTCAGGAGAACTTCTAAGCTTGTGTTTAGGTCTGTCCTTAATCATGACAACATTTAAGCTTGCGTTTTCTGTCAAGTACATACCTTTCTGTTCTCTTTAAAAAGCAGCATTGTTCAACAGAGTAAGGTTGATTGAAGTGGCAAAAGAGGTAGATAAGCTGCAGTAGCTGAAAGAATAACCAGAGAACATAACTGTAAGGATTATTATACCATAAGCAATCTTTTTTTTTTTTTTTTTTTGAGTTTACAGACTCCCATTGATCTTTGAGGAGTTTGAGCTCTAAAAATAACATGCCTCTGGTAGCTGGAAGAGAGAATTGTAGCTGGCCAGAAGGAGGTCTGAGTGGATTGAAGCATCACGGGGAGATAATAGAGGGTCCACTGACTGCAATTATAAGCAACCAGAGAGCGGGAAGTACACACAAGAAAAAGATAATATTATTAGCAGGTGTTAAAATAGCACTACTTGCAAGCAGTGTGCTTTATACATAATTTGAGAACAAGAATTGGGCTTTATTTTCCTCTGCATCTGAGCTCTAAGATGAGGCTTACCATGCATGGCACTTGGGTTGGTCCTGCATTTGAGTTGCAAGTGACGAGGTTCTGGTGGCTGTAATAATGTTTTGCTCCTCTTGTTAATTAATTAGTCTTCATAGAATCATAGAATGAATTAGATTGGAAAAGACCTTAGAGATCATTAAGGTCCAACCCCCTGCTGTGGGCAGGGCTGCCACCCTCAGATCAGGCTGCCCAGGGTGCCATCCAACCTGGTCTTGAATACCTTCAGGAATGGTTCATCCTGGTATATAGCCTACTAGAAGATTGGTTTTCTCTGGACTAAGGCTGCTATGCCTCAGTTGTGACTGGAAGGACTGGAGGTAGCAGGCTTTTTGGTGGATGTTCTGCCTAAAAGAGTCCTGTGCCATTGGAGGGGGAAGAAAAGAAACGTGTTCAGTTTGATGAGATGTGATGCCAGCTGGGATACTTAAGCCTTGAGGTCAAGATATTAAAGGATATTAACCATGATTTCAGCAGGCAATAGAAATCAAATATCTGGGAGCAATGAGTGGAAAAATGATTGAGAACTGAAGAAGGACAAGAGAGTACTTGAAGAAATGGAGTATGCAGCTGAAAATAATCCAACCTGCTGCTTGAGTTTTATTCACACAACAATATGGCATGTGACATTTTGTTGTTTTAGTTTGTAAGTGCATTGACATGCCCACAGAGAAGCAGGGGCAAGTAGGGATCTTTCATCTCATCCACAAAATCACCCTGACTCTCACAACAGAAGGACAAGCTCTCCTGTAACCAGTATAGGCCATATACAAACTCACAGGCTGGCTGAAGCTGGAGCACCCCTAGAGATCACCTGTCCTGACCTCTGCTTGAAGCAGGGGTCCCTGCAGATCTCTGAGGGCCGTATACAGCCTCTATGGGCAACCTGCTTCAGTGTTTGACCACCCTTACATCAAAAAGATTTATTTTCCTGTCTACATTAAACTCCATGTATTCAAATTTCTGTCTCTTACTTCCTATCCTCTCACTGGGTAGTACTGATGAATGTTTGGCTCTCTTTTTTTCACACCTGTACCAAGATACCTGAAGGCTTGGTGTCTTGGTGGGCACAGTTGCTATAATGGCCTCAGGAAAAAAGGAAAGGCTAAACTACTTGGAGACATAAGGTAAGAAAAGATAAGCATCCAACTCCTACACAGGGCAGATGTCTCCTATAGGATGGCACTTGGAGGAAATACAGCTTTAACCATGAATCTGCTAGAAAGGTATAAAAAAGTCACATAACCTATAAAAGAAGATGCTGAGTCACAGCTGTCACTCACTCCATGAATCTGCCCACAGTATATTTAGAAACAGCCTGACATCATCCTCTTTCAGTGGAAGGATCTGAAAATTTGTGCCACCAAGTGCTGAATTGTATTTCTATGTGCCCACTGCACTGAGCACACCGGTGCTAATAGATACCCTCTATTCTGAGCCCAGGCATGAACACTTGCATTTAATCATAGCTAGTAATATTTTATCCACCCACTGCTGCAAAACAGTCACCTTGTGATATTCAGGAACAGGCACAGAACAGTTTGAAAGAGAATACTCAATTGAAATATAAGAGAGCGTGTGTAGGCAGGCAGTAATTATACAGGACAGGATTACACGTGCATGCGTATCCTGGGGAGCCATCAAATACAGCTTTAAAGTTTGATTTTGTTTCTGAGATCCGAAGGATAAGTACATAAAATTACCTGATTGTGGGGAAATTTCAGTTTTAAGCAGACTAGCACACTGCATCGCTGAGCCAGTTTAAGAGTTGATTAAGTTTGATTGCTAATGGTCAAAGAGCATGCTAGTAGTGCTGTGTGTTTTTTTCTTTTTTTATCTCTTTCCTCTGGACAATTACACCTTCTCCCTTTTTCAACTCCAGTTAATTATCTTTAGACTTCTTTATTCAAATTACCAAAAGTTCCAAGGAGTTCATATAAGGATTTTCTGAACGGCACCTCTTTTTTCCACCAAACAGTCTCTTCTAAATGCTAAGTAGTCTGAGTCTTTTGAATGTCCCTCCAATACTCGCTGAAACGTGTTCGGCCCCAACATTAAGTGTAGCAAACCCCCAGATCAAATGACGTATTGTGAAATATAGAAGCTTGCCTTTTTTTTTTTTTTTTTTTACCATCCTATGGCTTTTTCTTTACTTTCTGATCATTCAGTACAGATCCATGAATTTGTGAAAATTAAAATATATATATTCCTCCACCCCAGATACTTACATCTTACCTCGTTAAACATACACTCTAAGAAAGTTAATGTCTTCAACAACTGAAAGCTATTTTCAAACCCCTTTCCTCAGTACTGAGGCCTGCCTGGAACAACAGATATAAATGGCAACCTCTGATACCTCTTAACTTCAAAAGGAACAGGAATAGACCCTATGCTGTTTCAAATTAGCTGTGACAATGCAGGAAAGAATTGCTGCAGACTGGTCAGTGGAAATTGCTCATCATTTCACAGACAGCAGCTAACACCGCCTTAATCTTCTTAACATAAGTAAATAAATTAACACTTATGGATTATATACAAATACAACAGACACTATTGTGCACCAAGAGTTTTATTTGTGGAATGGAACATTGCTCCTATGAGGAAAGGCGAAGGGCTGGGGCTCTTCAGCCTGGAGAAGGTGACCTGATAGTGGCCTTTCATTATCTAAAGGGGAGCCACAGAGAAGAGGGGAGCAGACTCTTTAGCAAGGTCTGTGGTGATAGAACAAGGGGAAATGGTTTCAAGTTCAAAGAGGATAGATTTAGGTTGGCTATAACGAAAAGATCTTTTACAGTGAGGGTGGTGAGGCACTGGCACAGGTTGCCCAGAGATGCGGTTGATGCCCCATCCCTGTAGATACTCAAGGCCAGGCTGGATCGGGCCCTGGGCAACCTGATGTAGCTGTGCATGTCCCTGTTCATTGCAGGGAGTTGGACTACATGGCCTTCAGAGCTCCCTTCCAACTTTAAGGATTCTATGAGTCTACTGTGTTCAGTGTTGGTTGATCCTGAAAATCAAAGCAGAAACAGAATCTATGCCATGGGCCTACTGTTGCCTTGTGCCACAGGACTTGCAGTCTGTGCCTGCTGGAGTAGCACTGGGACCCTCTGTGGGGCAAGCTGCAGTGTAAAAGAGTTCTTGAGCTTTTAAGAGAGTCAGGAAGTTTCATCAGATGCTGGCTTGGATAGTGGGAGGAAAAACTAGTGGATCAAGGTTTATTTCACTCCCACTCTGTATTCCCTGAGCTCAGGTGTAAACAAGTACACACAGTCAAAGCAAAATTGCAGGTGCTGAGAATATACTCCCCCTCACATCTCACAGGTACTTTTCTGCGTTCTCACGAAGTGTTTGTTAGTTCACTGATAAATTATTAATTTCTGGTCTTGTGTTTGTTATGCAGGTCTGAAAAGAAACCAGATGGATTCCAAGAATGGATATAATTTGGAATATTTTATATATTTGTATGAAGACTGAACTTCTTAATTCTGCAGCGCCCATGGGAAGCATCTTTTTATACAATTATGTCAACACTTTCTTCTTATCTATTTTGTTTAACACATAAAAGTACTGATGAAATAAAAGAGTACAATAACTAATGAGGATTGTGTATATATTCGGGAATTATTTTAATCTGAGAACAGAGAATAGCATATTTAGAAGTTTGAGAAGAAGTGGAATAAATGCTTTATTGAAGTATTTACAATTACTTTGGTTTCTATTATTAATGCAGGCAAAAAAAAGTTTAAAAATAACTTCACCAGGATGAATGAGGAATGTAATATCTAATTTCCTGTCGTGTATTCCTGGTTAGAGAACAGTAATCATGGATCATGTGTAACAAAGAGAAAAAACTGAAAGGGGTGGTCTTTATGGTGAGTTTAGCTAAATTCTTCTCTTACTGCAGAGCCAAAGTTTTTCTTTTTCTTGGGAATCTAAACATGCACCAGTGTTCTGATGTTTATGTTTCACCCTAACCTTGTACAATGAAAATACAAGGTGTGAGCTGACTGACAGAAAGCCTGCAATCTTTATATATAGGCTGTTCTGAAAGTAATACCTCCTATTTATTTCCATGGAAACTATGAAAGATACAAAGGGTACAATAACACTATTTGATAGAACAAATTCTCAGCTACAAAACACTATTTTTTAATACAGTCACCACCATTGGCTATGCATTTTCATCAGAGATGAACAAGAGCCTTTGTGCTGTGCTTGTAAAAATATGCACCAGCAGAGGTGACCTATTGTCACCGTCACCACTGCTGAAAGGCACCACGCAACACTTCACTGTGCTCACATCCACTGCTTGGTCTCCAGAAACATTCAGAAGCATTGATGAATGTCAATGGGTGCCATTTTTTCCACATAGAGGAACTCAATGACACACCTGTGCTTGCTATGCTCTACCATGTCAGATGTCATTGTTTCAGACTGACCATTTGCTGCCTGCCATCTGTCACAAGCAACAAAAAGTAATGGGATACTGGTGGGAAGGTTCAACCTCTACTGCCATACCACCAATACCATCCTCTATCATCATGAACCAACATAATAAAATAGGAGGTGTTACTTTCAGAGCAACCCTCTTATAAATAAACATGTCAATCAGCCTTGTAGGAACATGCTCCTGAAATTTAGGCTGAAGGATCACTATCTTCAAAAGCTCAAATAAAAGGGAGACATAAAAATATTAATGCTGAGCAAAAAACAATCTATTAACACTCCAACACATAGTGATTAGTCCCTGACATTCGTTTTATACAGATTGTATATAAATGAAGACTGTTTAATGCAGATTCTATTTTTGGAAATTAGATTTTATTGTTAGAAAAATTAATGTACTGTGTCCCCTTGGTCTTTGTGTCATTTATTTTGAAAGGATAAGAGGAGCTGTTTTGTACTAATATTCATCTGCCATTGATAGAAACTCTTCTACATTGTCTGAAACTCTGTGTGGCTCTTGTTTATTCAGTTAAAATAAAGATGATTTTTCTGGTTAGAAAACAGGTTTCAAGCTGAATGTTACTAACAATGACATCCATTTAATTCTAGTTTGCTACATGACATGATACAGAACCTAAATGGCAATGTTTTTGTATTTCAGGTTATTACAAGAATATACTTGAGTGTCTGTGTACAGTAAATTAGAAAGGAATCTTACTCGCTGTAATTTGGTTCTTGCATTTTTTACTTTCAATACATAATACCAACATTGCTTAGTATCCTGTTCCATCCTTATGTCCTTATAGCTGATTTCTCTTAATGCAACCCTTGCAGGGAACATCCCCAAAATACAGGCTGAAATGGAAACCTCCAGAGGCAGAACGCCTCAGGAGCACCTTTCATTAAATGCAGATGAGATTAACATGCCTATTCAATTAAAAAGAGTAATTTTACTATATGATGAGTTATCAGTCACTGATATTGGACTGCATTATTTCTGCCAACATAGAAATGATAAAGAGGAGAAAACACAATCCTTTGAACCAAAAGCTTGTTAAAGGCAAGACGCATCAGGGACTACGCTTTTGTTGTTCCTTACTTTAAAAATACTTCAGAGAATTGCAGAAAACTATGGCCATGTCTTTTCCCCATCCTTTCAGCAACAGGAACATTCCTGGCTGAAATTGCAGAGGATGTGGTAAGTTGGGAGCTATAGGAAAGACTCTTCCAATGGTTAACTGAGGTACCATTTAGTCTTGCTGACTCAGACTGCTCTGAATTTTCTTTCCCATGCAAAAGGTTTTGTATATAATTTTCCCTGTGCTGTCCTTTAGTTGGCAGATATCTATTACCTCCTTCTGTCAGCAAAGCAGTATAATGAGTTTATATTAAAGCATAGGCTCAGCGACTAAGCATCAGGAAATAAAAAAAAAAAAATAAGAGGTTGTGAAGGATCTCTGTCTCAGCTACCATATTTATAATATCCAGCAAGTCCTAGTCCTGCTACTTTTCATCTGAATATTACATAAAGGTCTGACTGTGAAAGGTCACAGACCAGTGAAAGATGTCCCGTTAACTTTGCAGTCTATTACATCTGGCATGAAAAATTTTAAACCCCAAATATTATATTTTTGAACAGATTTAAGAAAATATCGAGGTATTACAATGAAATACAAGACAACAGATCATGCTAAAATTATACCCATTTCACCTGTTACATGTCAACCTTTGTGGGTATGAACCGAACTCACTAACAGTTACCTACTGACACCTCACTAATGAGATGATAAGTGACCATCTCTAGGCAGTGAAGCTAGAGGAATGGTTCCAGCAAAATAGATATTTATCATAAACAAGTTGCAGAAACATAAACTCCTCTCCAGCCCTATATCCCTAATCTGTTTAATGAGGGACCTGTGAAATACAGCAAAATAACTGCATTTCAATACTACTTCTCTGCACTGTTCTCTTCATGGTGCTGCCATGACAGTACATTAAAGAGACAGTATTGCTGTGGTGTCACTGAGCTCAGTGCCTGTGCAGTGGAGGAAAAGCTTACTTTTCTATCTTTCGAACTGGTTCTCTGCACTTTCATTTTATTTATTTATTAGCCAATTTTGAAAAAGACCAAATGTTTTTTTTTTTTTCCTGAAAAAACTGCTCAACATCATGGTGGAGATAAAGCACTGCTGGAAAAACAGAAGTAGCTATTGCTGTGCCTGCCCCTCCAGCAAAGGATTTAATCTTACGAGACACCTCAGCATATTGCGTGGGAGAGTTTTAATTGTGGTTCACTGGGCAAAAGCATGATCTAATGATTTCTCTGATCATCTGCACAGAAAAAAAAAACAAAAAAAAACTTACAGGTAGCAAAAAAGTAATAAACATTGGTACCTGAAAGATTTTAATGCTTTTGAATATAATTCAAGTGACAACCGTGGTTTAATGATTTCCAATTAAAAGCTTATAATGCTTTTGCATTTCTAATACAATCAGTGCTGCTTGCTTTAGCACTCAGGAGGCTCTGCTTTATGCATTCTTGAATTATAGAATGTTTTTTTTATTTCTCTAGTGGCATAAGCTATTATATTTAGTAGCAAAAGGAAGGCCCCAGTGTACTAATCCACTTGCAAGCACATGACAGGGAGCTGACTTCCAGGCAGAAGCACCAACTGATGAAGGACAAAAGGCCACACCTGTGCAAAATACAGCAACAGAGAGCCCCATCTAAATCCTGAGAGGATATTCTCACAAGGCAACCTTCCACTGAAACATCTGTAGTTACATGCAATTGTGTTTATGGAAGTAAATTCCCAAAATCAAAGCCTTGAGGCACAGTTCACTGAGTTCAGTGGCATCTTACCAGGACTGAGTTCAGTGCAATCACATCAGCGATAAAGATGGCACTTTTATTTCTCCTGTTCTATGTTATCAGTAAATTATTTATGGGAATATGTAATAAAAATCCTGCACTTTGGACGTTTTGTATTATAAAAAATTGATGGTGTTGAGAGAAGAGAATCAGAAGGGGAAAGTCTGAGGAAAGCAGTTGTATTTTTGATAATAGCTCTAGGGCCAAAATATTGAAACAAATTCCTTTTGCCTATTTGACTAAATCCTAGTTTCCTTAATATGCATACATGTAAATTGAATAAGCTTTGGCTTTATAAGTGAAGCAGACAAAGTTATGTTTTTGGCCCCCAAAATATCCCTATTTCAGTAAGTGAGCTGCCTAGTACTACTGGTGCATGAATAACTGAAGAAAACTCCCTCAAAAAGTACTACAGCTTTTCTCCTTACTTCATGCCCTTATTCACGGTTGGCAAATCTAGTAAAATTCCTTTATTTTGAGTTCTTTAAAGCAGACCAAAATCATTTGTAAAATAAATAGGCATATTCAGCTTCCATACTCACTTCCTGCTGCACTACTCTGAAGTAACTATGAAGGAGATGTTTTGAGTGATACTCTACAGAAGACTTGTGTTACACTTGGAAAATAATAACAAAGCAGCAATATTCTGCTGCTGATTTGAGTGCCGGATTTCACATGTAACTGGAGTTTGCAAGAACTGAGCAGAAATACATATCAGCATATAGCTGAACTGGACATTATAATAATGCAAAATGCAGCATTTTCTGTCTTGAGCACATAGGTGTTGACCATGTGTGCTGAATTTGGACATGGGGCATGATTCATATGCTTGTTTGACATGAGGATACCCCCATACAAGCAGGTGGACCCATCAGGTACAGAGGGATAACACAGGACAGGCTCCAAGAGATTAAGGTGGAGAAGGCAGAGGATGAGAGGGCGTAAGTGTGTGTTTCTGCTTTGAGAAGCAGGGTAAGGAGCAAGAGTGATTTCAGAACTACCAAGATCTCTGTGGCCACATCGCTTATTCGCTGCTGTTCAAATTTTCTAACTGGAAGCTCAGCAGGAATACCACTCTGGAGAGAGGTACGCACTGGGCTGACACATGACATGAATAATTTGAGGAAGGCCACAGATTTGAGGAGACATCTCACGACCCTTTGGATCCTTATTAATACTGAACTAAGGAAAACAGCCTTGCTCCTTGCTCCCTACCAGGAGTGCAGCACGAAATGGGATGCTAATTTGGACATACAGGGTGAGCAATAAAAGGAGTTGAGGGGACTGAATAATTCATTTTTTCTGGTTGGCTTCACAGTTGTTCCCAAGGTTGACTTCGGACTTGTGGCCATATTTAAAATTAAGAAGGCCAGAAGAATGTCCAAATTCATAGTTTTCTACTAAACATCAGGAAAGGAGCACAATTTTTTAATTTCTACTGCACAGTCAAGTAGCAAACGCTCAAGAAAAAGGTTGGAATAAAACACTCTCCCTTGGGAAACAAATTGTGCCTTCCCCTCTCTTTCCATGACAGCCATGTGTCACTGGAGCTGGGGTATGGTTTACCACCCTTCTGGCTTTCACAATGTTCTCAGCACTTCTCACATACTTCCTGCATGCACATCCATGCACTCATCCTCCTTTTTTATTGCTGAAGGTTAGTGAGGATAAATGAAAGCTTCCAATGCCACCTTCTATGGTCAGTTTAGATCTCTTAGATAATCTCCCATGAGGTCACCCATCTCTTCTAAATGTCATGCACGCATGTGATCTGAAAGCCTTCACAGGCTGTCCTCGTGCCTGAATGATAACCCAGTGACTCAGTCACTAATGTCTCTGCATGTGGTTGTGCCTCAATTCCCCGCTTTGACTCTTTCTCCTATAAAATGCTGCTGATCCTTCTATCTATGAGGGTTGTCAAGTGGGGTAGCAAGGGGGTAAAGAGCCTCCTGGAGATCAGGGAAATGACACTAGGCAGTGCCACACAATTGAGAAAATTCAGATAGCGTGAATTAATGTAGTTGTGACACAAATGGGACTGCCATGCTCTTCACTTGTTCTTGAGAAGAAATTGCTGTGCCTACATTGCTTGTCCAGCAACGCAAGCAAAAATCATGATAATGTCACAATGAATAAAACCAAGGGCCAGGTCTCCTGCGAACATAGCATGGCATTACACTATCCACATCACTGTAGCCACAGTAGTTTACACAGTTGCTTCTGCCTGCAGAGTTTGAGAAGCCAGAGCAAAAGAAATGCTCAGAAGAGAATGTGCTGTAAATAATATCTCTAGGAAGGGAAAACAACAAACAGCATTCTACAGTCCTCACTCTCTAGCCTGATGTTTTATCTACGAAGCACGCGGCTCATCATCTGAGTTCTGGAAGAATCTGATTCAGAAAGTCATCAAGTGGCACTTCAGACTCTATCCCATCAGAGTAGCACCATGGATGGGGGCCCAAGCCTCACTAGGCATGGTTGCATGATCTCCCAGAAAGGGCTGTGGTGCTGTGTGATGCACATCTGAAAGCCTGAGCACAAAGCAAGCAGCACCAAGAAACACAAATACGTCAGGCCTGCACCAACTTCTTCCAGACATGGCAGCTCAGCCTTGGGCTAAACTGTAGCTAAAAATAAAAGTGGTTCTTTGGAGCACGTGTCTTAGGAGGATGCGACAGCCCACATGGACAAACAGGGCACCTTGGGGAATCAGCTGAGGCTGTTTCCTCTTTAACGGTTTTCCCAGGCTTGAATTCTAGCTTTCCTCTCTCATAAGAGCAAGGCTCTGCCATCATGGCATCTCTCACCATGGCCCCATGGTAGCCTGGCATCCTGAAGAAGCTCTTCATGCCCACAGAAAAGCTTCTTCCTTCAGCTTTCCACTCCAAGGTCATTCTAGTCTGCCTGAGAAGCAAGAGAACTGGCACACATGTATATAATTTTGCATTGCAGAATGGCATTGTTATTTCAGGAAACGCACTTGTACATCAGTGTGGAGGCATTACTCCTATAGAATTTGGTCTGTTCTGTATTCATTTCATCCTAGAATGCACCCAGGTGTCGCACTGCAGAGTAAATCTTTACCAAGAGCAAATTCCAACTGAGTTTATCCCCTGAATCTGTATCTACTGGGACAGGATGAGTCAGAGATCATGGTTGTTGTTGAAATCTAGCTTAGGTTTATTTATTTATTTAGACTTATTGGTATCTTACATACTGTGCTCCTTCCCTTTAAGGAAAAAGAACAGAAACAAAGTGATGCACAGAAATATATCTTCCTGTCATGCAGAACAAGAACTAACTCAAAGTTTTTACATTAAGATTTTATTCTGTATGTAGTGCAGAATCCGTTAGTTATTTTTTTCCTATCTTCAGCTGTGGTGGAATTCTGACTCCAGCCAGCTCACAGATCAATCTGAAAAGGATGTGTCTGTATCTCAGTAGAAGTGCTGAAGTTCAGGAAGTAGCTTTTTTAAGCAGTGATCTTTCAATAGCTCTCTCTGCAAAGAGAGGCGGTGCTTTCAGATACGCTATGCCCTGTACAATTTTTAACTTATTGTTATGCTCAGTAAATTTTCCAAGTGGATCAATTACAATGTCTCTAAAATGTCACACATCAGCTTGATCCTGAGCTTTTTCCTGTTTAAGGCTTTTGTTTTTGTGAAAAGCATCTCTATTTAGAAAATCACTTGCAAGAATCACCTACTAATACATGCTACGGATCATA
Source organism: Cyrtonyx montezumae (assembly GCF_038088225.1). Taxonomy (NCBI): domain Eukaryota; kingdom Metazoa; phylum Chordata; class Aves; order Galliformes; family Odontophoridae; genus Cyrtonyx; species Cyrtonyx montezumae. The sequence goes on along the minus strand of NW_027072034.1, from coordinate 46,857,892 downwards.
GGACTTCATGATTTAAGGTCTAATATAAACAGAGAGTCTTAAGACAGCAGCCCTCATGGGAACTCAAAAGACCACCTAATCCATCTCCTTGCCTCTAAGCAGAAGCAACTATACTTGCCTAATTCCAGGTATATTTTCTTTACAGTGTACTGTAAAGATCCATTCATGATGGCAGTCCTACAACCTTCCTAGACCAGCTACCCTAGCATTTAATTATCCATACCATTAGCAAGTGTTCCCTAATTTAAAACTAGTATTAGTGGTCTATATAAAAATAATTTTTGCATGATGTTAAAATTGATACCTGTGCAGGAAATCTGCAACAATGAGTAGAGCGATCAAATTAGAAAATTGTCAGTCATGTGAATTTCCATGCTGGTAGTGACTTATATTCCCAGAGACACAGTTAGCCTGCATGCAGGCAGTTCTTAAACAAGAACCCTAGTCTCTTGTGATTCTTCTAGGTCAGATAGCAAAAATAATAAAGATGAGCTGCTATTGATAAATCCAAACAAGAGCTAAATGATCCTTGTCAGGACAACTAGCATTAGCAATCATATGACTCTCAGTTATGTGAGGCTTCACCTTTTGACACCTCTACAGACCAAAACCAACCAAGACAGAAAACAGAGAGGAGAAATAACTACAAATTTAAGTCAATTTCCAACCCATCCTTAGCACTAGGCTGAGGATCTAGCCCTGGAGTCCATTTATTGCCTTCATAGGCAAATAGCTGAGTTGACCACGTAGGCGACTAGTGTTATAAGAAATGTTATGTAGTTCAAATGAAGAATGTGAGAAGAGTCAGAATCTAAAAATTTATTAGCAACTTCCTCAGCAATTCCCCTGGTTGGAATTTTTCATGATTAAATGAAAAAAATAGGTAAAAGAAATAACTGCCGGAACTTGTTTCTCATCTTTCTAATAATCGTAGGAAGTGAATTTGAAGCCAACAGCCAAGATGAGAAGATTTTCTGAAGCTACTGGCTACCACATGTAGTTGTGCATAGAAAGGCTTTAATAGGTTGGAAAAACCTAGATCATTTTATTCTCTTTGTAATGCAAACTTTTGCCACTAATAGTAATCTGATAGAAATCCTTTTCTCACCACATCATCCAGATTTGTTATACGAGAAAGCAACTCTAACTTCCCAGCAGAAAGAACATCAGCATGCAACATATCCATCCCATGTAAAAAGATAAGCAGAATGAAGGTGGATTTCCAGTCAGTGAACACATGAGCTTTTAAAAATAACGTGCTGAAACGGGCCAGGAGGAGAACTTTGTTCCTCTGTCTCTACGTGAGTCCCATAGTAATGCCTACTTTTATGGCAGCACAGGCTTACACAGGAAGCCAACGTGAAATAGTTTAAGGTTGAACAGTTTGTCTTCTCTCGGAGCTAGAATCTGTGACCTTTAGAAGACCATGTGAACCACAAGCTGGTAAATATTTGTTTCTAAAGAGAAACCCAAGCAATTAAGAGCAACTGTATGTCTTGACAGCAATGATTTACAACAGTGGGTTCATGAGAGGGCAGTTGCCAGCATTTTCTGAATGTTTCTAAAGTGTCTATCACTCATAGCACTGTCCTGAACCAAGACAGACACTGTGGTGTCACCTTGATAACAGAATCACAGTATTTCAGTAACTGGATATGACATTGTCATAAAAGGAAATGGCCATCAGGACTGTTTAAGTGCCTAAGGGGACTGTGACTTTTCTGAGTGCTCTTTCTGCACATTGAAAATTCCTGAAGCCATTAAGAAACAGAAGTCCTTTGTGATGCCTTTTTATTCATCTTTGCAGTTGAGAGTTTTAACGTATGAGGAATCACAAACAGCCTGTAGAAACATAAGTACCTGATATTATCTGTCCTCTGGAGGTTGTGGTAAGGTTCAATAATACTGGAGACCATACAAGTACTATATTTCCCTTCAGTGAACCTTCTGAAAATATAGACAAGAGCAGGAGAAGCCCCTACCTGCCTAATAGCAAACAAAACAAAAACAAACCAAACCATCCAAGCAAGCAAAAATACAAAGCATTTTTTAATCAAATGTAGTGACACGCAAACCTACAAGCTTGTCTGCATCTACAGTAACTCGTTAGGGACACCAAGCATAGATATGCAACACTGGTTCATGTTGAGGACTACACCCCAAAGCTACAGCACAGGCCATAGCTCCGGAATGTCTGACAGGATTATCTCTGCCCTATCCTTGCTGCACTGTGTACTCACTAGGGCAGTTTATCCTTGCAAGCTGCTGATGTGATATCTACGAAATAAGAGTTAACATGTACAAAATCACATGCTCTACGTAGAAGCTCATCAACAACTCTTTTATAGCAGATGACAGGCTTAATTGTAAAGGGCTTAATCTTTAATACAGTCTTTATTCCAATAGGACCGTTGGAAGATAACATGTTCTCATATCAGGTGAGAAAGCTGGTACACAAGGCTGAAAAAATAAGGTAGGACAGATACCTCTCTGTGACAAGAACACTGTGTTTCTGCCTGTACCAGAGTTCATGGCAAAATTCCTACTGTTTTCAAGGGAGTCAAAACCAAACCCTGCTTCCCTGCAACTCCGTAAATTTTGAGCTGGAAAATACTTATTGGATGACAAAGCTCATTGTCAGAAAATTGCAAAAATATAATGCTCTGCATGAAATCCATCAGGCTTCTGATAGGTTTTAGTCAAAGGCAAAGAGCCACTTGGGAAAAAAAATGGACAGGTGACTTGAATGAGAATTGCTTTTCCTTTATTTTTCCACTTCTGATCTCTTAACCTTAGCCACAAGTAGTAGAAGTACCAGAGTATACGGTTTGTTTGTGCAGTTTGCTTATTAAAGACACAGCTTCTGGATATCACAACTGAGTAGATATGGCCATTTCAAGGAATCTTCTGAACTTGAGTGTTTTCTTTTCAAGGGAATGCAACCACCCAGTTCTGGCAATAACTTTAGGACTCCTTTTGCTGCTGATGAGAAGTATGGGAGAAAATACTTAATGCAGCCTTTCTTTTGAAAAGCCTTGGTTCAGTTAGTGTAATAAAGCTGTATCATGGCAATGCAAAGTAGCACTGAATAGGGATGGCTTGGAAGCCTGCCTTGTGCCTAGTTTCTGAAGCTACAATATAAATTTGACCTTTTTTTTTTTTTTTTTTTAATACCGGGGCCACAGGCACATATATTACCATGAGCTAAATTGAAGTGTAAATATTGAAATTATCTACTTCTCTGCATATGTAAACCTACTTATGCTGTATAAATCAGGTCTCTTCTAATCAGCTTTGTCATTGCCTTAATGCAAATTAAGAAAGTTTTCTCTGTAATGACTTGCTTGTTAGCAATTTAGGCTGGAAGAACCCAAAAAGACAGGAAAACCATAGTCAAGATAGTCACTGTTGATATAAACAACTGCGCTGCAGTCACTGCACTACCTTTTAAGTACTAGTAACACGTTGACTTGCCAGGTTAAAGAATTTGAAGCAGGCACAATATCAAATTTATGCTGTAGTGTATTCCAATTTGACTGTCTTTCTCATGTAACTTCACCTTTCATCTATATCCTACCCTTTGACATGACCATTATCAGAACAAGGGGTTTTAGGCATCAGCACTGCCTCTGAGTATGGGGAAGGAAGAGAATACAGAGGAACTAGTTTTGTTTGTATGAGGACTCTGGATTCTCTTGAAGGAACATAGCACCCTGCTGAAGAATACCACTTAACCACTACCTCCAAAGAGCAACATTTCTTTACTCCAGGAGCAGCTTTGTTAGGAAAAATAAGAAGGAATCTCTGACTTAACCACACTATGCAAGACAGAATGTGCTCGGTACATGAGAAAGTTCAGGGCAGCTCATCCAAGAGCTACAGGACTCTAATGTTAGACACTTCCCATGGTTCTGCTGAGAGACACTCAGTGTCCTTATGAGATAGGCCACTTATGAGACCAAACAACAAAAAAAATTTTGCATGTTGAAAATTGAAAAGATGGTGCTGCTCAAAAGTTTTTAAGCTTTGTCTCTCTCAGTGACTTCCATAGGCCCATCTTCCCTGAATTTTTTTCTTAAGCAGTTCACAGTTTCATTTCTTCTGCGTGACAGACAATCTAACGTACTCATGTACGCCAACAACTTTTCCACTTCAGGTAATATCTACAGGTCCCCCAGCAACAATGCATTGTTGTGCCAGCTGCATACAGCTGAAGCTTGGAACGCAGGCTATATTCACTCCTGTTGGTCCTCAGGAGCAGTGAAACTACTTATGATACGTTCTTTGTGATACCAGGCAAAGAGTCATTAAGAATAGTAACAACCATATACAGGAAAAAGTTGACGTACCTGACTGGTGTTAGGGCCTCCAGCTAAAAAGCACTCCTCTGAAAGCAACCCTAATTCATCCAGAAGATGCTCTCCTAGAGACTAGCCCTTAAACGAGCCCAGGGAGGGGTAGACCCAGGGTTCTCACTTTCTGGTCATGTGGGAAGCACAGGTGAATTGCTTGGGCCAGCCATCCCCTTCACCAGGTGCTCAATCATCAGTTCAGCCCAAGACATAACAGTTCCCTTACAACTCCCTTCGAGAATCACTTTTATCAGTCCTTAAACAAGACACATGAGAAGCATCTCTTCAGCTTTTGTAGCAGGTTTAAGTAGAATTTTTTATTATTATTTTTTTGTTGTTTTATTTTTTTCGTTTCTGGGCAGAGAAATCCTTGTGCTGCTGCTATGAGGAATCTAATATTTGCATTGTTGATGCCACAAGAACTCTGGAGTAAAAATTAATAAAAATGAGCTTGCTGTGTTTTAGTTCTTGGCAAATGTCCTGTGGTTAAGGATGTTGGCTGTACACTATCCCCAGCTTATATGCAAGCCCCAGAATACATACCAGAGGAAGGGGGGGAGGTGTCTGGGGCCATTTCCAGGACTCTGGCCTAGAGAAGAAAACTTGACATATACAGATAAATTCCTACAGCCAATCTATACATTTCTTCCAGGAGTTGAATTTAGAGACTGTTTCTAAAGTAGAAGAAAATGAATATTCTCTGTCTGGTGAGTAGAACCACCTGAACTTTTACTCCTATTAACTGGCTCTGGGCTCAGCTTCACAAATAATCAGTAAGCCTTGCGAGTCACACACCATTCAGTAACTCATGAGGATTAGAAGGATGAATAAACCACATCCCATCGATGCCTTTGTCACATTCCAGAATGACTTTATTCATTCAGATGTTACTGAGACAAAAATGCCCTCTACGGATTCAGTTGGTTTGCCATCCATTGTCCATCCTACAGTATACGCAATTAATTCCAGTTGCACTTCATCCAGTGCAAGGATTGGGGTGCTCCCTCTTACCTACCTCTCAGGTAGGTAAGAAACAAATACAGGTGTTTATGAGCAAATAAAATATGATTAGCAGGTGCAGCTGCAGTCCTTTCTGTCTCAGTGGTAAAGCCTGAGTCGTAGACTGCAGAGGCAGCTGAATCTGGAATCACCAAGTAACGTGCTGCTGATGTTAGTGATAACGATGAAGAAGTGGAATATGCATTCTAGGAACACTTTCAGTGATCAATTGAGTGTGGACATGAAGCTCTTATCATCTCATAAACCAACAGTGTTAACAGCAGTTGATTACACCGTGACCTTTGCTTTGCTAAGCAACAAAAAGCATTTGCTTGAATGTGAATTAGGGAATGGAAGAGGGTGGAAGAGCTGAATCCCAACCCACTTGTGTCAGAAGCACCTTTATTTCAGAGAGCTCTACAGCAAACACCACGAAGGCTCTCTCTTATCTTTATTTCGCCTACATTTTGTCTCTCTTATCTTTATTTCACCTACGTGTTGTCTTAATAGAGGAAAAAGTCATTGGTGTTTTCTCCTCTGTGGTCCCAGAACAATGTTATTTTTCATTGCATTTCTGTTCCTATAAAAATAAATCCCAGTTTTAATCACAAGTAATTGAAACAGGACAGTACAAGAAGCCAGTCCCCATTTACTCATAATTTTCTTAGACCTGTGGTGAGGATCTACAGCTATAATGATTTTGTGCTAGGTATATGTATCTCTAGGCATGCACTAATCTGATCAGGGTAGACTAGACACACCAAGCTATAAGCAGAAATCACTTGTCCTGCCCTCAGTTGTCACACAGCCAGAAGACTCCCACTTTGCTACTAGAAGTACCAAAGTGAATAATGCTTGGGAATCAAGTTCCATGAAAACCACGCTTTCTTCAATGCACAGTGGTCATCACAGTCTTTGAGCAGGGGAACCCTTGGGAAAGGAGCTTCAGATCTCTTTTACCCAGTTGTAGAACAATCACTGCTGCCTACTCTAAGGGAATGGCAAGGGCTGGATACAGAGCATCTCTGGTCTAAGCAGAGCATCAAGAAAACAGACCTCAGGCAGCAGGTAAAAAACTGACCTCCACCTTGGAACAGTGCAAAAACCATTTGTGCAGCTGCTCTGAAGTGAGCTGGTTGAAAAACACAATCACATTCATTATTCTGCAGCTGCATTGTCTGACTCATCCCACTGCAGATGCTCTGAGGCAACAGCTCAGGTTAAAACTTTCCCAACTCAATTTTTATTCCCCAGAGAAGTTCACATCTAATACAGCAGGAGAGCAGTAGGAGCCATTACTGCCACTGTCTTTGTTGGAGGCAAGTGAAAGGGAACCTGCAAAGAGGAAAAAAAACAAATGAGGCACAGCTGATCTAAGGGCTTTTTTCTCATATTGCCTTTTACTTTTTACCATGTCACACACTGACTTTCTCACATCAGTGTAGTTAGTACTAGCGCAGCACCTTTGGGCACTGCATCCCTGAAATCAAGCATGCCAACAGCATTTCCTCCTTGTTCTCTCTTTTCCCACAGAAGTTCACAGAAAACTGCCACATAGCCATGGCTTAATGGACATCTCCATGCAGTGGGTTTTCATAAAATCAGAGAATCGTAGCATCACCAAGGTTGGAAAAGACAAAATATCATCCAGTCCAACCATCCACCTACCACCAATAGTACTCACTAAACCACGTCCCTCAGCACAACATCTAAATATTCCTTGAATACCTCCAGTGTCGATGACTCCACCACCTCCCTGGGCAGCCTGTTTCAGCACCTGGCCACTCTTTGAGAAAAGTAGTATTTCCTAACATCCAGTCTGAATGTATGTCTTCCTGGAGTGCCTGCTCTTAATCTTGATCACCCTGTACCCAAGATGTCAGACTTTCTCCTGTGCTTTCATACACAGATGCCATCTAACCATACATAGCTTTTAGCTGCAAGATAATTTCTCCCCTCATGTCCCATGCTATTTTATTTCTGAAGAATGTTTTCCCAGACCAAACATCCTTGCATTTAAATAGATGGGGTGACCCAAATACTATTGTGTATGAATATTTGAGGGTGAAGTACAAACTCCAGCACAGTGATTTTTACAGGACAACTTAAATCAATATAATCTTTCTCAGCAGTAATTTCTGTAAAGCCTATATTCTATAGCATCCTATCCCATTAGTCATTGGGCTCACTTTTGCTCTATGTGTTGATGCAGTACGTTGTTAAACAGCTGAACCTTTTGCTATGCTGCACTCTGTATTGCACTGATTTCCTTCTGGTATAAAGTGTAGCCTGGAAATTCTCCACTGTAGATTTTTGTAATGAATATTTTGCAGTAAGCCACTTGATACTAATGATACTAATTTTACTTGCACAACTCTTTTTATAACCTTTACTCAAAAAATAATTGGGAACATTTACAATGGTAATTGAAGTGTTTACTAACTGCTGGCCTTCTTGTAAGATTAAATGGAATACAGCACTGCAATTCAGAACATTTTCCAGCCTTTCATAGGAAAAAAAAAAATTGTGAGAGTTGAAGCCAACATTTTTTGCAGTACACCCCCAGAATATTCATTATTGCAGACTATTTACTGCAGAACAGCAATGATTTAAACAGAGAATATAGTCAAAATCTGAAGTCTAAACCTAATTTAAAGTGTAAATGATGTGCATGAGTACAAATGTATTATCTGTTGTCAGCAAATCATACATAATTGAAACACTAATGTTTCCATAGTTTTAAGCAACATCATGTGAGTCAAAAATTAGATTTGATTCCTCATATTATGGATGTAAAAAGTAAAATCATGGTTTGACTACATCCCACCTAGTGCTAGTTGCCTTTCTCAGATTCATTGTTTGCTCTTTAGCCACTGTCTGCTCTCTCACTAATGGATTCTAAAAATTTCTCCAAAGGTGTTGGAGATCTGAGCAGCTGCCTGTAGATAATGTTGACTAATGGAGGGCTCCCAAGTTAGACTAAGCTAACTACCAAAAAGTGAAGCAGGGAGAAACCTCATTTTGTCAGTGATAATCTTTTTTTGTCATTCCAGAACAAGGGATTGGAAACAGTTTGACTTTGTTATAACTGAAAAAAAAACAAAAAAACAAAAAAACAACAAAAAAACAAACAAACAAACAAACAAAAAAAAACCCACCAAATTTCCAGGCAAATAAACAGCTTTATGTAGACTGTGATTCTTACTATTTCTATTAGCCAGCTTGCCATGAAGATGGAGGAGGTCTAAGAGTATAATCAATCTTCATGCCATTACAGGAGCTGCTTATCTGGCATGAGTGTTAAATCAGGTCCAGTTAAATCAGTCCTGGCCCTGTTGGCAGAGCCCTACCATCAGTTGGTACCTGAGCAGCCAGCTTTGTGCAGGATATGCATTTCACAAGTGATGCAAAGCCAGTTTGGTCAGGACTGTGTTGCACCCGGTGCATGACTGCCAAAGAGGTAGCAATGGTGCCCAGCCTCTGCTGTGTGTAAAATAGGTAAATGTTTAGTAGCAACATCAGTAAGGCTTCAGATTGGTGCTGATATGTATACAGTCAAACTCACTGAAAAAGAGAGGAAGTGTTCCTTTCCTACATCATATCCAGTGTCCACACATCATTCTGCTATCAGGGAGCATGATTTTATTAACATAATTCTAATGATCTCTATTGCTATGATGGAAAGTGGGTTCAAGCAGGAGATAAACGTTCAGAAGTATGAAGCAATGAAGAAATGACATTTTTGGTATCCTCCCCCACATACAAGAGCAGGGCATGTGCTGGTATCAGCCCGTTTGCCAAAAGAGCTTGTATTCCCTAGAGAAGCAGCATAGCATACATGGTCTGAACTGGGATCCAGTTAGTCCTCAAACACCCCTTGATTAAACCCCTTGATAAACATCACTAAAACACAGAAATGAATATTAAAAACAAAACAAAACAAAAACAGTAAAAAGTCTTTACCTTTGGCTTCAGCAGTAGGTAAGATTTATCAGTCCTGTGGGATCTTCCTCTACCTCAAGTCTGCTGGCAGCAAAATGCTGGCATTCATCTACCCTGTCACTTTGCAAATCCTGAGGGTGTTGGACCTGGAAAGAGAAGTGTCAGAGGGAGATTCCTGCACACCTCCACCAGAGATACAAACAAACAGAAAATTGAAGGAAATCTGCAAGAAACCAGCATGTATAGCCAGCCCAGAGCTACTATTCCTGGTAGAAATTAGATCCCGGAAGGCCCAGGTGAAAATCAGAGATAATCCCTGTACGTGCTTTTAACTGGGACAAGATGAAAATGAGAAAGCCCTTGCATGAGCTCTGCTCCCCGCCAGTACCCAGCTATGCAAAGCTTCCCCTACAAACAGCCCTTCCAGCCACTCTGGCAGAAGCAGGGCACTATTTTGGCCCCAGCACGCAGATGCACTGCCCTTGTGTTTCCCATCTGGGTGCCCCAGGCCGGCTGTTGGGCTGTGGGCCTGCTGAGGGCTGCAGCCCGCCCCAGACCCAGCCCATGGCAGTTGGATCCCAGCAGGGAGGGGGGGTGGGCACCCACAGCTATTCTGGTAGCTGTGAGCCCTGCCTGAGTCATGTGAGCCGCGGGGCCCAGAAACGCACTGGGCTGGATTGGCCCAGTGACCAACTGAGATATTTTGGTTGTCTCAACGCCTCCCAGGCAGAGATTTATTGTCTTAGGAAACCTTCGCGAAGTAATCCCCGGGTGCTGACCTGATCTTCAGCTGTGAGAGTGTGAAAAGAGGACAGAAAGGGGCTGCTGACCGGCGTGCGGTGTGGTCTGAACTTATTGGAGTCTGAAACACACACAAGAGAGGATAAAGATATCTGCTTTTGCCCCGAGCCATGCGCTGGCAGGCAGCGAGGATCTATTACTTGAGCTGCCTGAGGAGCAAAGAGGGCCGAGGGCGACGGCTGAGCAGACAGAAAGTGCCACTTGTTGGGATTGTCATCTAGCTCCCTCATCTGTCACCTGATGGCCAGCCAAGCAAGTGCTCAGCACAGCCGTGGACCATTCATTCATCCCTGCACAAGCAACGGAGGCGAGAAAAGTAAGCATCTTATTACAGCTGTTATGACATTCAGCAGTTTTTTCTATAAAGGAATGCACTGAATTCACTACAAATCTGCTAACTCTTCCCCTATGCCAGGCAAGAGACTGTGGGTTCTTTTTGGTTGGGCTTTTCTCTAGCAGCTGGAGATCTGGTGGGCATTCATACAATGGCTGTTGATTAAGGCGTCTGTTTCACTGTCTGATTGTATTTTTACTTTAGTAACTTAGTTAAGCAGAAAACATTGCATTACCTACAATGAGCTACTTTCTGTCCTACTGCAAAGCACACTGCACCTCTGTGCTCTCCCAGTACCAGACCCTGAGATCAGAGGGCTTTCTATGTGATATTTTGCTGAAAGTGAAGGAAAATGAGTTTCCTGCCCACAAGTCATTGTTGGCATGCTCCAGTGACTATTTCCGAGCCATGTTCAAAAGTTACACTCAAGAGTCTAAAGCCAGTGTGATTCAGCTGCAAGTTGTCTCACCCACTGGTCTCCAGCATGTCCTGGATTTCATTTACACATCCTTGCTGCCTCTTTCCTTTGAAAGCCTGGAGGAGACCTTGGAAGCTGCGAGCTATTTGCAAGTGACTGATGCCATTAGCTTGTGCAATCAGTACTTGGTTAAAAACCTCTCCTTGGAGAACTGCTGCTTCTCTGCCAATGTTGCCAAGAGGTACTACCTGCCAGACGCCCTAGCTGCTGCAGAAAAATACATTGTCAACAACCTCTGGAAGCTGCTGGACATGGATTTGGCAGGACTGCTTGATCTGAATTTCAGGACTTTGCTAGCGGTGGTAGAATCACAAGATCTCCCTATGGTGAAGGAAACTAGGCTGTTGGATCTTCTGCTGCTGTGGCTGAAGCAGGATAAGTCCAGATTGATTCATGGAAGCAGCCTTTTGGAGCACATAAGATATGGTCTCATCCCTGTGGAAGACCTGAGGAAAATTTACACGCAGTCAGAAGTGCCCCTCACTGCAAATATCAAATGCCTGATCATTAAAGCAATAAACTACCATACATCAGTTTTCAGACAACCAATCCTGCAAGATAAGTCTACCACACTGAGGAACCAGAAAACTCGGATCATCCTGCTTGGGGGAGGGACAGTAAATGAGGGTCTCATCACTGAAGTGGTGGCTTTCGATGTTTACAACCACAAATGGAAAGCTCTCACACAGGTGTGTGATGGGGTGCAGAACCACAGTGTGTGTGTGGTGGGGAACTTCCTCTACGTCTTGGGGGGAGAAGTAGAGGGCGGCATTCCAGGTGACCCGAACAGTGACAAGATCTTATTGGTTACAAACAAGGTCCATCGCTATGATCCGAGGTTTAACACATGGACCCAAATCACGGGCATGTTGGAAAAGAGATGCCAATTTTCTTGCTGTGTCTTAGGCAACAATATTTTTGCCATTGGTGGACGGGGTGAGAATGGGTGTTTGCATTCATCTGTGGAAGTCTACAACATCAGCAGGGACAGATGGACGAAAGCCAGGGAATTGCCGTGCAAGATCCATGGCCATGCCAGTGCCACTTGCAAGAGTACTATATACATCTCAGGTGGCAAGTATGCAGAACCGGCCAGCACCAGCAAGGATTTATATTCTCTGAGTTCGCTTGAAGGGCAATGGATGAAACAAGCCCCCATGAGCATTGCTCGGTTTGGGCATCAGATGGCGACAATCAGAGAAGCCATATTCACATTTCTAGGTTTATATGAACCATTCTCTGAAATTGAAAGATATGACCCTGATCAAAACCAATGGACTCGTTTGAGGCCACTGATCTATGACCGATTTTGCTATGGTCTGGTGGTAGTAGAGGAAACAGCTCTTCTCATTGGGGGAAAGAAATGGCAAGACTCACGGGAAGTCCCAACACAAGATGTAGTTGGCTATGACATTGACAACGATAGTTGGGAGGAGATCTGCAAAGCCCCCCTGCCCTGGTGTGGGCTGCAGTGTGCAGTGCTGCAGCTGTCTGAGATGGCTGAGGAACAGGGCAGCGACACTCTGCAAAAGAAGCCGCCGAACTGCTGAGCCAAGGCATCATGGAATGACAGCCCTGGGAGATGAGCCAGTGGGGCAGCTCTGGAGAAGAAGAAAATTGTGATGACACTGGATGTGACAGAGTTGAGGTTCTGCTGTGATAAGCATGACACTGGGTGTAAACAGGCAAGGAAGACTGGCTGCAGCCTGGGAAAAGGTGCAGCAATTTGTAGAACTGAAAGCCAACCTCACTGGGGAAGGTGTAGCAAGTAGCACATGCGGAGGAGAGGAGCTCAAATCATAATCCTTGACTTTTTTTGAATACCTATAGAGCAATTAAGAGTTGCTGCAAGTCATATTTTTTCTAAGGTTAAAAAATATAATCCATCTTTTCTGTTTCCTTAATCGGCGTAATTTTCCCAGTTGGTAAGTGCTATTGAATTGCTATGGTATGGCTAAGCAAAGTGAAAGTGAGATGCATAAAGATGAGAAAATTGATGCCTGTAAGAACTAATAACAAGTAGTGCCAAAGAAAGGTATTATTTGATATGCTACATACTAGGCAGGAGTGCCCTAGCTGAACAGCATGAAATTACTGGACAGAAAGCGTGGATTTTTTGAAATGTAGCCTCAGTTATGGCCATATGCTAAAACAGTGCTTGTTTCATAAAAGCCATTTCTCTCTGGGCTGCCTTTGTTGTAGCATGCCTTTCAGGTGATTGTTTTGTATTATTTTGAAGAAACATTACTGGTACAGTACATTTCTTACGTATATCCAAGCCTTGCGTTAGGTTAGATGGCTGGAGCTGAATTGATATACATACTGCAAGACCCTATAAAATATGTTTCAGGAGTTGCTGAATGCCTAATGCCCTGATACCTCAATAGCATACACTGCTTTATCATACCTGATTGTAATGGTAAAATTGTTCCTTATTGAACTGATGCATGAGAGAACCCAGCAGTCAGACAGGTTTACTTTCATCAGAGAGTGCAAAGGGAAGGAAGGCAACAGAAGGCTCCCAACAGACTTAATTCTGAGTCTGCCTACAGCCTAGAAACCAACCAGCAACGATCCTACTTCCTTTTGGCCATGCTGGCAGAGTTTGCAGACACTGCATGATTGCTGGGGGACTTGAAGGCACACTGATCTGTGAAATGTGGGTAAAGTGGTCAGTTGCCATTGTTTTTGTATTCGGTGAACTGAAACTTGAATCAGAGATGTTCATTTAAAAGCTAAATTTATTGTACTTCATTTTACAGTGTTCCCTTTCTAGGCTGAGAGTTAATACAATAAAAATATATATAGAAGAACATTTAATAGTCTTAAAAGAAGGCAGCACAATGGATAGGACACATGTTCTTTGTCACTAGACTAGCTTAAAAAACTGCAATGTTTAATTTTCACCTTTAAAGCAATCAAGCTGACTTTACTAATGTAAAGTGCAGGCAGAATAGCTGTTGCATAGCAACAGATCTAAGTCTTCTGAACTGCCTTGGTTTTGACAAGGAATCAACTACACAATGTGCATATACATCCATCAGATATAAAGAGGTTTTTGTATGAATATATTTACTTTTGGTCCAGTAAAACAGTAGCAAGAGAATCTAAATGCTTGGAACAATAGCACAATCCATTTCAAGTCAAGCATTTTTAAAGAGAAATGTACAAAAACCTCACAAATTTAATATACAAGTCAGTACATGCAGTAAATAAATGTTCAGTTTATACAAACAATATTCTTCTAAATGGTACAAATATTACACTGGATCCAGAATTCTATACAAATGTTGTTAATATATGGTCCATATAGACGCGAATATATAGGATTACTGAAAATGGGTTACGGAAAGGCCACTCTTCTGTACAATTGTGCAAAATCTGCAAAACATTTGCAATCCAAATGCAATAAAGTAACAAGGAGGACAGAGAGAAAAAGATAAAGGAATAAATGCAAATAAAGTAACAAGACAGAGAGAGAGAACAAATAAATAAATCTGACTGTGCTTTCCGTCATCTCGTCGTGGATATAACTGCCAGGAAATACCAGAGCTTATGAAGTTTGAAGTACATTCACTGAGCTGTACAGGCAATAGTCTAAAGTTGGCTAAAAGTACAACTCGCTGTAGAAAGAATAAAGGCTGTGTCCTCTCACATGAGCATTATTAAGCTATGTCTTGAGTCTAACTTATGCAGCCAAACACTGAAAAGCAGCACAAATGCTTTGTCATGCTCTGATCACTTTTTGAAAACAAGACCATGAAGAGTAAATAGACGATATTTTACCTCTTGCTTCCCTATTCCAGACAGGTGCCTAAATCTAAGAAGATATTTCTGCTTAAATTTGCTGTGCTGTATGCAGCACATCTCAACTCTCAGGGAAGTTTAAAACCCTTCACTTGGCTTGTGAGCTCAGCAGAATCCAGAAACATTCAGAGGCAGAGCAGAGACATTTTGAGTTCTCAGTTGTTTTCAGGTCCTGTGCTTAGCTCTGCTCCTGTCATTCTTTCCCCCACGAGTACAATGCAGCCAAATTTCACAGCTCAGAAAACACGGAGGAGAGTACTTGAAAAATTGTATTCATTCCTTTTCTATTGTGGGAATCTTCAAAGCCTCTCATTTTGGGAGCGTTTTGTTGGGAACCTCTCCACTGGCTCTTTTTTGGGCAATAGAAATGCAGTTATTAAGGATGTTCAAAGTCTACTTTTTCTCTTTTGCAAAATCTGATCCCTTCAGTATGAAAGTAAATGACAATACCATGACTAATTTTTTTGAACAAATTATATCAACCAGATGTGATTGACTGGTAACACATGATTTTGTCTTAATTAGAATGCAGACCAATATCCCTTTGCACTGATAGTAAACCTTAGCAACAGGCTTTAAAAAAGTACATGGAAATAAAACCTAAATGTTTAATACTTAAATTCACATTAGTCATTATTGTGGGTAGATTTTATCCCTTTCGTGTTCAACAAAATGGAAACAGAATCACTGCATTACACATTTTCCCCTGTTATTTAAGAAAATTCCTAGAGTTTCTCATTAAATATAATTTCTTTTATTCTCCTGCCACCAAAATAGTACCTGCACTCCAAAAATGCAATACAATACTGGAATTATATAATAAAAAATATCACTGTAAAAGCAACCTTCAATAACAAAACCTTTAGCTTGTGGAACTTCCTCCATGAAGGCCACAGTCTTCCAAAAATGTTTTTAAATACTTCTAATAGTTAAAGATCATGTTCTTTATTTCACAGAAGGTAAACACAAGTGGAGCATTGCTAGTGTATAAAACACACAAATCCTCATTGAAGACATGGTATCATTGACCAGTGAAGGTGTACTTCACATGGTTGAGCGACATTAAAAGATGATTTACTAGAACTCCAACATATTGATATAAAAACTAAGTTATGCACTTATGTAAAGGCCCGCTGTGTAGCAAATGGAGTAGAAGAAGGCTCCTTATACATGCGTTTCAATGTAGGAGTGCGTGTGTGCTAAGGAAGCTAGAAGTGCGTCGACCTCAGACGAGCCATTAACAGAGCCCCTCGGGGTGCTGTTGTGACAGATGTCCAAAAAGATGTCAAGGTATATTTGTTTCCATTCTTGAAAGTCTCTAGACGTCAAACCTGGATTATCCAGAACCTTATCTATAATGGCTACTTCTCCTTCCCTGGCCTGTGGGAGAAGAAAGACAAGTAGAGTCAGTGTGGCAGTGAGCAAACAGCACAGTATGGTGGGAGTGAGGAAGCCACAGAGAGCCTGGGAAACAGGGCACACACAATAGCTGTGACATCGCTCACACATGGTAGCCTCACCCCCCAAAGTCACTCATCACCCTGCAGGACTTGGGCACTCCTCACCTTGTCCCACACCCTCAGAAAAGGTTCCTACTCCCTTCTCACCCCTTGTTCAGCTCCTGAAAAAAACAAACCTTGCGCTATTTACTACTAGCTGCTTTAATTTTCAGGATCAGTTTCATGCTGCCAAGCACCATCTGTTTGCTCTTCTTGATCAGCATGAGAAATACTGTGTTTGTGCGTGGGATGAAGACAGATGGCCTCTCACCCACCAGCAGAGCTAAGCCTTTTTTACCAGGCCTGTCATGGGGACACCTGAGCAAATGCCTCTGCTAGGAGCATTCAGCTTAGCAGCATCCTCACCAGAGATCCAGTGCCTGCTGTGGGGTGGCTGGCTGCTACCTCCTTCTACCACAGTAGTGGTAAGCAGAATGCAGGTATGGGTAAAATCTAACACAGCTGTTGGCACCTCCCCACTTGTCATGGAGGCAGGGGATGTGGATGTATGGATGTATCCTAATCACTGGCTGGTGATGAGTTTATTGAGAGATGACAAGCTGCCAGCATGAGTCAGAGCAAGCCTCAAATACACACATAGCCACTCACTGCTTCTATCAGCATGGGAAGACAGATGCACCAGCCTTGAGCCTGAAGGAACAGGCAGGCTCCAGCACTTCTCCTCTGTGTAGGCATGGTCTGGTCACCATCAGCTTCTCCTCTATCCTCCATGCCAGATAGATTTCATAGACCTCAGTTCTAACTTACATTTGCCATATTTATACCGTGGATGTGATAAATCTTCCTAGGGAGCATGTTAAAGGGAAGTATCCAGTAGTGTCAGCCTACATTGGTGGAATAGTTATCAGAAGGGTCAGAGATGCCACAAACAAGTAGCATGTTTAAAAGTATATTTTTCATGCTTTGTAATCAGTAGCTAATTATTGCTATATGCTAGAATACTCTATTCCAGGAACAATCATACAGCTGAGGCTGACCAGCAGAAGAGAAAGTTTGTGATATCCCAGTTAACATATATTTGCATGAATTACCACAGTGTGCTTCTTGCAGACCATGACCTGTACACACAACCCAGCACTGCCAGTCAGGTAGCTTTTTCCTGTTGAGGAGAATGGTTTTGTGGCTATGTCAGGACAGAGAGAGCAGAAGGGTCTTTCCATTGCTGATGGAGCAGAGAGCCTATGGGTGGTAAGAGCTAGAAGCAATTTAGAAGGCTGTATCAGATTACTGATCATTTAGAGGAATTGAAGGAAAATTCAGAACACTAAATCCAATGCAAGTGGATGTATTCAGGAAGGAGAATTCAATGGCATTGATAAAAAGGTGGAACAATTGATTAGTTTACAGCAGTATCTCCTGGTAAATCCTACTACCAGTATGATATCAGAGGTGGGCTAGGAAGGAGCTAGAAACAATGAGTTACCATAGTGCCACTGCAAAACAGGCACATGCCACATTGTGCTGTTTGCCATATGCAAAAAACAGCAATAATCTGTCTCTGACACTTGCTGGCATTGCACTATCAATTATTTATGTCATTCTGGTCCAAACAAGAATGGTGACTGGTTCAGAAAATATGTCTCACAGAAAGAGAATAAACAAATTATGTTTGCTTGGTCTAAAAGAAAGAAGACACAGAGAAGTGTGAAAACAGGCAT
Source organism: Cyrtonyx montezumae (assembly GCF_038088225.1). Lineage (NCBI taxonomy): Eukaryota > Metazoa > Chordata > Aves > Galliformes > Odontophoridae > Cyrtonyx > Cyrtonyx montezumae. Next base: position 46,840,001 of record NW_027072034.1, on the reverse strand, counting down.
CTGCTGGGTCAAAGGGATGAACTGTTTTTGGAAGACCATGGGGGGAATGCAATTCCATTTGTAGAAAACCATTAACATAATGTAACTCAGGTATCAATAAATGCTAACAAGAAAGGCAATTAAGCACAGTGATAAGCTGCTGATATGGAACAGCAGCAGGGTTGCGTAATTCCTGCAAGTATCAAGAAATATGTTTGTATATATATATGTATATTTCAGACCAGCAACTCTTAAATACTGTTGGCACAAGCAATTCCACCATAGTGCAAAAGCATAGCTTCTGTGTGAACCTCCTGTCTGCTCTGCATACCTGAGATGGCTATTATTTTGTTTCAGTTTCTCATGTTGTAAAAATCACATGGAAAGCCTGGGCACAGTGACTTTTTCTGTCAGCCTACAATCTAGCAAAGACTCACATACCCCGGTTCTCTCAGTTGCCTTTAATGAGATGATACAGTGCAAAAAGTTAAGCAAGGGAAATATTTTCTTCGGGGCTGGAGTCACATAGCATGAAAATAATATTTCTTAAATGCTTCTCTAGGTGACGGAAAACCAAATCAATTAATGCTGATAAAACTCTCTTTGATAAAAGCTGTTACAAAATCCACTGTACAATTATCTAGTGACTTAAAATGTAGTAATTTAATACAGTGAACAGAGACCCTGGGGAAATCCAGCATATTGTTTGCTGAAATCTCTAACAGTACAGATCTGAAACTGCTGTAACAAATAAAGAAGCTGACAGGGAGGACAAATTAGTTGTGCTACACTTACAATGACGATAAAAATCTTCAAATCCATCATTACCACTATCTATTTATTTAATCAATCCTACTGATTAAACACAATAATCCTACAAGTTCATGTAAAAACAAAGCACACAGTTCATTCCCAAACTCAGTAATCAGAAAAGAATAAAATATTTTGAAAGGTACTGCTTCCTCCAAAAGTCTGACTGTGCTTCACTTTAGACTTTGGCAATTATGGAGTAGATGCGTTTTTATAAATGAAAGTTTGCAGGGGTAAAAAAAGTGATTAAGGTCTCCTTCAATTTGTGTCAAATGATGTCATACGAGCTAGAGGAGGAGCTGAGATTTTATCTGGGCACAAATAAAAACAATCCCCTCCCTTTGACTCCTCTCCCAAGGCACGTTTTTCTCTGCTTCAAGAACAGTGATTATACACATCTTCCTTGCATGTTTCACAGACCACAGTCAACCTGAGCTCCAGCCACATACAATTAATCTCTGAATACAATGCTGTCAGATCCAACCCTAGGGCAGGATTTTCTTCCCTGTTATCTCACCTTTAAAGTGCTTTTCAGAATTCGCAGCTGGTGCAGTTTTTCATTGACTACTGGATCGCTACATCTCTTTATAAAAGATTTCCTATACTCCAGCTTAGTGGAAATCCGTCGGTCTCCTAAAGGAGACAGGCTGGCCTGCTCCAGGGCTCTGTACAAATCCTGCAAGGAATCTGCTGCTTTTTCCTCTATAGTTTCAACTGTAATGAGAAAAAGAGGAGGAAAAAAAAAAAAGAAACAAAAAAAGAGAGAAAAGAACAGTGTATCATTAACACAGTTATATGACAGTCTACCCAAACCCTTTACAAAATGTTTAACAAGTATAACCAGATCATAAGGAAAATATTTCAAACCTGCTAAACTTCTTGAAAAAAGAGCACTGCCACTCATTCTCTTAACTATTGCCTTCAAGAGAAAGGCATAGAAGAATGTGAAGTCTTGACCCACACTGAGAGAAGCAAAAAAGGAGAAACAGTGCAAGGTGCAGTAATCTTGCAATGCCCTAGTGTCAAAAATCCCATCTCCAGTATTAAATGCATTGGTAATTCAGTAGTTACAAGAAAAGGGAGGACTGGAGGTGTCCTAGTGAAAAAGGTGATCAGAGACCTGATCTTGGGCTGAGATCATGATATTTGTGATGCCCTTGGACGATGCTGATGCTCATGGGATCAGACGTCATTTTCCTTCCTACAGCAGTCCTTTTTGGCATGTGCTTTTGATGCTTAAGAGTGTTTTTCAATAGCCAACAATGCTGTTGCTCATAATATTTCCCTCCTATGCTATTACCTGGAGGTTTTAACAGATTACCGACAGGATATCTGAGCACGCTGTGCTTGATCTGAGTAGTGTTGAGAACATTTTAAAGGAAAATATAATTTAAAAAATAATAAAAAAAAAGTAAGTAAAAACGTATCTTCTCCAGAAACAAGTTCAAATAAAAGTTGGGGATGAAATGTTTCTCTAATATGAGCATTTGAAATACTTAATCTGCAAGGCATCAAAACATTTCAATTTTTTCATATTCCGCTTCCTCTCAAAGAAACTGATGACTGTAGAAACTTGGAAAGTGAAATGCCATGATGAGCAGAGTGATGATCATGGGAAGCCAAGCAACCCTGGGAGAGCAGCCAGCTCTGTTCCTGTTGCCACTCACACACTAGCATCCCATATATACAACAGCCATCTACTGCTGCAGACACATACATGCCTACCAGCAGCGACTCAAGACAATCTCCCTTTCAAGCCCATAGCATGCAGCACAACAACTACTCACCTCTCAGGCTCAAGCAAAAACTCTAGAAACCAACATCTCCAGATCCCATCACAAAAAGTATTTGCAGTCATATAGATCTTAACACAAGTGAAGAATTTTGAAGCCAGCAATTAATCTCGATATATCTCCCATCTGTTTATTTATTTGTCCTTTTTTGGGGTCTGTTTTTAAAGCTTTCATATTTTCTTAAAGGTGTATAGACATAAAGAAGGTTTAGAGGCTGTTTACTGACAAATGTGTTGGGTTCATTCAGTTGATATATCTTTGTTTATCACTGCATGGCCAAGAAGAATGTAAAGAAAAATAGAAATGAGATGCATCTCTGTCTGGTTCTTTCTTATTAACACATCTAATGTGTTAATAGGTAAAGCATTCAACATATTGGTTAAGATTCTCCACAGTTTTGATTTTTATGCTGTCTTAAAAATTCCCTGTAGCAATGAGAGAATTGATGTTTGGGATATTTCTGTCAGTAATCTCTGAACTTTGAAGTCTACCAGTCTGAAGCTGGCAGGGTCTGAAAGGGAGGGATTTTCTAAAATGAAAAAAAAAACAACCCCAGAACAAAAAAAGACACCTAGTTTTGACAGGGGAGTGTCTTACATCTGCTTCACTCTTTCTCTTATTCTTACTTTTTACAAAAAGCAAAAGAGATCTTGTCTCTTCCCCATCAGCATAACCATGTTGTCTCCTCTGAGGATTAGTGCAGGAAAAGCTTGCTGAAGGAGCAAGCCAGTGCTTTGTCTCTACGTTATTTTAATTGAACTTGCTAGGGTTATAGGAGCCTGGACCAGCAACTGGCCACCACATCCAGGCTTGCCACTGAAAACCCCTGTCTATCTAAAAAATGAAAGGTCCCCCCTACAGCCAAAGACAAAGTTTGTGTTCAAACCCAAGGTTGCATCTGGAGTGACAAGCACTTTCAGTGAACCTGGGAAGTGGTATGGCCTCTATAGATGCAAACGCCAGACTGTGGGGCCTGGGCTGGCCCCCACCCCATGCCACCCATCAGCCTGGAGGCCTGCCCTGGCTGGTGCTCCTTGGGACTCCCCTCTGGCCTGATGTCTGCTACTAAGCAGATGGGCTGCGTATGGGAAGGGGACCAGCTCTGAACTGTCAAGGGAACACACTGCAGGATGCTACAGGGGCATGATGTGGGCAGGATTAAGCAGCAGCCTTGCTGCCCTCTCATAACACTGACTGAAAGGTCTCCAAAACACAGCCATGCTTCACCTCCACTCACTGGGGCTGCCTTCTCCCAGGTTCTGTCACCACTGTGCTGTAGTTACAGGCAGTGCGGACAAGAAGGAACAGGATTTGCTGTGAAGGCAAGAGCAGGGAAGACAGAGAGCAGATCCCTGCTTTTAAGTGCCTCTCTGCTGCTGATGCTTGGGAAGCTGAAGCAGAGCAAGAGCCTGCCTCAGTCCACCCACGGTTGTGATGAGGGTGGTGGGCGTCACAATAACACACGCCAAGTGCTTAATTTTTTCCAGAGGAACACTGAATGCGAGGATGCTGCTGCTCTCAGTGGCTGGAGTAGGCCCTCAGTAGGCGACAATGAGATTATAGACAAATCTCCCCTCCTTCACCCTTCTGCTAAAGGCTTTGATTGATTTCCTGTGGGTGTTGGTGAAACCCTTCATGCCATAAGAGAATTGAGATACCTGATGAGACATACAGCTGAGATTTAAAAGCATGTTTTTGCCTTTTTTTTCTTCTTAATTTGTTATACCTTTACGCCAGTTATATGCTATTACAGCAGGGCTTTCCTCATAAGGGGAAATAAGGCCTCACAGAACGCCGTCTTTAAACAGAAAACGTAACCTGATGTGATTTACAGATGACCTCAGAAGAGCAGCCAGTGCAGCAGGTGGTTATTCACCCTGATCTGGCTGCTGAGCCATAGGCTGTGTCCTTCTAGCCACCTTGCTTCTTTGAATACAAAGAAACATGGTTGTTCCACATACTGCTATAAACTAGGGTCTCTTTCTGAAGCAATACTTTGCCCCTTGCTTGACCTAAGCCTTGAACAACTCTGTAACCTTGGGGCAGAAAGGAAGTTGCATAAACTCAGCAGCACACAGGATCGAAATTCAGAACCACATCTTCCAACTACAAGAATATACAGGTACTACATTTTGAAATAACAAAACTTCTGCTCTGTCTTCAATGGAAGCTAAAACCTTTTGCATTAAATTCAGGAGCTGAAAAAGAGCTCTAGTCTGTTAATTAGACTATTAAATTCTAGTAAATGCTGTGTTGTTATTATTCTTTTTTTTACTGTATTGCTTCCACTATGGAATAGTTTCAAAACTTCTACATTGTCCTCACTTCTTAAAGTACTATGAATATTTTTATCTACTTTCACATTTCTGCAGAGGAGGAAACTAGAGACTGTAGCTGAGAGGGTGAAATTGTAGGAGGTCAAGAACAGTTTGAGGTTTGTGGCATTCACGAAAGACTGGTAGGATTTTTGCACTGTGCTCTTTGTTTTCAGAATGACTGCCCTGAAATCTATGAGGATATCTGTGTAACCACATCCTTGCTCCACCGGGCTGTTCATCTTTTCATTATTTCCCTCTAAAAAAACAATAAGAGCAATAAATAGGAACATCAAGTACCTGAGTGGAAAGTGATCAGAGAGAAACCATTAACACCAGTATTTACATGGACCAAAAAGATGATGGGTTTATGTAAACTAATGATTCAGGAAGATGATCCTCAACTAGGCCCCGCTGTAACCCAGCTGGCTAATGCATCTGGACACAGGTAATATCTAGGCTTACATTTCTCACAAATCTGCTTTAAATTGACATTTCCAGTGGAAGTTAAAGCACTACCGTGCCTCCCTTTCCCTGAAAAATCTCAAGCCACTGAAAGCTTGGGTGGTATCTCCCTTTCAGTGAGGTACCAGCAGAGCCAGTGGTTGCAGCTGGGGCTACAAGAGCACACAGCTGCCCAGGAAAGAACCCTACAGCACAATTAATCACAAGCTTTGTCACCTGCTGTGCTGTCAAAGGCAGATTCTTCAAGGGATGTAGCTCTCCATTATAGGCCTTCCCAGACTCCTTCTATTATCTTCGGGCTCCTCATCCTAACTTACAGACACAGTTGTTGCTCTGACGGCTTTCTCCATTTTTCTGCTATTCTCGTTGCTATTCATCACTTTCACAGTTTAGTGACACACTTTCCTCTGTGTAACTCCTTGCACACACGCCCACTGTTGTACTTTCAATTAGCCCTGCATTTGAACAAAATTACCGCCCTCTGCAAATCCTGAGAAAGCAAAGCTGCTGCAAAGTCTGTGATGTGCAAACAGGCTGAAATCCCCCGTCTCTACTAAAACCCACACCCCCATTTTCATTCCTTTTGGGGCACTCACTGGCTCTGAAAGGGGAAGCAGCTCAGCTTGGCTCCCCAGGATCTTAAGGAGGTAAGTTTGTTAGAAGACAGCGTTAATCACATTATAAACTATATACTAATTTCCTGCTAAAAATCTCAGAGGATTTGCTTCCAGCTTTAACGTTACACCTTTCCACTTCACCTCTCTCACCTGCTTGAAGCCTCCTGAGACTTTTGGGGGCTGCCAGTTAGCTATTCAACAAAACTGAGGATATCCCCAGTCTCTGGGATGTGGTCCCAGGCACTGTTACTATCTCACACAGAAGTACAAATTCCTGTTTCTTGTGTTTGTTTGTTTTTCAGGAAAAGGTAGAAGGGACGTGCCTGCATTTAAAGCAAGAAAGTAAAAAGATAGAAAGAATAGGTGTGAGTGTTAGCTCTGTTGGAGGAGAGACAAGAGTCTCAAAAGAATTTGTTCCTGGTTTCTCAGTACCCAGCTGAAATGCATCTTTGCTGCTGTTCAGGTTAATCACTAGATTCTGAACTGCACAAGGGGGAAACACATCCTAATGCTTATGGTGCAAAGAAACAGGAATTATGGTCATTTATTACACCACTTGGGTAGGTGGCAGGGAGACAAAGCTAGGTATTTGCTTTCCCCCTCTCTACATGATCAAAGGAAAACAGTGGTGAAACCACTGGCAGATGGAGCTTCACAAGGAGGCTGCATGTGGTGCAACAAGTATGCCCTGATCGTATGTGTGGGGACCACAGTGACAAGGGAGATCAGCTCCTGCTAGGAGAGCACCAGCAACCACATCCCAGTGTCTGAGTATGGCACAGTGTGCAGGAGTGACAGGAGTGTGGCAGGAGGGACCAGGAGAGAGGTAAGACAGGTCTGCATGGAGGCCAGCTGCTGCTCATCTGCTCTGAGCCACGAGGGGCAGATTTCAGAAGATTTCCCTGCTACAGTGCAAATTGAAACCTGTGTCTTCTCTAACTCTGCATCATGGCAAAGTCAAGACCTGACTGGGTATGTGAGTATGTACAGATAGAAGTATATATAAAAATGTATATGTATAAATCTATTAATGAGAGCTTTCCGTGAATGAAGAAAAGAGTAAGCAAGCTGAAGAAATGCGTAAGAAAAGCTATGGCTTTAATGTGCAGCACTTGGCCTTTACAGACCTCTTTGTTCAAGGAAGGGAAGAACCGTGTTTAAAATCAAGCTTTTTGTTCAGTGAAGTGGAGGATCAGAAAGCTAGTATTAAATTTAAGTTTTATGCCATCTTTTCCTCTAAAGAGGCGGTACTTTTTGGTTACCAGCTAGCTGTATATGGCGTCTAACTCCTCCTTTTAGGTAAACCTGTTGGCAAAGAGGTCCCTGGAGGGCTCCCTCGCTGAGGGTACCAGCCCAAGCTAGCTCTGTTTTATGCTGGTGCTCCCCAATGGGTTCCCCAATGGAGCACTGTGGCTGCCTTTCACCTGCACAATCACATGCTCGTTTCCTGAAATAAAGTGAACAGTGCAGGCAAGTGGAAAGCCCACCTCCCACAGGATAGATTTGAGAAGATATTTCAGGCTATTTCCACACAAGTGGAATCAGTAGCAGTTAGACACCATAATCACTTCTAAAGGATCTGACCCTAGCCTTTGTAAGGCCTGAGAGATACTCGACCAGTTGCTACAGCATCAGAGGTCTAGTTCTTTTCTTGAAACGTTTATGACACTGTTCTTTCTGGATCCGTAGATCCCTGTGAATCTCTCTTCTCCTCTTAGGTCACCTCTCTGGTGACTGAACAAAGGGCTGCCTGCTCCTCGTCCTTGAGGGCCTTGCCCTCGTGAGCTGCTAGTGGCTGCAGATGGTATTCAGTGGGTGGAAGCACAACACTTGGACTGGCCTTGCTGCAAGCCCACGTCAGACACTGCTCTTCAGTTCTCCATGCAAATGGAATTGGTTATTAAAAGTGGCTAATGCCACATTTTAAAATTACCAGGAGCCATGAGGTTCCTCCCTGCAGATCTGCACTGTTGTGATGACACCAACCTTCAGGTGTTTTCAGCATCCACTTAGCAACAAAGTACAGGTGCCAGCAAATGGGTTTTTATGTTAGTGGGAAGGGAAAACACAGTGGGAGTAATGAGCTCACTCTATTTGTGAAGTCTCTTGACAGCTCTTATACATCTCAAATCAGGATCAGGAGGAACTTCTCGTGTGCTCCCTGCCCTGCTGTTTCATGAGGTTATATTGGTAGGCCATGATTTCAGAGAGGGCATAAGAATGAGGCTGAAATAACTCGATGTAACTGAGAACTCTAATCGGTGGCAGAACTTTGTGTCAGCAGTGTTAGAATTGCATCCTTTGGTATTTCTCACAATGCTCTACTCATTAAGTTGCCTACAAAGAAATCATTTTAACCATCATCCAATGAACAGATTTTACTGACTGTTTGAGAGAATTTTATCACAACGGAAGTGGGTATCTTGACATTTTCCTTTGCCACAGATTGATATAAGCACTGTTTATCACAAGCTACCAATATCAAGATGAAATAAAGCAATTGCACTTTGGTGGTATGCTTCCCCTTAGTCCCATCAGTTCAGAAACAATGAAAAACTTATTGTAGTTATGAAGTAAGCAAGATCTGAAGCAGAGTCGATAAACTGCTATACTTCTGGGGATGCTGTGACTTTTAAACAGGATGAGGCTGTCCCTATGGATCCATCCCGCAAGCAATATATGGAAGCAATTACTCCATCAGGAGAATATTTTTTCACGAACCTAAGTTGTTACAGCACGCAAAGTTGTGAAAGGTTAAGTGACAAATGGTATGGACCCGGCAACATTACTCACCGCTCAAAATCAAGCGACAGTCATGCTTGCTCAACAGCAATACCTGTCACTGCTGATGGCCTTGGTACCTGAAAGTCAGCCTGAACAGAAGCAGCAGTGTTCCTGGTGAGCAATATCCACTGAGAAAACGAACACTACTTCAGGCTGCATCCCAGGTTTGCTTATTTGGATGAAAATGTAAAACTGAGTGAAATTTTCAAAAGCATTTGCATTACCCAGGAGTATAAATCCCAATTTTAACATGAAAGAAATGTGGTAAATGTGTGTGGGCAGGAACTAGTGTCTTTTAACCACCAGCTCAGTTACCTCCATATCACATGGCAGCCAGCTGGGGAAGCAGCTCCCGAGGCACTTGTGAAGGGGGCCCGAAATACTTTGGAAGATGTTATCCCAGAAGATGTCTTATTTATTCAGATATTCAGATTTCTCATGGGATTTATAATTGCACATGTTGTGGTAGCTGCACTGATCAGATCCCAGACTAATGAATCTGCACCCTGATTTACAAATTTATTTAAAGCACGGCACTACAAGATATTAAGCACCACCTCCAGCTGCTGAATGCCCATCACACCACTACGGTTTGTAAGCACTGAACAGAATTCAGTCCCTGCCCAGTACCTTTGAGAATAAATGCTATATGTTCAGTAATTGCAGGAGAAAGGCAGTGCCACGTGGCTTTTCTAGTCGTCGCTTGTCATCATGTGTTATAATGCCCAATGAACTTGTGAACATACAGGCACCTTAACGTGAACTTTCTCTCAAAACTGACATGACAGCCATCACATAAGAAAGGTCTATCCCCCATCCGTTAGGAAGAATGTGTCTGAACATAAAAGAAATGAAAAAGAAGGAAGTGACCATCAGCCCTTACAAACAATGGCAAAGCTGAGAGGTTGCTGGCTTATTTCCTTTATTAAGCCCAAAATAACACCTTCAAAAATCCTGACTTCATGAATAAATCAAATGCCTTCATTAAAGAAACATTTCTGCCATTTTCTATACTTTATTTTAAGGCATACAGAAAAAAATATTTAACAAATGTGTATGCAATTAAATGCCAGGGACTGCTAATTACAGCCCTCTTGAATGCCTCTGCAAAACAATGATACTCAATACAATATGTTAGAAAGGGCGGGGAAAAGAAAGAGGAAGCTGAAGACAATCTAATTCATGTTAGTGCAGATATATGCTTGCCTGTGGCTACAGGCTGCAAACAAGCCATCAGCATAACCCAGAATGGCAGCCAGAGGATACTTTAGATTTGCATCTTTGCTTCTGCTTCACTAATTCATTTCCAAAAAACATTTCATCTGCTAACTAATTATGGAGTTTAATGACAGAAGGTGAAGGATTGGCTCAGGTTTCAGGCCATTCCAGCAGAGTTTTAATGATACATCACATCCTCCAGGTTGCAGAATCTTTATGTGCTTAGCTATGATTTATCAGCCCTGGCAGAGGCAGGTACTTCAAAGGCAACGTTATATAAAAAATAAATTCTGCCTTTGCCAAGCATTGGAAAAAGCGTTGAATTAAATTTAAAAATCAATTCCTACAGACAAGAGAGTCATAAAAACTCAGTGGGCTTGTCTATTTGGCCAACAGGCAAAAAATCATGAAAGTACAATTTTGTAATCGATAATAGCAATACACTGTATGTTTTTGATTGGAAAAAAATTAAAGATGCCAAAACAACATTGATAAATACTTAGGCTGATTTGTGACAGTCTCATTAAGCAGAAACACAACATGCATTTTGATGAATTTCCAACTAGTTTATGTAATACTATACTTTTTATTTTTTCAAAAAAGAATATTAAAACTATTATAAGCTTTGTCACCTGCTGTAAGGCAGAATGATGTATTTTATTCACTGCACATTTCATTTGTGAGGCAAAAAAGCATAATTTACTTCTTTATAAAAGGGAAATATATATAACTATATATATATAATTTTATTGGTATTAACATAATGCAATACCATACATTGAGCAAACAGAAAACATTTCAAAATACATTTTTAAAAGTATCTCCCCGTAAGATAGTATGAAATATCAAGTAATTAGCATTAACATTATTACAATACACCCTTAGCCAAATATATTAAGGAAAATCCACATTCTAACCACAGAGATAGAGGCAAACATCAACCCATAGGGGACTCAGAACATAATGATAAATACAATATCTGAATCTACTTTGAGTGACATCCAGACGAATACTGGCCCCAAAACAGCCCTCTGGAGTCAGGGTGTTATACAGAGAATACTTTGTGCCTGCTTCTCCAGGCAGCATCACTCACATGTTTAACTCCTAGAAGATAGAGAGGAACTGAAGAGTTTATCTGCAGAGTGTAAGAAATCTCAGCGTGAGGTATCTTCTCCATCATCATCCAAACCAGTGTCAGTGTACCCTCTGGTAATGCGTTACAAATCATTAGAGAAATAGAAGTCTCTGAGAGGTCTGCGCACACCTTCACTTGACAGAATACACTTAGTTTAGCATGATACAGTAAAGTAGCATCCTTCACATTAGTGAAGGACGTTTAAATGGCACAATCTGTCTGGTTGGCCTGAATGGATTCACTGCAGTTCAGTAAAAGCAACAGGATTTTAGCGTTATCACGGCCGAATCCCTCTTTAATTCCTCGAGGTCTGCAGAACAAAACTGAGTGACATCAAAGCCCTTCCCCTGTCAAGACCCTCTTCCCTTCCATTCTCCCATGCGGGGCAGTATTTTCTGCAAATGTGCTCCGTGTAGACTGGATCTGACCTTGTGCCTAGTCCCATTGTGGAAAGGGTGCATTCTTCAAAAGATTGGCCATGCCCTTGACACCTTCCTGGAGGCCTCATATCCAGGCATGTGGTTGTCTACGCTTTAACAGGTCTAGTCTCTTTTATAAACACCAATGTTATTCAAGAAGAATTGACTTTCTGAACAGAGGCCATTAGGTATCTTGCAAGAGGTTGAAGTTGAGTCTCCGTCGTGCCAATTCGCTAATGATAAGTTTATCAACCTTTGAGTCCAATCGGTTCAGTGCCAAGAGAAGTGGATCCGATTTGACATGGAGAGGTGCTATCAACTCTCGCAGTGTATTAGCCTAATATGATAAAGCAGTGATACAATATGTTGAGAGAACGGTGATGTGCCATTATTTCCATATCATATTAGTATATTAGGATTACTATCATGCAAACAAGAGCAAATAGCAAATCTGGCATACAGTTGCAGCACGACAGAGCTTTTCAAATCTGCATGCAGGTATGCTTGTTGAGGACAGATACACGGCACTGTTTTGGTATGACATCTTGCTCCTTCAAAAGAACTACTTAGGGCAGAAAGTTACATACTCGCTTTTTGTGGATACATTTGGAGGAAAACAACAGCAACAACAAAAAACACAAACCAACCAAACAGAACAGAACAAAGACTAATTAAAAAAAAAAAAAAAAAAGCAAGAGAAAATACAGATCCTAACCAACTTGAGTTAGTTTCCTCTGTACTTTAAAGACATGAGCTCATTTGGAAACACTGCAAAAAGGTCACATGAATGAGAAGAAAGAAAGCCAAGTATGTGCCCCAAATCCACCAAACATGCTACGAGCACAGAAAAATATCCTGCCAGCAGCTTATGTATGAAATAGAAGAAGTGGCACGACATGATCTGTCTCTTGTTATTTTAGTTGGCAATCTAGTACTGTGACACTATGGGTGAAGGGTAAGATGCAGAGCTAGGAAATCTCATGACTTTCAAACCATGCTGACATCCAAAAGCTAGGACTTGAGAACTCACAGATCTCTGTGGACTTGTGTTAGCAAAGAAAAGAGAAAGAGAGGTGGAACAAACAGCGTGTCACTAAGTTGTTTACTGAAGAGTTTGTGCAGCCTCTGCACACGGGCAGTCTCAAAAGCCCTGCTGGTTTCAGTACATACCCTATTTTGCTGAGAATTATGCTTATTTGTAATAAAATATGTAACTTTCCATGATTCTCAAAATCCACTGTGTTTTTAGATCCCAGATAGGAAAAGCTGTGGGATGTTTTGTTGTTAAAAGAAACAAAAAACAAGCCTCACTTTGGGAAAGAGTTCACCTAGGCCAAGTATAAAGAAGTAAAGAATACATTGAATTTAATTAGTCAGAGTTGTTTATTCGTTGTTAAGGAATTTACTTTTTCAAAAGGCAGGATGAAGAAGGAAGGAAAATACCAAGCACTGCCATTTTTTTCTCTTGAGGATACCAGAAAAAGTCAAGGATAGCAAAAGAAAAACATGTCTCAGTGACAGAAAGCACCAGGTGGGAAGAATTCCAGATAGTAACTCTGGTGCCATTTGGTCCACCCCCTGCAGCAATTGGAGAATGGGTTTCCAAAGAGGTATGCTGTGAGCAATGCTGCAGAGCACAAAGGCTCCCCTGAACTTCTGAGCCTTCCTGGAAATTCTGTGTGTGTTAAGAGGGAGAGGAGGAAGAACAAGAAAGAAAATAGTTTATATAACTATGTCCTAAGAATAGCAGTCAAGAGACAATTTTACATAACTTATTATGATTTTAAATAAGGAACATTTGATTATACAACTGAAACAAAAACAACCAAGCAAACAAATAAACACAAAAGAAAAATAAACCCAAACCAACCCAAACCCAAACCCTTGAGAAACAAAAGCCCAAGCCAGCACATAGCAGGACTGATGGAGTTGTGAAGAAAGGAAGAGGCTCAGTGGACTGCAAAAGGGAATACTTTCACATTTTAGCCTGTTTTGCAACAGTAACAGTTACAAGCGTTTAAAGTGACAGTCTTGGATTTGCTTGGAAAATGGCACTAAGAGGATCCTGCAGCCACATAGATGCTGCTTCTGTGGCTTCAGGAGATCCTGGTGTCTCATGGTTGCTGTTCCTATAACTTCAGCTCTAAAAACTCAGTACGTTTGGTTTCCTGTAGGAAGGTAGATTTAGGCAAAAGAAACTCCCCTTTTCATGAAGCAAGGTGGCTATGAAATAAATGAGGTGTTTGCACTAGGATGTTACCAAGCAGATATCTCAACCCTGCTCTTCCACATGTCCTGCTGAAGCTGGTTGAAGGATGTACGTAAGAACTACACTACCTTCACTGGCTGGTGGGACAGGATGTTTTTTTTATGTATCTACAATCCAGATACATTTTGCATTAGAAGATGACTGTTCCTGAAAGAAATTCTGCTGATAAGACATAGTTTTGAAAAGGCTGTTCAGTAATATTGCTAAGATCTTTGCAGCATAATTGTTAAACACAACTGATTTTACTGTGTCTCAGTTTGGATTAGGCACAATGTACATTAACAAGCCTTTCATTAGGACCTCTTAGGATAAGTAGCAGCAGACACAAGCCTGTTTATCTGAAGGTGAATATAATCAACAGCCACACTTAGGGTTTTCTAAATAGATTTTCTTATTATTTTTACTCTTACAGAAAGCAACTGTACAATATTTCTATTAGGGTAGATGCACATTTAAGAAATTCTGCTTTTTGGTGGAAACGTGATATTTCCTTATGATTTTAAAACACTCATTTTACTTTCATAGATTAGCAAAATGATTTCAGTAAAAAAAAAACAACTCCATCATAAGTTCATAAGGTTGGAAAGGACCTATAAGATCATCTAGTCCAACCATCCTCCTATCACTATCTCTACCCAACTACTAAATTAAATCCTTTAGCACCTCATCTAAATGCTTCTTGAACAGCGCTAGGGATGGTGCCTCAACCACCTCCCTAGGCAGGCCATTCCAGTGCCTGACCACTCTTTCAGAAAAGAAATGCTTCCTCAGGTCTAATCTAAATCTTCCCCGGCGCAACTTGTGGCCATTCCCTCTCATCCTGTCGTTATTTATCAGGGAGAAGAGGCCCACCCCCTCCTCACCACAACCCCCCTTCAGGAAGTGGTAGAGTGCAATAAGGTCTCCTCTGAGCCTCCTCTTCTCCAGACTGAACAATCCCAGCTCCCTCAGCCGCTCCTCATAAGACTTGTGCTCCAGACCCCTCACCAGTTTTGTTGCCCTTCTCTGAACACACTCCAGGGCCTCAATGTCCTTCTTGTAGTGAGGGGCCCAAAACTGAACACAGTACTCGAGGTGCGGCCGTACCAGAGCTGAGTACAGGGGGATGATCACCTCCCTGCTCCTGCTGGCTACACATGGTTCCCCTCCCAGCCTAGAGTTTTTCTAGGTTTGTTTTAAAGGAGAACAAGTACAAATAACAAAAAACAAGTAATGCGACTTTGGATGGATACTTATCAACACTACAATTTATGAAACTCAAGAGACTTGCTCTCATTAACATACAAAAAAATGAATACAACCCTATGAAAAAAATGAAGTGATAACATTGCATTTATTAATTAATTCTTGTTTGTATTATGAGAAGAGCTTCAAGACAAAGGATGTTCTCAGAGAAGCTGTAGTAAAAAATCATGCCTGCTATAAATTGTCACATATATCTTCAGCAAATACAATAAGATGTGAGGGCATTTATGTCTTAGCAAACCTGTAGCAATGGGAGGCCCTTTACCCATCAGAAGTTAAGTGAGAGAGTACATCAAGGCAGGGAACAACCCAAACAAGAACAAGGGGCTCTGCAAGCCTCTACAGCCATGCCAACATGTCTCAAAACTCAAGAAAAATGCATGAGTAGGGGAGGAGAAAGTTCTCACTTGGGAGAAATATTTGAGCCGCAGTCAATAATGTCTTAAAATGGCTCCCACGAAAGACCTACATAAGGAAAGAGGCATGGAAGGTGAACCAACTATTTATTTCCTTCTGTTTGAGACCTGTTTTTAAATAATGGAGGCAGATCAGCAGTCACTAATGAGATATAATTTCAGTTAGGGTTTTCACTTTAATTTTTTAAAGAATGTGCACACCATTTTACCGCTGCCACTTGAGAAGACAATTTCTTACAGAATCATAAAATGGCATGGGTTGGAAGGGACCTCAAAAATCAGCTAGTTCCAACCTCTCTGCCATGGGCAGGATTGCCAGCTGCTATATCAAGCACTAGATCAGGCTACCCGTGGCCCCACCCAACCTGGCCTTGAACATCTCCAGGGATGGGGTATCCACAATGTCCCTGAGAAGTCTGTTCCAGTGCCTCACCACGCTCTCTATGAACACTGTTATGAGCAAACATTCTTATGAATGTTCACATTATTTATTTTGTCTAAACTGAGTACAAGATGTCTAGTTATAACATGATAGGTTGATGGTAGATTTGCTTTTCGGAGAAGGGTTTGGTTAAATGATAGCAGATTACAAGCTTTTGAAGTAAGCACTGTAGTTTTTGGAAAAAGAAGTCATACTTCCCATCTATAGAGCCAATTAAACTGTTACAGTGTTTGTACTCTCTTTGCTTTCCTTCATCTGTATCCAATTTCGTGTACAAATTTATTCATCTGCCTATATATGCATAAGAGAAGCAAAAGAACTTTGACAAGAAGCTCCTAACTAGGGCCTATCTAGTCCAGCAATGAGGCATGTCTGATTCTGTGAATTCCCTTGAAGGTAAATATTACACTTGAGTTATCAGGCTCTGAACAGGGGATGAATTCAAACACTGGGAGGGAACCATCCCTCCCCCTTTACCATAGACTGCTACTTGGCTGCTTCTGCTGTAAGTCCAGTGGCAGCTACTGGGATGCTATGAGGTCTGGGATGTGGCTAGATGTTGTTTGACTCCCCTAGAGGAATGCTGGCTGATTTACAAACTATACCTTGATCAGCAGAGGAGAGCAATTAGAGCCTTCAGGACTGCTTGGGTCACAGAAAGAGTGCCATGCAGAGGGCTGGGATGGCACATCAGTGCAGCCCCCTGGCGCTATGCTCCAAAGCAATACATCTGCCAGTTGTCATGTGAGAAGCAAAGTTAGATGTGGGAGGCAGTAATGGAAGTCACTCAGAACTCTGCTGGAGACTTGAGTTACTGCAGTGAAGGGAACTACATGAAGCACAGCTAACACTGAAATATGCAATCTACAGGTAGCAAGTTTCATTTTCCTGGCACTACTGTATAGGCTTTAGTGTCCCTTGTGTCTCCACTGAGCTAAAAGTGACAACTAAAGAACACCAGGAGCACAAACTGTACAAGAAAGCACCATGATGAGAAAGCAAGATTTGGGAGCAGGGAGGACAGGTGGCATGCCAAAGCACATACAGCCTCCAGCAGTGAGTGGTTCCTGCCTGAGCACTGCTCTCAGCCTTGGGAGCAGAAGGCAGCACAGGAAATGACAGGGTTCTCATCTGCAGGGTATTTTTTTCCCATTCAACATACTATTTCTGAAGGTGCAAATGCACCCTTGCTCTCCCAATATACATTTTATACACTACAGTTACAGCTAAATAACCCTCTACCCACTCAGTACTAATGAACTAAAAAAAAAAAGAAAAGAAAAAAGAACAATCCATAAAACTCAACACATCAACACAAAACAAGCAAAAACCCAATAGTGTTAAAATGAAGGGCAGATGGAGAACAGAAAATTCATAGCTAAGGTTGTCTTTCACATTACAGCACTGCACCACTAATATATCTACATGATCTTGTCTGAAGCTTTGCACTGTGTACACTGCGTCCTATCTAGGTCATCTCACATGCATTAAAGATCTATAAGCCCTCTATACTCACGATGTTTTTCCCAAATTCCTGTAAGCCTTGCACTTGGGAACAGCACCATACGGTGGTGCTTCATTCAAAGCATTCTCAATGCTCTGCAAAGGTCTGAGACAAGCAGCCATGGACCTGGATGCTGGTGGACACATTTCTCAAACATTTATAAACTGCCTTTCTTCACTATTTCCTGCCTTCCTCACACTGGTATGTCAAAGAAGTTTACATAATGTACATGCATTTGTTTACCTGTGCTATTTCTGCAAGTGACAGGAGGTTTTTCAACTGTATCACCAGACTGTGTATTGTTTACTGTTTCTTTATGGAGGTTTTATTAAGTGATCAAGTTCCAACTTAAGTGACAAATAAGGATGATACCAGCATTGGTTGCAAAGTATCAAATGAATTAGTGCCACTCACCCATAGAGGCCCCATTTTTGGCTCTCCCTCTGGTGTGTGTGTTTTTCTTGTGCCAATGTGCCAAATGTGCCAAATCACTGATTCATACTATATTATGTTCCTATGAATTCTGCCCATATTATGTCCTTCCATAGTAGATATATTTCACAGTTCTTCTTGTTCTGTATAGGTCTCTTTCAAATCCTGTAAAACTCATTTGTTTTGTTACTGGGGTCTTACTGGAGTGATAGTCCACAGCTCCAAGGCAAAGCAGCCTGAGCTGTGGCTCTGTCAGAAGTCACTAATTATTTTTGTAGAATACTTTCTGTCATTACTGTTGTAAACCAACACAAACCATTGCTTGCAGACATAGGACATCCTCTAATTTGGGACAAAAACAAGTGAGACTATATAAAATTACAAAAAAAAATAAATCCATTGTTATGAAAATAAAAAAAGAAAAACATGCTTCATTCTTTTAGAAAGGGGAAAAAGGCACGTGGTTGAAAAATCATGGTCAGATGATAAAAAGGATCTGGCTAAGCATCTTACAAAATAAAGTAATGTACATACTTTCATATATGTTTGGAGGATGGAAGATATAATCAGGAGTTAAGTGTCCCGATGCCGAGTTCATGAATTCTGTGAATGTTATTCAAATTTCTGTATATTGACATTTAAACTTCTGCATTACACTGGAAACACAGAATCATAGAATGGTTTGGGTTGGAAGGGACCTTTGAGATCATCTAGTTCCAACTCTCCTGCTATAGACAGGGACATCTCCCTCTAGACCAGGCTGCTCACAGCCCCATCCAGCGTGGCCTTGAATGCTTCCAGGGAGGGGACAGTCACAACCTAATTGGGCAACAAATAACTTACATGTTTCTATGGGACCAGCCTCGTCCAATAGAAGTCAATTTTGTACTCAAAACATGTGCACCATTACGTATGCACTGAGAGGCGAGATTCCTTCTGACCCAGTTTTAGTACTATCATAAGTTTAGTCAGGCTATGGTTGCAATGGCATGTAAAGCTGAATTAAATCTACTAAACCTCCTACATGGTTTATACTGGGAACTGAAGCAGACACTGTAGATCCAATTTGTCATCCAGTGAAAGAGTTAACTGTACATTAAAAAAAAAAAAAGTGCATTTTGCTTTCAAACTAATGCATTGGACTTCAATATTGAAAAAAAATAAAAATAAAAAGAAATAAATCATGTACTTCCTTTAAAAAAAAATCCATTTTTTTTTTCAGTATGAAATACTCAAAAAGTGGGTCTAGTGAGTGGCAACTCTGCCCATGGCAAGGGACTTGGAACTAGATGGCCTTTAAGGTCCATTCCACCCAAGCCACTCTATGGTTCTATGAACTGGTCCCATTATAACAGACTGTTCTCTGTATCACCATTAGAAGAAGCGTATTTCTTGGAAATTTTATACACTGGTTTGCTTGGGGCTTTCAAGTGAAAAAGAAATGCCTAGAATTAATTATAACGTGTCAAATTTAAGCTTTTAACTCTGAGAAGTAGAGACCACTTAGATAAAGAACAATTTAATACATGCAGCATTGTAACCGCTCTTTATGACTGTGCGTCCCATATTGACAACAAAAATGGCGGCACGATGACAAACTCCCTTGCATGACTAAATAATGCTGGGACAGACTGCCATCTCCTCATTGTCTGCTGACATCCACAGTGCTGCTTTTCACTGTGGCCTATGATCTCTTAACAGAGTGGGTCAATAACAGAGACAGATCAGATACGTTTTATGTTATTGATGTCACCGGGTTGTTAAGGTACAATGAGCAGACCGAGCAAAACGTAGCACCTCCCTCCTCCTGCCCGTGTACTGTACTGTTGAGGCTCTCAAGGAGCTTCTGCTGCAAGTCCCAGCATGAACGCTGCTAAGGCCTGCCCAGCTAGGGGAAGCTGGGAGGCAGTCTGAGATCATTAGGCTCACACTGAAATATTTTAATCATGTTCAAAACTCACTGAAGAAGCACACACACAAAATAGTCTACATAGTTACTCATTTAGTTTGGGCATCAAACCAAGTTCTGACAAGCTCTCATTCCTCTCTGGTTGGGCTACACTGAACAGAGGCTTCTCATTCTCTCTCCTTATGCATTAAAACGTATTTGATAGTTAACTCGGCTTGCCTGACTGTTGCCAGGCAAGTCACACGATTCTGCTTCAACTATTTTTGATTCAGTTAGGTCTCTTCCAGTCTCCAGAAGTGTGTTCAGCCAAAAAAAAAAAAAAAAAGATGTTATCAGACCTAAACCACTCACTCTGAGAAGAGAAATATTGCACAAAATTAGCATATATAAAGAAATTCCTGTTAGAAACCTTGCCTCTAATTCACCTGGCTTCTGTAAAGACATGGCAGAAATCTCCTCTCCTGTTTTAAAAGAATGATTCAGCTGCTTTCTCAAGGGTTACAGTGCCCTGAAAGCCCACTGGATCAACACAGCAGTTAGCTGCTTGCTTTGCAGCAGTGAGTTCAGTACATTCTTGGGAACATAAAGTGAAGAATTTGTGATAACATTTTTCACATCTGGTGGATAAAAGAAGAATGAATTTTCATCTAGTGAATTTTATTTATTTTATGAGAATAATTATCTCTAAGTAAAAAGCTTACACAGAAGGGTTTTATGTAAGGTATCCTTATGATAAGCCAAACATTGCTACATTTTTTGCTTGTAATTGCTTGTATATTTTTAACATGCAAAAGCTATTTTCAGAGGAGCTCTGTTTTCTTTCTTAAGTATGTCTTAAGACTATTATCTTCCAAAAATGCACTCACCAGTGTAATTAGAGAAAATCATAGTTAAGCAGGGATTTCATTGAGCTAAAGGCTCCTCTTTGCAGGAGTCAAATGCCGAAAATGTCAGAAGTCCCCCAGAGTATTTCTACTATAAAGATAGCAACAAATAACACATTTTAAATTATTTTAAGTCCCTGAACATGCTACAGTGAATATTACCTCTTTAATGGGATAGCAACGCTTCACACTTGCTAAGAAAGTAATTCTATGCAGAAAACGGGAAACTAATCAAAGGAACTTTTTGTCATGTCATCTCTGTAGTCAAGCTCCTGGTTCACTCAAAATAGCACAAGGTGGCCATTCATGGCAGGGTGGAGGTGGGGGAAAGTAGACAGGAGAGGACATGACGCACTCTGAAGAAAGGCAGAATCCTGCTCCTGCCTCCCACCCTGAACAGTGGGGCCTGGGGGATCCTGGGGTAATGGAACATCTCACAAGGCCCACTGGCTGGGACACAATGGCACCCATGTTCCATTTCCCCTTTTCCTGCACAGCTTATTCCAGCAAGCACTTCTCAAAAGCTTTAGAGATGTCAAATATGTTCTTTTTTTAGGAGCACCAAAATAACATCTCAGTGGCTTTTAACTGGAAATAATAGGACTGTTTTGGCAACTGCATGGTTGCACTTGTTCTTGGTATCTCATCAGAGATTTTAGGTGACAAGAGGGGAAAAAATCTCTTTTGTTTTCTGAAAGTTTAATTGTGCTGTCCTGCATCCCCTGGGTATGCTCAAGCAAGAGCCTGAGCTGTGCTGCAGAGAAAATATTCCCAGCAATTGGTACTTTGCTTCACTTATTTGCTTGAGTGCATTTTGTCAAAACATCGTCACTAACTATGAAAATATTAGCAAGTCTACAGCCTGGAAAACAGTGAATGTTATCCAAGTAATTTCTGTTCTCATCCTACTAATGCAACCTCCCTCTTCATTGACTAATTCCTCAAGCTACTCAGTTTCCTGTATCTGCCATTAATTTCTTTCACTAACTACATCACCTTTTTTAGTTTCCTTCTCCTCAGTCTTTTATGTGAACACGCATTTCCCTTTTCATATAGCACATCAAAATGACACTCTTTTTTTTTTTTTCCTGTAAGGGGAACCACCTTATAACAAACAGTTCCTATTAATTCTTCTTTGAATTGCAAAGCCACAACTGTAGAATATTTATTCTCAGAAACAGAGAACTTGGGATATTTTTCTTCTCAGTAAATACAGAAACATTAAAATACTACATGATAATACATAACATACTGAAGGGTTTATGCTCTTCTTGTCTAAAAAAGCAATAAACAGGTAGAGATGTGAACAGCTAGATTACTGGTGGTGTGAAAGGCTCTTCCTGCAAGGTGCAACTGAACAGTCTAAAAGAGTTTAAAGCTTGATACTTATAGACAAGAGATACAATACCTAATTTCAAAAGCCATAAAACTACTTGATGGAAGAACAACCCATCAAGGATCTACAAGTAAGATGCTTTTAACTCTTCACTAGGCAAATGCTTTTAGGCACTATTCAAGGCAGGTTGTTGAAACTTGAAAATTAAACTTGAGGCTCAGAACTATACAGTTGCTCTTCAGAAGCAACCACTTGCATTTCCAGGGTTTTTGTTTGTTTTTAACTGCAAATAGCTAAGAGTCTGGGATCTGGTACAGAACTTTACAAATCAATGCTTTGGGCAATTTTTACTAAGCCCACATCTGCTGTGCAGAATGGAGAATTTAGTTCGCAATATAAAACAGTAAAAAAGCACAAGCTAAGTGAGTTCTTGATCCTGCAAGGATTACCTTTTGTTGTTGTTGTTGTTTTTAAAGAAGAAAGTAAACAAGAGAGTGACCTTGCATATATCTGATACATTGCTATGATGCAATCATTTGAAAAATTCTGTGGAAAAAGAACATTCTAAATTTAATTTCCTCAAGAGAAAGTATACAAGGAGGTAAAAATGGGCAAGAGGTTTTTTGTTGTTGTTGTTTTCCTGTTTACATTAATGGTGTGAGGGGCACCATGTCAGTACAACTACTACTAATGAAATAAAAGTCGGTGGCTATAAATTACATAATGAGACTCAGAAAATTTTCTCCATGAACTTTGTAATACAGTAAGCACATAGCCAGCTATATACTTTTTATAATTTATAATGGAGCTAGCTACAGAAACTGCTAAACATGAACAACTGCAAGAAATAATAATAATAAAAAGGACAAAATAAGAAACAAGCTTATGACTTCATCTTTTAAAATACCTACTCCACTTCAGTATGGTACAAACGAGTAAGTCATACGAAGGAAATGTCTCACCAGAGGCCTCTGCTCATGGTTTTCAAAGACATGAGTTAAGGGAGCACTGTGAGAAGGTTTTTTCAGCAAAAGCAATGCCACTTCAGCTAATCATGGGAGGAAAATACTGCAGAGTTTATGACCTAATCATGAGGTTATGCTGGATTCTCCTCCCTGGAGAATAACCTGGGCTGAGGAAATAGTTTGATGCGATGGCACAGCCCACTGGAACGTGGTCCCAACATAAAGAACATCCACTTGAATCACCTGCACAGCATGCTAAGCTGTACAGTTCTGTGAAAGAAAGGCTAACACAGCGTGATTGCATTTACAGTAGATTTTCTTGTAAGAGAAACGTGTTACTATCAAGCCAAACTGTTTTTAAAACAGGTTTTCTAATCAGGGAAAAGATTTATAACACCATCTTTTTCTAGTCTTCAGCCTCTTGCCTCCATCTCACCAAGTTACCTGCTCTTCCTGAGGCACCCTGATGTGTCCCATCTGTTCTCAACAAGCATTACAGATCTTGACCTGTGGAAAGTAATTGTCTCCTATCCTATTATGTAGGTAAGCTAAGCCTCCATCACTGTGATGGGGCCTGCTTTTCTTACTATGTTCATCTGGTTACTCTCAGCAACTTCCTCTCCCTTAGTGTCCTGGGGAGCTGTGATGTACAGGAATATGAATGGTGTCCAGGCAGCAGTATCAGAAGCACCAATTCTGAGTGAAATATTAGATGTCCCCTTCCGCTCTTGTTCTCCTCTGAGTAGGTGTCAGAAATAATACAATTGATAAAGAACTAAAATTGAGCAAATGTTACTTTCTAAAGCGACTTAAAACCTGCCTTGTCTTTCAAGAGACTTTTATATTCTTGATATAAATCCCATAATCTTGTTTAGCCACAACATGTACAAGCATAGAAAATCAGCCTTTTAGGATGGAGGAAGGCAAGATATTTTTTGATTTTCCCTAAATGTAAAAAGTATTTTGTAAAAAAAATTGTGAGTCTCACATTTTCACTTTATGAAAACCCTGAAACTTCCTTTCACTTTCTAAAAATCACTCAAAAATGAGTTGAACCAAAAATTTCAGCATTCCTTTAAACAAGGCTGCCCAACAAAACTAAAACAAATCCTGTTGGTTTATCACTTGTTTTACAACACAGATATTTTACACATACTTTCAAGACTGTGCAGAATGCTCATATAATCAAATGTCTTGATTTACTAGAGCTTGCCAAGATGCAAAGATAGCCTGTGTAAAATGTGAGATTAATGATGTCTGCTATGAGATGGCCATATGTGTGGGTAGAGTTTGTTAACTGGACTACAGACTGTTAAAAAGTGAAGTGAGCAGAAAACTTAGAAACTCTTCTTTTTTTTTTTTTAATGCATAATTATCTACATTAAAAATGAGTCTCATAATTTCGTAAACACTGTCAAAATACTGAGATTTGAATTTTAAATGTGTAGATAAAAAAACAGAAAAATTAGGAGGCCACTGTAAGAAATATTACATTAAATGCCAAGATCATACAGTAACACTAGGCAAGGCAAACAGAGTCCTCAGGGCCAATAAATAAATAAATAAACGAAATGCCCTTGGATAGCTTTTGTGGGAATGTAAAATTTAAATGGGATTTTTTTCTAGGCTCTTTACAAAGCCAGAAACAAAAGACAAAAGCTAGCTACTCTGGATGCCCCGAAAACCATTATATTAGATTTTGTACTGTAAAAGTCTGCGATGTGCTTGTTTCGATTAAAAGCTAAAAATCTCTTGAAAATAAAATTTATTTTCTCAATTAAAAGTTGAAAACAAATAGAAAATTATATTGTAGTAGGAAGGAAACAAGCAGATGAGTTTTCAGAGTAACCAGCTTAAAGCTTTTTGTAGGTTAAGTATGATTTTCATATTGGATTTCACGTGTTGACATTAGTACAGTAAAAATATCAATTTCACACCAAATGTATAAGCTATTAAATACTATCATGTGAATTCTAAAACAGACTTTGCTATTTTTGCCAGAGGAAAATAATTTTTTAGGTCTCATATTCACCAGTTCTCATGTACTCTATAATGACTGCTTTGCATACATTGGAAACACTCTGCTAGTTGAAAGCAGCCCACTGCAAGGAGCCCCTCACATCGTGAACCATGTCTGCCACTGCTGCATTCAAGCAAACTTCAGAGGCCCCTGCAAGCCAGCTGACTGCACCCAAAATTTGAATTTCATTTCACTCAGAACTGAATTTGCAATGATCCCTTATGAGTTTTATTACTTATTTAGCGTTGATGAGTAAAGAGATCAAAGCAAACTGCCTTCCTATCCAAGCACTCCCAAGGGTTCTCCAGAGCAGAAAAAGTGTTTCCTCTCTGCCTTGCAGGCTCCACACATCAGTATGGGAAATAGAATCACAGAATCATTAAGGTTGGAAAATACCACTAAGATCATCAAGTCCAACCTCAACTCATCCCACCATGCCCACTAACCATACCCCTCAGTGCCACATAACCCTTAAATGCCTCCAGGGACGGTGATTCCACCACCTCACTGTGCAGCCTGTGCCACTGTCTCACCACTCTTTCTG
Organism: Cyrtonyx montezumae; assembly: GCF_038088225.1. Classification (NCBI taxonomy): domain Eukaryota; kingdom Metazoa; phylum Chordata; class Aves; order Galliformes; family Odontophoridae; genus Cyrtonyx; species Cyrtonyx montezumae. The sequence continues at coordinate 46,814,500 of NW_027072034.1, read as the reverse complement.
AGATGAAACTTATCCTAAAAACATTTTTGGTCCCCAAAGCTCCTCTGTACTCAGAGGAAAAAACAGCGTACCCAGTGACTAATGTTTGTGCTTCATTTTGGATGCTGTTTTCTCCCTCATGATGGGAACCCAAGATCAGATCAGCCTTGGACAAAAATCGTGGCCATTGGACAGGTCTTGGCACTCTACTGTCTGATCTCTGTCCACTCTAAATTTACATCCAGGAAAAATCTCTCACATGAGGATTGTTTAATCTCAGCTCCTCCTTGATTCCTGTAAATCTTCACTGGATTAAATCAATATGTCAAAAATAGGCAGAAAAATGTTTTTAAATCAAAGATCTCTGGAAGTGTTTCTCCTCATTTTGTAATGACAACTCAAATACATTTAAACAAAACAGTGGTGATATTTTGTATTCTGAAAAGACAAATTTTGTGCTCCAGTAATCCGAAAGAGAAGAATTGGCTGTTATTATTTGGTGTTAGAAGTTCTCAACTTGTGGAGCCAGAAAGTAATCATCCTTTTTAAAATGCAGCCATTCTCTTATGTAAATGCTGCAAAATCCTGCAGAGAACTTGTTTCACACTTTCCCTGTGACATCATAGTGCTTACCATCATTGCACTTGATACTGAGATATGGAAGCGTTAAATTATCAACAAGATCCAAACTGAAAGAGGGGCCAAAAAGGAGAGAAACTATTTATCTTCCAGCTTTTTAACAACAATTTTTCAAAACAAAACTAGGAACCTGTGTTTTTTTGTATCTAATGAGAACTAAGATCTTTGCAAAACTGCCTGATAGCAAGGCTTTTCTTTGATTTTGTTTCCAAGTAAAATACTATCTTATCATGACATTTATTTCACAAGAACCGCCTGATACTGAGAAACAATAGGAAAGCTTGCAAATAAGCCCCATATTATTAGTATAAACTCTGAGCATTAAGTTCTTTAGAGACTGAAGAAATTTCCAACTGACAATAGGATGAGCCTTCACTTCCCACTCACCTCCAGATAACATCCCCCTTTGCTATTTAGATGTAGAATGGGTATAAAACACAGCTCCACCTTTTCCTTGCAGAAGTTTGGCCAACAGGAATGAGCAGTGTGAGTCACCCCAGGTAGCTAGAGTGTCCCCTCTGATGGCAAGAGTGAAGCCCTAGCAGAGGGGGTACCTGAGTCTCTCTGCTAGCAAAGTAGGTTGTGCTCTGTGGGGTTTTCTCAAGACCATCCTGCTGCCCAGATTTTACTAATGACATAGATGGTAGAATAGAGCAAACTTATTAAAGCCCACAAACACAGAAATGGGAGGAAACATTTAGACTGGATATAAGTAAAAAGTTTTTTACAGTAAGGATAGAGGGATGAAATCCCCTTGACAAGCTTCATATAACAATATGGCAAACAATATGCTAACAGACACAGAACTTGGCAAGCACCAGGTTAGTCTGCAAGGCATTTATTTTCTCTAGTCAGGCTGTTAGTTTTACAAGCTGTCATGTTTGTTTGTTGGTTGGTTTTAGCTCAATTAGGTATTTTAAATCACCTGAGATGTTTATCCACTTGAGCTACTTAGTGTGGATTTGTGAGAAGCACAGGAATAAGCAGCTTCATTAAAGTATGAAAAATAGCAGCCAAGCAGAAAAGCTTATCTAGCACACTGCACATCACAAAGTGAAACATGAAGTACCGTCTGGCTGTGAATGTCTAAAACATGCAGAGTTAAGCAATCTTCCTCGTGTCAGCCGGGTGCACTACACCCAGACTGGAACGGGCTGCTCATAAAGGCCGTGGAGTTTCCTCCTTTGGAGATACTCAAAACCTGCCTGAGTGTTTTTGTGTGTGACCTACTGTAGTGAACCTGCCTTAGCAGGCAGCTGGGCTAAGTGATCTCCAAAGTCCCCTTCCAACCCCTATGATTCAGTGTCTTGGATGCTGCCTTCCTGGGTGAGGTATGTTCAGCAAGAATGGCCAGAAGTCTAGCAAACAGTAAGTGGGTGAAAAGCGAGATCAGTCTTCATAACATCTTTCAGCTTAAATAACAGCTGCTGTGATGCAGTGGTTTTGTTTTCCGTGCTATAATGGACAGGAAAAACTAGGCTAAAATTGCTAAGGGAACGATTTAATGTCTATAACAAATTCCTTTTCATTACAGAAAAGAGGAAAAGTATTGTCTGGAGGGAATGAAGAAGGCCCACCACTGAGGGCACTTAAGGATGGATGCAGTAGGTATAATGGCTCCAGATCTGGAGTACAGAGTAACGCTGAATAACCCCTAAAAATCAGTCCCAGCCCACTGGATCTGAAGCTTGCACAGTGTATTTACATTTCCACATGAGCCTTCAGAGGGTCCAAGATTTTAGTCTACGTATGATGCTTTCTTGAGGTGGAAAGGGTTAGGAAATAAGCTTTAAGTAGAGATTAAGATGCTAAAACACAAGTATTAATCGCCATTTTAGTTGTCCAATAATATCCAAGGAAGTTGCATACAGCTGGCAAGTAGGACACTAGATCTTCAGATCTGTGACCCTTTGCAGCTGCTTCTGCTAAAAGGAGGAACTTCAGCTAAATACTAGGCTAAGACCTAGCAAGATTCACAGAAAATTACACTGCAACATTTATTTTGTAGGCTTCCGTGATGGCCTTCATGTTAATTCCAAGAACCCAGAGGACTTCTTTCATAAAAATTGATTTAAACAAAATTGCTTTGTACCAATTTGCTTATGCTAGCATCTCTTTTCCAAGATTATAGCAAGATGCTGACTGCTTGCACTGAGAACCCCATCCCTGCAGGTTCTAATATCTCATCTTGCTTCCCACAACTGACAGTAATTAAATGAGAAAGCACATTTACATGGCAACACTACAGAAGGTCAGCATGCTAGTAGTCTCATAAAACTACATCCTTCCTATGTTCTCCCAGGCAGTAATGACTCAGGTTCTCGGGTGCATATGTTTAACAGTTGCCTTGAAAGAACCTGAGAGCCACAGCCAGCAGATGGTAACATGTGGAGATGTAATAAGTATAATCTGGAAAGGCTGTAGTTCTCCCAGACCTACTGGTGGGAATGTCATATTCTTCTGACTTGATTATAGAAAGAGTTTCATCTTTTTTTCAGTTTGAATAAAAGTATTTTAAAATTATACATTTCAAAGGAACATTCTCCTTGCACACGATAAGTGGCTAACTTAATTCACTGCAGGTGTATGCTTTCTCTGTATTTCAAAACTTTCAGATTGGCCCAAATGCCTCTTGAATTTCTAAGAAAAACTATCATAATTCAGCAAAAATTCCAGTGAAAAAAACAGCTTCTTTATGTTTTCTACAGTGGTCAATTCTCTGTGCATCTTCAGAACAGTTTTCAGAGAGCTTGCAATAAAAAGATTTATGAAAATAATTATTTTTTCAGGTTTGAAATGAATGCAGGTATCAATTTAAGGATAGGAAACCTCTCTTCTTAGTGTGAAAGTACATGATAATTGAAATAAAAAAGACTTTTTCATTAGGTACAGAAAATAATTTCTAAAAAGCTATATAGCGTCATTAAAAAACATATGTTTTAAGCTGAAAACTCATTTGGAATTGGAGGGGGAAATCCGCAAGCACTAAAAAAAAAGTGATTTTTTTTAATATTACCATTGAATAAACAATCACATGTCCTTTAGTATGGTAAGCAGAAAAAATCAGATGACCTCTGTTTGTTGGCAGTGATGCCCAAAGCTTTTAAAATAAAAATAAAACTAGGAAAATATCTAACATTTCTGTTTCTGAACTCCACCTGTCCTTTGCATTTTTAGTAGCATGAGTCCTGGAAATCAATTAAAATTTAAATGTGGCAACAGCACGTTTGTGAACGTTTGTGGGTTTTAAAAGTCTAATGGGCATAAAATGACTTTTATTTGTGTTGACAGGCCATATTGGCTTTCTGAATTTCTACCCAATAAATGATTAAATGTTTGCTTTTCAAACACTGCAGATTTTTTTTTCCCTTCCTATTGAAATTTAAAATCAGAATGTAGAGTTTTTGTATCCCATTGTTTTTATTTAGTATAGAAAAACACTTGTATAGTAGTTTCTTTTTCTTGTGAGAATTAGAAAAGTTATTAAAAAAATAATAAATTTTGAATGAAAGAAGATGCACAGGAAATCTAGTCTCAATACTTGTCTATCCAAGTTGGTTTTCATATCAGTGTACTTTTTATTATAATAAGCAGTATAATACATTGTGCATACAGTGAACGTGCACACACAGGAGCTAGAAGATTACTGAGCAGCTCTCATTTGGGCTGACTTTTTTCCCAAATATTTAACTGCCTCTGTAAGCTTACAGAAATTTCTATTCAGATAAACATGGAACTTAAAACTTAGCAATGATAAAGACATTCAGCTTGATGTATAAGCTAGATTATCAATGATGCTGTCTCCTAACTCATTAATTTTTCAGTATAACAGCTCTCATGTCTCATTGGACCCTATGATGAATGAAGCACTAACTGGTCTAGATAAAAGTAAGAAAAAGGGTATTGTACAGAAGGTACAAGCCGTTCCACTGCACATTTTCTATGTAGCACATTTGCTTTGAAAAGAAGGTTGGAGAGTAACCCGATGTCAGCCACTGGTTTGTCTGCTTTTCCACTTTTCTTCCTGCCTGAAGCAGCAAGCCACTGATGGAAATTTCCCTCTGGAGATACCAGCTACCCATACCAACACCCCACTGGCTAGCCATTTAAAGTATAAACCAAGAGGCATAAGATCACATGTCTTAATGCAATTCTGTGGTATTTTATCCAGACTCATTCTGAGTGCCCAGCAGTGATACTAGCTAGGTGCTGGCACTGGCTGGCTCAGCAGGGAGGAGTCTGGGCACACAGTAGTGCCAGGGGTATGGTTTGTGCTGGAATAATGAGTGAAAAGCCAAGTTGCAAACACACAGCTCAGAAAAAGTTGCCTTTTCCTTGCTTCAGTGTCTGAGTATACACAGGCTGAGCTGCCCAAAAGGATGTTGAGAAGAAAACCCTGCAATCAAACCCTGGCGAATGCTGTGGTTTGTACATGACTGATGGTGAATGTATTAAGTTAGAATAACATCCTCCTTAGTGTCCCAGAGCGTGCTGCATTTTGAGCAATTTGCCAGCCTCAAAAGGAACATTTCTAATGTGAAACATGACCTGTCATTTCTCGTAGCCCTGCTTATTTAAGATGCTAGCAGGCATGCACACCTTTACTAACCTGAGAAATTCCAGGGGGAAAAATATAGTGTCATAATGGCCTCTCCCTTGCCTATTGGTACAGATAAAACTAACTAGGTGGGGTCAGATGACAGGACAGCACTAATGGTATCCTGTCTAATGGAAAGGTGCTGTCAGAAAAGCAAACCATCCTATTAATTGGAGACACAAATCAGCAACAGCTCCAGTGTATACAATCCAGTCTTTATGCATTACTCATCCTAACTCCTACATTTCCCTGCCAAAGTAAAAAGATAACCTATCCAAAAGGCACAGAAGTAAAAGCAAGAAGTGTTACATACTTCACAATGTAGTATTTTGGCTGAGAAAGCTGGGTCTGTTCAGCCTGGAGAAGGCTCTGGGGAGACCTGATAGCAGCCCTTCAGTATGTAAAGGGAGGCTGTGAGAAGGAAGAGGACAGACCCTTTAGCAGAGTCTGTGGTGACAGAACAAGGAGAAGAGGTTTTAAACTAGGGGGAGATTTGGACTGGGTGTAAAATAAGTCTCCCACTGATGCTATTGCTCTTTTGCATTGTTTCAGGAGTTAGCACAGAAGATGAAGAGAGGTCAGTGGGTCCACACCAGTTACACACTTCAGAGCTAGTAGCTGTTTCTCTTCAATGCTAAACACAGAGACATTCATGTTCCTTCCCTACAGACCAAAAAAAAGCCTATAAAACGAAAGATATTCTACCAACAGTCCTTCCAAGTAACAGTCATCTGCAGAGATCATCTTAGGTGCTCTGGCATTAAGTCAAGAAACAAACACAGACAGTGAGGATGATGGTGAGGCCTGGAGAAGGGGTGGCAGTGATGTGGCACACAGCTCTCTCATTCTGCTCCCCGCAGCCAGCAGGAGGCAAACGTGGAAAGACACGTCCTTCACAACTGCACCATGAAAATGCAATACACCAGCCAGGCCTCTCATGGACTCTTTTTGTGCAGCTGCTTCACAGCATCACAGCACAAGGGCACATTTGGTGCTGTTTGCCATTTTCATGGCCTCAGGAACAACCACACAGACAAACACAGACAACTCACAAGAGAATCCTCTTAAATTACAAAGCAAGAGACTATTACAGGACAGCGTCTATATGAAACATCTAAATGACTGAGATAAAAGTCACTTAGGAAAACAGAATAACCAAAGATTAGCCTTAAAGTGCTAATGTGATATAATGAGACAAAAAGAAGCAACTGAACACACAAAAGTTAGGTCCTGATGGATAAGCACAGGGAAGGACAACACACATTTTTAGTTTACTGTGATGTATCCTAGGCATTACAGCAGGGCTGATATGCAGAACTAGTTGCAGTGTCAGTACATTCTTGCAGAATTTATTTAGTGCACAGAGCATTGATTAACAGAGAGCAGATTCTCAGCTACTGCAAATCAGTGTAGGTTTTGTAGCAAGTCAACAGAACCATGCAAATTATAGCAACTGAAGACAGCATCTAACAGAAAGCACAGAGCTCCTAATGTGTGCAGTGGTAGAACACATCTTTGGGAGAGAAATTAGAAAACAGAGAACTGCATTTCACTATTTGGTTGAAACTCAGGAGGCTTTAAAAGTGGGAAAAGAATAAAAAAAACCTGAGAAAACAAAGTTTTTGCAATGACATTTGACTCATACAGCAGCAAGCACGAAGGCGCTGTATTCCTCATCCCACACAAACAGCAAGAGGAATGGTTAAGCTCTGAAACACAGACGTACACACAGGAACACGTGGAGTCACCCAAGAGTTTAGAACTATGTCAAGATCACAAACGTGCGAGGCAAATGAATACATTTAAAAGGTTCGTCTGATACCACATCAAGAAGCTTAAAGGAGAGGCTAAAACCTCTCCCCAGTGTGGAGGATTCCCCTCCACACCAGCTGCTAGTTTTTGTGTTCCCAGACCAGTGGAGGTGTGGGGCCAATCCTGTCAGCACACTCAACAGTCACAAGCAAGTCTCTTTCAGCCCAGAAACTGAGATTTTGTACCTCAGAGCACCACTTGCATGCAATCCCTTCTGCCTTTTTTACTGGTAACCATGCTGGAAAAAGCCAGTGTTGCAAACAGAACATAGTAGCCATGGCAACAAGCAATTTGGCACCTAAACTTTTCAACAGACTAAACAGAATTTTCTCTCTGTTTTTATAATTTCATGGTCAATAACTCACCATGAACACTTTACTTGTCTAGCTGGTCATTAATGTCTCAAAACCAATCTCCCGTTAATGCTTCAACCATGAAAACCTTCTCACTTAAAGAAAAATAAAAGTATGTGTACACAGGGAAACTGCTTGAAAATTATATTTTTTTTCTCCCTTTTTGGAAATTTGTAGAGAAATGTGGAGGAGAGCCCAAGTTCTGGCCTGCTAATCCAAACACAAGCCCTTTATTAGTACTGCGCACCATAAAATATGTTACAGCCAGGACTCTAAAGGATTAAAAGTTGATGTCTAAAGCACCTGACATCTCAGGCCCTGCAATAGGATCCCTGAACAGGCACTGCTGGGAAGTCTCCTTGCTCTTTTCCTGTTTTAGAGACTGCAAGAAATATATACATATATTTAAATCTTCTTATTGCTACCAGTAAAAACATTTGAAGATCAAAATTGAAGGTTAAAATAGGACAACATGCTCTGCCCATCTGATGAAATTTAACCCTGTTAATTGGAGAGCTTCATTTCACAGTCTGTGAGAGTCTGATATTACCCTAATGAATGTATGGCATTTTCGGAAAGGGTAATGCATGAATGCAATTGAAATAATGCCTTTTCTCCTTTTTATGGCATCAGTTTTAATATCTGCAAAAGAAATCACTGTTTTCTCCAAGACAAGAATTTGGGCAGTCTAGAATCTATTGAGCAAAAAAAGAAAATGGAAAGCCTTTGATATCTCCCATGTAGGCTAAATAATGTCCATATGAACTTTAATGCTCAAAAAGGTGCTAAGTTCAATGAATTAACTTAGGTAGGTAGTTAATTATCCAAAGCTTTCACTACCCCTTCCTGTCTCTTTAGCATTTTTATCCTTCCTTACTACAGTGAAAAATCTGAAGCAATGAGATCACCACACCCCTGAAAGCTTCAGAGGTCCTTGCCACTTTCGTTGCCACCGCAGTAACTTCATCATAGCACAACCCCACAACGCATGGATGCAGGCTTTGTTGACAGACCCGACAACTTGGGTATGAACTGAACTTTGCTAGCAACACACGTCAAGAAGCTCCATAAATGACAGTGAAGACAGAGCATGAAACAGACACAGAAATGCGTTCACGTGTTCAGGAGGAGCAGGGACCTTCATTCTCTGTTCATTTGGATTATTTTTGACAAGTAGCACAAATATCTATGAAGTCAACATGCCATGTAAGAAGCAGTTACTCAGCATTTGGGTGCTTTTTTAAACCCTGCTGGTTACATAAATACTCTAATTTAGTTTCTGTTCAAAATGTTTTCTGAACTTCTGTCATTAAAACTCACAAAGTGAGGAATGGGGGAACGTACATTGTTTTTTAAATTTCTTCAGGTTCTGGGCCATCCTGTGACCTCTTCCCTTGGACACCACACAGTCACAGCCTGCCCCTGCAACTCCAGGGTTTACTGAGTGTTTTTTACAACCCAGAGAGGGGCTGGCTGGAAACTAGATTAAGCATGTCCTGCCTGACACATACATGTGCCAGTGGGAGAGAATACTGTGCAAGTGGGAAGAAAGCATGGAAGCAACATCCATTTATGACTGAGAAACACTAGTAGGGCACAGCTACTGACCAGCCAATGGGGAAGCATCTGGGGCTCATGACAGATCATGCAGCACACTGTCATACTGTTAAGCCTTATACATATGGCCAATTAAAGAGGTATAAAACAAAGAGATCCTAGTAAAATATGGGAGATGGTGGAAGACTTTTTAATAGTTAAAGGGAAAAACAACCACTACATTACACAAACAGGGCTGCTAAAAAGCCACAGAAATATCCCATACTTACTTTTATCTTCCTGGTTTTCTTCTGCTGCTTTGACTTCCTCCTCCTCCTCCTCTTCTTCTTCCACCTCCTTTTGCTGCACTTCCTCATGGTGATCGGTGGCTCCCACTGAAAGGCTCTGGCAGCAGTGGTTGAAGCCGCTGTCTCGTGGCAGCGTGAAGCTCCGGGGCTTGCCTCCGTTCCCATTCAGCACTTGCATCCTCTCCCCCTCCACGAGAGGGAAGGGGCCATAGTGATCTTGCAGGTGGCACTTCTGGGTGGGCAAAGTGGACTGCCGCCGGTGCTCAGGGGACACCACGGCGGTCTCAGAGAACACCGAGTCCTCCAGTGGCAGCGTCTGCAAGTAGTGGAGTCCTGAGCTTGTCAGTGGTGTCTCGATGAGGTCCTGCCAGGAGCGTCGCTGGCTTGCTGTCTTGCGCACTGGCGAGTCAGTGACACTCCCTGATGCCTCTGGGCGAAACTCCTCATGAGATGACTGTGACTGGGAGGTCTCTGTGGAGGAGAGGCGGCTGTGTTTTGGCTCCACGTAAGGGCTGGTGCAACTCATCTGCAACGGAGCAAGCTTCAGATCAGTGGAGATTGTGGCCCACCCACAGCAGCAGTCATGTGCTGTTTGTTGTTATGAATGGCTCCCAGTTTGGTAATGACCCTGCACATACACTGCTACATACTCCTCTAGAATGTCCCTTAATTAATAAAAGAGGCTCACTCAATTATTTCTTCAGAAAGCTTTGTAAAATATAGCTTTATGGAAGACACAGGAGTGACAGAATACCTCCCCTATGAGGACAGGCTGAGGGAGCTGGGGCTGTTCAGCTTGAAAATAAGGCTTTGGGGAGACCTGATCTAAGACAAGGCTCCAGAGAAGCCTTTCAGTATCTAAAAAAGGGGCTATAAGAAAGAAGGGAACAGAGTCTTTAGGGGGTCTTTTGTGATAGGAAAGGGAAATGGTTTTGAACTAAAAGAGGGGAAATTTAGTTTACTTAGTTTACATAGTTTACATACTATGAAAAAGGTTGTTTTACTATAAGGGTAGTGAAGCACTGCAGGTTGGATGTCTCTGACACTCAAGGTCAGGCTGAACAGGGCTCTGAGCACCCTGATCTAGCTGTAGGTGTCCCTGTTTGTTGCAGGGGAGTTGGACTAGATGACCTTTAGAGACCCTTTCCAACTGAAATGATTCTATGATACACTTGGTCCATCAATACTATCTTAAAATTGACATCTGAATTACTTTGGAAACATGTTCACGGAGCTTCAGTATGCTTCAGAGCTCTATGGCTTTGGAAAATGAAGTCTTGCTTGCTAATTAAACATCACTAACACTTTCCACAAACTTACTCAAGTTTTCATCTAACATTTTTGTGTGTTTTAAAATTATATTGAAGATGTTTTAATAATGTCTGAATATACAGACACAAAAATTAAAATTTCCAATGAAGAATAAGTTAGAAGTTCACTCATTAGTTTTATACCAACAACTACTTAAAGAAGGAAATAGCAACCAGATCTCCTTTTGCTCTCTTTTATACTTAAACCTACCTTTTCACAAGCAACAGAATTGCTGTTGGCTGTACAAAAAAACATTTTTATATTGGCACAAATGTTGTACCTTAGAGAAGAATCTCTGTTACCAGGGTATTACATTTTGTCAAAGAAGATGATAAGAAGGATGTGAGCAATTATATGGATGAATAGGGGTCTATCATGAATTAAGAAGAGGACGAATTCTGTAACGTAATTCATGTTTGTACAACAAATGGGATGATACATGTGTTTTTTACACACCAATGGAAATGCCAAGGATGGCTCTTGATGCTAGCAATGCATGATACTTAAGGAATAGCTTAAGCCCAGTACTGACTCAAAAAAGTATACTGGATTGCAATGTTTGCAAGCACGTGGTTCTAATCAGAAGAGTTGGTCAAAGTGACATTTTGTGTAGCCATTCCTGAGTAGGCAGTTGCAGGTGACTTACCGAAGGAGGCCGTGGGTATGTATCATATGGGGGTGGTGGGCTGTCTTGTTTGGGTGTCGATGGAGTGTCAGCCTCCTCCTTATCACTCTCACTCCAGTAATCTACAAGTTACATACACATCGGGTCAACAGCTACCAACATGTTTTGATATGTTTCTGTACCAGAAAAATTGTTTTCATGAAAACAACAAGAGATTCCTTCACAGATATTTCTGAGAGTAAAATATCACTGAATGCTGACTCTCTATATGCTAGCTGCTGTAATTTGGAAATGTTTTAATGTAAGGAGGGAAAATTAAAAACATTACTGGGTGAATTAAGTCTGATTTCCCATCATAGAGAAATCAATCAACAACCTGTAAGTGACCCACTGATATAACTCTTGTATACACCTTATAAATACAACGTGCATACAGAATACACCTAATGCAGTAATAACCAGATTTTCAAATATTTGCTAAATCAAAATAATTATGATTGTACATATATTGGCTGGAAATTACTGAAAGTGCTTTTTGAACAGAAAAGATGAAAGCAATTTTGAAATGAAAGCAAAGAGTCTTATTGACTGCAAATAATATTAACAAATTTAATCAATACTAGCTGGCAAATCAAGCAAGTAGTGGTTATTGCATGCATGAATAACCAGTGTTATTTTTACAGTCATTTTCTCCACTACCAGTTACTCGAGGTTTTCAATTAAATTTCTGATTAAAAGAAGATGCATTTACCACAACGCAGAAAAAGTTCACATAACATCTTCATTATTAAGTAGCTGCTATCCTATTACCCAAGCAAAAACCTAAGGGTGGTTTTTTAAGGAAGAATGTGACAACTTATATTTAAGCACAGAATTCTAAAAGATGGATGAGAGAAAGTACAAAGGACACAGAGATTTTTGTCTAAATTTAGTGGGATATGAGGTTTCATTTTCTTATGATATCGAGTCTTAGACAAGTCCATTTCATATCAGGAGTTGGACTAGATGACCTTTAATGGTCTCTTCCAACTCAAATGATTCTATGATTCTATGATATTTTTGGTAGCTTACTCAAGGAGGAAAACACATGTAAGAATGTACATGATAATTCCTATTTATTCTGCGGCAATTACCTTTGAAACAGAAGAGGATCTAAGTAAACAGACAGCATATCTTAATATTGCTTACAAAAGAAAACTAACTGCTGACTCACATCCAGATAGATAACCTTAAGGTGTTTACACACTGTAAGACTCATAAAAACATTCCTGTTGTCACTTGTTTCTGAATGCATTACCTTCTAGTATTTGGGTAAGCCTCTGTACCGCAGAACAAGTTTAATTCACGCTTTTCACAGACAATTTTCACTTTACATGTTCAGTGAACTCTGTAACTTACTGTTTTGTCATTAATAGGAGAAAAAGATATACTATCTGAACTATCTAACAAAAAAAAACAGTTGAATTTTGAATTTTTCCAAGTTAGCATTACTTATAATTTTGGCTTTAATGATTTTTGATACTAGTATAATCATGATTAAAATGTACTGTACCTAATCTTATTTAAGACTTAAAATAATAACAATAATAAAAAAATATCTTAGGATTACACTGTTGTGAAATAGTTGTCTCTAAAATTCTTTATCTTTTCAGACTATGGTACTCGAGGAGTCTGCAGCCGTATTCATCTATTTACTCATTAGAAGCAATAGCATTTCTTTTTGGACTCTGGGTTTCTTGAATTACCTCATGCAAGCTTATAGCTGAGAGGTTCTCTTCAAGTAGTGTAAGAAATAAATAGTATAAATAATTTTTATAATGGCAATGAAATGAAGAAAAGAAAAACTAATTCCAAATGTTCCTGTCTGCAGACATCTCCAAATGATTCATCATTGGTTAAGAAAAACACTGCATCAGAGCAAATGGTTAGGTCATTCTCCGTTTAAAGAAAACTTGTTTCCAGCAACTCAGAAAACCTCAAATATTGGCATATAAGTATGTTTACTCCCATTATAGCAAAGCCTAATGGAGCTGCTTCTCATGAGAGGACTATCTCACTCACTGTGATTTCTGCAGCCTAGGAGCTTTTCTATTTATTCTGGAAGTATAAACTAGCATTCTCAGTGCAGATTCCAATTTTGGCTGAAAATACAAAAAAGTTTTGCTTGTCAAAACCATAAAACACTGCATAATCGTGCTTTTGGGTGCCTTACCTCAAATAGGAAATTGTGTTGGCAACTTACTGTATTTGCCTAGAAAAAAGTCTGTAGTTATAGGGGCCAACTTTCAGGTGAAATGAATGAAAATAGCCTCCATCCATTTTTAAAAATGTTCTGTTCTTGGCAAGTGAGACATTACAGTCTACCTAAACTGTGTGTAATGGTATCAAATGGTTGCCATATTTCCCTCTGCAGATTTTGTCCAATTCAGAAACAAATATGTTCAAAGCATTAGCCATATCTTGAAAGCTTTCAAAATAATTAGGAGTCTATGTGTTATAAGTAAGATAAAACTGACCTGCTATTTCTCAGTTAAAACTTTTCAGATAAGCAAGTCCTTTTGTTTCCCTACCTTTCTATGACTGGAAAACATGTAACTTATCCATCCAAGAAAGCCCTCTGCCATATTACTAGAGTTCATTGTATTTAATATGGAAAACTGATGGTATTTATAAAACTGTTCTGTACAGAATGTGACATTTTCTCCAGCAGTACACCCACAGTTCAGTGATTCGTGCATCTCTAAAGCACTTGAAATATATTTATACACTTTAGATTCAGAACTGTTCAACTCTTCATTGAAACAAGTTTGACAACTACTGCTGAATTGTTTCAGAAGCATTATAAAGCTTTCCTGCAAGGGGCTGAACTGAACAGGAATAAAAGACCTTTTGTGAAATCTAATATGTAGATGACAATTGGTACAATCACTGAATACAGAAAAAATCCAGCTTCACAGTTTCTATAGATTCTACAGTTTCAAAAGTGCTTGAAGTGATAGAGAGGCTTTACATTGTTAACTTGATGTCTCTGCTAATTAGGGGCACAGCTCAGCTGTTTAACAGCCCTGTTCTGGGAGCCAAGGATAAGCACCAGAGACATAAAAGCTTCGCGCTGCAGCAAAAGGGGAATGTGGTGCTGATTCCCTCCATAAACACAAATCTGCAACACAAAGAGGATATAGCATTCCCTACCTCCATACGATGAATCAATTTGAGTAAATGGCATTAGAGTGGAAATAAAGAGCTCCCTCAGTGTCTTCGATATAATTTCAGTGGTAAGTGGAGTCTCACTGATGATTTCCAATAGGGAGCCATTTTAATAATAGGCAACATGAGGCCTGAATGCACGTGATCTCATATCTTAGAACAGGATCATCTGCTATTATTCAGCAATTTCGAGGGAGGACAAATATTTCTCCACATCCATCTGGATTTATAAAGGTGCACCATGTCTGTGGTTGTGCACTTTGGCAGTGTTAGTATAACTGTTCTTACAATTTTTCCTTTACTGTCCCGCATTACTGTAATTCTATTGCCAACCTGATTTCTATAAAAGCTTCACTTTGGCTTTGGATGCTAACATGGAGGATTTCCCTGAAAACTAAAAGATTCAGAGTTTTTTTGTGGCCTATTCAAGCAGTGATGGATGATATACAGGTCCCTCCAAGATGGTTATTGCAATGTGGCATGGGAAATACAGATTCCCAAGCAGATTTTGGTTTGGTGAGGCACTGAGAAAATGACTGGAGGTGCAGTGAGTGCAGCATATCTATTGGGCTGAGTGAATGCAGAGGACCTGGTATGATGAGTGATGTGGTGTGTATGGACCATAACAGACTACAGCAGGATGTGGGCAGCACTCCCATGATAAGCAGCTGCATTTGCTGGAAGGTATAATTAGAAACAAGGCAGCAGCAGGTACAACTTACTTATCTGAGGGAAAGGCAGAACACCCACAAACCTTCCCTCCCACATTGCTACCATCAAAATGCATCTGAATGCTGTAAGCCGCTGCTCTTCAACAGCAGGCTGATACCTCTAGGGTGCTCTGTAGTAAGAAAATCAGGGTATGAATTAAGGCAGACACCATTTTCTGATGTCTGTTCGTCTTCTGCCATTACAGAATATCTTACTCTCTTGATGCTTTCACCTGTCTGCTAAAGTCATCTGTGCTTCTCAATGGGGAATGAAATCTTTTGCATGGTGTCTCCCAGGATGGAGACTTAGCTAATGCCAGAAAGACATGGCTAAGGCTGCTGTTACATAGGCTGGTTACATAACCAGGATTTTGGAGGGCAAGGGGAACACCATATGGCTAATTTTGAACCCTAGTTACCACCTTTTGGATCCAAACTCTCCCTGAAAAATTGCTAGAAATTGAGCTTTTGCAAATAAAAGACTACACTCAATACACTGCTGCTGCAGCACTGAGCTACAAGCTTTTCAAAGCAAAAGTTAGAACTTCACTGATGAAGCCATTAAATTAGAATGTGGTATTCTGACTTCAAAGGCAGCAGGTAGACAGGCATCCAGATAAGCTCTAGCTCACTCTGAACATTGCCACTGTCTGGTGCCTGCAGCCAGATACACCTGTAAAAAAGAGAAAGGACTGAGATGCCAACAGCTTTCCAGGCCAGTCCGTTGGATATAAATGCTTCTGTGAGTCTTTGCCAGTGGCAATTTGGGTAAACAACCTGCCCAACACAATAGATCCTGTTGGCCAACAGGATTTTTAATGCAGCAAACCAAAATAAAGCAACTGATTGTTTATACATGCTACTTTTATAAAGGTTTGAAATACTAGACATAAAAAATATAAATGATGTAAGTCTACAACTCCAAATAAAGAGCTTCACTGAAAAGGGAACAGGGCTCTAGCACACACTTCAGTATAATATAATCAGTAGTAATCACCAAAAAATGTAATGGCCTTAAAATTAAGTCTTTAAGGGAAATCCAATATTGTCAGCAGGCTTTAGAGGAACGGTATTCTTCCAGAGACCAATTTCACGCATTCCTACCCCTGTAAATTCAAATACCAAATGACAATATTTTCAATTTTTTTTCCCCTCCACTCTACAGATTATTAAGTTTGTTCTGATGGGGAACACAGTCGCCTTGGTACCACATACCTGAGCTTACTGTACTAAATGTATTGCTTTTATCTACTTCTGCAGCTTTCATAGAAATAATCCAATGATATATGGATCAGAATCTGAAGGAGCTAATAAAAAATCCCAAGAGAAAGAATTATCTGCAGCAACAACAGAGAAACTCATTTGAGAATTGCTCTCAGATGATGAGAATGAGGCTTGATACACAACAGTGAAAATAGAGCAGATGAACTATTACAAGACCTGACAGAAGAAACAGAAACAATAACACATTACCTTGCTCTTGTTTGATCCTCTCCCTTTCTGCATAGCCAGCAGCAAGCATGTTAATTCTGTTTAGCCATCTGAAATAATATTAAAAGAGCAGTGATACTGATCCAGAATGTTAATTTATAATGCATTTCTACAAAAAAAAAAAAAAACCAAACCAAAAGCATGAGCATCTAAAGAAGATTCAGAATAATGTTATTTTTTCATGTTAAACAGCTGTTTTCTTTGATACTTTTACTCAGGTAGCCTCCAAAGATCTATAATTTTGCTGTTGAACAAACATTTTTCACAGCATAGATCTTGTTTCAAATGGAAAACCATGTATGATGTCAAACATTTGTAAAATACAGGATTTGGAGATAATCAAAGAGCTATTAAATCAGCTGCTCACAGATATGCCATCACTTTAATACTCCTGCTGTTCTAATTTCTTAAGAATAAACACCAGAGATTTAAGTAATGTTTTCAGGCTTGAATAGGCAATGCAGCAGAGGAACAGAGCACAAACCTGCTGTCAAAAGAACAGGTTCCATCCTAAACAGACAATGAAGTTTAATTATGCCATTATGTGTTTTGGGGCTTAGCTACAGTGCTAAGCACAAAGAGGAGGCATATCAGAATTCACTTTTGTGTTTGTGTCAGAGAAGCAAAGGGAGAAAAGGCAGTTGCCTCAGTGCAATTCACATCTAAGGCTTTCACCTCAACTTAGACTTGAAAAAACGCTTCCATAAGCTACACAAATTAATAAGGAACTGTTGCAATTCTCTGTTAGCAGAGCTGTCATTGTGAGGCATACATTCAGCTACCTGTACCAATGCTTTGCTCCAACCTGCCCTCTTCTCCCATGTGACTCTCAGTGGCTCTCATTATCTGAACACTTACACGAAATCTGTTCCTCCATCGATGAGGCTTTAAATGCTCATGACAACCTCCTATGGTTGTCCATTCTGCATTAAACCTGAAATTGCTTACTCCAGTCATCCCACAGTCAGGATGATAGACCTTGTTTGCCAAGCTATTGAGCAGCTTGCAATTTTACTGCTAGTGTTGGCAGAGAGATAACTGAAGTCAGTTTTGTGTTTTCTTCAGAAATGTGAAACTTCTTTTTTCAGAACACTGCCTGAGGGGTGTTATTTGCACACTGAACATATGGAAGCAGCATGTATTATTTTCTCAGCAAGGGAGGCCTTTCTGAGTCCTTTTTAACCACTTCTGTATTCTAATCTCTGGGAAACTTTGGTGCAGGTTAAGTAGGCAGAAGATTATAAAATACAGTTGCCCTCTTTGAAATAAATTTCTCCAACTGTCCCCCCTCCATAACAGTGACCAGTGAACAGTGATGCATTATCTGTAAGTTACATTAATAGTCCAGAAGTCTTTGTACACTGGGAAGGATGCTAGAGGTCTGCTCCTGAAGTGATTACAGCATACTTCATATTAGCTTACAATCAACATTTCTGCCAGAATGACAGAAAAGCTGAAGATGAGACAAAATCTCAGTTGTACTTGTTAAGAAGTGCCAAGCATTTATAAAAAGCACAAGCACATGGAGTCAGAGACCCAACAAATTGTGCCTCAGACAATTACTGCACATCGTCATGGAAGAAAAGGTGATCCCTTTCCAAAACTCTCTCTTGGGTTAATGTTCCTCATTTGAGGAGGCTTTCTTTGGGGAACAAAGCTCAGAGCTTACCACCACCCAGTGCAGCCAACATGAAACAACCACCTACTGAATCTCTTGGAACAGACCTGCTGACCACAACATAATAGGGATTATTCATTTCATTTCATCCTAAACATAAGATAGCATTTTGTGTGCATGACAGTAAGTGAGGTAATAAACTAAATTAATTGTTAATTGACAATCAATTGATACTGGTTATAGCTACAGCAGATAATACCAGAAAAATATTATTGTCGATAAGTATGATCTAATGATAATCCAGGAACTGTATACCAGTCTAAAAGAGAGACAGCTGACTGGCTTCACATGTAATGGTTTTCTGTTGTTCATGATTTGTATCATCTGCAATGCCTGTGGGATGAGTGACAAGGTTGTGATATGGCTGTAAAGAGTTAGTAACATGGCTTTTTAGTGGCTTGCTAGTTCAGAGACTAAGAGAACGACATTGACCTCTGCACATTTTTTAATACATAGCCAGAGATTCATTAGATGAAGTTAGAATGTGTACAGTTAGAGAATTAGTATTATTTTGATTAAATGTGGCTAGAGTTTGCTTCAAGTTAGAATCATATGAGAAATCCATCACACTGGGCTTGTATCAAAGGAATTTGTAAAGATCCCTGGAAGAACAAAAGAAGAGTAAAAAATACCTGCTTTATAAAACACAGGGGACAAAAGTATCAAATGTACAGTTATACAAGAACTCCTTAATATAAATATTAAAACATACAATAAAAACCTACTTGAAAGTGATCTTCAAAACCCTTGGTCAAGGGAAGATTTAAAACTCTCTTTCCTACATTGTATTGTATCTTAATAACCACTGTAACTTTCTCAAGGGCAAGAAGCCAAGAAAATATTCCTTCCTTACTGCAAGTTCAGCTTTAGCTTTCTTGTGAGAAGTATGTTATTGTTAGCTGTGACAACAATAGTTAAAATAGTTACAGTAAGTAACATTGGTACTTGCAGCAGTCATCTTGGTTTTCTTTTTTTCTTTTTCTTTTTAAATCTTTTTAAGAATAGGACATGTACATTTCTCCTCATTATTTAATTAAAACAATTTCATGACTCACACTAGGACTAGATAAAAATATTTCTATAGATCTGTAACTTTTGCAAGGAAAAATGCATTGTACTGGAATTCTCACAGAGTAGTAGGAAATAATTTCTTATCTCAAACTCCAGGTACATGCAATGTTCTTAGTCAAATTTAGTTTAGGGTGTCAAATTCTTCTTAATCATAAAGCCCAAGAATTAAGATGAACTAGCAGTATGCATTTTAACCAGAACAAAGAGATCTGTAGGTGATGCTGGAAAATATTTAGAGGTCATCTTCATACACCTGGAGACATCCTCATGTGCTAATACACTGCTGACTTGCCATCTTTAGTCTTGATCATCTAGTTACATCGAGGAAGAAATTTCTTATGAATTTCAATTCTCTGCCCACCAACAATAAGAAAGAATACAGTTCAGTTATCACAGGATCAAGGAAAGTCTCAGACAGCCATTCCACATGAAGTTACTGACTATTTCTCTGCCTAGCTGACAACTTAAAGGAGCAGGCATTGTTACCACAGAAAATTTAAAAAATCTATATTATGTATACTGTAATTAAACAGAAATATGTGGACTGTCTTCTCTAAGTAGAATATTTCCTTGGAATATAAATGAATTTAAAAGGAAGGTGTTTAAGTGAATATACACTTACACTAGCAAAACTGTACTTCACATCAATAAAGACTATTCCATCATTCTCTCACCCAAACTAAATGTGTTACATGGGTAGAAAGAACACTTTTGCTGGTGCAGCCATGCAAAGGAAAGTGACTTCACAGCAATAAAGTTCAGTGATCATAGCTCCCCAGGTTTCTTACAAACATCAATGTGGCATAAAATTAGTAAGAAACGTCGAATAGTGACAAAGTTAACTAAGACGAATATCCAAATTTTATGAGAGTATACACACACACACCAAATCCTTTCATGTTCTTTATACACTTTTTTTTTAATTCAATCATTTTATTCAGAGTTTAAGGAACTGAACCATTTGTAACTTTCTGTTAGTCTGTTTTAGCTGTTCTCTTTTCTTTTATTCTGCCACACAATATAATAGAACTGAAATGGCTGCATGATATATAATTAAAACTGAAACCTCAAAAAGAACAGAAATTGCTCAAAATAGTCATATTTTACCTTTTAATATACTGTAATAATATAATAATAATAATATAATTATAATAATTTAATATTCTGTATTTGACTCCGGCTAGTTTAGAATGTGCTTCTACATAGGAAGCAATGTATTTCATTACCTCTGCATTTGAATGACTATTTTTTGTAATGCATTTTTTTCAGTTTATTGAGTTAATATGCGCACTATTTATGAAGGTGAACTACTTTTTTCTCATACATCAATCAAAGAAGACAAAAGATATATGTTGAAATGGTGATGCCAATTCAGACATAAGAATTTCAAGTAATTCTGTAGAGTTTGATGGGGTTACTTGAAATTTACATGTGTACAGCATGGAACAAAATTTAGTCTAGCTCATTCTAAATGAAACAGTAAGCTCCACTGATAAAAACAATAAAAGATAGCTCATGCTGGGAAGTTGAAAAACTGCTAGCTCTTAAGTTATAACTGTGCAATATATTTTTAATGTACTGATGCACATTTC
Organism: Cyrtonyx montezumae; assembly: GCF_038088225.1. Lineage (NCBI taxonomy): Eukaryota > Metazoa > Chordata > Aves > Galliformes > Odontophoridae > Cyrtonyx > Cyrtonyx montezumae. The sequence goes on along the minus strand of NW_027072034.1, from coordinate 46,793,591 downwards.
CTGCTGCTTTCTGATTACTGAAGAGCTATATACACCCTTATTTTCAGAAACAAGTCATCTTGTTGCACAGACTGAGGACCTATTGACAGAAGTGATTTGTCTGCTTCTGTAGTTCAGGATAAGCTGAACAGACCATGTCATTATTCCGTTTGCTGTGCAGCAAATCACACTTTGTGTGACTGGCTTGACAGTTATCTAGTAGAGGTAAGCCTAAAATGTTACAAAAAAATAAAAAGTTTTAAGTTTTCTAACTGAGGAGAGATTTTTGAAGTGAGCTTTAGTCATGCATGGACTTTTGAAAACATTAACAGACAGCTACTTCTAAATAAAAGCAAGCACGGTAGAGTACTGGCATCTTTTTTCAGTCATATATTATCAGTAAAGAACTGGCAGTACACTGAAGCTGTCAGGCCAGGTAGCTGAATCTAGTACACTCAAGAGTGATTAAACTGTGATCTCACTAATGAGTTTTATGGATTGGGATTTATCTTATTTTTCCCTTGTTTCAAAAGTACCTCAGCTAGGATATTTACTAACATTACCCAAGACAGAAGAGGTTGCAACCATAGATCTTTTTTCATGACCTATCATGTGATGAAAATTACATATATGAGTTAATTTCAGTTTGTGTTGTGAAAATAAATGAAATGAATTCTCAGATATTTGAATAGACATGGGATCCATGTTTTAAACTTGCCATTTAAATGAAGTAATATAAATTGTGTTTATTTTGTGCTGAAGTCTCCATCATTCAGAAAAATAGACCTAAAATACTTAAGAGGTAAGCTCAACTCACCAAGAAGCAAGATTTGAATCCTTTCTTTTTTAATTTTGTTTTTTAAGTTGATAAGATTTTCCCTGATAACTTCAATAAAACTATTTCAATTCAGTGTGTAAGGTATGTTCATGGTGGTAGAGGCAGTCCACACAATTAAGTCTTTGCTATCTCTAGATTCTATTTCATGAACAGCAGAAGAAAGAAATCAGTGACTGCTTTAAATCCTTCTCCAACTTCTTACTCCCTCAAATGCCATAGTAGAAGCATCCTCAGAGCAAGCATCACATGTCTGTGGAGGTAGGCTGCAGTGCCAAGTTGGAGATAGTCTACCTTTGCAGCTGTTACGCAGCAAATAACAGCTTTGCAGAAACACGGAATTTTTAAATTGTGATTTTGAGTTATTTTCAAAAACTGTTTTTTGCTTCTTTTTAGAAAGACAAAACCTTATTTCCAAAACTTTCTTTCAGAAGGTAATTTCTGCATGAATTCAATGTTTAGCATATGCAGACACTCAAAAATAATGCCACTTGGCACTTATCTTTTTAACTACAACCTTCTTAGCTAAACAGTTTATTACCACATTCTAATTCGTTACCACTAGCTTCAAGGAAATGCCTTGCGTAAGGAATGGTTCCTTGAATTTTGATTAACTTCCTTACCTGTTCATATCATCTAGATGTTCAGCAGCAAAATAAAAACTTTTGATCTTAGGATGGCAGGCTTTGAATGCGCTGTGGAGGAAAAACATAATTATAAAAATGTAATGGTACAACTTTTTTTTTTTTTAATGTAACAAAGTGTGGTCACCAAGCAATGAGATGGATTCAGATTTCCTGAGCTGTTAGAAGACCCCAGACATGATAAAAAAAATACAACATCCTTGAGTCCTGTGAGTCTCTCTCAACTCAGTATATTCTATGATATTAATGTTCATGATAGTGGCAGATTTCACTGACTGAAGTGTTCTGCAACTACACCTTATTTTATATGCGTATAAATAGAGACTGTATACTTACAGTGATAGTTTTATGCATTTTGCAATTTTATTGATATATACTGGAGGTGTCAATTTTTTCCTTGACTGAAAATTGACCAAAGAATTTATTCAATACAGCTGAAAATCTCGCAGTCTTGGTAATTTATGACATGCCAATGACCTTGACATTACCTTTAGCTCTGGTGACTGAGTTTCAAAAAGAAAAATGTGATGAGATTTACTTTTGAAAAGCTCTTATAAATCAACAATGTGCTCTTGAGGTCATTCTAAGCAATGGGCAATTACATCTCATCTTTTCTTTCTAACAAAGTAATCAACATGACTAGGCTGAGAGAATTAGTTGAAAGAATTTTGTAACTATCTTGCATAAAGATTTATGGTGAAGTTCTTAAAGATCTAGAAAATGCATCTGACAGTAATTAATAATTTACAATGCAGAAGAATCATTTTTGAGAATAGCCTGAAAGTCCTACCCAAGATAAGAAAAAAAATGCATAATATTCCTCAGGAAAATAAGGAAAACTGAAAGCACTTTATATGAAAAACATCAGTAACATTTTTCTGAGAGACAATGGATTTTATATGTATATATATATATATATATCTACACACACACACACACACACATACAATACAGTTCTCTCTCCAAGCTTTTGTTTTTCAGAAAAATGGTAATGATTCTCTTCCTATGTATCATGCTTGCAGATTGTAATATATGTTTGTATGTGCATGCACACACACATAAGTGTACTTATATATGCATATATTTATATATATATTTTTTTTCAGAAACGAGGTATATGAAGTTGAAATGCAGGAAAGGTACTGCTATTGAAAGTAGCATGTAATAATGAGACAAAAAGGACTCCTACATATTAGAGCATGACACAATGTTATGCAAGTGAAAGCAGATGTACAGTGATGTCTGCTCGATTTAAAAAGACATCAAGTTACTAAGACCCCAAACCTGACTTCTTAAAATTGCTACAGCATCTGCCATCTGGATTCCTACAGGTTTTTTTTTTTACTTTATCTGTCATCCAAGCAAGAAAATCTAACAGCCACATTTTACATTCTGCTATCCATCAGATATCAAATCAAGTAAAAACCAATTTAAGCAGGATGCATTTATGAGAAATAGGTTGACTTCATGTTGCCGCCCCTACAAAACATTCAAATGAAGCACTTTAGATTGTAGTCCAAGGACGAAGGACACAGCACAATAAGCCCAAGTTCATATTTCAATGCTCTTATTACATTCTGTTCTATAAGATCATAATGAAGAGTAGAGACCAACCTGAAGAGCTATGTAGACCAACTAATACAAAATCAGTGTATTCTTTGTAATTGTATGTACTATATGTTGTTTTGCCTTTGAACTGGCTTTTCTGTACAGTTTTCAGTAATTCCAGTCTTGATAAACTTCAGTCAAAGAATAGTAAAAAGAGTTAGAAGGCAAGCTAAAAAGTTTGCAACAGTAATGACTCTTAAGAATACCTCTGTGAGAGTACACACTCCTCATATCAACTAAATATGCATGAACTTGCATCTAAACAAAAAATGGGTTATGGCAATAGTGCGAATCTGGATATCAGCAAACAAAGATAGGTGAGAAGAAAAATGACTTATAAAGATTTAGGTCATACTCTAGATCAAGCCATTCCACCGTTCTCTTGTTTTACTCCGCCTCAGGACCTGTGTAATATACCAGCAGAGTTTGAGAACATGATAACTAAATCAAAGTCGTATTAAAGATGGATTTTTGTCCAGGTTTCAAGTAATAAAAATTACAACTCTCCCTTCTGACAAGGAGAGGAGAAAACTAGGAAAATAATAATAATGAGACAGGAGCAAGTAAGGAGCCTTGTTACTCTTAATTCAAAATGAAGTTAAAAAAACCACCACAACCACCACTAAAATTTACACAGTAAGAAAAAATAGAAACAGAAAATGTCCATTCTTCTTTAGGAAAGATGGCACAGAGAAACCACTTTGAATTTAGCTGTTCTGTATGAGCTCATTTTGTAATATCACTAAATGATCATTGTAATGAAGTCTATTATGTCACTGTTTTAGAAGAGAACATTGTCCTTTGTTTCACTTTTTCTACTGTATTGTACTGCTCCTATTGTATCATTGCATTATTTTTGAACATACTTACTATTTCTTTCGGCATTCACTGGCTCTGTCAATTTTAAATTCAGGTAGACTGATGAATCCTTCTGCTTTTTCATCCTGTAAAGATATTTTTAAAGGTGTCAGAAAAAAAAAATCCACATTGAAAACGAGTATTTTCCTTTGCCTGCTTCTTACACAAGGAATACCAGTACATTCTCTGCTCTGGCTAACCTCCTGCAGAAGTCACTGGGACTTTTGCCAAAGTACTAAGATACCTTGGTGTAAAATACCATTTTAAATACTCAGTTTTCTCAAACAATTTCACAACTGAATGAGCATTTGAAAATATACAAAATGACCAAATGTATGCAGGCAATTAGTTATTTTAATTAATTAATTTCAGGGGAGGATGATCTAATTAGTAAGGAGAAATGCAGCCTACTGTAAGGAAGAGAGAAAAAAAGTGGAAAAAAAATCCCAACAATTTAAATAAATGTTATTTACCATCTTTATCACAACTAGGATGTGTAATATCATTTCAGCTACTTGTTATCTCTCTCCAGCACACAGAGAAGGGATCTAACCTTCTTCCTCTGTTCTATAAAGTCTTGCACATAGGTTATTTTATCAGATACTCAATCTCCCTTGACTTTACATGACTCGAAATACCTATGTCAAACAACTGACACATCAACACCACAGACTCTCTTTGATTGCTGATGACTGCATGAGAAATTAATGCAGGATCATGAGAGTGAAGCTGCAGAAAACAACTATATTTTAAGGAATTCCAAAGAATTATATCCTTCTTAGAATCTCTACAGCCATATGTGATACATGTGCAGTCTATGTAATTATTTTCTTTCTTAAAGAAAAACAACTGACAAAGGTCAACATGTAAGACTGGATTAGGAGCTGTTCTGTGAGGGGTACAAAGCTGTAAGATGTTCTTCATTAGAACATATTTTAAAATGAAAAGAAAGTTGCTTATAATAAACCTATTATTATTTTTTTTTTACGGTTTCCGAAGGAAATAAACAAATAGCAAGATCATGGTTAACTTAACTGTCCATCTGTCATTGTGGCCTCCCTGAACCTCCCAGCTTTTGAATCAGTTGGTGAGGAAGTTGAGGTCTCAGAAAATCCTGGAAAGTCAGGGAAACCAGGAGCAGAAAGGTGACACAGGATCTCAGATCACGGACCTCTCCAAGGGAAAGCTACACATGGTTCAGTGGTTCCTCAGGCTCCTCATCTAGCTTGTGGCTAGTCATTGCATTAGTACCTATGAATTTCTACTCTGATGAAGACCTTGTAGTGCATCTTTGAGAGGGAAGATGGGGAGGAGGGACTTAGTGTTACTGACATAAAGTTGAGATGAAGGCACAGAAGGAGTGAATGTATGGGAAAAACAGGCTCTGTTCATAGAACAACTTGCTTTCTATCTGCTCATTCTACTCAGGGATAAGTTTGGGATCACAATATTTAAAAATGTCACACATAAACACTGGCAGTGATTAAAACAACAAGTCCAAATCTGAGTGCACTCATATGTTGGTAACGGTTTCATCTCAGGATACTAGTAAAGTTAAAAATTAAAGCTTTCTACCTGACTAGCAAAAAGTTTTACTGCTTAGGCTGATATAAATAATCCTGTACAAATACAAAACATGTCGCACAATCGAAGCTGTAAACAATTCAGTTGGGCTGCTCTGATGCTCTTAAATTCAGCATATATGAGCCCTGAAACAATAATAAAAAATACAGAGGAGGAATGACAGGAAAAAACTGAAAAAACAAAACAGAGCTTTTGGTGATCTCACTGGCACATATAAATAAGGAACGCTAGGCAGCACATCATTAAAGTTTACATTCTCATGACTAAACCTGAATGACAACATTAAATAAACCAGCTTTTCCCTTTCAATAGCTTGAGGATAGATTTATGCTAAAATGGTGAGAACAAGACCCTGAAAAGTGTGTTTTTGATTCTTGTAGTAAAGGGTGAATCTGAAGGATTAATTGCCTCCAGACCTTAATGGTAATTTAGGCAGGTAGTTAATATGAGTGTAGTTATTTGGGTGAATAAAGCTATCTATCTGCAGAGATAAGCACTCAAAGCACTGACTTTCCACAAAAACAAGGCATTAGCACTGCACAGGTTATAAGAGGAAACAATAAGCAGACATTCTTACCTCTTCATTGATATACCAGTAGAGAGATGTATCTTTCAGGACAAACCAATATTTTTTCCATTTCTGGGAGAAATAACTCTTGGCATCTTTCTTTTTCCAAAGCCAGCCTTCACAGTCTCCTCGGCCAAGATCTTTACATGAGATCCGTCTTTTGCTTTTACCAGGAATAGGAGCTGAAAATGACAAGTTGATATGAAACCATTTGACTTGTCCACTCAGTCAACAAGTTAGCTATAAAACACTTCGTATTTGCATCAGAACATTAAGGAAAAATTTCAGCCTCCATTTTCTGTTACCAAGTTACTACAGATCTTTTATTTGGACCACAAAGTACATGCAAGTCATCATAACTTAAAAAAATAAACAATAACAAAACAATATTCAGCACTTTACAGAGCTTATATTCTAAAGATGAGACAAAAAAGCAACACAGAAAATGTTTTTTGAGAAAAGAAAGACAAAATATTTAAAATACGAAGAATGGTTATTCATCATTTCCAACTAATTAATATTTCATGTCAGATTAAAGCAAACAGCATATACGTTCGTGTATTTCACACCTGGCTACTAATTGCTCAATATTTTTGTGAAATAAAACTAGACATACACTTAATTGGGATTTTAAACCTCTCTTTGAACCTCCATTTGCAGCAGAACATTTCCTGAGGCCCTTGTACTTCTAAATCAAAGGAAAACAGTTTACTGTAATATAATTACCAGACAGCCTAAGTAATGAGCACAAACTGCAGTAAAGCATTATATGGATACAGCTGCAAAAACAATCCTGTCCACAAAGAAGCTAGAATGTAAATATTCAAGAAAAATAAATAATAGCAGATGTATGGTGATAAGGTAACAGGCTACTGTAAGACTTAAACAGCAGACTTCTTAATATCATGTTCAAGGAATTCAGTGTATTTCTGTTCAAGTGAATTATAGATTTGTCTGGAGCAACCAAGTTTGTCTACGGTACTGGCATACGTAAACACTGATGTTTGCAGTTTTCTTCCTTCCAACACACGAAATTTATTTTTTACCTTTATTCTTCTTTTTACTTTTCTGCTGTAGAGAAGACTGCTGAAATGTCTAGAAGAAAATCAAAATAGAAGAAGTGATAATGCAGCACTTATATTCAACTGCATAACAGAAATGTAACACTGTGATCACTGAAGTCATTTTCAGGAAACACCTTCAGCCAATAGCTTTCTAGGCCAAAAGGATGTCAATTTTGGTTGTAAAAAGGTAATATGTTCATAAGACTGTAAAACAAAAGCACCTGGTTAAAAATACTAATGTAGACCAGAAATTAATCTGCATTAACATCTGAAAATTCTCTATAAAATAGTCCCTTATTTTTAATTCTATTAATAAAAAGTAACATACCTCTGTTTCCTATGATAGTGAAGCTATGCAGCACTTGCATTTCTAATAGATGGTCTAATTGCGATCTTCCTGACATAACTGCTTTAGTTGCTTTTAGTCAAAAGACACTTACAGGATGATCATTGTGACATCAGATATTTCGCTCAGAAATGAGTTTAATTATTGTAAATAGCAACAGTGAAGAAATCTCACAAATTAGTATTTTGTAATAGAAACCACTTTTCTTTAAACTAGATTTTGACTGAAAGTTTTACCCTTCAGTTTATCCAATCACATGAACAAACTCACTGCTTTGGAAATAAGACAGAAGTTGTTCCTTAAATTCCTAGTTTATTAAAAGCAGCAATGCATATTAACATATTTTATGGAGTTTTCTGTTAAAAAAAAAATTGAATGCAGATAATCGACATCACACCCGTGAATTGAAGAATTCTGTAATTAATCATTCTGAACATTTTAACACAATTTTAACTGTTTTGAATTTTAAATGTATATAAAGATAGATAAATATTTTTGTGCTGAAACCAAGAAATGGCCACACTACAGGGCCTGAATATTAAAACCTCTTACTGCAACTTACAGTGAATCAATACAGAAAAAACCCCAAAGCTTATTTTTCTCTTGTGGCTCATGAGTGCACAACAAAATCTTGAGTTGGAAGGGACCCACAAGGATCAAGGAGTCCAACTCCTGGCTCTACACACCACCACCTAAAATCCAAACCCTGTGTCTGAGGGTGCTGAACAAACACTCCTTGCATTCTGGCAGCTTGGTGCTGTAATAGCTGCCCTGAGAAACATTTTTTTTTTTAAACCAGAATATTTATAAGCAGTATGTATTAGTCAACATCATTCATTATATGGCATGATATACAACTCCAAAAGTAAGGCAAATGAAGATGAAATCTAAAAATATTTATTGTGGAAATCATCAAATGTTATCTGCAGCCTCTCAACAATTATTAGATAATGAATAAGGCCACTTTCTCGATGCTGTTTGGAATCTCTAAACAGTGTATAGGATGTATAGGACTTCTGGAGCTCTTATCCTACATCCTGATCAGATTAAAGCTTGTTTTGAAATTGAAGCCAATGGTAGATCATGTTCTTCGGGGTCGCCTAGTTCCATCCATCTCCAAGTAGGGAAACTCTACACTCAAGTGACCATCATAATGTTTATCCCTCTACAGTTTAGTTCTGTGATGTGACAAGTGTAAAAATAACACAAATACTTCTTTGTAATAGCACAAATCCTAAAAATATGGATTCACACCAAAACCAGAAATCCAACTGTACTAAAGCAATTTTACTGCATTATAATTTTCAATCACCTACCTACAAGGCTGGATTTCAACACATGTACACTACATTTTGGTTCTGCTACAATCTGAGTTCTAAGCAACTGTTTTAACGTACACATTGTCCTTGTTTCCAAGAACTCATTCTGAAATTAAATGGAAAATAGCATTCTATATTAAAGAAAGTTGTCAGTAATTCAAAAAATATACAAAATGAAAACAAAACTGCCACTGAAAACATGAAATAGATTAACATCTTTACACAAATGGAAATTTTCATTCCTGAAGAAAATTTGCAACTGTTTATTCAAATTCTGAATGACATGTTTTTCCATTGCACAAAATACAATTAACAAAATTTTCCATTACCCAAAGAAAGATGACACTTGATGGAAAGCTCCCTTGAGTACTTAGAGCCTCAGTCATTTGAATATGATAATCTCCTGCTATAATATGTGACGCCTGAGCTTCTATTTAATAATATATCTAAACTAAACCCTTTGACAAAAGCAGGTCTATACAGAGCATCAGAGAAACATTTTATGTATATATCTATATATCTATTTTTGCTATCAGCAGCCTCCAAAGCGTGTGTTATTTCAAGAGAGAGAAAATTATCTATAATAAGGATTATTGCTATGTTTCTATGGTTTATTTTGTGTTGAGTTGTTTTGTTTTTGACAAAAGTGCTAGCCTTCCCCTAGATAGTATTTCAGTCTGCTTCGTCTGAGGGCTTGGCTGCATATCCCAACAGCCATTTGAGATTTCCTTGTGCAGTCATAAGCCATAACAGCTGCAAGTGATCATTACTAAACTTGCTATGTGAGTTCTATTTACTTTAACACACTTCAAAATTGTTGACAGAGTTCTGAAAGCCCATCAAAAAATTGCACAGAAGTAAATAGCACTGTGCCCTGGGATATGTACACTTCACCATGCTTTTATGGTTATAGCATGGTATTGCAGCTACAGAGTAAAAAAAAGTTCTATATACTTGGAGGTTTACACTAAGAAAACAGGTCACCAACAATTTGTAATTCTACTGACTGCTGTAGCAAGAAAGTAATCACATATAGAAGCATAGTTAATAAAAACTGCTGGCATGCAATAACACACCAGCATTATAGTATGCACAACATAAACCTTTCAAGAAATCAAGGAATTAGACTTTCAGGTTTTTCTCTTGTCCTCAAAGCCTACTTTCAGCTTACTTGAATAGTACCAAGACTCATGTATATTTGATCAGAAGGGATGCGAAACTGAAAGCAAATAGTGAACATTCAGAAGCCTCAAAATGTGAATAATTATTACGGACTACTTAGCAGTAATTTGATATCTCTCTATATTTAAAAGTGTTAAATAATTTAAGTTTCAATGAATGTATTTATTTCACAATAGGAAACTTAAACTGATCAATATTAATATGGATTAAAGATGCTATCACGAGAGATGGATATTGATAAAACTCATACTAACAGAAAATTCAGGTAACAGAAAATTCTATCTGATACTTAAAATAAAAGGAGAAGACAAATGCATACCAAAGGGTTATCAAAACTATTGATTTGGGGCTACTGATTTTTCAGAAATCTGAGGAAGAAGCCCAGAGATTTGGGGTCAAACTATTCTTCTAATACCTATACAAGAGCTTCTCTAATAGCTAACGTATATGTGCACGTGACCAAGAGAATGTGAAACCCACATCCAAAAGACAGACATGTTCAAATAATCATGCGGAGTTTTTCATTGTAACAGAATATATAGTTCTGCTACAGAAGATCTGGATTAGACATAGAAATTAATGTCAAATTTGATGGTTCCTTAAGTCCTCTTTCAGATGTTTATTTCTTTCTTCAGGGATTCTCAACTTACTCATTTTGGAAGTGAGAACCAGGTTATGGGAATAATAATCTCCAACTCTTTAACCTGAATCTGGGCTCATTCCGATTTGGAAAGAAAATGCCAAATATCTTTATTGTTTGGTTTTTGAAAGCTCAAGTCAAGTCCGATTTTTCTGAAGCTGCAAGTTTAGACATTAAGGAACTATTTACAGTCATACACTTTACTCTCTGTCACCATAAGATAACTGTCTCTAGTCTCAGTAGAGTCACTTGCAACATTTCTAGTTACTGGAACTTTCCTCTGCAGATGGAAAACCTGATATCTGGAAAAAAAAAAGAAGAAAATCGGTACTGCCTATTATCTGACCTCCCACACTCTGATCACACCGACCACACTTGACCACACTGACTATGTTCTGTTTCCACAGTTCTGATGAACTACGTATAAACGTTTCCCTGTACTTGGTATGTTGAGATTCAAAATTTTTGGAAATAAAAAATGAAAAAGTAAAAAAAATCAAGTTTATTTACATTATATTGTCACACTGCCCAACATATTAAGCTAACTCGTGCTTAATAGTCATGTATTCCCAATGACAGCATTATGCTTTTTTGTTTGCTGTATTGTTTAGCAATGACGGGTAGCATTATTTTCATATGTGTTCACACAAAACATAGTTTTCAATAACTTTTTTACAAAGGCACGATGAGAGAAGACCTCTGGGAACAGAATTGTTTGAAACCTGCTGTAGGTCAGCAGTAGAACTGCATTCACAATAGATAACTACACTGTTTACAGCAAGGCCAAGTATCGACCTGTTGTTATGTTTAGGTCTCGAAACAAGAAGGGATTACTGTCAGCAATGTCTTGAAGCCAGCTGAGTCCAGAGAGGGCATCTGCAAGGCATTTTTGGAACAAGAGCTGAAGCTGAGCCAGACAGAACTTTATTGGCATAGGAGAGAAGAGACAAGGTATGAATTAATGCTCTGAAGGAGCCAGTTATCAAGGCTAAGGATCAGATAAACTAACTGAGGGTGAAAATACACTCAACGGGGAATCTATTAAAAAGTGGGAAATGGAAGGACTGCACTTCAAGTTATGATTGTATTCAGGAAAGCAAAAAATAATAAAAATATGTAACAGGCTTGTTTGAATTGCCTTTTGTGTTGACTGGACTTCAGAGATTGCGAACAAAAAATAACTGCAAAAATCAGGCCGCAGGGGATGTTTTCAGAAATGCTGCTATACTGTAACCACTAACTGTGTTATTATTCCCAAATCATTCTGTTTTTTGACTTATATTTTACCAGTTATCTGTTATTTTTGCTTATCTTCTGGACTTTGAACCTCTCATACATACAACATTATCTAATTATCTGCAGACGCAAGATTTTAGCAACATTTTCTTTGCTAAAAATGGTATCAAGTGACACTAATTGCAAACAAAGTATTTTTAACATGCTGCAGCAGCTCAAGTTTACAAAACTATTCAAAAAGCAGACCTTCATTGTGGATAGGTGAAATTCAACTGCAGTACATAGGATGACCCAAATGAGAGAAAATCTAACAAAAAGCATAGCACAGAATTTATGAAAGCAGCAACAGAAATGTTCCTAAACTCAAGTCACAGGTTGATAACTAAACAGTTATTGTACATGAGTAATTTGTAAATGCATAGTGAGCTGGAATCAAAAGTGAATTATAGGCAAAGGACATCGCAGCTGATCAACAGAGCCTTGAAACCTTCAGTCTCACCTCCCAGCAAAATTTATTGAATCAAATTTCAATCTTTTGGTGTCTTGGTAATGCAGACTTCTGCCTTTTTTCACAGCTCTTTTTGCTCTTGAGAATGCTCTATAATAAAATATCATACCTGGATTTAAAAAGATAACATTCACTATGTTTCTATTCTAGCTAGGACAGTTAATACTAAAGCACAGTATGAATGTTGCATATGAGTAGACCTCTAAAAGTGAGGTTTTGTAGTACAAAGAAAATAATGTCAAAATGCTAGGATCTCTATAATAAATGTCCTGTGGATATATCTCTTTTAGGTTGTGGGTACTTCAGACAGAAAGATGCATGAATCACTGTTTTGTCAAAAGGGTGCTAAGGTACAGACACATTAACAGTCACTAGAAAAAATAATCCCATAATTCATGACTTGGAATGTTATATTACATACTACCTTCCTCATCCCCCCTTACTTTTACTTGTATTCAGAATTGTAAAAAAAGAATTTCTTTGTAAAGTCTTTCACTGCTAAGGCTAAATGAATGTGTACTTGCAACAGTTTTTGTGGCAGCAGCCAAAAAGTCCATTGCTAATGAGATAACCAATTATCCTAATTCCTGCACCTCTTCCTCTCCCACAGGAGCTTTCAAAAGACATCTAGGAAGTACTAGACTGACATCCCTGTATTTTTGGAGCTACAACTATGACCCCACAACACGTATATGTATTGGCAGGAATGCATTAAGAACATTTTACTGAAAAATACGTAGCCATCAACACTGAAGCTGTCAAATTTCTAGCTGCCACACTCATGGTTATGTTGTCCAGGATCCTCTCTTTATTACATAGTCTACAAGGGCTGATAATATAAAAAAAGCCTCATCTTTTTATGTAACTTTTATTACAGCTGCCTAACTAAGAAGAATATGCTAGACAAAAACGTGGATGTCTGAAATGTGATAGCAAGTACAGATTTTCTCTTCGGGGATTCTTATTCTTTCTCCCATTCTCTTTTTTTTTCTTGAAATACTGGGGTACAGCATGGCAAATGTTACATTCAAGTTATGTTTTGCACTAGTTCATGCTAAGTTGATAACACAATACATGCAACATTTAGACGAACTAAAAAGGTTGTTGCTTTTTATTTTTTTTTCCCCAGGACATATCAAGAAAATTATATTGTATATATGTCTTTACAGGAAAGATTTTCCTTTTGGTCATTAAGGCATGGGACTCTAATTGAAATATGGAAGCACTAAAACTTGTAAACAATACCAATTTTAAATGAGAGTTCTCATATTCCCCCACTGTCTTTACTACTGACAGAACAAGGGCTATAGCACTGTCACTGCTGCCTGAAGCAAACAAGGATAAAAAGTTCAACTAGACAAGTGCTGTTCATTAGAATAATTTATTGTGAGATCATTATTTTCTACTCTGAAATGTGTAACTTTGGTACCTGCCCCACTGTTTTATTGACAGTAACTCTAAAAATAGAGAAATGGAGGACTCAAAAATTGCATTTAATCTTTAATGACGAAAGACTGTGATGCATCAGTTGTTCCATCAGAGTTTAGATTTTAACTGCATTCACTTAAGAAGAAAAAATAAACTTAATTATTACCCATTTAAGAATAGTACTGAATCCTTTATTTTTATTTCTACCTCCCAGTGATTCCCAGATTCATTATCGAATTGAATGGATCAGTCAGAGAATCACAAAATGGCTGAGACAGGATGGTATCTCTGGAGATCCTCTCCTGTTGATCAGAGCAGAGTTATGTAGAGCAGGTTGCTGAGGAGCATCTCTAGTTGGGCTTTGACTTTCTTCAAAACCAAAAACTCCGCAAGCACTAAGGGCAACATGCTCCAGTGTTCAATCATTCTCACAGTTGAGAAGAGCTCAGGGATCGTGACACTATGCATGTGTCCCAGGGACCTCGTGGATTACTTGTGTTGACCCTCCCAGAAGACATCAGTCAGTCAAGCAAACTTCCTCTTACATCACCTACATACTTATCATGAAAAGGATACATTCATAGCTCCCTCAGTCGGACCCATTAGTGAATCTTCTGATTTTCCCTCTGTCTAATCTCACTTTCCCAGTGCTCAGCCTTTCTGTGTGACAGAGAAAGATGCGGGGTACATTCATTCTGTAGTGATGAGAAAAGAACTGCTTCAAGGAAAACTAACTCTTGGAAGTTACACTCTGTTAGCACTCAGGCACAATATTCTTCCAGTGAAAGAAACAGAAAACTCATTTTGACTTTCAAAAATATTACCTTTTAGGTGAAAAATCAATAAAATAGAAAACTGCACTTTTCTAGACTATGAGGTTGCAAAGATTTTGATGAAATAGGAAATGAAAGCTCTGGGGAGAACTCCTTGTGGCATTCCACAATGGAGAAACTTATAAGCAGGAGGGAGACTGACTTTCTACATGACCTGATGGTGATAGGAACAGGGGGAATTACTTTAAACTAAAAGAGGGGAGATTTAGGTTACGTGTTAGGAAGAAATCTTTACTTAGAGGGTGATCAGCCTCTGTCAATGTCTTAGAGAAATTTGGGTGAATCATCCCTGCTGGCACTCAAGGCCAGTTTGGTGGGGCCCTGGGCAGCCTGAATTACTGCCTCGTTTAGTGGTTGGCAATCCTAATCCACACCAGGGGGATTGGAATTAGATTATATTTATGGTCCCTTCCAAGCTGTTCTGTGAGCCTAGAAGCACATAGGTATGCATGGAAGAAGGAGTCTTATCAAAGAAGATGAAGACAGTCCCCAAAATGATTTTTCTGCTCATCTTTAGAAGAGAAAACATATAAGGCCAAATTTGCTTTTTAAGTAGTGAAATACCTGTACTTCTTGTCAGGTGGAAACATTGTCTATTGATTAAACTACTGTTAAGAACATCTTATGTCCATTTCCAAGGCTTGGATATTTCCCTGCATTTGTAACCTTCAGGACTAAAATGACATTTCCAGAAAGCAGTGCTTTCAGCCTCTTTGCACCATGCTACCAGCTTGCAGTCTTGGCTGTACTAATAGTTACAGTTGTACAGCAATAGGATCTTCAATAGAGGGTACATTTCCATAGGAAAACACGAGAAAGAGTGTATGTACCTTAGCCCTTACACATTCTGTTAAAATTCATGCCTAACACTTTCATTGCTACTTTGAGTTAAGGTAGAAAAAGAATATAGTTAATTCCAGGATACACTGCTGGAATTTTGTGAAATTTCGTCTAAATATAAGATGAAACAGTATTTCAGAAAGTAAGGAAAGAACATTAGGTCTTCTTAATTCTGTGATGGCAATGTTTTTTACAACTCGTTCCAAAGTCAGTATTCACTAGTATTTGAAATATTATGTACTAGGGTTAATCTGAAAACAAAAGAATATACTTCAGAAGTGAACAGAAAGCAGTTATTACTGTATTGAAGAATATGAAGGTTTTTTTTCTTCCATGGTGCAGTAACAGAGACAGATTGGCTGACTCACAGGCCAGGCGCTAAGCAACAAACAATTCTTTCCAGTATAACAGAGACACCTTATATAATAGCTTATGTTCAGGAGCCACACTGCTGCAAAGAGCCATTTTCCTTGCAGGTATAACCATACAATTTCCCACTCTGTGTGTCAGCACTAGGCCCACAGGAACCACCATCATGCAAGTGGGGCAGATGAAGGGGGTAGAGACTCCTGCTTAGCAAAACCACGACTTTGAACAGTCACACATTCAGAAGCAATTGCATTGCTTGTCAAAGCAATTAGATAAAACTGTGCTCTGAAAGGGGCATCTGCTCCCTGTTATTTCAAAAAACACTCAGATTTTTACAATGTCGGATTTCATGATGCATGCCAGTCCTTGATCCACTGCTTTCATAATCCTAATCTTTCCCTTGTACAAAAGGAAGCACAGAGAGGAGACAGTTGAGAAGTCAGGACCTAGATCTCTCTTCTCATAGATGTTACATTCCCCACGATATTGCAGTAATAACTCATGCTGGGTCTCCTCTGTGCAAAGACTAAGAAATGCTTCTCTGCTACAATATGCCATGCTTAATCTCTTCTTTTTCAAAGGGGAATGACTGAGGGACTAAATCATTTATTCTGCATTAGAATAAATCTCTCAACTGTTCTATTATGATTGTACCAACTGCAGTTAATACTGCTTACTGGTGTACTAACAGTGCTACTACCTACAGAGGTAGAAGTCCTCTAACAGGCAATAAATGCAGGATGCAACACAAAACGATAAAATGAAATAGATAACAGAAAAAAGGAAAAAAATAACCTCCCCTCAAAAAAACCCACAACATCCAGAATAGGGATGTGAAAGGAAATTAGGAAATGTTCTGAACTGGGAGATTTATTAGTCTATAGATCTACATCTCTTGACAATGTAAAATTACACTTTCAGAGCATTATATCATATGAAGCAGGGGATAAATCTATACTGGCAAAGTTGGGCTAGATGACCTTTACAGTAAGACTCTCATTTTCTAAGAATTCCCTGGCTTCATAAGAGAAAGAGATTATAACAGGCTCATGGTCAGAAGTGAGAGAAGATAATAAAGACAATTTAAAGTAGAAAATAAACCATGACCCATAAACCAATCTTCACAATGCTTTGCTGCAATAGTGATTCTAGATTCTACTGAAAATTACAGGGCATATAGAAATAGATGCAAAATCTCCCATATCCAATACCTTCAATTTTCGTTTTAGCAACCAGTTTCCCAAGAAGAGGAAACTCGTGGTATCAAGCGGTTACTTTAAAGAGAAGCAATGAAGATATGGAAGTATTCTCTCTCACCTGTGAAAGCAATAATGTTCCTTGGGAAGAATACAGGTAATATTTCATACATTTAAAATAATTTAAAGATCCCTTCTGAGGATATAAAATATTGCTATTTCACAAACTGTATCCTTATTCAGAAGTCAAATATAGAAGTTGCACTGCACATCCACTCTCTTAAATCTTGAGTTCAAATGAGTGAGAATCTAGAACTGTCAGAATAAATGTGAGATCACTGAGACACTTTTACAAGGTTATTTTAGTTAAACACCAGTGTTAGAACAGAAACAATGCCTTATGCATCTGGGCAAATAACTATTTAAGTTTATTGAAATCTCTGTTTTACCACTCAGTTTCAACATTTTTTTTTTTTTTTGCCATGAGTACAGCCAAGCATTGGAGCAGGCTGGTCACAAGTTCATGCAATCTCTATTTTAGGAGGTTTTTGAGACCTGACAGGTCAAGGCCTTGAACAACTTTGTCTCACATCAGAGCTGGACTGCTTTATGCTGAAGACTGGAGCAGAGAGCTTCTTAAGCCCTTCCCCACATAATTTATAGTGGGGTTTTTTTGTTTGTTTGTTTTGTTTTTGACATACTTTTGTTGCCACGTGACAGATAACAGCAGAAGGGCAGTCTGACAAAATGGCAGCTGAACTGTAAGTGCAGATGAAGCAAAGGTGCGTCACTGAATTTTGACATGTGGAAAAAATGGCACCCACTGACATTAATTGAGTCTTGCTGAATGTTAATGGTAACCAATCAGTGGATGTGAACACAGTGAAGCAGCGGGTGGTGCATTTCAGCAACAATGCCATCGTAGCAGCTGTGAAACAGTGGGACACCTCTTCTGATAAAGATTTTCAGCGTGCAGGCTCATACAGGCTTCTGTATTTAACAACATAATTACTATTTTTCTTAAACATAGATTTATTTTGCTTGGAAAAGATCATCAAGATTACAAAATCAATCTGACCGACTGGGTGCCAACATTAAGACGTGCTCCTTATTGCCTCATTCATGTGCCTCTTCAATTCCTACCAGGATGGCAACTCCACCACTTCCTTGTTCCAATGTTTGAGCATCCTCTTTTTGAAGAAAATTTTAATATCCAATCTAAAGCTTCTATGGTTCAATCTGAGACTATTTCCTCATGATCAATACTCTTGTAGATGCAATCTCCTTTCAGGTAGCCATAGAGAACAATGAGTTCTCCCCTCAGCCTCCTGTTCTTCAGACTAAATAGCTCTAGATTCAGGAAGACACTAGATAAGACTTTTTCATTCTGTTTCTGTCTTGCCCTTTTTCACCTTAGTCTTTTTTTAATTATAGTTCTTTCCAGCTGTGTACCACAACAGAAGTTCTTCTATAGCTGAGCTATGCTAGAGGAAACTGACATGAGAAATGGATACTAACTAGATGCTTATGATGCTCCAGCAAAATTGGATGTGCTACTGTGTATGTTAAGAATTTTACCAGCACCTTTGCCTTTAAAATTTTTAAAAGAACTTCAGATTATTCTATAACTTCATATGCCTTCTCAACTTTGCTTCTGCTGCAGAATGTTGAATGTCTTCCACTTCTACACACGGACCTATATATTGGCACCGACTTATTGCCTTGTACCGTGTCCATTGATGAGAAAATAAACAAGGACTTGAAGCTGTAGAACAGGTCAAAGTGCTCTTTTTCATCCTCATAAAGCTACAGAAAACAGTAAAACAGGACCAGCATTAGATATAGAAGAATAGAATGTCAGTGTGGTAAGTACTCTGGTCACCTTCAGAGAGGAATATTTTATTTGTTTGATTTTGACCAGAGTCAAGCTGTGCTGGCCTGGATCTTTACAATTTGAGTTGTATCTTTGTGTACATGAAAATAAATTAGACATCCCAGCAGTTCAGACTACTGACTTGTCCTGCTGAGCTGCCTGCCTGGGTATCTACTTGGGGCACGACTTCAGAGAGCATTTTTCGGAAGTCCAGACACAGTGACAATTTTTTCAATTTTTCAACTTCTCGTTGCTCATAAAATTTTAATACTACATATACTGCTTTCAGTTTAACTTTGTGTTTTCCTGCCTTTACAGTGGAAACAAGTGGATATAAAATGGTATTTAGACTTCAAAAATCTAATTTCTAACAAAGATGCAGAGTTTTATAATTCTAAGGTGGTAGATAGTCTAAAATTTTGCACAATTATGAGCTATATTAGAAAATCTTTATGAATGTCACATAATTTCTGGAATTAGAATTTTTCAGCTGGAAATATACAACTGCCAATGCTTATGAACTTTTAAATATGCAAGTATCACTTTTAAAGCAATAATTTCTTATGAGTTTAAAGAAGGAGTTTGACACTTCCTTTACTGACAATAGATGCCTGTTCATCCATAGCCATTCAACAAGTTTCAGTATTGTACTGATAAAATATTTAAATGGATATGAAATAATCATGGAGAAAAAGCAATGCTAATTTAAATGCTAATAAAAATCATGGATATATTTAAGGAAAATATTTTTCACTATGCACTTCAACTGGACTTTGATATCAACTGCTAGAATTCTGTTCTGTGGTAATTACCAGTCTGATTAGACATAATGTGAAATTAGGGAGAAGAAAAAAAGACCCTTCATTTTTAAACACTACCGTACTTGGACTACAAACGGTTTTAAGGATAAAGTGTACCAACTCCATCTGTTGTAATGGTGTAATGAAATTCTAGATTTCAAACACCTACTTAAAATCTGTCGAATCAAATTTTCAATTTTTTTCCTCTTAGTAATTTTTTGTAAAACAAACATTTATCAGACAAAAATTCTACAAATGCTATAATGCGTATGATTGTAACAAGCTACTAGCTTCTTTCTTTT
The DNA here is from genome assembly GCF_038088225.1 of Cyrtonyx montezumae. NCBI lineage: Eukaryota > Metazoa > Chordata > Aves > Galliformes > Odontophoridae > Cyrtonyx > Cyrtonyx montezumae. The sequence continues at coordinate 46,773,579 of NW_027072034.1, read as the reverse complement.
GTGATTTTTTCCTTTTATTTTTCTTGCAGACTGCCTTCCATTATATAGTGCTTATTAGACACTTTTTCCATTCAGAAGACTTCTGCAACAAATTGATGGGTAGCTTGTGCACACATTTATTGGAGAACTCATATGCATAAGTCCTGCACCCTCTATACTACAATTAAAAGGTTTCATAAATACATGTCAAGATTTTTTGTAAGATATCTATGCACTTTATGTTAGAGTACCTTCTTTTTCCTTCCTTTCAGGCTTTTTGCAGAGAAGAATAAGAAGAGTAATTGAAAAACAACCACTCAGACAAAGACAGCTTTTAAAGTTTTCAAAATAAGGAGCTTTGGGTAAATTGTTCTCTATACTGAGAACGTTCAAACACATATATTTTGAATTGAACTTGTAAAAATCGTTTTCCTGTATTTCTCACTGGATAGGCAGGTGGGAAGCATGAAATTCATGGAAATATGCATCACCCAAGTAGAAAAAACTTATTGTTCTTAAAAGTTACTGCCTCATTTTCAATTCATCTCATTATCAGCTAAAACATGATTATCGTGACAGGCTCATAAACATATGTTCTTCATTTACAGTAGGTTCAGTAAGGTCACTCTTGCAACCAATTGAATTCTCTGTGTTCAGACAGATGCAAATCCACCAGATCTGCTGAGCAATCACACTGGATTGAACTGGTACAGATAAGTGAGAGTCTCATGAGAAATAGCAAGAAGACTGAAATTACAACCTGAGCTAAATCCCTCAAACTCATTGCCTCAGTGTCCTCACTGGGAAAGTAGAAAGGAGAGTAGACAGCTCTCTGTAGGTGCTCATCACAACAACTACTGACCTTATCTATTAGAGTTAAGAGCCACGGACATGTGCACTGATCATGTGAGGAGTTATACATTGCTGAAGAGGAAGAAAGTAAGTTCATTAAAAGTGCACACATTTCATTGAATTTGCAGGGAAAAAAAAACCAACAACAACCAACAATGAATGACTTTCATTTTGTTCCTCCTTCATTTTAAGTAAAACCGAGATATTAAACATAATGCATGCTGGACATATGTACATGACCATGAATAATACCATCATCAAAACGTCTATGAAACAAATCCTTAATTTCTTTCCAACATCTGCTCTTGAGCCACTTGATCCTGATGTGTGATCTTCAAAGGACGCCTCTTGCTAATAAACTAACTTTATTTTCAAGTACAATTAAAGTGACCAAGAAATTAACGTAATTCCTGGGTTAAACAATATTAAATAAACTGATTATCAATAAACCAAGAAGATACACTATTTTTGGTTATTTTTCCTGTGACAAGAAATTCTTTAGGTATTGCTAACACCTACATTAATAAGTGAGCGTACATTAGAAAAGGTAAAAGGATAGGAGACACAAAGGGTGCAGGAAAAAAGGGAAGTAAAATAAGCTTGCCAGTGTACATTTGAAAACAGTTTGTAAGCAAGGCTGCTTTTTCTTATACAATCCCTTGCTACATGCTATAGGTGGTAATTTTCTGTAGCAATATTATTCCTAGATTAACAGAAAAAGGTATGAATCTGGATAGGGGCATTATTATTAACTTGATGCAGAAATCCTTCTCACTCATGACATAATCCCCCTACTAAATAACCACATTATTTTCCTGTAACAAAAACAAAGCACAATGTACCAAGGGAATTCCTATAAAGAATAATATAATGAACTTAAAAAACTATAATCATGTGTCAGAGCTTTCATCTCTTATGCCCCAAAGGTCCAAGACAATTTTAACTGCATCATTTTGTATCTACAGTAATAGATCAGTCTGAGCACCTGCTTGCACACTAGATTAGCAGAAGCTCAAACAGTTTGCCTTGGCTTAATAAAAACATTAACACTTCATGTTAGTATTTCTTCAACAGTACCAAAGAAGAAAAATAGAATACAAAAACAACTTGGCTAGAAATCTGTGTACGATAGAAGTGTTTTCTGCAATGGAAAATAAAAGAAAGCAAAGTGTAGCAGAGGCTATATGAGAAATAAAAATTTCTGTAAGCAGATACAAGAGATGATTACTTCAGAGATACAACGCGTAGGGCTTTTCTTATCTTTTTTTTTCTTTTATACTCTTTATATCAGTTACATTCTGTGGATACAGATGGCAGAAGTTCATTATAAAGGCCGTAATTGAAATGTTCCTTTGACTACACTGTTTTTGATCATCACAGCAAGTCTATGTCATAAACAGAATTCCTAAAACCAGTAATTTAATGCAAATTTAGCATAGTGATGGTCAAGAAAATGCTAGACTACCATATTCTTATGATCACTTCAGAATAAAAGAAACCCACTTAGAATCAGCTAGCATTTTTCAGAAGACCATTTCCAGCTAATAAACAACAACCACACACTAAAAAATTACCATAGTAATTTTTACCACACCCTTCACCTCGTTTATGTGTCAAAAACAATATCAGTTCTGTTATGGGTAGCTTTTTGATCATAGATTTTTCTTTTCAGAGCCATGCATAAAAACCAGTAGAAGCAAGATGCTGAGGTCAGTAAAAGCTGGTTTTCCTGTAGGAAACCATCATAGTAAAAAAATAAACAAATAAATTTATATACATATATATATATATATATGTCAACCTGAATACCTAAATGGCTACACAACACAAAAGGAAGAAGACCTCAAATTGTAAGGGGAATTCATCAGTAACTGAATAGTCCAAAATTATTTAACATTCGTACCAAGGAAACTCCAAAGGAATGAAATTATTATTGAACAAAGATAACACAGAACTGAAACCCAGAAAATGACATGGATGAGACCTGAATGCTGAGTGAGCTGCATGGCTTCCATTACAGGGAATTCAGAAAAAAATAATAATAAAAAAAAAAAAAGAAAGAAAAAATAGGGGAAAAAAAAGAGAAAGTTGTGTTCTTAATTTTACACTGAATTTGCAAATTTTCAAATCAAATGTTTCAGAAGTTTCATTCCACAGCAGATACCAGTATGCTATTACTTCAGTATTCCATGTTACAAGCTTGGGGAATCACAGGGACTCACCCACATATCCAAAGCCCTTACTCTGACAATCTATATTTGAGGATGCTTCAGAATCACAGATTATTCAGCAAGAGCACCGAAGAAGTTTTGTGTCTCTACATGGCTGAGCATACAAGAACAAAGAACATAAGATACAGTTCATTGGATTGAGAATAGCAATCTTGCAAACAAGTGATTTGGAAAAGTGACAAAAAACAAACTAACGAACAAACAAAAAATACAGGCAGCAAACACATTCCCATTCCACATCTATGGCTAAAATCAGTAAAAACACCTGTAAATTTTTAAATAGAGAAGTAGTGAATGGGAATAGAAAGGTCACTTTCCTATGGCTCAGTCCTGGAATTTTATGTCCTGTTCTTGCACACAGACTTCAGGAAGAAGATTTAGGATACTCTTAGTTAAAAAGTGATTAGTTGAAAGAATCATGAGAGTGACAAAAGAATGTGAAAACGCACTCTCTGATGACCAACCCAGGATGACACACCATAAACAAGGAACTCTTGCACACCATGCTGGCAGCCAGGCTGCTTTCAGTGATAGGGCACTCTAAGGTTGTGAATGCTTTCTGAAGGGCTCCTTCCATTTCTCCAGTGGACAAATCCGTGTCCCAAGCTTCCTATTACTGTTCCCACTTCACGCATTCCACTTCACAGCCAGAGAGCTGATCAGTACTAATTCGCATTCTAAAGAACAAATAACCTTTATTTATCTTTATAAAGAAATGAAATCCCACTGAACTTGCAAAAAGAAGCTGAAGATTTAATAACACTATAAAGTTACACTACTTGTGGTAATGGTCCACAAAAAGGATTATCAGTGGTGGAAATTGTTGAGGTTCATTTTGCAGATAGATGTCCAACATATACGAAGAACACAAGGAGTCAGTTCTAGTTCTGTTCCTCAGTAATTTTTACATGAGAATTTTGAAGAATTTTCCAGTTCCGTGTATAGTGTTTATTCACACAGAGTTTAGAAACAAATCATAGGTTATGGAAGCAGACAAGGAAAAATGAAAATTATATTAAAAAAGTTTTGTTGTATACAAGAAATTTACTAACAAAGAAATGCCACTGAGAGATGATTATTCTCTCTAAACACTTAAGAGTATTTAAATTTACCATACTGTTCTTTATAAAATAGAATGTTCTGTTACACAAATAACTTATCAATTTTCTTCTGCAAATGTTTGATTGCAAGTTCTCTTGATTGATTAGACTAGATTACTTACAGAAAAGACTGCAGACATTGCAAAGAGGACAGTTTTGTTACACTTACAAACTCTGCTTGCCTCATGTATTATGCAACTACATATCAGTTTGCCTTTGCAAATTGAGATCTCCCCACAATTAGATTTCCAACTTGCAAAAAGTTCAAAACTGTTGAAAATAACAGAAAAAAATGTCTATCATTGTGTCTAAATTACTATAAACAAAAAAAAAAAAAGGAAAAGCAACAACCTCTTTACATCTGAGGATCTGATTTAATTGAAGTAGATCATAATAGTGAATGACAATCTGAAATTCATCAGACTCACAGATATACTATAGTGCAAAAAGGAGTTTTGGAACACAGTGGACCAACCAATCAAAAAGTCTAGAGGAATGTAACAGCGCTATCAGTTTCAGTTAATCCACACCAACTATGATACAATAACTTGCAGCAGTGTTTTACAGTGCTTCTAAGAGACAAGTTATCTGGGTCTTATATGTTCAATGGAGATCTAGCTGTCAAGTCTTCAAAGCAAAATTTTTGATGAGCCCACAGTGCTGCTTCTCTTAAACGCTGGCAATCTAAATAATATTCTCTGTGCTACTTTACGGAGGTAGCTTCAGTTATTTTTACTGTTTTTCTATATATCTGTGTGTATATTACTTTATGATGGCAGGTCTAACACGTAAATGCTTTTATGGGGTTGAACATCATATCTAAAAAATGTTGTGGCCTCTAAACTACATTTTCTTGACACATTTGAAAACTAGGAAGTTACTGGAATTTCCATTTTACATTCTCCTTGGGAGACTCCCTTCAAAATTATATAGGTTACAGAAATCTACTATTCCATCAATATTTAAAACTGCTAACTTGTAGTCAGCATGCAACAAAGCCTTCTCTACCTCAAAGGAAAAACAAATACCTCTGTCAAGTTTGACTTCCATTAACAGGCATTTTCAGTATCTGTGTAGTAAAGGGGTCATCTAACGTGACTTCGCATATTAAGGCGAAATAGATTCAGTCAGACTACTTCTTCCCTTTCCATTAGTATCAAACAAGCCAAGACAGAGATACCAGATTACATTTCAAAAATAAGATCTTTCTAGTTACAGAGTCACAGGAGTCCATTCTGCATTTGTAACAAGTTTAAAGCATGCTATTTAGAATCAAGTTATTGTCAGAAGGACAGAAATCAGTGCAAGATCAGCAGTTAAAAGAAGCCTTCAACACCACCACTACAAAAACATGATGGTCACTCATAACAAGCATAAAGCAACAAATACTGTTAATATTTTTACTCACATGGTACAAAGTGGTCTCTGGTCCAGGAGTGCCAATGACATCTTGTCTCAATGAATCCATTTGTAAACTAGGCAACAATGAGTAATGACTAGGACTATTACCCTTGTCTCCTTTCTTTTTTGATTTTTTCCCAGTATCCTTTTTGCTATTCCTTTGAAACATGTAGTCTTCTTGGCCAATTTTCTCATTGCTCATATAGCGTAGCAATGAATTTTCTGTTGAAGGAGAAGTAATACAAAGCATAATTATGATTTTTTCCATGTATCGTAACAGTTCTTTCAAAATATGTAATATTCTTACTAAGATCTGCTGTCAATTTTAAGACTTAAAGCCCTCTTCATTAGCAAAACTTATTTGCTTCTTTGGTGGATATAGCAATATTGAATCTTTTGGAAGGGAAAATTAATTATTCTTTTTGGTTTCTAGCTTTGCTGACAATGAAAACTTATATGAAATACATCAATAAATGTCAATGTTTTGAAGTTTTCAAAAATTAGCAGCGGCACACAATCATATACATATATATCTATTTTTAAACAGATCCTAGATTATTTAAATTGACTGTGATCTCATACATTTACAAGTAATCTGCTTTGAATGTTCACCCAAGCTTGTTCACTGCATCACTGACACTTTCCTTTGAATATTGTCCCAGAATCTATTTGCTTATATCTGAGAGATCTCCTGAGGTAGAACCAATGTTTATGAATTTAGGAAAACTCAACAGATACATCTTTCATGGATGTACCTGATCTTATCTAGTATTTATGTATACATTCAGTATTCACAGCCTCCTGTGGCATTGCTTAAAGCATGATTAAACACAGAAGGCCCTGTCAAGACACGTCCAGATCACTTACCTCTCCTACTGTCACGTTTTATTTTATTGGGATCTTCATAATCTCCCACCCAGTTATATTCTACTGGCATAGAAATAGGTCTTAGTTTCCCTAGAAACAGAGGAAAAAAATTGAGAACATGCACCAAAAGTCAATATTAAAGTAACAGTCTTGAAATAAAGAAGAAATTGTTAAGCCGCTGTTCTACAATATTGCTTATAAAGGAGAATCCACCATAGCCTCAGAACAAGAGATAAAGACAGGAGTTATGTTGTCTTTAACAGACAAGAAGCAGTTAAAAATATGCAGTAGATTTCTTTTTTTAAACTTTAGGAAATAAATCCAGTGCCCTACAAAATCCTCAGAAGACTGTTTATTGGGACTGAGAAATAAAATTACTTAGTTTGACTTTCACTGCACAATATATGTTTATTATTCTGAAAGCCCCTGGCACACACATATAGAAAACTGTTTTAAAGCATATATAGAATGAATTGTTGGTAAGAGAATCACATCCACATCACCACAATACCTTTGCAAATAGCATTTTTGCTGGGAGGTTTAAAAGATTCATCAGTCATTTAACAAAAATGAAACAGAAAAGCTCTACATATAGTTTCCTTTTGTAGCATTTCTTCTACAGAGACCAAAGTACATTACTAATGGAAAGTTCATTTAGATTTCAGAAAGCAGCAAGAAACAGAGAAGCTGAAGACTACAATATCTTTTAAGCTTTGATTTGGAAGTTGCAGGATTGATTTTTTAAATGCTGTCAACTATGATTTCTGCTCAAAATTTCCACAAATACAGTTGGAAATTCAGTGAAAGTGTGCAAGGCAACTTAGTGGCGTTACTTAAAGTTAACTGCAGTTAACTTAAGCAGGTTAGGTAGCATGTTAAAGCAAAACAAAAAACAAACAACAACAACAAAAACACATGTAAAATGGCATGGCATAGGGCAAAATGTCCATCTCACAGACTGAAAACAAAATATATTCAAAACAAGATCGGCCTTTGCCCTTTTATAAAGCAATCTACTGTTAACAGAACATAAAGGGAAAATATTTTGTTTCAAAGAGTTATTGGAGCTTAAAATAAAAAAAAAAAAAAAGTTTTGTTAGTTACATAAAGATCATCATTCTTATTCCACTTTGTTGATGTTAAATACACGATACAGTGAAAAAGACATTTGATTATGATGAAAACAAATATTCAAAAGTATCTACTTAATAAGAAGTGGCATCCATTGGAAATTCACCACTAGCATGCTGGATAATGAAAAAAGGGTTTTAAGTTACTGTAAATTACGTAGAAAATAAAGCCTATAAATTTCATATTCTCTCTATCAATTATTTTATCAGTTATGGACACACATTTAAGATTGTTTGAAGTCAGTGAGATTTAAAGTACACCATTCCGAAATTATTTCCTGAGTGCAGGTGCATTATCCTTGATAAGAAATAAGATAATGGTCACTTTTTCTAGAAATACAACCTTATCTTCTATGTTAAAATAAATAAAAAAGTATCCTACTGAAAGGGAAAGCAAATGCAAAACTAAAGATATAAAAAGTATAAAATCAGGTAAGTTGTGATTGTTGTCAAAAGCTTTAGACAAAAACTTTTAGACAAACTTTCTATAATATCTCTACCTGTTGAATGTATATACATACTTTTTCTATCTGTCAGTAAAATTGCAGTGAGCAATTTCCTTAAACTTAAGCTTGCTTTGTCTGCCACTGCTGGTATCTCCTTCATGTCAGCCCATGTGGAGCCCCTGAATCTGTTTTGACTGGTGACTACACTCAGGAAAATTTCATTGTTGGTATGTGAACTAAAGCTTTTCAAGACCAACTAGCAGAAATTAAATAACAGCTGTAAGCCAGCGAGAACATGAAAAAGAAGTTTCTTGGCTAACAGTGTCAAAAAAGCCAACAGATTCCTCACAGAGAAGTCATGGAGGACCTTGCTGATCTCTCACAAAGGAGGACTGTAAAGTATTTAAGAAAATTAACAACACCATGTAATTAATGATGAGTAGATGTTGAAAACAATTATTTCTCTATTTCTTGGAATTCTGTTTGACTTCCTCTAATAGGCTAGTATAAGCCAGAAGGATATTATCTTTGTGAAATCCTTAGGTCGTGCCTAGCCACAGATCTGATGTTAACAAATGGCATGTGGGAAACTTTTGAATTTAATGCCGGAATAGTAACATTTTTAGAAAATATTCTTAAGTAAGAATGGACTCTGTGATGTGAATTCATTAAAAAAAGGAGTAAGATCAAAAATGAAATGCTATGTAATAAAACTGAAAATCAGTCACTTTTTTAGCACTAGTCTTTGATCCATGTATTTATTATAACCCTCTCAGCTAATCGGAAAATAGGCTACAAAAACTGTCCTGTAATAAAATAATGGATTCAGCAGTCCTTGAACAAAGTGTCCTATTCCCTTTAGAATACTTGTATTAAAATTTAACATCTGGAACAGAGAGCACATCTCTGTTAATGGAACTGACCACATCCACCAACCAAAATACAGGAGTAATGAAATTAATATATTGACTTTGAACACTTAGCATTTATTTCATACAATATAGGCACGGTTAAAAAACATCTGAAAGCACTTCAAAATCAAAAGAGCACTAAGGATTTTGCAGGAGGATTGCATGGCTGCATGGAAACAAGTGCACTTTATGAAAACACATCCTTTAACATCGTGCAAGCACATTTCTTAAAGTCCTAAGGATACTTCATAAAGCTCAAGCTTAATTTGTATCATGGTTCCCGTGAGATTTTGGAGCTTGGCTGCATGATGTACCAAATATATACTTCCTCCTAGATTAAGTCTGTCAACTTCTCAAAGGGATATGATGTCAGGATTACTATAACAACTCCAAGATGCAGCTTGTTCTCAGTTTAATAATTGAAATAACATAGCAAATGGGGTGAAAAAAAACAAACATTCATGCAAGTGTTGAGCTAATACTAGGGCTGTCAAAATAACTTCTATAAAAGCAAAATTTCCTCTTCATTTTCTCCCATATTCTAACAACTCTACCATTGAGCAGTTCCATATGTAGCAATAGAAAACCAATTTTCCTAGTCCAAAGCCCAAAAAAGATACCTGGTAAAGGAAGAGTTTCAATAGATTCAAAATGTTTTGAGTTTTGAGGAGCAAAACTCTCATCAGAAATTGTTTCAAAGTTCTCACCATAAACAAGTTAAAATCCAAGACATGGAAGTACTATGAACAAACATGCATGTTTACGTACAAAATTATTTCTTGGATAACACATAGCCTTATAAAGCAGGGACTGCTATATATAGCAAGTCATCACCTTTCACATGCAAACTTACAGGATGTTAAAACAGTATTATGAAAGAGCATACTATCATTTCTGAAGGTAGAGAAAAATAAAAGAGTTTTACAGCATAGTACATACCATGAAAGCAGTATGCTGTATCTTTGTTCATCTGAAAAGGTTTTGATCTCTAAAATTACTTTAGTAATTTTTTTCTAATACAGAACTTCTAAACCTATGCTACTGTGGAACAAGTGAAAACAATAATATTGCCTTCTAACACATGCTCCTAAAGGTATTCATCAAGATATAGCTTAGAAGATGACACAGGGACAAGTGACTTCTTACACTTTCTAAAGGTCAGTGAACTCTCTATAAGGGGCAATCTCAGAATAGAGATCCTGCCCCTTGGCTGCTAACCCTTAAATGAGAGTGAGGAGGGGTGGACCCTGGGCCTGGTTGCCCAGGTGCATTGCTTGCAGGAGTGTGCCCTGGGTTAGCCACACCTTCTCATCTGGTACTCAATCACTGATTCAGGCCGTGACCTAGCAATCCTCATATAGCTACTCCTACACTTATACTGGGAGTGTGGTTTCATAGTGTGGGTTTAGTATTAACGCATGGGCTTCTGCCCATTTTTCTGATACAATGATACTGAAAAGTTATTTGAAAAATTAAGCTGATAAATTTATAGAATGCAGATTCAGAAAAATCACCAGTACAAAACTGGATTTACTATCCTTCTAACAATAATACATATTTCCTTGCATAGAATAAGCCATTATGTTGAAATTAAACAAGCTGTACAGAATTCTTAGCACATTAAATAGCCACTGGGATTATGTTTGTGCTTAAATACAAGAGCAGATGTATGAAAAATCCTAAAATCAACAAACTGTGATAATCCTTGTCAGATTAATGCCATACCATATGTTGGTGTACTCTCTCTCCTTCCAGGACCACTTGTTCTTCCTTTGTCATACTCATAGCAGTATAAAACTGCATCTTCTTCAACCACATTAAAACGCTTTCGATACTCCTGGTCAAGAAATGAGTTTGGAGATTCGGATCCTGTATGAACTGGTTTGCCCACAGTATGTCTGCCGACATCATCACACGGGAGATTTCCTTTTTCATCCCTTTAGTAAATAAGAGAGATTTTTTAATATATTGAAATAAATCATTCATTTATATTTTTATTTTTTAATGGGAGTACTTCATTAAAAAAGGGAAAATGTCAGTATGTAACACAAACTGCAAATATACACAATTGTCCAAAATCAAGTTCACATACTGAGTGTGTATGCATACGCATGCATCTACTAGTTATCTCACACATCTTTGCTCATTTGCTTCCATTGCAGACTGTATCTTAAAGGCTTCTTTAGAATAGAATCATACAAATAAAGTTCACGTGCGCCTACTCTTTTTACAATGACTTTTTTTTTTAATTTTTTTTTTTTATATTATACTAGCACTTAGTAACTTAGGGCAAGGAAATAATGTTGGTCTTTCGTGTGCGCTTCTAAATCAAATAGTTTTTTTGAATCAATAGACTTTTTGAATCAAATACTTTTAAGATATGGCTATATGATAAGCACGGACAAATTCAATCTGATTTCTTACAAACTAACCTCACAGCAAGAACAATCTACAGACATTTGATGCAGCGCTGTAGAAGGCAATTTGGGCCTTCAAGGTGTCACAGGTATACCCATGCAGTATCAAAAAGAATGCATGACAATTTATTATGAGCTGCTATCCCAGGACAGGAATTTATTACAAGGAAAACACTTCACAATCTACATAGAAAACCCCAAGCAGATTGCTCACCACCCATTCTATGAAAATCTAAACTACTGAAGGGCATCACTTAAGAGAGAGCTCTACCTGTGGCAGGAGCCCTCTCCTTGCACTAGGTAAATAAGGGCTCTGAAAAACTGCTGATATGGCTGTGTTTGGGGATGGCTGCAAAAAACCTAATGAGACAATCATTTCTGACCAGCAAAACTCATGGGAGGCTACTCATGAGTAGCTGTCTCCATATGTCCTCATTGTAGAGTTTCTGTTCCACTAGATCACCAAGTAAATGTATGTGGTTGTGCTGGCAGCTGTAGCATCTGTGGGTGTCATCACTAGGACAGCATGGTTTTGGGGTTTCACAATTTACACCAAAATATCAAATCTTTTATTCAATTCAAGGAATGAAAGGTGAGCATTTTATTTTTTAAAGCTTCCCCTTGGAACAGCAACAACAAACTAAGGAACAGATTCTGAACAATTTGATTGAATCCAAAATAAAGGCATGCATAAATATAATTAATCATAGGAAAAAAAAAAACCCACAAAAAAAACCCCCACAACAAAACTCAAATAAATGTCAAAACAGGTAATTCAGAAACACTGTATTGTATGTGACAGCTTTGTGAATTGAACTACAGTTCACTAGGTTCTAGCTGTCAAAGTGAAAACTGTACAGCTTAAAGCACCTTGTATTAATACGTATTATAATATTTAATCAGAATTGGTCCAAACTGGTGCATTAACAACCATTAAGATGTTATTAATAAATAGCCAAAATGCATGCTGGAAATATTAGTTTATAGAGCTAAACTTAAAAACTGCTGAATTATGGATATCTAATAAAAATACTTCAAGAAAGAGAATATATTCCTCATCAAATAATAGAAATATTTTTGTGGTAGTAAACATGATCAGCATCAGTACAAAGGCACTGTTTCTTTCCAGACAGTACAGTTTTGGCTGCAAGAGTGACATGTCTTTGCCACATAAGTGTACATTATAAGAGCAATTAAAGACTGTGTTTTGTTTGGTGTTTCTGCTTTTTTTTTTCTTTTTTAATCTCTGCAGAAACGAAACCAGACTAGACAGTATATAATGCAGGGATGAGGAAGGAAGATAGGATTCAGCTTATGGCTTCAAGAAAGGCCCGTGGTATCATCTAAATCATGAAGTAGAAAGTCACTTTCTTGACCTGGAAGGTTTTTTTCATCTCTCTGAAGAGTAAGAATTAATCACAGAATCATGATTTCTCCTCCCCACAAGGCAATTTAATTTGCCATCTACCTCACTCTCAGACAGCCCCCAGGAAATTCTTGTCAGTATCAGGTCACAAATCTTATTAATTGGCTAGAAGAGCTACTGGTAGAAGAGCCTAAGAAAAACTCAGGTACCAGAAACTCAGGTATAGGAAATTCAGATACAAGAAAGGACATGCTGCCCTTACCGGGTTTGTAAGAAAGTAAACTAAAAGATCATTTAAAAGTCATTTAAAAATACATTTAAAAGTAATTTAAAAAATACATTGACTGGATATTTCACATCTGATACAGAAATATTAGAAATGCTGGTTCCTCCTAAATACATCCCTAGGCTTCTGGCTGGTTACTGCCATCCTTCTGGATATATTTATATGCCGTAATTCTCCTACAATTTTAGGAAAGCAACATCAGTGTATATTACAAAATTATATTGAATCATTTAAGAATATGAGAAGGTAGGTTGATGAATCCCACACTAAGATGTAATCCTGAGAACTGCTCAGACACAGATGAAATGTGTATGAAAAGAAAATTAGTATAGCAGAACAAAGCAGCGCTATTGTTGTCAAAGCTACAAAGTTACTTGCTTTTATCACAGCCTCCATTGTTGCACCATAGTTCTTAGGCAAGGGAACAAACACTTTTCATAGTTACATAGTTAGCGTTTTGGACAGTTTTTCTCTTTTGAAGGAGAATGACTCTGTTAAGGCAGTAGGCTCTCACACAGTTGAGAAAACGAAGCACCAAACCTGTTAAAAGACTTGTCTGTTTTGCAGACAAGAGTCTGGTTGTTGCGGACCTCATTCAGAATATCTTCCCTTAAACAACTCCCCTGTAATATTATCAGCCTAATCCTGCACTGTCAGTCAATAATCACATAGGAACAGAATGGTCAGCTGTTCTACAGGTATCTTTGACAATGAATAGTAACTGTTGTGAACATTTTTTTTACCTCGGAACATAAGGTTCTGTTGGAGGAGGGGGTATATAAAGATCCTGGAGTGCAGAGCTGTCTCTTTTTGTAGGTGTGCTGATAGTGCTGGATGGTGTAGCAACACTGCTTGTAGGACTTCTGGGAATAAGAGGCTGGTTCGAAAGAGACAAAAAATCATCACAATTATCCTTAAATATTATTTACTTGTAACTGATATAGCTAAAGAAAAACTCTACGATTCATAAAGTTAAAGAAATAGCAGTTCTAATCTTCTATATAGTTTTAAACTGTCTGAAAAAAATAGCAGTTCTGTTTAGGGAGGTGCATCTATGAATGGACATGTATTGTGCATATAAAATTGGCTCATCTGATCGCATCTTTCTTTTTTCCCCTTTGCACAACTAGAGTACTGCCAGTGCTCATGAAAATAGTAATTAGTAGGGCCACTGGTGAAATCTTTATGAGTAAATAGCATATAGAATCCAGTGAATTCCTTTATTGACTAACATTATAAAGAATAAACCTAGTGTTTAAATGTTCATAAGTAGGCATTAAATTGAATGTCATCTCCCATCTGTTCTACAGCTTAGGAATTAGCTGTAAAAGCTTCGGTTTGTGTCTGCAGGTCCTATAAAGTCAGGTGCTAAATCCTCAAGAGCACACGTGCTACAATACTGAATAAACTGGAGATTATTATTATTCTTTACTCTCCTAGGTACACTTTTCACAAAGTAAATCACAGGTGAAAAAAAAAATTGCAAGATAATAATGCATTCCAGCTATCTTTCCCATCCAAAAACGACCCTTCCTCTTAAACACAACTTTATCTCTTTCTCAAATTAAGCATGATTTTGTCCTTCAATTTAGCTAGCTAAATAATGACCATATATCTGAAGACTTTATTAAATCACTGTAGGACTGGAAATTATAGCATGATTTGCTACCACTCTCTATACTGTTGCAAATGCAGAAAAATGAAATGAGAAGCAAATTTAGGCTGCTCTAGTCTAATTAATAATGTCTTCCTTAATGCTTCCTGGCTTGTCTGGTAGTTAAACATAAGCAGAAGAAAAAGCAAGTGTAGCACTATCTTCTCACACCATAAAATTTAAATCTAATATTAAAAAAAAAATGCTGAGCTTTGTTTTGTAAGAATACGTTCTCCTGCATCTTTTTGGAAGTGAAGTCTCTGAAGAAAAAGGTTTTGGGAAGACACAGTGTGCACAGCTATAATTTATGAATTAAATAACTGCTGGAGGGCACAAATTTCACACAGCATTTGTGACAGAGAAGGTCTGAGCATTGACCAAATGAATGTGCAAAAAGATCCTTCAGCCAGCACTATGAAGATCAGTGTATGACAGACAAAGAAAGCACTGTGAGAGCTACCAGTTCATATTTTCTAGATATTAACCTTGATACTCAAGAACACAAACATTTTCAAAAGTTTTTTCTTTAACAAGGTAGCAATGAATCCTTTTAAATTTACGCTCATCAAACAAGCATTCTCCACTGCATAACTTTTTTTTTTCAAACTGTAAGAAGAACGCATGCCACTTAGGAAACCTCAGGCATCCTTTAACTGGATTCTGTTGTGTTTCTTACAACAGAGCAGTTAGATTTATCTCGAATATAATGAACTGTATGTTTAAAAATTTATTGTTAAAACATTCTAAATGTAGACGTGAAAAGAGGACTATAAATTAAAAATATATTCTCTTGTTGAATGCAGAAATTCATCTCCTATAAACAATGATACTGCTAAATTCCTTTGTTGCTTAATAGAGATAAATGTGAGTATTCTGTAAACACACCAATGAAAGACAGCCAGTACTTACAGGAAGAGAGGGAGAAAGACACACATAAAACCAGACAGGTAAAAGACTTTACAACCACTAAAAACAAGGAGAAGACTGAAGACTGCAAAAATAAGACTAAAAGTGGTGGCAAAGCTGGGGGAAGAAAGGAAAAATAAATAAATAAATAAATAAATAAAACAAGGAAAACTCTTTCAGAGGAACAAAAACGTTATAGTTTAAACTTTCATGTGACACTGTAGCCACAGATGTTCTTGAAGCACTTCATAAAGCAATGCCTTTGTTTTCCCTTCCCAATACTTTGCATTATTATAAGTACACATTGCAGATTGCTGAGTGGTTTGTAAAACTGTTTTTCTCCTAAGCCAAAATAATTTTATCACCAGGATCATGTTTACACTTGCTAAGTCCAAGCCATTGTTGTTTATAACTCATATTGATAGAACTGTGAGAGGAACATAAGCTGAGTAGATGGATTTGCTCTTCAACATGTTGAAGAGGACAGCTTTTTATGTGAACAAATCAGTAAATAAGAGGAAACAGGATTATAGAGACTAATAATTAATAGAATTTTATGTTTTCTGTCACATGTGGAAATTCATGCCCAAGTATAACTGCAGATCAATGAGCCCATACCCATTCTGGCCAGCTGCTGGAGGGCTACAAAACACAGGTAAAGAATTCCCCAGAATCACCTGGACTTAGCTATTTAAATGCTAACGAGATGTACTTCATTTCTGGGATACAATTTTGATGAAACCTGAGTATTCTACCTTATAACATCACAAGTACTTGAGAATACATGGCCCAGCTATGCTGGTTGGCTTGTCCTCCAGAACAGTTCGATGGGAGACTGAAAATCAATGGAAGTTGCATGTTTTTGAGAAATGCAAAATTTGGATCATATTTTGGCTAGGTAAAATGGTTAGAATACTAAGTGCTACCAGAAAAGATAGCGTTCACTGTACAACACATATACACAAGAGCTCTAAAGGTAAAATAGTAATAAAATATAGTACAAGAGAATGCATAATCTTGTAGGATCACCCCAAAACTTACTAGAGTATCTTATGTTTTTTATGTACCTAGGTCACACCGCCAAACTCAACTCTTTGGATCATTTTCACAAAAGCAGAAAAACTTTGTTCCAGAAAAACTGGAACAAAAGGAGAAAACCAAATTTAAAGACAGGCCATTGCTATTTTTTTTACATTTATCGCCATTTAATTTGATAAATCAGTGAGTTATTTTAAAAGAAATGCAATGTGGTAAAAGCATTCAGATGTGCTTTCATGTCAGTAGCTAAACACACTGAGAGCACTGCAGTAGCTACCACCTTGTGGATCTAGGAGTTCATCTTTTATTTTGTAATGAATTAAAAGTCTGAGGCCCTCCTTGTTCAAATGGTAGCCTTCAGAACCTTCAGGGTGCAGGTAAGGTGCACCTTCAAGTCATTTTACACTGCAGTTCTGAGACACATCAATCATTCAACTTAAGTCAATCTGTGTGTCCGCAAGTAAATCAGATCACGTTCATCCTATAGGTCAATGGCAATCATTTAGTAGACTATATTATGCCATGTAGGCACACTGAACATAAAATCACATAGAACTCCAGCTCCAGTATGTCTGATTTAGATGCCTTGGAGAGCAGTGTTATCACTGAGTCAACTTTCCTCCAACGACTAGAACTTCCTCCTGCTGCAGTCCCTTTTGGCAGGCTGGCCACACAAGTGGGAATCCTGAATCAGCAATAAACCTAAAATGTTTTCAGGACCAATGATTTAAATACTTAACCCATGGGATCAACCTGACAGAGAAAGTTTAGAAGTTATGTACTATAACTAGAATATCCTCAAAAATATCCCACATAAAGCTCTACATCAATGTTAATCTCCAATGAGCAATACAGAATTCATGTTTCAATACACTTTGGAGTATTGTTTCTCAAACATTCTGGATACACCATTCTCCTTCAGAATTATTAGTCATCATGGATCCCTTACCAAATTGACAGCTATCCGGAAAATAGAAAATTAACTTCACTTACAACAGCAAAGTTTCTCCATGAGAGAGAAATAAGATGTAAAAAGTTCCTGTAATTACTGAGTGACAGCACATATGTATTGACTTGCACTTCTACAAGAGCTGCAGTACTCTGGTTAGCTTAGCCCTGTGGTCCCCTCCCTCCTCCTTGGTACCAGGAGCTAGCTCTGCTTTTCTCATTTCCAATCCTAAAGAATCTGAGATTGACAACTTTTGTTCTTACTTTTTTATTTTTTTTGTTTCTTTTTTCTATAAACAATGAATGTAATTAATAATTAATATGTATCATCTTAAATTCTTTTTAATGTTTTTTAGAACTCTTAGAACCCTTTATCAACTCCCTTGGTAGTTGCAATATATAGTTTGAGAAACATTGCTCCACACAAAGGCATACAATTTTTAAAATATAAACAAAACCAACACAAGTTTTTAAGTGGTAATATCTTTACACAGTATTTGCAGTAATAAACAGATTTTACCGTTAATGTATGTTTTCAAATTGGACCAAGATATTACGATTAACTGAACAAAATCTTTCCAATAACAAACTTTTTATAAGATGAACATGACATGAAGTAATGAAATTCTCTAGCTAAACCCAGTCAGAATTAATTTTAACAATACTGCAAAAAATGCCCAGTTCCCATGTAGTTAAAAGACAGCTAAGCAACTAAAGACTCAACAATTTAGTATTTTACTCAAATTTAATGATTAAAAAATGTAATGTCATGAATTCTAATCATATATTATTCAAATAGAATATAACATTGTCTATAGCTGAATGAAGGAAGCAGTATAATGAAGAAAAATACTGAATAATAATAAAAGCAGCATTTTTTCTCAGTCCAAGGACTCTGCTGTTGCTTCTTAGAAGGCTGAAATGTTGAACATAGCACAGTAGAGATATGATGTGTATCTAATGCAATATAGAGATTATTTAAAAAAAAAAAATACAGATACCAAGGTCTCAGCAATTTTTTAACAGTAAAATTTAATTACATATAAACAATACAGTGAACTACTTTAAATATACAAAAGATTACATTTAAATAAGTTTGATGAAGTGTGTGGCAGAACAGTGAAGAGAAGTCAAAAGGTTTTTTCCAAGTCAAGACACAAGATGGCAGCTGGACCTGCCCCCACCCTCACTGACATCAGTAAAATTCGCAGGGCTTAGTAAAAATTAGCTGAAGTGTGACCACTCCTTTTTAATCTTTTCAAGATACTGGATGAAGCGTCTTCACACCACAGTTAAAGTCTAGTTTTGTTTGACTAATTACAAAGAATTTTCCAGAAGAAAAAGATGGCTTTGCAGTTAGAGTCTCACTAACATGATGATAGCAATTCAGAGAATCTAAAAATCTTCTTTACCAAACCTTCCATCCTTGTTCGAACTGCAGTTCAGAGAGCCTTCCTTTGAATCCTCCCAAGAATAACAAAGTAGGAAGAAGAAATGAAAGAGACCATCTAGAGTAGACAAGTTTTATTTATGTTGTGATTTGAACTGCCAGCTGATTGCTCTGGGGACAGACAAAAATCTGGAGAGTTCCAAGATAATTAAATCACTTCTATCTTGAACGAGAGAAGTAAAAAAATAAAATAAATAAAGATGAAACTTATTTTTTTGTTTAATATATTCATTAACTATCAGAAGTTCACTAACATTGCAATCTGAAATACCAGTGTATCAGAGGAATTAACCAAAAGGTAAATTTAGTAAGACTTATCTTGCAGGCATAACATCTTAATATTTGTAGTACAATACCATATTAATGAATACCTTAAATTGCAAAGACAAAAAAATAAAAAAAATAACAAAAAAATCCCCAAGGCCATAGCTGCCTAATTCAGATTTTATAAAAGCACTAAAAAAACAACATAGGCTGAAAATCTCATGACTTCCAACATTCTGAAATGATTCCAGAATGTGTTGAGAAAGAACTTTGATAACTGCAAGAAGTGGGATTCTGATGGATATTAAAAGAGATAACCATCAGGTAGCTGAAAATAAAACAAAAGCCCAAGCCACTTCCTTTAATCAGGACACTGGGGAAAAGAGAAGAATGGATGTTTTCCTTTCAGTACTGATTGACCTTATAGATGGAGTTAACGCACTTGTACATACACACTTGTTATGTACTAGTTCGTAGCACAGCCATAGCTAGTTGTACTGTTCTTCTTTACATCAAGCCACTAGATATCAGTTTCAGGACTCTACACGGACTGTGTAGGATACTATGTGCCAAGTCACACCCCAGATTGATTGATATACTGGTCGCACCTCCATACTGCCTGAACTGGAAGACTCCTCCAGACTTCCTAATTTGCGGGCACACTTCCTGTTTCTCTGTGAAATCCAGCTTTTCATGCAGCTGCAAATGGCAAACCTCATGCCCCTACATAGAAACATAAACTAAACAAGCAGAATGCATCTTACCAGTGCCTAAACACTATCCATTTTCAGCAAAAATTAATCTTTAAAATTTTTCAATTAAAAAATCCCAGTGTAAATCTCAATGTTTCATATTTTAATAACTGAAATATTTACGTTTGTTCTAGCAGCCATTAAAGATCCTCACAGATGGTGTGCATACAAAAACTTAGTCTGTTTTTGTCAGCCCCCTTACACTGGGGCAAATTTCCACTTTTCCAACTCAGTCACTGCAATTTGTGACACCGCATTTTTCCTCTGTTCACCCCGTTTGCAGAGCCAATCAAAAAACACAGCAATCAGTTTTCAGATCCTAATTCACATTTTATTACAATTTCATCTCCATAACTTAAATTTTAAAGTCTCTTGAGGCTTTTGTTCATATTTAAACAGAATTATTACACTGAGTCATAATGTCTTTATGGTTTGTGTTTGTTGAATTATACATATGGTTCAATTAACTTAGCTCTGGGATGACAGCACAGTTATAATGTCCTCAATTATTTCATGATATTCTGATATAGGAAAAAGTGTAATCATAATTTTCCATTTCCAAAGGTGATGGAAGTACTGCTCTTCCTTTTATCATTTTTTATCTTTTTTTCCTGTTTGCTATCATGTTTACTTTGTCCTCTCTCACTAACTTCAAAGCGCAAATTAAAGAAATGCATATTTATGTGAATTTGGAACAAAATAAATTTTGGAACAGCCACAATGTTATTTCAATCGCAGAATGTAGTGGTTTTTTTTTTTTTTTTGGAAGATTCTTTTCCCCAACATTTTCTGTCTTTCATAATAGATAAATACTGGAATAGGAAAATAGGAGCTATTAAAACATTTTTATTAGCTGTATTTATTATCTCAATTTTTATATTACTATTTTTTTACTGTATATTTTAATAGCTATACAATCAATTATACTGTATTGTTTTTACTGCTTTTTATTGATCAAGCATACAGCAGCAATTTCACACTATGGCTGCATTTAATACCAATGAACTTTAACATCTGTTCACCTCTCATTTGCATAAATTAACAACAAAAATCTCCACAATAAGCAGCCTCTGAAGTTTGTCTTCATGTCACCCTGGAGCTTTTCGGATAATCTATTTAGGAAAACTGCTGTTTTTCACACTAAAATCACAAATTACAACAGACACACATGTACACTGCACACAAAAGTGATGATGTTCTGGCCTTTTTCCTGGTGTATCAGAATAGCATCATGATACTGCAACAATCTCCTTAATATTTACCTATGTCTCTATTTAAACTCATATTAGCCTAGAAAATAACCAGATCTTCAATGCTATCAGAAGAAAAAGCCAATAACGAATAAAAACATCTATGTTCTCTTTCACTTAATCTTATAGCATTACAGAAATCCTCTATGTAGACTCAGTTTCACCTTGTCTAACAGGGGTAATCTGCATTTGATCTAGCTGTCCACAGCTTTTTTATCATCAAATGGAGAGAAAGAGGTATGTGTATGCTCCATTCCGCTGTCAACTAAGGTAGATCAATTTAAAACTCATTAAGACGAATGAAACTGAGACTGTCCT
Organism: Cyrtonyx montezumae; assembly: GCF_038088225.1. Lineage (NCBI taxonomy): Eukaryota > Metazoa > Chordata > Aves > Galliformes > Odontophoridae > Cyrtonyx > Cyrtonyx montezumae. The sequence continues at coordinate 46,752,013 of NW_027072034.1, read as the reverse complement.
GTTATATAAGTTGAAGAGCACCTTAGTATCTACATTGAACAAAAGATAATTCGATGTAAATAAGAGCCAAATAGAACAAACTACAAGAAATTTTGTTTCTAGAACTGAATGTGGAGTTTCAAACATGCTCACAGCTTTATCTCATGACTGTTTTCACTGTAACAGGCCTATAGGAATCCTCACATTCTTTCTAGACTTTGTTTAGATTGTTTTTGTTCAATTTCTTCCCACCCTTTTGATTTAATTGCCTACTTGCTAAGGTCAATAGCTTGTTGCATAAATTTCTGTTGTGTAATCTTCAGTTGAATTATTCTGGAGGCAAATGATAGACTGAAGTTTATATACTGAACCAAACTCATCCAAAAAGGATACCAACTGAAAGCATTTGAGCTCATTTAAAGCAGTGAAGCAATGATATGCATTTTTCATCTGTACTGATACTCTCACTAAAGCTATGATAAAAAAGCATAGCCTTCAAGTATGGACATTCATAGACTCTAATCAGGCATACAGATCAGCAATTTTGTGTTTAGATACTCATTTTTGGTTGAAAGTTTATGTCACATATATTGTCAATGCTTTATATCTGGAGAACCAAGACATACCGATCTTTTATAAACTTATTCAGTTTGACTGACAATGAGGTATTCAACGATGGTAACATAAACGTATAAAAATATACAGTGGAAAGAAGTTCTTCAATATATCAGTTCTTTTTACGAATCCACTATTATTTTAAAAGGCAAACACCACAGCCATTAGCAGTGGCATTTCCACATCTCATTTTCTTTTCTCCTGAACTAGGTGAAAATCTTTTCTCTCTCAAGTGTACTTACTTTTAGATTAGACTTTTTATTGTGGCAGTAAAAATGTACTGAAGAATGCATTTGTTATGTAAAGAAAATAAAATTCTAAACATTGCCCTATCTGAACTGAATTTAAAAAAGAGATTATTTTTTCAGTTCCATCTGTTGGTTACATACTTTCATCAGTCTGAGATAACTTTTATTTCCTAGAGAAATCCATCACACTAGCATTTTATCCTAGAGTGAAACATGAAAGCTTTAATGAAACCATCTCATGGTTTTCAGCACATTGCAGGTTTACTAAAAATAAAGATCCAGCTGGCCATCCTCTACTAAACCCATGTGCAGTGGTTCCTTCTCAAGGAAAATTTTGAGAAACATGCAGATTTATTTATATGGGCAAATTTTGTGGTCAAGTGTTTTGTGGAAGAAAATCACTGCATACATTTTCCTACAATTTCATGACCAATCAAACTGAGTATTAAAGATCTCCTATGTCTCTCTTTCTTTGAAGTTATAATGTATGGAAAGCTTAACAAGAAGATAAATGAAAATCTAAGTTTCTTAAGTATGCTTTCTTCCCTATGGCTAGGGAAGTTTTTGGGACTACTTTTCCACATTGCAAAGCACTTTGCTGATAACTTATGAACTTTGATAAGTTCTACTAACAGGTTTAATTTCAATTGAGCCTATGAGAACAAACTGCAGAGAAATCATTTCAGAAACAATTTTTCAAAGCATACAAGAGTAAATCCATATGCTGCTGAGATGAAGCACAATAAAGCATCACTGAGATAGTTTATAGCTAAAATGATGGTGTATGACTTATGATTAAGCTTCATTACCTGCAGAGCAAGGGGCTTCCATCTCATATTTTTCAGTAAAGCTGGTGCTGAGGTAAGCATGCTCTGAGGTCGCTTTTTCAAAGTTAAGATAACACCACTCGGATCCTCTCGTAGTGCATTCACCAAATTTTTCAACTGCCACCCCACCTGGTAACCAGTAAAATCATTACAATAAAATTGAGGTACAATATTCAATATGTAATGTTCCCTTTTTAAATAATATTAGTAAAATAACATAATAGGAGCGTATATAAATTTTAAAGATAAACTCTAGAAATACTAAAAGAATTACTGCATAAAAATAATGTCAACTAAAATAATTATTATAATGCATTCAGATGGATATGCATAATTTCACGTTTCAGAATTAATAAACTATTGTTACTGCACTGTAAAAACACAGTCAAACCTCAAAGTGTTTTTAAAAATTGCTCCATACACAGACTTTAGAAACCAGAAGGTTAAAAAGCCCTGGCTTTTGCTCATACACTTCAGTTGAAAACTGAGCATTTTATTACTCTATAGTTACTATTTAAAGTCCACTAACCGCATGCAGTCATTCCACTTCTAGTTGCTTATGCAAGCACAAAACTTCTACCCTTCACCACGCTATAAAAATAAAATCAGAATCACAAGGCCTTTTCTTAAATAGTACTTTCCTGATGATTTCAGAAACAAATAGCAAATCAATGACAGTCTAGTCACTACTTGAGTATTAGACCAAAATACAATTTTCCTTGTTGAATTACAGCATGTTGAAACATTCTAAAATTAAAAACTTGACTAAAGTGGAAAGTAGCAAGTTTTTATTTCTAAGCAGAAGCTTTATGAAGCAGAAGATTTATGAATCATTCACTTTGTATTTTTGAAAAAAAATTTCTTCAAATATTAAAACAGCACAACCATTGCAACAGCACCTGTCTAAATAAAGCTTGAGTTCAGACATCTGTCTTGAGATGGATTAAGATATTGTACCCTTGCATCTTCAAGTCTGGCACATAGAGTTACGGCACACATAATCATATGTTCCTTGAAAATCTTGGCCTGTATACTTAGAAAATGAATATTTTGGTAAATTTGACAGCTTTCCTGCCTTTATCCTATACATTTACAAGTGTGCTTTCCTGTTGTTTAAAGGAACACAGTTGCAAGCATTTGTCTGCTTTCGGAATTGATGCAAGAACCGTGTTAAAAAGAAAATTATAAAATTGAGATGAGAAATTCTTTCTAAAAGAACTTCTAGAGGTGTGCAGTGGTAATGATACATTATATCTTGCCCATATATTTGAAAATAATCAAACAAGCAACGTGAACAAACACAATGCAGATCACCCTTATCATTGACATAACGATATAAGAAACAAATGTATTTGAAACCTATATTTAAGGTACACCGTTGCTACTTTGTTTATTTATTTTCACCTTATTACCTATTACACCAAAACTCACTTTGTTTTCTTAACATGGCTGCTTTTAAGATCTGATACTCTCACATAAACATGCAACTTATGCCAATAGTAATACATCAACAATACTGCATCAAAAACATGGTTCAGACTTCACCGCTTTTGCTCAGCTACTGTGAACCTACCTGTCTTTTTCCACCACTGAAAACTTCATTATATCCAAGATGTACTTTTTACAGCAGTATTATTGTAAACAAAGAAACGGGATGTTGGCAACACTTATGTTTTTTGAATATTTTCCAGCTTCCACAGAAGACTTCCAAACATGCTGGAATTCTTATTTTCAGTCCCCTGTATTTGGGATATGGCTATTATACTTTGAATATAATTAAACATGAACAAAGTCAAGTTTAGCTCAAAATCTACATTCTGCTGAAGTCTCCATCCTCTTTCAATTGCACTGAAACCAAGTTTCTGCAAGTACAAGCTTTGTGTTTTAATATCACAATTTCATAAAAAATACAACACTGCTTTCAGAGACTTCCACTGCATATTAGGAACAGTCTATTACCTACAGTTCCATAGCATTACATTGGGCATCCATATCGTTCCATTTGCACTGTGCTACCCAAAAGAAGAATTAGAAGCCCACAGTTCACATAAGGTATCTCTGTAAACTACCAATGACTAATGTAAAAACTGAAGACAGTCTTACGGAGAGGAATACTTCTACTGAATAAAGAAGCACAGGGAGCCTGGAGGAGAAAATGATGTGACCCTAGCTATAGAATCAAGCAGTATATTTCCTGCCATTTAAGTTGGTAGGATGCTGCATGGGAAGACTTTGCTGTAAAGCCATCTGTTTATCACTGAAATAGCCAGAGAGATATAAATAAAATTGGTTTCTCTTGCTTAAGCTAGTGGCTTTTAAATTATTTTAAGTGCAAGGTCATACTTTGCAGAAATAAACAATATTGTGTATTTCAACTAGGCTTTATGTTGCTATAAATGGAAGATTAACTAGTCTCTTTATGAGAATTAGGGAGATTAAAGAAAAAAATCACTTCAAAGCACTAGATCTGATGTATTTAATTTAGAAGCTCATGAATATAAACAATTTTACTCAATTTTCTTAGAAAATCTCAGAGTTTACTATGATTTTCAAATGACATTCATCCTCTGTTTTTACTTGGTTTCCTATCAGGAGCTTTCCAGCAGGTCCAGGCAGTCTTTGGCTTGTTTTCCATCTTCTGGACAGAAATGATCACATGGGTCTAAGAGGAACGAGGAACTTTAGAAGAATGTCCACAATCAACTGAAAGAAGCTGGTATCCAAGAAGGAGACATGATTTTCATTTCCTACATTGTTCAGGTACCATCAAAATTCAATTTGATAGGGACTATACAGAAGTAATTTTATATGAGGTTAGGCTGGTAAGAGGAAAAGGCTATGAATATATCTGGAACTGAAAATGCTTTTCCACAAATTTGCTTTAGAGCTACATAATCTAAATATTTTTCTAAGTATGATTTAAACTTATTCTCTTTGGTCTCTCCTCGGGGTCTTCAACTATCTCATTACCATCACAGCTGTCAATTCTCAACTTCTAATCATCAAGATTTTTGGCACAGCTTTTAAAGCCCCTATTATATCTTATATCTTGCCCACGTACTGCAAACACAGGCAGTAATAAAAAAAAGTTTCCTCACTGGTCTGGGAGTTGAAAAGTAAGAGGATTATTTTCCAGGCCACTTTTCTTGCTTTATATCATCTGAAGAAATTCATTTTTTAATCAGTGCACTATACCATCCATGTACTCATTTATAAGAATGAAGAAAGCCCCCATTGTTAAGCTGCATGTCATTATAAAAGCTGTGGTCAGATGTTCTGTTAGTGGCAGCCTAAACCCAGCCTTGGGTTTTGCTCTGCTGTGCCTGAGTCTCCAACTAGGCTGCCAGCACAGCTCAGCACTGAGTGCAGGGAGAGAGTTTGGAGAAGGATGGAAGAGAAGAAATAGGGACTCGAGCAGCAAAGGAAGGTAAATGCATAGATGGGGGAAATTGAGCAAGAGGGATAGGAGTGAGCACCATGGAATGACTTGATTGTAGGTATCCTTAGATGCATTACCAAATAAACTACAGTCTGAAAAATCCAGAAAAGATTGCTAAAGGAGACTACAAAGCTGCAGCAGAAATTGAAAACAGCAGGTAAATCTAATGCATACTGAAATTACATCATATGGTAGTGGAATTATCATAAAATGACAAATAGAACAGAATCCATACTTTTACAGGCATATTCCTGGTCAAAGGGTCACCAGAGTCCCATGAAAGTCAATGTCAGAATTTCTGTTTCTATGAATACTCTTTTTTTCCCCCACTTATGTTAATTAATTCCTGAATTGCAGATTTGTAAAAGAGAAAAGGACTAATATATTTATACTTTTGAAGTAAAAGTAATATTTTCCTGCTAAATATAAACTGAAAGCAGTCTGCTATTTTATTGCTGAGCAAATATGGAAAATCCACTCTGCCATTTAATTTTAAAAAGTTACTAGAACAGAAAGATAATAAAAATTCTTATTCTTTCAGTGCTTGTTGTAAGTGGAATGCAGCCAGAACTCTTTAACATATTGACCATTACAAGATTCAAGCTTTAATCATTTTTGAGCTAATAAAAATAGAATTTCAAGGAGGAAGGCATATTCATCTTAAAAATTTTTCTTTTTTTTTTTTTAAAGAAACCCCCTTGCTCCCAACTTGTATCTTGTGAATAAAAACTAGTATTTAAGAAAAAAAAAAGAAAAGAAAACCTAACAAAACAGAAATCCACCGCACTTCATTGTCTATCAAATCTACCTGACTGTTGAGCAAGTCAGAATATGACAAAGAACTATCTGGGTTCACGCTGTTAAATTTGAAGATTGATTTCCATGAACACTGACTACAAGTGAGGAATGGTCAGCTGGCAGTCCTGTGAAACAAATGTTAGTAGCAATCCTTTCTCCCAGCTGCAGATGCCTGAAAAGGTTAGAAAATAAAGGAAGGCCATAGGTCTTCCACCTCCAGAAAACATTATAGGGTGAGGAAATCACAGAAGGATGTTTGCAGCATGGACTACCACAGAGATGAAAGCTGTATATTTATGTAGTGAATGAAGTAGTGTCAGGAGGGTAGCAGATGTCTTTCAAGGATTTATCTAGCTTATTAGGCTAGAATAATAATGAAATCCATGCTTATGTAACAGTACTCTCCCAGAGAAGAGAGATACATAACACTGTGATTACATTTACTGTAATTCTAATTAAGGAATACCTCTGATTTACTATTTAAATGAATATGATTATATTTTACCCATTGTTATAGATGTTAGGTTTTTTTTGCACCCTTAGAATGTTACTGATCACATCACTATGCATCATTGTCTAAAGCCACATAAACCCTGTTTGTATACAGATTAAAGAAAAATCGTATCTTGAAAAAAAATCCTGTTGTTTTATTAAAAATGTTGCTTATTATCTCTAAACTATAAGTCATTTTAATATCCAGTTTTGGCTACATAAAGCTAAAGCTCACAATTAAGAGATTTTCCTATGAATAAACTAAACTATGACCAAAACTGAGAGCTAGATATCATCAGGTCTCATTAAGCTACCGTAATCATATTTCATTTTCAGAAAACATATCTGATCCAGAGAATAGCTTCTGACTAATTTTATTATCTTGTTCCTTTTAAGTATTTGTTCTGCTCTGCTTCACTATAAGTCAACAAACTTCACAAATATTAGTAACACAACTATGGAGCACCACGTTAACCCAGACAAGCAACAGAATTCATGGAGCAGCAGAAACGTGAACAATCCAGGAACACAGAATCAGAACTGTATTGAAGCTTGGACACTGCTAACTAACAACGCATATCTGTCAGTTCAAAATCACCTCACTGTTTTGCTTTTGAATCATTACTAACTACATTCTAGGACAAATAAATGAGGATATTTGTAAGGAAGAGCAAAGACTACAAGTATATGGATTTGAATATGACCTTTTTCACAAATATTTGGTGACAAGGAATGATTTTTGAGAAAAAAAAAAGGGGAGGGGGTTGTTTCCCTGTTTTAGGATACTACTATGAAAAAAAAAGCTGAATTTCAGTTTGCTTGGTTTTTATATTTCTCTCAAGTCTGAAGCACTTCTTCTAGCTTGGTACATGGGATTCCCCACAGCTACCTGTTGCCTCCAGCACAACGGCTATAAGGTTCCACTCTCCTCAACCAGGGGTACAGACCAGCAGAGGAGACAGACAGGTCTGGTAATTTGGAAGCCTTCCACCCACTCAGGGAATGTGAATCTCATCATTATTTAGCCTCAGAGGGGTTAATTCAGTCTTTCAAGCTCAAGTACCAAGATCTGTAGCAATTTCAGGTGAAAGGCAAAGTACCATGCTGACAGAAATACTCAGGTAAGAATCCCAGTCATCCAAATGGCAAGAAATCATCAGTGCACTGCCTTGGGAGCAGGGAAACGAGGATTCTGGTTCCAATTCCCGGTGATCACTTTTGTGCAATATAAATACAACTTACACACATCCTGCAGGGAACAAGGTCTTGAAACCCACCCTGTGGTGAGCAGGCCCTACCTCTTATTCAACAAGGGTACAGACATTGAACCACGATAAATAAAGATACTGGCCTCATTTCCAGATGCTTCCAAGGAACACATGGAGAGCATCATTTCAGTGAGACTCCCTCAAGGGACAGAGACATTTCAGTATCCCTGGCTGGCCACAGGTGAGATATCAAGAAAATTCAAGGCTGAGTAGAAAAGTGCTGATAAATGCCTAATCAGTTTGTAAGAGCTGAGTGCTCAGGAAGGATTTAAGCAGACCAGATCAGAACCTGGTTTCACACAGATTACTCTGCAGTATAGATGTGAGAGGCCTCAATCCTCATGGCGGAAAAAGTTAAGTTCTCCAGCAGAAGGAATATGCTCCTCAGGAAGAACTGCATTATTAAGCCACCACAGCCACATCTCCCTTACAGTAATTCTTTTGTGCACTTACATCACACAGCAGAAATTTGAGGCACGCATGTGTATGCATTGCATGTTCTCATGTTTAAATTTCCCAAATGGCTGTTTAGGAATTTAAATAAGAAGTACACATAAACATGTGTGCTTACACACACATAAATACATTTTTTTTCATGTTAGATTTACATTATGACAACTTAACATTTTAGAAGGATTCCACTGAATGAATAATTCCAACAGCCTTTGACCCCTGCTCTTTTCAATGTATAAATTCATTGAGATCCACAGCTACCCCCACAGCTACACAGTGCTTGAAAAAGGTCTTTCTTGAATCTGACTCATATAGCAAAAATAAATTATCTAGTTTACCTAGAAGTTGTAATGAAAAATTTAGTTTTCAAAGGTTACCAGTATCCAAGCAAACTGAAAAAAACACATACCAAACTAAAAACCAATCAACAACAAAAGCCTTTAATTAAGCTGGAAAGCTAAGCAGCATCATTTAACTAAAGGAAGGAGGGAAGGAGAGGGATGGAGAATTACAGGAAATTGCCATAGTAAATCATTCATTGTTTAGCCCTGAGAGTTCTTTTTGTTCCTGTTTCATTTTACTGCTATTAAAGTGATCATTCATAGACAATGTGTAGTGTTCAAGCCACTGAGGTGTTCTAATCCAGTAATGAGGGTTTTTTTTAATAATAATTTATATAAGCAGAGCACATGAATTCAAATCAAGCAGAGAATTTCCTTGCTTTAGTTTTCCTTCCCTCATGACACAGCATTAATTTGCTTTTCCTACTGCTTTGATCCACTTCTACAATTATCCCAATCTCTCACTCCCTGTCACCTCCCAACTTCATCAAAGTTAATGAATCATGCAGCAGAAGATCAGGCTGAAAGCTGAAGATCAGTTGTGCAACTTGCAGCTGCTACCTGTGGATAGCACAGGGGTATTCAAAACGACTGAGACTAGCACACATTTGGTGCAGGCTGTGCACTACTGTACTATCAGTCAGTTTATCTGTATGACTTTGAAGATGTCTCCTTATCCTTTGCTTTTCTACAGCGTACTTTAATTTTCAGTAATCTCAGTTAAAATAAAGATTCTTAGCAGCAGAATAATCCCTGTCCTTCTTTCCAAATTCACATATATGATCTTAAACTAACAGCAAGCTTTTTAGCTTGTTCATGTAGGACAGAAAGTTCAATATATATACTTGCGCTTTGGTTATGTATATGTTATATATGTATTTAAATTAGAAATATATTCATAAGGATTTGGCAGTGCATTGTATTTAAATATTTCTGTTGGATACGTTAATGCCATTTAAAGAACCTCTTACAGCTGCTTTTTTAAATAGAGACATTATTAATGTAATACGGGAAATAAAGCAAAATACAGAACAACTTTAAAAAATGAAATAATTAGAACCCATACTCCTACAGTAAATTTTGTCCAGAAAGATGAATTCTTCAACTGAAACTCAAAAATACTACACAAAATACTGCAGCCATCCTTACCAGATATACATATATGAGTATAGTCATAAGAACAGTTTGCGTGAAACCACTTGATTTTTCTAAGGAATCAGTAAATTGGTTATCACCAGTGGTGAAATCATGAAGACCTACCAAAAACATCTACAGAAAAATCAACCGTTACTGCAGTAGAATTCTTAATACAATTATAGTTTTAAAAATGGACATTAATATCTTCAAATCAACCCAGGTGTGGTATCCACACCATTAATTACAAAAGAATATTATTTTCCCAAAGAAAAATATTGGAAGAAATCCACAACCTGATGAATGGTATTCATATGTTTGTCTAGTCACATGAATGAACTAACCAGGCTGCAATAACACAGCTGCCTATTCAGAGGTGTTACAGACAGGACAGAAAGAAAACTATGTTTTCAAGAGATTGTGGGGTTGAAGGAAATGGCTACAGGTTTTCCATGACTGTAATCAGTTGGCAGAGTAAATTACCAGGAATTGCATGCATTAGCACTGATTCATATCTCATTCCTAATTGAGGAAAAACATCACTAGAACCAGTTTCTTCTGTTAGTTCCTCCAAAGCTTCCTCTAGTAATCAAGTTTCTTGCAGCTGGACTTCTATATATCTACAAGAAAAGCATCCTGATCCCACAGCTAAGGTTTATCATGCCAAACACATGTCCTTATAGTGCTGCATTTACATAGCAGAGGGTACAGACCAGGTGCTCTGGAGCATGAATCAAAGAGCACAGTGAAAGTGGGATGTTGGTATCCACTTCACGAGTCCAATCCTGACACTCACAAAGACACTACCACAATTGTGGTATTCCTACCACAATTATGATTTAAGACTAACCCTTCCAGTGTTCCCTTTCTACTTGAAAGCATGGCTTTAATGCTTTCAGCTAAGCTAAATAAGCCATTTGACTTCAGATAGAAGCAGTCATGCATTTAAGTATTGTTATCAAATGGAAGACAGGTAGCTACTGAAGAGCACATGTGGCTTTCTGTTGCAAATGAACTAGTTCCACTACCTCCTCAGGTGTGTAGGTAAGTGTGAGAATGTTGTGGAAGGAGCAAAGGAAAATTATTTAATGTTCAGTAGAAACAAGATGTAGCATGTGTTGGCCAAGTCTCTGTTTAACAGGTGCAACCATGACTCATTTGTTGCTTGATTTGTCATGACACAGTTAGAAGAGCAAGTGGATGATACTGTATGCTTTTTGCATAAAAATAAGGCTGCACTAAGCAAAGCAGTATGTGCATTTCGCTTGTCAACTTTGAACAAGCCACAGAGATAATCTGAAGACATATTCATCAAGCAAGAACATCCACAATTTGTGCTCCTGAACAGTGGTGCTCAAGTTTCACAGTTCTGAGATGCATAGGGAAGTACTCCAAGCAGAGATGCTTTATCCACGGAACCTCTGCTAGTTGGTTTTTTTTTCACTAACATTTACTTTAGTTAAAAAACTATTTGCTGAAAACTAAAATGAAATTCATCTACATACATAACATGTGAGCACTTTCCAAATTCCATAGAATCCACTCAATCCTTCCTACTCTTCAGGATACATGAGCATCCTCTTTCCATGGAGAGTATTTCTTGGAAAGCACAACATAATTCATCTGTATTTGTCAAGTTTCTGTCTGTCTCTCTGTCTATATATAAAATCTATACTAATATAAAAACATTTGATTTGCACTCATCATGGGAAAATAAAATCATCTTCCCCTGCACATTCAATTTCTGCAATATCACACTCCTGACATTTGGGATATAAAGTACTACATTTATTTCTGTATTTGCACATGTATGTGAAAAAAAACAAAACAATAACACTGTGAAAAAGAGATCATTAATAACATCACATGATCTCAACATAAATTCCAATTTGTTTCATTTTAGAGGATCATGACAATTAAGTTCCTTTATCAGTACTGTACAACAATGATGAAGTAAGAATAAAGAGATTAACTGAAAAAATTGGAAAGAATTTGGAGGACAGATTACACTCACCACAAATCATGGTATGGTCCTCGTATACTGACAAACTACAGAGAGCTCATAACAGAGTCCTACAGAGAACCAGATTATTTCCATAAAGAATTCCATTAACATATCTGAGTATACCTAAAAAAGCTTTTAGCTGTAAATCTCACTTATTCTTAAAATCAAATATTCTTGTTAACATTTATTAAATCATTATTAACAGAGGAAGCCCAAGGATCTGGAAAGAATTAAAACCACAATCCAGGAGTTATTATTTTATCTCATCATCCATAAATGCACACACATACGAGCAATAGAAGTTGAGGGCAAGACACATTTCTTTTGAATATTTATGATTTTGCTGCATCATTTTATTATTCAAGTCAAGAATCATAAAAGAATAAAAATGTTAGTTTAAAAGAAAGATGTTAATGGAAGCTGTTTTGCGAGCTTTCAAACATTTGACATCAAAATCTTGGACTGAGATTGCTGTTCCCTCTACTGTCCTGTCCCTTGCATTTTCCTGATCATTTTTTCTCAGAAACTCACTGGACATATTGTTTCCTTCAAAGCCAAGCTAATAAGTTCCTATAGAAAATACCTGTATTCAGAAAAAAACAAGTCCACATCTGAAAAAAAAAAAATGCAATGCAGAAATCTGAAGAAATAGAAATGTCTGCAACATTTTTGTAAAATTCTAAGATAGTTTTTTGCGGTTTGCTTTTCTCCAAATGAAATGGTGTCTACTACAAAAATGCATTTTATATTCATATAGTCCAGAATTTCTAAGTGCCTCAAGTTCACAGTTTCCTACCAGCTGGAATTTGCTATCTCTCCACAAAGCCTGAGTCTGCAGAGGTTGGCTCATTGCACACTGAAACTTAAAAACCTGCTCCCTTTTTTTCTACACAGGGATTAAGTTAGGATAAGATCTGGAAAGACTTCATACTCTTCCTAAACGCTTTACTCTACAGAAATGCAAGATCCAGTCCTGTAAATATATCCGTATGGCTTCAGATTAATTTTAGTAACATCTCAAAGTTTTTGAAGTGTAAATGCAAAAATTATTTCAGCAACCAGCTCCTTCTGGCCTGTCTTGGTTCCCACATTAGAGAAAATACCATTGAAAAGATAGGTGTCATATAGACAACTCCAGAAGAAGCCCCATACACATAAAACATAGCAGCTTCTACATTAAACAGGCCAATAACTGCTCATATTTGCCTATTTTGCCGAACTGAACAAATTCTTTCCATCCTCTTTATTTACAATTTCTGATAGATATTAGCTAACGAACAGAAACTGTGGAAATCCACATCTATCATGGCATATCATAATTGTATGAAATCCATGTCATATCATACTTGTTTTAAGGTATAAACACCATGCTAAGAATTTCTCCCAAACATAGACATTTTCTTGGGAGAAGACACAACAACCACCTTTTATTTGGGAATCCTGCTTCCTCAATGCATACCTCACGTTTTCTGCTTTCCATATTTTCTACATAGACTTATCACTGATGCAATCAGAAAGAATACTAAAAACAGTAATAACTCATGTATCCTGCACTTACAGTTGACTAAAAGAAAAGAGTATCTCGAGGCGAAATACACTCCTGAATGATGTATGGGAAGAAACGTGAGCACTGAAGTACAGTGAAACATCTGAATTGCCTCAATAAGTCCTTTTAGTTAGCACTGGAACTGTTTTAGAAAGCCAAGCTTTTAAAGGAGATAAAGAATGGAATTTACTTGAAAGTTTAAGGGAATGCAATTTTTGAATTCTAATGGAAGAGCTGTGTCTTTAGTTACGGAGCTACATAAAACAGTCTAACCTACAAGGCAAAACTGACAGAAGATTCAGCGATCTAGCATCAATAAACCACAACTTAAAAGGGACATTTTCTGAATATTAACTTATAATTGACTTTAGGCTTAACTTATAATTGACTTTAGGTGGTTTTTTTTTAATTATTATTATTATTTTAATTCAAAAGTTATTTACATTCCAAACTTCCAGCTAGCAAAACTGGAACACACCCTGTTATACATATATTGTTGTGACACAGCAAAAGATCTGGGTAATAATGTGAAATCCTTTGATTTCACTGCCAGCTGAAATAGTATGAAGATAAAACACTACTGCAGCAAGCAGAGAGAGTACATCAATAGAAAATCTAAAAATTAGTTGAAATCCAGTATTAGGATGTTTGTACTAAAAAAATCAATTTAAGTCACTTAACTATTCACCTAATTTCAGAACTTTCACGACTAAAACGTGAATTGAGTAAAAAGTGTTAGTTAATAATTTGAATTTTTAAAACAATTACATGGATTTCCCCATATATATACACTAATACTTCGAAACATGCAGTACTGAAAGTCAGGTATTAATTTTGATAGAATACATTAAAATGTCTGAAGAAAATATGGAAGAAGAGAACGTTAAAATAATTTTTTAACATTTCATTTATTTCGATGTTTGATTCTCCAATTACAAGACACCATCCAAATGCTAGTTACAAGTGAACAGTACTTTACAAGACCTACCCATAGTTATTTTTATAACTTGCGTTATACTAATATGATATGTACAAGAAGGAACTGTTTCTTGCAATTGCAATTACTGAGAAGTATATGAAATATGAAAAAAATAATTCAATAAACAGAAAAAGTGTAAACAATCATCTTCAGAATTCTTCAACTCCAAAGCGAGAATCGCTATAACCAAGAATACTTCTCATAAAACCACATTCCTAGAACTGTAAGCTAAATTCCTCATGGTAGAGTACAAAAGGACTGATTAAAACTCTTGCCAGAAGAAATAAGAAGCCAAAAGTTGAAATGCTTGTAGAAAAGACTGAATATTTTGGCTCTAGGAATTGAAAAGGGAATGAAGCATACTTTTGTAAAGGTAGTACAGAAGGTGCTATTAAGTTTTACTGTGGAAAGTCAACGTTAAAATACAAGAACATTAAATTTATATAGTATCAAAGTTGCCAATTAGTTTAATTTTTGATACAACGAAGGAGGAAAACATGCAAATGCATGATATTGCCTATTTCTATACATACCTTCTACATAAAATGTTACCGCTTTTAAATAAAATAGCATAAATAAGATAAAGCTTCTCTAAGCTCCCCTATGCTCCTTTTTTCTAGAATTAAAATCAACTTTATTTTTTTCTTTCCTGTAACTCAAAATAGATAGTTTCACTGATGCAAAAGTCAAAATATCTAAATCCTACATTCAGAATTACATCCGGATATGAAAGAAAATGCTTAAGACCTGTCATAATGTTTTCATTAATAGTGTTAGGAGTAAGAATCTGGTAATTTCATCAAATAAATGCAATATAGATATGACAAAACTGGAATTAATACCTGATTGGCTGGAAATTTCCAAATTGATATGAAAACTTTTAATGGTACAGCAAAAACAAAAGTATTGGAAAAAGTAGCTTGTATAGGAAATGGAAAGTGTAAGAGTGTTTTATAGTTTTTCATACTACACTAGTATTGTAAGCTTTCTTAATACAGAAAAAACATAAATAAATTAGTCATCAACCATAAACATAACTAATCATGGAATACAGAACTTATGAAGAAATGATTCTGGGGGAAAATATTAAAACTCACCCAAATCTGGTACAGTTTATCAATTTATATTGCCTAGTTCAAAAGATAGCTTCTCTTAAGTTCCACACATGCACAGTATATTTGATATCAAACTTAGCTGGAGGGTATGCTGAAATATTATACTAATTTGTGGAGAAGAGCTGACATGATATACAGTGGCCTAAAGCTATATGTGGAACCCTATGGGGAATGACGAAACACACTTTTAACAAATGATTGCTGTATTAATAATGGAAATATAGGATCCTTTTCTACCATTTAAATTGTTTGCAAGGACATATCTAATTAATACCCTAAACTGACTCACAGATCTTTAAAAAACAAAACAAAAGAAAAAAAACAATAACACTGTACTTGTGAAAAAGGATGGTTGTTTTCTATACTAACAGTCCCCTTTTTTCTGTTTACCTTTTCTTAGGTAGTTTAACAGTCCACCAGTCCTGAAGTCATTGTGGACTAACATACATCTGTTCACAGAGAAACCAATTTGCCTGGTATTAGTTACACTTGCTTCTCATATCTAAGATACTTGTCTCACCTTCTCAAGTCTGAAAAATTGAGTTTATGTTAAGCTAAACATCCTTGGCACAATATAGGAATTTAAACTGCTGTTGTTCTTGATAGCCATGTTCTACATATTCCAATAGTGTCGGAGCAATAGATTTAGAAAAATAGAAGGTTTCCAGCTTCTAGGAATAAACCTTGACCAATAGAAACAAGGTCACAATAGTTTCATATCTTCCCTGCATGCCTTCAAACCAAGCCTTCTTTCACACTGAAACCGTTTATTAACAGAGCATAGGTAAGAAGAAAACCCTACTATATCTCCCAAGCAGCCATTACCTAGTTTGATTTCATGATAAATCCAGTGATACTCAGATGATAAGTCTTTACTTAAGAGCTTAACAATTATGCATTATCAAAAGAGAAAAGATGTTAAAATAAGTAATGATTTTATAAAACACATTTTTCTACACATTTCGTCCATACATATACTGTTGTGCCATGACACCTCTATCTCCAATTCACACAGAACATAGTTATACATACCACAGTTTGGTGGTTAACTTGAATCACTTCATCTCCAGCATGGATTTTCTTGCACCGATCTGCAGGTGACTGAATTTAAAATAAAAGAGATGATAAAGAATACAGTTCTTACTGGTCATCATCTCTCTTTCAGCAGTGTGATTGCTAAGGTATGTAAATCAGGTTAGACTGATAATTACATTCCACTGTGAAATGAAGAATTAAAAAAATATTTTATAAATTAATTCATTGTTGTAGGAAAAATATAATATGTACTATTGCACACAACACAACCAACTGTTAAAGAAGGTATGAGTATATATCTATATTCATTTATTATTAAAGGATAACCAAGTCTTAAGGATTTCTTTATAATTTAATTCCACCCAAAGCTATCTGATATCTCTTAAGCCTTGAAAGCCAGTCCTTGGCTGAACGTTGAACCTATGAAGGCTAATTAGAAATTGCTTCATGAATGAATTTCACAACATTGCTTTTTGGGTTTCTTCTAAATATTTCAATAGATTCCACAGAATTTCAGTAAATTCACGTTCTTAAAGGAGCATAAAAAGGTGAGAAGATTAGGCTAGGTACCAGACAGGAAGATCATATAAGTTACATGGTAACTTAGTTTCATGGTCATTATTATGGTAAAAGTATTGAAGTATTGCAACCAGCATCACAATCCGACTACGAGAACACTTTCAAGAAGCAAAGAAGTTTTGTTTTTTGCTTTTGCCTCAAAAACAGCCATCAAAAAGAAAACCAACCAACACCAACCAACAGAAAAACCTTTATCCTCTTCTACCATCTATATTTACAGTAGACCAACTCTTTTCTGAGGGGAAAAAAAAAAAAGGACCTGTTTGAAGGAAATAACTTCCTTAAGCTTTGTGTATAGAGACAATTCTATTTTTCCTCAGTACTGCAGCCCCCAGCCTATAAAGTCACTTAATCAATTAAAAGGCAGAAATCAAAACTGACAGACTGAAAAAAGAAAAAAATCAACTTGTTGGTTCAGGAGCAGATTTCCAAATAGCTGCTATGGATTCTAAAAAAAATAAATTAATTTTCAGGTAGTCTTGAGAACAGCAAGACTGCAGAGTGGATTATTTGTTATAACCTGTGTATCACATCCCATGTTCAAAATACTTGTTCCATAGCTATGCTATGACTTTCTAGTGCAATTCCACATGCTTCATGGCTTAGGTTAAGAATAGTGTTTATATGAAATATATCCGAGAGAAAAATGTGTCTAAAAGATGGGTCACTCATGACTCAGTTATAAGAGGCATTGCTCAGAACATCCTAAGTCAAGCTAGTCTGGGAAAAGTGTAACTTTACTTACATAAAGAAAAGCTGTCTTGACTATTTGACACTATTTTCTGGGAGGAAACTGAGGGAAAATTTTAACACTAGTAACTTTGTTCCATGGATCTACCTTCCGTCTGATGTTTCATCATTCAGGCATATTCATTCATTCCACCAACAATCTTTACAGTCCCGCTATGTAAAATCACTATTTTAGCTCCAGTATTTTTATACCTAAGCATCTCAAAATATCTATGCTAGTGAATCCTGTGTCACTACCCTTGAACACAAAGGGATATTATTACATCATCTTTCTCCTGTACTGACTTCAGCATTTACAGCTTTAATCCTGACAAAACCAATAATTTCATGAAGCAGTTTGCTGAGCTAGTAAAACATATGGGAATCTTCAGACTGGAAAAGTCTACTGTAAATATATATATAAATCATTGCAAGTATGCTTGGAATAAAACTACAACATGACAGAGAAATCATTCCTACTGGAGTCTCGAGGCTGTTATTTTATGAAGATGTTGCAATTCCTTAATACTTTTTTGATGCAAGAATACTCATTTTGCAATTAAGAAAAAAAACCTTTTATCATCACTATTTAAAGAAAACAGAGCAGAAGAGAATCGATAAATGTTTTTAGAGGAATTTTCTGATTTTTAAGCAATTAGTGAAGCTTTACTGAGAAAAATAGTGCGTCACATGAAATCTGTAACTTCATTAGGTAATAATTTGGGACTTGAACAACAGATGAAAGTACCTGTCACCAATGTTCATGCATTCGTATCATACAAGCTAATCAAAAGTGATCAAAATGATCAAAAATCAAGTGTATTCTTCAAAATAGATTTAGTTTTGACCATTAGATTAAATGTTGTCTTTGTCCCGTTCCCTTAGAACACTGACACTGTCTGAAAGACCATCTTATACAACCCTGCCCCCATTATTTCTTTTGAAAGGCCTGTCTTCCTTGAGCTCTAAGTACACCCTGCAAACCCAACCAGTGGACTATGTATGGGAACACTGGGAGCACTTCCTTTAAAGTTACAGTCCTGCTGTAAGTGCAGCCCACGACGTTTCTTTACAAGTGTTATTTTCAAACAAGATTGGGAAGACATGAACCAGAAAACTCATGTTGCTCTGATGCTACAGGACCACCAAAGAGAGAAGATCTTCCAAGGCAGTGTCCTGTAAGGAAACCTGCTCTCTCATACTTCAAGGCTTTGAACGCAATTAATCTGAGCTGTAGAGCTGATGCATCAGGAAAGATGGCTCCTAATGCTGAATGGCAAGATAAAAATTCTTAATGGGTTTTGTAGCTGAGCATATAAAAATTCAAATTGCAAATAGATGAAGCAGAACTGTGGATTAAAATGCTATGTTAGATTAGGCAGCTAGTGTTGCTATACTACAATGTTTATTGAAAAGACAAGTGTTTCTCTGAGATCTGTCAGGAAAGTGTCAGATAAAAAGTTGTGCCAATGTCTTATCTTGATGAGAGAATAAGAAAGATAAAAGCTATAAACTTTTATTCAAAAGGAAGAGATTTTGGACTAGAATTTTCCTAGAAGTTCAACTGAAACATAAATGGTAAACAGGGCAGCAGCACCAGCGGGTCAGATTGAATCTGCATCATCATGACCTTACTCTGACCATGCTGCTTAGATATTTCTCCTCACATCTATCAGAATCATCTTATTTATTTATTTATTTATTAAAGTGGCTAGCAAATGTGTGTTTAAAAGACACACAATTTACTTTCCCTCAGGCACAATTCATTTTCTCTAATGTTTTAGTACACAACAGGCTTTTCCCTAGATAGCAGAATGCAGTTTCTTGGATTACTGTGAGAACCTTAGGGCTGTTACTGTGAGCGTCAGTAACAAAAGCAGAAAGGCCATCATAACTGAAGCTTTCTTACATGGTTTTAAATTACATTCATGAATCACAAAAGATAAATGTTTTGAGGGAATGCATTAAGATTTTATTTTCATCATTGCCTCTGGGAAATTAAAACCAATATTAGCAACTTATGGAGAGAGATGGTTCCTTGTATATTCAGATATTCAGCTGTAAAAAACTTCCTTTCTTACACTTTCTAGACTTTGTTCAACTGTGCTTATGTTGTCGCTTTTTAGTTTTGATAAATTTACTGATGATATTTGGAGCTTTAGATATGAGTACCTAGAATTTTTATTTCAAAGGTGAATTTCCAAGAGCTTTCCTTATACTAAGACAGGCAGCATTCTGAGACAGAAGTCCTACAAGAGATATCATTTATTGAGTACAACGCATGAATATCCTGCTCATAACAAAAGAAAAAAGAAGGGCTATATCATGGCAATTTCTGTGAAGGGATAGAACAGTGTTCCTATCTTGTTCAGATTTAAACAGAATCTCACTAAAGAACAGATGCAGCAGCTGTAAATATCACGTAGGTAGTTCCATAATATGACAGTAACAGAATAAAACAAACATTTCTGTCAGCTTTATCTTAAGAAAATAAGATTTTCTTAAGATGCAAAAAGAAGAAAAGAAGAAAGAAATTTTGAAAAAAAAATCTGAAACATTTCAGAATTGTTAAATAGATTGTTCTGTGTCTACTGAAGTTTGCAATGTATATTTTTTTGTAATTGCTCAGGCCTTGACAGCAAGCTAGTACTCTATATGTAGTAAACAAAAAAGGGGTGCTGTATTTCAGAAGTTGAAATTTGATCTGTTGTGTTTTGCTTGCTGTTTAATACTTTCAGGGAGAATTAGTAAACCAGTAATAAACATTCCTTTCTATAGGTGCTGCTCAGTTCATGCAGAAACGTGTTTACTTGTCAACACTGAGGGATGTCCTCACTTCCATGCACTTGTTTATTACAAAATAAAGCTTGACATGTGTAAAATATAAAAGATACTTTTCTAATACTTCAGCAAAATCTAATATCAGTCTACACAAAAATTTACTTTTTTTTTTTTTTTTTTTTTTTTACAGAGCAAGGAAACTCCAAGATAACAACCTCCTATTTTGATCAAATGAATCACTTTAGGTGTCATACGAGAACAAATCAAGACTGATTCTCCTGGTTCTCAGCTGGAAGAACTGTTTGAATTCCAAGATAAACAAACAAAAGCATTTTGGTTGTCCAACATGCTATCGGTCCTCAACAGCCAACTAGCACATTTTCACAAGCAAAATGTAGTCTACGGCAAAGGTAAAGCATAAACCACAAGTAGTGTCAAAACAGCTTCCAGGCCTGTACATACAGCATTAACAATACTTACATTTTCTGTTGTTCCAGTAATTACATGGAGACCATCATATGTTGACTTAATGTACATACCCTAAGAAAAAGACATCATGGGAAAGAATTTTTAAAGTGTTTCACAAAAGATCACCATCCAAACATAACTTGCATATCTCTACAAGAAATGCCTTTTTTTGTTTCCCCATATTTTGTGGATTTTTAGGATAGGTCACAAGGAGATTGTATTTAGGTAGGATGGGGCTCTCTTTCACATATAGAACAACAGTTCAAATGATTCCAGCCCTAATTAGCAAGAACAGCCTAAAATTACCACTGTCATGTCCATAAATACTTCACAGCTTTCTTTAGCTTCAAAAGCTACAGAAGACTGCAGTCTAGTCCATGCGAACATACCATTCAAACTGATAACCAATGCTGTGAAGCATGCTGACAAAATGGATCTAAGACACTCTGACTGCCACAGTCAGCTCAGTGAGCAGTTCAACTATAAAACTAAATTATGACAAGCTACAACTTAGTTAGTGCTGCAACTTCTTTCATAAGCTATGGAAACAAAGGGATAGCTTATGAACAACTATGAGTCACTGCATAGGTACTTTGGGACAGTACCTCAAACCTGTTTTTTGATCAAGTTAAAATTAGAACATTTTGATAGCAACCATTAAAATATTAAAAGAATGAAAAAGGAGAACTGACATACATTGCACATTTAGCCATATGAGGAAGTTCTCTTTCCCTATCTACTTCAGAAAAAGCAAGATAATACTGAGCACTCAAGTAAATCTTATATCTACATCACCTTCTTTTTCTCCTCCTAGTCAGAATGCTTCAAAGAAACATATTCTAGTTGATGAATAGGGTGCATATACAAGTGACTTATGGTAAAGAGGCAAATAATTGAACCAATCTCATTAGGGACCAGAATTCACAAATATTTTGGTGGTGGGGAAGAGGAAGTATTCCCTACCTAAAGTGGTGACATCACAAGTGAAAAAAAAATACAATGTGTTTCTCTGGAGGCAGGGCTCAAAACTAACTTTAATTTTGCTCTCCACAATATTAGGGAAAACTCCTTCCCTGAAAGAGTGGTGAAGTACTAGAACAGGTTGCCCAGGGATGCCCAGGATGCCCAGGTACTAAGAGACATGATTATTGAGTAGCACTGGGAGTAGGTGGATGGCTGGACTAGATGATCTTAGAAGTCTTTTCCAACCTTAATGATTCTGTGTGGCAATAATGGCATCAAATCGAGTTGTTATATTGGGCTGCCACAGCTGGAAGAACACAAAGAAAGGATCTGTTCTCTCACACAGATAGGAACCCTCTAACATTATGTCATATTTTAGCTCCTCTTTCCACCTTAAATAACACTCCATTGATTGCCTGCATGCACATAGTTTCCTGCTTAACTCAGTTATACCAAATATAGTAGGGAAATCTCTTATACATTCATCCTCACAACACCCCTGTGAGGTAGGGAAACTCTAATATACAGATTTCAAAGTCAGAGTAATGAGTCACACAGAGGCTGAGATATAGGGTGTGGTGGTTTTTGTTTTTTTGTTTTCTCGTTTCTGATCGCTACCCCCAAAAAAACCCATCATGAATAAATCTTAAGATTGGGATCTAAGGGACCTGATCAGACAACCTGCAACATGGCAAGAGTTGAAGCCACAGTGGCAGCAGGAATTATGAGTCAGGTTCACACAGAACAATATCTAAAGGAATTCATGATATCGTTTTTACTGACAGTAAGTCACTACTTTCAAGTTAAGCATCAAGGTAAAAGCATTCATGCATTATTCTGAAGGATGGTAAGGTCATCTAATTATGCTACTGTGATGGAGTGAACTTTGCATCCAACCTAATCTTTCCTAGAAATTTAAAAGGACTTCAAGAAGAAAAAGAGGAGATTTTAATTTTTTTCTTTAAAGGGTAAAATCAAGACACAGACCATGTCAGATTGAGGATAGCCATAATAAACCAAATTCCACACATGCAAAGTTAAGAAGAAATGTTACATTGATACTGTGCCACATTATTTGAAAGAGAAAACTCTGTTTACAAAACAGCTTTTAAATGGGGAGAAGTAACATTTCACCATTTCTAAACCAAATGCAGTGGAAGATGAGCTACCCCTCTACACATATTCCCCACTGCTTGTTCTAAGTTAATCATATATCAGAAATGGTACAGAGAAGAGATAGGGTACATTGTTTCATCTGAAATTGAAATAAGAAAATCAAAAACATTTACAGTTTTTCCTCTCTGCCTCCTTGTGGCTGCATAGTATCAACAGGACTCTCAATGATCAATGTGTACCATTAATTCCTCTAAAACAAATTGGCAGATTCACAGCTTACAGATCCAAAGATAATGGCAAATAACCTATGCACTTCTTTAATCTAGGGGATTCTTGTAAAAGGAAAAATAACAAGTTTAATATGACTAAGATAACCATACAGCAAACAGTCCTGGAATAATCAAGAACAAATGTTGATATTAAAGACAGGTAACTTCAATACATCACAGATTTCTACCCATAACTGATTATAACAATCTAGTTTCAAACCAATTAATACAGTTTATCTTAGTGTAAACTATTATTGAATTCGGGTGTTGCAAAGAGATCTTGGAGGTTTTGTTGTTGTTGTTGTTTGAAAGAAAAAAACCCACGAGAACAGAATCTGCTATACATTTAACATAATTTATGTAATATTGGATGGAAAATACATTGCAACACTAATTCCATTTTTCATGTATGTAATCGAATTTTCACTCTTTCTCCCTGATGACATCTTGATGCAGTTCCCTGAAGTTGCATTTGCCTCTTTAGCCAAAATTGTGCTCCAAAAGTGCAAAACATAGCTCAAAAGGAGACATGAGTGTCTCAACGCAGCCCCAGAGCTCAGGAAGGATTAGTAAGAACAAAATCCACACAGTTCTCAGAACCATATTCACAGCTATTTTTCCCCATCTCCTCCAACATTTCAAGGCAAATAAGTGAGGTATCACAAATTAGTAGTACATTATATTTCCTAAATATACATTCTCCAGTTCACCTTTGACCAACTGTCCTTCTCTACCTATAACTTGCATTTTCTCATAGCAGGCTCACTTCGTATTTGCTTTAGCAAGCCAAGAGGAACCAAGACCAATGAGTCTAATATTCTGCTATATTCACATTTGCATTTCTGAATCCAGCAAGTTACATGAATAGCTTGAACTTGGAGTCACATCACAGAACTGACTAGGTTTGCTATCACATACATTAACTGACTAAGCAGAAAACCAAATTTAACCAGGAGAAATTAAAAATAATGTATGCCACAGTTCTCTGGTATTCTGTTCTATATTACAAAAAAGAAAAAAAAAAAAAAACAGTGCAAAAAAAAAAAAAAGGCACAATTGAGGAAAAATCTCACAAAGAAAAGTTGTATCCATAACTTAGTAATTTGCTTTTTGTCTAACAGTAGTTGTGTAGTATCTTAAATATTTTTGTTTAGCAAAGAAACAAAATTTTGTTTCCTGGTAAATGATATTATAAAAAGAAACAACACTGGCTAGCTTAGATAGAATCAATATGAGAAAAACACATAAAACTGGATTCTAGTTAGTGATACAGATGGAAAAATTTTTAGAATTTTCTGTTCTGACAGATCAATCCCCTTTCAGTCTTACTTTACAACCACTGCAGGATGCATCTCTTTCTGCAGCAACACCCACTCATGAACATGTGTGCAGTCCTTCATGTGGGTAGACTAGAGATAAAGAAGAAAGAGGGGGGGAAAAAAAAGATAAAAAGCAATACTGAAACTCACCCATGATGTTTCACTCAAGCTTTACCCAGTACACCAGAACTTCTGTGTCACATCCAAAGAACATCCTTCCCAGATTAAGTTCATTTTCTAATAACTGATTTCTAATTTTAATAAGACACTGCATGTATCATATTTCTCTTCCTTATGATAATTATGCTTCCACAAAAAAAGTTCCAACATAGTAAAGGAATTGTATGTGTTGATTAAAATAGCAACACTACCAGTATATCTCTTTTATGTTGTAAAATCACCAATCATTTTCTCAATTCCACCATATATTTGCCATGAGTTTAGAGAAATAGCACTGTTTTCCAAATTTTGCATTTCTTTTTCTTCTTTTCTCTTTCTTTCCCTGACCTATTCCCTCTTCTTAGATATTGAATTCAAAATATTTTAAATGTGCCATTTATGCTAGATGACAAAACATCCTCCAAGTCAACAGTCATCCATACTCTAGTTCTTTCTTGAAGTCTTTCCATCTTTATAGATTTTATTTAGTGAGCCATAAAGCCAGCATAGAACTGTCATGAGAGTCCAAAACATAGAAGAAAGTTGACAATAATCCATTTTCCATCACCAACATTGCATGAATCCTGGAAGAAGGTCCAGAAGTTATTGAGCTTCATATTCATCCTGCTTGTGATATGCAGATGCTATTAGAAGTCCAGACTCCACCTTTACCTTCTTAAAATGACAGAGTACTCAGTCAACTGGAAGATATTAGTTAAATGAATTAAAATCTCAGCAGCCTAGAAACAAATCTTTCGTTCAAAGCCCCAAGAACAACCTGACAAAGATGACTGTTAGTGAGTCTGTAAGAAATAGAAAGGTACAATATGCATCTTTTAGAGCAAAAATGTGTAGTTTTTGTTTCCTGCTCTGGAGAGCTCACAGTCTAAGGAAGCCAGCACAACATAAGGCAAGAGACGAGCCGCATATAGGGTAAGACAAAAGGAAAGAGTTCACTCTCAAAGCAGGTCTGCGCTCTTCTAAAGCTTGTACATGGCATAATAGGTATTTTTCTTTTTTTTCTTTAATACACACAGTTGTTTTAAATGACAGTGATGTCAGTATCAAGACCTTGTTCAGCTCATTCACAAACATTTATTTAAAAAAAAGTACACCTCAAGATTACCAGTTTAAGCAGACAAGACAGACAGAGGGTAGAGAACAGAGGCACAGAAGGGGAAGAGATTATCTATCTCACCTAGTAAGCAGGAATAGACCCATGAAACATATCCTTATTTATAAAAAAATACTGGACTTGTTATTTTTCAGTAACTGGGGATATCACTACCCTATGGAAAGGCGTAAATGAGGAAAAACAAAAACAAAAAACACCACAATAACAAAACAGTCATGAGGCAGAACAGCAAAAAAATAAGGAAAAGATAAAATTGGGCAGAACTCCAAAAGAGGTGGCTGAGAGAAGGGGGAAAAACATTTCTTCACTACAATGGAAGATAAGATTTAGAAAGTTTGACTGCAGTGAGCTGGCAGAAGAGTGAGAACATTACAGGAGAAAAGAGAGAAAGGGAGTCCATAGAAAGTTGAAATCCTGGAGGAACGGTCTGAAATGAGTTCAGAAAGAAAAGAATAGCCAGTGGTAGGAGAGAAAACAAATAGTAGACCAGAAAAAGAGTATGAGGCAATATGTACATATCCAAAAGTGCTTTTTACTTATACTATAATCACAAGTTACCAGAAGAGTGGAAAATTAGCTTAGTGTATAATCAACCTAAATACCTTGGCATGAAAAGGAAAAGGAAAAAAAAAGGAAAAACGAAAAAGAAAAAAGGAAAAAAGGAAAAAAGGAAAAAAGGAAAAAGAAAAAGACCCAACAACAACAAACTCACAGGCTAGAATGATCTCCAAATATATACCATCCAAACAACAACTTTAGAAACCTACTGCAGGGAAGAGCACAGCAGTGATTTCATATTTCATTCATTTAAGTAAATGGACTGAGAATAAACTTGGGCATAAGCTGCAGAAGTTATTTCATTAGGCACAAAATGGTTAACTGTACCCTAAACACCTGCTTTCTCCAAGGACTGTGGGAAGAGATTAGTAGTGATGCAAAGGAGTACAGATGTAATTGTTATCTGTTGTGTTCTTCATGCAGTGAGTATTGGACAGAACAAACAAAAGATCAGTGGTCAACTCCTGAGCAGCAAACAAGCTAGCTGCACTGAGCCTTTACTACCACCTGATTAAGCATGCAGAGTTCTTGCAATAAAATTCAATAAGCTACTTCTCAGCAGTGCTGCACAGCCCCTGGATAACTTGCAAAACAGCTTTATATCCCTGACACACTATGAAGCATATTCCAGAATTTGACAGTTTTTGTGCATAAACCCACGCTAACTTCTTGGTTGAGTTGATCGTAGTAATTTAAATCCCTTCAGACTTACTGATGCTAGAACAATCTGAACCATTTCTTAGAAGCTGGTATAAATGGCAAGAACTCTTTGTTCATTTCTTCCTGATCACTAAGTTTTTGCATACATTGGTCAACCATACGAAATACTTCCCTACCGGTCCAGCTGCATGAGAAATCAAACTATTTTCAGGCTTGGAAAAAAAAGAGGCTGAAAAGTCTGATTCATTTCCATATATACAACTTATTTAAATAAAATTCACTTCTTTATCCTGATGATGTTTGATTAACTGCGTACTTCTTACCAGCCCTTCACTTGGCTTGATGTTTGTAAGCTGGATCACTTCAAGGTGGGCTGACTGGGAAACCAGGGGATCAGAAGAGAGCGAGATGATGTGATCACAGACGCCAGAGAGAGTTTTACACTAAGGGAAGAAAATAAAATGTCGTAATAAATATACCATTACTAACTACTTAAATATCAACTTATAACTTGAAACATCACATTTTAAAAGTACATCAGATCAGGGAAGAAAAGAAGGCAAATACTCTTGCTTCTCAGTAAAGACAAACAGACCATGTGGACTGCTCCTATGCTCTCTGAGAGTGAGGTGAATATCTCTGTGCTGTGCCCAGGCAGACAGGGAGTGCATGGAGATCTCCAAGCCCCTCACTCCTCACGTATTTTGCAAAGCTATTAAGTACCTCTGGGCCCCATTAATTTCAGTTGAAATTGCAGACATTCAGCACAGATGACAATCAGGCTCTTAACATCGATGGGCAACTCCCATTAACTCTGAAGTTTATTTTGTACTCATAAAACATGCTAATTGACTTTGGACTAAGTTTCTCATGTTCTGCTGGTGCCAAGTATGATTTACTATTGTAGGCATGAAGATAACAATAAATAACCATTTCATGATGGGATAATTCTTAAACCTGTTATCCTTGGCAGCTTCCTTACAGCAAGATAAAAACAAAAAAGATTCTAAAGGGGCTGGAGCTGTGAAATGTGTACTTTCTATTTTCTCATCTCAAACTCCCTCTTGTCAGAGGCAGGGAAGCTGTGATAAATTATTTGCTAGCATTCTCTCATGTTTCTGTAAGCAAGCAATTTTGCGAGCTTCAATGTTTTATGTGGAATTCCCTTTCTGCAGCTAAAACCAATTTCTCAGTTCAGGTTTCAGTGTGTTTTGTCCAAGAATTTAGGGATTAGAATGTTCTTCTGGTCCCATAACTGCAGGTATCAGCAAAACCAGATAAGAGGCAGCTTAATTGCCCTCATATTCAAAAGATTAAATTTAACCCATCCCTTCAAATGACTGAAACCCATCTACACCCAACTACTGCACCAACTACTTCTCCATGATTGAAAAGTATACTTTTTAAGGTACAGGCATCTACAACAATGCTATAGTAATAGGATATAAAACTAGTCGTAATCTCCATTGACATGTGACCCTCATAATTCTAAGTGCCAAACCGTAAATACCTTACAGAGAAAGAAAAGAAAAAGAAAATATATATATGCAGTGATGGTGGAAACTTAATCCTGTTGCAGACCATCACATTGAAGTTTTCTTCTCAAACTTGACAATCAGTTGGAAAATTTGTAATTGTATAGATGGATTACTTTATTCAACAGTGATGTGAAAGAATGAATAAACAAAATCAAATGGAAAACATAACGAAGCTTAAATTACCAATGTGACCTTCTTCCAGACATAATATTACTTTCAAACACAGACATATACATAAACACAAATCGCTTCTGCTTTGTCTGTATTTCATGTTGCACCATTGTTAATGAAAAAATAAATTCAAGGCTTAGTGTTTTTCCTGAGCTAGAAAGAATTTAAAAAGTGATAAAGACCAACTTGACCACAAGACTCATTTTTTAAGACTTCTTGGATAAAAGAAAACTGGTTTGAGCTGAAATTTACAAAAACAAAAATAACATAAAATTCCATAACATACGAAAACTGAGGTTTTTGTTTTTATTGACTTTTTAATTTTTTTTTAATACAATACAGGAACGTTATTTTCAAGTCCTTTGTGATTGCATCAAAACATACTGAAAAATCCCATTTAGAAACTTTTGAGGACTCGGCCCCTCACATGAAAAATGAAGAGGTCTAATCTTATGAATTATTTTTTACTGATTTAAACTGATCTTCTCATGTACATTTAGACTTGCTTTCACTACCTACTCTTCCTATTAATCACTTTAAAAACTAAGTTTATGGAATGTGGATGCAAATAAGGTGGTGTGAATATTTGCCAAAAGGAGTAGTATGTATTTTCTGTTTTCTCGTTCCAACAATTTATAGTCATAAGAAAAAAAAAATTAGAAAATGTGTTTGGGTTTTACCTAACAATCCAAGACTTCTAGCTGACATAAGCAAATATCCAGGAACTCATTTTCTTCTGAAAGCATAAAAGTCTGCCAATGTAAGATTCTATGGGTATTCTGACAAGTCTCTCTTAACTACTATATATTCAAACACCTTTGGTTAAGCAGTCTACAGCTAAACAGTAAGTAAGAACAAGTGTCTACTGAGCTTCTATGAAGGGCAACTTTTCCAGACCTCTGAGCATGCCCAGAACACAGACAACAAGGATTACTATTGTATGCAGTAGCTGTCCTCTTCTTACTGAAAGTACAGGGGGTGTCACTGAAAACATGACCAGAGGATGGTACTGCTGAAACTATGCATTTTTCCTTGTTCTTGCTTTCAGAAGTATCTTATTTATGGTCATTTTGTTCTTGATTGGTTGCTTTGTTTTTCCTTTCAACCCAAGCAAAGTATCTAAGCTTAGAAGGACCTGGAATACATTTGAACAGTACATATATGTTAATTTATAACAAAATTTTACACTTACTAGGAAAAAAAAATAATTGCAGGTCTGGTTGTAGTTGAAGTCTGGTTCCTGCCTAAATTACTGTTGTTAACTTAATTGGCCAAGGCTTAATAAGGTGCTGATCAGTATAATATAGCATACAGAGAGTTCTCCTTCCCAGTTATGAGTTCAATGAACTCTTCATGGAAAAGGACAAGTTGTCCCTGATCATCTTGAACCTATCCAGAGAGTCGAGAACATCCATACCAAAGATGCTGGCAAGACAGAGGAACAATATTAACTTAATGGAGAAAACCTGTTACTATATTTAGCTAGTTCCAAATTCAATCACCTTTGACTTCTCTATAGCCCTTCACAATATAGTTCTATAGTTCTTCACAATGGCTCATCAGATTTGTTCCACTTACGTTGTTTGGGAGCTTACTCAAGCAACTTCTGTCTAAGTCTAGAACTACATTCAAAGCTTCCCAGATCTCACTGGAGCTTTTACTTTGGCAGATGTGAATGGATCAAATTACGTGGGTGAGAGACGTGTTGTTGTTTGGTTTTTTTTAATTAATGATATTTTATTTGATTGAAATAAATGGATTGACATATTTTGCATATATACTACTGAATTAATTTGAGTGGAAGAAAACTGCATCAACAGCACACATTTGTTGCTTAATTTGTTCCAAACCACACAAGAAGACAATACTTTTCAGCTTAACTATTCAGCACAAGCTGTATCACAGGGAAGTGCTTGTGTTGCACTAAAATCTGATGTCAGCACTACTCACATTTTTCTCTAAAGTGTTAGCTTTTGTTTCTTTGGAAAACTAGAATTCTGATAATGAAACCATTGTTAATAGGATCAGAATGCTAGATAATACTTTTGTAACTGTTGTTTCCCTACTGCAGTATGATTTAAAAATACTTGACTTCAGTAGCTAACAGATTTGAAAATATACTAAATTGATTTGGTGGCTATAGCTGCTCTTCAGCGTTGAGTTGGACATCCTATTAGTACTTTGTAAGGATAAAGAAAATAATGTTACCCAAATTAATCCAGCACTTTTCTGTTTGCCACTTTCTGACTCCAGCAAAGAAAATATGCTTCTCAGCAAGACATAATGAAAGGAAGAACAAGGGGAAACTGTCTCAGAAACTTATAGAATATATAGAATCTTGCTGCCATCCAGAAGGACTCAGACTGACCCCCTGAAAACCAGCAGTATTCCTGTGCTTTGCAAGTAATGGAGCACCAGCAAAGGCTGCCCAGAGGCTGAAGCATCTTCACCTTAGAGATTGGAAGACACCTGTGGATGTGGTTCTGGCACTCTGCTTTGGACGTCATTGCCTGAGCAGGGGTTGGACCAGATGGACACAGAGGTCCCTTCCAAACTCAATTAGTCAGCAACTCAGATATCACAATTTAATAATGCAGAAGAAACAGCTGAATATTAGATTATATAGGTATGCCTGCCACTCATTATCCTTGTCAAAATACAGGTACGACTCATACTGCTTGTAACGAAGATAAAAGAATAAACTTTCTCAATAAATAAGATACAGTTCTAAGAGACAGCTTTATGCGAGCAATGCAGATTCAGTGGTAAAGCCAAAAACTATACACATTTAAGCAACTTATACAGACATATTCCAGAAAAAGAGAGGGGTAGCTATTCTCCAATATGCAATGGAATCCACTAAGGAAAACTTTTTTAAGGAAGAATCTCCACGCATCAACATGCTGCACTTATACTTTTGGAGAAACAAACCTAAAAGTAATGCAGAGGAAAATGAGCATTCAATTGCTTCTGTAAACAGCAGCAGGCATTTAGAAATTCCTCACCTTTCTCAAGCTGCACTTAGCTTTCAGCATGTAAGACACCTGAACAAAGGAAAATGTTTTGGCAAAGCCAAAATAGAGAACAGCAAAAACTATTTACAAAAGATTAACTGAGAGAAATCAGCAGATGATTATGTTTTCACCTTTTGTTACACAAACCTTAGTCTCACTATAAGCCTTACAGTAATGGCTTCAGTTTTCTCTTGCAATAACTCATCACTTCACATTAGTAATAAATTCTCTGCTTTATTCAGTAACAAACTTATAATTGCATATTATAGCTATAACACAGTCTCTATGTGCAAAGCTAAATGATTCAAAAGGGGAGGAAAAATATCACTAAAAAGCATATAACTGTGACAGAAATTCAATAAGAAATGTTTTCCTCCACTTCGTAGATAACTACTTGAAAACCATATTTGTCTCTACGTATGTTTTTTGATTGCAGCATACTTCTAACCATTTTCTTACAATTCTTCCTTTCAGCTACGAGAATGAGGACAACATGGTGACTAATTTTTATTTACATCTTTTCCAATTCTATGTGGCTAATTCACTCTGCACTAGCAAAATTGTGTCCATCTTCTGCTGTACTGTTGGTACAATTATGGGCACAGCAAGCTTTAAAAACCTTCACAGGCTTTCTTCCTCAACAAGCCATTCATTCATTATTTGTTCATTTAGGAATTCTAGGGTCACCAAATACTTCTAGTGAAGCAGACAGAGTTCCTGTATTTGATTTTATCCAGGCTAGTGACCAAGCTTATATCTATCCTGTCAAATGGTAACAGCATGGAAGCACCCTGGCTTAAACACATTCCCAGGGCTGAGGGCAAGAAAAGCGCCAGCCTCTTCCATGTGTAATCTTATCTACAACATTCAGATAAGGGATGGGACGCAATGAGACACATAGAAATTCAAGGCAAAAGTCAGAAAAAGTGCCTTTGTGACGTTAAGTTTAACATTTCAGAAAAAAAAAGAGGCTTAATTACAGCTTAAGATAAAGCAACACACTATGTGAATGTTCAGAATAAAGTCTAGTTTGATTAAGACAAACAGAATAATTATTAATCAATACTGGTCCAAAACATTCCTGGTACTCTAGGGAATACCCCAGTAATTGCAACAATCTTGGAACCACACAGGTCTAGTCCAGTATTTGCAGATACACGAAGTTTAATCAGCAAACTCAATCTTATTTTGGATACAGAATGAGTGAGTTTTCTTGAATTCAGTTTGCAAGGTATAGAATCATGGGTGGTTACTTTTTTTTCTTTAATCAGACTATCAAAATGGTACCTTTGATAATGCATTCTTAGTCAATTATAGCTCTATAACAAATATTCAAATTTGGTGGGTAAATACCCTTGCCTCCACTGCAAACCCTTAAATGAGGTCTGGAAATGGTTGGATCCTGGCTCCAACCTTTCTGGTCACTCAGGTGCACTGCATTCACCTCAAGGGAGGTGATCCTCCCCCTCTACTCTGCCCTGGTGAGGCCTCACCTGGAGTACTGTGTCCAGTTCTGGGCTCCCAAGTATAAGAAAGACAGGGATCTCTTGGAAAGAGTCCAGCACAGGACCACAAAGATGGTGAAGGGCATGGATCTCCCCTATGAAGAAAGGCTGAGTGAACTGGGTCTCTTTAGCCTTGAGAAAAGAAGACTGAGAGGGGACCTGATCCAGGTTTATAAATATCTGAGGTGTGGGGGACAAAGTGGAGAGGCCAGACTCTTTTCAACATTGTGTGGAGACAGGACAAGGGGGAATGGACAGAAACTGCAGCACAGGAGGTTCTGCACGAATGTGCGCAAGAACTTCTTTACGGTGAGGGTAACGGAGCATTGGCACAGGCTGCACAGGGGTGTTGTGGAGTCTCCTTCTCTGGAGATATTCAAGACCTGCCTGGACACCTACCTGTGCAATCTGGTGTAGGGAACCTGCTTTGGAGGGGGGTTGGACTCGATGATCTCTTGATGTCCCTTCCAACCCCTATGATTCTATGAACTCACCTGGGTTGGTCCTGCCTTCCCACCAGTTGCTCAATCACTGGCTTAGCATTTCTGCTACATATCTGAATATTAATTTCATTCTGTAGTTCAAATTTCTACAGTTTTCCAGCTTAAAAAACAGTACCTTGTCTGGAAAAGCAGCATAATTTTAAGAAAATTAAACTGAAATTTCAGTAAATGCTTATTATTAATCTGTGTGGAGCACAACTTCTGCGTTCTATAATTATTCCTTCTTGCTTTGGTCTCACTTTAATAATACACAGCTTTACACTGATTAAACTGAACTAGATACTTCTATCATACACAACCGTGAACTGCTGGAAAGAATCAATGAGTTATTATTTGAAAGATTTTAGAGCTCCATTCATACTTTTGCAAACATTACTTTAACTCCTCAAATAAGCAGAACTGATACCTTTTAAGCTTCAGTTTCCCATGCAATTAATCATCCCAGGTTAAATTAATATAAAGATTCTAGATGCAAATTGGCAGAAGTATACTAATATCCAATTTTAAAGTGAACAACAACCCATGGCTTATCACTTCATATTTTGGCCAACTATATTATAAACCTATTCTTTAAAGTCAATATTTTACATTGCCATCAACTTTTGACAGTATTATTTTCTGCTGATATTTATTTTGCACTGGTAATAAATTATTGCATTTTCTACCATCTATTTATTTATTTATTGCATGCATTGCTGAGCAAAAGTTAGCCTGGAAAAAACATATTGAGAAATTGGCAGTGATAGGAATATTAAGCATTTCTCTGTTTTCATGAATATTTCAGAAACAGCAATATTTTAATGAGCAAAAACCAGTGCACTATTTCCATGTGGTCTTACTGCACAGAGACCAAGTGTTTCTATGAATGAATTAACAGTGAAAATAAATTGAAGAAAGGTATATTTCTTTAAAGATGTTTTAACACACCTGCTATTCTAGGGCAGAAAAATAAAGGAGAAACATTTTTTTTCCCAAATACTAATACTTGCAACTTCTTTTTAGAATAAATAAACAAAAAAGAATTGGTTAACTCCTTCTTAAAATTTCATCTGTTTTACATAAGACCTTTTACCTTTATATTCACTTTATGCATTCAAGTAAATAGCACAGCCTTGTTTACTACTTAAATATTGTGAGGGAAGACAAAATGCTTGTATGAAGTACTTGAAGATCCATTTGCTTACAGAGTAAACTAAACTATTTCCTTCTTGAATATAGGCTGTATCTATACATTTCTGTCACCACAGAGTATCATTTCTTTGACAAAAAGTTGACTTCAAAATAAGTTTATTGACAATGAATCATACTATCTATGGATAAGGTGATTCAGCAGTCTCTCCACATGAACTCTCACACTGTTATCTCAAAGAAAGAGGGCATTCAAAAGAAATTACTGCTCTTAGAATATGAGCACATCAACTACTTTTTGCCCTACCTAATTAAAGTCAAACAATCTTCATTTAACTGAGTATCTCACCTGTTGTACAAGATGTTGCTTACTTCACCATGCCTCCAAGAATGTGAAAAGAGAGAGTGGCTCACAGACATTGGCAGTATCCATAGATGCCTCACATGCCTCAGCTGTGCCCACACACCTTGACCCCTGATTTGGCCCTGGTGGCAGGTTGGGTGAGCGCAACAGAGGTTTGTTCTGCTGGGAATTGGGCAGCAACTCAATGAGAGCTGAATGCTTGCAGAATTCCAGTCTCTGAACAATGTCACATGAGCCCAAAATAACACTTAAGCATGTGAATGAAGGGTACATTTGACTTGCTCTGAAGTAAAAGGGGCAGGACCACTGACAGGTGATGTGGACAAAAATAAATTATTTTTAGTGTGATAGTGAAATGACAAATTTCTTGATGTGCTAAAGAATAAGAGTACATATCTGTCTTTTATTTATTTTTATTTCTGTAGCTACCTAGCTAAAAAAGGATCTTTTAAAACTTTACTTCAGTCCTTGGTGAGAAAAATACCTTGCAATAAGGGCTTCAATTGGCTAATTACACAAACTGTTAATGAGTTTTAAATCATTGCCTTTCATTTTTGGAATGAACCTTGTTATTTTCTGTCAAGAAGAGGACACAGTATATGACAATAGTCATACAGGACAAGCATGCACTTTTTTACTTAAGTTCCTCTGTAATTCACTCCAGCCATAACTTGGTATATTATCATTCAAAAGTAGCTGGATGTGATGCTAGTCAGATGGTTCTGATAACAACAGGAGTTTGTGTTGTTTGCAAATAAGTAACATACTCAGGAAATGGATTCCCAACAGTTTGGTCATATTTCTTTTGAAAAATCAAAGTATATTGTATGTCCAAGTCCTCCCAGTTTCTGCTAGTTTTTCCATGTTTCTTATTCAAGATTTTTTCTACGCTTTTATTAAAATTAACACTTTTGATATCACAGAACCTTATTATTAACATTCACCTTGAGGATACAGTCTGTAAAAAGAGATATAAACTCTTAATCACTCTCTTGAACATCTCTAACCTGGTTTGCACTGCATTTACTGTTCCATGTGCACGTGCATTCAAATATTTTGATGTCTAATAAGATAACTACTGTCCTCTTTTCTTTGATACTGAGATAAAAGAAGCATGTTCTCTCTAAAATTCTAAGCATCAGGCTTATCCCCTCCTATTTTTCTGTTACTATTGTAAAAACATCTCTTAGATTGATCCTCCCCTGATTTTCTAATAGGTGAAAGCCACAACACCATTTTCTGACTTCTGAGGAGAATTAGAGGGAACAGTGATTGCTTTCAACTCTGTCATCAATCTTTTCATTTGCACTTCTAAAGTATTTCTTTTCAAATTGACAGAATGGTTTCAAATCTCATCTTTTAATTATTCAGTCAGAGATTTTTCTCTTTTCTTGTTTGCTATTGGTCAGCTTTTGCCTCGTGAAATTCCATCCACCAAATGAAATGCAACATGATCAGATACAACCCAAGTTATGTACAATATATACTGACAACTTTACGCTGTACTATGGTGTTCTGTTCAAGTTTCCTTGTAAGCTTTAAGCAATAACCACAGAATTTAATCAAGCTCTTTACAATAACTTAAACGTCTACCTGTTACCACAAAGCAGTTACTGAGGATTAAAATAATACGCCTGTGTATCTGAATAATGCAAAATAATGTAACTTCATCATTAGCAGTTACTTTTGAAGTAACTGTAATGAAACCTGTCTCAGATTGGTCCGTTCACATCTTAAATTAATCATTTAGTTTCCTCAAAATTTTATTTGAAAACTATATTAATTGATGCTTCATCAGCTCTAACCATTGCCAGCTCTCCTTAAAATAGTTTTTGCTAATTTGCAAGTGATATATACTGTACATACATCAGATGTCAAAATTCTTGGCTCTTACAGCAGAAAACAAGCATGCATTTAAAAACAGGCTTTATATAATAGTTTCAAACTTACAGCACTTTTTTTTTTTTGGCCAAGATTATGCAATTAAAAATTTCATTACTTAAATGCTTGCAGAAATCAGCCTAGCAAAGAAGATGATGTCAGCCTGACTAAAAATGTAAATTCTTTGTGTCCCACAGGGGAAAAATGTCAGTATAACTTAAAAATATAATGAGACATTTTACTCTACATCACTGTGGAATCAAAGTGTCAAAAGCTTGTGGAATTCAGCTTGCCATGAGTTTGATATGGGAGCAGTGAATAAAAAAAGTGTAGCAAATGTTACTGGGAAGCTCATCTTTTAAAACAAAGTATTTTTTCTTCCTTAAATTCAGATTGTACGAAAAATAAGATATCAAAACTTACCTAAATGTGAAATACAACAAAAGGTAAAATATTATCAATATCATTATTAACCTAAGTCATTTTATTTTTCACCCTCAGGAAATAAGACTCCACATGTAAATTTTAGAAGCAAGGTTGTGGTTAACTTAATACTCACTTAACTAACATCACAATGCAAAAGGTAATTTAACATTTAAAAGTTAGGTGTTACATCATCTCAGTAGTTTTCATACAAGATTTCTCCGACTTTTATCTCTCCATTCCCAAAAGTATGAGCCTTTCCAACTCATTTTATTTTCTGGTGTCTAAGTGTTTTCAAATTTTAGTTGTTCTATTTGTCATAAATAACACTAGAAAATCTGGGAATAGACTATTTTATTTCTGCTGAGAATTCAACAAAAAAGCTTTGTATTAATCTTATTGCTAGTCTAGCTCAGTACTCCTAAGAATGATGCATAAAGGAAGCTATGTCATTAACAAATACATATGATATAATATAAGACTAGAAAACAGCTCTCTAAGAGGAAATCACATTTTTCAAAATTATTTTCCTAACAACGTTTTATGAATAACAGATGGACATGAACCAGACTAAAACACAAACTGTAATAAAGTTCCTGGCTTCTCATGTGTCAAGCAAGGTTTTCCTAGCAATTGTTACCCATTCACACTTATTTCCACATATTCAGCAGTCATACTCAGACTAGCTCATTATCACACTGGTAATACATAGAAAAAGTACAGAACACACAGAGATAGAATCCTATTTGTTCAATGCAAGAACATTTATTAATAAAAATCCAAAAACTACTTACCACATGAAGAATTTTATTCTCTGTTTCATATACTGTGCAATCCTGAAAAAGTAAAGCAAAAAGGGCAGGTTAGATTGATCCAATCAGCTTTCTTAGATTTATATTTAAAAATAATTAAATAAAATAGAAAGGTCTTTGGGCTGAAATAAAAGATTTCAAAATCTCAACTACAATGGAAAGATTTATATAACAAAAGTGTGAAGCCAGCATCAAAGGCAAAGGAAAATGTACTCCCACTGATAAATGAAAAAGGAGAACTGGCTTTAACAGACATGGAGAATGCTGAAGTACCCAACAAGTTATTTGCCTCAGTCTTCACTAGCAGTAAGGCTTCCCGCTCCTCCATGTCTCCAAACCTCTAGTCAGGGGACAGAGGATCAAAATATCACCCTCTAAGGTGATAAGAGTGGAGCAAGTTAGAGACTGTCTCATGAGACTGAATGTATACAAGTCTATGCGCCTGCACAAAATTCATCCCATGATCCTGATGGAACTGGCTGATGTGGTTGTGGTACTACTCTCCATCATACTTTAAAAGTCTTGCCTGACAGGCAAAGTCATTGTGACTGTAAATAGGGAAACGCCACTCATTTTTAAGGGGGAAAAAGAAAGCTAGTGAATGACAGACAAGTGAGCTTCACATCTGTGTCTGAGAAGATCACAGAACTGATCCTTCCTGGAAGGAGACATATGTGAGATAAGGAGGTGATCTGAGACAGCCAGCTTCACAAAGGGTAGATTGTGCCTAACCTTGGTGGTCTTCTTTGATAGAGTGACAATATCAGTAGACAAAGGAAGAAAAGTTGAGGGAGTTGGGCTTAGTTTAGCTTGGAGAAGAGAGGCTATGGGGAGAACTCACTGTGGCCAGTACTTGAGGGAAGCTTATGAGCAGGAGGCAGACCAACTTTTTATGTGGTCTGATAACAATAGGACAAGAGGGAATTATGTCAAAATAGAAGAGGGAAGATTTAGATTAGATGTTAGGTAGAAATACTTTACTCAGATGATAGTCAATTGCGGCATGAGAAGCTGTGGTGCCCCATCCCTGGAAGAGCTCAAGGCCAGGTTGGATGGGGCTCTGAGCAGCCTGAGCTGGTGGGGGGCAGCCCTGCCCACGGCAAGGGTTGGGGCTGGGTGGCCTTTACATTTAATTATATGCAGACACCAATGAAATATTTGCA
Source organism: Cyrtonyx montezumae (assembly GCF_038088225.1). NCBI lineage: Eukaryota > Metazoa > Chordata > Aves > Galliformes > Odontophoridae > Cyrtonyx > Cyrtonyx montezumae. The sequence goes on along the minus strand of NW_027072034.1, from coordinate 46,712,501 downwards.
ATCTTATTAGCAAAATGAACTTTTCATTGTTATACGTGGGAGGACATGTAGTGTTTTCAAACTGAATACATTTTACGTTCCTCATTGTTTCTTGTGAATCATTTTGCAAAAAAAAAAAAAAAATAGCAAGAGGGGGTTGTAACGCTTATATTGAGGAAAATAAAAGTGCTTCTGAGCACATGTCTAATTATTTCATTTGTAATGAAAAGTTTACTATAAATTTAACATTCAGCTTAAAAGAGGATACTGTTTGAGAATTCTCACTGCTAAGGGAAAGAATTTAAGAACCCAGACTTCATAGAGGTTTATTACAATAAAGAAGTAAATGAATAAGGGAGAAACACTGCTAAATCTACACAGGCATGAAGGAAGTTAAAAAACCCATTGACTTCTGATAAGCCAAGAGTATAAATAAAAAACATTTCTGAATCTACCAAGAACTAGTAAAGAACTACCAAGAACAGTAAAACAAGTACAAAAGTTCCCAGGCATCCAGACTCTGAATGGTGCAAGTAGCTTCAAACTGAAATTATATCCACATCACACATCTCTCTGCAAATGCACAGTTTTGGAAAAGAAATTGAGTTTGCCGCACGTAGGACAGCTGATTTTTGGTGCTACATCTTTCTCTTCGATCAAGAGAAAAATTAATTGCTAAGTAGAAGGGAGGGAATGCTTCGGTAAAATACTTCCAAATATACCTTTTCCATAAAGAATTGACACGTCGTTACACATAATTCAAGCCTGAACTCAGAAAAATGTGCAGGAATGCACAGCCTAGAGCAATCCTGAAGTCTAAGATTCAAAGAAACCTAACAAAGTTCATCAAGCTGATCTCTGTATCGTTGAAAGCTTGTTTAAACTTCCCTCAGCCACCCCTGGAGACGAGCACTGAGATTGTTTTTCAATGATCCCAAGAGCAAAACCTGTGCATAATTTTCTTTCACAGTCAAAAATTTATTTCTCCCTGGATTTTTTATTTTATTATTATTATTTAAGTCAATCCACAGTTTTGCGCTTTATTTTCAAGCAAGTGTTGTGGGTAACTGAGCTCATCCTCTTCAAATAACTCTTAGGTATAGTATGATGAACTGATTTTTTTTTACTGGAAATCACTATTCACAATTATTGTTTTTTCCTACCCATTTCATTTCAACTGAAAAAGTTTAATGCATTTAAGAACAATAAAGAGAAAAGTCACTAATTATGCATTAGAAATGATTTTTTTCCTTAATAGCATACCACCCTCAATAACACCTCTTTCTTCCACAGCTAAACTATTCCTGAAGAATCAGTTTACACACAGTACTCCAAAATCAAAATTATGGTAAGAAACAGACCATATACAAGTTTAACATCTTTTTTCTTTTTCTACTTAATTAAACAAGAAACACACACATATATATATATATTAAAAAAAAAAAAACAGCAAAATTTTCCACCTACACAATATAATAATTTGCTACTCAGTGGAGGATTACCATGATAACCCCTGCACTCAAATATGCAGATACAGCAAAGAGGAGTTGTTTTGCTTTTACGTGTGCCTTGTCTGAAACATACATATTCACTGATAAGATTTAATGAAAGTTAGGCTATTTCATCATCTAACCAACAAACAGCACTGACTGACAATGCTTCCAAATATATATATCTCAACCCACTGTTTCTCAGCTTTGCTAGTATGATTCACATGTGAGGTAATCTCTATTTGTATATTGTACATAATACAATAATTAGAGGGTTTTTTGTAATAGTTATGATGCTTTATTTTTCTAATTTCTTCTCCTCTTACTATTATTGCTATGTTTTTAAACTTAACTATCTGAGAACATCTCAGAAGTGGGGAACTGGGTCAGCTAATTATACTGACAATTTTCTTTGGTCCTTTTCTTTCCATCGAAGTTGATTAAATCTCAATTCAGAATGTTAAATACTGAGGTCTAGAGAAATGCCAACTCAAATTACTGCTCATGCATGCCAAGCAAGTGCAGAGATCACGCACTTCTCTAGTACTATAACTACGAGATAAAAATCAGAACAAAACACTTCTATTTTTGCATGTATATAATGTATATATATGTCCAAGTAAGCATCGTATTGAATTACCCATTGCAATTAACAGTCAAGCACTTCTCAGGGTAGCTGTAAAATACTATCCTGAAAACATAATCAGCCTAATTTGCATTATTGGTTTGTCCACATACTGCAGGCATCTCTGGTACTGCATTCTTTTTTGTCAGTTTCAAGTTCCTATAAACTCCACAACTTAACATCAGAATAAAGTTATGCTAGTTCAGAAAATAAGAATGTTTAAGAACAAGCAGAACTTCTGAAAGATGTGTATTTGTTCTTTCAGCAACAACTCAGAAATGGCTTGGTGCTCCTAGAAGAGCATGCTGAAGAGAGCTGAATTGTTGTTCCATTGTATTTCACTGTTATTCAGAAGAATGCCTCAATTATTCATGTACATAGTCATCCTAATTTCTTTTTTCTTTCAAGGCAGGGAAATCACCTAAGCAGAGCTGGACGTAAGCAGATTACGTGGTTGCCAATTACAAAAAAACGTATCTCCTGATTCTCAAGTAACATTTTAGCCCTAACAAATGTCCTGTGAATTTAACCATAAAAGTGTTGCCCAAAAGAGTCTGTGTGTTGCTTGCTATGGAGGTAGAGTCAAATGGAACAAGATGTTGTTGTGAGAGCATTCATTTTCAAAGCTGCTTTTGAGCTGCTTCTGATGGAGAAGAATTGTCTTCTTTGCATCTTTGTCTCAGCAGTCCAACTGAATTTGCATGAAGGCAATGTGTGTGTATTGTACAGGTTTTACGAGTCTTTCGCAGATAGGCAAGATTAGGAACATAATTTTTTAAACAGTAGTGATATCACTTGGGAAATGCATTATTCACGATCAGTTTTATACTTTTTTTCCATGTCTTTTTTAATAAGACAACATTTTGATTTTGTGTATTGCTTTAAAGCAGATGTCTGATAATATTGTTGTCACCATTATTTTGAAGTCACGCAAAGTATTTTAAAGTATGCAACTTCAATTCACTATTTGTAACAAAAATAATGAATTACATGACTGCTAAAAGAGAGTTCGAGCTCACATGCACTGCCAAACCTTCAGTAGAAAATCTCTCTTGAGCAATGTAGCCATTGGCTGGAATTAAGTCAGACCCAACCTTTAAATCCCTTTGCTTCTCAAATTGATTAGAACTGTGACTGAATCCTTTAATACCAGTGTCTGTCAGTCCTGCTACTTAGAGTAAGAAATAATGAACTTGAGAATGTTCAGATCATGATTCCCAGGCTCTTCTTCTCCCCCACCTTCCAAAATAAGTGTCTTCAAGAAACTCTCCTCAAGCCCTAACTCCAGCCAATTTGTGACATTGGCTCTAGGAAGGCTCATTTTTCTTGAATTGTACCCAGTTTATTTATGGCAAGAGAATGACAAGACTGAGGTATACTGGAATCTTCACTGGATATTTTCACAAAAGTTCTTAATGATTATGATAAAAGCCTGAAGCTTTGCCAACACAAAGACAGCAAAAGCTTCAGTCTTCATAGTAGATTTGGTTATTGTTTTTGTTTTTGGACTGAGACAATAGCACGATTTTGAAATAGGTACAAGATAACGTAGATGCAAAAAGTTTAGTCTTCAACTACTTAAAACAGAAAATGCATGGAAAGTATAATACAACTGATTGCAGGATTAAACAATGACAGCTTTGAATCATTAAACTTGATCAACACAATATAGACTGTATGGTAAAAACGTTGCTGTGTCCTGTAAGAGAGGAAATTAGAAAACTGAAGGATGTTAGGGAATTCCTAATGTGCAATTAACAGATATAACCGAGTAATTACTGGAATAATAAAATACAAAGTGGCAGCTATAAAGATCTGTTCAAAATTTTCCCTCCAAACTACTCTACAAAAACCAACTAAACCCTTTAAGTACTCCCAAAATAAAAGAAGCTGGAAAGCAGATAACATTCTCCTCTGCTTACAGGCAAAGAATTAAGAGCAGGACACATTTACAGCTTTTCTAGTCTGATGCTTTATCATCTATTTGATATTAAGACATTTAGCAGGGCTTTGGACGAATAAGATAAGGGTCTGGGGACAGTAGCAATTATATATGTCTGGAACAAAGGCAGGGCTGCAAAGCAAGAGGAGACACCTTTCTCTCATCTCACTGCCTAAAATACAATAGAAGGCTCTTAAACTTTGCAACATTCCAGCATTTGCACAGGTATGCAGCTTGACAGCTGCTATGTAATTTTTTTCTAAAATTACACAGCTTGTAAACATAATATAAATCCACTTGTTCAGAATATATAAGTGGGATATGGTGTTTTCCCTGAGTTTCTTCCTGCTGAGCTGCTCCAAAAGTCTCCCGTCGTGGCTGTTCCTCCTCCAGCCTGCCACAGCCCAGGGAGCTCTATCCTTAACCCTCCCCTCTTCTGCAACCTTTTCCCTATTGCTCAGCAGCCTCCTAAAAATCATGCTGCTTTAATTATCATTTCTGTGCAGATGAGTCACAGAGCTCTCATCCCTTCTGTTCACATTCACAGTTTAGAATCTCCTCCTGGATATTTGCCACCAGCCCTAGTGCAGTATGCTGAAAAGCTGAAATCACGTTTCTTCCAAACCTCCCTGCTTCCTCCCTCTTTCCTTGTCTCTGTCAACAACTCCACTACCTTATGTCCCACAAGCTCACAACCTGGGTGCCATTTCCAACTCCTCTTCACTTCCCACACAAATCCTGTCGATTTGCTTCCCACTGCCATTCAGAAATATTTTTTCTTTTCCACTTACACTGCAGTTATTTAATCCCTGGAGTTTCTTGACACTGAGTCAATGGCATCCTTGTTGTTATTATCCTCTGCCTCTCAACTTTTAAACCAGAGCTCACCTATAACTGCAGCAGCCCACTTTGTCCTCCCCCATCAGAAAAAGTACGTAAGAAATGATAGAGATGGAAGAAAACAGATTGGCAGAGTACACATCATTTAAGATACTAGCAGAAGAGTAAATATCCCTATTGCAAAAAATATAATGCAAACTATTAAATGAACACTACATAAAAAGATCCTCCCTATACAACCTACACAATGCGTATAAAAGTCTAGAGCCTTTCCATGATTTAAGGAAACTGCAATTATTTCTTTTTTATAAAAAGTTCACAACCCTTGTGTACAAACTGATAGCAATTACCTAGCTTACCAAGTACAAAGAATTGCTTTAATGTTATTTAAACAATCTGCGTGGAGTGGCATCTATCACCATAGCAACAGAATGCTTCATGTAAAAATTTAACACAGCTTACATAAATCACCCACAGATCAAGCAACTACTGGGAAAAATTGCTCTCTGGATTATTAGAGATGCAATGTGGGCACTAAGCTCTTTTCTTCCAGATTTCTGAAGTCATTTTCCATTTCCATTTACTTCTGTCTTCCTTTCTGTGAAAAGCACTATCTTGCTTTCCCTTGAGGTCTGGTCACATACAGATTCTTAATTATCATAGAATCATTAAGGCTGGAAAAGACCAGTAAGATCACCTAGTCCAACCATCAACCCATCTGCATTTAATCATATTTCTTCCAAGATACTATTTCTAAAATGAACTGGCTATTCTTTAGGTCTGAAATTCTAGCAAGGACTTCATCACTGGGTAAAGTCACATTGATACTTGCTTATCTATCTTGATAGATTCCAACAGTTTAAATAGAATTTCTCTTCAGGATGGTTCTTCTACTCAGACATTCTCAATGGGTAAAAAGAATCCACTGAAGCTATCAACAGATGAGAGGTTGGCAACCAGGTAAAAACATTTCAAATGAGAAAAAAACAGTAACAAAGTAAAAGCACATCTATTCTACACCACTAATCCAGAAAAAATTAGTGTCAAGCATTCAAAATGAGATCTTTTATTACTGACATGCAAAATACAGTTTGTAGTGGAAGGCGTTTTGCAGTTCTTAAGTTTTCAATGTCACCTCCAAGATCATTTAGAGGTAAATAATTTTAGGGTTTTTTACTTATGTTTTTCCTTCAGGATTGTCATTAAAAAGAACTGCGTTTTCTAAAACACAATAGTGGCAAAATACTTCATGATGCAAAGTGCCTAGGTGGATATTCAGCCAACAGAGAAAATAACTGAACTTGAGAAAACATAATGGAATTTAGGAAAATGGCATTTCAGGCTCAGGTATGACTCAAATATTTTACACTGGATAACCTGAAATTCTTCGTGTGTTTTTAATGGGTTTAAGGAAACAAACATAAATGTATCTCACATGATCTCCCTGAAATAAAGTTTGACCCTACGTTTTTCATGATCAAAGCTTCTGCTAGCTTCCTAGCAACAGTTTCTGTAATTCACCAGACTGAAGTGAAATCCTGCTTCATAGCACCTGCTCACAGAGACTATACTGTCTCTGGAAAAAGGAAAATCAAAATTTCTGAAGCAAACGAAGTGAAAACCAAGACTGCATTTCTACTGAACCGATTAATATAATCTTAACCCATCATCTTTAATTATTAAATTCAGCTCTTGTAAAGATCTACAGAAGAAGCATAGCATCTCCTGTCTGCCCCTAGCTGAATGGAAAACATAATTGCCACTCAACATGTACTGGTGCAATGTCCATATAAATCAGTTTAAGAAAAAGAATACAGGTTTTATTTAAATGCAAGATATGAAACACCTGAAAGCTCTTTTCCCCTCTGTCCACACTTAGTTTCCATGGACTTTCTGCCACTTTCCATCAAGTATGAATCAACCCAAGCAGTCCCTGACTCATTCACCATCACCTTAAACTACTTAAGCTCTTCGTCTTATATAAGTTCAACAGCTACACTGGTTTACCAGTATATGCTGAATCAAAAAGTGTAACCTTTCTTTCTCAAATTATTCCACTTTTTGTTTCACTTTCCCCCACTGACAGAGGCAGTTAAATCTGAAAGAAAAACTCCTAAATATATAAACAAAGAATAAGCCAACACCAACACATTCTTATTTTCTAGTCACTAAGCTTCTTATGTACTCTGCAATCTTTTTTTTTTTGCCCTCCTCCAACCATGAGGCAAATTATTTCTGATACTTCATACCCCTATATACTATTGTAAAAGTTTTAACCTTTGATCTACTCCCAGCCTAATTCCATTTAAAAAATGTCTCCAAAACATGATCAAAAGACAACAATCTACTAGTAAGTAACTTTAAGAAAAAAGATATATAGGAAAACCGCAGAAATAAGCCACCACAATCCGAATAAATCATCTATACCCACTAGGCACTTTTTTTCTACATTAAATTCTAAATGAAATTTACTTTAAGAGTGTGTTATGGTAAAATAAGCTACTCTTACTTTGAAAAGGAGGAAAACATTGCTAAAAACTACAAATTGAATCTGCTCTGATAAACAAAACCAATTTTTGTATTTCCAACAATTTTTAAATACTACTTTACCTTATACATTATACATTGACTTCTAGATATAAATAAATAACTGCACTGGATAATAATACACATTCTGAAACACGACTATTTCTGAGCTCTGCTTTGAACATTACACAACAGCAAAACTTGAATATCAACAGTACTTGGAGAATATAAGGATAGTTACATTTTTTGTCAGCATCATTTTCAGTGAGTTATAATATTTTTCTTGAAATATCATTTTGATCATATGTACAAAAGGCAGATATTACCTTGGTTTTGTTTTCTGGTAGGGCTTTTTTTGTTCAGTTTTTAACTTTTCATCTCACTTGTACACTTATCCTCCCACTTGTACACTTACCAGAAATGGGGCAATTTATATAAACTGTGTACTATGCATATATATTTTAAATTCCAAAACTGTAGCCTCCCTTTTATTAAACAATGTGGGCAGGGATTATTAGCAGTAGAATAACAGATTTCCTGAGTGCATCTGATATCAAAGTTGGAGTAGTAGGAAGAATTTCAAAAATTTTAAATTAAAAATAAATTATTTTTTGTATGTAATTTTGCTTCTGAATACCAACAAACGCATAACAGGGGTAATAAAAGCTAATCAAACACTTACAGCACTTAACTGCTGAAGCCTTTTTATTAGTTAAAGAATCCTATGGCAATTAGCTTTCTTAGTATGACCTTAAGTTCAATGTCTTAAACCTATACTTAGCAAGTCCTTAAAATCCTTAAGAACTAGGATGGCAAAAAGTGAGGAATCATGATAGAAAAGAGATACTTTGTAAGAAAATTACGAATAGTAATGAAATTAATTATTCTTCACTCATCATATATTTGATGCTATCCAAACAATGTTAATAGAATTATTCTATGTGATACATTTCTATTCTGAGTCTTGGGCTTCCAGTATAAAAAGAGACATGGAGTTACTGGAGATAGTCCAATGTAGAGCCTCAAAGGTGATGAAGAGACTGAAGCACCTCTCATCTGAAGATCTGAGAAAGCTAGGACTATTCATTGTAGAGAAGAGGAGGTTCAGGGAGATCTCATCAGTATCTGTAAACACATGAATGGAAGGTGCAAAGATGATGGAGCAAGGCTCTTTTCATTGATGCCCAGGGACAGGAAAAGTCAGTGGGCATAAAATGGAATTCAGGAGGTCCTGAATATCACAAAGCACTTCTGTGTGGTGATGGAGAACAGGCAAAGGCTGCCCAGAGGCTGTGTAGTCTCCTTGGAGATCTTCAAAAGCAGCCTGGACATGGGTGTGGGCACTCTGCTGTGCTTGAACAGGAGGCTGGACCAAATGGACTCAGAAAGCTCTGCCCTCAACAGTTGTTCTGTTATTTTGTGATATGATTGCACTCCATCTTTACTCCATCTTTTTTTCTTTGTTGCATAGAATTCCTTCCACCACATAGTTCCTCCTCAGAAAGGTATTTAGGTAGAAAAGCAATTTCAGTGAAGTTTTTGAAAAGAAGCATCTACATGCCTACAGCTATACTTGAGCTGGAGCATCTTGCTAAGTAAATTCTACAAGACATTAAAGCTGAGAGACAAAACTCTAGTGGCCTTGTAACTAAAGTAATGTAGCAAATCATTATGAAAGTTAGTTAAGGAGAGTGAAAAACTTAAAATACAACTAATGATTAATACTAACTAACAATAATAGGAAATACGGGGTTTGACAGTAATGTTTTCTTTAAAAGTCCAATCACTTACAAAACAACATAGAGGTAGACTTCTCAGGTATTCCAAAGATTTTCAGAATTTTTATTCCAAAGAAGAAAGGCTTTTTTTAGCAAAATCCCAATGGGCTCCTGCAGAACAATAGCACTGAAAATGGCAACAAAAGCTACCTACACAACGCTCAAAAAAGCAATTTAATCTTAGAGTTAGTTTTGTAGCTGCTGCTACCTTCCTAGAAGAAAACAAATAGATTTAAAAAGAACATGCTCCAGCACCTTCTCAGGATAAACACCCTGACCAACAATGTCAATAGCAAGTCAGAACGGAAGTCAGAAGGACAAGCAGTCACTTGTGTCTGTTCTTACATGTATTTCTGACTGGTACGATTCTGATGACACAAGTGTAAATTCACGGACAAACCATCAAGAGAAAAAAAATCCTTTCAGTATGTTGCAGCATAAACAGAGAGCATAGAAAAAGCCACCCCTTGGATTACCACGGGGACTCTCTTAACAGATAGGTGAAGGGAAGAAAGACAGAGTGCAAGGGAATAGTAGTGAATACCGTACCACAATTTCTTTTTGTTATTTACATCCTTTTTTCCCCCCAGCATTCTACTGCAAGAAAAGAGTTGAAATCTGAAAAAAGAATCTGAGCTCTAAATTAAGTAAGCCATCAGCAAGAAGGATAACATTAAGAGTGAAACCTACAGGAAGTACCTGTCAAACAATATCTTAATGTCCTAAGGGGAAGAAAAGAAAGTTCATAAACCTAAACAAAACAGCTGCAAAAAAGCATAGGAATAATATAAATACAAAGCAGGTTACAACAATAATTCACACTGTTCTGAGGGACCTGTTTCCAAAGGCAAAGGTCCACAGTATGCTGTTCTGTTAGTTGGGTGCTGGGCAACGTGCAATGCACACACAAAAAAATGAAATGGTTAAACCCAAGTATGTGCTACTCTGCGTTGTATTCCAAAGTTGATTTCTAAGTAGGTATTATAAATCCAACTTTTCTAATTATTTAAAGGTTAATACACAAACTCACAATAGATTTTCTTAGACTTTATACTTAGAAGTAAGAACAGTATTTCTGCTTTTTTTTAATTCTTCATTATCCATTGAGTACTTATAATGGAGGGGAGAGGGGACAAGAAACGCCTTAATTCAATGAAGAAACACTGACACTGAATTTAGCCTTAAAACATGCAAAATATTACAAACAAGTCAGATTAGTTTCAGCTTCTTCCCTCCTCTTGACTTTTCATTTTTGGTTAAAAATTCTTAATATTAACTATAAGTAAACAACACACAAAACAGCTTTGAATCCTGCAAGTGCTTAGCTATTGTAGTGAATACCAGAGCTCTATTTTTAAATTATACAAATACCATAAAATAAAAAAAAAAAATCAAAGGTATAAGAAAATGTGCATTCTATTTCTTAATACACACCTAGACTTTATAAAAATCTGTTTCTAACTAGTGTTAAAAAAAGTCACCTTGCCTATTTCATGTTTTTTATAAACTGAGAAAAATTATATAAATTAAATTACAAATTACTATAAATTAATGAAATACTACGAGATACTTCATGTACAAAAGAAATTGAGTTCTAAGACTAAAAAACACCTGTTAAGGTGATATTGAAACATTTCATTTTAGGCATTCAGCCTTAAGAAAGCATAATGTGGATTTTCAATGTGCTCAGTGATCATACAAAAGAAAAACTCAAAGACAATTTGAAATGCTATGCTGGGAAGAAACTTATTTTAAGTAGAGATCAATCCACATGTGTTTGGGGCTAGTAATGGAATTTTTCATTATCATTCTTCTGACTACAGCTCAATTCAGTTCCAGTGTATGCTCAAATTTAGGCACATAAATGCTCTTTCTGACTTCAAAGTATGGATTCATGTACTGGACTGCTTCCAGATTAGGAAAGTATGTCAGTTTTGGCAAAGACAATACTTCTTTTCTCCAAAGATATTAAATAGTAACATTTGGTCTATTTCATTTCACACTGAAAAACATACAGAGAAAATTATTTACCTAAGACCATAGCAAATCAGTAGTATCATGGATGAGAATGAGTTTTTAAGAAAATGAGCTGATACTAAGTGACTTCCTGGGAACTACTGCTGTGATTCATATTTTAACCACTTTCTCATTAATAGTATATACTATTAGTATGAAGTACAATTGTATATAATTAATTTCATTAATATATAATTAATGAAAACACATCAGGTGACTCTTATTCTCACTTCCAAAGCTTGACAGTGAGTCACAATTCTGTGGAAAACAAGCAGTCTGGCCAAGGGGAGTGGATGTCATGTATGCTTCTTGTGGAGTACAGAACCTTTTTCACAGCTCAGTAAGGGCACAACTCACCATAGGACAACAGATAAAGAAACAGTTTGCGCAAGAACACTCCATCCCTCAAAATAAGAAAGCAGACAGAGGAGGCAGGAAACTGACATGGCTTGGCAAGGATCTACCAGTCAAACTGAGGAAAAAGAGGGGGATGTGCAGGCAATAGAAAGAAGGATGTGTCACCTGTGAAGAGTACAGGGATGCTGTTTGGATGTGCAGAGATGGGATTAGGTACACATGGAACTGAATTTGGCAAGGGATGTTAAAAACAAGGGATTCTATAGGTGCATCAGTCAGAAAAGATAGGCCAAAGAGAGCAGAAGTCCTTTGATAAATGAAGAAGGAGAACTGGCTTCAACAGACACGAAGAAGGCTGAAATACTCAATGAGTTCTTTGCCACAGTTTTCACTGGCAGACAGGATTCTCATATTTCTCACGTCTTTGAACCTCACATCCCTGAATTTCTCGGTGGGAACTGGAGGATCAAACTCTGCCCACACTGTAAGGGCAGAGTGAATGCAAGACAGCCTCACAAGACTGAATACATACAAGTCTATGGAGCTGGACAACATGCATCCCAGGATCCTAAGGGTATAGGCCAATGTGGTTGCCAAGCCGATCTCAATCATGTTTGAAAAATCATGTCTGTAAGGCAAAGTCCCTGGTGACTGGAAAAAGGAAAACATCACTTCCATTTATAAGAAAGCAAGGAAGGAGGACCTGTGGAACTACAGGCTGGTAAGCCTCACCTCTGCCTAGGAAGATCATGGAACAAATACCTCTGGAATACACGTTGAGGCACGCAAGGGTTGAGCATGTGATCTGAGACCGCCAGTATAGCTTCATCAAGGGGAAGGTCATGCCTGATCAATCTGGTGGCCATCTCTGATGGAGTGACAGCGTTGGTAGACAAAGGAAAGGCAACTGACATCATCTACCTAGACTTCTGCAAAGCCTTTGATATGGTCCTCCACCATGTCTTTGTCTCTAAACTGGAGAGATACATATTTGAATGGTGGACTGTATGGTGAGTAAGGAATAAGAAAGTCCATAGCCAAAGGGTTGTAGTCAGTAGTTATATATCCAGATAGAGGACAGAGATGAGAAATGACCTCAAGGGTCTGTCCTGGAACCAGTACTCTTTAACATCTTTATCAATGATAGAGGATAGAGCGTACCTGTAGAAAATTTGCTGTTGACACCAAGCTGAGTGCTGCAGATGATATAGCAGAAGGAAGGGATGTCATCCAGAGGGACCTTGATAAACTGCAAAGGTGGGCCCTCATGATCCTGATAAGGTTCAACATAGCAAAGTGGAGGGTTTTGCACTTGAGTCAGTGTAATTCCAGATACGTACACAGACTGGGAGAAGAACTCCTTGAGAGTATCCCTGCTGAGAAAGGCTTAGAGGACCCAGTAGATGAGAAACTTAACATTAGCCAACAGTGTGCACTTGTAGCCTGAAAGGACAACTGCTGTTGTAGAAGGACTACTGACTACTGTTGTAGAAGGACAACCTGGGCAGCATCAGAGGAATGGTGGTCAGCAGGACAGGGGAGGTGATTGTTCCTCTCTACTCAGACCTTGAACAGCAAGAACTAACAACACCGCTCTTCTCTAAATCAGAGAGAATGCAAACCCAACTAATCTTTGGTAATGTATGTATTTATGAAAGCATCAGAGAAAAATGCAATGTTTTTGTAAAAGAAAGAGTAGTGCTGTCGAACAAACTCACACCAAGGAGACATAGGAAAAATCTAGCATAGAATAATTGAGTGAAGATAAACAGGTACTTTGAAAAACTAGAAAAAAATTCTCCCCAGCACTCCTACTCCTACCCAGCCTACTGTCTCCCACTTCTCTAATCTCCAGTTTCTTAGGTGCATGCACTCCTGGAAAATGCTCCATATTGGCACTGGCCGTTTCCTCATGCTCTTGCTGAACTGCCAGGAGAGCCAACTCTCTCCAAAGTCTCGTCCCTCTGCATGATGGACACTGTTGCACCACATGCATCTCCTCTTCCCCTCAAGCACTGCCTGTCTCAGCACTGAATTGCAGCCCAAAGCAAGCGGACATGCACATGAAGGGTGGGCCAGCAGTTCACAACAGATGGCTGTGACCTGTCCCTGCAGCAGCCAACAGAGAATAATTTATCCTGACATTTTTCTAGAGGAAAGGAATACAAAACCAACAAGCTGTTGCACAATCTCAGCAGAAAGAAGATAATTAGGGTCCAATAAATATTTCTTGGTCTGCTAGAAATACTCAGAGTAGATAATCTTAGTGGTCTTTTCCAGCCTTCGTTATTTTATGATTCCATGAAATAGAACACCAAAAAACTAGTCAAACAATGGTATAATATAGTACCACATCCCTCCACAGTTACCAGTAGTAGACAGGTGAGCTGTAATCTCACAAACACTTGCATCAGGATACAGGATGATGCTTGACTCAATAGAACTAGTTGAATTTCCTAGGTTATTTTTACAGCAATTAACAACATTAGAATGAACTTGCAGCAGACTTTTCACTTCCAGCAGACAAAGACAGGGACAGTTCTAAACCATGTTAGAAAGAAGAAACAAAAGGATGTGTAAGTTCTCAAAATGAACTCCAAAATGAAGCCCATTAAGCAAGTGCTTCTCAGTGTTGGCTTCTGTGTTTCTTACACAAAGTATGTATAGTAGTGAATACTAAGCATTCTAGTATAACAGGAACATGTTATCTTCACAGGTGTTTAAATTATATGAGCTGCATAAAGCAGTGCATAACAAAGCTTCTTCACTACATGCATACCTTGTCAACCAGATAGTTAATTAAAATGTAAAGACAAAATATAAGATTATAAGTATACAAACTATCAATTAGATGGTACAAATTTATAGTGATGCTCTTCAGTTGGAGAACCCAAGGTGAATGTCACCACTGAGTTAGGCAGAAAGACATCCACTGCACAGCCCAAACTAGTACTATAAAACCAGGGAGCAGAATTTTTATAAAGCATTTACAAAGCAGTAGTATTTCCTTCTTACTGTTAGACAATACTATAGACAAAGAATAATACAAAACAATGTGCACAAGGTAATGTCCATTTACTATTACAAAAGATTAAATTTCTAAGAAAATGCTCTCATACCTGTTGTACAATTGTTGTTAGCTCCAGACACAGCTGTATTACATTATTTCTTGTTACTGAGTAATCTGTCACAGCAGCAAAAGGAGATCTAAAAAGAAGGAAAAAAATTTTTAAATGACACTGGCATACTCACTTGCTTCAGTGGTTCACAATGAACTTAGTGCACATAGCATTTTTATAATGCATTTCTTTTCTACTGATATTAAAAACATGGAGAATACTAAAATCTATCATTAAAATTGTAAAATGCAAGATATATACCCACAGAAAGCATTTAATTCTCCTTGTTTTTTCTTCCTTAAGAAGGTCTATTTATACAAGCATAATTTCTCATAGTTTTTCTGTGCATTCCTGAACTATTTAACACCCCTAGAAAAAACATCCCACATTGCCTTCTTCAGTTGTTTGGGGGCAACATTATTAAGGTACAGTTTTCACCTCTAATATGAACAGTGCATAGACGTGGACAGCATCAGAAAATCATGTAGCTGATTCACTGGGATTCTTGGGATCATGTCTGATGTCCAGTATAATTACTGGAGGAACTCAGAAGTAAAAACTTCATCCAAATGAGAATGCCATTTAGAGCCAGAGATGGATCAACACTCAAAAACGCTATAACGGATAAACTGGAGCTTAACATCTCCCTGCACTGTGCTGCAGTCAGAAGTGATTAGTGAAATGAAAAGTATAATCCAGCACTTAAAGATGTCACCTACGTGCATTCTACACCTTAAATTTCACGTCAAAATGCCTTAAATGCTTGTCTACCTAGAAGCTTGCTTATTTTCTGGAGGCACTGCTAAAACATATTTGGTTAGTGAGGCTGGCAGACCTCTGATTCCTGTGTTACACATCTGTCTTAAACTATAAACTCAACTTGATATATTCTGTGTACTCAAGAAGCAGCCAAACACTATGCAGGACTGTAATTTTCTGCAAGTAAACACATCTACTCCATCAGTGTTGCATATGAGGCTTTTACATACATTATTACCATCACAAAGATGGCATTTCTTCATAATAGACCCGCTTCAAACATTTAAAACAAAAAAAGGTGGCAAAGTACCGTGTGGACTGTAATGTCTGAATAAACTAACTACAGATCATGGAGTGTGCCTAGGTCACTATTCTGAGGGTAGTGGCTTTCAAATAAGCTGGATCACATGTTCTTTCCCAACTGTCATAAAATCTCTGAACATTTATATTGCTGAAAGAGCTTTGCAGAGCTGGTAGTATCCTAACTTCCTAATCTAAACATAAAGACAAGTTGCCAGTACAAGGAACACTGCAATAACCACATCCAGATGATAACTATGGATATAGTTTTGTTGATTCTTAGTAGTTTTCTAAAATTCTTTTCTGTGTTCAGAATTACTGAACTTTTAGTATAGGCAGATTCTGTCAATAAGCCCATGTGAGCTTTAACTTGTTCTAATGCCCTCTTTCTTCTCCAGGATTTCCAATCCAGCCCTGATGGTTCAAAAAATGACATGAACTCTGAGGCACACGCTCAAGACTAGCAGCTTTAGTTTGATGTAATACACTATGCAAGAAAAATATTATTTTTCTACCTATATTTTCTATGGAATGTTAAAATAAAATGATAGAAATAAGGAACCAGATGGAGTTAAAACCAATAGAACCAAACAGACTGTAAAATCATGGTATATAGCATGTAAATAAGTTCCAAAATATGCCTGACAAAAGCTATTTGACACACAGCTATACTCAAAATTGAAAAGATAAGTTTTATGCTATACAGTACATACAAACTATAGAGCAGTCTTATCCATAGTTATAGAATATTACCAAAGTTCAGGTGACATGTGAGCCTATTGAACCATAAAAATTAACTGTATTTCTTGGTTATGAACAATAACTGTGTCCAAAAAAAAAAAAAAAAGAGTATTAGCCAAAATGTACAAAAACACTTTCTTCTCCCTTTTAAAATCGTGGCTGTCAAGGTTTCAAATTCACCTGAAACCTTTATTTAAAAAGGTCACATTAACTTATGCACTCTTCTTTACTTAAGATAAATGAAATCAAGCCAGCAAATGGCATTCTTTTGCTTTAAGTATGGATGTTAATACAATTTGATCCTCAAATTACACAACTGGAATCTATTTGACATTTCAAAGCCTCCAGCATCACTCTAAACAGAATGGCATGGTAGGCTTTGGCTTCTAATACTGCATGATTTTCTCTCGTACTTTTACAATTTATTTGGTTTCATGGTTCATGAAGAAAATAATGACATTTTTATCATCATTGCTCTTAGTGAAGAATGTTAGAAATGCCCCAAATAAACTTTGTTGACATTAAAGAAGAGGCAAAGAGACTGAGACATTACTCATTTTCATTAAACTGAAATTTACACAGTGAAGATTTACGGAAAACAGCAAGGAAAGCAGTGATACATGGGTGGTAGCAGAAGGGAGAAGCCTCCTAAAAAACATATTCCTTATTAAAATATTTTTGAGAGGCACTTAATTACTTGGAATGATGAGATGACAGGTCCTTGCTTCCTGCAGAAGAGGTAAACATCCTCAAGCTAACTCCTCTGCAGTTCTCTGCAGCTAATAAACCGACTCTCTCACGTGGCAGTCTCTGCCAATGGTTCTATGACATTGTTACAAATTGGACCACTAAAATTGAAATTCCCTCTTCATCCCTTCCCCAGTTCAGACCACTTCACAGGAGGTAATCTGCACATGGATGGACTAACGCAGAAGGCAACTGGGGAAGTGGGCAAATACAAAAAAAATTCTAAGTATTTACTGTCAAAAGATACGTATTTTGGTATTACACCCCTAGCCTCAACTTCAACAATGAAAGTCCAGTAAGATTTGATATAACAAAGCAGTTTCAATATAAACATAAATAGAAAAGTCATTATGGAATCATAATTTCATAACAGACACTATGAAACACCAAACACTCCATTAATAACATATCTGATTTTAAAATGATTACAGAATCATTGACAGAACAGATGAAATATAAATGCAGAAAAATCCTACATACACTTCGTCAATTGGTTACTGCAACACCTTCTCAAGTCATCAAAACCATGCCAAGTTAGAGGAATTCCTTGTTTAATTAGGCCATTTATCTCTACTTTAAAAGATTATATTTCTTAAATAGTCTGAACCATTTCTATCAACCTCTAGTTTTTATTATTTTCTTCCAAAAGTCTTTTGATTCTCTTGGACCTTCAATTCTCAAATATGGTTTCAGTGAAGCAAACTTCCTGTGAACAACTACAATATTCAAAATGTGTTTTGCTAATTCAGCATTCTTTAAATTAAATAAGAACTAAAAACTGCCTTGGCATCAGGTCGTATGTTGCCACACTTCTACACACTTTTGGTGTGGTCCTCTGCCTTCTGTTATCTTCCCTCTCATAGGTTTTCCACAATATTTTCCACAAACATTTCCCTATTCACCGAACCTTTTACTTAGTTCCTCTTAAAAATTCTTTATTTCTTCCCTCAAAAACTCTCAGCAATCCTTTTTCTTTGCAACATCCACATGAAACACTGTAACTCCACAGAATATATATAATGCACACTAGAGACAAAGGAGCCTCTTAATTCTTCCACTATGTGAACCCACACTGTGAACCCACACCTTGTTAGACTTCATTTATTTACTTTCATATGTTTTAGACTGAAAGCCACTTGACAGAAGGCATTATTTGTGGGGTGAATCACTGAAATGTTTTTTTGTTTTGTTTTTGTTTGGGTTTTCATTTGTTTTCCCAGTGCCATCCCTGTGCAAATCAGACCTACCCTGTCAAGGCAAGGAATAATCAAGCACAGCTAACAGGAACATATTAAATCCCCTAAAGAGAAGGCTTCAAACTACTAACAGTTTTTGTAAAGTAAGAAGTTAGAAGCTCGCAAACAATCAAGTGTAATTCTCCCAGAATTACTACTACAGAAGTCACACAATAAACATAAACGAGGCTCATTCTCAGAACAAGACAAAGAAATCCAGCTGGACACACTTCACCTACAGAGTAAAGAAAATGCATGCACTGTCACCATGGTGAAA
The DNA here is from genome assembly GCF_038088225.1 of Cyrtonyx montezumae. NCBI lineage: Eukaryota > Metazoa > Chordata > Aves > Galliformes > Odontophoridae > Cyrtonyx > Cyrtonyx montezumae. The sequence goes on along the minus strand of NW_027072034.1, from coordinate 46,693,770 downwards.
AAAGGGAGGGCCATATATGAGCGGGAAATGCATTCTGCTTGCACAGTACTTTTATGCAAAGCATATTAAGAGTGTGCTGAAGGTGACCACCTAGAATTGTTCATGTGTAAACAAGAGCATTTACATCATTGCAGGCTACACTGGGCAGAACAAGGCATCAATGAGCAGGCTCAGAGAGCTTTTTCTGCTGTCCAGACATACCTACTGAAGCATCCAGATGTCTGTAATTTCAGACACAGATTTGAGCCTACTTCATTGAAGTGTATGTACAAAGTACTTTGCTTAATATTAGCACTTTTAGGATCATGACAAAACAACTTGCTCACCTGGGGTTCAAAGTGAAAGGATTGCACTTCATTACTCTGTAACTGACCAGAAAAGCAGATCTAAACTTGCTAGGAAGGTCTTTTATTCTGAAATTTTACATTTTGTTTCTTCTCTCAGCAGTGTGACCTGCCTCTTCTACAGAACCAACGATTTTTATTTGCAGTAGCGCTTTATGTTCATGCATAAGACTACAGATAGCAATGGTAAATTAATCAAACTGGTGCACATTTGTCAGCCTGCTATTTTTTCTTTATCCACAACTATGAAAGACTGAAATACAAAAGCTATTTCCACAAGATCTCTTTACTCCTATTCACTGTAATCCATGGCAGCAGATTGATTTTATGGGGATACATGCTGGAGTGAAAGACAAGGGATACAGGAGCACTGCTGTGAACGACATAACAAGTTGCTGCCCAAACAGATGGCTGAATCAAAAAGTTGACTAAAAAAAATCCAGTGTTCCCTGACAAATCCTAATCCATGACCATCAAAATCTGCAACTCAACACCATATCCAAAATTTTGTAGTAGTTATCTAATGCGAACTTGATTATATTTTCTTAAACTTTTAATTGAAAAATAAATTATGTTGTCTTCAATGTACCTTTAATGAAGATGCAATTAAATCTGTAAGAAATTCCCCAATCCTAGTGCCTAGATCCACAAGTACAACTTATACTGATATTGTTAATATTTGCTAAAAGCCTAAAATAGTTGTCTTGATGTAAAAGTCTTATGATCTGAGTAGTACTTGCTTTACGGAGCACTGCTCAGTTATTGCATGCAGGAGCAGAAAGCCCATTAAATAGGAACTAGGTATTTCTCAGTGCAGCCAGCAAGAAATACAAATTTGCAGAGCGACCAGCTTGCAAAGATGACAAAAAATATGATGAAGATAAATGAAGAGAGCACACCAATCCAAAAGTAACATGGAAGAAGGCAGTAGCAGAAGAAAGGGATGCAAATAAACTCCATGCTGGCAGAACGAGGCAGAAGACAAAGCTTATATATATGCTACCAAATGTCATTCTAGGTCAGGCTCCCCCAGGATCCTTTCTCTTCCATGATGAGCTTTACAGTTCTTACAGTTTGGACTAAAGTAATGAGTTCTACCAGTAAAATCTAGTTGTCTCATGGAAGAAAGCAAGTAAACAACATACGGCAGGATTTGAAGGAAAATAAATGGGGTGCTTAAAAGATGTGTGAAAGAAAGGGGCTTTTGCTCCAAAGGCTGCCTTCATTTTGAAGCAGCCTCAGACTAAGTAGAGAATCAGCAAACACTACACAATGTGGTCCCAACTGCTGATGAAAATACAGCCTTCTCTCTGCCTATGGTTTGCTAAGTTCTGCACCTTTTCTATTTGACAAATGTGAGTGCCCTTCACTAACAGAACTTATGTCAGTTTCAACTGTACAATCAATAGGGAGTAGCAAATTAAATGAGATGTGAGAACAGAAAAGAGCTCTATCTTAATCATAAAGTTACTTATAAGTTGTGCTAAACACTCCAAACTCAGAAAAGCTCAGGAGAGTTTTCTGGAATCACTGTATTGCTGCTTTTCAGTTCATACTTCCTTCTGGACAAAAACTTTAAAGTTTTCGCTGGTGTCACTGAAGATGTAAGTTAAATACAAAAAAAAAAGTAGCTTGATTATCAAAATTGAGTGAGTTCATAGTGCTTTCAGTTCAATAAAACCACAGATGAATGGTACATAATTCAGAAATCTCACAGAGACAGCATTGATGCACACACAAATCAACACTTCTAAAAAGTGTTTTTCCGAGAGACTGTAAATGCATAACAATAAAACCTTACCTGGGATTAACAGAAATAAATACGTATAATTTAATTGCGCAGGTACCACTGGACATATTGCTGTACAGAAAATTACGCTTTTTATGAGGTTAGAGGTAGCTTTAAACCAAAGAATAGGTTAATTCATGCTTTGACTCCACAACAATGGACTCACAACAGTAATTCTACTTTAATTATACATGTTATTATTATTACTATTATTTTCTTTTTCTTTCTTTTTTTTGTCTGGTATATCTGAATTTCACATTTGGCTTGAGGAGCCTACAACTTTTACCTCAATTTTTATTTTTAGATAACCTGAATGCATTTTTTATTGTGGTTTTTTTTTTCATGTTTTCTAATGATTTTAACTACTCAGTTTATTTTTCTCTCATATGTGTTTTTTTGTTTGTTTTATTGTAAGCATTTAATTTTTCCTAGATCTCTGATTATTTTATACTTTTGATCACCATAGTAAAAAAAGTACAAGATTGACGTATGTACTCTTGTACATTTGCTGCTTCACTTCCAGACTGTAACATACTGTAAGGTCAGGAGTATAAGGCAGAAGTGTTTTGTTGTTTTTTTTTACCAGAATGTTGCTTAACAGTTTTCATCTTCGTCCTGCATTTATATCAAATAGTGAATTTGCAGAAAAGTAAGTTGCCCAGTCTTTGAAGACAATATTACGTGCATTTTCACTGCCATACAGAATAGGAACACATTCACAATAACTGTTGTAAATAATCTCAGAAGAAGTAGTGTATTGTATAGAAAGCACTGAGGTTTCAACCTCTTCAGGATGGAGTGCATAAACCCTACAAAGGACAGAAGAATTCCCAGGAATCCAGTAAACCAGAGAAGAAGAAAGATTCAAAATGATGGTGTCAATTACTATTTCAAAGAAAACAAGGTACTACAGGAACAAAAGCAGAAAATAATAACTATTATCTAGCTGGAAGTCTGGAACGTCTGGACAGCTCCTGTCCTATTATTATCTAATTCCTAAGAAGTATCACTTCACAGCAGAGACTTTTGGACACCAAGTCATTCAGAACATCAGAGAAATAGTTTGTTGCTACAGTGCAGAGTGCGTATTTCAACCAACTTCAGAGCTAAGTTATGTGTCAAGTGGAAATGCATCATGCTTTCAGAAAAGACTCTTAGTTTTTCAAGAAAGCTCAAATCTAAGCACTCGGATGGCTTGCAAAACATTTGAAGATTAGAGGAGCATAAAATATTATTACAACAAAAGATTTTTTTAAGATTTTGTGGGATGAGAGTGTAAAGAAGTTGAATTTAGTGTAAAAAGCTTAAGGACAATCTATTTGTGTTTTGACAATGTCTTTGCAGGACACAATTACTGGGGAGCTATTTTATGCTCCTAAAAATCCTTAGTCAACCTCTTTTGAAAACAGCTAGAATTCTGCACTGAAATTTCCAGTTCCTTTGTGAAATTAAGCACGACGGCTTTAAAACCTCATCAGTAAAACTTATCCCAATTTCCAGTAAAAACCTCTGACATACATTTGGAAGTACAACTGCTCCAGAGTCCTGGAACAAAGCATCCTTAGATCAGCTCTGCACAATGCCACTACAAGAACCACAGTGAAAGTAAGTCAGCAAATCACAACTTTTACACTGTTTGATATTTGTACCTGGCCTGATGAGGTCATTATATAAATAATGGCTTGTTAGAGCAGCAAGCAAAGCACAACTCATATGGAATCATCACACCCTATGCATAAAGGAAAACATATCATTGCACTTCTAGGCAAGGTGGAGTTGCTGCTGGCTACTTTTTCCCTATGTGACCTGTGATGCAAGTCAACACAGTCACAATGCAGAATGGATACTGCTATGAGTGGATAACCCTAATAACCATGTTTCTCTGCCAAATGATTTTCTCTCTCCTCTCATAGACTATAAATTGAATCAGTGTTAGACACCAACCAAAAGAATTAAGATTTGGGCCAAATTTAATAGCAAGATCTGTGCAGAATAAAATTAAATCCACATTCCTGATTTGAAATATTTAATATCTAAAATCTTACTATCTCCCTCTAGTGGCACCAATAGCTGCTTAGAAAAAAAAATTAATAAGCAGAATCCTGTTGCACTCCAGATGTTCCATCTTCCTGAGAAAGATGCATTCATTGGCCTGTTCTCACCCCAACTTGGGGGGTTTCACAAATAAGGGAAAGAACAAACTTAAACAAGAAAGCCTCACACTCTCATAAATCAGAAAGAACTTAAAATATTACAGAAAACACTTGCCAGAACTACATGTTTAGGCTACACTGAACATCAAAAGCACTTTCTCAGAAATCTGAATGAAATTAACACATTGCTTCAAGGAAGCCTCAGTTGGACGCTAAACACAACATTGCTAAAAGCAAACTTTCATCATGGCTGCCTTCATTTTTGATTTCTTGGAACTCCTTAGTTTGATCAACTTCAGATAAACGTAAAAGTAATTTTGCATTTCACTTAAAACAAAACAAAACACTTTGGAGATCATCCCTCACCAACACTACAGCTAACCAATTTACAGTAATAAACTGACACACTAGCACTTGGATGAAAGCAATTCTATTTTTTTTTCTTTTATTTTAGTATTATTTGATCTGCTTTCAAGAAAAAGACAAACAAGTTTGCTAAAATAATAACTTGTTTTTCAACGTTAAACATAAATATACATGTGAACCGACCTTTTAATTTCAGGATATTGAGTGTAAAATATTATTTCCAATTCTTAACTAACATTCTTCATCCATTATCCACAATCTAGATGTGAAAATAGTTGAGGCCTTTCCCAAACAACAATATGCCTATGCAAAACATACTTTTACACTACTCCTTCTGCTTTTAAACTCAGTTGTTCTCTGTAAAAAATTATTTGCTGGGAGAAAAAAATGAGGACTACAGTTCTTCCAAGTCAGAGCAATAAACTAGAGGCAGGGATAAAAACAAATTCCCAATTTGTTTTATTTTGCTTCCAGAATTTAACTCTTTCCATGAAGCCTAATCACTTCTCTGCTTATCTAATGTTTAGTGCCTAGGTAGAAATTTAGAAGCACATCTTCAGTTTTGAAATCTAAGGGAAGGCTAGAAAGGAAGGAGAAAAAAAAAAAAAAAAAACAGCAAGCAGTGGTAGTCTATTGAACAAAAGAGTTTAAGCTTCAGTTAGGAAATGGAAGAGATTCCTGCCTCACTTTACCCTTTCATAGTGAAATCGTTCATGGGACAGAAACCATTTTCCATTAGAAAGATTTAACATAGCAAAATCAATATAAAACATAAAATAATAAAATGTAAATAAAATATAGTAGTAAACCCAAATAATTCTGCTGGGTTCTAAGAACTACACAAAATTGATACTCTGAAAAAGCTTTAGCTGCTGGGTAAAAATAAAGTAGGTACTTGTTAAAGATGTACCTTGCAATTCAGAATAAGCATTTTAATTTTTATGATTAAAACGCACTGTGATGCATTCTCATATAGACAGGGAGATTCATTTCAACCTATTCAAGAGTTTAAATAATCATCTTAAATACCTGCTAATGACTATTGCTATCTCTAGAAAAATATCAAAGCAGGTATATTAAAGGAGAGTGGTTAAGCTTGGTCCCACATATTTTTCAGTTAATAGAAGTAAGAATATAAGCTCATTCTGGCTGTATCTACAGTTTCAGAGGTATTTCAATGCAGTGAAAAACAAACAAAGAAAAAAAAATCAATAATTAAAAAAATCCCTTAACTTCAAGACCACACACGTGTTAATATATATGTATGACTACAGTCTTGTCATTTTGATTCAGTCAGAGCAAATAATCTAATTTATGCAGGGCAATGTACTGTTAACATAACTTATAAACAACCTAATCATGTCAGTCTGTTGCTAGACTGTATTTTCAGAAAAGTGTATAGTTGCAGTGAATTTTGAAGCATTGTAATGCTACTAGAATTGTGTAGTACTGATAGTTAACTAACAAGAAAAAACTGCTAAGTTCTCCCTGAAATTTTAAATGGATTCTGCTACCGTGTCAATGTCTACGTTACATTCTGTAAAGATGCTGGGTTTTCTGCATGTACGTGAACTGGTTACCTCTGACACATTTGGTAGATTTTACCTGTCCAACCAAGCCAGGAGACTTTTAGCAGCTCCAATGAGATCCACTACTGAAGTCAGAAAATCATTTGGTAATTTGCGGCTGGTCCTTCCATCATAGTGACCACTCCTCCTTCTCCCAGTGATGAAGTTCTGCAGATTTTTGGCAGACGCATTCAGTTTGTGTGAAAGAGTTTTCAGATTTTCTGTTTCCAAACCATAGTTCTGAAATTAAAAAAGAAAAAAAAAAAAAAGAAAAAGAAACTTAGCTGTGCTACTGAACATGAAGTACTGAGAACAGCAAGACTGATCTGCTTCAAAACTTAACCGTTCCTAATAATTAAGGTATAAATACACCCACTTGTTAGATTTTAAATGTATGGCATGTTCTGTTTCTAAAGTGCATAAAAATAGAACAAAAGAACAAAATTATGAGTGATCTTTTAGCTGGGTTAAGTATACTAAGAAAAAGAACATCTCTCTCTAGTCTGGCAGATTGATTATCCAATCAGTAGACCCAATAGATCTGTTAGTTCCCTCAGTAGATCTGATAGTTACAGATCAGTCTCCTGCGCCTTTAGTCGCACTGATTCCTAAGACCATGTAAGAAAAGAGGGATTGCAATTATCAGATGTAAACAGTATGAACACAGTATAATACCAGACCACTTTTGCTGAAAGAATGTTCATGCTTCTTCCCAGTGCAGTGACGGAGCAGTGGCACAGCTGCACAGAGAGGTGGTGGAGTCTCCTTCTCTGGAGACATTCAAGACCTGCCTGGATGCCTACCTGTGCAACCTGGCTAGGGAGCTGCTTTAGCAGGAAGTTGGACTCAATAATCTCTAGAGGTCCCTTCCAACCCTTACAATTCTGTGATTCATTATCTTTTTTTCCTTCTTGTTAGAGCAAAAAACAGCATAATCAGAGAACAAAGAACACTGCTGCTTTACTCAAAGTCTGTGTTGCAAATTTAGAGCTATAAACTTTGCTTCCCTTTAAGAGTCAGTCCCTCAAGCTGAAAAAATTATGGTCCTCCACTACGCAGCAGAAACAGAAATAATTACACAGAAATATTAGCAAATACTACTTGAAAATCCTTCAAATATACAAATGCTACTGAAACAGCACAAGAGAATATCCTAATGTAATGTTCTATTACAGCATATTACAGAAACATCAGCAGTTTGTTAATTCTAAAATAGATCCGTTTTCCTCACAAATGCTAAGAGTAATAGCATTATTTCAAAAGAGATCTTCTCTTCCTATTTTAAATAACTGCGACTGCAGAGACTTGAGCTTATTATCATTGCCGTGAGAGATAAGACTGCTGAAAGTGCTTCTTGCCTAAACCACATCACAGTGTTACGATGTGGCATGGCCACAACTTGATCTGAGGCAAGAGCCACTTGCAACTATCCAAGGTGGACAAAGCAGGATGCAAAAAGCATCTTAGCTTCACAAACAGACAAAAAAACGACACTTCCTAACAATATCTCCTGTCTCTCATCTCACATTCCCTGTTTTGGTCACCATGCCAATCTGTCCATGGGGAGAAGGGATGTGTTTAGCAATTCCAGTCTAAGACTGCTGAAGCTTATTATCACGATTATTACTTTTTATATATACAGGAAAGAGAGAGGAAAAAAGAAAGAAGATTATTTACAGCAGTCGTCATTCTCCTAATCCAAACCATTTACTAAATCAACTTATCTACTCTTTAATAATACAGAGAGTCCAGGAAGATTACACTGACATAAGAGCCTGTAAACACAGAGCCCCTAGCCCTTCCACAGTTCTAATCCCAGGGCAATGCTGAAATACTGTGGAAAAGTGAGACTTCAGCATATCGCTTGGCTGCGTCTCCCAACCACATCCTTTTGACACCTATAAACCAAATGCACTTAATAAGGAGTCACTACAATGTCAGCCATCTTCCCCACTTTGGGACTCAGCTTAAAAGAGAAACAAGCATATGCTAAGGTGGCATTTAAAAAATTTCTACAACTTCCGAGAACATCTAATTTTAGCCAACAAATGGCTTTGTGTGAATGTTCCTAACTGCAGTTTCTGCCTAGGCACAGTCCTCTGCCACTACACTCAGTTTCCAATTGGACAGTATGTACATTTGGGCAATGACTTTTCTATCATGCAAATATTTTATAGCAATTATACAGCAGATAGAATTAAGCCATAAATAAAAAATTTACAAGATGAAAACAACAGATTAGGACAGAAAAGTAAAAGGTATTTTATTGTGCAGTTAAGCAGCGCATAATTATTAAGTTATTAAATCTGCCCAAATTAAATATCGAATAAAAACAAATTTGTTTTTGCTGCAGTTTTCTGTGGTTGAGGGAGCTTGATGAAGACCTAGGACTCAGTGGGAATAAGCTGGAGCAACAGCAACAAATAAATAAAGTTTGTTCTTATTTTATTCTTCTTCTCGATCATCTAGCTTGTTTTGGGGGTAATTAATCAGAAAATAAACAAAGTGTACTCTGGACAAAAGATATGTCACGGTAAGTTTCTTACCTTCTTGCCTTAAGCAAATTCAGAAAAGAGGTTTCAAGCAGTCGGGCAAACCTACCACTAGACAACATGCATTTACAATGGTACTCACATTCCCAAACACTGAGGGGAATGACTACAGCCCTATCATAGGTCTCCTCACAAGGTTTTCTTCTTTCTGATATACAGAAATGCTTAATTTCTTAATTAAAGTGTCTGTCAGTGGAAGCTGAATGTGGCTATCTGAATACTGTGCTCATATTCAACCTCAGCAACTTGAGTTCTCTCACACAGCACATCTTAATTCTCATTACACTCCAGGTGCCTCAGTATTACTGAGGCTTTCACAACAGAGCCTGTATTTCAAGTTCATAATCAATGGCACCATTCCTTCTATAATCCAGGGGAAGGTGACGGCAGGGCTGCCACATGCCAACCCAACCCAGGGCACCCTCTGTTCCCAAGCCAAACCAGGGCACAGGGCTCATAGATGAAGGCCCATGCCAAATCCCAGGCCCCACCCTGAGGCTCTCCCTAGACAGCCCTGAAATACTTCATCCTTCTTTTCTCCATCCTCCTCTCTGCTGCCTGCCCCGTGCCTTGCCCTGTTCAGACAAGTGTGTGTAGCGGGTAGCAGCTGACAATGATGTGCTATGCCCACTGTAGCAGGAGCTCATGTTGACAATACACAGGCCTCAAGTCCCAGCAGAAAGTTGAAACAGTAAGCTAGACACTCAAAAAAGTATTCTATGACTGAATAACAGGGCACATTTGCATACATGCTGTTTTAGTAAAGCAGCTTCTATAAAAGCTTAGTAGTCTTTCATAGACAATTCAAGTGATGACCTGACCATGTGCAGGCAAATGCTCATTTCTTTCTCAGACAACTGTTTTCACTGTCAGAAACATGGAAAGGAAGGGACAACATAAATGACTCAAAAGTTTGTGTCTAGATATATTCACCAGTAGTGTATGTTTTCTTTAATGTAAAAATCAGAGGGGCCCAGTTGGTATCTGAGCTACATTCAGATCAGTCATTCATTAGGAATATTGTTGATTTTGTCTTTTCTTTCACCTGCAGTACAAGACAGATATAGGCATGGATGTGAAACACACAGAAATTTAAAGCAGAACATGCAGTGGCTGCTCTGAAAGTAATGCCTTCTATTTTATTATGCTGACCCCAAACATCTGAGGCAGATGGTAGCGGTATGGCAGTAGACATTGAATCTTCTCAGCAGTATTCTGTTACATTTTGTTGCTGTGTGACAGAAAGCAGCAGAGGGGCAGTCTGACATGGTCTCAGCTGACATGGAAATACAGTAGAAGCAAAGGGGTGGAAGTTAATTCCTTCACACTGAAGAGATCATAGCCATTAAGATTCTACAATTGTCAATGAACGTTGATGGAGACTCAGCAATGGCTGTGAGCACAGTGAAGCACTGTGTGGTGAGTTTCAGAAGTGGTAACAGTGGATCACATCTGCTAATGCAGACTTTTTATAGGTGCAGCACACAGACTCTTGTTCCTCTGACATCATTATGATCATTAGCTATGCATTTTCACCACAAAAAAACAGTGTTCTGCAAAAAAACTGCACATTTGCTCTATAAAATGGAGCTATTGTGCTTTTGTAGCTCTGATAGTTTTCTTAGAGGTATCACTTTTGGAGCAAACTACATATTTTTGGGCAGCTGTGTTTAATACAAAACCTTCAGTGAGAAGGCTCCTGCAACAGTAGCCAAGCTAACAAAATCCCCATTTTGTTTTTATCATTTATTTCTGGTACACAAAAAAATCCTGTGTGTCATGTGTTCTAATATTGCAAAGGCTGTTCAAATAACTGTCAAGTTCAGTCATACTTTATATGTGATAATATACTATTAACAATATGCTTCTTGTAGAAATACACGATGTTTATCTCTAAGCAATATAAAAGATAATTGCAGGCAAAATGACAATTCCTTTGTTTTTCCCTACTCAGCGTTTAGCCTACACTAACACAACTTATAGTGTCATTTGCCAAGTTAAATTTATAGTCGTTGAAAGAAGCATATAGAAATCTCTGTATGCTTGTAGAGATTACTAGCAGAGATGCATGTCTACACATCTGCTTTCTCAACAAGGGGCCACAAAGGAAGATTCTCTTCAGAGACACATCTCTACAGAAATGGCTCTATTGGTGTCTTTCCTCACAATCACAAAACAAGAACTTGATGAAGCTAAGCCATGCAGTGTAATAGCTTGTCAGCAGGTGCTCGAGTGAAAGGTGGTGGGAGCTATTAATAGGCATTTTACCTGCTAATTACTTTTCTATGGATTCACATGGCAGTGTCAGTGATGAATTGTAGCTCTTTTCTTCACATGCTGACAAGCAGCAGCTGTAATCAGCAGTGATTAATTTTGATTAATTTTTTTTTGGTGGGGAGAACTAGCTTACCCTCCCTATGTCTGTGCATCCTTGCACCAGCATCACAGTCTACAAAGAGAGTTAAATTACAAAACTTTGGAAGTGAAATTAACTTTGGGGACAAGTTTGATCAATAATTTAAAAAAAAAAATCAGAGCTCACCTCAATTTATGTTGTTAAATTCACTCAAACCTTGCTAGCAGGTAAGTACTTCTCACATTGCTAATATTGGTTAGAAAGGTGAGTATTTCTATCTCATATAGTACCTAACTATCTCTGCTGGCTCAGACACAGTGACTAGAGGCTGCTGACACACTACAGAGTATGCTACTGGTGTTGCAGTGCAACATAAAGACATCCCTCTAACTAAAAATATCAAGTTCCATATCTGAATACACCACAATATACCATATAGACCTACTTGCAGTCCCGCTACCAAATCCAAAAATCTCTTGCAACACATGTCCTGATCAGACAAAAGCCTATATGTCCCTAAGCACAAAGGTCACATTACATTCAAGAACATCATAAGATTCCTACAAAAAAAAAATCCAAGAGAAAAAAGGAGCATATGGTTCTCTCTGCCTCTCTCTCTAAATAGCTGTTTCTTCTCTTTCAGCCCAGAAAGCTACTGAAATCCATATGGAGCACAAGGTATTACATGGCCAGTGTTGATTCTCACTGAACTGACTCAAGATGGGAACCAGTGCTACCACTGCAACACTGGTGAACTGGGACAAAAGGAAAATAACCACAGCAAACATTGATGCTTACTTTAGTCAGTTCTTCTGCCCCTTTGGAGAAAGGCTGCTGTGACTTTACAAGCTACAGAACATAAAGGATTATCTTGGTTTGGCAAATATTTATCATCATAAACATTTTTTTAAAGGAAGAAAACAGAGTTGCAAGCTTGTGAATACAAATATTATAGTCTAGGTAGGTAGCTGTACTGTATAATATATTATAAAACACCTCAAGTATAGCTGATATCTCTAATTAATTTCAATAGCAATCACAAGGATCAATTCAAGTTTTATTTCTAAAACAATTTTTTTCCTCCATTTGCTCAAAGATTGATGCAGAAGCTGTAGGTGAGAATAGCAAAAGGCTATAGAAGTAAACTTAAAATAACATCAGACAAGCTTACATTTGCTCCTCACTATTTTTCAGTGTTCTCATCTTCCAGATTTAACTCTTGAGACATTTCTCCATGTAATATTCATTGCATAATGGATACCATGGCACATGGCAACTATTTCAAGGACACGCCTCAAAATTTGGGGTGGCTAAAAATTTGCCATGAAAAATTCCAACCATTTTCTTCAGAGTTGTTTTTAAAAACAACTTAAATAAAAACCATCCTCTTTTGAACCTCATTCTTCAAAAGCATTTGGCTAAACACATCCCACAAATTGAGGCAGTTTACCAGATCAAAGTTGTGAGCAACTGAGAACACAGCTTGTCATATGGATGGTGACTTATGTAACTTTATACCTCATCAGTTCTGCCTACAGCATTTCTACATACATTTCTAGCAACCCTTCTTCCAGAATCATGAAATGCCAACACTAAGGTTTATCCCTCCTTCGAATAGCATTGACATATGGGACAATTTAGAAGCGTACAACACACAGTCTGTACAGATTTCATAATTAGGGAATAAATAGATAAGGAAACAAAGCCAGAGTTCAGATGACACATTATTTTCAGCAGTTATTAAACATACACCGATTAAAAGAGAAATGGTTTCTAAGAATCAAAATATTTGTCTTAAGTGCTTGCACTCAGGAAAAAAATAAAATAAAATCAGGTGCATGACAGCAACAACCCTGAAGAGCTAAGGAAAGATTAATAATAATCATCATCATCACCTTTCCTAAGAAAATATATATATAAAAAAAGAACACTTCTTTTTGCAGGGCACAATCAAGTAACACATCAAAAAGCCAAGCCCTAGTTATATTTTGTAGCGCTAATAGAGCAATTATGTAACTATGCTCCTTACTCTTATTCAATCAGCGTATTCTGCAAGACCAAGCGCTCATTATGTTTTCTTTGTTTTCCTACTTTCTCATGTAATTTTGTCCTTAGTCAGCCAGGTCCTGTTACTTCTCTAGAATTCAAAATAACAGTTAGGTATTCAGTTACACGCAGTTCCAAATTCTTAAAACAGCTAAGGAAATAAAATCAGTCCTTTTCAACAGGGCCGCTTTTAACCAAAGCATCTGTTTTGCACTGGCTCAAAACTCAGAATAACCCAAAGACGGGTCAGAGGAAGGATGTTCACCCCTTGCACACGGACACATTTATTACCTTTGGCATACCACAGGGTTTACTGCAGTTCTGTAGAAAAGATCTACTAACAACAGCTACAAATATCAGCTACTGGACAGCCTTTAATTCATTAGTTTTATTGATCTGGTTATGGACCTTTGATTGAGGATTTCCTTCTTAGAAGTAAGTTATCTATTGTCTTGTCGTCAGCCTTAGATAAGTAGAATTTTCACTTGCAAAGGGCAACAGTAAAAAGGGTAGATAATTTTTCTGCTATGAGCAATCAATGTTAACAAAAAATCCTAACTATGGCAAACACAAATTTCCATTCTAGAAGGAATCATTCCTCATTTAGCACTAAGTCTAATATTCACTATTACTGCCAAAGTAGTTTTAAGATCTGATTAGTGATAAGGGCAAAGGAAAGGATTATTGTGTGAGAAATGACAATAAGGTAAAATTAAGATAAAATGCATAATTCTTGTGAGGAACTGAATCATTGAAGGATGAAGTAGATTTTTTTTTTACATTCATTTGCATATAAATATTTTGTGTTCGTGATCAATGACAAGTAATGTCGTGTTATTAGCACACCCCAACATATTCTCTGCCAAGTAATATTGCTATTTCATCTGCTGCAATCTTTTATACTTACAGACTGAAACATACAGTGCATAATCACTTCTGTGAAGTCACAGCAGATTGAAATAACCAGTATGAAACCTGTACTAAAACCAGTACTCGCTATAAAGCAAAAAACATTGTTTTTCTCTTAAACAAAAATATCTTCTGTGTAAATTCATGTTTTCTGAAAAAAAAAAATTGCAAATTCATAGGACTTTACTAATTTATTTTGTTTAAAGTAAATTTTAAATCTTTTAGAAGTCATTTGTTAAGTTTTCTAAACACGCTTTTCTTCACAGGATATTTTTAAAAATGAGATCTCATTTTTAAAAATATGTGCTAATGTTTATAATCAAATGAATCTAGTTTCATCTTCTTCATCAACCAAAATCACAGGAAATATACCATAATAGCTAATTCATCACAATTTCTCCTGTATCTTTGTGAATAGGTATGCAGCTTCTTAGTTTACGAAGTCCTGAGATGTCAAAGTTTTCTTTTCAGATTTTTTCAGAATGAATAAACATGCCCATCCACATCAAACAGGAATCTGTTGGTGTCACCAGTGTGATCTGAATTTTATGTCCCAGATTGAACAGAATGGGAAGGAAAGGAAACATGTCTTGCTGGAAATAGAGCAGCAACCCTGCAGGAATAGCTCCATCATTGTATTTTCCCAAAGTCTGACCCAAAGCCATGCAACAAATTCCTACTAACAAATATTCTTCTTGCTTTTAAGCACAGAGAATATTTCATTCATCTTGCCCTTTCTGGCATAAACTTTCTATTAAATTAAAAAAAAAAAAAAGAAAAGCAAAAGCAAGATAATCTATTGAATGTACTCCCATCTTTACAGCCTGAAGGAGAGAGGAAACATGAAACACATTAGTTACATGGGGCATATTCAGCTCCTATGAAGCCATGCAAAGTGTACACCCCCACTAATATGAGCAAACATGGTCTACAACAACAGTAGCAGCTGGGCCACATCTTTCTCTCTCCTGTGCAGCATCACAAGAAAAGAAAACCTGTGCATTTCACCCCAAGGATCCTTTGCTCTCATGTTAACAACGCAGTATGGCAACTGGCAGCATAGAGAGACTCAAGTGAGATAGTGACACAGGTCAGTTTTTTCTCCAAACAGTTAAACACTGAAGCTTTCATTTGTTGCAAATGCTCATGACATGATGGGAATACTGAGAGAGACCACAGCCACTCACCAAAAAAGAATATCCCTTTAAATAACTCTACCAAACATAAACACACATAATTGGTGATAGAATGAGAGGGAATGGCCTCAAGTTGTGCCAGGGGAGCTTCAAGTTGGATATTAGGAAAAAATTCTTTGAAAAAGTGGTCAGTGGTGGAATGGGCTGCCCAGGGAGGTGGTGGAGTCATCATTTCTGGAGGTGTTCAAGAAACATTTAGATGCGGTACTAAGGGACATGGTTTAGAAGGGAAATACTGGTAATAGATGAGTGGTTGGACTAGATGAACTCAGAGGTCTTTCCCAATCATGGTGATTCTGCAATTCTATGAGTGGCTCCCAGTTATTACTGTAGACAGCAGTTTGCCTTTATAGTACAGTTCCACAGCCTGTCTGGGGCAAGTAGGTCCCAGGCACTCACCAAGCATGCTTGTTCAGGTCCTTCATTTCTCTCCAGGGAGAAAATATTACCCAATGAACTGCAGGCATGCAACACAAGCAGCCAGTTTGCCATTTGCAACAACCACAGCTATAGAGCATAAATTGCCAGAAGAAATCTTCCCCAAAAAACAGCTTGGAGTGGGACAGGAAGGATGCATCTCCTAAAACACATCAGCTGACACAGAAGCTTTCCTCGCTGATGGTCCCTCTGTCTTAAAAACCACTCTCCACAGAGGGTGAGCAGGAAGGTGAGTGGGAATGACTGATGGGAGGTTGTTCTGTCTTCCTCAATTGTTCTCAGTGCAAAAAAAAAAAAAAAAAAAAAAAAACAGCCTCTTTAGGTGTTCACTCACCATTTCAGAGAAAATGGGGAGGAGAATCAGAAGCTGCAATCTGTTTGGACATTATTAGTACAAAACCAGAGATTATGCTTGCAAAACAAAAAATATTACTGTTTCTATCCGATCATTTCCAGCATCCAATTAGATCTTAATTCTCTTGGTTTAAACACCTGTGACTCATGCCAAATTCTATTATGAATCCTCTGTTAAACTCCAGTATAACAGGAGAAACAGCCAGGTAACTTGCATCTCAAAAAACTTGCACAGCAACTACCTGCACAAGCAGTTATCCTGTGCTGAAGATTTATAGGTATAGTATTCTCATAAACATACAGTTCACATTAGAAGCTAATTCAGAAGAACAGGCAGGCACTAACCAGGACAGATACTTATTGATGCAATAAAAAAATAAAAATAAAAGAGCCTGCAAGTATAGGACCAGAATAGCCAAAAGGATTGTCTCTGAATTAAATTTCCTAAGAGGTTTATCTGATTGGTGAACAATAAATTTAAATTAAGTCCATGAAAATCAATATAACAATCACATTTTGTGTCCCTGAGGAGCCATCAGCAGCCAATTGTGAGATTGCAAAAGCTTCCACTTAAATTAGAAGTTGAAATCTAAATGCCTGCTATTGTGTTTCAATGATAAAGTTAAAAAAAACTCAGAAAAGCAGACAACACTATGTGCCACATGAACCAAGGAAGAGAATTATGCATGAATTCAAGATGCATTTCAAGCTTTCATTAAAAATTCCTTATTTTATGTACAATTTAGTTCTTTTTCTTACTGTCTAAGATAAGGGAGCTACAAATACAAGATGTGTATGTCTAATGATAACATCTGTAATTATATATCCAGGGGGAAAAGGAAATTTCAGCTAATAAACAAGGTTCATTCTGTGAAAATAGGTTACATTTGAAAGAACCACAGTCTGCTTCCCTTGGAAAGAACTATTCTCAGTGTTCACCCTCCCTTAGATTTTCTCAGTTAATTAAACTACTTTCTTGTTTCCCTTTGTGCTGTCTGTACTTTGTGACTAACTCTGTTTCCTCGTACATACATAGCAATTATTTATTTATTTGGAATACAACTTTTCCATCATTTAAAAATGATGGAATTAACATCACACTGAGCTACTTCACAACATAATGCTTTTAAGAAGAAAATCTAAAGCCTGTACAAAGAGACTTTCCTCCACTTTACTTGTTACTTTTTTTAATTTTTTTTCCCCACTCTCCTCATTACACCTCACATCCATCTCCTAAAGATGTAATAACATGATATTCAGAAAAGTTGCTGTGTATTGAAAATCCACAAGCCTTTCTAAGGAGCCTTTCAGCATACCATCTTTGATTTCCTCTACTGAGATTTGGCTCTCTTAAATCTGCTACCAAAGCTTGGAAAAGTAGTCTGCATTAAGAACTAGAGAACTCCATTTTAGGCAGTCAAGAACATCTTAGAGCTGTTCAGAGTCCTTTCTACACCAAATAGAGTCTGTGTGCCCAATCTTTAGAATCGCATACAAAAAACTCATAAGAACAGTGAAGTTAGCACCAGACCTCTCACTGAGGGGGATAATCGGAAGTTTTGCATGACATTACTTGACTGATTAGAGCATTGTAAAAACCCCTCTGCACTGAGGATTGTATGTATTATTTACAATTTTTTTCCCCTCCAGTATTCTATCCTTTCTACTGTGAAATTCTAGCAGTTATGTTTCTGCAAGCTTGAATAATCATCTTAAACATAATTTGCTATACTCTGAGGGACTGCATAAAGGATCAGTGAAAAATGACATGGTTAACATCATTATTTATTTTTGAAAGAGCAACTGGTGCTCAATTACTACCTTTTAATATACAACTAATTTACATTCCAAACCAAACACTGTCTAGTCTTGTAACTTTAGGTAGGCTTTTTTCCTACAAAGATATGGAATTCTTAACTTTCTGATGCAAATTTATTTAATGAGCATTGTCCTAGCAGTAGATGAAGTTCTTTATCTTGACTCTGCTTTAAAAATGTTAAATTGTCCATACATCGAACACAGTTCATTCTTGAACTGTTCAGATGGTTTTTAGGCCTAGAAATGTGAATAAACAAACTGTGAACATGCAAATACCATTTATTCTCTCCCCTTTTGCCCCAAGAAGTTTACCAGTGCACAGAGCAAGTCTACTGCTTCCAAGATAAGCTCCTGGTGGCCAATTCGTGTGACTCCAAGATCTTCCAGTTCTTGATGAGTAATGCGTAGTAGTTGGTCACCACTGATCTTCTCTCTCTCAAAATTCTTAATATATTGCTGCAAGCAATCATCAAGACCTACAGAAACAGGATGAAAGTAAAAAGTTAATATTCTGTACTGCGTTAGGAAGTAAAGCTTAAAAATAATAATTAAAAACATCCAGACAACAGAGAATATTTGCCCTATCTTTAAAATAAATATAATTTATATTACAATTGTGATGTTTACATAAGTTACAGATTTGTTTTGGAGAGCTACAGCAGCCATGCCTTTTCTACCTCTGGACAATACCAGCTACTCCTGTAAAGCAAACATAGCCCTGAATTCTTAAAATACACTGTGTTATGAATGTGCATCTGACAGCCCCTAGTAACAGATACATTAGCAATGCCTCTATCTCATCAGAACAGGGAGAGAGGAAGAGGGAATGAGGGAAAGGAAGAAGACTCGCAGCCTTCTCTGAACATTGCATATACTATTATATTAGCTATCAGAGTACTATAAGAGCATGGAAACAAGGGAAAGCATTTGTACCAGACACAAATTCTAAGAGGCAATGAGTGTGTGTTTATTTAAAGCAGTAAATCAAGAACACCAATGCTTCTTATCCTCTCTCCCAGCATACCTCTCTCATGGCAGGTCAAATGCTGGAGAGACACCATTGGAGTCCTAGAGACTTGTCTTCTCCAGGGTCCCTTGACTACAGTACTCCACAAGCCCATGCACAAAACAGCAGTAGCACATCAGAGCTTATCTGATGCAACAGGATTGTCCCTGCTCTGCTGGTTTCCTTTTGTACAGGACCAGGTCCTACTCTGAGACCACCCCAACTGTAGCCATTCAGTTTTCATGCCAGTCCAACAATGTGTTGCTAACTAATGTTTTTGCCTGAAGCAAAGAGCATTGCAGAGCATGTGGTAATGTCACACATCTCTTCCCAACCAATCTCTGCATCAGAGGATGAGCCCTGCCTAGGAGAGCTGTGCAGCACATGCATCTCTATGTACAGGGAATAAGAAGGCTTCTGTTACTTGGGAGTCCCAAATAAACTTTGCATCAGACTGAAACCCCTTTGATGGAGGAACAGGATTGCTACAGAATAGCAGGAATTGAAAAAAGCCTGAATGAACTAATTTAGCCACATCTTCAGAGATGCCACCTTTCTGAGAGTTGCCTTCAAACTACAGGCAGCACGTAACTCTTTCCCTGATGATGAACAGGCATCTCCTTGTTAGGTTGCAAGGTAGTGAGAATATTTTTACTTCCTAAACAGAGTGTCTGAAATCTCTGAAGATATTTGGAAGAGCAAAGATGTGACTGTTGAGCAGGAGATTCTCCAGAGACCCAGCACATGCATCAAGCTTCCGTAGCATTTTCTTTTCTCTTTCACCCCCTTCAGGGTACAACCTGAATCTATAGAGAATCTCACACAAGGAACATACAGACGATATCATCATCTTGAAGTATGACATGAGCCTTCTTGAATTATCCATATTTGTGCCTGTTTTACTCACAAGTATTTAGCATAAGATTTCTATTTGGGAAATTAACTGCATGAACTGCGTTACAAGCACTGTCTCATGCACAGTGACATTTATTTTTTGAAAGAAATTGGATATTCTTGACAACACGTAAAATGCTTCATCTAAAATATATTAAAATAGTCTGTAGATGTGCTTTTGCTAAATGACTAAAAAAAGACATCCTTAAGTACTTCTGATATTCCTGTATTTATGTGCCACACTGCTTATATAGACTGCTGAATGAGAATAATAAAATTAAAATATTCAACGTCATCAGGTATCTAAAAAAATGAATTCCCAGCATAACAATCTAGTAACACAAATCCAGAATAAGACACGACAGATGTACTCAGTAAACACTTACTGAAAGTTAACTCTAAATAAAGCTAATATTCTTCCTCCTGTTGCTAAATACGTATTTCTATCATTCAGTTGTAATACAGACAGATGTGTATAGTACATAAAAGGTAAGGAAAAATGAAAGAAAAAAATATTACTGACAATTGCTTGACTCACCAATTTCGTAAAACATAGAGCCAGGAAGAACAAAATAATCTTACTGTAAATTACATGACATTTTCAGAATAGCTTGCCACGGTTACTTCCCCTCACTTCTCATACAGAAGAAGTTTCTTAAAAAGTCATTTATTTCTGTCATTCTATTTCTTAATCAATGAACAGCAATTCTTTCTGTAAACAAAACTGCGCAATGATAGGAGACACTATTAATGCAAAAGGGAAGCCAGCACTTCTCATTCACACCTTTCAGAACCCAAAGCCATAGCAAGAAGCCTTGTTTGTCAGCAGCCAGCAAACTGCATGGAGTGGGCGTTCCTGGCTTACAAGGCCATTTAAATTGGGACAGAACAAGATGTACCAAAAACATCAAGTGCTTGGGGTCCACGGAGACACCCTAGAAGCCAGCAGGGAAAGTACATCTCTTTTTAGAGCAATCTGCCTTTTGCAGCATTCATGTAACTGCATGCACCCAGCCTCAACGTAGCAGAAATTGTTATGTGATGTCAATAACTAAGGAACAGACTCATATGAACCAGCCTCCTCTCATTCAAAATAACCTTAAGACTCTCAGAGTATATGTAAAGACACAAGTATTCCACTAATGTAAAACTGTATGATGGTACTTGTCTTCCTTTTAGACCTACTCTTTAAAGAAAATACTCTACTAAGTAGTTGGGCTCAGGTTTTGACAGAGTCCTCAAGTCTAATGCTCCAGAAACATCACACACTTCCCAGAAGCCAAACTCCCCCATGTTGAACTTAAGAGCCAGGGAGCTTGGCACTGCTCCTAGACCTGTGTGCATTCTCATCACACAGCCTGTTCAACAGGGGTCTAGAAGTGATAGAAAACTATCTTAGAGGTATTTTCCAACCTTGATGATTTCATAATTCTAGATAGGAAGCAAATACACTGCACATATTTTTCAGCCAGAATACTACTGAGGTGCTATGTTTTCAGATGTACTGTTCTCTGCATTAACAGAAAAAGGATTCATAGATACATTAGGTTGGAAAGGACCTACAAGATCATCTAGTCCAACCATCCTCCTATCACTATCCCTACCCACTGAACTACTAAATCAAATCCCTTAGCACCTCATCTAAACACTTCTTGAACAGCGCTAGGGATGGTGCCTCAACCACCTCCCTAGGCAGGCCATTCCAGTGCCTGACCACTCTTTCAGAGAAAAAAATGTTTCCTCAAATCTAATCTAAATCTTCCTCAGCACAACTTGTGGCCATTCCCTCTCGTCCTGTCATTATTTATCAGGGAGAAGAGGCCCACCCCCTCCTCACCACAACCCCCCTTCAGAAAGTGGTAGAATGCAATAAGGTCTCCTCTGAGCCTCCTTTTCTCCAGACTAAACAATCCCAGCTCCCTCAGCCGCTCCTCATAAGACTTGTGCTCCAGACCCCTCACCAGTTTTGTTGCCCTTCTCTGAACATGCTCCAGGGCCTCAATGTCCTTCTTGTAGTGAGGGGCCCAAAACTGAACACAGTACTCGAGGTGCGGCCGTACCAGAGCTGAGTACAGGGGGATGATCACCTCCCTGCTCCTGCTGGCTACACTATTTCTAATACAGGCCAGGATGCTGTTGGCCTTCTTGGCCACCTGGGCACACTGCCAGCTCACGTTAAGCCGAGCATCAACCAACACCCCCAGGTTCTTTTCCTCTCTACATTCTTCAAGCCATTCTGCCCCAAGCCTATAGCATTGCATGGGGTTATTGTGGCCAAAGTGCAGGACCCGGCACTTGGTCTTATTGAACCTCATCCCATTGAGCTCAGCCCAGCTGTTCAGCCTATCCAGATCCCTCTGAAGGGCCTCCCTACCCTACCCTCCCTCCTTATCCTCAGGCAGATCAACACATCCTCCCAACTTGGTGTCATCTGCAAACTTACTGAAGGTACACTCAATTCCCTTGTCTAGGTCATCAATAAAGATACTAAACAAGATGGGCCCCAAAACTGACCCTTGGGGGACACCACTCATAACAGGACACCAGCTGGACTTAACTCCATTAACCACTACCCTCTGGGCACAGCCCTCCAGCCAGTTCTCCACCCAGAGAAGAGTGAACCTGTCCACACCACGGGCTGCCAGTTTCCTTAGGAGAATACTGTGGGAGACCGTGTCAAAGGCCTTGCTGAAGTCCAGGTAGACTACATCAACAGCCTTTCCCTCATCTACCTGTCTGGTCACCCAGTCATAGAAGGAGATGAGGTTGGACAAGCATGACCTGCCCTTTGTGAACCTGTGCTGGCTGGGTCTGATCTCCTGGTTGCCATGCACGTGTCGTGTGATCTCCCTCAAGATCATCTGCTCCATAACTTTCCCTGATACCGAGGTCAGGCTGACAGGCCTGTAGATCCCTGGGTCTTCCTTATGGCCTTTCTTGTAGATGGGAGTCACATCAGCAAGCCTCCAATCTTGTGGGACCTCTCCAGATAACCAGGAATGCTGATAGATGGCAGAAAGTGGCTCAGCAATCACCTCTGCTAGCTCCCTCAGCACCCTTGGGTAGATCCCATTTGGTCCAATGGACTTGTGGCAGTTCATATGGAGGAGTAGATCTCTGACCGTCTCCGCTTGGATCACAGGGGGTGCATTATGAGCTCCGTCACAGACTTCCAGGTCAGGGCAAGTACCCTGTGGACAACTGCTCTGTCTATTAAAGACAGATGTGAAGAAGGCATTGAGAACTTCAGCCTTTTCCTTATCCTCTGTGGTTACATTCCCTGCCACATCAAGTAAAGGACAGAAATTCTCCTTAGTTCTTCTCTTGCTGTTAATACATTTGTAAAAGGATTTTCTGTTCTCCTTTACTGCAGTAGCTAGCCTAAGTTCAAGCTGGGCTTTTGCATTTCTAACTTTCTGCCTGCAAATCTTGGCAAGTTCTCTGTAATCTCCCCAGGTAGCCTGTCCCATCTTCCAGAGGACATAGACTCTCCTTTTCTCTCAGAGTCTCAACAAAAGTTCCCGGTTCATCCACACTGGTCTTTTTCTCCTCCAGCTTGACTTACGGGACTCCGGGACAGCCTGCTCCTGTGCCTTTAAGATTTCCATCTTGAGGAGCATCCAGGCTTCCTGGACCTCTTTACCCCTCAGGAGTGAGTCCCAAGGGACCCTGGCAACAAGTGTCCCGAACAGGTCAATGTCTGCCCTCTGGAAGTCCAAGGTAGCAGTTTTGCTAGTCACCCTTTTGACATCACCAAGAACAGCAAACTCTACCATTTCATGGTCACTCTGGCCAAGACAATCCCCAACCTTCACATCTCCTACTAGTCCTTCTCTGTTAGTGAAAAGTAGGTCTAGCAAGGCATCTCCTCTGGTAGGTTCTTGCACCAGCTGTGTCAGGAAGCTATCTTCCACACATTCTAGAAATCTCGTGGACTTCTTCCTCTGCGCAGTATTATATTTCCAGCATATGTCAGGGAAGTTGAAGTCCCCCATGAGAACAAGTGCTGGCCATCGCGCAACATCTACTAGTTGCTTGTAGAACACCTCATCTATCTCTTCATCCTGACTAGGCAGTCTAAAACAGACCACCATCATGATGTCACCTCTAAAGACTATCCCCCTATTCTGATCTTTATCCATAGACACTCTACTTTATCATTACCAACCTCAAGCTCTTCAACATCAAAACACTCTTTGATATAGAGAGCTATGCCACCACCCTTTCTTCCCTGTCTATCCCTTCTGAAGAGCTTGTAGCCATCAATCCCAGTACTCCAGTCATGAGAGGGGTCCCACCATGTTTCTGTAATAGCCACAAGGTCACAGTTAGCCTGCCTCCTCACAATGGCTTCAAGCTCCTCTTGTTTGTTGCCCATGCTGCGTGCATTGGTGTAGATGCACTTCAGCTGAGACATCTGCCTCACCCCTTGCTCCAGCACAGCCCCCTTAGGCTCTTTACTGATGAGCCCTGTTTTATCACCTTCCCCTGTCACAGCTAGTTTAAAGCTCTCTCGATGAGTCCAGCTAGCTCCAGGAGCAACACTCTTCACTGAATTTAAAGAAAGCTATATCCTGTGTGACTAAACAAATCATAAGAAATAGCAAAAGTGAAGAGAGGAAAAAGAAAAGTTTGTCTAAAGGAAACTACTCAAATCAGTACTTTAAACATCAAAAAGACAGAATTTCTCTAGAAAAGTTTCTCTTGCAAGCAGAATGTACCATAGCTATATTTTTTTTTTCCACTACTGTCACTGAGGTTTGCCTTTTGTGAGCCAAGCTGGAGTTCATCAAACCATTAAGAATTTTTAATGTCTCAGTGATGTGAAATTGGACAGATTTCTGTGAAGTAAATTCCTGTTATTACAATGACACAGTAAAAACTGATTGGGAAATGTTTAATTTCATTTTTCTACTCATACAATTTTCTGGAAAAAGATTGCAAGCAGTGCTACTCTCTGGGGAAATATTCTGTGCTTGCAATCTTTTAACTAATAACACAATCACATGCTCTATGATAGTTCTGAAGTATTATCTTGTTTTCATGCTTGAAAGGGGTTATCTTTTGAAGCAAGAAAATCAACAACAACCACGTTGCTCAGAGCCAGACTAGGTTATGCACACCTGTGGTAAGCCAGAGGTATTTCATTGAAGGGTCATTTACATCTCCCAGATCTGATCCCACCATCTGCTCCTTTTCAAGAAGCTCAGTAGTCCTCATCACAGGAGATACTTCTGTAAGAAGCGAGCTGTTTGCTAGGTCATTAACAGAATGCAGGATGAGGACACTGACTGAGGTGTATATTATATGAATGCAAGCACAGCAATAGTACACCTCAGCTATAGATGAGGTATGAATTTGTCTCCTCTGAAAATTCAAACAAAAGTAAATTATTAACGTTGTATGTCTATGTCTCTTTGAGAGACTGGCACAACCCTAAACTCTTCCAATATCTGCAAGGTACCTACAGTGAGAGTGGGGTTGGTCTCTTCTCCACTAGTGAGAGGATGAGGGAAATGGCCTTAAGTTGCACCAGGATAGATTTAGATTGGATATCAGGAAATACTTCTTTGCAGAAAGTGTTGCTAAGCACTGGAATAGACTCCTCAGAGAGCTGGTTGAGTCACCATCCCTGGACATGTTTAGAAGCCGTTTGGATGTGGTACTCAAGGACAGAGTTTAACAGAGGGTTGTTAGAGTTCGGGTAGTATGGTAAGGTTGTTGTTGGATTCTATGATCCTCGAGGTCTTTTCCAACCTCAGTGATTCTATGATTAAACAAGTATCATAAAATATTATTAAAAAAACAACCCCATTTTTCTACAATTAGATCTACTCTCAGACTAATCTCTACTCTCTACTAATCAGCTAATCAGACACATAAGAGAAGATAGAGTTCTAAATACAGTGATAACTAGGTTGAAAATTATTCCCCAAATCTGAGGCAAAGGAATTTTCTTCTGTTTTTTTTTTTTTTAAAGATTCCTTAGGAGAAGTACAATGAAATGACAGAGCCTATGTACTTATCAATCTTTCTTCCATCTCAGGATTAAGGAAATATTATGAACATTACAGGTACAACTGTCATACCTGAAACTTGAAAGCTCACTATAATCTTACACTTCCTTGGTAAATCAGAATGCAGATGTAAACTGACAACATCCCTTGGTATGCCCTTGTTCTCTAAACCCAGCAGTTATTGAAGAACAAAACCATACAGATGATACACTGAATAATTTTGCAGGGGAGGGGAACATGCTCTGCTTCTGTAGAAGCAAGTGACGTTACAGAGAAGAAAATCCCCAAATTTAAGACAAACAAATCCATTTTTCAGTCTGAACAGGAAGACTATGTCCTACCTGAACTCTGTCAGTTTTACACCTTAACGAATTCAGGCAATATTCAGATTACAGATGATAAACAATTACTATAACATTTTTACCTGAACTTGTAGAATGGAAGGAAAAATCAGTTGCTTTCTCCCCTCTCACCAGTACATCTGCATTAAATTTAAATCAACTACACTTATAGACTGACCACTGTAGAAACTGCATGTGTATCCACTCACGTCACACACTATTTTTTGAATTTAAATGTCCAACTAAGTTCATGATAATTTAAAGCACTGTGCTATGATTCACACATTTACTTCATTAATACAGAGCTGGTAGGCTACTAACATATTTGGTCTCATTATAAGAAAGAAGCTTTCCTTCTGCCAAAGTGCAAGACAAGCAACCAAGAAACCTCCCTGTACTTCATTCAGTTCAAGCAGAAGGCTGATTCTGGGTATGGCCACCAACCCAGAGCAGGAAGTTCCCATTTGAAATATGCACTCAGACTCCTGTGTGGGAGCTGGAATGCAAGGGAGGTGATAAAAAAAAAGAGCAGACTTCAGTCTGTTGATGGGAGGTGGACATTTGGAAACTCTCCACATTGTTCAGCCACCATGAGCAAGACCAGCCTGCCAAACCCCTACCTTAGAGGCAAAAAATTATCCTCTGCTCTCCCTAGGGATGCTTAGGGATCTGCAGTACCTCCTGGGTGTTGCATGAATAGCAGATTTCACAGTTTTCAGAGACAGATAAGCAAGCAAATAATGTTTTAAGTGCAGTAGATAGCAATATGTCTACTTAGAATGGGATGGCAGCAAAAATTAATGCCCAGTCCCATAGGAACAATGCTAGATAAGAACTGGGAAGCCAAAGAGAGTGTTCACAATCCAATCAGGGGTGAGAAGCATTGTCCAGAATCAGTACTAATTCTGTAATTAAAAACCAAATCCTGTTCAAGTAATGCACCTCTGAAATGTCTGCTGTTTCTGTGCCTACAAATACACTCATTTCACAACCAGGAGATTTTATAAGACCTGGAAAAATATTCATTATATGAGAGTGTTGGCAATAAACTTCAAATTTTTAAATTAAAAAAAATAGCAGAAACATTAAAACTGAGCAGATCATACCTGGCTCCACTTTAAAAAGTCTTGCACAATCTTTTATAAGCGCTTTCTTGAGAAAAAGAAAACTAAATTAAAACAAAGAGAAGGAATAACTACGTATATACACTAACTACAGACAAGATTTAAAGGTATACAAAACCAAATAGGGTTCAGTATCTAATAGACAAGATTTTCAGTAAAACTAGTCCTTGCTGTTAGACTATGTAGAATCAAGGCTTATGATGAAAGTTGGGCTTGTTAATTATGAGGATAATATCCAGTGTTGTGTTTAGCTGTTGATAAATGTCATCATTCATATTTCTCTGAGCACTTTTTGTTACCATTCTGCCCATCTGTATACCAAACCCAAATCTTTACATAACACAAGTTTTGCTAAGTACTTGAAATCTTAAGACACAAACAATATTGCAACATCAAGTGCAGAGCTACATTTATTTGAAATTCAAGAATGAGTATCCCTGATTATCAATATTGTTTTCAATGTAAGAGGTTATAATTATTGTTATATTTAGGATTCGTATTATTGGATTACAACAACTACATTGTTCAACTCCAGCTGTGGCCTTTCACACCAGAAATGCTGAATTGCACTAGAAAGTTAGTGTGACTGATAACAGCAGAAATCTCTTTGCTAGTGGAAGGAAGGGGAGCTTGCCAAACAACCCACGGCATCATTAAAAATCAGGAATCCCTCAAACGAAGCTAATCAAAGGAAAGTATGCATCACTCCTGATAAACGCTACCATATCTAGCCACAGGAGCATAGGGCAGGCACAATGGGCACTGCAGAAAGTACACATTCATCCTCAGAAATGAATGAGTAAAATGACAGCTTTTAAATACAGACATAAAAGTTCAGCACAACTTGGGAGACATCAAAGAATAAACTAGAAACATTTGAACAGTAAGGACTTTTTCTTTTTTCCCTTTTTTTTTCCCTTTTCATCTTTATAAAGGAATCACTCTTGTATTCAGAAGAGGTGACTGAAAACAGTTTCTTTTAATACTCTGGGATGCCAAAACCATAAATTCACCAACAAGTTACCCAAGTATTATCAGTATTACGTAACTAGAAATGCTGAATGAAATTCTACCAGAAAATTTAAAAGAGGGAATCCTCTTATCTCAAATTTTATCATACATTAATGTATGCCCAACTTATTTTTGAAGCAGCTTAGAGGACATGGAAAACAGCAGCAAAACTTTGCAAAGAACAAGAGAAGAAAGTGGCACTGTCACTTGAATGTAAAGTTGAATATATTCTTTATGAGACACAAGAATCCAGCCGGTCGTATTCAGGATCCCATGACAACAGACTCTGGACAAAGTAATATACAAGAAGATACCATTCTCCACAAGACTCAAGATAGCTAGCCAATAAAGGCAGATTCCTGCTGAAGAGCTATCTTGATTTCTACTCCATTTCGCTTTGTGCTCTCATGTTATTTCTCCCCTTCCCTTTCTTCATGGGTACTCCAGATTGCAGACCATCTCAAAAAGATCAGTTTTTGGGATCCAAACAATCTTTTACTTCTTCCTTCAAGGTACTACATTTCTAAACCAATTACTGGAAGCAAACTAGAACATATTGCAACTATATTAACATCCGGGCTGTTTTCAATTAGCATTACAAAATTATGTTTCTAAGTACCCATTCACTAAATTCTATTACTTCTATTTGTGTTTCGTCAGAAATTTGTTTTACTTTGAAACATTCCCATTTTTCCACATAGCTCCTTGTACATCTGCATATATCTCTACCCCTTTAGGGATTTCACGTTTTCTAAGAACCTGCTACCATACTACAGACTGTAAGGAAAAATTTCATTGCTAATTGTTTTCCCCTAAAAATATAAAACAATTTATGACAGTAGATTTTCTCTACACGTGTTCTTCTCTCTTATAAGCCTTTTAGAGGCTTATTTTTGTACTGGTACAAAACAATTCTGCCAGATTAACACTTACAAAGAGAACAACTGCCCATCCAACACCAGCATATGTCCTTATGACTCTAGCATATCTCCAAGGATGCTGTGAGCACTAATGATGTTCAAATATGCTGCAGGTAGCATTGCCTAAATCAAGCCCAGCACCAGTGGACAATGCCAGAGTGAGGAAGAGCAAGCAAAAGCCTAGTTTGCAATGTGCAAGCCCACACTCTATACTCAGCCCTATGCCCACTGGCATGCAGCACTTGCACAGCGCATAGTGCTGCACCACGCAACAGTGATAAACCAAGAGATGACTGCAAGCACTGAAATGCAACAGCTATATTCCCAGAGGATGGGAGGCTTTGTCTAAATAGGTGTGGTGTTGGCTTATTCAACAGCTAGAAGGAACAGAGGCTGAAACCCCCACAGGACTTGAGACAGATGTCCAATTTTCTATAGCTTTCCATCATCTCCCATGATTATTTGCAGCTGGATATATATGACTAAAGGAAGTGTAAAGCTGTTAAGTGTCCCAGCTTACAGCAGGCAGGCTAGAAAGTTTCCCCAAACTCTGAGTGAACTCCCACTCACTCTCCTGTCTTACAACGCCCATGCAATTCCCAGGCTCAGTGCTCTCTTGAGTAGAAGTTGGCACAATTCAGTACAGTCTGAGATTTGGGATGTGTTTTGGGCTATGGGCAGAAAAAACTGTTCATCCCCCTTCACATGACAAAGAAACATCTGTAACTTAAAATTGCTGGTCAAATGTGTAGGAGGGCCTTATGGAAGAAAGGGAAAGCTATACTTCTAATATTCATCACTTCCTTACAGCAGTACTTCAGATGCCTCAGTAACCATCCTACAGCTCTGCAAAACATAAATGAATCATATATTAAAGGGAAAAAACAAGTATGATATGTAAGACAGTCAAAGATGCTTATGTAAGCCAAGCACACCCCTGACATTAACCAAGTTAATAAATAAGTACTAGTTGTTCTTTCAAATGCCTTCACATGTTTGTGTTTTCACAGAGTAATCTGGAGCAGCCACATTAAACACACGGTTGCTGTCACGAGGGCTCTTCTCCTTCCCTCACATAGGTTAATATATGCTATTATGTAAAATAGTCAAATAAGCTCTGCCATGGCCTTTATTGAATGAAGTCCTTCTCCATGAAAGCCAGCTTTGCTGCTAAGAATTTAAGCTACAGTACAACTTCTTTGGAGCAAGCTGGAACACTATGTCCCTGAAAAAATAATACAACAGTTGTCAAAGCCATACTCTACCTCAGTACTATACACTGCTTCTCACTACCTGCAGAAATCAGCTAATAGTTCAGATAAGCCTTCAAGATTTAAACAGAGATGCCATCACACAGTCTGTGGATTTCATGAGTCTCAGAAGCTTAGTTAAAGGAAAACAATTCATTTCAAAACACAAGCAATTCCTAGGTAGTGCTCCAACAACACTCAGCCTCTCTCCAGAGCAATAGAAGATGGTAGCCTTGACTGGGAATGTCTATACGAGAACTTCTATGTTCCAAGTTATTCTTCCTTCCACCACACTCAATCTCCCTTCTACCACCTACAAGACCATCCAGTGTACTCTAATGATGTTACCCATTGCTGAGCAGAGCACATACAAAGAACTTTACAAGCAGCCCTACAATTTTATTACTGCTATGCACAGATCCTACCTATGTAAAAAAAGATAAAAGCACTACTGTTTTCACCTTCTTGTCTAGGACAACAACCTGTTACAAACTCTACATAAGTTTTCTGCTTTGAATGAAGTAGATGCAAATATAACTTCAAATGCATGTTCTTCCCAACTCTTTCTCTCATTAAAAGAGAATAACATCCATCATAATGTAAAATGTGTAATACAAATGCAAACATGTAAATTAGGAGTGCTACCTACATGACTGGCCGAAGGAAACTAACAAACGTATTTTTCCAATCTTCTTTGGCAATACAATGTCTAAAATAACATCATCAGCTATGCATAACTTGCAATTACATAAAAATAAAAAAAATCTGTTGAAGCAACATTGTACAGGTTCACTAGTTTCTCATTTTGCATAATCACTTGCTCATACAATTTCTCCATATGAGCAAAAATCAGTAAGCAGGAATTAAAGCCGTCAAAGACTGAATTAATCTACAGCGACACATTACTGTCTCTTAAGTCTCATCAATGCTACATCCTCAGGAAAAAGAGATGAACACACACGTAGAAAGTAATGTGTGCATACATCACACAAAATTAGCGCATTTTTTCCCCCAACTACAAACTTCATAGCCCTAAATAAATCACATAAAACCACCATCCCTGGAGCTTTTTGCAAAGATAGGATGAGGCATTTCAAACATTAGTGTTATACACTATATACATTAGTGCAAAATGTTGCCATTCAGTGCTACTAATATTTTCTAATGCACACTTGCTCACCCATTTACTCAACCATTGCAGAGACTTAGATTTTAAAAAAACAAAAATATAACATTCCCACACTTCGCTGTATTTGGTGAGAAATATTCAGAACCATTGATGCAGAGATGCATAATGCACACCACTCTCACCCTTCCAGGTGATTAATGTAGAAAGAGGCCAGAGACATCACAGAACAGCATCACATCATCAGCAACAGCTCTCAGATCTTTACTAGTAGGGTGCCATCCAAAAGGTAGCACGGGACAAAGTGATGCTCTCATGCATTTCCTTAGGCATGCTTACAAACAGCTAGGCACCAAACTGCACAGAAGGCATAGTAAACTAAACCAGACAGGTTCAGAGAGGCAGTTGTCTTACATGAGCAAATATATCTCAAACTTATAAGATAGAAGGAAAATCTGGAAAAAAAACCTACCAAAAAACATATATAAGATTTAAACCTCTGAATTCATTATGACCTTGAGTTTCCTTTGAGTGATCATCATCCTTCCTTCTGCAATATCCCAGTTATGGATATTCCTACCTATTTTTCCAAGATTTCACCAGGAGGTAAACATTGTTTAT
Organism: Cyrtonyx montezumae; assembly: GCF_038088225.1. Classification (NCBI taxonomy): domain Eukaryota; kingdom Metazoa; phylum Chordata; class Aves; order Galliformes; family Odontophoridae; genus Cyrtonyx; species Cyrtonyx montezumae. The sequence goes on along the minus strand of NW_027072034.1, from coordinate 46,661,571 downwards.
ATATTTCTTGTGCTAGCTATACATAGCCAACCATAGTATGGTTCATGGGCTTGTTATGCTTCTCTTGCCCAGATAAACACTGTTTATTTTATAATATAAAGCACTAGAAACTGTACTCAGTACAAAACTAAGTATTCTTTTAATACCTGATCTAGACAAATAAAAGATAGAAAAAAACAACTAAGCCAACAAGAAACAAAAAATTTGAACTTTCACCCTGCCTAGCTTGAAATAATTTGTTATATGTCCTGATCATTTACTTATTTTTTTTACTGCATGAGATCTTCCTGAGGGATAGAGATGGTGATGAAGTCCACCCTCAGCAAGTTTGCTGATGATACAAACCTGGGAGGAATGGCTGACATGCTGGAAGGCCATGCCGCCATTCAGCAAGACCTGGACAGGCTGGAGAGTTGGGCAGAAAGGAAACAGATGAAATTTAACAAAAGCAAGTGTAGAATCTTGCACCTAGGGAGGAATAATCGCATGCGTAACAGGCTGTGGAGTGACTTGCTGGAGAGCAGCTTTGAGGAGAGGGACCTGGCTTTCCTGGTGGATAGCAGGTTGACTGTGAGCCAGCAGTGTGCCCTGCTAGACAAGGAAGCCAATGAGATCCTGGAGTACATTAAAAAGAACATGGCCAGCAGGTCGAAGGAGGCGATCCTTCCCCTCTACACTGCCCTGTTGAGGCATCACCTGAAGCATTGTGTCCAGTTCTGGGCTCCCCAGTACAAAAAAGACAGCGATCTCCTCAAAAGAGTCCAGCAGAGGGCTACAAAGATGATAAACTGTGTGAGAACTACCTCTCATGAGGAAAGGCAGAGAGACCTGGGTCTGTTCAGCCTTGAAAAAAATAAAAGACTCAGAGGGTATCTGATTCACATCTATAAATAACTAAGGAGTGGGAGGCAAGGAGACAAGGCCAGACTCTTCTCTGCACTGTGCGGCAATAGGATGAGGGGAAATGGCCACAGACTGATGCATAGGAAGTTATACACAAACGTGTGGGGAAACTTCTTCACAGTGAGAGTGACGGAGAACTGGCACAGGCTGCACAGAGAGGTGGTGGAGATGTTCTCTGGAGATGTTCAAGACCCGCCTGGACGCCTTCTTGGGCTAGGGAGCTGCTTTGGTAGGGTGGTTGGACTCAATGATCTCTAGAGGTCTCTTCCTACCCCTACAATTCTGTGATTCTGATTCTTTATTCCATATTCACACTTAAAAGCACACCTACAACACAGGATAGATGACACTTCAAGTAGTCATAAAAGCTGAATAAACAAATAGCTTGCTGACCATAGTAATTCTGTTTGACTTTGCATGCCTTCCTCTTTGTCACAAAAGAGTGAAGGAAACAATTGTCCTTATTACCTACCACAGAATTCTTTGGTCTCATTAAAAAAAAATCTGAACTTCAGTGATACTTAAAAGGTGATATTTTTGAGAAGAAGAGAGCTTATTTTGAACTTATGTATTTCCAAGCACCTATTCTAAGGTATAAAATGCATAACTTGATCATCATTTCCAAATGCTAACAGATCTGTTAGACATGTGTATCAGCTCTATTCCAATCCTGCACTGCATCCCATCCATCTCCGTGCTCACATAAAGCAATGGTAGATTGGGTCTGGAAAATCGTATGTCTATGAAGATACAGTGTCAATCTATTCCTCATGAGGGAATCTGCTCAAGGTCAGTTTACCAGATAGGAAGGCAGAGTTACAGGTTGATAAGAAAACATTGACAACAGGATGAAATTTTGGTCAGAATCCTAGCCACCATCTTCAGCAGACAGTAAGGGAAATCCTGTTAGGACTCCCAGTGAAAGAATCTATCCTACCACCAAGCTAGAGTCTATGTAAAGATCAGCCATTCTTTACTTCTATCAAAACAGCTCTCATTTCTTCTTTTCCCAGCAACACTACCAACAGTAATTCTCCTCAGTGCATCTGTTAATTTACTAGCCCAACCCACTCCCCCTTCTTCCTCATCTTCCCATTATTCTCTTCGCAGTAATGTAAAAAATCAACAGTATGCTGGCACCCATTTTCCACCTTCCTCCCTCTCTCTGAATGAGTCAAGGTCAGTGTCTCCTGCAGCACACTGTTTTCCTAACTGGCAGGACACGTTCAGCAGACTGACAAAGCCCTTGCAGATTTAACTATGGCATGTGAGCTGCTGCTAACAACAGTGAAGCCACCCAGAAAATGCCCCTAAATTCATCTTACTGCTGCTACCTGGAAAACTCATGACTAGCAGCAAAGCTTCCAAAGTCACTCTCCAAGCATCAGGCTGCAATACGCAGTGCAACAGCGCTAGAAAAAAACTCATGCTTCTCCTACATTAAAAAATTAAAAAATAAAAATCAAACTGAAGAGCCTGCAGGGATCCTTCCCCTGCGTTAGGAGAAGTGAATCTCCACCATTTGCAGAGAGATTTTATTACAGTCTATTCACACTATAAGCCAATACTTGGCAGACAAGTCATGCTTTGAATTCCAAGTGTTCAATAGGAGAACCTGTTAATTAAATTCTTTTAACCTATATTGTTCAGGTAGAGAGTGATTCGTTAACATGTGTCCCACGAAGTCTGAGCGCTGCCTTAGCACTGGGCCCATCTTCTCTGACACAACTTGACACTCCAGTCATATGTTAAGCTCTGAAGCATCTGTTCCATAATAAACTGTTACACGCTTGCCAAGAACCTAAGCACTGCATTTGGATGAGTACATCTAAGTTGCAAGCCATAATTTAATACTCATCTGACATTGATGGTGACCCAGTGTTTAATGGAGCTTAATGCTCTTCTGATGCACTGATTAAATTATTGCTCAGTAGTCCAGTTTCATAATCTACAATTTGCAAGGAAGCAAGACAGATATACAGACACCATCTCCTATCACATCAGCAAAGCAGCTCACTAGCAGGGAAAGGTCCCCTAATTGAAGTTCTAGGTAAGTACACTATGGTGCATCATTTATCAACACAGAGTTCTATTTAAATACTTGAAGTCAATTATGTTATTAATTAAAACCAACAACAACAACAACAACAAAACAAGGCAGGAATTATTCCCAACTGTAAGGGGAAAATATGGGTAAAAGCCTTGACCCAGTGTGTGCAATGACTTCATAACATCCTGAGCGCTGTCCAGGAAATTCAGTGCTACAGCCAACAGGAGCTTCTATTCATTTTCCCCTGCTAGGTTTTTTTAACAGTTTGGTCCCTGCTTAGACACAGCTGTGCAAACAATCTTTCAGAGTTTGGCCTGACACTATTGAACTCTATCCCAAAACGTCTCTCCCCTCCATTTGCGCATAAGGTGAAGAAGGCTAATTTGGACACGCAGGCTTTCACAGACAAACTTAAATATGCAGATCCTAATGTTTTTAAATATTGCTAATGAAAGAATTGAAAGAGCAGTACTAAGAAAATTAACAGGTTTCAACTTGCATCTAAGACAGTTGGTAGCAGCAGTGCTTCCTAAGTCATCTCAAGAAGGTCTACATCTATTTGGAGGAAAAAAATGCAAGCTGAATCCCCAAACATTTTAAAACAAATATTAGCAGTTAAAGAAAAGCATTAGGAGTGTAACTGTTTAAGAATACTTTGGATGAGAATAGTTTCCTGAATAAAAAAAATACATAATTAAAAAAAAAAAGAAAGTTTTTATCATCTTCTCAGAAAGTACAACATTCATCCCAGATAGAACAGATGAACAGCATCAGTACAAAAGTACTTTTGCAGGACTACTCACTATTGTATTATTTTCACAGATACTGGCAACCCAAAAACATACCACCATCAATAAAGTAACTAAGGACTAACTACATTTCAAATGAATGCTAGAACGACTGCAGTACTTAAACTACAGAAATAAAAAATTCAAAATCAGAAAATCCCAGAGGAACATTCCCAAGGTACATGAAACTTAGCTGTTCTAGTTTTCAAATATGGACCATATATGATTTTAACTTCAAACATGTGAATGTTCTTACAGAAATTAAAAGTAGCTCACTCTGGTGCTCTATATATCTGCAACTTTGCATACCTTCTAGATGGTAAAGCTTTAATTCTACAGGAAAACTACAGTTAGTCATGCCCATTGACCTGTTAGTAGGCTGAGACTAAATAGCTTCATTGATGGTGTAGGGTGAATACCCTGAAAGAACAGTACCAACATAACATAAAGGCAGACAGTAAATTTTTGTACGGCTTATCCAAATGGTATAAAGACAACCAGTAAATTCGGAAAGGCTCACATGTCACTAACAGTCAAGGCTCATCTGGACCACCACAAGGGAGGGACCTCCAGCAAGAGATCCTTCTCCAGTGCTGGTCAGCCCTTAAATGAGGTCTGGGAGAGGTAGAGCCAGACTGCACCCCTTCCAATCACACAGTGCATTGCCTTCACCTGTGCTGCAGCTGACTCAGTGCTCACCTCAGGTGATCAATCAGTGGTTCAGGCTGTGATTCAGCAGTTCCCATACATATGGAAACCTCAGACCTGAGTACGTGCTTTACATTCCTTCTCAAAAATTGATCTAACTACTTTGAAGTACTGTAAAAATATAAAAAGTCAGCACCTGAGGATATTTTTTCCCTTTAAATACAGTATTACCATTGCTATTACTTAGTGCAACATGTATGAACGCGTTCTAAAATAATTCTGAGATTTATACATCCACGAGGCAATGAGGCACATTTTTTTTTTATTTTTATTTTTTCAGTCCATAAATGCTTTAATATTGGCAGAATAACTCAAATTCCATTTTTTTTTTTGTAAATTAAATTTCACAATTTTCCCATGATGTATGTTAAGGAAAAAAAAAAGCCAAAACAGCACAACTGTGAGTGTTTTGAACATGTAATAGCTGGTAATTAAATTTCAAGGAGTTAATCTCTGAATAGAGCTTCAAAATCTAACATGCTGCCCACACAAAATAGCTCTCAAGCCCAAATTCTACAGTGAACTCTCAATAGGCAGGGAATCTACCAGATGTCTCCCTGTGAGGTACTTGTAGTATCTTTAGGTTTCTCAGACCTTCAGACACTTTGCCAAGGACAAATATATTTTTAGGATTCTGCAAGCTGTAAAGCACATATGATCCACCTGCATTTTTCCCCAGTAATTTTTGTTCTGTCAATCCCCCCCAAAATCTATTTAGTGCCAGCAACAATCAACCATTTTAATTTCCATCTTAATCTTCAGTTTTGCCTTACTCACTGCCTACCACAATGGTTACACTTTAGCCAAGCCTGCAGATGCTGTTTTCCCCCTTGCTGTACCAAAGAAACTAAGAATATATTCTCCTGCAAACCCAGTTCTCATCATTCATCATTCTCTAAATGCAAATAGGAAAATTTACTTCATCAACATGCAGGGAAAACATAACAAGGTATTGTTTTTCTTGGCAGTGTTTTCACTGTTATACCTCAAAGAAAATGTCACCTTTCAGCATTTGTAAGAAGCAAAAGGCTGTTTTCCTATATTTCAGTTATTCCCAGGATGTTTTAAAGCAGTGTTCATCCCCTTGGGCCCACTGTTTTTGTCCACAGGTGGCTGAGGCAAGGAGAAAGAGGTATGTCTCTGTTCAGTCCCAACCTCATCACAGCAATTGGGAGCAACAGCCTTCAATAAAGCACAAGGGTTACCTTTTGCTCATCCCTATTTCCCCTATGCTAACCTACAGACACCATTTTCCCCACCTGCGTTTTATAGAGTGGATGTAAGGGGCACCTCACCACACTGCTTCCAGTTGGGAAAGACTTTGATGTGGCCAACCCAGCATGTATCCAAGGAGGAGTTGCAAGAAGCCAAGTCCCTTTTCTTCTTCCTTTCTCCCAACATTTCACCTAAGGCACCTCCACTAAACAGACCTGTCTGCATGTTTTTTGTTAACAAGGCTAGCAGAAATCCCACTGTTTGAATCTATTGTGAAGACTTCCCCCACCTTGGCTTAGATCAGGTCTTTGAGATTTGGAGCAGCAAAGAGAAAGATATGTGTTGACTAGTAAAGTTTTACAGATATTTTCCATTCAAAGTTGCACAAAATCACCATTAAAAATGAGTGTTTGCTTTTGATCTTTTACATAATCTATGCCTTAAGAATATAGTGAAGCAAAAGTTATTTTTGATTAAATGCCCGCTTTGTACAGGGGAATAAATCTGTGTTTAAGAAAAATGTCCTACAATTACAGCCCCAGATGGAATTAGCTATTTTATTGTTATTTGGAACATTTTAAATATCCAGCTGTGCCTAAGGATTTTGAGGAGTTCTGAGGCTGATAAATTTTCCTTACATTTATAATTGAGAGATCTCCTTTCAGTTACTCAGAAGTCTACTCCAAACAGCTTTTTAAATATCTAGCTTGCACTAGGAAGAAAAAGCAATTCAATGAATGTGAGGCTGTTATGGAAACAACATGGTATCACACTAAATGAAAAAGACCTTTAAGAAAATGAGAAATCATTAATTTTACTCCAAATTGAGACTATTCACCTTTGCAGCAAACAGTAAAAATGCCTAAACATTTAGAGGCAGTAAGAGAATCTTCCAGGCTTCTAACTGACATTTAGGATTATCTTATTGCTTCTTTAAGAATTTAAGTATTTAAAAATGTTATTTCATCGGAGACAAAAATATAGCTTGCTTATGTCAGTAATTTAAACACTTAAAATGGAAGCAATCCAAGTAAAACAACTTTTTTTTTTTTTTACTTAATTACTATTATTTAAACAAGCTTTGCACTAGTGACTACTGCTAATAAGAAATGACATGGTTATTAAACATTTCATGTCTCTTAATAGTTAATCTTAAGTGCTAATAAATGTTCAAAATGAGAAAATGTTAGTTGTCACAAAGTTTCTAGCTATACTTTAAAGCAACTCACACACTTGGCTTTCTGGTTTTGTCGGGAGTTGGAACCAGAGCACTGCCAAGCTGGCCATTGAAGCTCCATACGTAGAGCATAAGAGTCACAACAGTCACGAAGGATCTTCCAGGTGCCTCCCTCTGCCTACCCACAGGGGAGTCCTCCTGACCTCCCTCTGCTCTATACAGTCCATGTATGTCTACAATGGCAGCTGCCAACCTATATTAAAAGCACGATATCAGCCCCTTCCTTCTTGCCTTCTACGGATTAACCGACCTGTAAGAGGTTTCTTTGTTAACGGAGAGTTTATCATGCACTTCTTCTGAACCATAGGCTTCTCACATGATGTGCCAGGTAATTTCACCCCTGGTAAGCTCATGAATAATTAATGATGCAGGAATGCATGGGGCTACTGTAAGTGATACCTCTGCCCACAGAGCCAGGATTAACCTGCTGCACATCTGCTAACTTCCCACACAAGGAAATGCACAACCACAGTGCCACAGCCCACAGAAAGAGCCAGAGAGGAGTTCCTATCAAGACAGTGGCAAATGCCTAAGTATTTTTCATCATGTTACTGTCACAAAACAAAGAAAGGGAAATGCTACACAGTGTATTCAATACATTACATTACTTATTTTTTCTTTGTTAGATTGGGTTGGCTTCTTTTGCTGCCAGTCTTGATACTTTAGTATCTTCAAGTCTATTTTTTTGTAAACATAACCAATAAGACTTAGCCTCAAACTGTATGACAATGGTATTTCAAATTTTCATTGAGAACATCATTAAATACTAATTCTGAAAAAAATAAAATCTAGAGCTTACAAGAATTTTAATATTTACAATGCCTTTATAAGAAATTAGTATTCATCAAGGCCCCTTTTGAATTTATTTCAGCACCAACTCACCAAATGATCTATTAACCTTATCTGTAGAGCACTTTAAAAAAATCTCTGCAGTCCTATTATGATCTGGCTTGTAAGTTGCTACTTACTGATTCATATGCACGGTAGCCCCATCTACCTTCCTGATAAGCAGAAAGCAAATCCAGCTCCAATCCACAGTAACAGAATATATCAGTACTTATGTCAGAATACTGATTTTTCTCAGATTCAAGGAGCTTCTGAAACAGATTTTGAGGATACATTTGTTTATTTCTCCTCGGCATAATTTTGTTTTGTAGTGTCTTGCATATCACTGTAACAATGGTAAGTAGTGTGCCAGATCAAAGCAAGCCTATGGTTTGTAGCAGACAGGAGTTTTACACCAAGGGGTTTCCTATTGCTCAAAATCATTTAATCAGAGAATCTTTTTAAAATAAAAGCTTGCAGTACTCCTCTTCCTCAAATATATCCTCTCTCTTTCCATGTACGACAAGCTAGACTACAAGAGCCTACTTTTAGCATAGCATAAGACAACAGGCCTTCATCCAGTTGATTTTCTTCATCAAGGCTCTCACAAAACATCACATTATGAATTACAAACAATCTCTCCCATTCTACATTTGGTCAGGAGAATAACAGTGAAGACTCTCCTTTCGGCTAAGCAAGGGGATGTTGGATCAGGTATTTGGTTTTTATTTTTAGAAGAACTACGTACATAAAAACAGCCTAACTGGCTCAGCAGCAATAAATTCAATAGGAACTTAATTTATTAGATTTTAAGCCAGTAAAAATACTTTTTCTCCTCCTTTTCAGCATGCTACAGAATCTACATCAACATGACTACCAAAGAATTTGTCAAGGAACTGCTTGATGGTTGGGACAAATGGTAACAGCATTGTTAATCTTCAGATCATGCCACAGCTTTTGGCACAAGAAAAAGATAGGAGGAAAAGCAAGCTACACTTGATTCGTTTAAGAGGTTGCTCCATCCTTGCAGCCACTCCTAATTTCCAGCTGGGTGAAGTTCTTCTAACCTCCAGGATTGGGAGAGACAGACTGCATGGCAGTCTTCAAGTCCCGCCTGTACACAGTCAGATCTACGCAGAAGACATCAAAGCACTGCAACAAGGAGACCACTGGAAAAACATACAAGACTTCACATAATTTGAAAGGCATCAAACAACACAAAGTGCTTAAGAAAGCACAGAAAATTCCACCTCCTCACTAAAAAAGGCATTTTTTCTGCCTGGCAGCTTTTAAAGAGTTTGCCAGCAAAGGCATACCATGTCTTGTAATGATTTTTTAATTTAAAAACACACTACCAAGCTTAACACATCAAACTAAATGCCCCTCAACTCATTCTTGCCATAATGCTAAGCCACTTAAACATGAACAAATTGTATATTATGATGCTAAGCAAGATCAAACATGTTTTGTGTATCAATGATTAACAAATCTTTGCATTTTCAAATACATAAAATGCCTTAGTGCCTCATTTTCTAAGTTGTAGAAGTTCAGAATAGTGGTGTACTACAAAACCAGCACCAACAAGAAATGAATCTGTCAAAGAGCAAATGTTTTCTGCCTACCAAACAGGATATATGGAGAGCAATATAATGCAGTGATTTTAATTAGCTAGGAATATAAAGCTGTTACAAGACAAATCTCTTTCATTAAGAAAAGAAGCCAGTCACTTAGAAGTGCTTCTACTTAAAGTAGAGATCACAGAATGCATTTAACCTCCTCTTCCCCCTGTAACAAGGAGGACCCAGAGGACGTGCAGTACCAGTGGGTGGTGAGCAGCCTCTTTATCTGCTGCTGAAACACTGCTGAAGCCAAAGCGATCCAAACAATGCAGAGGGTGCAGCAGCACATGGGAAAAGATTTGGTGGTATAATTTAACATTTTCTGTGATTCTATTAAGACAGGCAAAATAACAGCTTCTTACAAAAGGATTCTTAAGGCCTTCCAGTAACAAATACTTAAGTTTTGGGTGTTAACCAAAAATGGTGCGTCTAATACCATTGTACCTGTAGAAGTATGCTGCTACTTACTATAATAGCTACTTAATTTCAGCAGCAGGTAATAGAGGATATGGTTGCTTTGTAAGCATCCCCAAACTACTGAATAGATATCCTTTTCCTCATTACTTGTTTGGCTTTGTTTTTTCTTTTATTAATCTAAGTGAAATATTTGGTCATTAGTAAAGAAAATTTCTCAGGGTTACATCTCATACAATATCTCCCAAATAAAAAAAATAATACATATGATTTTAATAATTTTATGAATATAACATATAAAATGATAAAAACTGTAACATAAAGCAAAAAATTATTGAGAATATGTGTGCACAGTACCCTTTTTCTTCTCCCCACTTAAATTACCCCACTTTCCTTCATCATACACGTGTACTCTGATTACTTTTACCCCTTTCTGCCTTGGCTGGGCTACAGATGCATCCACAAAGAAGGGCTATGACAGCTTCCCTTCTCCCACAAGGCCCTGAGGACTCATCAGAAACACAGAAAGACAACCCCCCCGCACAGATCACTAGCCGAGGTTACTCTGCCTTGAGCCACGGAAAGACACACTTGAAAGGCAGAAATTAGATGCCTAAATTGAAGACTGCAGTCATTAAAAAAAAATGTTCTTAATCTTTTAGGGTGTGATTACACTGAGTTTTGGCAAATTAAATTAGCAAGAAGACAGACTCATTCTTGGCTCCAGGTCCTGTAACTGCTAATGCCACCCTTGATTGTAGCCTGGACTTGACACCCCACACCAGCTGGGATGCTCACATGTAATAGTGCTCAAGATATTTAGGAGCACAGGGAAACATATGCTCCACACTCTTGTTCTCGGAAATACTAAACCATTCTGGATATAATGAACAACAAAATATAGAGTCCCAAAAGTGAAGCTAGGAACCCAATCTTCCCCCTTGCAGTTAAACAGGGACTTGCTGGACTGCAGTTTCTTTTATTAAAGTGCTTTTGGAAACTAAGATTACAAGATACTGTATGAATGTCAAATTGTTCCCTTTTAGTTCAAAACAAGTCATGGTTGTGGGATGGGAAATTGTGGTTTCTCAAGAGACAAACATCCCTTTTTGCTTGTTTCATTAAACTGGCAAAAGAAAATTTAATTCAAATTAAGGAAACTCATATTCAAACAGATCAATTGGAGAAGAACAATTGATATTTATGTGCTGTTGCCACTTTGTGCTCATTACAAGGTCTAATATTTTGCAAGACATTCTTTTAAACCTTACTAAGCTTATTATTTCCTATCTCTCGACAAGCATGACTTCATTTCAAGAGCTGGCACACATGCCATTGTGAGAATCTAATCTTTAATAACATATCCTATTTACATATGCACACTTAATACCAAAAACAAAAGCCAAAATTCAAAGCGAAAGCAAAAAAACCAAAAAACAAAAAAAAAAACCAAACAAAAAAACCCATTCACTTGACTAAACAAAGCAATTGGATTAGATGCACAGAGCAAACTTAAATAAAGTCACATATATCACAGCAAAAACATCATTAAGGGAAGGAAGAAAAATGGTAAAAACAAAACAAAACAAAAAAACATACAGCTTTTGTGGCTGGCCTTATCTGACCCCTCTGAAATCCTAGCTCATTTACTTCCCATCTGCCACATGATGACAACTTTATAGGGAGCATTTAAGAACTCATCAAAAGTTCATTCAAGTCAATTGTTCTGATGGTGTTTGTTTACATGAAAGAAGCATGTATTCAACAAGGGGATCCACATGTATTTATTTTCCTCAACAAAAATTAAAAAAATGGTGAACTCAAAATTAAATAATTGCTTAATGCTGAAATATCTTATGACACTAAAAGGTTCTTTACATCTATTTACTCATTTTTATGATTACTCTTATCTGGAAACCATTTTTTATTCCTAGAAAATACAGTTTATGTAATTTTATGTTATTTGAGCCCAAATACTTCGAGCTACAAATGGTGAACTGCCTTAATCTCAAAGATTCTATAAAAAAGAAAGATTTGTATTTTTAGAAGCATTTTTTATCATTTTTAACTTAATCCTGACACATTAATATTTCCCTTCAGAGATCACGTTCTCATTTCAATTTTTTCTATTTTTCTTGATGTCAGTTCTGATTTTGTAAGATTTATCAGTACAGAAATCTGCAAGAAAAAGCTTCAAGTATTTTAGAACAATGAAAAGAGAGTAAAGACTAAACAGTTAATGTTTTAATTCTTATGATAAGTAGAGCTGTCTATTTGTAAGTCAATTACCTTTAAAAGTAGACCACATTACTGAACATATACATAGTGAAGAAAGCTAATGAAGCAACAAGACAACATTTCTAATTGCTATTTCATTCCACCTGTTTTAATTTAATTTTAATTCCACTTGAATTAATATCACATATATGCAATTGAAGAGCTATTTAAATGTCCATTTTTCCTTTGGATTTACATGACCACAGCCTGCAATATACTATCAACTGAAAAACAAAACAAAAACAAAAAAACACAATTGCCAGAGGTAAGTTCTTTATTTATTTATTCTATTTTTATTTTCCCCCTCATAAGAAGAGTATCTGGGCAGCCATCTTTGTATTCTGATTTACCTTCTTTTCAGTTAGAAGAAAAGTGTTCAGTTGTTCTGTTTTGCTTGTTTGTTTTTTAGGTACCTCCATTCACTGAAGTTACATTTTCAGTTTCTGTTACAAACAGAACTCATTTCACTTCAAATGGAAGTTTGAGCTGATCTGCATATACAAAAATCATTCAGGACACAATATTTTGCAAACTCAAGTCCTTGTTCCACTATTCCTTGCATTAAAATACCCTGGCTGCCACCTAGACCGCACCTTGATTCAGAAAGCAGCATGTCAGGAACACAGAAAAAATCCCATGATCTGATAACAGTACCAGAGTTGGTAACTAATTGTCCAGTCTGTTCAGGTTTACTCACTCATATCTCATTAGCACTTGTTACTTCCAGTTCACAATTGAGTAGTTCATTGTGGCTGAGAAGGAGTGAAGGACAATGCAAAGGATGAAGGAGATAAAGTAAATGATGTCAAAATAAATGACTGAAAAGAGTTTTATCAATCAAAAGAGAACAGTTTAAAAAATAATAATCAGTGAGTTCCATTTAAACTATGAAAACTTTCAGGAACTAACTTTACCTTTAGCCTTCCACAACAAATTTCATCTTTTATTCTAGTTAATACTGTATAATACACAGAGTATATTTTTGAAGGGAAAGTGATTCTTTGCCTTGCACCAAGTGTTTTGTTTTTCACAAGACATTGGGTGGCTAAGCTGAAAGACCATTTTAAATGACCGATAGTAAGTACTTCAACATTAGCTTTGCCATGAAACTCGAACTGTCTTTTTGAAGCCAACATAGTGACCAGGACAGCAAATCCATTACTTAAAAAGAAAAAAAAATAAATAAAAAGCACTAAGGAAACATGCTAATTGGGAACACAGAAGTCTCAAGACTGCATGTGCAACACTGTATTTTCTTAAGTTGCTAAGGATAGCTTTGTAACTCGCACAGGCATTCGAATGTGCTATGCTAATAATGTCATTTGCTAAAGCCAACATTCAAAACAATGTTTTAAGTAAATAGTCCTGTTTGGAAAAAAAAAGTGCTGTCAAGTAAATAGTCCTGTTTGGAAAAAAAAAAAAAAAAGTGGTTTTTTTTTTTCCTCTCTTACAGAATGCTGTCTTACAGCTAACTCTGTTTTTCTGATGATAAACAGTGCCCCTTCAGATTGACACTTTTATGGAAATTTCTTACGTGCAGTGATTACGATTCCAGGCCCAACCTCTCTCAAATCCACACACAGAGCATGACAAATTGTTAACACTACACTGTGTTCTTGGACTCAATTATCAGAGCTCCAGAAATAAGCTTTTGACCACAGACTGCATTAAACAGCTAAGATCCATACAGTTTAAAACATACAATGAAATAAAGGCTTAAGTAATGAAAATTACGTTTAATTTAAAAGCCCTATACCCAGCAACAAAGTTACTGACCACAGATATTTTCAAGAGGACTTACAGGACTCAACACTATACTACAAGACATAAGGGGAAATTTAAGAAACAATAAGCCTCCACAGGTTAAACTAACAGGGAGACCACAATACTTGAAAAAAGGCAATAAACACCTTTCTGAAAAGCAGTAATGACCACTTCATCACAGTGCAATTACAGAAGGTTTTAGAAACAAGTACAAGCAGACCGCAAAAACGAAAATAACACCCTAACAGGCTTGCTTGTTTAAGATTAGGTTGGCTCTAGTAAAACAAAGCCTACCAAAAAGAGTCATGCCTGATCTGTAATGAGAAATAGAGACAAAGAGATCATGGTTGTGTCTGTGACTATAAAGGAATTGTAAACAAGTCAGCTAGAAGTCAGACAGTGCTGTATGTTCAGTTAGTGTGGTTTTTGTTTTTGCTTTTTTTCTAATATTTCATTCTATAATTCATTGACACTTAAATTAGACAGTGACAAAAATAAAACCTTGTTTGATTGCTTTTAAAAGGCTTATTACACAAGCAGGACAAGTATATATTCACAACAGTCAATTGTATTCGACGTATGTCAGGTTTTCTGAGAAAAACTTCTACATCACTTTCAGACCCATCCACCAAAGTTTCTTGAAAAGATAAAAGAAAACAAGGACAAGAATGCCACTGAGCCTTGCAAATCTTAGAAAACCTAGTCAAATGTCAGCTGTGTGAAAGCACCCAGCAAAACTACAAAGCATTTAATGAGGTAAAGAAGGCACACATCAGTCATGAATATCAATGAGAGGAATTCAGTTACAAAGATTTTAATAATTAAAATGGAATTTCATTAGGGCACTAGGCTTCCCCACTATAATGAACAATGCCAGCAGGCCTTCAGCAACCACACCTGGTCAAGACTTCAGGTTCAGATCTCACTAAAAAGACTAAACACCCTTGGCATCCCCAGGAATGGTTTCAGTGTTGACTCAGAGGAATAAACGTCATAAAGTGAATTAGTCATCACAGAAATGTCCCACCTATATTTACCTGGCCTCATTGTGCAGAGGAAGATTTTCTTCGCCTTTCTACTGACTTGAAGATTATCAGGAGTGAAGGGAAAAAGAAGGGAGGCCAGTGAAGAAGTGTATATTTAAAATGGGTCATTTATAGCTGTAGCTATTGGCAACTGGTGGATCTAGTCAAACTAAAAATAAATTCTATAATGTTTTTTGTTAAACTCCTATAAAGCCAACAACCATCCCCTGTGAGAGTTAGGAGTTTTCTAGAGGTGACCTAGACTCTATGGCTGGACATCCTTGGCTATGCCCATCCTGCTCCATAGAATCAAGCCAAGGAAGAGGTGCCAGCAGCAAACTTGCTCATACATACCTTTAGCTCCCACCCCAACATTCCTACAGATCATTTTCACCAGTGCACACAGCATGATTTTGCCCCACCAGAGGTACTAGTCCAAGTGGCAAAGGCATGAACTGGTCAGCACCACCCAGCATCTTTTTTGTTTGCTTTGTTTGTTTTTAAGATGTTTTCTAGAATTGATTAGAACCTGTCAGCTCGATATTTCGAATTCTATGGAAATGGCTCACATGTTTGCACAGTTCAGCCAGATCTTCGCTGAAGACCTAGACAGCAGATACTCCAATATTTTCCATTTTGGATTTACCTGATGAAAATAGAGGGACCTCATGTGTTAAGAGTCCAGACACCAGTAAAGCCCTAGTAGTGGAATCTCCACTGCATTAGCAGTCTGAAATTCAGCATTAGTAAGAGGAAGACCTTGTTACATTCAGAACAATGTGTGTTTGAAGGTGATGAGAAACTTAAACCATTTATTTTTAAAAAGTACTTGAACCTTTAATTTAAAGACTCACATTAACTCTCATGGGTTTTTTTCTGCTCTCTTCTTCACAACATAAGAGGTATAATACAAAAACAGCACTTTGTATCCTACTGTATTAAAATAATACACTTCAATTGAATATAGCTTAATTACGGCTTAACTCTAGTACACTCATATATTAATTAACAGTTTACTTGGAAATTCCTACCATATGGCACTGTAGCAGATGTTCATCATGTAAGACCAAACACTTTGAAATTACTGTTCTAGACACTTCATCTGAAGTACCAAGTGCCCTAAATTTCTACCTAAAAAAAAAAAAAAAAAAGTTGATAAACAGGAAATGCCAAATACCTCACAAGCTCATGCCCACTATTATTTTCTCAAAGATGATATTATTTGGTAGATAAGTAGAACAAGATCCCAGTATTTTAAAATGACTTGATGTAGACATTGCTTAATTCCTTCTGCATTAAGAGAGATCCCTGCACTGGAAACCTCAAGAAAAATTAAAAAATTAATTAATTTTAAAAATACCTTAATTCACCGGACATCTCTTAATTCCCATATAAGGTGAGGGAGGAATGTATCTATGAACGACATTCATCTCAGGCAAGCACATATTGGTGGATCTGTGTCTGCCAGCACTTCATCCCTTACTTGCAGGAACATTGTTGGAAACAGAAGATGCTTGCTTCAGGACAGTCAACTATTTTAAATTCAAAAATGAGTGTTTTGCTAGATCCAACTATTCCACAAGTTGAAATTAAATACCCTGCACTGTGTTGCAAGATATACATGGTAGTTGCTATAAAATGGGCCTAATAATAGCCCTCCCAATTTTTTCTTCTTAAAAAATACAACTGATCTCTCCCCCCATACATTAAGAATAAAATAAAAAAGTAGATATATTTATGTATTTGAAAAGCTGAAAGACAAAAATGAAGAAAACATTATTCATTGTTCCATGACAGAGACCTTCCAGAACTAAAATTTTTCAGTAAGGTATGTGGGAATCCTTATTCAACAGCATTTGTCTTGATTACTGCTCAGCTTCTAAACTGGAAGTTTAAATTACTTAAGTATAAGAGTAGTACAACTTTGTTTTATTTAGATCTAGAAATCTAAAGTTATTTTGCTATGGGTAGGTGTATGTTATGGAAGATCACCAGTACAGTTATCCTATGATTTCATTAGGAGATTCTGAAAAACCTGTTGAAAAAGGAACAGCAGACACACAGAATAAGAGCCCAAGGAACTGGTTTCCTCTTCCTCCTAGCTGCATACATCTGAACGCTAGCCTACCAATGGCGAAAAGATCCTTGTTCTATTCTCCTGGAAATCGGTAACAAATACT
Source organism: Cyrtonyx montezumae (assembly GCF_038088225.1). Taxonomy (NCBI): domain Eukaryota; kingdom Metazoa; phylum Chordata; class Aves; order Galliformes; family Odontophoridae; genus Cyrtonyx; species Cyrtonyx montezumae. The sequence goes on along the minus strand of NW_027072034.1, from coordinate 46,644,566 downwards.
ACTATTTGACCCTGAGAAATGCATTACAATCAAGTGCTGCAGTAACTTACTGAGATTAAACAGTTAGCTGCCCTTCTGAGGATCAGACAGGAAAGCTAGACCATTTGCCAATTTGATTTTAGAAAACTAAACTACCTCTTTTATTATTATTGGAGCACTAGAAGACAACTACTTGCAATGATTCTAATAATACAAATGTATATATATTTCAAAACTCTCATCTGAGAAATGATCTGGTTTATATCACTTCCTTGCAAAACTATTGACAATCGTTAACAAATTGCTTGGTTTAATACTACAGTGTGCAAATGAATCTGAATAAGATCAGAATATAGAACTTCAATGAACTTTTCAAAAAAAACCAACAAAAACACTTGAGAAAACATATTGCGAGGCCATGTTTAAACTAACAGATGTTTCAGAAACAGAACAATATGTTCAAACAAAATAAAGGTGTAAAGGGGCAGTGTTGAAAGAGCTTCCCAGCTCGCACATCGATTTTAGCAGAGTGAGATCACCTGATCTAGGAAAGCTAGCTCCCAAAAAACATTAATTTAGAAATGAATGTTCACTGTATGCTTAAAATTTGACTGTATGAACTATTTGCAGAGTGGCTGCTTATGTAACATTGCCTTTGCTATGGAAACACCAGGACTGTCAGGCATTGTTACACAGGAGTTTCAGTTTTATTTTCTGGTGATAAATGATGGCAGGAGAGGTTTTCTAATCACAGATATGCTCTAAAACATATCACTGTGAAGAATGTGATGGCCACTGATGCTATTAAAATTCCTAATGTCATAAGGGCAAGCAAAAAGTAAGAGATTCACTGAGAAATACAATCAAGTAAAAGAGATCTTTCAGTGGTGCTTTCACTGCAGTTTTAAAACAAGAGCCCTTAAAACTGAAGTTTGGAATTGCAGAATTTGACTCACAATGGGGTCAACCAGTCTTCACACAAACACCCCTCTCCCCCTTTCAGCAAGGCTCCAAATTACTCTTACTGAAATTACTATTCTTATAAATAAAGAAAAAACCTTTAAATTAGGAAGCTCAGGATTTCATCATAATTATGCTCCAACTATGTTACCACTTTGTCTTTTTCTACAGCTTTTCCACGGACTTTCTTGCTAGACATTACCGTAAAACTCACAGCTACATTTATTAGCATCGCTTCAGAGCTCATGGAGAACTGTATGTACTCTCTGATACTGCAGAATTTTGACTTGCTTTTCTTGGAAGAGAAAAAAACATGCTGTTTTAATGCTGACAAAATGTTAAACACCTGACCTATTCTACATATGGTGATACACAATGACTCTTCAAGTTGATGACTCTTCTGCAGCTCATCTGTCATCCACCACAACCCTCACAACAAATTAGAGTTTTGGAATGTAAGTATTTTTCATACTCTTAGATTTCCAGCTTTTGTTTCTCTGAGAACATTCAGCAATGCACATATTATTTCTAATACATTTGTTAAAGATGCCTTCAAAAACAATAATATATCTTTAACTCAACACATCAATGGAATCTGAAAAGGAGGATCAAATTGAAAGCTCAAAATGAGGGCGTATACCATACATGCTAACACACCTCCTCTTTACCATGAGATAAATGTTCACAGACCTCAGTGGTACCATAGTCCATACTACACTTCAGAAAAAGCTGTCTCATAACCTCTGTCCATAATAATCTTCTTTAGAGGAAGCCATGGCAAAAATGAACTTCTCAATAAGGTATGATAGCAACTCTGGATATAGTGGTCACTCTTATTGCTTATAAAGTCTAAATCACAGTGCTCTGAAAGGAAAGATGCCTACACTGATGAGGGTCACAGTTTAGAGACTGTAGCACAACCTGGATATTGCCACAGAAGTCTTAAGGCTTGGCACATGCGGGAATCTGAGTAAAAGGGTCCCCAGAGCAAGATTTTAATTATTATTAAGTGTTAGAGTCTTGGTTTCAGATCATTTCCACAAACCCTTGCATTTTCTTGTAGCACAAGTAGTTCTCATTACACCTACTGGTTCACAGTTGTCAGCAGCCCATGCTGACTTTGTGCAAACTCACTGCTGAAAATGAATGTGAATCTCTGTACATGAAGAGCAGAGAGAAACTCAGTTCTTAAATCCATGTATCAGTAACTCATCCAAAGGAAGAACTTTTGCACCCTGCTTTCTTCTTGTTAGCACATTCATGTTAGACTCTCTTCCCCCAGTCCTTCTAAATATTCACATCCATCTAAACGCTCTTACAGTACACTTTATGTAGGTGAAAAGACCACGTTCCTTAGCTTTAAAAGCCTTTAGAGAGTCTCCATGACTCAAATTTCAGCTTCTTCAGTACAGCTACCATTACAACAGTTTAAGCTTCATGAGCTTAGTACAAGCTCCATAAGCTGTCATTTACAAAAATAATAAATATTTAAGCTTTTTTAGATAAGGTAATTTCAATTTTTCCAGGTGGATTGCCTTTTTGAACACACTGTGCCGCTACAAAATTGGTGTTGAACTAAAACTAGAATACTGCTAAAAGCAGCAAGCTCTTATCAAAATACAACCATTAGAAATAATCTTGAACAAAAGAAGGAAAATTACAAGACCCAGTGAAAAACCTCCTGGTGGCTGGGAAGTAATTGAGCGCCTTGTCTTTGAGTTTGCTCAGAGCCTTAGCAATCTAAAGCACATCTGACAAGCTCCCTTCACAACTCAGTGAAAGCCATGACGTTCAATGGCACCCGCCCATGCAACATGCCAACGTCTTGCAATGCTGGAGTGGAATTCACATATGTCCTCAAAAGGAGAGGCAGAGGAGTTGATTGACACAGTTTCAGCTCACTGATCCATGCAGGGCCTTTAAAATTAGTACTAAATATAAGAAAAGTGAAATAATGCAGTTTGAATCAATTTAAATATTCATCTTATCCTCCACATCCAATATGCCATTCTGTGGGAGAGATGAGCTAATCCATCTGCTCTTTTTCCAGCTCCGTGACAGTCAATTCAGTGTCGGTGAGTTCACTTCAAAACAGACAAGAACTCATCTGCTGACACAACCTCCCTTTGTTTTCCCATTTTCATCTGTAAAGCATGAATTGGTTAACACCAACTGGTTCACACACTTGGATCCACAACATCTTAGTCTACACATTTTTATAAGGCAAAATTTAGACAGTAGTTTATTTGCATGCATAACCAGTTCCATGTCCAACTTCACCTTATGAGCAGCTCTATAGCCCGAAGAGCACTAAGGGCTTCATAGACCTACTATGGATGCTGTTAAGAAATTAAAAACTGAGAGCACATTGGGGAGGCTGCATTAATTTGGTGAACACCCACTGCCGTGAGCCCAGTCCCCATCCAGCCATCTGGCCAAGAGTCAGCAGTTTTATGTAACGCTTCAGGGCTGGAATACTTTGCCTGTCTTCGTTTTTCACATCCTTAATACTAGGCCCAGTGCTTTATCACTGCTCTGAACAAAATGCCACTGATGTCATGGCACTTTTGCCTAAATAAAGAATTCCAGACAGGGAATGTATTGCAAATGTTCAGGTCATACCAGCAAGACCATCACAGAAACACTGAGAGCAATAAAATCCAAAGTGTTTCATTTCCCCTTGCTTTCAGATAACTGTAAACAATGTTAAACAGTAGGATTTTCCTTTTGGAGGAAAGATCGTGCTTTGAACATTGAAATCTGTTTTGAAGAACGCTCTTTTACAGAGCTGCTTTTAGCAGGCATATTACATAACGGGGCACTTATTTAAAGAAAGAGGTTAAAACCAAGTTCAACATTTTTAATTCTGTAAAATAACCCCAGTAACTCAGTGCAATATTCTCATGTCTTGGAGCTGAAGGTAATTTCTGCAGACCGGAATTAACTGCCATTAATCACCCCAAGATTCTCATGAGAAAGTTGTGTTCATCCACATTTTAGGCATTTACCTGACCCTGAGGTACCTCTTCAAACAACAAACACAAATAAGTTACTTTTGTGACCATATGTCTTGAAGACTACATGCTTAAAGCAGCTGAAGAAACTATTTTCACCTGGATTTCAGCAATCGTCTTCATAAGTCAGGAAAACAAAGTTGCTGCAGCCCTTTGCCACTTCTATCCTCCCAGCTTTGCCAGACAGTGACCTGCACACAGCTGCCGGTCCTACTCGTTTCTACATCTGAAACTACCTCGGGTACGTGGGTGGATTCCCTCACACAGCTCTTGCCAAAGGCAGGTGAGTTACCCCTGAGCACATCCTTCTAGTTGAAGTGTCATCTGCCTTCAGAATACAAAACGAAGAAGTGGAAGCTTGACGCAACAAGGTTTGTTTGCTCAGTAAAAAATGGAAGTACTTCAGAGAAACAAACAGGCATTTGCAAACATTTGAAAGCAAGCTTTATAATCCAAACAGTAAGTGTGATTGCAGTAACTTTTTTCCCCAAGCAGACTATGGCTCCAAGTGTTGTTTCCAGGCTTCTGATTCCAAACCTCCCTCCAGCTGCACTATTTTCAATATTGTATTTCATGTAGTCAGCCTGTTGGTTTTAAATAACCAATTCTATACTGGAGCAATATAGACACAGAGCGTGGCATGCGCTTCACCTGTCACTTACAAGAAGCATTTGATGCATTACAATTTCAAGAAATTCTCCCCCTGCTCCCTCCCTCTTCTCCCCCTCCCCAATTTTCAGCACACAAGAGAGGTATCTCAGATACTGCTTGGAAGAAAAAAAACAATACAATCTTTTTTAGAAGTAAAAAATGTTGCAAGCCAAACGACGGCAATGAAACATTCTGGAGTTAAAAGGGGCTTGCATTTAGTGCTGCTCATCTGCAGCTCCTACAAGTTGGTAGTAACGTTTTCTAATTCCTTAGACTATGAAGTATTAAATTATTCAGTTTTTTTAATTCTATGGACTGTAAAAAAAAAAAACAAAAAACGATGTATGTTACTGACCATAATTATAACTCAACAGCTATAAACGCCAGTGTGGAGAACATATGCTATATGCCTGAAATTTTAAGGATGATGAAACTGTCACATTAGTAGCATGCAGAACGCTATAAGGAACTCCCACAATGTAGCAGTTGTTCAAAAGTTGTACCCATCCGGTCATTCTATCTTTATAAAAAGAGACATAATATCAGAGGGTGATTTATTCAAAACACAGCTGCAGGCTAAGTTAAAGGTAAAAAGGAAAGGGATAAAAAAAAAAAAACACTTAAAATCGGAGTCTTAAAGCCAAGCCAACATATGAAGAATAAGAGAGAAGCCTTTCCAGAAAGTCCAAGTTTTATTCTCAATAGAGTTTATTCGGGGGAAAAGAGAGCAGACGACAGGTGAAGGAGCAGGAAGAGGCAGAGGAGCCGCTCAAATAAATGGCAGCCCAACAAATGGCCGTGCATCACACCCGGCTTAACACCATCGGCGAGTCCCCCTGTACCGACCCGGAGGGCTGCTCGCAGCCGGGGGCGAGGCTTGGGCTGAGGGATGCTCGAATGGCTGTGGCCGCTCCCCGGTCGGGCATCGCTGGCAGCCGCCAGGCAGGTATCGGGATGCCCTCCCCACGGGTCTAACTTTTATTTCGGGAGCCCGCTGGGAGCATCCTGCCGCGCCCCATGCCCGATGTTCCCCCGGGCACGGCCCACTCGACCCTCCGGTGCTGCTGCCATCGGGGATCGCCGGCCGCTCCCATTCCCGCACCCCGAGGCGGCCCGGTGTCCACTCAGGCTGCAAGGACCCAACAGCCGCTCCCCATCTTCCCCAGAACCACAGGCGGGGAGCACCTGCGAGGATGCGGACTGGCATGAAGGGGGGGGGGTACGCGTGGCGCGCCGCTCACCTTTCATCCAGTCGACGACCTGGCTCGGCGACCACTTACTGACGGGCTCCATAATGAGGGCCATGGGAGCTCGGCGACGCGGGGCTCGAGCGGCCGCCGCACTCCGGGTGAGGGGCGAGGCCGTGCGCAGCGTCGGGAGCGTTCTGCCCTGAGCCGGGGCCGCTCCTCTACCCGAAGGAGGCAAAATCCCCGCTAAAGCCCCGCTTGCCTCCGCTCCGCTCCGCTCCGCTCGCCCGCCGCCTCTGTTCCTCTCTAGGGATTTCAGTTCATGTTGCCGGCTCGGCGGCAGGGGGAGGAGAAGGAGGAGGAGGAGGAGGAGGAAAAAGGAGGAGGAGGCGGTGGCACGCTCCGATGCTTCCCGCCCCCGCGGCCCCGCGGGCGGCTCCCGGCCCAGGCGAGCGGCTCTGCTGCCGGGCAGTGGAGCGAAGAGTGGCGGGGCTGCGGCTGCGTCCGCCGGCTCTCCGCGGCTGCGGTTCCCGTGCGCGGGGTCTTTTTCTCCTGGCGGAAATGACGAGGCGGCTCCCGTCACCCGAAAATATCTCCCAGAGCGATGGGAAGCGGCACCTGAAGGCCGCCCGGGGCGGGTTGAGGCTGGGATGAGTCGCTAGGTGCGGGGGGACGAGCACCTGCTGCTGCCCGGCGAGAGGGGAGCGCAGCTAGGGGGACCGCGCTGCTGTTCGGTTGGGTTTTCTGTGTGTTTTTTTTGTTTTTGGTTTTTGTTTTTTTTTTCTCCTTTGAGAAAGCATTTCTGCGTGGGTGGTAAAGGCTGATTTCTTTTTTTTTTCTTCCTTCATTTTTTTTTTCTTTTTTTTCCTCTCTGACGAAAGCCAGGCTGTTAAACGCCGGTGATGGATGGCAGTTTTTAACCTCTGGCTGTAGGAATCCCTCACAGTGCAGAGGGATTCCTCCTAGGATGGCCGAGTGTTTCTCCATCACCATTTCTAGTAGCATCTGTCCTCCCAGGGCTCCAGGATAAGCATAAATACCACCGAGAAGTATTTGCCTGCTTTTGAGCTGGCTGGAGCAGATTTTTGCCTACATTTGCATCCCCTCTGCTCCTCCTGCCAAGCCTGAGGCAATGACCGTCAAAATGTTCCCTCTGATGGCTGCAGAATGCCAGCTGCAGACTCTGACATTTAATATCTGTACATTAGGAAAAGAGAGGATTCCCCTCAGCCCCAAAGCAGCAATGATAAAGGCATCCCTTTGCATAGCATGGCCAGTGACACAAGCACTCTCATTTCATTACATGGGACTGAAGTTCTGGCAATGAGTTACTCCCTGGAGACCCAGGTTGCCCAGATGGGTGATAGATGACCCTCGAGGTCAGGCTGGGCAGGACTCTGAGCACCCTGATGGAGCTGTAGGTGTCCCTGTTCACTGCAGGGAGGTTGGACTAGGTGGCCTTCAAGGGTCCCTTCCAACTCAAACAGTTCTGTGATTCTAAGGGTCTCCATAGCATCACCTGTAACAGTTCGTATTTATACCTGAACCTCACTTTAAAAATTGCACTTATAGTTGAGAGTGAATTTTTTTTTCTACTGAGAAGGGGAGATTTGATACTACAACTTCCCTTAAATTCAACCCTAGCCATGTGTCTTGTGTCACATTCCTGACATGGCAGTCTGTTTCTAAGGAGTTTTCATTACCTAAAGCCACCAAAACAATAAAATTTACTTGCAAATTAAAGCTGACTCCTTGCTTTATGAAAGATTTGAAAGGTATGTAGGTCCTTGCATACTGGGTTATTGTTGTTGAAAGAACATGTCATAATTATAAACTGGAATTTTGAAAGGTTTGGAAGTGAATACCTGAGATCAGACTGAAACCTGGCATATAATTTATAACACCATTGTGATTCTCATTGTGTTGAGATGTTCTTTATGGGTGAGGAGAGAGGAAGTAAGTTCTCAGAACATATGTACCAAGCCCTGTAGTTCCTCATTTCAAAATGCACTAGGATCCCTATAGCTTGCAAGAGTAATCTGGAGCTAGAGTCAGGTATTCAGTAAAGCATCTGCAACCCAGTGCTGTATCAGTAAGCAGTACGTGTTTCTGCCCAGAGGTTAACTCCCAATACACTACATGATGTTATGATGTGGAATATCAATAATATAACAAAAATCATAAAACCATAACAACCTGTCACTTTAAAGCCCTTTTACATTAGTTCCAGCAGATTATGGAACTATAAAAGAGACCTTACTCCCCCACTACAATAAATAAAAGATGCATTGACTCTGAACTCTAATTACGTTTTTACTTCTCTCATTGAGCATAGTGATCTCACAACTACTGGGGTAAATCCTGCTTTTACTTGGGCAAATATTCTTGTTTTCATTGGCTTAGCCATGGAAAGGAGGATTTGGCTCAGTATGGGTGATGATAAAATTATCCAGCCATAGTATTTAATTTGATGACCTATTACTATTTCACAGTCAGGACATGTGCTACATAGAATTATTTTTTTTAATAATTTGCTCTAAATTTATTGCTGCCTGATTTTATTACTGTTCTCTCTTTCTAGGGTAAGAAGTCCAAAGGAGAACTGAATGACTTTTCATACTGACCTGCTTAAACTAAACTGTCTCAGCTAAAGTGCCTTAACCAAAGTTTTTCAGCTGTTTTCACCTTTTAGTGGCCCTCATCTTGCAGTCACACCTGCATGAGTCAGGCCTTTTATGTATAGTATATGGGGCAGGCTTCTGCACAGATGCTCAACTGTGGAATTATGTCCTAACTCATCTTTTATAATTACTCTGGTCTGTATAATGCATTAAAAATGACTATGGTGTATAGGTTTGTGGGTTTATCTGGTGTCTTTTTTTTTTAATCTAAATATACATGTCTTTATTAGGAAACTCTCAATGTATTATGTAGCAAATGTAAAAGCAAAAATACAGTCAAGTTCAATATTGAGGGGAATATAGAATCATGGATTGGCTTGAGTTAGGAAGATTAAAGCCCATTTAGCCCCAGCCCCTGCAGTGGGCAGGGCTGTCCCCCACCAAAAACTTAGGCTGCCCAGGGCCCCATCCAACCTGACTTCAAGTGACTCCAGAGGTGGGGCTCCAGACAGCTTCTCCAGACAGCTGTACCAGCACCTCACTGCCCTCTGAATAAAGAATTTCCCACAACATCTAACCTAGATCTCCTCTCTTGTAGTTTAAAGCCATTTCCCCTTCTCTTATCACTATCAGACCATGTAAAAAGTCAGTTTCCCTCATGTTTGTAAGTTCCCCTCAAGTACTGAAAGGCCACAGTGAAATCTCTCTGGATCCTTCTGTTCTACAAGCTAAACAAGCCTATTTCTCTCAGCTTTTCTTCATGGGTGAGGTGCTCCTGCCCTTTGATCATTTTTGTGGTCTCTTCTGGACCAAAATGTTTACAACTCAGGTACAAGCCTCCAAACGTCCATGGGCATGAACAGACAGTCCCAGTGGATAGGTTTGGGTACATGTACCTCCTGGATCATCACATCGGCCTGCAAGCTCAAACTTTGCCTTTTTGTAATAGCACACTGTCAAAAGCACAACTCCCTGGAGTTTGTCTGGCAATCATAGCTGTTACAGCAATACAGGTTGTAAATAATATCAGTTAATTCTTCAAATATATCCAATAACTTACCTTTTTATGCTTATTTGGTTAATAGGACAGCTCCCAAAGTAGAACACTGCTCAGTCTGAATAAAGGGACAATTAAATCCTGGCTCTGACGTTAGCATAATGAGTGGGCATTTGTTTTATTTGTATGAAGGCTGATTCTGCAGTGGCTACAAGTGATGGATACAAACATAATTGTGATTTTCCCAGAAATGTTGTGGATTTTCTGCTAGGTTCTCTAGAAAACATCCACGACGCTCAACAATGACAAGTTGAAATTCTGCCTTGAAGTTAAGGAAAGGAATTTATCTTTCTAAAGATTTTCTTTCTGGTGCTGGATATAAAAAATTATTTTAGAGCAAAGAAGATGAAAACAAGTGGCAGGAAACTAACAGTAACAAACACATATTACAACAAAGAAGTAATAGGGAAAAGTAATATTTTCTTCAAGTTAAAAAAAAAAAAACAAACTTATTTGTGTTTTGATATCAAGTTCCTCGTTTTTTCAAGGCACACATTTTTGGAGATTTTTTTTTCTCTGTTTGCTAAGAATTAAACTGTTCCATTAGTATTAGCTCATTGCAATATTAGCTGCAACTATCTAGCTTTGATGCTGTACTTACATTTCTAGAGAATAGCAGGTAGTTTCTGTCCTTGATTAAAGGCAGTGGGCTTGTTTGGTGCCTTGTGGGACTTCCATCCAACCTCTTTTCCCAGAGCTTTTTGTTTTCAGAGTGGTGTCTGAGCTGGTCTATAGTAAGAAAGAGGTTTGGGGCACCTGTCCTTCAACAAGTGGCAATGATGAAAAAGGGAGAAAAATAGAAAACAGCTTTGATGCAAGGGGCTGCAGGCAAGCAGAGGAGAAAGAGGAGGAAGGTGCAGGTGCAAAAATGTTGAAAGTTTCTGAAGTAGGAAGAAAGCAGAGACAGGGGAAAACAGGAGATTTTAGAGAAACAAAAAGTTTCATATGGAGTTGGAGGCCCAGACCAATTCAGAGGCCCAAGGTTGAGACCTGGAGGACAATGCAGCTCTGAGACCAGGTAAGTGTGAAGGCACTGACCCCTGGAGTCCAGGGTGTTAGCGGTGGAGCCTGCAGAAAGAAAAACATCACTGCCTGAGGACAAGACCTGGTCCAGGTGCTGAGAATGCAGGCAGCTCAGTGAAACCCCCTAGCAAACAGTTTGTGAAAGGGTGCTGGAGAAGAATGGTGGTGTGAAGGGAATTAATGCCCTGTCTCTACATCACTCCCAGCTGTAGGCGCTGGCCTAGGACTGCATATTACACCCCTGTGGGATTTAGGACAAGAAGAAATGGCCTCTGGTTGCACCAAGGGAGGTTCAGTTGTGTGTTAGGAAAAACTTCCCTGAAAGAGAGCTGAGGCTGTAGCACAAGCTGCCCAGGGAGGTGGTAGTGTCGCTGTCCCTGGAAATGTTCGAGAACTGGGCTGATGTGGCACTGAGGTACATGGTTAGTGTGCATGGTGGTGATGGGTCAACAGTTGGACTGGATGATTTCAGTGGTCTTTCCAGTCTTTGTGATTCCATGATTCCATCTGCTTCTCATGTGAACTCCGCACTGGGCTCTGGCCTTACCCAGAGGATGAAGAGGCCAAAAAGGCAAAAGCGCTAACATTACTTCAGGCCTACTTTAAGATCGCTTTGTTTCCTCAGTTCTCATCATCTTTTTCTGTCAATCTGACCAAAATCACAGGTAAAGTAGTATTTTGAAGGCAAATATCTTGCCTGTAAATTATATGCCTTACATCCCTGATGGTTTAATTTGACATAAAGATTGGAGTGGAGGTATTGTGCAATTGATATTGTTTTTGTATAATCTGAAATGCAAATCACAATCCTCCAAAGATGTTTAATAATTGCAAATATTCAGAATTCAATTTAGGTTATTTATTTATCATTTAAAAAAAAAGAAAAAGAGAAGGGAAACAAAACAAAAAAGAAAAAGGAAAAAAGAAAAAAGAAAAAAGAATGAAGAGAAGAGAAAAGAAAAGAAAAGACAGAAGGGAAGGGATGGGAAAAGGAAAGGAAGAAGGGAAGGGAAGGGAAGGGAAGGGAAGGGAAGGGAAGGGAAGGGAAGGGAAGGGAAGGGAAGGGAAGGGAAGGGAAGGGAAAAGAGAAAAATCCTTCTGCACACAATTTGTGTCCTATTGTTCTTCTCAAGCAGTGGACTCAATTAATTGCTTACTGGCAATTACTTTCTTCCCCATGTATATGGGAACATACAATGGTGTAATAAATCAGGAGGGTCCACCCTGATCATCTGAGTTGTCCTCTTATGTTAATGCTTGCCAAATAATTTTATCCAGCATTTCCTGTGGTGAGGTAAATTATCTTTTCTCTGACCATATCTCTTCTTTGTATCAAATTGTACCCATTTCTCATTTCCTTTAATATGTAGTAAAATGGCTGGTTCACGCACTGAATGACTGAAGAGAACAAAAATTTGTGTCAACATTACACACTTTCATATTTGCCTGCATCTCATGGTTGCTTCTGGCTCATGAGAGCATGTCACTGAGCATGTTTAACTCCAGGGCTTAGGGGACAGGACTTTGAGGATGAGTCAGGATGTGTCTAGCTCTGCTGAGAGAAGAGCCACCAGTCTTGAGCTCACTAACCTATCCCAGTAGCAAGCATAGCTTGGAGGCCCATTTAGCACCTGCAAGTGAGAAGGAATGGATTTGACCATCCCACAGTCCCACATCCCCTTTTGCCCTTGCTTTGTGTCCCTGAACAAAGGACTAGGCTCTGGGGGCAACTTCATGGCATAATCATAGATACAATGAAGTTGGAAAGTCCACTAAACTCACCTAGTCTAACCACAAGCCCATGCTGGTGACTGCTCTAAACCGTGTTCCTCAGTGTCACATCTACATGTTTCTTGAACAACTCCAGAGATGGTGTCTCTATCACTTCCATGGGCAGCCTGTTCTGATACCTATACATCACGACTCTTTCTGAGAAGAAATGTTTCCTAACACCCAACCTGAATCTCCCCTGGTGTAACTTGAGACCATTCCCTCTTGTCTTATCTCTGTTACCAGGGAGAAGAGGCTGACCCCCAATTCACCACAACCCCCCTTTCAGGTAGTTGTTGAGGGCAATAAGGCCTCCCCTGATCCTCTTTTCTGAATTGAACAATCCCAGTTCCCTCTACTACTCCTCATAAGACTTCTCATTCTTGCTCACATAGCTTCTTTGCCAGGCTGCATTTGCAGCACTACTTCACAAAGGTCCCTCTACAGACAAGAAACCTGAGGAAAGCCTGCTTCTGTGTTAAAATTGTTAGGAAAGATTACAAAAGGAAACAGCTACTAATTAGTAACATCAGGTTCCTACTCGTTATTAGCATCACAAATGTAAAATGGCTGCCAAAAAGAGTCAGCTCTGAAATCTCATTAGAAAGAAATGTAGCATTTTGTTCCTGGTTATAAATATTATTTTGCTACTATTGGCATGGTCAGCAGCTTGGCTAAGTATAATGGGTCTCTCCCCTTGAGATATATGTTTTTAGAGATGAATTTGTCTTAGTGAGAGAATGATAAATATCTGATCATTTTCTCATCAATTCTGGAAATAAAACAACATTCTAGAATTGCATAAGAAAGGAGTCAACTAAATTGTGCATTGTAATACAAAATAAAAAGAATAATGATATGGTAATATAAAAAAGGCAAAACCATAATGAGAAAGGACATTTGTCAGTATACTCAAAAAAGCACAATCTGTCTCCCTGGTAATTTGGTGGAGTACAGAAAGCATTACATGCTGTATTACAAGTATTACATTATATTTCTGACTTCAGGAAGCATTACCATATGTCTTGCAAGTTAGTAATGTCCTCTTAAATATAGCATGTTCTTTGTTCACACTGCATGGCTTCTATCCCATGTGGACAGTACTTATTCTGAATAAATTAAAGAGTGTATAAATCTTCTTGTGTCACAACACTTCATATCAGTCAGCTTTTGTGGATGAAGTGGGCAGGAAACCTTTTCTGCTAATGACCAGGGAAACTTGACAGGTTTGTTTTATTTCTGGGACCTGACAACTTTCTCTAAAACTCATTGTTATGGAAATAGCTTCGAATTTCCAGCTGTAAGAAGCATTTACTACCTTCAAATATATTTAAGAAAAAAAAAAAGAAATAAAAAACAAATATTTTCTTTTTCTTTTCCTTTTTTTTTTTTTGTACAATAAAGCAGATGCAAGAAAACATGATCTGATTGACTCTGATATTCTTGTGATTAGAAGGTAAGATTTCTTATGTCTATATGAAGCTTCATGATTACAACTTGAGAATTTTGTGAGCAAAGGTCCTTCTCTTATAAGAAGTCATAACTATCCACATATTTCTTCCAGGACCATACTGAACCTCAACATAAATCCCATCCATTGGCTATGACACTGATACCAAAGGGAATTTAGAGAGGCTGATGGTCAAATCAAAAGGACTAATGGAGATCAGTACTAAGTAGAATATGTATTCAACTTAATTAAATATGCAAAGTGTTCAAATTGTTGTAATGTGGGCTTTTCTGTACCACTTTGTAATTAACTTCTGTTTTCTACTGTGGTTTGCAAACAGACCTGATTAAAGACTAAGAAATAATGACGGGAAAGAGAATATTGTCTTCTGAAAAGGAAATAAGGTAAATATTTTTGGGTGATGAAGAACTTTTCTAGTGTCAAGGAATTGTGGTATCTGTAGATTGAACTGAAATTAAGACAGGAAAATGCTAAAAAAATGTTGGTAATAGTGGAAACCAGCAACATGGGAAGATAAGGAAGAATACTGAAATTGAGGGGAAATAAAGGAGAAAATCTAAGTATATCATCATCAAAGCCAAGAAATCTAAAACACTGACAGACTTCAGAAGCAAATGATTATAAAAAGCAGATAGATTGAATAACATGGATTTGAAATACCCAAAGAGATTCAACAGAAATTAAGCCATGAAAAAAGAGTCAAAATAACTTTAATTAATCAGGAAAGTAAGAAAGTGTCTCAGAAAGAGGCCTAGATCAAGTGGTAAACAAAAGCTTGCTTGCTGATGTTTTTCGTGCTTCATGGTGGAACAGGGCTACTAAATTGAACTATGATGAAAAGTGTCTTGCTCATTTGAGCACTAGTATCAGCTTGTATAGCTCACATGAATACCATTATACAATTTTTTCCTCCAAAACCACGTCGTTGCACGCAGCTTGCAAATTTTGAATTGTTTTTTAACTCTGCTAACATACAAGCTGTGTCTGGGACTGTCTGGGAGGTGTTAGCTGGTATTGTCCAGATTTATGCCAAGGACCATTTGAATATATTGTTTGTATAAGCATTTTTATGCCTAAAAATATTACAAGACCCTCATGTAGTATCTACTGAGGACACAGTGACAGAGCCTATATTCATGTCACAGGTACTGGCACAGATTGTCAGCGCTAGGTTCGCACTCAGCTGTGCTCTGGATGGAGAGTCAACATCAAACTGTTGCAGGCAGTGTCTCAGTGCCACAGCAGTGGAATCAGGGTTGGGTGGGGCTCAGACTACCTCCGGGCGGGTCTAGTCCCTATACTTTGGCAACCTACCAAATCTATGTCCTTCAGGTGTGACAAATCCCAAAGATGACTTTAGGCAGTTTCATGGAACTAGATGCATCACAGCAGCTCATTTTCCCACAAGGCACCCCTACATACCTGTACTTCAAAAAGCAGGACAAATAGTCAGCATCACACTACAGGAAAAACAAAACAAAACAAAACATTTTATTTCATTCATTAGATGCTTCTAGCTTCACTGCCTGAAATTCCTACCTGAAAGCTGCCCATCCTTACAAGCGTTGCCCCAGCCTTGTGGCTTGAAGCTTTTGTCTACAGCTGGCAAAGGAGAACACTGGGAAGTCAGGAAATAGGAGTCACAGACTGGGAACTTTGGCACAGATCTCAGGCATTACTTGAATAATTGCTCAGCAAAAATGTAAGCCACAGACTCATTTCAGAAACCTCCAACCACCTCAGTTTATAAAACTATTAATCCCAGTGGCAGCCAGGTGTTGCACCTACCTAATATAATCTTCCAACACATTTTCACTTTGCTCTTCTCTGTAGTATTTTGAGCATTTTAGAGAATTAAATGAGTCTGCTACATAATCTAATTAATATCGATTTTGTGTTCTCTCCTGTCTTAATGCAGGCAAGAGAAGGCATATAACTCATCTTGTTTAATTATTATTGAAATTATTACAGTGGGAAAGCAATGATAGAAAAGAGTCCTGAGTTCTAGCCAACACTCACCAACGTCTGTGGCTCTTCCTGTCTCTTGAAGGAGGGACTTTCAAAGAACGCTCTTCTCTCTTTTTGCCAGACTACTCTGGAACATGCACTAGCACACTTCTTCAAACAGCTTTTCAGCAGTATACATGCTCCACATGTCCATGTTTATGTTTGCACTGCTGCAGCGTACACAGTTGCATACCCCAAATGGAACTGCATCGTATCTAAGACCTGCTTTGCATCTGTGCACAGGCTGATATCACATTTTGCATAATTAATTATTCCGATACAAATTTCCAGTCATGCAGATTTGGTCATATTGCTTCTTAGAAAGAGATTGTCTTGCAGATGGTCTGGAGTGAGACTACCAAGACTGCTGAATGTCAGGTTAAAGCCTGCAAACACCACAGAAATTTATTTGTATACCTTTCCTGTCTTTGTAGGTTACATGCTGTCCCTTGAACCTACCTGAATTTACAGATTCCTCTCTGGAGCTGGGGTCATTTCTGAGCTCACTAGATCACTCAAAGACAAGATTCTCTGAATCAAGCCAGAATGGGGCAGCAATGGATGGGTTCTACTGTCCCCAGATAAAAAATATTAGTGTGGATCTTTGGAAAACCCAACAACAATGAAAAGTCCACCATAAATCTATGGGTAAAATCCTGCCTAAAACATTTATCTGAAAGTGGCATTTCATGACCACATGCAGTCTACCTATAGGGATTCTGATGTCACTCAGCCAGGCCCATTTGTTTGATGGGAAAAAACACTGTGCCTGGTGGTGACACTGGGAGAGACTTTAAAAGCCTTTGTGGTCCTTATTTGCACACTGAACATCCTCGCTGTTTTACACTCCCCTGTCTCCCTCTACAGTATGAGGCTGTAGCATGATAGCCATTATACTCAGATGTTGAATAAAAATGGAAAGCTGCCTGTAAAATTCCACAGGTGACATCTGGACATCTGCTGAGAAAAAGATGCAGGTGCTTCTCTTCAGAGATAATTTCAGAATGACTTGGATGGTCATCATGACTTGAATGAGTATGTTGCAGAACTTTGGAAGCCAGCAGCATGTTCTAACCAAGAGCATGCAGTGTGCGTCAGACAACAAAAAATGTCCTTTGCTCATAGTTCATGCTAAGAGGAAGTGTTCTCCTTGCTGTTGATGCTAGCAGTGAATGTTAGATGAACTCGGTACATTTGAAAAATTATCAGCCACCCATTTTCTTCTTTCAGTCCAGGAGACAAAAAGCATCAGCTAAAAAGGGGAGAATGTTGAGCAGGTTTTACATCTGACACCTCCTTCTGCACTCTACAGAAAATTTCCATAACCATCTACAGTAATTACAGGCTGAATTCTTCACAAATGGATAAACCAATATGAATGTATCCCAATTTCCATGGCACCTGTCTTATTGTCAGTGGAAGAAATCTTTCTTATAGCTGCCAATAATTATGGAGAAACTCAGTGGGTTACACAGTGATCATTTACTGAGGGAGGAAATGAGTAAGTATGTGAAAGATAAAACCTTGCTGGTTAATATGCATTCATTTGAAGGATATCAAAGTCTAAGGGAAGAATTTTATTTGGGGCACTTTATTTGGGCTTGCATGCTGTACTACAAATGTAATAACTATGTAAATGCATGCTGTAACAGTAGGTGAAACTTCGGGGATAGCTGATGGCATCATTCTCAGTCTGAGATCATAAAAATTATTTTGACCAACAATCTGATATTACTATGAGAAGTTATAATTGATATGATCTTTTAACTTAGAAAGATTTAAAACTATATGAAAAACAGATTTTCTATATCTGCTTTTTTAGCGAAATTGTGAAAATTCTAGGCATCAGATAGGACTAATTCTGATCTCTGTAATCATTATCCCACATTTTCTCAAATGGCAACCTGTGTTATCTCCCTATATTGTTCTCTTTTATTCATCCTTACCTACACACTTCACTTTTGTGATGAAAAGCTGAGGAAATATTTGGCTGGCACCAGCAGAGAGGTACATTGTTCCTTCCATTCCCATCGCAGTATGCGATACAGCTGCCAGTTCAAAAGATGGGGCACATTTCCTCTACATCACATTGTGCCCTTCTCTCTTCCTGAGAGGTCCTTTTTCTCTGTGCAATTAATCTCTCTGACCAATGACGCAGCCTTGACTCCAAAACCTTTTGTGTTAGCACTCATTCTACTGGGTCCAATTGTCCTCTGAGTTAAACCCAATTAACTCCAGAATTCCATTAACTTCAAAGCACTGAGCAAGTGAGTATTAAGTTTATGGATGATGGAATTCAGTGCATTGGCTTCAGCAGCACTGCTTTCCCCAGAATACCCCTGCACCTGACAGAAGAACTGAATCTGCACCGTTTATCACTGCTTATTAACATCAAGTATCTTGAAGTTTGTTTGAGTCTTATCTTTGTCACAAGATTGTCATGGGGAAGAGTAATGGGGCCTTTGCAAGTTTTTGAAAGTTATATCATTTTTCAGTTTTGTTACTTTGACATCATGACCTTTCTGCCCAGAAAAAGATATATAGTAGTAGGATAAATTGTTCTGATCTTTTTCTCCTAAAAGTCAATTAGTTCATTTCATCATAATGCATCAGAAGCCTCTGTTAGTCATGTCAGGTTTTTCTAAAGTAACAACTTCAGCAGAAAAATATTTATTGGAATACTGTGCAAAAAAAAAAGTAATATAACAATAATATCATTATTCCTTTTATGTTTTCAGAGAGTAAAAAGAAGAAAGAAAACATTTATGATATGAAAACACTGGATTTTTTATAAGATTAGTTTTCCACTGATATTAATCCAGTACACTGCCCGTATTTTGCATAAAGCTTCAAAACATCTCAAGCTTTATATATGAAAAGTCCAGTGTATTGTAATTTTTAGTCAAGTGGTGACTTAAAGGAGCTCAAAGCATTAGAGAAAATTATTTGAGACTGTAAAAAGGATTGTGTACATTTCCACCCAAATCATGGCACTTACAGTAGTACATAGGAATTAAAAATTCCATAAAAACTGCCATTTATCATTACCATATGCAAGAGGAAGTTGGTTCTAGGGGTAGGTTATTTTTTTTAGTGCTGTGTTTGGAAAGGATTGACTGGTAAATTACTATTCCTGGACTCCAGTATTTTTTCATAACTACATATCCAAATTTATGTACCAAATCTTCTAACCTGACACCTGAATGCAGGATCAAGCAGCCTCATTTAGCCTTGCTTCATGGTTTCATGTGAAACTCATGGTTAATTGCCACCAACTCTTCAGAGGTATATCAATGTCCTGAGCACACTGAGATTTTCTTTTTCTGCATGCATACATGTGTGAATATTTGGAATCAGCCTCAAAACTTGCTTTTTTGCATAGTTTCCCTGCTTATTTCTATTTCCTTAGAGGCTGAATCTGAGGTTGCCTACAGCAACTTAGCACTGTTTAAGCTGTTTTATATTTACATTAAATAATCTAAACTTGCTATGGGATGCAAAGTACAGTAATGAAACATACACTTTTCTGTCTGATCAACCTTGTGACCTTATGTGCTGTTGTGAACAAGGAAGAAACCACTGATGTAATCTATCTGGACTTCAGTAATGCCTTCTGCACAGTACCCCATAACTTCTTTCTCTACAAATTGGAAATATACAGATTTGATGAGTGGACTGATGATGAATAAGGAGCTGGTTGTGAGATTACGTCCAGAGAGTGTTTGGTCAGTGGCTCAATGCCCAGCTGGAGGCTAGTGACAAGTGGGGTCAGTACTGGATCTGTTGCTCTTTAACATCTTCATCAATGACATCAACAATTAGATTGAGTGCACACTCAGCAAGTTTGTGGATGACACCAACCTATGTGATGTGGTTGACATGCCCAAAAGATGGTATGTCATCTAGAGAGACTTAGACAGGCTTGAAGAGTGGGCCCAGGTGAACTTCATGAGGTTCAACACATCCAAGTGCAGTCTTGCACCTGGGTTGAAGCAACTCCCACTATAAGTAAAAGGCAAAGAATGTAAAAACTGAGCTTCAGCCCACAGAAAAGGACCTGGGGAACTGGGGTTTGGCAAGCTGGACATAAGCCAGTGATCTGCCCTCACAGACAGAAAGCCAACCATATCCTGGGCTTCATCAAAAGAAGCATGGCCAGGAGGGCAAGGGAGGTGATCCTGCCCATCTGCTCTGCACTGGTGAGACCTCACCTGGAGCGCTGCATCCAGATGTGGAGAGCTCAGTACATGGACCTTTTGGAGCGTGTCCAGAGGAGGACCACAAAAATGATCTAAGGGATGGAACACCTCCTATGAGGACAGGCTGAGAAAGCTGGGGCTGTTCAGCCTGGAGAAGAGAAGGCTCAGGGGTGACCTGAGAACAGCCCTTTAGAGTCTAAATGTAGGTTGTAAGAAAGAAGGGATAGACTCATTAGCAGAGTCTCTGTTAGAACAAGAAGAAATAGTTTCAAACTAACAGAGGGGAGATTTAGACTGGGTATAAGGAATAAGTCTTTTACAGTAAGGATGGTGAGACACTGGCGCAAGTTGCCTAGAGAGGTGGTGGACACCCCCTTCCTGGAGATGTTCAAGATCATTCTGGACAGGACTCTGAACAGCCTTATGCAGCTGTGGGTGTCCTTGTTCATTGCAGGGGAGTTGGGCTAGGTGGTCTTTAATGGTCCCTTCCAACTCAAATTATTGCATGATTCTGAGGGTTTATTCAGTGAAAATGAAACTTCCCTGTACTTTTCCTAATATGATTCTAGATCTTCCAAAAGAGGCAGATTTTCTCATCAAAAGCATGTTCTCAAGGAGAAGCTGTAGTCCAGAGATGGAGCAATGAAGATGTATTATAGCAACTGTATTCATAGAACTCAGACTTTTCCATCTGAAGGAAACGAGTTTGGATTGTTTTCCCTCTAGGCTGCACAGCAAATGTAAAACTTCCTGAGAAGCAATGAAAACATGGAGCTGTACAGCAACCACAGTCACACTGAGTTTTTATCATTCATCGTTACACTTTTTTCTTAGCAGTCATTCAAAGGTTCTGGGAAAGCAGGGCTGCATGGCAGGGATTCTCTCATACAGATGGTCTTGTTGCCTCTTGTGGTGACACTGAATATTGGCTCTACCCCTGCTGTCTGCACCTTCTTTCAACACCTGCCTTCTGGGACACTGCATACACTGAGGCATCAGCCCTACAGCCCACCCCATTATCACCCCATCTCTCAAATCAGCTGCTTGAACATAAGGTCAGTGAACTGTGGGCAGGAATGGCTGGAGCTGAGCCAGGGGTAGATGCCTGCATAAACAGCTCCTGGTGACTGTCTCTGCCCAGGAATTCAAATTAGCATTCATATAGGAAGAGGGAGGATGCCTGGCTATGGCCTTGGAAGTGGTTTCTGTGATGCCAATGGGATTCCTGCCATGGGTGGGGAACCACTGCTGGTGTCAGTCTGCACCAAAATAGATCAAGGCAGCACTACCTTTGTACTCCAGAGAACAAGACCTGCAATGAGTGAATTATTTAGTGGTAATGCACATTCTCTGAATATTCTTGCCCTATTTAGGAGAACACAAATGAAATGTCTGTTATGAAATTCTTCCCATCATCCTGTACATCAAACGCATGCCATACAGTTTGGGCAATAGGCTGGTACCTCAGCTATGAATCAGTTTGTGTTTATTCCTCTTCCTTTTTTCTTCGTTTTATTACTTCCTGTATTTTTAAATGGTGAGAAATATGACACAATGCTAAACCTGGAAATTAAATCAGAAGCAGTGCACTGAAAAGTATTTCCCTTCTGAACAGTGAGGGGCACTGTATGGGTAAGGTGAAGCAGAACAACATGCAGCTTGTCTTCCTGAGGAGTTTGGTAGAGGTGAAGGCCAGAAAGCAACATACTTACTAACATCTGACATCAGCTCTGAGTCTGCCATAGTCTTTCTTGATGTGAACTGCCAATCTTGCATCTTTTTTATAAAATGGAGTCCTTGTCCCTTTTGGGATAGATTCAGAAAAGGTGCAGAGAAAAGAGTTAAAATGCTTTTAGCTTCCTCAGTTGGTTCACTTGTTGTCTTTGGAAGCTAAAGATCCTAGAACACATGCAAACTTGAGAGAAAGAACACACCAGAAGAGTCCCACAAGCCTAATGTGTGTGGCTCATGTCTTGCTTGGAGCATACTGCTGTGCTTGCATGTTAGAAGGAGCAAAAAGTTGTCTTCGTGGCAAGTTTAGTGGGGGAGACTTGGAAAAGGGGTAGGTAATGAAGTGGTGAAGTTAACAGGCATAAGGTCAAGCACGTTAAACCCTTTGAACATGTGTTTTTACTCAGGATAAAGAGGCCAGAGTTTGCAGCAATTTAAATAGAATTAAGGTACAGAAAATGAAAACCACTTTATTCCTGAATAAAAGCACCCAGATGGCATTTATCAACCTGTAGTTTAGGCCTACTTACTTTCCACCTTTATTTCATTAACTTCCCTGCATGCCTTTGTAATAGGCATGGCCTATGATTTTTCATTTAGTTCAGGGAGTCTAAGATACACTACATTTACAAATACTATTCCTTGTTAATAAACTAATATGGAGTCTACTGCAAACTGTAATTACACTATAATTGCTATAATAGTTGCTTAATAAATATGCAAAATTAAATACCTCTGCTTTAAAGGAGAAATTAAAAAGGCATACTATACTAGGACTGGCTCTCTGACAGAAATGTGCTTTTATTGGAATGTAACTAAATAACTTTTTCAGATGGTATGTCAATGTTTTACAGGCTGATTCAGCCTGGTTCCATGGCAATTGGGGTGGGAGGACCCATGGACCCATACTCTGGGAAAGAGGAGTGGGAAAAGGGAAAAAGGAAAAGGGATATGGGCCTAAAAACAAAATGACAGCAACAGTCTGAGGAGGAAAGCTAATTTACTAATTAAGATATCAGAATGCAAAATAACTCAATATAATACAATATAATTAAAATTGAAGCTAATAAAACAAATAAAATGAGAGAGTGTGTCCAAAAACTAAAGGCCTTAGGCTAATGCTGAAGGCAAGACAGCTTGGGAGCTAGGTCAATCTGAAAGGGAAAGAGCCCATGTCTCGTGACATGTGAAAAGTTTTTATCCTTCCCTCTGAGTGGAAAATGGAAAAATGCAAAACACCACAAAGTCCTCTGGGATATGTAGATCTTCTCTTCTGAGACAGGTATACCCAGAACTATTGATTATCCATGGAACTGGAGCATTAAGTCTTCAACTGTCAATGCACTACATGATGTCATGATGTGGAATACCAGTAAAAAAATATCATAAATCCATGACATGTTGATAGCTCCATCAGGCAGATAGCCACAGCTCGTTTATGGATTCTGTCCTCAAACCATCCCTGTTGGCATACTCTTGTACTCTCTTTTGCTATGACCCTTCCAGGTCTCTCCAAAACAAGGTGTGTGCACTTATCTGAAGAGGCTTGGCCATGGAGACCCTACCTGGAAAGTCAGTATGGATCTGTCTGGAGGCAGAAGCCTTACATGGGTCATGTTGAAGTTAGCGGGTAGAGCAGGATGTTGTGTGCCCACTGCAGAGTGAACCCCGTGGAATCCGAGTAGGTCCCTTGCAATCTACATATTTTAGTTTTTCATTGGACTAATGCTCACATTAGGAATGTATTGAGTTTGTTCCCGTGTGTGCCAAAAGCCATGCTCTATGTAATTTTTCCTTTCATGTGGGTTGAAAGCACATCTGTAGTCAAATTTCTGTCCACAGCAAAAGTGCATTGCTGAGGTGAGGTTCTTGCTTGTCCAAACTTATTGCACTTTGACTCACTAGAAGATGGTTTCTGAACACAAATCAGGATGCCTTTTGGACAAAAATACACCAGGAGGACTCCAGTGATACAACTAAGGTTCTCCAGCTATGGAGGGGTCTGAAACCAAGAACAGACTTGCACTGAGCTAAAAAAATTCTTCCAATGTGTGTTTAAGATGGTAGGTATATAATAAATCAGGAAATTATTTACTCAGAGGTGGTGAGGGGCTGGCACAAGCTGCCTAGAGAAGCTTTGTGTGTCCCATCCCTGGAGACTCAATGCCAGGTTAGATGGGGGCACTGGACTGAGCTGGTAGGGGACAGCAGCCATGCCCATGGTGGGAGTTGGTACCGGATGGGCTTTGAAGTCCCTTCCAACCCAAACTATTCCATGATTCTATGATTCTATGACTTTATGATTCTAAGATTCTAAGGTTCTATGATTTTACAATTCTATCATTTTGTGTATATAAACTTTCCTCTGAAAGACTTTCATACTGATCAGCTGGAGGGGAAACAAGATGAAGACATTGGTGCTATCTGTGTGTGCACGAACACTGAGCATTTCAGTCCGTGTCGATCTGTGTGTCTGTCCATGCATATTTGACTGTGTGCCCTGTATATATGGATACGCCCTCTGCATACATGTGTATACTATGGGGATCACCTGCTATGCCTTGCTGCTGTCCAGACCTGGGTGTGTGATGCTGAGACAGAATTGCATTCATCTGAGATACTCACATGCAGCAATTCCTTCCTTTGTCCATTGCCCTCATGTACACAAACATACTGCTAGTGCTTCCTCCTTACCACTCATTGCTGCCATAACCTTTCCTCTCATGGGGAGGTGGGAGCTGCGATTGCCCCCACAGCTGGTGCACTTGGTGATCAGCACACTTGGTTTCTTACCAAGGTTGCTCTTGAGCTCAGTTCCCCTGTCCTGAATTACCCCATAAAATGAGCTTCCCAGTCAGGGATTATCATGTTTTCCCACTATGATAAACTTACTGTTACGTTTAATGATGATTTTATTATGGTTTTATAGCACTTAGCTTAGTGGTAGGAAACACCTTTTAGTTGTTGCAACAATATAATACAGATTTATGGTAAATTCGACAAGAAAGGATGTGTTAAAAGCATGCTAATAAAAGATCACTTAAATGACCATTTGAGAAAGTTTGAGTACCTTCTTCTCTTTTCATAGAATAGCTTATTATTAATTATATTATTATTACTACTACTATTAAAACAATCATACAATTTTTAAAAAACTGAAAGGTATAAAAAAATCAACGGAACCAAAAATCATCATTAAAAGTTCTAACTGATCACACTTTCCACTGGAAGACTCAGGTGCTTTAAAGTTTTTTTTTGACTATATTTGTGAAATGCCTCCAACGTATCATGTAACTTGTTTAGAACTGAACTTACTTGTAAACAACTGAACTTGTTTAGAACTGAATTTAATAAATAAATAAATAAAACTGTTTGTTTCCAAATTCAGTAACTGACTTCAGTAGATTGCCTATAGAGTTTAAGACTTCATAACTTGAGGATGCTGAATAATCCTATACACAGCTGTCTTTCACCTGTACACAGTATATGATGTTATTTTACAGCCTCCTGATTAGACATACACAGGAAACTATTGTGTGCCTCCCCATACAGACTTTGAAAGGGATTAATCTTACCTAACATTAAATAAGCAACTTCTTGACATCTCAGTAGTAGCTGTTCTCCTTCAAAGTCCAGTTAAGAGAAACAAGTGTTTCTGGAAGGTGATTTGCTTTAGGGATTTAACATGAAGGAAGAAGAATTGTCTGCTGGAAATGTTTTTTTCTTTCAACAGACTGTAAAAGGATCCATTTGTGAATAATTCAGACTGAGGTATTTAATTTCTGAGAAAATGGAGTTGATATTCTATGACCATAAACATGTAGATCTAATCACAAAAGAACAAAAGTAATGTTGGGCTTGTGCTTTTCTGAGCAAACGTTAGGAAAGTACTGCATGCTTTGGCAGCCCCAAATCACCAGTTATCCCCAGAAAAATGTGAGAACTTTTCCCTGTCAAATGAATAATTCGTAGTTTAAGGAGGTCATTCACGTTCCCTTCATTCTTGCTCTATAGGCTTATAACTTCAGATGACATAGCTTGACTGAAATAGACAGACTACCTTCCCCAAATATTTTATATGGGAACTAATATAATATGTTTTGATCCATAGAAAACTAAAATACTTTCTTAATAGTAAGAAGATAGAAGGCATTCTTATGTATATATGTACTCATGCATGTAGGTCACTCTGAATGAAATACCTCCTATTTACTTCAGTGGAACATGTAGCAGCTACAAAAAGAGTACAGTAACACTGTTTGATAAAGCAAATTCTCAGCTACAAAACACTAATTTTCAACATAGTCATAATGATGAACTATGTACTTTTGCCATCAAAGAACAAGAGCCTGCATGCTGTGCTCAGAAAAACCTGCACTGGCAGAGGTGACCACTGTCACTGTCCCCACTGCTGAAACACAACACCCATCCCTCACTGTGCTGACATTCACTGGCTGGTCTACAGAAATGTTCAGGAAGTGTTGGAGAATGTCCATAAGTACCATTTTTTCCACATAGAGAAATTCAATGAATGACACACCTGTGCTCCACCTGTACTTTCATGTTAGATGTGATTGTGTCAGACTGCCACTCTGCTGCCACCTGTCAAATGGCAATAAAATGTAATGGGATATCGATGGGAAGGTTCAGCTTCTGCTGTGATACCACCAACATCTACCTCTGGTGTTCTGGGCTAACAATAAAACAGCAGGTATTATTTTTGGAGCTGCCCCTGTAAACATTTTTAAACTGAAATGTGATTGAATCAAAGATACTCCTGCAAATATACATCAATTAAAAGTAATTAGGCAGATGTTTAGAGGTATAAACATGTCCAGAGAATTTTTTTTCTTCTGTGATATCCTCCAGTCATTTCCATAGCTCTAACAATGCTATTTTGGAGCATCAAATCTCAAAAATTCTTCTTAATCACAGCTGCAGGTAATATATTCCTCTTGGTTCAGGGTTGGTGTTTTTTGTTGGTTCTCTTTTTTTCCTTTTTTATTTATAATGTGCCTTGTAGCATCAGCTAATCTAATGCACCCATCCATGTCACTGTACTGCACCTGGAAAATCTCAACAACAGCAGTTAAGCTTGTGGCATGTTTCTGTAACACCCTTGTGGACACTGCCTGGGTGTTTTCCTCCAGGCCAGAGCTGGTAAGGATGCTTAATCACATGGGAGGATTGGGTGCTCCAGCCTGAATGGCTGGCCTTGGCTCAGTTTTCTTGGAGGTTAACGGTGTCTTTCAGGATGAAATATCCTTGGTGAAATCTCAGTAGGAATGAGTTCCAAAATTTCCTGACTTCAGAGCTGAAGTCAGTGCCCTGTGTTTTTCACACCTCCACAAAGTAACACTCTTTTGCACTCCTGGAAATCATTACTCTTGATTTTCTTTTGCTTGTGTGGCAGACAGACAAAACTTCAGTTGATGTAAGCTTTGGGTTAAAATCTGTAGGTGGTTCACTCTTTAAATTAATGAGGAAGAGACTGTTTCAGTACTGCAAACAAGTAATGTTTTAAGGCTTATCTCAGAGCTGAAGAATCTAGTTGTGTTCCCTATCTTCTTCTGCAGGCAAACAGGAAGTATGCCTTATATATAAGGATAGGAATTTATTGTTGGTATAATTGAAAGCTTAGTAATTCAACCCAAGAATTGTTATTACAGCTACTACTACGACAGGAAAAGAAAGAATATGTCTAAGTACAAAAAGTTTCAGTGGAGTTGGTAACAAAGCAGGTATGTTTGCACAATGCTCTCTCCTGTTTCCAGCTTTTCTCTGATGCATTGCCCACTGTGCCCAGCCCTAAGGCTGCAAGGAGTGTTACTGCATGCTGGTGTTGGTGTCATTTTTGTCCAGCTCAGGGACTGCATTTCTTCACACCGGTGAGATGCTTATAGCTGTTGTTCCGGTGCCACACCTCCCATCTCCCATAGGACCTCCATGCCACACCACTGGCCAGCAGAGTGCCCCAGTGGCCAAGAAGGCTAATGGCATCCTATCTTGTATCAGAAATACTGCAGCCAGCAGGAGCAGGGAGATGATCGTCCCTCTGCAACTCAGCCGTGGTGAGGTTGCATTTCAAATGCTGTGCTCAGTTTTGGGTCCCCACTCTACAAGAAAAACACTGAGGCTCTGGAGCGTGTTCAGAGAAGGGTAGTGAAGCTGTGAGGGGTCTGGAGCACAAGTATTATGGGGAGCAGCTTAAGGAAATGGGATTGTTTAGTCTGGAGAAGAGGAGGCTCAGGAGATACCTTATTGCTCTATAAACCTCCTAAAAAGGAGGTTGTGATGAGGTGGGAGGGTCAACCTCTTCTTCCAGGTAAGATGAAAGGGAAGGGTTTCAAGTTGCATCAGGGTAGGTTCTGGTCAAACATTAGGAAAAATTTCTTCTTGGAAGTAGTGGTCAGACATTGGAACAGGATCTTAAGGATATTAAAACAATATATCCCATATTTCCATGTGGATTTTCTTCTCCTAGGCTTCTTTTTGCTTGCACCTTCAGACTTTTCCCTGAAGAATTAGGTTGGTTATTTACAGGGCTCAGATGTCCAAGAAAAAACTGTATTTTTCACACAGACCTAAAAAGGGATGAGCTCATAAAATACTTTGCACTTTGACTTATATACATGGTTGAGGCTGTTCTTCACATATTTTAATCTGTTTCTAGCAGAGGTCTTCCACATCATTAAAAATTTTAGTTAATTTTGTTTTAGGACAAAACCAATCGAAGTGGTGTGACAGGTGCTCCTTCCCTAACATGTGTTGTTCGTGATGCTGAGCTCATGAAATTGGTTGAATTCAGAGCAAGGAGAGGAAAGACAACCAGAGTTGCTGTGCTAAAAGCAGCCAAGCCAGAAGTGGGGCTATGCTGCCCTCTCCTTTGCCAGCTGGTGATCCAGCCCAGGCTGCAACACTACAAGTTATAGAATCCTAGAATCACAGAATGACTTGGGTTGGAAGGGATTTTAAAACCCATCCAGTTTCATCCCCCTGCTATGTGCAGGACTGTCCTGACCAGTTCAGACCCCATCCCACCTGGCCTTGAATGCCTTCAGGGATGGGTCCATAGTCCTCTGACCTCATATCATTTTCTGGCTCAAATAAAAGAGCAGTGTGGGCATCAAAATGGGCAGAATGCAGAAGCCAGAAACTAACCCAATCTGGTGCTTCTTGAACCTGGGAGGACCCTGAGGCTCAGCCCTGGCAAGAGAGATGCTTCACCCCACACCCAGTGGTAGCCCACTTCTAGAAGGGCCACCTCTGAAATTTTCAGCTATGGCTATCTCTTACCAGGTAGTGGCCACCACAGCAGTTTCAGGAGCACACTAGTGCTCTTATGGCATCTTAGTCTCATTCTAAGTCCCTAGATTCTGTAATACTGAGGTAGTGCAGTGGATGGTAGACATGAACTTCTCTCAGCTTGTTAGAAGTTATTTTAAAGATCTGGCATCTTAAAATGGAATATCTTGAAAAGATCATAATATCAGAGTTTTATGGGGAAATGGAAGTTTTAGAAAAAATATGGAAATATTTTTGATATATTTGACGCATCAATTTGAAGTGAGGGAAGTTTATGTTCACTCACCCTCTTTACCTTCCCTCCCTATCTAGAAACACAAATGGACTCTGCACGTAGGACTCTGCATAAATAAACATAATATGTTAGATCTTCATATATACTATTTTTGTTATCACCAGAAAGAATATTCTAAACAATCTAGAATAACAGTTATCTCTTCCAGTAGGAAGTTCACTTTATTCCTCATCCTTCTTTTCTACCTTTTATTTCTCCACATACTTCAGTCACAGGGAAGGCAGAGAGTGTGAGATAAAGAAAAAGCAGTAAGATAGAGATTATGTAAAATGAAAAATAACTGTAAATTTTGTTAATTTTGAAATTTAACTTGAATCTAATATGTAGAATTCAAAATGTTCTCAAGTTCTTATAACTTCTATCAAACAAGCTCTATAAAGGTTTTTGCTTTTGTTTTGTTTTTGTTTTAATTTAAGTGTTTCCTTAGATAACCTTACTTTTCCAAAAATGATCACATTTTAGAATATCCATATTTCTCAATATTTGCAGTCAAAATTGAATATTCTTGTCACTTTCTAAACACCAACAAAAAGCTATCTCAAACTAAATATCTGCAACATTTGAATATGGTTTTGGTCATTTTACTAAACATGGAATAAAGTATTTTAATAAAAGAACGAATGTCAGAGTGTGACTCACAGGGGCAAAGCACATAACACTTTCTCACCAGTTAAATGATACAGTACTGTAGAGTGGTCCTAAATGTTAAAAATTGGAAGACTTTTTTCTCAGACAGTAATTACAAAGAAAACCTTGTGTGAATATCAAGTCTCACTAAGTTCAGATGTTTATCCTGTTTCCCTCAGCTATATATTTTCTCTGAACCCATTTCATTTTTCTTCTCTCTTTACGCTCTCCTACCTCTACCCATCAGATATCAAAATATCAAAGATACTTAGTGGAAAGCGAAGTTACTGTTGGCCAGTACAAGGTACATTGGTACTTTACCTGTTTATCTCATGGTGTGATTTTGCCCTGTAGACAAAATTACGAAATGATATATGCGTAACAAATATGGGAAAAGTGTGGCTATTTGTGGTATTCATGGGCATGGGGAAGATAAAGTAGTCAAAGTTGTGGAGCCATGTCTTAATATGCTTTTGTTTATTGAATATAATTTTCACATATATTATTTACTTTCCCATGGTGGATTCTGGGAGGAATCAGCTCTCATAAAATGTTAAGATGAGCAATTTTTAAGCTGTTGAGCTAAGCATTAAGTTTTCTGTCTTCTTAAAAATATAATCTATGTTATTCATTATTAACTTAGTCAGCACGTTACATACACACTAACCACATAGGTTTTTTGACCTTTATATCTTTTGCAGGTTAACTGAATAAATGAGCAGTGCACTGGAGTGAATACTGTGGAACAGAAAGGCCAAAAAGCCCTTCATCAGAGCCATTCGGGTCACTGGACATAATGGCTAATGAAGAACACAGTCCAAAAAATATTTTTTTCTTAACAATCGTTTGGTTCTAATGCCACTGTGTAATTACAAGAATGACCCAGTTTATTTATCCCAGAGAGCATCTGTTCTGGTTTTCCAGAATTGTTCTGTTTGGCAACTTCAAAAGCAATTTGTCGCTGGTTTGATGAGCTGACCAGTCCAATAATTAGTCTGGGCATTTTGAATAATGTTTCTTAATACCTTATTAAAAAGTTTGTATCACATGTTCCTTGAATATTTCAACTTGAATATTCGGTTATACAACCAGATTTTGAAAGAGAATAAGGAATGAATTCATAAATGTATTAATAGGTTTTCCTTTTTGGTTACCTGTTATGCACATTTCAGCTCACTGCATAACATAATACTTTATGGTAATAAAGTATCTCTGTAAATAAATATTTATTTAACTTTTTTCCATGCCGCATTGATGCTTCTGCACTTTGAGCACTTTGTTTCTGTCTCAGACTTCATAACAACAAGCTGCCTCTTACTGATTTCTTCAGTTTGGTCACTTAGAAAAAGAAAAAATGGTAAATCTGAGAAATATATTAATAACATTTTGACATATTGCTGGTACTTTTCTTCACAGTGAAGTCATTCTTTACTCTTCCTGAGATACACAAAACAATAAACAAAAGTACTTGCTAAAGACACTAGCACTTGACACTGCCTTTTCTGTAACAACACTGAAATATGATTGACTCCTACTAAAATAAGATCACATTTATTTATCCCACATTAAACAGCATGACCTTTTCAGTACTACTTTATGTGTCTTAGATTCGCTGAGAAAGAATGCGCAGTGTGACTAATGAACTGTTCAGCTCATGGTAATGAAATCTTCAAAGGCAGTCTGTGGCTGGCCTTTCCCAGATGCCCCAAAGAACTCAAGGAGAATTTACTGGTGGTAAGTTTGGGGATAATAAAATATAGCACCTCCACTCTGTTTGCCTGAGCTGGTCCCTTTCCCTAAGCCTCCTCTCCTGCCCGGGAAGGGGCTGCCAGGGGAATTGGACACACCTCATGACTATTTCTGATGGAAATTTATGAATTTTTTGCTACTGTTCAATATGTGCCATTCTATGTCTTCTACCTTTTCCAAATAAATTCTCACATCACTGAGGTTTTTCACTGCTAGATAACATACAACACACCTGTGTTCTCTTATCTCCTCTCACTGCTTCCTATTTAAACTTGCATTTAATTCCCAAAGTGCAGCCACATTGTCAGATTCAAATAACAATTTTTTCTCCTTTCTATCTGAACTAATTTGTACAATTTAATTTTGTTAGCCTCTCATCTTCAGAACTCAAAAGACACGAATGTGTAACATCAGGTGTGAATTCCTGCATGGCAGCACAGAACATGGAGAGATAGAACTCTGCTGCAATAGGAATGAGCAGAGGTTATGGCCCTGACCTGGAGAAACACTTAAGCATATACTTATTGTAAATCATGAGAAATGTATAACTTGGAGCACATGCATGGCTGTACTTTTGGATTGCTGCTACTGTTTTAAAGAATTGATCACATGCTTTATGTTCTGGTATTTATTCATGATGTAAGACAGTGATACTTCATCTCGCAGTATTTTTTCATTGTGTAAGCCAAGAGGTAATTCAGAAGCTATAGGCACGTTTGCAATTTGTTTCCCTGTCACTGAGTGCTATGCAGAAGGAATGCATTCACTCAAATATTGCACACAGACTTATTTCCACTCCTAAAACATTCAAATGTATACAGTCTCATAAGCAAAAATACTAGCAGTTGGTTGGTTGTTTATTTTACTAGGAACATGATGTAGCACTTCTAAGGAAATTTCAAGTCAAGAACTAGAATATTTTAGATGTGGCCATGTACTGTTTCTGTACTCTGTTGAAAAAGCCCAACTTTCTACCTATCTGTGCTGAAACTACAGTTCAGCTCTCTGCCTTCTTATCTCAGCAAATTGAAAAACAACCTCCTTAAGAAATATTTTTCTTCTTAGATAAAACAAAAAGGAAACTCCTGCAGTCTGAAGCTAGGACAGAACGTTCTACTCACCCACTCATTAATGAAAAATAAATCACTCCATGAAGTGCTGGAAAATAATTATCCCAAAGAATACACATTCATCTCTTTAAAGTATAAAGAAATAACTGTGATGACCAGGCAGAATTACAGTTGCTAGATCAAATGGTTGATGACAAGATACAAAGGAATCTGAAGGAAAGAGCATTCAAAAGTGGTGGGAGGAATATTAGTGGTGGTTTGCGAAAGATTAACACAGCAATTTTTCAGTTGTTTATTTGCTCTCCTGGACACAGGGAACATCTCTGATTCTGCAGATGTGCATGTGCAGTATTCTGCAAACGTGTATGCATCACCGCCTATGCAGGGACTCTGTAAGAGCTATGTCCTACCGGAAACATTATGTATTGTTTTGGCTATGGAAAACAAAAACAAGTTACAACTGAAGTGTTATAGTCAGTAACAGAGCCCTTTAGTGTCTTATTCATCAAAAGTCTGTACTGTTCACACATTTGTTGTTTAGTTACTCAGACAATTCTGCATAAATACAATGAGTGGGATTTTGCTCAGCGCAGAATGGTATCCTGGGTGTAATGGGACATGTTATCATTGCAGTGTTCACAAGATACCAAGTATCTAAATGGCATGAACAAAATGACAGACAACCTCAATTCTATGCAGGTCTATTTGCATCTCTCAACAGGAGCAAGATACAGAAAAAAACATTTATGTAATTAGTTTGCCTATAGAAAATTACATTACCAGACTGTGCAAATATTTTTATTGGATCCAGTGTCTCTTTAGCATTACTAAATATTATCTTCCAGTTCTCCTCTCCTGCAATCTTGCTGTAATTTAAACACAGCTCCAAAAGCTATTGGCTAAACACAGACTCTGGCTTCATTTGTGAATCAGGTTTTTAAGATCTCAGACTAGTATAAAAGCAAGGGAAAAGTAAGAGATGTAGCTGTTTTGTTTTTTTTTTATTAATAGACCATTCTGTGATGTTCTGCTTTGTGATTCTAAAGGCACTGAGGATATATGTTCAGTCCCTTAGAGTTCTTCCATGGTCAATGGGGAAAGAAATGCTCCTTTGGAGAATGACTCATTGTCTGGAAACAACTTTTATGACAGATAAGGTGGATTGCCTCTGAATGTCCCTCTGTCTTCACTAGCTGCAGAGAGACAACCATAAGCTAAATGTCTGGCTGGCACAGCTAGCATAGGACAAGGGGGACCCCAACCCAGAAGTAAA
Organism: Cyrtonyx montezumae; assembly: GCF_038088225.1. Taxonomy (NCBI): domain Eukaryota; kingdom Metazoa; phylum Chordata; class Aves; order Galliformes; family Odontophoridae; genus Cyrtonyx; species Cyrtonyx montezumae. The sequence continues at coordinate 46,610,577 of NW_027072034.1, read as the reverse complement.
TATAAATGGCTCTGCAGACAGAAAATTCTGAGTTATCAGCAGGTAAATCCTCTTCATAGCCCTGCAACAGCTACTGGAAGCAGTGCAGAGCCAGAAGGATGCTTGATATTTGGAGACAATGGCCTCTTGGAACAATAGGTCGTATACATTTATACAATAAACTGCTGATCTTCAAGAGCTTTTTAACTGCAAGTAATTAAGAGCAAGAGTAATAATGCAGAAATTGGTAAAAATGTAAAACTTAATTTTTAGCTGCTTCTTGTCAGCAGAAATTTCATGACATTTTAACTCATAAAGCATCCAAAACACTACATACTTCATGTGCAGTTCATAACCAGTGCAATTAGGCAAAGTTCTCTGTCCTAATTTCAACGTGAGCAATTACTTCTACCTAACAATGTTTTCCTAGTAGGATGCAGTACTTTTTGCTACCTAGCTGTCACGATCATAGAACTATAGGATCAGTGAGGCTGGGAAAGACCTCTAAGGTCATTTAGTCCAAACACCAATCCACCATGCTTTCTTCCTTCAAGCAAATTGACAATTCTCCCAAACTCGGTGTCATCTGCAAAATTACTGAGGGCTTGTTCAATTGCCCTGTCCATATCATCAATAATGATCTTAAACAGAGTGTGCATGATGATGTAGGGCAGATGACTACACTATTGCATCATGTTCTGTGGGGGCAGTAGCTGCTGGAGTGCACTCCCACCTGCGAGAAGATGCTGCCCGGGCTTCTGTCATAGCTGAAGATGGCTGCACCACCACTGTTGTCTGCCTTTTGGGAATGTGAGTAAAGAACTGATAAAAAAAAACAAAAAAAACAGGGAGGGCTTGATCCTGCCCCTGCTGAATTCAGTGAGAGACTACATAAGTATGAAGATAGTGCAGAGATCTGTTGTAATCAAGAGAAGTATCTTCCCTTTTTAAACTCTTTGCAATAATGGATTTTGCTAAGGCTCTGCTCATTTGCTGGAATACACTCAACTCATTTCACTGTTTGTTGCACTTACCAACCTAGGGAGATTACTGATGCCCCAAGCCTACTAAAAGAAATTTGGACAATGCCTCAGTAATGTGTTATAACTTCTGTTTAGATCTGAAGTGGTCACGCAGTTAAACTTAATGGTCTTTCTAGGTTCTGTGCAACTATTCTATACTATGCTACTCTATGCTATTCTTCCTGCCCTGGAAAACAAGATGATTTTCAGAAGTCTTAGCTATATGCTCATGCACTCCCTCAAAAAAAAAAAACAAACACGTATTTCTCCCCAGACCTGAATCTCAGTTACCTGCTCAGATTGTCTTCATTAGGTCTGATGTGTGTATGTATTAGAAGTCTTGAGAGAATTTTTGTGTTTTTAAATATTTTTGGCATCTGAACCACTGTGCTTCTGTGCTTGTCTGAACAGCACTATATTAAATGGAGTTATTCCAGTTTTTCATCAATATTTCATATTCAATAAAATGCACAGCATTTGTTTTCCAGTATAAGTATATCCTTTCCATGATGTTATCCTTCTTTACCCTCATCTATCTCTTTACTAAGGTGCTCGCTAGACCATGATTAAAATCAGTTCACAGTGCTAAGCACTGTGTGCGTGCTCTATAGTTAGAATTCGTATCCTAGGGGAGTACACACAACTTATAACTTGAAAAAAATCTACAATATTGTCCTGAGTACTGTGTGTGTATGAATGTTTGTTCTGATGTTGCTTAATATAGATTAAGAAAAGGAGGGACAAAAGCAAGAAGCACAACATCTTGGTAAGAAGCATCCCCAAAATTGCTCAGACCAAGTGACGTAGGTTAGAGCTGTGCAGAAGCCCTACCTTGTGTTCTGCTGCATAACAAGGTGTTTTTACAAGCTTGAGATAAAAAGACAACAGTAAGTCAAAAAAATTGCCCTGCAGAAAGTGGGGCAGGAAGGAAGGTAGCAGTGGCTGGCAGAAAGCCAGTGTACTTTTAACCATCAGGCCTCAACTTGCCCTTGCATGAGAGGAAGGCACCAGCAAGAAGCTGCTGCTGCTCAGGGGCTCCAGGACAATAAACATAGGCAGGACTGTAGGTAGAGATGTGTACATTGCTTTCTAACCAGCCAAACCTAAGTGGCCATTTGATCAATATAGTATCACAACTGTCCCCTGTTGGAGACTGCAAAAGGGTCAGGCTCCTAAACACATACTGTGGCATATAGAGCAATCTTAACAGCTAGTGTTTTGGTATAAAGCGTGGTTAAATAAAACTGGAGAAAATACTACTTTGAAGAGAATATTGATTCTGATTTTCACAGAATTACAGAATTGTAGGGGTTGGAAGGGACCTCTAGAGATCATGGAGTCCAACCCCTCTGCCAAAGCAGCTCCCTAGCCCAGGTTGCACTGGTAGGTGTCCAGACAGGTCTTGAACATCTCCACAGGAGACTCTACCACCTCTCTGTGCAGCCTGTACCAGTGCTCCATCACTCTCACTGTGAAGAAGTTCCCACGCACATTTGTGTGGAACCTCCTATGCATCAGTTTGTGACTATTTCCCCTTGTTCTATCACCACACACTGCAGAGAAGAGTTCAGTCTCATCCCTTTGCCTCCCACTCCTTAGATTTTTATAGATGTGGATCAGATCCCCTCTGATTCTTCCTTTTTCAAGACTGAACAGACCCAGGTCTCTCAGCGTTTCCTCATAAGAAGTGTTTCACACCCTTCATAATCTTTGTAGTCCTCTGCTGGACTATTTTGAAGAGATCCCTGTCTTTATTGTACTGGGGAGCCCAGAACTGGACACAATACTCCAGGTAACGCCTCACCAGGGCAGAGTAGAGGGGGAGGGTAAGCCATGCTCATTTTAATGCACTCCAGGATCTCTGCTGGGCACACTGCTGGCTCATGGTCAACCTGTTATCCATCAGGACACCCTGCTCTCCTCAGAGCTCCTCTCCCACAGGTCATCTGTATTTTTGCATGTTTTTGTCTTGCCATGAAATGGAAAATAAAAATAGTTGAATATCAAGTCAAAGGAAGTGTACATTTGCTAGAAAGCTATCATCATATTCATATAGAACATGACAGTGAAGTCCAGGCTCCTTGATATTTCAAAATTCTTGAGCAAAATATTCAGCTTCATGAAGACACTTTGATGAAAAATCTCTTACATCCCAAACATTAGAAATTGACACTCATAATATTGTACATTAAACCATGCTATTCAACACAGAAAATAATCATGCATTGCTGCCTTTTGAAAGCAACAAATAGCTCCTTGTAAAATAGTATTCCTATGGCCAAAATTGTACCCTATACCTTAGAGGTGTTTTTATCATAGTTGATATCCTGAAAAAGCTACATAAGATTATTTGTCGTAATCAGTATAAAATTCTGCTGAAGACATTTAGGTGCTCAATTGCCCTTTCACCCTTCCCAAGCTCTGCAGAATGGGCTGGCAAGGACTATTCTTGGAGAAGCTCTGGTGACAGGCACAGGTAGGGCTAAGAGTCTGTAATGTGCACTCATCTGCTTGCACAGTAGCTTGAACAACTATCAGACCGTGACCTTGCAAATGTCACACTTTCAGAAGAAAACAGATTTAGTAATGGTCAGGGCATGACCTTCCCCCACTGCCATCTGAAGCTTCTTCTAGTATGATCATGGTGGCACTTGCCTTCTCTGAGGAACTGCTCTCCAGCTGTTACCTGATAACAATTGCTCCCTACTTTGAAAGGGTATTGCAAAACAATCACATTTCCATGAAAATGTCAGTCAGTGCAAGCTTGTTGATAAACTGTTGTTAAATATTAACATAATATTAAAGGAGTGAGAAAAGAAGCTTCTTGCTTCAATTTCATCCTATCCCACACTGGCTCTGCCTGAGATTGCTTCCAGCACACCTGCAAAATTCTGAGAAAAACCCTCTAAAACAGGTTCTGGAAAAAAAAACTGGAAAAAAAAAAAAAAGAAAGAAAGAATAAAAAGCCATTGTACAACAGTTGTACTCAGAACCAATGCCCTACAGTAATCTGTCTTCTCATCAAAAGCTACAGGAAACCCTTAGGAAATGACAACATGCTGTAATGCCTTGGGATGATGATGATGTTATGTATAAATATATACAGATAAACTGGTAGTGACACAGATATATAGATATATAAAGATAAATAGATATAATCTGAACCCCATAAACTCATTAGAACATCAAAAGAACAACTAACTGAAGCTGAACACAGACCAGATTCAGCTAATTCTGGTCAGAAAGAGATGTTTTAAAAGACTGTTCCTAGTTTCCAACAACAACATCACTTCACTACCCAGTACAAGGCACTGTGTTTCCATCTGGCTCTGAACAGAGTGGCTATGGGGTTGAGTAAACCTGTAAAAATTCCTTCTTGAACATGCTCTTTGCCGGTAATCAAGATAAGGGCTTGACCATAGCATTTGTGTCATCCATGTTGGCATGAAATAACTTGCTGCAGCCAACCTCACTTCAGAGGTTCCTGCAGCCGAGAGCCTGGCTGCTCACCAAACTCTGTCCTGCAGCTGCCAGCAGAACTCCAGCCAGGCTCTGGCCTTGGTCAATATCCAGCCTCAAGAAGATGTCATGTCTTCGGTTTTCAAATCACTTAATGAATGTACTGAGCCCCAGCCCTGCCAAAATTTGAGAAAATAGCTCTGACCCTATAGATGGAGAGGGTCAGATGGCTCCAGCCCTATGGAAGGACATTTGCAGCTGGAGCAATGTCTCAGTGCTGAGAACTGAACCTGATGTTAAGAAGTTATCCTTCAAGGAAAAGCCCCTGTTCCAGTTGTAGTGCTAACAAATAAAATGCTTCATTTAGTCCTCAGCTTCTTTCACTTCACTCAGGATGAAACAGAGCAAGATCACCAGTCAAAGTAGCTTCCTCAAGCACAGATCTGGCTTTAAAATGTGTGATAAACTCCATGAAGTCCATGAGGGAATTTGCTGTTGCTATTGATTTTGCATGAAGCACTTGTGAATATTATAGTAGTTAGTGACAGAATAAAGCTCTAAGAGATGAGAAATTGGTACCTGTCTTTAAAACACAATAAATTGAATAGGACTGATTTACAGAGAGTTGAATAAATGTAAGCTAAATAGGATAAACTTTCCTCAGTTCTGGCAGAGCTACAGCTCATTTTCAATAGCCATAAGCAAAGAGCATTAACAGAATAATCTTGAGGGACAATTCACTGTATCATAAACACAGATTCACTCAACCTTCCTATACTATGAAACATATGGTGATGTTACCTTTGGCATTTCATGGAATACATGCAGAACATGTGTTGAGAAAATCACGCCCTTTCCCAGTGTGCAATTCCTAGGAAATTTCTTAGCTATCATTCTCATGGGCTGGAAATGGAATGCTGAATGCAGTGCTGAGAGGAATAGCTCTGAAAGACTGGAGGCTTGTCAACTATCTCCCCTTCTGACATAGCATCATGTAGCTGAGTTCTGGAACAGTTCCCAGAGGCAACACCAAGACAAATATTCAGCATTTCCTTCCCTTCCATGTTTCTCAATCCTTATACCAGGTTTTTGTTTCCTAGCTGACCCTTTTGACCTTTCTACATATCAGGAACTTCATTCCTTGGAAGGACAAAACAAAGAAAAATGATATGAGACTGAAGCCGTGATACAGTTTTAGTGAGCACTGTCAAAACAAATCCTACATTCTGCAATAGTTTTATCCCTTAGTTATTCCAGACTTATACTTCAAGGATGTATTTCCCTGCATCTGGACAAAGATTTTACAATTCCCATTGAAAAATAATTTCTCAATCCAAAATGTATTCAAAGTGGGCAATGTATATACATGAAGTCTTCTTCACTATATTCTTCCCTATCACCATAGTGTGTGCCTTAGCAACCTTCTCTTTATGGAAAAACCCAGGGAATAAAAAACTTCTTAAAGAATGATATTAAATCTGATGGGTAAATGAAGATTTGCTTAATGGAGAGATTCAGGGAAAACTGAAGGCAAGATAAATTCACCAAAGTTTTTGAAGGAATTTGCATTATTGTTGATTCCCGTGGTTGATGTATTTATCTCCCAAGAGGGAATGGCCTTAAGTTGCACCAAGAGAGGTTCAGGCTGGATATTAGGAAAAATTTCTTCTCAGAAAGAGTGGTAAGGTATTAGAACAGTCTGCCTAGGGAGACTGTAGATTCACTGTCCCTGTAGGAGTTCAAGAAATGTGTAGATGTGGCAGCTAAGGATATGTCCTAGTACCTATGGTGGTGATGGGCTGATGGTTGAACCAGATGATCATAGTGATCTTTTCCAACCTTAACGATTCTGTGATTCTATGACATCAAAATTTGTTCCTTTTAGCATCTTGATCCCACTTCTTTCATTGTTATGATCCACTTAGCACCGTATCTATCTATATATCTGTCTTTCTGTCTGTCTGTCTATCTATCTATCTATCTATCTATCTATCTATCTATCTATCTATCTATCTATCTCTATACTTAATTTTCCACTAGCACTGACCTGAAATAGCCAAGGTCTGCTTGTATTGTGGAATTCATTAGTCTTATGCTGAAAATTCTGAGTTCACTACCTACAGTGCTGAGACAGGATTTTCCTGTGTGGTATTTCCCTTGTTTCCTCATTGCATTAACAGCAAATGCCTATTCAGTACAAGTGGTTGTCATGGTGCCAAACAGACTGTGAGCCCAGACCTGCCCATATCACCTAACCTGGCTGAAGAGGACTTGTGTTTTGCTCAGCTCTGCTCCACTCTGTGAGGATGAGGTGGATGCCCTGGGTCTAGTTGTGCCATCACTCCACATGCCATTGGGGCAATTTTGTGTCCTCATCTCAGTCTCCTGCCAGAGTTGGCAGCCCTTATTACAACCAAGAGAAGGGCACTCAAAGGTTGTATGACAGAGGAAATGTGCCTAACAGAGAAACTCCTGTCACTCCCAGGGCTGTTCTTAGAGGAACATTGCTTGTTCCTGTGTCAGGATTCGTCTTATACATGAAGTATACATATGTTTCAAAAAGAAAGACTGCAGAATCCTGTGCATCTACAGGAAGGGTCTGCAAAAAGTAATTTTTTCATTGTGTTGTCTGCAACAAATTACAACATTTCAAGTATTTCTATAACTTCTTAGCAGAAAACTGTTGGTTTCAGTTGCTTGGTTGGTTGTTTTGTCCTATCTGCTGTATCACTACAGATTTTGCTCGTTAGTAGTACTGTGATATAATATGTAAGACAACTGATCTGTGCATCAGAGCTTATAATCCTGTGACAGTTTAATTTGCGTTGCACAAGCATATTGACAGAAGCTGATTTCCATGTCTTGATAGAGAAAATTAATGGTCAAAATGATTACAAATTGTCAAACAGTGCTTCTGAAAAATATAAATCAAAAATTAAAGCTGGAGGAGAGGCTAAATTTCCTAAACTGATGTAGCACTGCTTTTTAAAATGTACTTCAAATAGGGAGGATTTCACTAATCCTTCAGCAGATATGATATGTAGATTCATAAAAGCCTGATTAAAACACAGGAAACAAACATGACTCGCTGGAAACTTGCTTTATGCTACTGAATGAGTTACTTAGAAAACCAGTGACTTTGGTTCTGTTATTTACACATAGTGTCACAATATGATTTTCTCTTTTTCATGAAGCAGAAACAGCATGATTGTTTTATTTCTCTTTCCTTCAGCAGTATTGGATGTTGTCACAGGAAGTATGAGTTACATCATTGGACTCTGCAGTGATTAATTCGCTGAGATTCAAGTGCTGCTCTACACAGTGAAGACAGACATAGCTGCATCAAATAGGCAAATTCAAAAATGTGAATATCTCATTTTTCTTTGGTGCAGCTATTGATGTATGAGTGTGTTAAATTCTGCAGTAGAGATCACTGCTGCTTCCCTGCATCTGGATTTGTGCATCTATTATACACCACTGTAAAGCATCCTCTCTTTCATGTAGTCATGATAAGCATCACATAAATGCCTGTTTCACAACAGTGACATACCTCGTCTTTTTACTCCACATACGGATGTCAGAAAACACCATGAGCATAAAGAACTACAATGTTTCCATAGAAACTAATGTACTTCAGGCAGAAAAATGGAATCAGATTTACAAAATTGTTTCAAAAGCAGAAGGTTGAAAATATAAGCAAGATTACCTAGTCTCCCCACTTTTTCCTCAAAACCCTCCAGCCTTGCTCAGAAACGTTAAAAAGATATCCCTTCCAGCCCTTTCATGATATCTTTTCAAAATTATGATTGGTGGGCCATAATGTCACTGCCTTGAACAAGCAGACTATTAGCTTACATGCTTTGCTGTGCACCTCTGCATCTAAGAACATAACCTGAACAGTGTTCTGGTTCCTGACATCACTGCAGGTGGTGTGAACACAGCATGGCAGTGCATGGGTGTGTGTGGGGGCACATAGGACCTAGGGCTGCTCCTGTTTCACCTGTCATGATGTGGGAGGTGTTGAAAATGAGAAAAACAGCTGAGGAGGCACTGCTGCACCCCTCCCTTCATGAATTTCCCTCTCTGCTGTCCACAGGGATTTTCCATGCTTGAAGCTGCAGTGATTGGGCTGAAAATTGAGATTTCCTGACCCAACCACGCTGACCTCTTGCTGGGGCCGCAGCCTTCCTCCCATGCCTTCCAGACACAGGTTTTGGTTCTCACCACGGATCGAAGCATGACAGCAGGAAGGAGAGTAGCTATACCCTGTTTGAGCACCAGGATGCCTGCTCCTTGGCAACACTGAGCTTGGTGTCCAGCCATGTCAGCACCACAAGGGGCTGCCCCCTGATCTGCAGGACCTGCAGAAATGCACAGACAAGGCTGAAAGTGCTACCAGGGAGACATTGAGCAGTGTTTTATGTATTCTCCTTGAGGGATAAGGAAGGGTTTAGTCTAAATCATCAAAACAAGCTTCCCAGTCTAGTCTCACTTCTGATACAGACGCAAGGCAGATGTTGCTATACATTTTTCAGTAATTTTCCTATGCAGGTCTGTCGATCTTCCCCTTTTGACTCCTGCATAATTCAGGTTGCTTACAGTAACTTGATTTTTCTCTTTGAATTTCTTTGTGTTTGTTTGCCTTCCTTTTTGCTAGTGACTACAGTCAGCACACTTTACCGCCAGCCTGGGGATGCCCACACACCAGCAGAGCATTCCCAGAGCTCCTCCGTTGTCCCACTCCTGACAAGGATGCTCTGACTCATCTGGATCTTCACTGGAACTCCCCCTACAGTAGCTGTGACAACAAAAACTATAGCAAGGCCTCAGTGCACTATTCTTAGTAACATGATTTTTTCTAGGTTATCGTCCATTAAGGAAGAGTGTGTGCTTTACATCACTTGATAAGTGACAGTGTTGCTTAGAAGAATATATCTTAGTAATTTTGGGAAGTGAAAAGTAACTACATAGTTAAGAAGTGGATGGATATCTCAGAGAATCGAGTGGTGGACAATAGAGAGAGATTAGTTATCTCTTTACCCTATCTCAGATTTCTCACAAACAAAAGTGATTCTTACCTGCCAGCCAGCAAGTACACCTCAGTTCCTGTCACAGCACAATGTAGAAAAGATGCTGCCCTTTCTTGGTGAGCTCAGCAGTGATAAACCTGGCACAGAGACCAAACTATGGCCTTGTTTTGGTGGCAGTCATTCCAGGTAAATAGTGAAACATCTAAGTGGATTTGTAGCAAGCAGCCAACAGCCCATTAAATTAGGGCTGGATCCATCTACAAAGAACCTAGACACTGAAGAATGTAATTTCGGAAAGTTTGGAAGTTCCTAGCACCTGTAGTTCCTTCCCACTGTGCAAGCAGTGGTAGATGTGTCTGAGTAAAGTCTGTCACCTACCCTACTGACTTCATCAGCAGCCCTTGTGTGGTCTGACCTACCGAAGCACTGCAGTCCATATTGACTGTATGTAGGTGGTGTTCCTTCATTCAATAACAAAACTCATATGTTTGCTGGTATGCACAAGCTTAAGCACTTTGCTGAATTAAATCACTTTCTTTTGGAAAATAATGTGTCTATTAAGCAAATAACCAAATAAGAGTAGGAAATCTTTTCTGCAGTCCATTTGGGAGTAAGAGAGAGAAAAGCCTCAAGAAATACTCAAGTTATAACAGTAAGATAGCATTTATATCTTGAACTGAAAAGAGAGATGTTAATGCTTGGGTTCATCTGCTTGTTGTGACACATTTTAGAACATCTTGGTAAGTCTGAAACCTCATAAAGTAAAAACAAACCACCCTTAAGAAAGAGGGTTTTTTCAATACATAAAAATGAAGTATCTTTCATCTCTGGACACTTCTGAAAGCCTGTGCTCTTCTTGAAAACTGTTGCAGATAGCAATTTCGTATAGCCTGTCTGCTTTAGCTCCTGAAACACAAACTTGCTCTGAAATCAATGCTCTTGTGTCCTTCACAGATTATTAGCTTCTGTGGCAAAGCGCCTACTGCCATGCATGCACAATGAGGCTTCAAAATGCATAGGTCACTCCAAAAGTAATACCTCCTATTTATTTCCATGGAAATAAACAAACTCAGCTACAAACCACTATTTCTTAATGCAGACACCATCAGGAGCTATGCTTTTTCTGTAGGGATGAACAAGAGCCTTCACGCTATGCTCATAACAATCTGCACCAGCAGAGCAGATTGTCACTGTCATCGCTGCTGAAATGCACCACCCACTCCTCACTGTGTTCACATCCACTGTTTGGTCTCCAGAAACATTCATCAAGCACTAATGAATGTCAGCGGCTGCCATTTTTTTCTGCATGGAGGAATTCAGTTCCACTCCTTTGCCTCATCTGCACTTGCATGTCAGACACTGTTGTGTCAGACTGCCCCTCTGCTGCCATGTGTCACGCAGAAACAACATGTAGTGGGATATTGGTGGAAATGTTCGACCTCTACTACTATAGGAGGCATTAATTTCAGAGCAGTCCTTGCATATTTGGTGCCAATATGACCCTCACTAAAAATATCCTACCAATCATTGTTTCAAAATTGCCATGTAGAACAGACATTAAAAAAAAAAATAGAGGAAAAGTGGCAGGATTAACAGTTGGGACAAAAGAGAAATTCTCTGGGAAGGACATTTATCCACAATGAATATACACATCTCCAATGTCTATCTGCAGCAGATGAAATATAATGCTCATAATTTAGCTAATTAAATTTCACTGTTTCTAATAAACATACACAAAAATAGAGTGTTTCAGAGGTGAATCTTACAATTTTGTTAGAATATACAATTACTGCAGCTGGAGAGCAGCTTATATTTTCCATAGATTGCAGCTGACTGCTAAGTTGGCACATTGGGCACTACCAGTTGGCAAACAAACTGATTCTACCATTTTTCTGTACAGGCTACTGTTAGAAGCTCTCATCAATACTCTGTTGCTCTGCAGAGGCTGCAGACTTCAGCTTAGGGAGCTGTGGCATTTCAGGCATTTTTCTGCTGGTTTTGAGAAGGATTTTGGTGGCTGTGTTCCTGCTGAGTAGTAGCACAGAGCTGCATATGGTCTCAGCAAGGGTAATAAGCCAGCTTCAAGAGGAAGGCATGTCCCCTCAGCCTTTTCTTGTAACAAGGCACAGTGCTGTCCATGGAGAGTAATGAACCTGCTTTCACAGACAAGAGTAGATGCCTGTTGGTGACTCACATTGTAAAAAACTGCTTTTCTGTTGCCAAAGACTTAATCCTAGTTCCCTGTTTTTGTGGAGTTATGTTATGTTTCTTCACTGCAGTCTACAAACTTAACAGCTGTCTGCATCTTTCAGTTCTGATGAACTCCCCTTCTGTCACTCTGCCACAAGCATTGATTCTTAGCTCCTCTTTTGGCTGCCTTAATCATGTCCGTCTGCTAACATGGCAGGATGCTTCTTCCAGATTGGACCCTTACTCCAGCAGAGGCCTTGGAAGAAGTTGTGAATAAATACATCCCCTATTTAACATTGCCTCATGAGCAAAAAGTTCTTCCCCTGTGCCATATCCAAGAAATTTGAACCTTCTTCTCTTTAAGCTCTGTTCATATTACAAAAATGTGATATGGTTCCACCAATAGCTAGGGGTGCCTTGTCCAGGTAGCCTTCTTTGTATTTCAGCTGAAAAAGGTCTGAGAGGATTCCTCTAAACAGCCAGGAGATTTCAAATCCAGGAATTAAGGACAGAGGAGTTAAAGTCATTCCTATGGCCAGTGTATACAATGCCCTTGCTTCCATATTCCTGTACAGTAGAGGTTAGAAGAATTGCTTTTGTGTTGTTGTTGTTGTCTGAGTTAATAATTTGTTTGTCTTAACTTCCAAGGTAATGATCTGAAATTGACTAGCTTTTGGCAGATTTTCCAGGAAGGTGACCTCTCCTGCATAAAAATTGGGTGGTTCATAACAACAGGAATATATTTATTAGCAGAAATGAAGGTAAAAATGAGTGAGGTCAGAAGACCTTCTGGTGACTAATATCTTGTTACTCAGTGGATCATGAAAATCACTTGAGCTGGGTGAGAGTTTGCATTCCTTCTGTGTAAATATCATGCTGGGGAAGGCTGGTAATAATTTGGGACCAAACTAAACGGTAGAACTAGAAGTGCCTGTTTACTCTAGGAAAGCAAACATCTTAAGTTGTACTGCCTGCCTTAAAACTAGCAATGTGTTACAGTGCTTGCTCAAATGAAAATAAAGAAAAATATTAACATGTGTAGTTCTTCATTAAACTGACTCTTCAAAGCATAGGCTAAATAAGAATGGTAGTGCACAGAAAGGACATAATATATTAGTGTATTTAGTGATATGTACAGGATCTAGAAAACACTTGTACTTCCACCAGAAAGGCAAAAAATTCAATAGATGAAAAGCTATAACTCTTGTTGGTTGCTAGAGGGTCAGTTGTCCTTGCTACAGCTAATTGACATGAAGAGTCATAAAGGGTCCTGTCTGTGACATAAATTGCTAACTGGAGTGTTTGATGGTCATGTTTTATTTTTTCATTAACAGTGATCAAACCCAAGAGGATAATTTCACATAGACCTAGATAGAAGAAGGAAGCAAAAGAAAATGAATTCCACATAGGAAAGAAAATCCAGCGTTGCAGCCTGTCTGTTTTTAATAAAGCTCCCATATACTACTGCATAGTAATTCCCTCTCATTGCTCAGTTCAGAATATGACAAAGTACTCAAAATCCTTCCCCAAAACAATATGCATTTGCTGCATGGACTTCGTGAAATAGCAATTGCACGAGAGGGGAACAATGACATATGCGCAAGATCTTGTGGTTCCTTAGGCCTTGAATGTGCTTTGTCATTATACTCATTGGTTAACATTAATAAATGGATAGTTGGGCAACTTCTTTCACTTTGAACTATATTAAGCTTGATGAGAGCATGTCATTTGTTTCAAAGCTGAGACTGCTGGAATAAGAATGTGTAGAGTGTGCATACACAAATCTACCTGTCAACCACCAGTTTTTACTAACTCACTGGAATCAAATTTAGTAGATGTGCTGGATGTTATGTTCCTACAGATTTTGGTAGAGGACAGAGAGCCTACTTTTGTTCTGCAGTGGGAAAATCACCACCATAGCTGGAGACTCAGATGTCATAGGTGTCTGGTGGTTCCCACCACTCAAGAAGGAATTTTAAGTAAAACAGTTTCCTTCACTGATGAGCACTACTTTGTTTCATTGCACTGCAATACCCACTGCTTGTCTGGTTGGCTGGTTTATCATTCTGGGGAAAGGGGTGGCTTTTCACTTTTGCTCTCAGATGGGAAGCACATCCTTATACTGTGCTGGTGTGCATTCTGAGTCCCTAAATCTGGTAACTATTGTACCAAGCCACACTATGTGGAAGAACTATTTCAGTCTTCAAGACAGACACATTAGCACAGCAATGTACTTAATGCTCATTATCTTGTGGGCAGCACCAGGCTAACAGTGCTGTGCTACACTGGGAGCTCCTTCAGCCAGTATTAGTTATGCGTGGTGTTAGTTGTATGAGCTGTGTTCTGCTACACAGTGAGATCACACCCTGAGGAAAATAAATCAATCCCCCCCCACACCCCTAACCAAAAAAAAATCCACAAAGCATCACACTCTCTCTGCTATGACACATTTTCACCACTGATAGCTCTGAGAGTGGCCACACTCAGAAAAATTTGATGGGATGAAAGCAGAGTTGCTAAGGGAGAAGTCACAGAGGAGCTGGGAAGAGAGGCTATAGGCGCAGAGGAGAGTTAATGTGAAAAGGGGAACAGGTCAGTATAAATGTTTGAAAGCATTCACTTCTTGGGAATGCCTGGAATCTTTATTACTGGTGAATAAATCTCATCAGAGCTGACAGCTGCAGGCAAGTTCAAAGAGTTGGAGGTATGGAAAATGGCATAAAAAAGGAGAGTTGTCCAAATTGTTGTCTCTGTGCTGCTGCCTTATCACTGTTTTCAACAAATATATCACTGAGGAAAGATTTATGGTGTGCACTCATTTTAGTTCTTCAGTTGGATGCTAAATGCAAACAGAGCTCATTTTCCAGGAATTTGGAGTCCTTCCAAATCAGGTAGTAGCTCATTTAGAATTTAGTAATAATTTCAGTAGCCTGCCCATACATGCATCTTTTCCCCCTTAATGGTGGACCTCAAATACTTTAACCTTTGTACATCTCTGAAATGTTCCTGGACAAACTGCATGTGTTCATTTGATTTCCTTGTGATAGTTGATCACCTGGTTTCTTTTACATTCAGATTTGACATGACCAAGATGTATCCACACCATAAAAATCATTAGCATCTATTTAACAGTTAATTGTTTTGGTCAAAGCCTGTCCAGCCCAAATTGTAATCTGCCACGAAATCAGCAGCAGCAGCAGTCATCTTCTTTTCACTCTTCAGAAGAGCATCATGCTGGACTGTTCATATCCTTGCATTGTACTGAGCTTTCTCTCACTGAGACAACCAAATTCTGGACCTCAGCAATTAAGAGCCTATTCACATTATTCACATATTCTGTGCAGGGGGAAATAAGACCATGGCTTGATAGGCTAAAGAGGGAAGAAGAGTGCAAAATGAGAAAAAGATAAAGAATAAGCCCTTATTAGCAAGCTGGGCCAGAGAGGAGGTGGGGTTTTTTTTTTTGTTTTTTTTTTTTGTTTGTTTGTTTGTTTTTTATAGTGCAGCAGCCTTCAGCCATCCTAAAAGATCTCACTCTGCACTGTATTGGAAAGAAAGCAAGAGAATGGCAGTGAGCCAGTGGGGATAAGGGAGCAGCCCTACTGGCGAGCATCTGAAAAAGTCATCAGAAACACTTGGCTTCATTGAGTCTTTGCAAAGAACATGATGTTAAGACTCTGTCCAAAGTGATGCAGTGCTCCAGTGCCAACCCCTGATGGCACTGCTCCCTGGGTGCTTCCCTGTGCTGAGCAAGGTTAGCAATAAACTGACTCAGACCAGATTGACCAGCAAAGGGGAGCTGGTGCTCAGCGTTAACTTTTGTCCTGCTATGCTGGTGTAGGCACACCCACTCCAGGGGGAACATTGTACAAATTCAGCAGATAAGGTCATTGTTTTATCACCTCACCAGCTCTAGACCAAGCAGAGATCCCAGAGCTGGAGGATGCTACTGTGGGAAGATGTCTTAAATCACAGTGCCTTGGATCAGACAGTCATATTGTCTCCATGGAAAAGCCACATCAGCTTTGAGAAAATGTGAATTCAGAGAGAAGATAGAAAATAATCACCCTTCTCTCCCATTATCTGTGATAATACTTTCATGGGGTTCTTTCTTCCCATTTGCTTATTGAATTGTTTCAAGTGCATCCTTGTTTCTTTGCCGTTAGCCCTTCCTTTTCTGTCTCCAAATCATATTTTAGGCATTATAAGCTTTCTCCTCTCTTATTTTGTCATCATTTTGATATGATTTTCCTTGAGAAATCAGATCCTGAGAGCTCCAGCAGGAATCAGCTGGCACAGTTTTATTGATGCCATTGGAGCCCTGCCCACTTCTTCCAGACAAGGATCTGGCTGTAAGATTTTAGCAGTGTCTGTCTTGCTGATGCCATCACTTCACAGGGCTATGCAGACAGAAAAGTTAGGAGGTCTCTTCAGATATCAGTTCATGCAGGAGGTACTGCCAAAGAGGCAAGGTGAGAGGTCTTTTTAACTCCACAGGAGCTGCGGGGGTCTGCATGCAAGCTTCTTCATGGTCAAGCAGGAGAGCAAATTCCCCTGGTCTTGCCCTTCTGAGCCCTGAACCTTCCTCAAAGAGTTTTCCCATGAGTGTTTGGGTTTGCTGTTAGCTGCAAATCTGAGTTCAATCACTACTGCAGCAGTGTGGGTGAAAAATCTTGACCCACATGTTAATCATCTGAGTCAATATATGAAGTCATTATGAAGACAAAGTGAGTAATCTACAAGGAACAATGTAAATATATGGAATAAATTACATCTACTTTTCTGTTCTCTTGTTGTCCTCCAGTACCTCCCCATAATCCTGGAGGAGATGGGAGGATTCTCAAACACATTTGTTTTGCAGATTTCTTTTTTTGGAGATCAGCTAGGGGAATATCTTAGGAAATATGTACAATTTGTTATTCATAAGTCACACTCTGTTGCTTAGTCATATAGTTGCTTCTCTGTTCCCGGCTGGTAGCATTATATAACAGCTGTGCTCTACATAGGGGCAGTAGTGGGACAGCCTCTACATATGAGCACAAACAGGCATATATACATGTATATCTATACACATATACATACATGTGTGTGTATATTTTCAAATATTTATACAGAAAAATCAGCCTTAATCATGTAATCTTCACTTTCAACAGTATACTCCTCAAATCTGTGAGGAAAATTAGTCGCAGAACAAAATATCTGAAAATGTGAGCCTGTACAAGTTGAAACAAAAGGGAAGTCCTTGTGTTAGTTGTCCAAACCACCCTGATGTTATTCTTGTTTTGTGGGCAGAGTAAGCAAAGCAAATGCCTCCACAGAGGCTAGTACTGAGGATCAACATGCACTGCAAGAAACAACAAACTTCTGTCTTGCAAGGACCTTGTAGCCTCCTGCTCAGCCCTCAGCTCCAGCCAGGGTAACCTGGAGATTACTTTTGGCAGGATGGAGTCTGATGAGATGGAAAAATTATCTAGAAGTCACCGTAATCTAGATGCCACTGCTGTTGGCATAGATCTGGACAGGGCAGACAGAGACAGGAGAATACAATGTTTGGCTAACAGCTTATTGCCCACACTTTAAAATGATTTTTGTGTTAATAATAAAAGAAGCACCACTTCCCACATGTATTTATATGCTAGCCATGCCCAGGCCATGTTGCCTATCCAGGTAATTAACTCAGAGCACAGTTCGTTAAGAAGACAGAAGTGCTTCCCTTTCCTATGTCTGAGTGAAACTGCCACAGTTTCCTGTGCATAAGGTGAAAATTAAATGCACGTAGGGAAAGCAAGTTAAACTAGAAACAAAGAAGCAGTAAAATTGAGCTTCTGACCTGTAACTCTGATCCAACAGCTTTTACTACCTATATATGTGCAATAACACAGTTCATCCTAGACCTCAGCGGAGGCTAATCTCAGAATGAGCTGTGTGCACACCAAAGAAACACCACCATTTGCCAGAGCACCTGTTTGTTCCCCAGAGGTTTCAAATCCAAAAGCTGTGATTTGACAGATTTTTCATGGTGTGATTGTAGACATGTAAATTGGAGGCAGCCAATTTCATTTTGCTCACAAGCTTAAGAAATGTAAATCTGGGGCTCTGAAATATTCTAATTACTTCGCTCCCAATGGATCTTTGTGGCTTGAATAGAACTGAGATTGCATGACATTCCACCCCCAGAAAATACATAATTCATAATCTTCATATCGTATCTGCATGAGCTCTGTTCAACTTCAGGGGGAACATTAATTTCAGAACGAGGGAATCCCTCATTTCTTTAAAGGGGTAAAAATGCAATTTTCTGTGCAACTTCAATTTCCTTGTTATTCATTCACTGGGAAGCAAGGATTGCACTGGTACTGTGTGCTGTATCAAGCTGGGAGTTCATGCATGCTATAGGAAATGCGTTCTGCTTCATCAGCCTCATGCTGACATTTCAGGTTGATGGTGGTGAGGCCTTCATTCTGTCACCAGAAACAATGTGGTGGCACTGAAATGGGTGACAGCAGCAGGGAGCAGCTCACTGATCATCTGCTGGGTGGGTGCTGGAGCACTGGTGGGGATGGAGAGCAGTGGTGACATCTGTGTTGCTTAGTGGAAAATCAGAGGATGCTCCCATTTGCCATCATTTGATGGGTTCAGATTCAAAGGTTGCTCTAAGCTGCTTTGGTTTCATAAAGATCAGCTCTCAGGTTAGAAACAGAAATATCTCTGGGCCTGCAACATACACTGCATTTTCTGGCAGGGAGAAATCTGGAGTTTTTCATAAATGTGCAAAAGGAAGCTGGGGGTTAAGCAGAACCTTTTAATAACAGGTAAGAAGTGTGCATGAGATCAAGACATGATAAAAATGTGTTTGTTCATATCCGTGCTGTACAGCATCCTCACTTTAACTTTGTGTTTATTGTGTTCCTTTGAAATGTAGCTGCTTTGTAAGTATAATTAAGAATGGGTGCTCTGCACTTTGCAAACATGGGGATGCTGCCATGGCAACACCAGAGGAACGCAGAGAAGAAGCTTTCTCTGATTAATGTAATTACATAGCAAGCATGTATAATGCCTTTAAATACAGTTTACTTTTGCATGAAGGAGACATAAAATGGGTATTATAAGTTCTATGTGTGTTAACATTCCGGAAATAATCTTTGTACGTGTTGCAATGTCATCATTTGTAGCAGATTGCTTATGTTATGAGGGACCTACCATTACATGGCAATTAGGTCTAGTGTGGAATTAGGGTTTTTGACTTCTCAAGCTCAAAGCAAGATTATGCTCTACTTGAATCGTTTCAGTTAAATTTCAGGACTGTGTTTCAAAGTAAGGCTTCCATAATATAGTTCTCTTCAGTGTGTTAAATTAAAGTTTTCAGCTCCTAATACACATGACCAACTTTAAGGAAGTTTGGAGATCTAATTCAGTAAAAAGGAGAATTTCCAGGTTGGTAAAACTCCCCATATGGCTAAGTACTGGCTATGTCAAACCTCATGAAAACTGGTGTGCACAGGCAGCTCCACTGAGTAACTAATTGCTTCAAGCATTAATCCTAGTCCTGCATTCCTCAGACATTAACTCTCTTGTTCCCAGCCAAGTATTTGAAACTTAGAGGGAACAAAAGACTGAAATATGAGATCTGAGAGATGTTGCTCAGTAAGGCAAGGTGATAATCAGCCTTTTATTTCAGCGTTACTAAATTTGTCCTGTAGTTTGATTTCAACCAGCTCAGTCAGAAGATTGGAATGAAGTGTTGGAAAGGGCATTCTTAGTAAAGGGAAAGCAATATTTTTCCTTCCTGGGCATGCCTTGGATTTAGAAATATATACAAGACTGTGGGGACTATAGGAAGACACATCACGTATGGGAAGAAGCTGCAGGGCCAAGAATTCTTTCATGAGGCCAAGAGGCAGTGGAGCCCAAGACACCCAGAAACTTTTCAGCTCCTGCCATGAGTCTAAATCTGAGAAGGGGCATGAACTCCCCTCCAAGTGCAAGACCATCGGAATAACAGCACTACTGCTATGAAACCATGCCCATGTATTACTGTGTGGATTTTTAGGAAGTTGAACAGCAGTTTACAATCAGTAGGTAATATTTTAAAAGATAAAAAGAGGGCATCCATCTAGAAATTGAAATCTTAGTATCTAGATAACAATCATCAAAAGAATGTGAAAGTTACAGCAGTTTTGAGGTTCCGTAGTTCATGAAGAGCGATGCACCTTGAATTTTGTGATGTATTATGAAGGGCCTTTGCACTTGCAGTTTCCTTTGTCAACACCAAGACACTGAAAAAAACTATTTTGTAGTAACTACATGCACTCACGCTTCAAGTATTGTCATTTAAAAGCCTGTCAATACAAATTATGGCTATTACTTTGTTAAACTACCTTTCCTAGCACTGAGTAGCTGGATCCTTTGCAGGCATGAATCAAAATAAAACAGCAAGAGCTGTGATGGCTTAGGCTGACTGGAGATACTGTCTTGTGTGTTCTTAAGCACAAATCGTTCTTTTCTACTGTAGTAGAGGCAGGGTGTCAGTACTTGAATCTAGCTAATCTGTGTTGGGTATAGGATCAAAGGGAGGCACAAAGCACAGAGATACTTTGGGCCATGCTCTCTAGCTTGTCACTTTCTGATCTCCATACTTTTTTCCATGTCAGATGCTGAATTCATCTTAGAAGCCAGCTCTGGGGAGTTATCTTCCAGCTGTAGAGGTTTCTGTCAGCCTGAAAGAAACAGAATGAGGACAATAAAATAGGCTGGGAGTCCCTTTTCATTTTATACTGCAAAAATACAACATGCTGCATGAGTCCAGTCTTTTAAAATCTGACCAAAAAATAAGTTTTTTTCTTTATAATGATACACATGGATTACAAAACTCTTAATGTCTTCTCCAGCTCTTGGTCTAATTCTTCTTCGATGTATTTGTGTAGGCTGCTGCTACTTGAGTAGACCTTCTCAACACCATTGTTTAATTGAAAGAGCCTGGCACTTCGTATTCAGACTGGAGAATGATTAGAGATCATTGATTTCAACAAGATAAAGAAGTTGTCAAAAAAAAGTGTTTTGACAACTTGTTTTGCTGGATAACTGTGGGTTCTTTTTGATACTGAAGATATTCAGCATTGCAATTTGAAAAAAATCTAATGTTTTCCTTTGAAATTGTGATGAAATTCTTGTATGTTTACTTATTCTTCCTTTCTCTCACACCGGAGAAAGAAAATAAAGGTCAGTAAAGGGAAAATCTATGAACATACTTGCCACCTATAGTTCCATTTATTTCATCAATAAAAAAATAGAAAAAAAACCATTAAAAATGGTTCTTACATTTTGATTAATTTTGGCTGAAATTGAAACTTTTTAATGAAAAATATTTGCATAAAGGGCCTTCTTTATATTAATGTTGCCATTTACATGAGTATCTTCCTTTTGTCCATCTAGATGGTCAGCTACTTGTAGTCTTCTATTAAGAATGCTTCTGCACAAACAGTTCTGCTAACAAATGCCAAGCAATAATCAGGAAGTGACTTCTGTGGAAGCTCAGCAGTGTTCTTAATTGCCTAGTGCTGGAGTATCTAATGTCTGGGAACAGAAGGACTTTCCAAAAAAACTGAACAGAAAATTGACTTGTGAGCTTGCATCTCTCATAATGACTCTGAGCCAGTCTCCTGACTAAGAGAATTTCATTGTTCCTTCCACAGAATATTGTTAAATTACAAATTAGCAAAAGTGCTAGTCTGTACTCTCTTGCTGGCATATGAATATGCATTATTCATTGCATTCTCATTATTTCCTTTTCCTTCATAAAACAGGAAATGAAAGACTAAAGAATTCAGTGTGAGGTGAGCTGAAACAATTGATGTCATCAATTTGAACCATATGTTCACTATTATATATTTAACCCCTCCTTTTCCCTTTTTGCTCTCCCTTTTCCATTCTACCATATAATCTCTTCCATTTGTGTTTATAGCCTTAAAATGCACACACAATGTCTAGAGCATACACTGTTGCTTCCTTGGCCATGTTTAAGTGGACCTCTCAGAGCAACAGAAGACACAACACTTACTACAGACTCCAGTTAATATAGTACCATAGAAAGAAAATCTTTCTCTCTTCAGACAAGAATTTCCATCACCACTGTTCATTCAACTGTAAGTCAGAGTTTAACAGTTAAGAGACAAAAGCATGTATCTTCTTTTCAGATAGTCTTAATAGTACCCAGTTGCGGGGTTTATATTATGTTCCTCTGATTTTCATTTGTATAAGCATTAGTAATAATTCATTAGGTTTCTCCTCTTTTTGATCCTTCTGATAAAGGAATTCTACATCACAGAATCATTCTGAATTTTGATTTTGAATCTCATAGTAAATGAATGATGAAACAAGTGTATAAAATGTTACGTTTGGAGAGACATTTTTAGAGGGAGCCTTTCTGATCTGCTCAGAAACCACAAAAGAATGAGTGACAGAATGTGCACAAACACCTACCATTTACTTGGCAATACAGACCAGGTAATTGGGATCAGGGCTAATGAAAGCATATATTTGCTTTGAAGGCTATACACACAGTTATAATTTTTTATGAGATGCTATGGAAAGTGCTTGAGTTGCACAGGTCAAGGCAATGAAATTAAAAGACACTTTCGCTTTTTCCTCTTTGAATGTCCTCTTTAATCAGAGATGTTTGCATTCTGAATTAAAAGCTGAGCTCAAAACTATGCAGTACAGTATAAACTCTCTCTCAGAACTGTTTTCACAACTTATTGTCTAACAACTCTAAAAGGGAAGAGTTCAATTCATGATGGACCTCTCAGCTCTTATGTGTAAAGAACCCATGCAACTAAAGAAGACCAAATTAGACATTGTGAGTTGTTAAGTGTCTTCCATATTTTGGAAATGGTTAATGAAGGCAGCCTCTGACTTGCAAATGTTTCCAAAGGAAATAAAGGTATATCATTTTTAAACTGCTGAACTTCATTGCCCTGGTGCCTTGCTCACCATGTCATGGGCCTCCACATTACAGAGGGACACTAGCACGCTTTGGGCAGGCTGAGATGGAGAATACACATTTCAGTTCGGAATGTGTTCAGGATACAATCAGGTCACATGTAATGAAGCCCACAAATATAAAAAAAGGCTGTGAGAATTTTTACCATAGGATGAGATCTTTCTGTAATAATTAAACTTTTCTTCTTATGATTGGCAATGATTGACAGCGTAATATCTTACAGGTTTTTCTGATCATCACTGAAAATCTTAAGCCATAGTATCGAAAACAACAGCAGCCTCGACACTGAATTCAGAAGGAAAAGCTAGCTCTTCTTGAAACCCTTCTGTATCCTTTATTATATGTCTTCAGCATTTCCTTAATCAGGAAATGACAATCGTGGAGGATAACTTTCCTTCAGAAAGCGAATGAACTGTTGATTAAAGAGCTTAATGTTGGCAAGTATGCTGCTATTAGAACTGCTTGATGCATTAATTTAGAACAAATGACCTCATGAAAATGTCACTGAAGAGATGTATTCATGTGAAGACTTAGATTTGCAAGAATTTGGTATTTCTGTGCAGTTGATTAGCTAGTGTGAACCAGTTTGAGAGTACTGTTTGCCTCTGCTCACATCAAATATTTTCTTATTTTCTAATTAATATAATGAAATCTTCTAATTAGTGCTTTCATAAGCAACAAGATACCTTTAATTTTTTATGTACTTCACATTCATAATATGGAATTTCAAGTCAGTTGCATAGACGAGATTGTGGAAGAATGGGTGAAGACGAGATTGTGGAAGAATGGCTCAGAAATATGCCTTGGTGGCATATTTTTCTTGTGAATCCAGCCTTTATTGCCTGATGGAGCAGGGAAGAAAATTAGATTAATGTTAAATTGCAGAATGCCACGTCATGTGGAGTCACCTGCCTTAGCACCATGTGTATATTTACAATTCAGTTTAACACAGTTAACACTAGGCAAAAAAAGCATGTGCTCTGGGCACAACCTGGAAGTGCGAATAGACAGAAGTATATTTAGGAGATACTCAAGTCTCTGTTGAAATATTTCTGTTTCCTTAGCAATGACAAAAGAACACCAAGAAACTGCAATGGAAAAAAGCTATCTGTACTGTAACTTCAAATGAACAGTGTTTTGAAAGTACTGTTCATAAAAATATAAGGAACACCTGTCCAAAGAAAAGATAGGTTTGCATGAGGGTTATGTGCTGAATCTGGTGTTCACAGGACTGTCCCTCCAAACTCCACATGTTGTGTTTGGCTTCACTTCTGTAAATCTCAAAATCTCCATTGCACCAGTTTATTTACAGTAAAAATTTGCATCTGGTTGGAATTCTGTGGAATTCTGGGGGCTTTTTTTGTTCATCTTGTTTTTTTTTCTTTTTCTTTTCAGTTTTTCTCTAATACTTCCTCTTGTTTGAAATACTAAAACCAAAAGATATTATTGGAGTGGATTTGATCTTCCTGCCAATTCAGTGCTTATTCACAGAACTACCTTTTGTTGGTTTGTCACAGAAAGTTACATAGCATAGTCCCCTGTGGAGATTTAGCTTATCTGTTTTAGTATGAAGTACTTGCTGGATTTGCAGGCAATGGAACTTCCTGTAAAATTGTATATTTCAAGACCTTGTTTTATTTTTGAGAGTCTTAGGCTCCTAAAAGGATAAGAAATTTGTCTCCACTTGCCTCCAGCCTTACTATGGAAAAAAATGGAAAGAATTTAATCTCTATTTTTTTCCAAAACATCCAAAGCTAAAATTTGCTTAGGAAATGGATTTAAAGGATGATGTGGATGACAGTTCCTAAAACTTAACTCGGGTGTCAGAAAACAAATGCTAATGAAGTCAGTCTATTTCCCCTGCTTGTAAACTTCCAACACCAAATCAATTAATGAGTCTTCCTACTTCTTTAATAGAAGCTAGATTAGGCTATATTGGCAACAACATGAAGAATGTGGATTCCCTAATTTAATTTGACTCATTTGTTATTTTTGTTGAATGGCAGATGTGGGGCAGATGAAAGAAAGTAGATGCATTCCAAAATAAATAAAAAATATTAGAGCAACACACTATGTATAGTTCCTAAGCTTTGATCCTTTGTTCTGACAGTCAGCATTTAGAAAACTTCCACTGTATATTTAAATGGAAATAACATTAGATGTTTTTTTAAATAGTGATAGGTTGAGACTAGAGAATTCCTTGTATGATTTCCCTAGTTCTAACTGATACTATGCTTGCCTTAATTTAATGAGAAATTAACTTTTTTTTTTTCTATAGAACTCCTAGTTTGTTTCTTCTGCATGGATATGTAATGAAGTTGGAACCTGGCATATGAAAACCCTTTAAAACGTGACTGAACTGCCTTTTTTTTTCAGGAAAGAGCATCATAGCTTACTAGACTACCAAACTGAAAGTAGTTTTGTCTTACGAATTTTTTCATAGTGTCAATTAAATTATTATTTGCTTATCTGAGTCTCATTTATGCAAAGAACTGGACAAATTTAAAAGGAAAATATTTCACATTTTGATGAGCTGCGGCACTAAATGCAGAAGACAGGGTGCAGACTGTGGGAAGGAGGAGTAGAGTATTGACAACACAACGTGTTTCAGACTCTGTAAGCTACTCAGCGGTACAACTAACCCTTGATTTAGAGCTCTTCATGCCAAAATTAAACCTTTTTTTCCACAAAATGCTACCTGTCTGCCAGTAAGAGGAATGAAGAAACTCCTGGAATCCTACCCAAAGGCACTTGTAGATGAATGAGTGTTGATCTAAAGTCCATCCTTGCAAATGTACACACAGCCTTCCTTAAAAATCAGGATGCTGGTAAAACTTCAATCTGTTTATGTAGCTAGTCATATGCACAGTTACCACAGTCATCAAATCAAATATAACTAAATAAAGTGAGACTTTTTAAGGTTCTTTTTAAGACAATGAAAATTTTGCCACTGAGTATTGTGAACCTCAGATTTTGACTTTTTTGGCTTTTACAAAATGACAGAAGGATGTTCTACAGAGTTAACTGCATGAGTACAGTAAAGGCATAAAAACCTGCTAAGTAAAATGCACTAGCCAATCAGTCATGTATTTGGTTTTCTCAAAAATGCATTTAAGAATATTGTTATAAACCATAGCTCCTCTCTACAAGCATGAAGTCTCTAGACAAATAGTCTATTGTGCTTGTTAGTTGTCTTTAAAACTTGCATTCAGTAATAAGTATGAGAAATTCACCTTAGATTTCATTAGTAGAGTAAAGCAGGACTAACAGTGATTAGACACTTGGCTTTTAACTACAGTATCAAAATTTGCCCCATACTTTTAAAGTGCTGTTTCAATATTTATGACACATTTTAATATTTCTGAGGGGATTTATGCAGCTACTTTGATAATTTGGTCTGTCAGACTTTGTTCTTTTGTAAAGCCAATGCCTTGCTCAACACTGTGAGATTTCTGATCTTCTTCAGTTGAATATACACTCTAGATACCATCTGTTATGGGTCTGTGGGTCACTGGTAATAAAAGAGCTCAGCCTTCAAAGTTTGGAGCGATTTATTTTGACTGTATTTGGTCATAGTTAAGTATGGTGTGTTGACTTCAAATGGCTCCACATCAAGAATCCTTTGAGAGAACCATTGTATAAACATGGAAGTAGGATTTAAACATTTTTTATTTCTTACTCTCTGAAAAATTTTAATGATTTCACTTATTTTTTTCTGTCTTCAAAACAGTCAAAATAAATTTTGTGCTTATACTTTTCTAGTTGTCTTCTGGTTGCCTTCTAACAGGCATGGGAGGAGAGGGCATCTCTCTTACCCTACTACTACCTTCAAGGCAGGTTTTGAGAAGAATGAAGATAAATTAAAAAAAGAAGAAAAAAGACAAGAAAAAAAGAAAATTTGGTTTCAATAACTAAGGAGTATCTAAATGTTCATCTAACAGAAATAAACTAGAACCAATGGATAGGAAGGGAATGGCTTGCCATTTTGATATTAATGTATTAAATCTTTTAAAATGCGCATTTCTGGAGCCTAAAAAATTTTCTGCACAAAGGTTGACGCTGAATGTATTTTAATAGTAATTTGCAGAGGGTTTCTGTTTATTTTCAGGTTTAATAAAATTCCTGTTGAGTGTGCTTACAGAATATGATCATTCTGCAGCCAGTTGTATCTTATCCAGAGCCTATTCATCCTTTTGTTACCTCAAGATTAGACTATTCAAACTCTTCAGGATTTGACTTCCCCGATAATGCCTTCTATGAATGCCTAGAGTAACAACATATAACTTTGATGAAGTGATGCATTTCTTGAAAAGTCAGTGCAGTAACTATTGATTAACTGATGAATTTATTAAATTCAGATTGTTCCATGAACCAAAAAAAAGTGAGCAGTGTCAGTAGACTTTGTTCTAAAAACTTTTATTATTTCAGTACAGAGCAGAACTCTATTTTTCCTACTTCAGCAATACTTTAATCTCATAATTGTTTCTGTGGTATTCAGTGAGACACTGTGGACTAAGTTCAGCAACAAGAAACATGGCAGAGCTGGCCCCTACCTAGGTAAATCTCTCTGGTGTCACAGAGGTAATTTTCATGAATTATATGAGAACTCTACTTTTAATAGTGTTTTATACTCATACTCATTCCATCTGTGTAAGCCTGCAGGTGGTTTTTTATTCAGTTATTATTATACAACAATATCCATTCTTTCTTTTAGCATTCAGTGTAGTTTCCATTAACCTCTTAATGCAAACAGAATATTGCAGCAAAACAGCAAATATCTTAAGATACGTAAGTTGCTCTGAAAGTTATGTTGCCTATTTATTTCAATGGAAATACAATATCACTATTTAATAGAGCAAATTCTCAGCAACATAACACTATTATTTACTTCTACAGAACACTATTTTTCAGCATAGCCATCACCATTAGCTATATATTTTCACATTTTCACCAGCAATGAACAAAAGCCTGCATACTATACTCATAAAATTCTGTCTCAGCAAAGGTGACCTATTGCTTCACATCCACTATGACAGCATTGTTGCTAGGAAAATGTTGCTCATGTGGTTCATTTTTCATCAGCTCAAACAGATGGAAGATATAGGCATAAAACCCTGACTACACAATGGGCTTGGTAGGACAGTCCATTCAAGATGGACAGTGTCATCCATATCACGAAGTGGTATGGAAGTCTGGTGTTATCATGTTTCAAGAGAAAGGTTGTCTTCCTCTCTGGCTTAATTCTGAAAGTTTTGTCTTTTAGTTTAGTCAGCATAACGTAGTTGTTGGAGTAGATGGTTTGTCCTGGTTCTAGAAAATCCAGAAAGATTAGCCCTTTCTTATTCCAAAAAACAACACTACCCACTGAACGCTGTGCTTGGAAATTTTTATTTGGGGAATTCACATGTTGCTCTTTCATGAAGTGCCGTTTTGACTTTGGCTCACAGTGTTGACACCACATCTCAACAGCAGCAATGATGCTATCCAGGAAATTGTCATCTTTAGCCTAACACAGGTTCAGTAGGTCCTGAAGAATTTGCATGCAGTGCTCTTTGTGTTTCTGTGTGAGCATCTGTGGGACCCATCTGGCACAGATTTTGAGATATTCTAATGTCAGCATCTTTTCCAACACTGATATTAAGCTCTGTACACATTGTTTCCCGGTCATAGTCCTCTGATTCACACAGATGAGCTGATTGAGACACTTTTCATTTTGTGGTGTGACAGTTGTCCACAGACATCCAGAATGTGTCTTGTCCATGTTGCCGTTGCATCGCTGAAATAGACCAACCACCACCTCGCTGTGCTCAGATCCACATTATGGTTTCCATATACATTCATCAAGCATTCATGAATACCAATTAGTGCTGTTTTTTATGCATGGAGGAATTCAGTTCCACCCCTTTGCCTCATCTGCTCTTCCATGTCAGACACCATTGTGTCAGAGTGCCCTTCTGCTGCCATCTGTCACACAGCAGCAAAATGTAATTGAGTATTGGTGGGAAGGTTCAACCTCTACTGCCATACCACCTACACTTGCCTCTGATGACCTGGGCCAACTTAATTAAATAGAAGACATCACTCATAGAGTAGCTCTTGTGGATTCTTTTATGGCTTACTAGCAATATACAGAGGAATTCAGAGAAAAAGAAAAGCCACAAATCTCTAATTCACAGATTTTTTATTTTTACTTGTGTTTAAGTGTATGAGCATGTGTGTGCTTATGAAAGAGAGAGGCAGAGAAAGAAAAAAGTGGAAAGGGAAGAGTGTTAAGACATTGACTCAAACTTTGTGGCTGCCTCCAGCTCTAGAGAAGACAGAAAACTGAAGTGCCATCCAGACACAATCCTGTTAGAAATACAAATCCACATTCTGACCTGGTGAAACACTCAGTGAACTTAATGTTGTCGATATGATTAGACAACATCTCCCATAGTCCACTTCTATTTAACTTCTACTTTTACAGTTACAGGATGCTCTAACACTATCTCAGTTGAAACTAGTGACCTCCCACAGTATCATATCTTCTGTTGTCACCCTGACTCCAGTGCCATAAAGAAACCAATACTGTTTACCAGCATACTGCAAATGTACCTCCATCTTTCAGGAGCTGAAATCTGCCCTCTTCTCACCATATAATAATCTACAAGAATCTACAAGATTTCCCTTGTATTCTCACCCAAGTATGACCAGTTGCACAAGTCTATATTTTAAACGTAACTGACAGGAGAAACAGAACACCTCCAGACAAGTATTTTGCACAGAACACATAAATCTATGGTTTGCTTGGGTACTATCATCAGTGAGAATCTCTGTTATCATAAACATAATAATAGGAAAGCTACCATCATGGCAAAAATTAGTAATGACATTCAATATGCTAATTAAGTTCCTATAGATGGTGTAAATGAGTTGTGCAAATAGGGACAAAATAAATCTTATTTTCACCTTTAAAGCCATTAGAATTTGCTTGCATACTATTCTCAATGTGTAAAATATTTTCAAACAATTAGCTTAATGTTCACGTATGAAAAATTAAAGGTTAAGTAATTTCATCAAAACCACAGAATCCCCTATACTGAATCTTCTCAGCAAATGCTCAAGAGCAAAAGCCTGAATGAAAAGCAGAGATTTATGGTGATGCTCCAAGGCTAAGAGACTCTAATTCTAAATGCACAATGAAGAGATCCAATTCCAATGGAGAGTGGTCATCCCTGAGCCCTTCTGGCCCATTTTCCCTTACTATACAATGTGAGGGATTATTAAAAAAAAAACAAAACCTCAGCCGATCTCAATTCTTCATCTGGTTTATGCAGAGAGAAGCAATGTTCAAGGACCCCAATCACTTGGGAGCACACTTGCTAAATCAACAATTCCAGTTTCATTCAGAAACAGGTGGTCAGCAAAAGTCTCTGAAAAGTGATCTGTATGTTCTCACCATTACTGTGGAAAATTTAAATAAAATTAAAAAAAAATAAAAAAGCAGCTGAACTGTATGTAAAAGATGCATTTTCATGTCAGATGAGACTTATGAGAAATGGAGAATTAGGGTACCAGAATGACTGTGCTGAGAAACTATTGCTGAAGATGAGAAACGGGTGTATGTGGAAAATCTGCTTCTAGCTGACAGTACCAAATGAGCCTAATGACAAGTGGAAGGACTGGTGACTCAAAAGTAGGTCCAGTCTGGGAAAATCCTTGGCCAAGGATGTTCATTATCCCATTCCCTCTTGATATGCTATTTCTTCCCTTACTGAAACAAATCTCAGCACAATCAATCTTATAATATAAGAACATTCTAAACATTCTAAAAGAACAAGAACAAGAACAAGAATAGGAACATTCTAAAAGAGTAAGGTTCATCTGGGATATAGATTTAACTAGGGAAAGAAGAAAAGGGATTATTTCTTCCATGCATCAATAAAATAGGATAACAGTCAACACAATTTTAAAATAACCTGTACCAAGGTTTTTACTAACTCTTCTTTGAGCAAGACCTTATACTAATTCAGTAACAGTGCCATCTAAAATGTCTGAATGAACTTATCCATCCTACTGAGGACAATAAAATCTCATTTCTCATTCAGCAGTGCCAAAGGGCTGCTTAAAAAAAAAAAGGAGCATTTCATGCTAATCTGTTCACATCATCTGTGAAGCTTGTGTTTGAAGCTGTTCAAAGTAACAGAAGACAGCTAGATTTCTGTTATCAGCTAAAGTTAAAGATGGAGAGATTAAATGAATCAAAAAATAAAAAGGAAAACAGATACAGTTCAAACACACTGTTAAACATAGACATGGGAAGTGTGTAATCCATGTGTAAAAACTATTGTGTGGCAAACTAAGTCTAATTAGTAAGCAAAGTAAAAAAAAACAAATCCTATTCCCATGACTTATCACAAAAGGACCAAGCAAGCCTTGATGTTTAGAAATATCTCAACCTATACAAGTACACATACCATTTAAATATAAAGACACTTCAAGAGGCTTTGATATTTCGGCCTTGGTCAACTCTATCTGCATCAATTTACATAGATGAGACAACAAACTGAAGTTATCAGCTACTTGCTAGGCAGTCAAGAAGTTTAATTTATTCTTATTCAATAAACAAAGCATTAAGCCTTACTTCTTGACAAAGAAAATCAGCAAAAAGGACTATCATCCAAACAGTCTGGATTCCCAAGAATCAACAAGTGTAATCGGCATATGTATCTTGCCCTCCATCAAAAATCTGAAAAGAATTAGTTCTGGAAAAAAAAAAATGGTGTGAGGTCATGTGGCTACAAAAACTAGAGAAACCATGCCATGAACCTTCCTTAAACTTACATAAAACTTTGTGTCTCATTGGAAGAGTTGCCTGACAATAATACCAGCCTCCTGGGGAGTCTGGCCATCAGTATAAGCAGCTAGAAATTGGTGTGTTCCTTTGGGATCGACTCAGCAGTGGGTGCTCGCTGCTGTCCGCCTTCAGCGTTAGCGTAAGGCCTTTGGTGTATCGGACACTCTCTCTTGCTCATTTTATTTGATTTATTAGCTTTAATTCCAATTATATTGTATTATATTGTGTTATTTTGCTTTCTGATAT
The DNA here is from genome assembly GCF_038088225.1 of Cyrtonyx montezumae. Taxonomy (NCBI): domain Eukaryota; kingdom Metazoa; phylum Chordata; class Aves; order Galliformes; family Odontophoridae; genus Cyrtonyx; species Cyrtonyx montezumae. The sequence goes on along the minus strand of NW_027072034.1, from coordinate 46,578,816 downwards.
CTATTTAGTAAATTAGCTTTCCTCCTCAGATCGTTGCCGCTGTTTTGTTCCTAGGCCCATCTCCCTTTTCCCCTTCCCCTTTCCCCCTTCCCCTTTCCTGGGGCGTGGGTCCGTGGGTCCCCCGCACCAATCGTCACGGAACCAGGCCAAACCTGCCTGTAAACCGTTGACTTTTTTGGCATCAAAATCCTGATGGAAAACAATTTCAAGTATTGTGTCCAGTTTCTTAAATCTTGCCAATCTTCTCAAAATGTCTGGCTCTCACTGAAAGTCTGGCTGACAGCTGTGCTTACAAGTCAAAAGTCTTGCTGAACATCCTGGACCTTGACATGGAGAAAATACAAATTCACAGAAAAAAACGTGCTCTTCTCTATCAAGATCCTTGGGGTTTTCATAAAGTATAATATTATCTCATGTTTGTTTAAAATCTGGTGGGTTTATATTTGCTGGCTGTAGATTAGGATTCTCTAAAGATATCTGGAACCCAAAATGTTTAGTTTGCTAACATATTTACTGTGTATACAGAGATTTTTGAAAACTTTTATATATTTTTTTAAAGTAACTTGCATTTTCAATTAGTGTAGGCACAAACTCATAACAGATAGGATGGAGTTCACAATTGGCATTTACTGGAAAACATTGATTTGAGAACCATTTGCCGTACCTTGAATGTATTTCTTACTTTGGTTGTCATATAGCCTACCTGCATAGACGCTAAGAATAAACAAAGTTGAGAAGAGTCAGCTATTGATCTATAACACTTGGAGGAAAAACGTGATTGAACTAAGGAGTCTATAAAAATGCCAGCAAACTGACCAAGGAAAGATTTTAAATTATCTAGATACTGACTGAATGAACAGCAATAAAATATGTTCTTCAGATGAGTGCAGACTCTTTCAGAACAACCATTTGAGCTGCCAACACTACAAAGGTACATACATTAGAAGAGAAGTTAGCGAAAATATACCAAAAATGAAGTAGTATAATAAGTAACTGAAAGACAAGTTCATATAATGAATAAGTAAAATGAGCAATGGTAAATGAAGCACATGACTGAGTAACTGGAGTAGGTTATAGAGTTACTGATCTTGAGTTAAGGCTGCTATAACACCCTTAATTCTTTCCAATGACTTGCACTGGGTAATTCAGAAAGCAAGTATGCTAGGAAGCACTTCTAGCTCTGCAGAACACAGAATATGATGGTATCGAACCATGCCCCCACTTTAAGACAGAGACACAGTATTTCTGCTGCTGTATGTGGTGTCTCCAACACAGAATGTATGTACTTCTCTAACCACTCTCTCTCTCATTGCTCTTTATCATTCCATAATAAAGAAATAAAATGTGATATATGCTTGGAAATGTAGATATTCAAAAGAAGTAGAAGAAACAGTGAGATCTTCTCTTAATCTAGGATATTAGCATTCAGCCAAGATGAGTTTGCTTTTCTTGGCAAAAAATGTAGCATTAATTTTGAGGAAACTGAAAACAATTTAAGAGAGAATTTCATGGTGATGTAAGTGGGAAGCAAAATTACTTTAATCAACTTCCTAGAAAAACTGTTCTTTAAGGACAGTTGGTGTCTAAATGCATAGAGAATAATTGTAATAATTGTCAAGGCACAGTAGGAAGACAATGCTTGAAGGTTACAGAAGCCTTTAAAGCACCAAAGTGCTTCAGTACCGAAATATGCTGAAACCATTTCTATGATAACATACAGAAAAGCACTGCACAGTTCATCTTGCTTGAATATCAACATTGTATATAAAATTGGAGCATTACATAGCCCCAGAGCCTGTCCAAGTTTCATTTCTTTAGAAATCATATTGCAAATAAGCTGAGTTGGGGTGCAGAGGGTCAGAAAGAGGGCTAGCCCATTCTTAAATCTGTGCACTCCTAGTTGCCTGAACAGAGCTGCAATATGTACTGCTACCTGTCTCATGCATTATTTGGAGGAAAGATGGGCGGGATGGGTTTGCCAGCATGCAGAGGAACAGTATGGTATCTGGGATTGAATGTAGCAACTTGTGTTGACTGCAACAGCTGTATTACAATTACTATATTATAATACAGAAGAAGCCTGATTCCCTGTGTGCTTCAATCCCTAAGCAAAATAGCACTTGGATGATTACTTTAGAACATTAAATATATGTGGTATGCCTCATTCTTCAGATCTTATCCGGTCAAGAAAGGATATCATTCAGACTTATCATAGAAGCTCTATCAACTAGTCATTAATTTCCCATGTTTGCAGCAATATAGCTACCTGTGATTCAGAGCTTTGCACTAAAATGACATGGGTCTAGAGCCTAACACCTCAGAAAAAGAATTTTTTAAAAATTTGCTGCAGGTTTTCCTTCTATAAACCCTGTCATCTACAATCACTGCAAGTGCTGAAGGTTTTTTGACTCATGCTGCTTGCTGGGCAGTACTGAAAAACTGAGTCTTACAGGAAATAAGTCATCACTAGGAAGTCATTACTGTTTTTTTTCATTGTCACTTCCATACTTTTTGGTCAGGGGGAACATCATCTTAGTGGACAGTACAAAAGAATGTTAAAGCAGTCAATACACAAACAAGATCATCTGTGATGAATTTATTGACAGCACTGTACTGAAAGAATTTGCCTAGATGCAATTTAATTTTTAAGCTAAATTTGAATCTGGTTGTGGAGGATAAAGTAAAGTTTAGAACAATAAAGTAATAGCCCCAGCATTGGCATTGGCTTTGGCACTGATTCAAAACAAACATTTTGTTTTAGCAAATCAGCATCTTTCTTTGCTTCATCTTCAGCAATAATCTACTGTTCAGTCTTGCTGTCTTTGAAGTCAATGGGAAATTCATCCATCAGCCTCTGTGGAAACAAGACTGCAGCTTCTATTTCTGGCATGCTAACCACATCAAGGTGTTTCTGAGACCAAGCATGAATGAAATAATTCTGAAGGTTTTATTGGCTTATATGAAAAATAAACTACATTTCTTTTCTCCCAAAGCTTTCTGCTTTAATTGTCTCCCATATAAACAAACTGTAGAAAAGTGAGCATGCCTGAAACAGTCCAAGATATTACTTTTACCCTAATTGTATACACTTCATCATATTAACTTTGCTGTTGAATTTCATTAATCTTTTTTCTGTTACTGCTTTTGTGCTCAAAATTTGATAGTCCTGTTTCATTGTGGTTTCTTTTTTCCACGTAGCATAGTGAGGCCCCATGTTTTGGTTGGAATTTAGTAAACAACAGAACGTTAACATTTGAATGTGAAACAAAACTATTTTTGGTCCTTTCATTGTTGTGTGTCTTGCATAATTGTCTTATTCCTAGAAAGCACTAAACAGTTCATCCAGCTTTTCCAGGAGAATCTTCATAGCATCATACCCACTAACAACTGCTTAAATATTGTAATTATTTGCTCCTTATACAAATACTATTGTCCATAAAATGTATGTGTCAGACAAGAAAGTGTAGCTTTTTCCGGGGTACATAAAATGAATATGCATTTTTCATCCCATTCTGACTTTTGGTGGTAAAACAAAGAAGTAGGACTTGGTGATAAAGTACAAAATGATCAGAGATAGCTAAAATAATTTAATTACTTTTTTCTTTTTTTTTCCCTGAGGAATTCACCACCAGCATAAAAAAAAGTCATATACTATTATGTTCTAATGATTCATAACATCATTTACAAGTAGAACTTCTCTCATTATACATTTTTCATCTTTCAGAGACCCAAAATACCTGATAGTCATGGTTGTTGAGTTCACATGACAAATGATCTAGTATGCATTTTCCAAATCTATCTCACATTTTACATACAGAAAGTTGCCAGCATACACACAAATGGAGTAACTATTTTTAAGTGAACTTCAAATATATTTTTCCAAATTTAGATCACTGCCTCTGAAGGTTCAGGGCCAGCAAATTAGTTTCATGCTCAAGCTGCCTTGCAGACTACCAAGAGAACCAAATCAACACTACTACAGAGAACCAAATAACTAAATTATATAAATCACCATGGTTCTTCTGACTTTACAGAATATCATTTAATCTTTACGCATAATCTCTATAACACCGGTTTAAAGCAATAATTTAATTTTATATTCATTCAGCTCCCCTTCCCTTCCCAACTGTGAGGATCCATAGGAATATTTGAGACAGTTGATGCCACTGACAGGCTCAAGGACCATTTTGAACTAGTTTTAGCAAAAAGGGAGACAAAAAATACTATGAGGTTGTTCCAAAACCCACTGGAATCTGTGGGAACCTTTTCACCAATATTAGGTCTGATCAAAGCATATCTGTTTTAGAAACCATGGGGCTTGAACATCTGGAGTTAAAGATATTCTGTATCTATATTAGTGGTGCTTCCTACTGATGGTGAAATGCTTTTTATTATCTCAATTGATTAAAGCATAAAATGTAATTTGTAAATTAATTATTGTAAGTTTTTATTGAAATAGTAGGGATTTTTTTCTTTTTCTTCTTTTTAAGATAAGATTTCAGATTTAAGCTCTTCTTTCTCCAAGATACAGTGTTTATCGGCATATGATTAATATTTTTTCCTCAGCTTTTAATCAAATAAGCACAGAGTTGAGCATTTAATAATTCCATCTTTGGCTCATTGGAGCTTTAATTTGTTGCCTCCTACTCCTGAAGTTTTAAGTGGCTCCTCATCTGGTCAATGAACAGCTTATTAATTAGTAACCACATTGCTGTACGGGATCTAATAGTATTCAAAACTTTTATCTAATATTTTCCAAAATATGAGCACACTATCAAACTGATTATCTTTATAGGATTTATTTCTTTAGGTAGTGCTAATTAAACTGAGCTCTTTTGGACAAGATATTGCTATATGTAAAGCCTTTTAGCCAAAACATTCCTACTTCATAGTTGAATATATTTACCAACAAGATGCTCTCTGTTGTGCATGCTACAATTGATGATAGTTGTATGTACAAACAGCTCTTCTTTTGGCATGGCTCAGCTGAGAAAATTTTAGTTTGATATTATAGAGCACCAAGTCTTGGAATTTGTTTAAATAAAGATAAGGACAACATGAAGTGTGTCTGGCATGCCAATCTTTTTAAAAGCTGTTCTGCAGAGAAAAATGCCGTTGAATATTCAAAATACACTTTCAAAAAAGCATCTGCTTGAAAGTTATGCATTAAATCCTAGTTTTTAGCACTCTCCATTGAATATTCTACTTGTTATTCAGGAAGCCTGAAAGGGATTTCAGGGTTAGGAGCTTGGTTGACAGACCCATCTCCATTCCATTTGATTTGAAGTGTGTTCCCACTACTTCATTCAGTGTTATGATAATTTACACATAACTTCATCTTAATGAAACATGTCCATATATTCATAGAAAGGAGGAAATATATCCTCTATGGAAAAGAGGGAATTTCAGCAGAATGAGACATTCTACTTCGCAATATGGTGCTTACCAGGACAGTCCTGTGAAGATGAACAATTTAGGATTCAGCTGAACATCAGTAACAGGTGGATAAAATGTGCTTATCTTGGTAATGACTACGAATGAGACAATGCTCAAAACAATATAGTTTTTTTTTTCCAGAATGATCTAGAAACCTTGCTAATGATAAGAAACCAATTTCACATGTTCCTGAGGAGCAAGCAATTCTGTAAAAAATGCCATAGATTCCTCTCACTGCAGAGTCGCATTTCTCATATTATGGAAGACTGTGTATACCTATGTACTCTATATGCACATATGCACATATATATACATGAATATACATATCTGTCTGTGTGCTGTTCTCTACCTAGGAAAGTATCAGAAACAGAGACTTTCCTGGTGTGGAAAGCCTGTGGTGCATCAAGGCATAGCATTTCTGGTCTACTTGCAAAGTTCCCAGAATCATGTCATGATTCATTTGTCTGAAAGTATTATTCCTGCTGAGACTTCTGAAACCTATGGAGCTGGAGGTAGGCTTCTGTCCAGCCAGCCTTAATCTCTTTTACCATTTGCAAACACTATGTAAGCATTCAGGTTGTCTTTTCTTATTCTATGTGTATTGCCATTACTCTTCATTCTTTGCATCACAATAGCTTTTGGTTGTTTACAAGAAAAAGGTTGAAAGTTTATCCTGTGTACATTTGCCTTTTATTGCTATTCATCCTCCCTTCTCAAAGATTTTGCATTTAAAAACCTCAATTATATGCTGCATTATACACATAAAATGCCTACTCTTCAAAAGTACCTCTACTATCTTAAAAATGCTGCAGAGGCTTTGGCCAACTGATAGTGATGTTCCCCACATATTTTCCCTCACCAAAGTGTCAACTATTCCTCACATGTTTTGTGTTGCAAAGCTCTGGCATGAAATCTTAATAATTTTATTTATTTAGAGAAGTGAAGAAAGGTCTTTGGAAAGTCATGAAACTTTGAAATGGGATATCTTTCTTAAAGAAAGAATGGATAGTTTTTCCTTCAAAGTAGTTGGGAACATTAATAAAATGTATTATACTTTCTATAGAAATAAAGAATTACAGAAGTGAATCTTCAATGCTACTTTGTATTGCAGTAGTACCTAAGAGTTATTTAACAATTTTGAAATAAGAGTATGTACAGTTATTTGGGGGAAATATTCCTAAATTTAATTATTTTCAAAATCACTATTATTTAACAATGCGTACTGTATGGGTAAACATGAGATTTCTTATAAAAAGGACATACTGTCCCAAACCATATTATCCAATATCTATTAGATTCTACAATAATAATAATTGCATCTGAGCCCACAAAATGAAAAATATTGAAAGAATTTCATCTTGCTGGCCTAAATACATAGACACATTTAATCTCATCTTCCATGGTAGCTTCCAGTGATACTTTCACTCATTGGTAGAGTTTCTCCCATTTCCTTAGTATTTATTTGGGCAACGAGAAAGATCAGCGTCCATAACACAGTGCATTGTTTTGATGATTTTCCAGCAGTTTTTTTCAGTTTGTTAATAGCATAGCAAGGAACCTCTTCCATCATTCTTTTTATCTTCATGTGGACAGTTCCCTGTGTAACTTGTGGTTTGCCTTATGCCTTCCTGTGCACAGCTAGTAAGGCATGACATAGTCTTTATTAAAAGCTCAGAGAATGTGTCCAAACACTGCTAACAAACCACAAGGTCTTCCACATTTAAGTGCTTTAATAATGTCCCTAAGGTAGGGGAATCTGACCCCTAAAATCTATCTCTGCTGAAGCTTTTCTTTCCAATCTATTGGATCTTACCATATAAATTAAGACTCCTTTCATCAGGAGAATGAAAATCAAGAAAATATAATGGCTTTTTCTTTCCATTTTAATCACAAAGATGATAGTGAATTCCTACTTGTGTGAATAGCAGAAATCTTTGATGTGATGTGTACTTGCAGCCGAAGGACAAGGAGACCACTAACGATATATTTCCTATATTTGAGTATGCTAATAGCTGTCTTCAGCTACAGTGTATTTCTAATATTAAAGAGAGAAGAAAATCAAATTGAGCATTCACATTTATAACACACTTTTTCCTATGGGGTTCTGTGCATACTTCCTTTGAAGTATTTTCCACTCTTCTGATAGATTCTTCAGTACATTTTGATGTGATAGGGGAACTGACAGGATTCTCAGAGTTTAAAGGTTTAATACCTGTCCAAAAGACCAGAGAAGCCTGCAGGAGTCTTTCCATTGCCTTCCACAGGGTCTAAATTTGTTCCTTAATAAACTTCCCTTGTGAATCCTGGGATTTGATTACCTCCTGATAATAGGTACATTTGGTTCTTCTTTTCATTTCTCTCTTACACTCTGTCAGCTAGACTTTCTGGCAGCCATGTCCGTGTTTTTTCTTGTTTTACTCTTTGAAAAAGCTGCGGTGTTGGAAACCCAAATCTCTCAATTCCATACAAAAAAAATCATCCTGCTTTCATTTCTGAAGCACAAGCATACAAATGAACCCACATTTGGAAAGCAATGGTTAAAAGTTGCTGCAGAGGTGAGAACATGCAGAACTAGTGAAGTAAATATATTTGTACTAAATTACTGGTGTGAGTCAACAGGTTTGATAGTCAAGGAAAAATAAAAAAGCATGCTAGAAACTTATTAAATGTAGCCCAGGGAAACATTTGGTCAAGACTCCATCATAAGCAGTTTTCCAGGATGGGCTAAGGTCTGGAGGGCAACAGGTGATCTTACAGGTGCATCCAGGATGCATTTGAAACCCTTTTCTTCCTGAACATCTCCATTTGTTCTCCACATTCCTGCCTCTCCTCTGCCTACCTGCCCAGGAGCTTCTCAGCACTGACTGAAAAGCCTGCTGAGCACCCAGATGTCTTTAGTGGCTACATGTGTGAAGAGATTATGTGGAAATGATTTAGAAGAAATTCTGGACTCCATGTCATTGAGAAGAAACAAAACAAAAATGACTCGTGTCACTGTGTAAATGCAGTGAGTTTGGTGCATTTGTGTTTGTGTGTGTAGACATTTATTTATGTAGGCAGCTATGGTCTTCTTTTTTTTTCATAGAAAGTTCTGGGTATGTGATTTTCTTTCCATTATTCTTGAGAAAATGCTCATTAAGTAGGAAAGATATTCAGTCATCTTAACAAATTCATGGATTTTATTTTCAGCCAGAAAATATTCTGTCCTCTCTCAAATGTCATCTGAAATTTCCATAACACTTATTCTTCTGATTATTAGGTAAGAGAAATGAGAGAAGTTTTCTATGTTTCTGATTATATAATGTTTTACTTCTGGATCATAGCATAGAATCATAGGATCATAGAATGGCTTATGTTCGAAGGTCCAAGATGACTGGAACCTATGGGAAGGTAATTTTTTTGTCTTACAGAAAATAATCCTAAAAATTATTTGCTATTTCTCACACTTTGTACATTTGAGCTTATAGTAACCAAGCCAGAGAAAAATATCACTAAATTATTCTAAAATTATACTCTATTTCCAGTTTTAATGTGATTTCTGACATATCCAGAGTGTATAGTATTATGGCAATAAAGGATTGATAGGCATCCATTTGGTGTGATCTATCTGCAGCTTTCTACTTTTGGTAACATGCTGTCCTAAACTTACTCATATAAAACTTTCAGACCACTTTGTTACTATATTACTCTTATATTAGTCATGATGATAAATGAGTAGACCATCAGTGCCTGTGGTAGGGAAAAGAGACATATAGGACAAAAGTATGAGGCAGTTCAGCTGTTTTTGAAATCAATGGAAACAACAGTAACTATCAACTCATACTTGAAATCCATGACAGACTGCAGTCAAATTTTAAAGATGGGGAAACTGTGCTGGACATTGTTTTATTAGGGAGGCACATGGCTGGTAGGATAAAAGCAAAAGAGCCCTGAGTAGGTACTAGTCCATTAATAAAAACTAGAGCTGAGCATAAAGTGTGCTCACTAGGAGTGCGTAAAAACCCTATGACATTATCTCCGAAGGTCCTCCTTTAGCCATGGCACAAGTGCAGGATCAAGACAGAGAACAATGGAGTCTGTCTGCCACATCCACCCCACCAGTTAATTGCTGCACAGCACTGTAACTATTTTACCATCTATTTTCCTCATCTGTAACAAGTGCTGGCTGGCTCGGGCAATGCTTTAAAATCTGCAGCTAAAAACTGCTGGCCTTTATCTGCAATAAAGAAGAGAATTAGAGAAAACATGGGAAAACCTTTCTCTTCAGCATAAGAGGCTGTATAGCTTTGTGAAGGGAAGTTATGCTGCACAAAGCTGTCAGAGCTCTTTGGAGAAATCAGTGATTGTGAGGGGTATAATCTTGTCAAGATAAATCCCTGTATTTTCAGAAAGCCTTTGGTAAGATTCCTCACTACAGGCTCTTAAGGGGCCAATTTGACATTGATCAGTTATTGATAAGAATGAAGAGAAGGATTGCACTAATGACCAGTGTTACAACTCTTAAGCTCTTGTACGGGATCCTACAGAAATGTGTGGTAAGATCAATGCTTTGTAATTTATTCATCAGAGATACTATATCATGGGCAGCTAGTGAAGAGATGAATGATTGATGGTTATAAAATTCTGCAGGATCATAAAAACTTAAGATGATTGTGAAGAATGAAAGCAAGACTTCATTGGTGAGCATTTAAATCGTAAAAATCTGTGTAGGTAATTATGTTATACCTGAGAAAAATGATTTGACAGAATTATGAACTCTAAATAATTACAACTCCATAGAGAGATGGGGAAATCACTGATGTCAGCTCAGTGAACATGTCAGTTTGGTAGTCAGCAGGGCTCAGGACTGAAATAGAACGGTAGGAAACAGGAACCAGGGGGAAAAAGATAGGAAGGATTTCCATGTGTGCCTCAAGTGGTATCTATATCTTCAAGCCAGGTGCAAGTAGAAATAGTACTTCCATTTCCTGAGAGGTGGATAATCATCCTTTCCTGGACAAGATGTCATTCTGTGTATTTACAAGATTGAAATGTTTCCCTAAAGGAATCAAGTGATTGTTCCACATGGAGAGAAAGGACAGAACTAACAGGCTATATAGGAAGGAGGAGGCTGAAGCATCTATATATGCTGTGTGAGCAATAAGGTGAAAAAAAAATACTTATGAAGATTTCTCACAGTACAAGAAGTGGTATCTTCAGGTCACAGGTTAAAAACACATCAAAAGTTTCCATTCTGTGCAAATTCCCCAAGGTGCCTAATTACACATTCCCATGGACCTGTAGGGGCCAAAATGAATATCCATCACTGAATATTAAGAGTACTGGTTTGAATATGTCCTCCACTTCTGAAATCCTGAAGACACTCCTTGCAACAGTCCAAATCACTCTTTACATGCCCATCCTCATACAGTTTTGTCACATATCAGATACCAGTCCCTTCCAGGAGATCATTTGGCCAAAGCTGCAACAGATTCTGTTTTGCACAAAAACTCAATTGATAGCCTTCAGCTGTTTTATTGCTTGGTTTTGTTTGTTTTTGTTTTTGTTTTGTTTTGTTTTGTTTTGTTTTGTTTTGTTTCTAGAAAGACAACCAAACCCTGTAGCTGGGTTAACTACAAGTCTGTTACCAAGATCTTAGGAAACAGGTAAGCTTTTTGTACAAGATTTTGTCAATATATCCTGAACACAGTTGCACTTCATGTTCCAAACTGTCTAAAATATCACACTATTTTGTTCAGACACTGCTGATCCAGTAAGAAGACAGCAAAGCTGTTGGTGTGCAAACAAGCTCAAACACAGTGTTGATTCAACTCCAGAACACAACCTGCTCTGGTGAGCACTGCCCAAGTCCAAGGGCTTCACAAAAAAGGACCCTGCCTGGAACTCATCCCCATATTTATTTTTCAGTGTTGGGTTTCAGAGTGCAGACAGATTTTGCCTTTTGGGAGAAACATTGCTTAACAATTTCAATTTCAAAGATAAATAGAACATTGTTAGCATTTCAAAATTAATCCTGTTCAGAAAGTATCATGAGAATGGAAAATGTCTTTGACTACAGCAATAGCAATATAATCAGAAACTAGACAGACAAACTGTTTTTTTTATTGTGACTAGGCTTGCAGATTGTCTCCACATTAGCCAAATGATTGTGAAATAAACTACAGAGTAAGATACCTTATGGACGAATTTCACTATGAATATAAATCCTCAAATATGGATGTTTCACCCTTAGCTAAACTACTGAATGAAGGAAGAATCTGCAGTCAATATATTTGGATAGTTTCATTATTCTATTTCTTCACCTTCTCCCAAACTCTAACTTCTAGTAACCTCTGTTAAATTCAGTGATGCAGAAGGCATACAAACTGATTTTAAATTTGGGTTTTTTCATGGACTGTGGCCATTTCTTGAGTTGTCTTTTTCATTGCACAATAAGATTAATCATCTTGACCAGGTCAGACTACTTGTATGTGGCCAGAGACATGTAAAAAGCAAAGGTGAATAATTCACATGAGTTTCTTGAAGACAGGGAGCTGAGTTTATGGAGCTAGAGAAGTAGAGACTTGCATTTTATGGAACATTTAAAAGCCTTTCTTTCCAGTAAAACCCTTTACAGAATACCATAATAAGAAAAGTAAAGAAACAGACACTGTTTTAGTGCAAGCTGGGGTCAGATTAAAATGTAATTGTTGTCATCTCACACTCCCATAAGGTAATAATAAATGGCATATAGTGTACAAAATGTCAGCTTTATAAAAGCAACATCCAACCACATCTGACTCCCTCAAGGAAAAGGTTACAGGCAGAAGGCTCATTGTAACAACAACAGCAACAAGAACAACAATAGCAAAAAAGAAAAAAAAAAAACCCACACGTAAACAACGCGCTGTTTTTTCAGGGAAAAAAGGTTAAAAAAAATGCAATGGGCTCAAATTAACCAATGTGAGCAAAAAAGTGGCAAGGAACTTTGTTTAATCCAGAAGAGTCAGAAGAGTTAAAACAAAGTTCATGATTATAATGTCTGTCACAAAGCTTTTGCCACCTCATATAAATCAGGTCAGCTATACAGGCACACCATCATACGTGTGTTGTAGAGCAGCTCATGCTCCATGCTGAAAGAGTCTTACAGTATAGAGCTTTGATAGTATCTGCATTTGATTTAGTTATCCTGAGCGGAACTCTTCAAGGAAAAACACACGACACAGGTTCTCCACCATTACCTTATGTGTTAACGTATCATCTCTTCTTTTTTAACCTCACAGTTCAGCTTTCAAAACAGGCTAAATCCCTACCAGTTCCACCTAGTAAACCCTTCTGTCACACCTCCCCCGAGCCATAGGCAGTGAGTGCAGTCAACTATCACACAAATAAAATCCTCATTGGTAAGTATGCCTTTCAAGCATGCAAGCATATCTTTCACAGTAAAAAGTAATTGCTTTTCCCAGCCATGAAACATTCAGGAACAAGAAACAATTAGTGTGTATCATCAAAATGTATCCTTTCTAAAACGAAAATATCATCAAGAGCAAAATCCTTGAGAGACGTAAGATAGACTAATGGCACAGACTGCAGAGAAGGTAAGACTAAATCTTCCCAGTCTTCGTAAAGAATATGTATACAAGCTGGGATTTTTGTAGCTGTGAGTTTCATAAATGAACTATGTTTTTGAATGACTAGTTTCTGGGTATCCAGCATTAGTCAACTAGAAGAGGTCTGATTTTGAGAACACAAATGCTTTTATGCACCTTTACTATTGATTTTTCCCTCTGTCCCTGTCTCTGCAAGTATTAGATGAGTCTACACATATTGCTATAGCTATCAAAATATTATTACAGGTTTTTTTTTTAAATCCTAAAATGTAAATTAAATCTAAAAGCTCTCAGTTGCACTGTACATATTAGTCATCTTTGTCCTCCATCTTATCATATATTTCATACATGTCCTTTGAAACTCAAATATGTTAGAAGATAAAAATAAGCTGGTACTGAATACCAAGGGAAGTACAATAATCCAAATTTATCACTTCAGCTTGCAAACAAAGGCACTGCATTTTCTATTAGACAAATGTACCAGGTTTTGCACTGTGACATGACAGCCTTGGTCTGCTGAGGAGTTAGGTTTCTCTTTTGCCCAAGTGAGGAGTGTTCATTCCACATGGTACTGTGGTGGTTTCCTTGCAGAAACAGAGACAGGATGATGAAGGGCAGGATGTAAGTGAAAACCACACGTTCAGAATGGAGAAGTTGTCTATTCATTTTCTGTATCAGACTGAAAGACTTAAATAGGAAAAGGTAAATCAGGCCCCTCATTTTAAAATATCTTCTTTCATAAATTTCATACTTTTTCGTATTGATCTGGTTTGCAAATTTCAAAAAGGGTTTTGATATTCTCACAGCATGCACCTTAGTTTCAACAGCTCATAGTAAATAGTATCACCAATGAGTTTTCCAATATCCAATCTATATATTCCTTTTCATTCTGATTTTAACTGTAACTGACAAATTCTGAGTTTCTTAATAATTTTATTGTCTCTGTAAAAAGACAAGCGAGAGAAAACCTAATAAGATATTTATTCACCTTCTTCCTTTTGACTGAAATGCCTTTTCAATTTCAATTTCAATTTCAATTTACATCTTAGAGAAAGACTGTAGTTTTAGTCACAGCACTAGATTTGTACATGAAAAGGAGTTTGTACAAGAAGACTTTCTCAGTGAGATCACTGGTTTCAGAGTTCTAAACATCCTTTAGAAATTTTATTTGAATTATATAAATACATGTAAAGAATGTATGATGATGCTTTTGTGATCTGTTGGTTAGTTCATGACCGAAGCTGCTTTCAGTGAAAGCCAAATTCTTAAAAGAAACGCAGAATGTTTCCACCTTCTTGATTTCCCCTCCCTTCCCTTCTCCTCAAAAAGCATAAAGATTAGTAGAAATACCTCATTAAAATCTCCAAAGTAGATTGTCAGTAAATCAAACAACATCAACTCTTTCAGAAAGAATATTTTCAGAGTTTTATTTTGTAAAATGGTCTTTCTTCAGCATTCCTGAGCAACCAATTTATTGGAACAGGTCTGGAGAGCAGGAACTAAGCTGTTCACCTCTTCCACTGTGTTACCTCTCCCAACTGGGACTGCCCAGGGCCATCACAGTTTCATCCAGCCATTCCCACCTGCTGCTCCACCACCATCACGGCATTTGTGTTATTCCAAACCATCAGCTCCCCAGTGCAGTGACTTTACTGCATGGGTTCCTGATTCAACTGCCTCTAGGTAGACACAACCTTATTTTTCTTGGTTTCTCCAAGCGATTAACATTAACTTGTCATAGCCCTGCCAGCCCCTGTATCTTATCAGTTCATATAACTACACAAAAATACCCACTTCCAATCCTAGTGAGCAGCTTGTGGAAGAGATTACTGACAAGACTATGGTCCCTTTTTTCTGTTTACGTATAAAACTAAGATTCAGTTTTATCATTCATATGCATTTATTTTACTTTTTCCTGAATTGGGTTTATATGAAGATATGGTAATAGGCAAACAATATGTTCTTTGTTTTGTTGTTGCAAGGATAGCCATCTCATAAATTTTTTTATTTACTAAGAAAAAACATGATTTGGAACTTGAGAAAATTAGTGTTGTGAAAAGTATACAAATTTGGATATTCAGTCTCTGAACTCTTTCATTTATGTATTAAGGTGATAATATTTTCCAGGTGTTCTTTACACTAAAATGAAATTAAGAGGTTTCACATGTCAGCAAAATACTGATAGGCAACAAAGCATGTTTTGATATTTTCTCTAAAATATTATATTTTATTGAAAATAAATAAATGATGCTTCTCATCTAAACAGTAGGAAAGCAGAGTTCTGACCAAAGCCAAGAGCTTTCTTTGCGCTTTCAATGTTCTTTCCCCAGATCCCTAACAAAGATCAGGCAAAATATGTTTGAACACAGATTCATTGTTGCAACATGCATTTGTTCTGCATTCTCACACCAAGTACTTCTTGCAGTATTTCTCAGCTGTTAGTTTCATCAATTTTTCCCAGCTGAGGCTGGGCTTTGGTGACTGACAATCACCTCATTCCAACCCAATGTCTGTCTGCAGCCAGTGGGGAAAAAAGTGCAGAATATAATTTGTCTTTTTCTTTCACAGTTTCCTCTGCTAGTTTATTATCATTTCTATTTTTATGTAAAAAAGTATAGTTGGCATCATTGGGCATTATTTTCTCACTTGTGGTTCATTAACTAGTGACAGCCTATGTAACAGAAAAAGAAATATAACAGACAAAGAATTCCCATGTGGTTGCCTACTTGCCAACAGACAGAAAGTGATCTTATCTCCTACTATCAACACTTCCTGTTTTATCTGTAAGTATAAAACATTTTGGCACCCTTCCAATGTCCAATCAAATGACAAGCTTTCCTTTAAGAAAGGAAGCTCTTTGTTAGGAAAGATTGAGAAACACCAACCTAGAAGCAAATCAGAATTGTAAACCCTATGGCAGTAGATGATTCACAAGTACAGTTACAAATGGTAGTCCTGAGAACAAAAAGTTTGGTATCCAAATTTAATCACCTATTTTCCCCGTCACTTAGCATCCTTGAACATGACCGTCTGCCTGTGCTTTCTCTTCTGTCACAATGCAGATGATAAATTGCATTATTACTCCATTTTTTCTAGAGACTATTAAAGGAATCAAAGCGTAAACTTTGCAATTCGTCAAAACCTTAAGTAGCAGTAGTTACAGTGGAAGAGGAGGGCATGAGTATCAATATGCTTTGCACTTGTGTAAGCATTTTAATGTACCGTGAAAATTAGCTTGTAAGATTTTATGTTGCCCGCCAAGGTGTTGCAGCTCCAGAATGAAAACCAAGAGTAGGCTAAATGTAGCACCATTAAACATTTTTCTAGTGCTGCAACTACCTTACCTTTACACGGTGCAAGAGGTGGGTTGAGACATAATAAATTTGAATTAAGCCTGACAATTCTAGTGGTCATGTCCCTCTCACCTTAGCTCTCGACTTAAAGAAATCTTAATTTGTTTAATAAGACCTTGGAAAAGCCTTACCTGTGATCAAAACTTATTTCCTTCAAAAGCCTTAAATTCAAGAGGCATTCAATTAAGGAAATTTATACCTTACGTTTAAAACCCTCTTCTCTTGCTTTGGTATTTCATCCTGTCACTCCGGTCCCTGTGAAGCTGTATAAATGTATATTAAACTGAGAAAAGAAAAACATGATGTATTCTCTTCCCCAGTGGAGGAAATCTTCTGAAGATTTAGCTTTATCTCTTCAAGGGAAACTCAGACACCACTCAGCCATTGATTAGCAGAAACAGTCCATGGCCCTATGACATATGCCTTGTCTCAGAAGGACTTTGCCAGATGATTTTCTGAACTCTGTTTAATGAAATGCTGTCACGCTCCATTATAAAGGAGGGAGATGAGGTTCTTAGATTATGTGTATACCCGGCATGAGATTAAGAAGCAACGGTTCAAATGTTGGTCTGACCAGTTTATTACCAGTATTGACCAGGGAGATGGGGAAGGCGAACACTGTTAGGGTGATGGGGAAGGGAAGGCGAGCGATAGGAAAGATAGGAAAGAAGCAAGGGTTTGTACAACGCGGGGAAAGTCACCAGCCAGGATCCCAGGGGCGGTCCGGTTGCAAGCGGCTCCGACGGTCCGAGGCAGAAGAGCAGGGGCGGCAGAAGCGGGGAGAACAGCAGCAGCGACGGGCAGCCCTGAGCAGCAAGCAGCTGTCCTGGAGAAGCGGCACCGGGTCAGCACGGGAGAAGTAGTAAGGGGTCAACCCTGGGAGGAGCAGCAGCGAACAGTGATCAGCTCGTGAGGGTTCAGATGGTAGAACACCTCGAAGGAGCGGCGAGGTCCAGGAGAAAGATTGTTAAGGTTCATTTAGTTCTGTGTCCATGTGTAGAAGACTTATTTTGTTTTTTGTCCCCTGGACAGTGTATACATAAAGGCATAAAAAAGTGTGGACACAGGCAGGGAAAGGATTAACTATCTCCAGACCCAATACTGGAAACTTTGTTTATTTAGTTTGGATGCTGTGGCACCTAATTACTGATAGAGTACAGAGTCCAATACAAAAGTATTAGAAAAAATATGCAAATATTTCTGCTGGTTAAAGCCCTTTAAAGTGCATGTGAGCACATATTTATGAATTCAGAACAATCTGGTATTTGTTAAAGGATTTTTTTGTCTTGTTTACTTTTTCCTACTGATGAAAAGGCACGTTATGACTGTACATAAACTGTTACCTGTGCAAATTTTAAATAAAAACATTTGCTGGTGTTAAGTGCTTTCTCATCTTCAAATATTGGATTAATGAGCAAATTACATTATAATACGGTAAAATCATTGAAAGGATTAATTTAGCACTTGTTTCAGTTTTGGGATCAATTAAGACTGAGCTATAGTGGGAGCAGCACTGAAATTTATCCAGTACATACTGGAACTGCATGAGAGGCTAGAGGAGCAGTTGCAGAAATATGGTTTTCCAAGAAAGTGATGAACTAGAATGTGGAAAGCTGGAAGCCTTGTCAGCACATCAGATTTCCCCTTTTGTAGGCTGCAATGTTAGCAGTGCTAGCAGTGATAGCACCACCCATATTCCCTTTAAAAATGAGCCATGATGACTCCAAAAGTTGCATATATGCTGAGGGAAAAAAAAAAAAAAAAAAAAGCTTCGAAAGCCTGTGCTGGGTTTTCTAGATGATTACTTTTCTAAAGTGCATGTACAATCACCAGAAGATAATAGTCATTCTGGTGGCAGAATTTGTTTCTCTTAATTAAAATCTTCCAGCAAAATAGATGTGTCTGAGAGTCAGGATCTACATGAGTGAGCAGCAGTTGTTAGTTAATGGTATTTTCACAGCAATATGTGCTACATATAGCTTTCAGTCAGGAGGTGATTTCCACTTCTGGACGCAACACTTGGAAATCTGATGGCATTTTAGGTATTTTTGCTGGCAGAGGTCTATAGCTACGTTATCAAATGGTCACTCACTTCTGTGTTAGTCAGTGTTGTCAAATACATAAGCTCTTTCTCTAAACTACTACACTTAGAATGTAGTCTTTTGCATTTAAAAACAACTTCACTGCTTTCTGATAGAGACACTTTCCACCTTCCAGAAATTTCTCTAAAAGACATAACTGTTAATGTGTATGGAATATTTATAATCCCCTTAAAGGGAACACTCCCTCAGTGAATTTTCCTTACACATTTCTCTTCCTTTTTTTTTTTTTTTAAGTAGCTCTATTAAATCAGTGTCTGATTAGGATATTCCTTGGCACTTTTATTTCACAGTTCAATACACTGAGCAGTTGGGTTTGACTAACTAGTATTAACTAGAAAGCAAAATATTCAATGTCACTTGCCCTAGAAGTGACATTGTGATTTCCTTTCTGAGACCATCAGCTCAAATTCCCATCCCATGCAGCCTTTCTGCAGAACAGGTCTGCAGTTAACTTCAGTTAACTTCACCAGGACTGAGAAGCAGGATACTATGACTGAAGTAGATGTTGCTCTCAATTCCTTCTTCAGCCATGTTGCACTTCACTAAAATTAATCATGAAAGACTACTACCTGCAAAATTGTTTTTAAAAAATGATGAAACAACAGATCAGCAACTTTCAGTGTGTAAAATGTACAAGGGATTAAAATGCACTTTATAATAACTAGATGTAAGAGGATTGAAGTTTCTAGGTCAAGCAAGCCTGGACAGTACATAATTTGTAATTTTCATCTTTAAGTAAGTAACAATTTACATTACTAGCCTGACTGTAATTGTTACTGAGACAAAAGTCTTGAAAATAGACCCTGAGAATAATCACTTTTTTTAATCAAGCAAGTTATAAAATGAAAATAGGGTTGGTCATACACTACATACTTTTGTCATTAAATGGAACTGAAGTAGCAGTGCTGATAAATCTGAAATAAAATACTTCTTTTTAACAATAACAAATTTGCTAGGTCAGTGGGGTAAAGGCCTCTGTTTGATATCCAGATATGCTCCAAAATAAACTTGGGGTCTATAGCTTTCTAGGCATTGAGATTCTGATCCTTGAAGAACTGATCAAAAGACAAAGTAAGCAGATGAATCCAGCTTTTCCTTAGAAATGTATTGATCCAAGTGAACAGGAGCAAAAATGGAGGCCATAACACTGACAGAATAAAGGCTACTTGTCTAAATATTGAAGACCCTAAAAACTCATCTCCCATCACAGAGAACTGTCACATTCCTGATCTTCTCTGTGAATGCTGCAGACACACCATTCCTTTTTGCTTTTTCCCTTTCCCCCTTGCCGTTTCCCCAGTCGTGGGGAACCAGGCCAAACCAGCCCATAAACCACTGACAATGAATTAAGATGTTCTGTCCTCTGCCAGCTTGTACAACTCACTTAATTTGACCAAGCAATAGTGTTGTGCATCTCTCATTTAAGTTAGCAGAGAAATCAAGACAAAGTTCTGGACATTCAAGCAGAACACACCACACCACATACCATATGAGGAGCACAGAGAAACTGACCTTCATCTAGGCACACTTCTGACAATTTCCATTTTCAGCACTGAGCTGTCAATACATATTATTAAACTAGTGTACTCCATGGCATAAGTATTCCAGAAAAACATCTCCCAGTCCTCCAGAAGTGTAGTCGGCACTACTACTTAAAGATATGATACAGTAGTTGGCATTTTTATGTGAATACATGAGTTATTGACAACAAAATCAGGCTTGTGCAGACCAAATCCCTTGCATGGGACCTTGTGTAGTCAGACACATGGCTTAGCCATGCTTTGATGTTTTTTTTTGTCTCAAGTTGCACTGGGGAAGATTCAAGATGAATGTTAGGAACAACTCAGAAAAAGTAGGGACGTGTGCTGCCTCCCTTAGGCACAGGTCAGGCACATTTCTAGGAAACTTCCTAGACTGATTTGCCCTTCTGATTATTACCCATTACTGTTAGTTCAGACTGGCAGTGATGAAGTCACTGAGAAAAGATTGAAGACTATCAAGGCTACCCTACCAAGACAGGCTGAGAGAGCGGGGCTTGTTCAGCCTGGAGAAAAGAGGGCTGCTGGGTGACATAATTACAGCCTTTCATTACCCAAAGGGAGCCTATAAACAGGAGGTGAGTCAACTCTTCAAAAGAGTAGATAACAGCAGGACAAGGGGAAATTATTTTAAGTTGAGGGAGGGAAGATTTAGGTAGGATGTCAGAGGGAAGTTCTGTATGGTGAGAAAGGTGAGGTGCTGGAACGGGCTGCCCAGAGAGGTTGTGGATGCCCCGTCCCTTGGAGGTATTCAAGGCCAGATTGGATGGGGCCTTGGGCAACCTGATCTAGTAGTAAATGGGGAGGTTGGTGTCCCTGCCTGTAGCAGAGGGGTTGGAGATTCATGATTCTTGAGGTCCCTTCCAACCCAGGCCATTATGTGATTCTGTGATTCTGTGCAACTTGAGACTATTTTCCTTTCATCCTATTGTTAGATACCTTGGAAAGATGCTGAAAGAAAAGACTGTGGGCTGCCCTGTGCTAGACACAGCCGCTTGTAGCTGGCTCTGCAGTGGATTGAGAGGTGATCTTTCTGCATTTAGCTCAACCCATGAGCTTTTTCACCTTATTTTCTGTGTCTGTCCCCTGAGGAGGGAGGAGTGGGACAGCAGATGAGTGGGTGCCTGGCAGCTGGCCAGGATAGCCCATCCCATTCTTGTATCAGAAATGACTGTGAGAATAATGGTGTAAAGAAAATTAACTAAAATACTCTGGCATTTGACTTCTCTTCCTTCCCCAGAGCCCACTCCTATCCCATTTGCAGCTCTCAAGAAGGACCTTTCCTGTCAGTATTTTATTTTCAGCTCTGGAAAGTTGACAGCAGTTGTATAGATGTGGTATAAATCTCTACCATCATGGCAAGTCTCAAAGCCATATCATCTGACCAGCAGATGAATATTATCCTGTCAATCCCTAGCTGGCAGTCTTGTTGCTGCATCACTAGTAATTCTAAGATCACTTAGTGCATGCCAACACTTCTGCAAACAGTTATTTTCTGAATTGGAAAGGAAGGGAGAGTAATTTGTTTTTTACTTTTAAAGGATGAGCTCAAAGGATGGAGAAAACCAACAAACTCTTGAGTGATGTCACAAATGAATTCCGATGGGAGTATGTATGACAGCTGACTAAAATAGCAAGAAATAAACCATTCAGACTGCGGTTCCTCAGCTGCCAATACTCAAGATCAACCATCTAGGCAGACCAGACTGTGGACTACTAGATACATTGCAGAAATTATCATGTAACAATGTCTATGAGCACTTCAGGTCACTGAAATGGTAGCAGATGTGTGATACAAGCAATCAATCATTCAAATACCCTCCAGCGCCTTCTGCTTTGTTTGCCATGTATTAGGCAAACATCATTGTTACGATAGCCTGCTAAAGCAGAGGAATATCAAACTGGTTAAAATCCATCCTTGGAACTGATTTGATAGGTATGGACAGCGTTTAATGTGCCTGCCTTCCTAACAAACTGAACACATGGGATGCTGCAGCATTTCTTCAGATGGAGCCTGTAGGAGAGTGTCAGTAACAATCCCCAGCAAGCAAAATATTTTCTGCTGTGGGATGCATGAGAACCACATCTTTCTGTGCACTCACCAACTGACCAGTAGGACAATAACAACTACTCAGTTCTGAGGCAGTGACACTTTGCTGTGATCCCATTTCATCTCTATAGCTGAAGAGTTTATTTTAATATTCCCTCCTATATTCAGCATAAAATTGAAACCAAGATACTAGATTCTAAAATGGGATGTCTAAAATAATTCTGTTTACTTCTTGCCAGACACTCTAATAACTGTCTTAATTTTCTGAAGCACTGAACACCTATCAGCTCAAATGAAGGAAGTAGCATCTGCTTTGTAGTTAAAACACCACTAAATGTTTTGAAAAGGAGGTCTCTGGAAATGTCTGACTATAAGCTTAGCATATGTCTCCAGATATATATATATTTTAGCTCTGCAAGTTCGTACTTTTTAATGGTGATATTTCTGGATGTGTTGGATAGAGATGTAGTTAACTGAGAAGGCTATATGCCTGGCAAAAAAAAAAACACACAAAAAAAAGGGAAAAAATCTTAAACTCCTAAGCTGTTATAAATCTTAAACTCTATAAACTGTTATATGAGACAACTGACTACATTAGGCAGTTACTACCTCCAATAATATTCCAGGGACTCTAGTATATTAACAAAACCTGTTATCTGGTAGAAATATATGTTTTATTTGCAGAAATTTCCTCAGCAATTACAATTTAAAAACAAATTATTTTCCTCTTCAGTGATTAAAAAGCAGCACTAATTGTACAAAACATACATTTTAGCTATAATTATTTGAATATTGCACCAGTCTTACTCCTGACTCATCCAGTAATTCCTGTCTCTTGGAAATAGGCTGCAAACACATATATGTGTCTGGAAATCTAGGCAGACTGAATCTGTTGAAGACTGAGACTTCAACAGACCACGAGAGTCTTTATGCTGAGGTGAGATCTTAGGGCCTAGTGAACATAGAGTGAATAATTTTGTAACAGAAATAAGGATTAAAGTTGCTATGGAAACACTAGTCTAATTTTTCAGAGTTTCGAAGTGTCAAAGTGAGGGCACCTGAAGGCATGAAGGAAAGGGTTTGTACAAATTCACCGTTCAAAAAAAAAAAAAGAATAACTGAGAACAGTTTCCAACTTGGGGGCAATTATTTAGCGTGTTGGACTATATAAGTGAAACCTATGGAAAGAATAAGTCTCACCATATTTAGCCAAGTGCACAAGCGTAATTACAGTGCAACTGTGATCCCATACTGTACCCACTGTGGAAAGTTGTCATGCCAGAGACATCCGGCTGCTGCCAAACTGCTGTCATATAATAAGGGACAATGCAAGAGAGCAATACAACTGAAGCGTAGACAGATTTTGTCTGTCCTGGTCTCTTTCTCCTCTTCTGTAGAAGAAAACAGGTTGTTCTGCATTAGGGAAACCTTTCTGATGGTTGTAGAGATGGAGTGGCTTCTTGAATGTCCAACAGGGTATAGAGGCTCCATTATCTCCATCTCTTATTGCAACACTGCTACAATTTTCCTCTTGTGCAGACTGTTTAGTAGCTAATGTTTTGAGATGTGAGCAGGTGAGAAACTGCAACCTTTCCTTCAGAAGGGACACTTCTTCCTCACCTCATTAATAAGTTCTGAGAACGTTATCTCTTTGCAGTGTCATATTAGCATGAAAGTCACCACTGGAAGAGACAAGTATATGTGGGAGTGTTAGTTCATACACTTTCTCTAAACTTCATCTCAAAAACTTCCTTTCCTTAGGCATCCACTGTTCCATATCAGTAAGCCAGACTCTTCTCTCCTTCCTAGGCAGAACAAAGAATCCAATGTAGAGGGATCATGGACTGCTTCAGTCTGGTGCCTCCAGCTCTAAACCACCTGCTCACCCCTCTCAGACACAGGTGAGAGCAGGGCCACAGAGATAGCTGGTGTTCACAAATTCCCTGTGAATTCTTAAGCAATGGAGCCTGAAAATTAGATAAAATCATCCTGACTCTGGGCTTCTTGCTTATTTTAAATCCAAAAGAATCTGATTTATCAGTCATGTTTCCATACAAAGTCTGTGAGAGGCAAAGGTTATATACTGATCACACTAGGATATCTATTTAGGACTGAGATAGTTACTTTTATCCTTATGGATAAGTCTTCAAGTCTGCTTTCCTTTTATCAGAGTAATGCCCTCTGCTTCCCTCAGATATCTTCTTTACATGAAATACAGATTTTTTCTGTTATATATAAGAATTATTTCCTTTCTTCTTTCAGCTGGCATCTATAGCAGCTAGCAAAATATCATATATAAATTGTAAAACGTCTTTTCTCCACTTTAACTTCATTTTTAAAAGTTGTGTATCTGTTTTAATTAAATAATAATAATAATTTTAGGTTGCATATGTACAAGGTTTAGCTTTCCCTTTCCACCTGCCCTGGAACCTCCATCTCCAACTGCTTGGGTTGCAATGACAAAAGAAAGCAGAAAGCCTTTCCAGGTGATGAGTGTAAGCTTGTAAATTAAAAGCCCTCACCTATGAACAGCATTCATCACTTGGGCTTTAAAACAGCCAACAAATAGAAGTTTAATTTAGCAAAAGTCCCACTTTGCCCAGTCAATGGAAAATATAGGCCAAGAAAATCTCTTGACCATATTCACAGACAAGTTGATTTAGGTCTTTTTTGTAGTATGTGACATATTTCTTGCAATATCAGTTCTTCCTTGAAGGTACGGCTCCTAGAGACCCCTGGTCTGCAGGAATCTCACTCTTTTAAGTAGGTTCCTAATGTGCAGATTTCTGGGGGAAAGGTGAAAGATATAAACCAACTCAGTTCTGTAGTTTTAGAAAAAGAAATGAACCTTGTTTTTGTTTTATTCCAATTTTAACTATACAGTAACCTTGCTATGAATCCACATGGAGTAAATCCCTGTCCCGATAAGCCCAGCTGTAAGTGAATAGCTATAAATAAACAAATAGACACTGAAACTGCTGGGCCAAAGGAGGCCAAGCAGGAATTTTACCTACCTCCCTTAGTGCCACTATTTTATAGAGCTGCCAGAGGGACTGCCAGCTGTATGTGTGACCAGACACACAATTTTTCAACATTCAAGATAGGAGAAGTGCTTGTATCATAACAATAGGGTAGTTCAGGGACAGCATTAACAGCACTACAGACAAAACAGATCTTTGAAAATGATCCTTATTTAAACATTTCGCAACTTCAGTGCTGTTAGAATTGTAGCAGGTCAGAATTTACTTTCTCCATTACATTTAGCTACAGAATTTACTTAACTGCTTCCAGTGGAATTTTTCCATCAAAGACATAAATGACGAGAAAAAACGTTTTGTGCAGGCTTATAGAAATTCCTACCAGGCATAATGAATTCAGCAGCAATATTTATTTTTCTATTTAAAGAAGAAGAGTTACTAGGAAGTATCCTTCTCCTCCTTATTATATCCTTTCCATGTGAAACAAAGGCACAGTTTCCCTCACTGAACTGCAGGATTCATAGATGACCTCTGCTCTATCGGTGACTGTGAGTGTGGAAGTACATACATCTGCTTGTCTCGGTAACTTTGAACTTCCATGAAGAAATGCATTTCCATCAAAGCTGTACATGCATCAAATGGAGAAATAAGTTCTTTTCCTCTGGAGTTTTAATTTGGGTAAAGGAAGAGTCTTGAGACAAGGAATTCTGCATTTTCTAGTGTTCTTTTTTCTTCAGAATAAACAAAAAAAAAACCTCAGCAAGACTCACTGTAAGGACCAATAGTCAGAAACACCACACCTTATCCTTTCTGCTGCCCTGCCTTCAGCCCTCCTCTCCATGACCCGCAGCACTGAGAAGCCTCTCCACAAATTTTTTGACTTCTCAAATACCCATGTCCCATCCTCCTGTGCTTGACTTTTTGCTAGGAAACAACAACTTTAGCCTCCTCCCTGTCCCCACATAAACCTGCCTTTGGCAGTGCCCATTAAGAACTGAAACAATTCCTGCAGGCAATGGGACTTACTCCTCTACGCAAGGCACTGTGCTTACCATCCAAGTCAAGTGCCCAATGAAATTTGTAATTACTGTTGGAATTGCAAAGACTTCACTGGGGCAAAAGAGCAATGATTTTAAAATTCAGCTGATGCCTTTTTGCTGATGCCTTACTGTAGATATTCGTATCTGATTAGCTGTCCATTAGCATTAATGTCTACTTTGTCATTAGTGCTGCAAAACATAGGCTCTCTTTGAGCTGAATATCCTTGTTTCTGATTATGTTTGCTCAGACATATTAGAATTCCTGTTGCAAAACTGAATTTCATTTTGTTACATTCTAGAAGGACCATCTAATCTCTGATCTCTCTGCTGCAGCATTTTGATATGATGACAGTCCTTTGCAGCCATTTTTGACTTATTACCTTCTGGGAATTTAATTACCATGCTATTTACCACTACCCTCCCTTGAAATGGCTGGAAGAATCAAAACACACAGAAGAAATGAGTATTTTTGTTTGCCTATCTCAGTGACCACAGAGGGCTTCATTGGACCATACGTTATATTCAGCAGTGACAGTTACACAGTGAAAAATGATGGTGGGGGTGGCTTGGGGTAACAGCATCACAGTGCTGAGCTGAGATCCATCCAGTACCTCATGCTGGGGCTGTAATAGCTGTTGGAAGAGAGAATCTGTGAGCACTGGTAGGCAGTTTGCTCTCTCGTAGAGCATGTTGTCCTCCTCATCCATGTTGTCTTAGATTTCATTTAATTAATTAGGTATCAATAAGGAATATGTTTGCTTGAGTAAGGGTTATTTGACCCTTGCCTACATAATCAATGTGAATCATGAGAATTATATTTAATTGTATTATTTTCAGGAGGAGAAACACAAGACATAACCCTAACACATGTGCTTCTTATGTTTTCTGATGGACTTTGCATACAGTATAAGTATTCTGTAATAGTCAGTGTACCAGTGAAAAAGAAAAGTGCACATGAGACAGAAGTTTGGAAATTGAGCTTTTCAAAGAGAAATGCATTTTTGTATTGAAAAACAAAACAGAAAAGAGTAGGGCTTCAAGGGAAAAGAGAGGCAGCATGCTTATGACCTAGTTACAATGCAGTACCTTTCTTTTCTGCTAAGTGCATTGATTTCTTGGTCACACTCTTATAATGTAAATAGGGCAGTTGAAGATAAACTTCCTCTTCTTAGTTACAAGCAGGTTTTAAAAAAGTAAAAAAATAAAAATAAAAATTGATAGTACATGTAATTCACATCAAGTCAAACCATGAGGTTTTTTTTGTTTGTTTGGGTTTTCACCACCCATCCCAAAAGAAGATCTTGTGTGTCTCCAACTTTAATAGAATATGAGGATGCTGAATTCAGGGAAGTAATTTTCATGGATTGCAGCTTTCTTTTATGCATCAAAATCCTTCTTTTCTTTTTTTCTTTTTTTTTTTTTTTTAAGCATATAAACGTGGGAACTCTAGCATTTCTTATGTCTGGAAGGCAAAGGATTCTTAGCTGCTGTTGACACATTCATATACAAAGCAGTAACCTGCAGGAAGATGGCTCCTTTGTGAAATTCAGCTTTATCAAAGCAGACAGCTGTCAGCTTCTTACCCACAGTACACATGAGAAGTTATGCCCCAACCCCCTTATGTTGTACCAGGGATTATCT
Source organism: Cyrtonyx montezumae (assembly GCF_038088225.1). Taxonomy (NCBI): domain Eukaryota; kingdom Metazoa; phylum Chordata; class Aves; order Galliformes; family Odontophoridae; genus Cyrtonyx; species Cyrtonyx montezumae. The sequence goes on along the minus strand of NW_027072034.1, from coordinate 46,551,089 downwards.
CAGAGTTTCTGGGTGCTCTCAGTCCTTTCCTCCCACAGAGCAGACACATGAGGGGCAGCTGGCAAAGCACCCTTTCAAACTTTTAAGGTATGTCCACATCTTTTCAAGGTGGGGACCATCCTCTGTTCTGGTCCAAAATGTCCCTCTCTACCTTCAGCTTCACAGCTCGTAAGTTGTGCCTCAGAGACCTGTGTGCCATGAAGTGTGTGGGAGCAAGGGCCCACCAAAACTCTTGGGATGGAGATCAGCCACCAGCCCACCTCATAGGTTTTTGCAGGCAGAGCACATCAGCTGTGGTTCTTCAGCTCTAACTCTAAGAGGACATAGAATAAGGTCAGAGGTGACCATGCCAGCCCTGCTGCACATGTCCCAGCACTTGTCTTCTTGAGCACAGTGCAGATACTTGGTGTAAGTGACGGCTAGAGTCTAAGTCATGGCTGGACCACAGATGGTTCATTGTAACCTCTGCAGGGCTGCATTACAACCCCAGTAAACCCCAAGCTGTCTGAAATATGGCTATAAGGCTATGAGAGATCAAGCACTAGGCTGTCTCATGACAAAATCATGACATTAAATGGTGAAATAGGCAGCTATTGAAAAAGGTACAGGGTGAACCTTAGACTGAAAGGTAGAATTCTAGCTTTCATGGTCACAATAGACCCCATAGGTTCTATATTTCTATCCTTTCCAGACTAAAGGAACTTGAGATTTTGGTATGGGAGAAAAAGAAAGTAGCATGTTTTATTCTATTTTTTTCCTCCTTTCTGCCTACCCCTCAGTGACACCACTGGGGTGTAATTGAATTATTCATAAATCACTTTCCACTGTGTAGCCTGAAAGTGGCCACACTTAACAAGTCAGACTTCCCCTCAAGCTGTCTGTAGTTTCTGCTTGTCTTCCCCCATGGACACTGAGGACAGAAAGAAGGCAACCTCCTGCTGCTTAGGATCCACAGGCATAATTCAAACACCACAATTGCAATCTGCACTGGGCAGTGGCTTGATAAAATGGGGGAGAGCCATGAGACAGCAATTTCACTTCCTCTGCGCTTTGCTGCTTCTTCTGCACATGATATTTAAAGAGCATTATGGGATTCTGTGCACTTAATAACAGCTTCTGCAGAAGGATTTGGTTGCTGAATACAAATAAGTAGCTATGTGATTAGGTTTCATGCATTTTTGGTACATTTTATTACATTTTCCATTACATTTTTTTAAAGGAGAGAATTCAAACAGGGTGGAAATGCTTTCTCAGCCAACAGCCTTATTGCCAACCTTCTATCACGCAAACTTCCAGAATAATGCCTGTCCTTCAAGATGTGTGGTTGATTTTTAAATTGCAAAGAACTATTTTTCATAAGAGTGATATTTGAGGAATCCTGCCACCATCATCTCAGATTATCTCAGCTTGAAAAGTCAGATGCCTAGGCAAATACTGGCTACTCAGATGTTGGTAGCATTTAATTTCTGCTTACAGCTGGAAGGAGAAAACTGTCACTCTTTACCTCCCTGCACCATTCCCTTACCTGACAGCTTCTCTCCCTCTAAACTGCCTGCCTTCTCCACTCCTCTCCGCTCAGTCTCCCAGTCTCACTTTTTCTCCATCAAACACATGGAGACTTTTCTTACCTTGCCCTCACCATTTCCATTTCATCCTGCTGTGTTCTCAGCAGACTCCATTTAATGTCCCACTCTGTTTTGTCTTGCTCCATAAGTCTCTACACTCTAAGTCTCTGCATCTTTGTTCACCTTTCTCCTTTCTGTCTTATCCCTATCTACAACATACCTTCTAACCCAATTGCCTTTTTGCTGCCACCCCCATGCTCTTGTCTCACTGCCTTCCACTTCTCTTCTGGATATTTCGTGGATTGAGGAAAACATTATCATGACAGTGTAATTGCCTAGGGAGTAAACATACATTTCTATTGCAGAGGATCTGCCCTTGTAACACACATTCTACATCTCAGGCGTGGTTGCTTCATATCCATCAGCACATCTGGAACTAAATTTAAAATATATGCTCAGTAATGGGGCCAAAATGTTGCCGTGGTGAAATAACAAGAGGAAGGATCAAGAATAAGACATTGCAAAATGAGACTTTGACAGCGAAAAATGTCCCACATCGAATTAAAAATTCAAACTACCCCAGTAGTATGTCTCCCATTTTGACCAAAACAAATGAGTTTTTGTTCCTATGCTATCAGATTATCTTCAGCATTTGAGACTAGGATGATCCAGAAAGGGAGCACCTGCTGTTTTTTCTTGTTTTTGTTGTTGTTTGTTTTTTTCTTTTCTGATTTACTGAGCTTTGTATCTTTGGGATGGTAGGTTTTACACCTACCTCATATTTAGCTCTCCTTACAGCTTGCCTATGAAGGGCATGCAGCTGTATCCAGCCCCAATTGCTCTTCATATCTGTTGGGACTGTGACTGAAAGGCACAAACTTACTGAAGGGCAAAAACTACAGGCAGGAAAGCTTTGGCTGTTCATTGACAAAACCTCTATAGCATTGGAGTCTGTGAAGAGAACCAAGAGATTGCTGGGGGAACCCAGAGAGCCTCTACTGTGGGGAGGGGTTGAGAAGAGGTTGAAATAACATCTCTCAGAATTGGCATCTGTAGAAAATCCTGCCCCAAAACAGAGAATATTCTGAATGACATCCTGCAGCCCTGACATGCCTATTTTCTAAGAATCTGCTCGTAGGCTTTCTTGTAGGCATTTCTTTGAAATGTCAAGTAGTTTATTTCTACTTATCTTTGCATAACTCTCCACTCCTTTTAAAAGCATATGTATTACAATGTTACTGTGTATGTTTTCAGAAATGCTCAGATTTAGTTGCCAAATACTGACTTATAACTTAAAATTTCTTGTTTAAGCATCTGGATTATTTCTATTTTACACCTAACTAAACATTTTCTATTATCCCTCTCACAAGGTTGAATTACATGTAGAATCTCAAAATTGCATTCATTTCACTATAACTTCTATAAATTTTTAATGTTCTGGTCAACTTATCTGCCTGATAACTTAATTGCTCCTTCACTCTTACCAACAAGCTGCAGCGGACTGCAGCTTCTGACTGATCCCTGACCTCTTTTCTTTCTAATTCCTTCCATTTAAAGTGGGTTGTTTTTCATGAAATTTTGTATTATATGCAAATGAACATTGCCATTTTTTAATATATTTTCCTTCTAATAATGTCTAACAACTTCTTTTTCTTCTAGCAGGTTATCAGAGTTTTTCAGCTCTTGTTCAAAAGCTATTCCAATACTTCTTCAGCACAAGCCCTATTAAATTGTCAATATATGCAGCATAAAAATATGTAACCCACATGTCTGAGAGACACTTTTCCTTTGCATTCTGGTGTATGACATTTCAGGTACTCCACCCCATCTTGTATGTTAGTATCTGAAGCAGCCACTCTGATACATGTGGAAAAATGAAACTGAGTCACAATCAGTACTCAAGAAAACAACTGCATGGCCTGCATGGCACAATGTCACCTACCTTCAGAGTTTACATGTCTGAACACAAGTACACTCTTAAACAGTCCATTCATGAAGTCCTTTTAGAGAAGAAGATGATATAAAAGAGCCAGAAGATTTTTGTAAAGGCAAACAATTTCAAACTGATTTAACTTTCCTCCCTGAAGGAGTTCTCAAGCAAGACACAAGTGCAGTATTGAAGTTATTCAGCTTTTTTACAGTCTTGCACAACATTTTCTTAAGAACCTTGGAAAACACAGTCTTGATAGTATTTTTAAATGGATCCAGGACTAGCTGAAAAGCCTTACAGAAGGAGTAGTTATGGATGTTTCAATGTGGGAAGGCATTTCCAGTGAGGTCTGTCCTGATTATGATTCTATGAAATATTGTCTGTGATGCCTTACATGATATTATAGGCTGTATGCTTATGAAATCTGAACTTACTCCCAAGTTGACAGGGGTTGAAAGCATCTCAAAGGACAAGATAAGAATTCAAAGTAGTCTTGATAAATTGAAAAAACTGAAATCAATAAGATGAAATTCAGCAAAGACAAGTGCAAAGTGGTACACTTAGCAAGGAGAAATCAAATGCACAAATACAAAATGAGGAATAACCGGGTGAAGCAGCATCTCTGCCAGAAGATGCCCTGGGGGCATTGTGTACTGTGAGTTGAATATGAATTAATAATAGGATCCTGCCTTAAAAAGGCTGATGACATTCCCATATGTATTAATATAAGTTATTACAGGATGCATTTTTTTTCATTTACTTGGTATTGGCTAAGTCACTGCATTCCACTCTGGACAACAGATTTAGTGGAAGAGAAAATCAGTCCAGAAGAAAGAGGAGAATCGTAGAATGTTATCTATATAAACCAAGACTGAAAAGATATTTTGTGAGAACAAAGACTATTTTCAAATTTATTAAAAAGTCAAAATTAAATGATTAAATCAATTGAAGAGGATAAGAAAAGGTGCTGTTGGCTTAATTTGCAGAAAGAGACAATCAAAGATGAGATTAATAGAAGTGAATTAAGATGATAGTTAAGAACTGTATTGTGCAATCTCTTCATTGTGGCACATGATATTGTAGGAAACTTTTAACTCTGACTGGAGAATTATCTTCTAGTGCTGGCCTAGGTATACCTAGGAAAATTAATTGAGTCTGTTGTTCCTCAGCACTCTCTGACTTCACACTGTAAAACTTCAACTCCAATTTCAGTTCTTCAGCAGTTATCTATCTCAACTACTAATTTTAACAACAACAACAAAAACTTGGAGATAAGGGGTGAACTGAAAGTTCTCTCTTTAAAATTGTCTTGATAAAATGCTGACACAAGGGTCAGTTACTTCTTGGGCATACATCGTAGTGTTGGACAAATACAGAATAAAGTCACAACCTGCTAGATCTACAATTTGAGAGAAAATGAATACAGGTAGGTGGAGGTGCAGAAGAACTTCAGAATAAAATGTTAATCAGCATAGGCAGTGGTACAAGCACAGGAGTAGTATATTTATTGTCAAGTTTTGTAGGTGTTGCAGCCAAAATAAAAAAGTACCTTTACAGAGCAGACTTTACCTAACACTAGGATAGGGGAGGGGGGGGGAATGAAATTTTTGTTTGAAAAGGTAAAAGGCAAGCAACCTAGAGTGGTAGCTGGGCCCAACAGAAGAATGTGAATTAATTTAGATGTTGAGAAGTGATTGGTTACAGGAAGAGACCTTGAGAAAAGTGTGAATGCCTGTACAATAGAGGGTTAATGCATCTAAAAACAGACAAGGATACTATAGTTAAGGTGCCAGGTTGGGAATACCATATATACAGCAGCATTCTAGATGGATGAGAGGTAGAAAGGTTGCCTTTTCTGAAGATGTGAGTTGACATCTTAGATCTTGAACAAGCATTTCAGTTGTATGGATGGATAAGAAGAGCTGTAACTCTGACACATTTTGTGGAAGATACTTTCACAGTCGTGATGTGTGAGCTGAAAGATAATTTAGGTAATACTCATGTAAAAAGTAAGTAAGAGTAGTAAGAGTAAAAAGTAGTCAGAGTGCTAAGAAATTGGCTTTTAAAATACTAAGCTTGTATTGGAAGTGCAAGACAGATCTGGGGCAGAGAACTAAATTTCTAGGTCATTTGCCCTTGCTTCTAAAACACACTACCATTTCTGCCCATCCACAATCAAGATAATTCTTCACCTGCAGGAACTTTTCTGAAGACAGAAAGTGTAGAGAGATCTCCACATAATATCCAGAGAAAAGATAAAACAATCACCTAGAAGAACTAAGATGTAGTAACAAAAACAGGAGAGGAAAGATTCAAAGAAGCCAGTAGAAATCAAGAGGAATATCACAAGGAATCTGACAAATGAAGTTAGCTATTACTGAGTACAATTTCTCAGGGTCAAGTAGATAATCCACTTCCTAGAAACTGAAGCTATAATCTCTCTGGCAGCTTGTTCCAGCATCTCACTACACTCTCAGAGAAAAACTTCCCCTGGACATCTAATCTAAATCCCCTTTCCCTTAGTTTAAAACTATTCCTCCTTGCCCTATCACTATCTACCCATGCAAAAAGTTGATTTCCCTTCTTTTAAATACCATAATTCTACAGTGAGGTGTCCCCAGAGTCCTCTCCAGACTGAACAAGACCAGCTCCCTTAGTCTCTCTTCATAGAAGAGGTGCTCCAGGTGCTTCTGATCATCCTTGTGGCCTCCCCTGGCTCTACGCCAACAGCTCTGCATCTTTTCTGAGCTGGAGGTCCCAGATCTGGACAAAGCATTCCAGATGGGACACCATGAGGGCAGAGCACAGTGGGACTATCACCTCCCTCAACCTTCTGACCACTCCTCTTTTGATGCAGCCCAGGATACTGTTGGCTTTCTGTGCTGCAGCACGCACTGCTGGCTCATGTTAAGTTTTTCAGCTACTATGATCCTTCTCTGCAGGGTTGCTCTTGGTGAGTTCTTCTCCTGGTCTGTATACATACCCAAGATTGCCCTGACCCAAATGCAGCACCTTACACTTGGTTTTCTTGGATCTCTTTAGGTCCACATGTTTATTTTTTTACTCACCTGAATTATTTTAGGAATATTGCTTATTGTTTGCTGATGGAAAGACTAGTGATTATTAGCCTGCACTGATGATACAATGCCAGGAGGAGTGGCTGACTCATCAGAAGGCTGTGCTATCATTCAACAAGACCTAGACAGCCTGGAGAGTTGGGCAGGGAAGAACTTGATGAGGTTTTACAAGAGCAAGGACAGAGTCTTGTACCTGGGGAGGAATAACAGCATGCATCAGTACAGGTTAGGGAATGATTTGCTGAAGATGAGCTCTGTGGAGAAGGAGCTGGAGGTCCTGGTGAACAACAGGTTGGCCATGAGACAACAGAGTGCCCTTGTAGCCAAGAAGGCCAATGTGATCATGATGTGCATTAAAAAGAGTGTGGTCAGCAGATTGAGGGATGTGATCCTCTGCCTCTATTCTGCCCTGGTGAGGCCACATTTAGACTACTGTCTCGAGTTCTGGGCTCCCCAGTTCAAAAATGTCAGGGATGTCCTACAAGGAGTCTAGTGGTGGGCGACAAAGGTGACTAAGGGCCTGGACCATCTCCAATATGAGGAAAGGCTAAGTAACCTGGATCTGTTCAGCCTAGGGAAAAGAAGACAGAGAGGGAATCTGATAAATGTTTTTAAATATCTAAAGTGTGGTGGAAGGCGAATGGACGAGGCCAGACTCTTCTCAGTAGTGTATAGTGATAGGACAAGGAGTAAAGTCCTAAAATTTGAACAGAGGAAGTTCTGCCCTAACGTGTGGAAGAACCTCTTTACAGTAAGGGTGGTGGAGCATTGGAACAGGCTGTTCAGAGAGGTTGTGGAGCCTCCTGTGGAGATATTCAAGACTCATCTGGACCCTTACATGTGTGACCTATTGTAGGGTACCTGCTTTGGCAGAGGAGCTGGACTCAATTATTTTTTGAGGTCACTTCCAACCTCTGCTATTCTGTGATTCTGTGATACATACTATGAAATAAAACTGATTTTACAGATTGTGCAATGAAGATGTACAGCATGTAGCATTTTAGCCTCTCAGGGGGACCCAGAATTCTTCTGTAAGACAGCTGTTCTCTTTTCATAATTAATAGACTTATTATTTCTGATCTTCTTATCTGATATTTTTTTATTGAAAATCTACTTTTTTTTTTTTAATTTCTCTGCATATTCCCTAGCTGTGAATAATGAAAAAATTAAGAGTGTGACTGCGGTATGAGGACACAGAGCAGGAAGAAGAGCTGAGTCATGGTAAGCGTGTGGTCTTCTCCCTCTGTCGTGCTTCTCACACGGGCTCCCCGCATCACCAGCACTGGCTCTGCTCCACAGACAGGAAGGCAGCATAGCAGCTGCCTACATGCAGACACAAATCTTACAAGGTTCAAGGTCTCTCCTTTTTACCCAGGGAGATTATTTCTGTTTGCAGAGTTCCTTGTATGCTCTAAAAAAAGTCGAATATGTTCTTGCCATCTGCATTAAAATGCAGCTCTGAATTTTATAAATTGATGTCCAAATCATGAAATAAGATGACAGTTGGAAAGGGAACCAAGAACTGCTTGTTCCAGCTTGAGAGTCTCTTTTCTAGGTGTAGTTTTCTCAATTTCATTACTTATCATTTGAAGATTATAAAATATCTTTTCATGACCCTTCTGTAATGTCTGTTGCACTGAATTTAAAAATTGAGATTGCAAATATAGAATAAGCAAAAAGAAAGAGACTCAATTTCAGCTCCAGTGAAATTTCTTTATTTCTTCTCCCTTCCTGCTACTTTTATACATCAGTCTATCTCCAGTCACATCTGAGATCTATATCTGCAGCCATGGCAGAATTGGCCCAGACACTGAGGGTGACAAATTGTTTAGAAACAATGGACAAGCAGTTAAAAAAGCTCATTACCGTTTCTTTGTTTGTAGCTGTAGAGGATTTGTGTTCCCTTCATGAACAAACTGCATAGAAATATACCTAATAAATATTCAGGAAATACCAGCTAATATCAGTGAATATTTGTAGCATTTCAGAAGTTTCAGAGTAAACTGAAAACAAAATCCCTTATGTTCTTGGTCCTGGAAAAACACCATCATAGTTTCAAACACTGCATTAGACTACCTACCTCTCTGTATTTGGTGCTAGTTATACTTTAAGGATCCCCTCTGTATTTGGTGCTAGTTATACTTTAAGGATCCCCTCAGCTTTCTACCAGCTCATCTTTCACAGAATCATAGAATCACAGGAGTTGGAAGGGACATCAAGGGATTGAGTGAAATCTCCCTGATAAAGCAGGTACAATAGGTCACACAGATAGATGTCCAGACCAGTCCTGAATATCTCCACAGGAGATTCCACGACCTCTCTGGGCAGCCTGTTTTAGTGCTCCTCCACCCTTACTGTAAATAAGTTCTTCCGCACATTTAGAACAGAACTTTCTCTGTGCAAGTTTTAGGCCATTACTCCTTGTCTTATCACTACACACCACTGAGAAGAGCTTGGCCTCATCCATTTGTTCCCCAACTCCCGTTAGATATTCATAAGCATCAATCAGATCAGTCTCAGGAGAAATATACACAATCCCGTCTTTTTTTCTGGGCTAATGCCGCATTCCCAGGAAGCAAACAAATGCAGACCTCAGATGCATCATGGTAGGCAATGCAGCAGCCCTGTCAGAGATGCCCCTTGCCACCTGTGGACTTGCTTGTCTAGGTGACTCTGGCCAGTTCTCATAGTGTTTTTCTTGTTTCTCACCATATAGATACATTCAAGGTGGAAACAGGAACAACCTACATTAAAAGATAGGTGAGAAACAGAAGAAGCCTGAGGCAGATCCATCATGATAAGACCAGAACTTCATACAGAACACCTGCAACCATAAATACCTTTCTGCATCCAGATCAGAAGGGAGAAGTCTGGCAGATGTGGGCACAGGGCATATCTCCCTGCAGAAACCTGGAGGGTGACACAGCCCCAGCTGTAGCCTTTTACACCTCACCCCGCTGCTTCCTGCTGCTGAGCACTGCCAGCAGCCTCAATACCAGCATGACAGTGCACATCTTCCAAGTGGTTTTGCATTCTTGACCTCAGATAGGAGCAAGACAGAATCTGAAAAATGTGAACAAAATAAGGTGCCATTCATTAATCACAGTGCTAGTTTACCAAGAAAACTGTCATCAGTAACCTAAGGTAGGAGAGAAATAGAAGCATGACTTTTGAGTAATTTTACATATGAGGACAGAAAATATTTTACTTTTACATTCATTCTGCAGATTATAAAAAAGCTTTGAGGTGCCAATCATCTATATATATATATATTTTTTTTTTTCTTGTCAGTCGAATTTCCAGGACTTACTGCAACAATTTATCTAGCTCATTTTTACCACAGATACAAAATTCTCAAGACTGTTTTCAAAAACCTTATTTTTCACATAAAGAAATTTGAAAGACCTCTAAAGCTATAAGATTTTATAGTATATATGTACCACTACAGGGAAAGCAAAAATGAAATAAATATCTACGGTAAGATGCTAAATGCTAAGGAAATACTGACTCTGAAAATAATAAAAAATGAATTTTTAAAATTAGAAGTGAGACTGAATAAAAAAATAATCATTGGAAATCAGATTGCTGCCGTGAAGGATGTTGCATGTATAAAAACATAGTTGAAAATCTTTCACATAAAAAGGAGAATCAATTTGTACTGAGATACATAGATCCACCATAGACAAACATTTTATGTCAGTGGCATTTTACAATTAACTGTTTATCTTAGCCTAATATTTGAACACCATCAATTTGCATAAATATCAACAATTAACACAAAATCATTTTTATCATCAGTAAAATTGTTTGCCATTTCTTTTTTCACTACTTGTGGTAAAAATTTTGTGGGTATAGTTTTTATATTTTTCCTTTGATTATAAATATGTAATTTTTGATGTGCTAAAATACAGACAGAATCATGGTCTGTTCCTGAAGCCGAACCCATTACACAAGGATCAAGGACAGACTGAGAAATGAAAACTCTTACTTGTTACCTTGGCATGTTCTTGCCTGCTGCAGCTGCCTCTCCCAGCCTCCTGTTTCCATGGCTATCTGAAGACTTTGTATCTCCTAGGAGTTTCTTCAGACAGATAAAAATGAAGTCATAATCTTTCCACATTGAAAATAAGTCAAAAGCAGGATAAGAATTTACAGAGAGTGGATAACTTCAGCTTGTAAATACACTTTTCTGGTCCTGACTTGTCCTGAATGTCAGGACAAGATTTTCTGCTTGTCAATGGTTTACGGGCAGGTTCGGCCCGGTTCCATGACGATTGGTGCGAGGGACCCAGGGACCCACGCCCCAGGAAAGGGGAAGGGGGAAAGGGAAAAGGGAGATGGGCCTAGGAACAAAACAGCGGCAACGATCTGAGGAGGAAAGCTAATTTACTAAATAGATAGCGGAAAGCAAAATAACACAATATAATACAATATAATTGGAATTAAAGCTAATAAATCAAATAAAATGAGCAAGAGAGAGTGTCCGATACACCGAAGGCCTTACACTAACGCTGAAGGCGGACGGCAGCGAGCACCCACTGCTGAGTCCATCCCAAAGGAAAGAGTCCCGTGACCACAGTCTTTATCTTTCCCTCTGAGCGTAAACACGTAAGAACGCAAAGCATCGCAAAGTCCTCTGGGGAATGGAGTTCTTCTTCTCTTCTGAGACAGGCATACCTGGAACTATCGATGATCCACGGAGCTGGAGCTCTTTAAATCCAAATGCACTACATGATGTTATGATGTGGAATACCAGTACCAAAAATCATAAAACCATGACACTGCTTCAGATCCAGTGGAAAACATGGCTACAACCTGCTAGTTTTTCTTCAGTGACAAATTCAGGACTTAAGCCCTTAAGTTACTATTTGGATTTAACTTAATTTTAGCCAAAATCTAGACTTGATGAACATCCCTCTTCTGCAGCTGCAAGACTATAGGCTGAAAAATGTGGAATGGAATTAGTGAGCACAGAAGGAAACCGCAGTACCATTCCATCTCCCCCAAGCAACCCTTGTGATAAAACCACTTTCATTTCAGTGAGGCAGACAATAGCAGGCTGGCTTGCCCACTGGGTGCAACATAGATGAATTTCTGACTCTTTAGCCAAGGGGCCTTCTTCCCCACAGTCAAATATCACCCAATTGTAACCAGAACTGCTCTCCTCTCCTCTTCTCTCATGCCTCTGTCCTGGGTTACTCAACAGAAAAAAAAAAAACAAAAAAAACCTCAAAGGCTCCAATGGAAGCATGTTAACATTTTAAATCAGTTTCAACTACCTGTCCTAAATATGCCTATACGCTGTAGTAAAATTCCCAGTTACAGTTGTACAATGCAACCTTTAATTGTGGGCTTGGCCTGCCCTCATAACATGAATGACTGGAGTAAATGTAATTTTTCTATTACAGGCATAACAAAGAAGGTTTTTTTTTCCTGCTGATGCTTAAAATGCAATTAAATAATGCTGTATGAAGAATTCCAGTTCTTTTGAGATAGCCTGGACAGGAAAGCAGAACACAAACCCTCAAATTTCTGTGCTAACTTGAGTTTGAAAAAATCCTCTGGGACTGTGACCAAAAGTAATCACAAAATGGGGAGCAGGCCCCTTGGAAACTGGTTTTGCAAACAAATCTCAGCCTCACAAGACCAGTTCTTCTACTCCTGATACCTTTTTAGGTGCATACAACATTTGTTTTAGACTTTTGTTGTCCCTCAGTCAAACAAATGGGAAATGGGATTTTGCCCATCTCTAATCTTTGTACTACCCCTACATATGTTCAGAAATTCAAGACAAAAAAAAAAAAAAACACGCTGGCTTTTGGAGCAACTCAAACTCTATCCCTGATGGGTTTGAATCAGCGGTAGAATCCAGATCCTCCCAATTTAGTGCAAATTCTCAGTCCTGTATTCAGCTGAATTTAAATTGCCGTTAGTTAAGCACTGGACTGCAAGATGAAATTCCTTCAAAATATATTTTCTGTTTCTCTTGTTCTTTGAAAAACAAATAATCTTAAAGCATGTGCCCCATTGAGTCTGGGTGTCCCAGTGAAACAAACACAGAAACAAACATACCCTTACAGCAGAAACCCCAACCAACAAAACATGCTTATAGCAGTATGGTTTGCTTTGAGGATTTGTTTTGTTTTGTAGAGTTTTATGCTTTCCCTGGCAACAAGTTCCAGCCACACTGTTATGAATATTTCCCATTATTTATGAATGGTTGGAGGATAATTGCAGTGTTTAAGAGAAATGTTTATTCTTCTTAACAGAAACATTTGCACTGTGAGCATTTATCTCTGAGCTTGCTGATTGGACCTTATGGACAGAGGCAGCCAGGCTCAAGGTTTGATCTCCCTCATCCTAAGTCAGGGGTCTGAAATACAGTTGATTAATTGTACAGCAGAAGTGCCCACATCTTTCCACTGTCTCTAATGGGAGATATACGCAATGAGTTCAGATTAGTGACCAGCAATAAAGACATCTCTGTACAGATAAATCTCTTAGCAAGAAATAGGCTGTTTTTTTCCCTGTCAAAAACAAACAAACAAACTTTGAATCCTCCATCCTATCCCTCTCTTGAGGAAAAAAACAACAGCTTGTCAAAAGAAAATTTAAGCTGGAAGTGGAAATGACACTAACAGAAGAATTAATTTAGCTTCAGGACAGTGTCATAAAATTAGCTATTGCAGCTTACCACTAAACACATCATGTTTCTTGCCTATCTTAAATATGCTACTGATTTTGCTGATGGCTACCGTAGATTCTGGCTGTTGGTTTTTTTTTTTTCATTTCCAAGATCACGACTCCTTGGCTTTTGTTTTGTGTTCTTTCGTTGCTCAAATATTAATGCAACCTTAGTGGCAAGTTTTCAGTAGCCTAGATGAGATGCCAAAGGTCAGTAATGACTTTTGAACAAACACCACTGAAATGGGAGTACATAATTGAAAAGGCACAATTTTTCCCAGTCGTTCAATATTGCATTTAACATTGTATGCACTTAACCTGTGGGTGTCTTTTTCATTTATCAAGAGCACACAACAGAGTACTGCCATTTTGCACTCTGGTTAGAAAGTGTTACCTCAGCCTAATAGTCTCTTTTGACTGAATGGAAATTATTTACCTAGAAATACTATAGTGGAGGTTCAAATTAATTTCAATGAGAAAACAACCACTTTAATTTTTTTTACAGGATAAAGACATTGCATTATGGCAGTAGCTCCCTTAGTTGTTAAGAGTAAATGACATGCTGAAATGTGCATCATTTAGCCACACTCCACCAACTTCTTAGGCTGTTTCCTTCTTGTGATTTTTGAGTTGTAGGGCAACATAGAATGGATACTCATCAAAGGGAAGAGTAGTCAAGTATTAGTCCACTAACTGTGTTTGGATTATATTCCAATAGGGTTACTGGCTAATTAAAACAGGACAGGTACTGAACTTCTATTTAATAAATTGTGTTTCTTTTGTGCAAATGTTGTTCCGAAAGTAATGATCCTATTTTATTATTGGTTTACAACATCAGAGGTAAATGTTGTTGGTATGTCAGTACAAGCTGAACCTTTCCACCAATGCTCTGTGTCGTTGCTGTGTGATGTGACAGATGGCAGCAGAGAGGCAGTCTGATAAAATGGTGTCTGACATGGAAGTATGAAGCAAAGGTACGTCACTGAATTCTTCCATGTGAAAAATATGGCACATGCTGACAGTCACTGAGACTTGGTGAATGTCTATGAAGACTAACCAGTGGATATGAGCACAGTGGGGCAGTGAGTGGTGTGTTTCAGCAGTTGTGATGGTGACAGTGAGTAGTTCACCTCCACTTGTGCAGATTTTTTACAAGTGCAGCACACTGCCTCTTGTCAATACCTGGCAAAAGTGCATAGCTCACAGTTGTGACTGTTGAAATAAAGTGTTCTGTAGCTGAGAATATGCTCTATCAAACTGTTATTGTGCTCTTTGGATCTCTTGTAGTTTCCATGGAAATAAATAGGAGGCATTACTTTTTTACTATGTAAAAAGTAGGACTTTGGCCTAAACCAGGAAGCATGGTGGTAAAACTGGTCAACCAAGTTGTTTATAAGCAACTTGACAGCAGCAAGGATATAGATAATTGTCTATATCTGTTTATAAGGATGAGAATACATAACAAATCTTGTTCTATAGTAACATGGCAGCCTTGTGGTTAGCAGAGGAAACTCAGGATTTATATCCTGGCTTTTACTGGCCTTTTGACACTAACAAATGTTAGTTTTGTAACCAAACTCAGGGAACTTGGAGATGATGAAACCACAGTAAGCAGCAAACTAACTGAAAAACAATACTGTTAAAATAGTTGTTGGCGGCTCATATCAAACCAGAGGGTATTTGGAGAGGAGCTTGGCAGTGTCCTGGCTAGAGTCTGACTCTTCATAGAATTATTGTGCAGGAAGAGGGAAGAAAACTACTCATGGGCTTTGGAGACAATGGGAAGCTCAGAGGAGCTAAGAACAGAAACAGTGAAACACTGTATGGGAGATGATGGTGTGGCATTGAGAAAAGTAGTATCGAGTATAAAGCACATAAATAAACTCTCCACTTTGCCAACACTGCTGAGGCTTCAGCAGCAGTACTATGCCCAGAAAGCTTCACATTTTGAGACAAATCTAGGAACTAACAGCCTGTGATTATAAGATCAAAAACACTTCAGAAAATCTGAGAGGCATATCATAATGCTGTTTTACTTGAGCAATGTGTTACTGCTAATAGAAGAGGAACAAATAGTTCTCCACATCAACCCAGGGGGAGCATGAGGAATCGGTGAGCTAAAATTGCAAGAAAGATTTATGTAAAATGGGAAAATTTCCTAGGAGAAAGAAGATAGTAGAATCTACACTATTGGAGACTTTAAAAAGCAGGTTACACAAATGTTTTCCAGGGATGAATTAAGTACAGCTGATGTTGCCTTAAAGAAAAGATTTCTTGAACCTTTTCTGGATGCTTTCTACTTTTCTTCATTAGATTTCTATTATTACCATATGTCTCTTTAGCAAAATCTTATACTCTTCCAAGAGAGAAAATGAGATGGAACATACAAAATGAACAGACCCGAAAGGCTCTTAATGAGACTATTCCTCTAAAAACATTGGACATGGACAACATGGACATGGACAAAACATTCATGCAATTCACAGTTGGTAACAGAACAAATGATATTGCAAATGAACTTATGATCATTGTTTCTAAGCATAACAGGCCTTTTTAAACTTCACATTTAATCTACAGTAGCTCACTGAATTTCTGAAAATGTAGTGCTGAAAATGTAATGTCTGGTCCATTTGGTATTTGAGCTCATTAAGTACATACTCATAAATGAAAAGCGAACAAAGACATGAGAATTGAATCTCCGCTCTTCCATTCACCCCTTGGCTTTTCCTGAAGTCCAGCTTCCACCTCTGTCTGAGGCAATACCCCAGTCTATCCTGGGCAAGATATCATTTGGAGACAGCTATAGCTGAGAGACAGCACTGATGTGATTGTACCCAGCACAACTCTCTGCTGGAATCCTCTTCCAACCATCTGCCCTTAGGATTTGGGGTTGCTGGGGTTGGAATTGTTCAGTCTGGAGAAGAGAATCTTATAGCTGCCTTCCAGTACCTAAAGAGGTCTAGAGGAAAACTGGAGAGGAACTTTTTATCAGGGAATATAGTGATAGAATAAGAAGTAAATGGTTTTAAAAGAGGGTAGTTTTAGGTTAGATGTTAAGGAGGAAATTTGTTATTCAGAGGTTGATTAGGCACTGACATGGGCTGCCCAGAGAAGTTACAGATGCCCCATCTCTGGAAGTCTTCAAGGCCAGGATGGGTGGGGCCCTGGACAACTTGACCTTTTTGAATGCAACCCTGTTCACAGCAGGAGGATCAGAAATGGGTGATCTTTAAGATCTTTTCCAGTCCAAATCCGTCTACGATTCTATGATTCCATGCCTCACTGTCCTCCAATATGGAAACACCTGTGGTAATTCACAACACTGCTTTCACAGTGTTCCAGGGACTCTGAACTGGAAAAATGCGCAGAAATTATATAGAATGGCACCAGAACCTGAGGAGACCCAGACTCATGGGCTAAGAAAACCCAGCTGTCTAGTTCAGCCTCTGGGAGCTACTCCTGCACCATGCGTGCAAAATCAGAGATAAACTCCTGGCTCTCTTCTTTTTAGCAGTGTGCTGATCATGGTCTGTCTCCTGCAGGTCTCTTAGCACAGAAGTGTGATGAATTCTACAGATTCGATTATATCTTAAGAATGGAAATATCTGAAAATTCCCATTTCTAGAGTTAAAATAAGATACCTAACACACCTTCATCCCTTTCAATGCAAAACCCAAAGACATATAATTTTTGACTGCACACATATAGCATGGACTCAATAGTTCATAATCATCATGGTAGATACATTAAAAAAATACTTTTCTCTCCCTGAACATCTTGTATTACTTACTAAATGCAATAAATACATAAAAAGTTAGAAACAGATAGATGATGAAGAAGCATTTTTACAATTATCTGATATTTATAAGTATTTGGAAGATATTGAAATGTATGATACAACAAACTTTGTCCATATTAACAATTATGTCTGAGACATAAGTGAAGGTTTCTTTTTCATTCAGTAGTGATTACAGAAAAGAAACTGAAACAGTTTTTAAGCTACAGGGGGCAACCAACTACTAATTATTTAATTAATTGATTGATTTTTAAATGGATAGGAGATATGCAGCTAATTATTGGCTGGGCTTTAAGTTGTTAATGTAACACTAGCAGCAAAATATTTCTTCCAAGTTTTCACAGAAATAGAGGATTTCTTCTATTTTTTGAAAAATATAAGGTGATAAAAATGTTTTTCCTCATAACTGTAAAAAACCTGAGAGATTCCAAAGCAAGTAGTGTGGAGGGTTGAATGGAGGCTCCTGATAAACTTGCCTAAAATACCTACTGAATATTGTCAGAATACTAGCTCTCTTCAGTCAAAATTATATCCTCAGGCAATCCAAAAAAGTAATATCTAATACAAATCCGTAAAAGATTTTCATTCAACAAACCAAAGTGTTTGAAGAAAATATTCTAAGGAATATTCCTATGCATTTCTAAGTCTGGGACACATACATATGAACATTTCTAGTTTATATCATATCCTATTCTGAAAGTGGTCTGGAGAATGGAAGATGACTGTCTCTGATGTGGATCAAGTTAAGTTTCATGATAATTGGAATTTCTTTCTTTTGATGCATTATATTCTCTTTAGTCCTCAATTACATTTCTCTTTCCTAACTTCTATACAAGTTCATAATACTGCATGTCCTTTTTTGGCTAGTTAATTTTAAGTGTTGGTCCTTTTATTAACCAGCTGGCAGTTGTTAAAAATATTACAGGCTAAAGTAACTTCTGATATAACTCTGTTGACCACTTTGCATGTAGTCGAAAAATGAAGTGTATCCACTTTTGGTTTTATCAGCTGATTACAAACATAAATACAAATACATTTTTCCTGGTGGTTATGTAATACACGCTTCCCCTGAAACTCTTTCATTGCATTAATTCCCATGGACTGATCCTCCAGTGTTAACAATCCCATCTGTGAGCTGGGAATCCTCCAGCTGCTCATCCCATGAGCTGATGATGACACGAACAGATGTGTCTGTTTTTTAGACTAGTTGAAACCTGATGAGTTTCCTCTCATTCCATAAGGAGCAGAAGGCACACTTTAATTGGTTTATATCCTTAAGAATTTGTGCTCTCAGGGTGTGTGATGGTCAATAAGACAGCTAGCCAAAATACAGAGCATGGTATTTTCATGGGGAGAATTGCTTCTACCACCTGTAAATAGTCTTCAGGAATGAAGACGGGCAAAACTAAATAGCAGCCAGATTCCTCCAAGCCTGTCAGTGGGCTGATGAACAAATCCCCAGGTTCAGGACACAGCCCTTCCAGAAACTTAATCAAACATCAAATCTGAGTGGCAATATTTACAAGGATATGCTGCCAGTTTTTACAATATGGAGGCAATTAATTGTCTTTAGTTTTGCTTACTTTTCCTTTGAGAAGAAAGGCTCCAGTGATTCTTCCTCTCTATTAATTATTGCTCCCATAGGAAGGGTAACAAGGTGGAATTTCTGTGCTCCTTTCTAGTCTGCGATGTACTGGGCCCTAATCAAAATCATAAATCATGGTGGGTCATACTGGTGAGTTCAAGGATGATTCCTGACCCTATAAGTAAGAGCAGTGTGGCAGGTAACTGGATGAGGTTTATTACCTGATCTTTGTCTTGTGACAGTGAGTCCTTCAGTAAATCATTCAGGAATCTAAATAGATCTGGTCAAAATGAGTTTATTGGCTATTGAAGTATCCCTTTTTTATTCAAAAAAAAAAAAAAAGACAAATTCACTTGACTGAAATACCTTGTAGGACTGATATAACTTCTAAAAAAACCCATTGCTAGTTAGTATAAATGCACATATACAATTACTATGAAAATGGTTGGAGCTGGGAAATAGAGAGATGCAATACTGAAGTGACAATTTGGAATTCTTTGATTTATTTTGAGTGAGGTAGCATTCAATTAGAAATCTGCACATCTATGCATATATCTGAATTATCATAGAAGTATATAAACATAGAAGATATTTTGTGCAGTTTTATCTGTCTTTGATGAACAGAAGGATACAAGTGAAGGCAATGAGGAATGCAACCCATTTTATTTGTTTGTCTTTGATACTGAATAAGATTAAATCACCACCTCTATCAATATTAATAAAGTGTCTGAGCTCATAGTCTCGTACTAGAAATGTGTAAGACTCTTGAAATATGTTCTTTTCTTTTTTTGTTAAAAATCATAAATGCATTCTGTAAAACATATTAGGATTGCATTGCCTTTATTTTTGTACACTTCTCTCCAGAGAATTTGACCCATTACAGCAACATAAAATGCATTTGACTGCTTTTGTCAAAATGTGATGGTGTATCACGATCCTCAAGAAGAAGAGGATCCTAAACCATCCCATTTACAACTAAAATGAAATTTCAGTGTTACACAAACTTCTGGCAAGTGGACAGGCATGGGCTCAGTTAACTTAAGGGCTTACAGCACTCTCCCAGGTCATTTGTAATGCAGAAGATAGGCACACAGACTCTAAGCGTCTTTCAGCTTCTCTGTTATTGTTTTTTGTACCCCTCTGCAAGCATTCATAAATCAGCTCTTTCTTTCACTGTGGAGCTTCTTTTCTCAGTCTGAATCAACATTTCAGTCTGCCACTGAAATCTCTGAACTTAATGGTCTCAAGACTAGCCCCTGCTTTTCCACATGCCACTCTCTTGCAGACAATATTTCTGTTGTGATGACATCACCACTCTTCCCGGTGTCTGATTAAATATCCCTTTCATACTACCCTAATATCCTAATCTTCTTTTCTTTTTCTTTCTCAGTGAAGTTTCATCTGTTTTCCTCCACCTTAAAACACAAAATAGCTCAATCAGATCCCATTTTGATCACTGCAATTTCCTCTTCTGTAGTTTCCTTGACATGCACCTCTCCATTCCACAGAGATTCATCCTCCCAAACTGATGTGTCTGTTTCCATCTCAGACATCTCCCTCCTCAACTTTCAAGAAAAACTTCACATCAAATTTTAACTGCTTACTTTCTTGTCTGCACCTCTCTGCCCAATTGTAAAGTCAAAGAAAGGTAGACTTTCAGCCTGGCTATGAGAGGGTTGAAAATCAGCCACCTTTAGTGGGAAGCCACTGATAAACATTTATTTATTTGTCATGAGGCACATTATAGTTATTCATACATATCATAGTAACGCAACTTAGCTCATAAGCTTCTTCATCCACCTGCATCTGATCATATAGGCACATGCTCAGTTTCACATCACTGCTGCCTCTCTGTCAGGTATGTCCTAGAAGAACCATTTATACATCTGAATGACTCTAGCACACATGGGCTAAGAAAGAAGTTTAAATATATCCACTATGGCGCAGAATGAGTAATAGAAGAGTTTATGGTTCATTTACCAGTCAGATTTCTGGAAATCCTCTCTGCTCCAGAAGGTTAGACATGAATCCAGCTGCAGTAGGTGGAGCTTCAGTTTATGTACTGGCAACTAGTGTCACAAGGATTTAGTAGGTGTAAATGTGATCATACAGAGATGTCACACAAGTTCCTCTTTGTTGCTAACAAATGTTCACCTTTTGCTCAAAGTGACTTCATTGAATTGCCATCCGTAGCTTTCCCCCAAGGAATAGTGATTCAATGTGCTTTAGAAAACAGTGTGAAGCCTAAAATATTAGACAATACACTCTGTTCCAGTGAAATACATAAAGAAATATTACTCCTCAAAATGATGCTATCCTATCTCAGCATGAAACTCAATACTCCTGCTGATCTATTTCATCTGGTGAAGGTTTATCCCTATTTTAGAATCTGTTATGCAGATTTGCTGTGGGATTGAGCCAGTTTTCTTTTGTCCTTCTCTAACAGAATCACTTTCTTAGGCCTTTTATGATAAGCCATGCATCTTCAGGATTTCAACATCAACAATATTTTGGAAAAGAAACTATTTACTCTACATTTGTGAAGGAGAGGGAGAGGGAGAGGGAGATGGAGAGGGAGAGGGAGAGGGAGAGGGAGAGGGAGAGGAGAAACATCAAAATGAATAAAGGAAATCCAGCATGTTAAATGAAAATAGCTTTTTGTTTTTCAAGATAATCAAGAGACAATATCTCCTTGAAGACCACTGAAGGCCTTCTGTCAAGCAACAATTTAATCTTTCAAAGTTAGTGACACCTGACACCCAGAAAAACTGTCATGCATTTGTATATTCAAAGTTTTATGATTCTTCCTTCTTTTGTATTTAGGCATCACCTGTGAGTGGTTACAGAAATATGAAGTGCAAAATTTAATGACCAAAGGAACAAAGATCATTTTTATTCATGTTTCATTAGTAATTAGATGCAGAGAATGATATATATATGCTTAATGAAAAGTGTGTACATAATTGGTCTCTAAACCATGTTTTCCAAGCATATTTATGAGACACTGGTAGGTCATAAAAAGCCCTCTCCAGCATCTGGTCTGACACAGTCTCACTATGAGTGATAGTTTCAGAGTTTTACAACTTCAGGGATCTGGGGAAAGACAAGCTTTTAAACACTGTTTAAACAAGGTGTGGTAGATAAATGTTATTTTGGCATAGAGAAGTAGAACTATTTTTGCCTCCAGTACATTTTAGTTTTCATACAGCAAAACAGGGAGGCAGAGGGGGGACCCATGGAGTTTGGGTTTCTCCTCCTAGTTCTGCTACAGACCAACTGAAAAATTCACTCTCCTGCCAAGTACACGTGGTAATGTCATTCAGCTATCATCTGAAATGCTCTGAAGTAAATCCACATATGGCAGTTATGTGTCATTACAGGCCTGCCCTGTTTTTAGCTTGGAGAGGATTGAGCTTTCAATTTGTGTGAAAGATGTATGTCAAAACCGTGACTATTAGAAAGCAATCTGGATTTGGATCTGTGTGTTTTACTACAAACAATTTGTAAATACTTCAGTCATTCTACTGCAGTTCTGCAAATTTCTTCTCCTTAAAGAAGGCATTGACAGTTGACAGTGTCTGGGGCAGAAGAGCAGCAGAGTGGACATCTCTGTTATCAGCACTGCAAGAGGAAGACCAGCAGATCTTTTGTGTATTTTCATACCAGCAAATTTTCATTGATTACTGGGCTTCAGCTTTTCCAATTCAGTTCCTGGGTCAAAGTATATTCATGGCCTGCTTGCAGTAACTCTTTTGGATTTACATATATTTGTGCCTTTTACTGTTGGAGTTTTACAGCTTCTCTGCTGTTTTGTTACATGAGGGTAATCTTAGTAACAGTTCTGTTTTGCAGCAGTTCAGCTGATTTAAAATACAACCACTTTCGAATAAATATATACAATTTCTCTCTTACCCTGCATATACCTTCTATATAAACAGCTCAGTTTAGCTGCACATAGTGGGCAATTATGCTTTTTCCATCAGTCAGCAACAGACAAATTTTGCCATGTTATCCTCATGAATCTCATTTGTAAATGTAAGTAATATTCCTGTAATCAGATTGCAAAAGTTACCTGTCCACATATAGCTGTTATTGGTTTTCAGGCAGCTATAAGAACATGAAAACAAAGAAGAATTTAGCATGTACTTTGTGCCTGTAGCCCACCATTTGTTGTACCTCTCCTTACTGCCCATCCAGCTGCTCAAATGGAAATATTCAATGTGCAGTTCACATTGATTTTAAATGGAAAATATTTTTTTTCTTGAATAAGGTAGCATGCTGCCTTACTAAACACAAGCAAGGTGCAAAAACATTTGGACTGGAATTCTTCATATAGCCATTATGGTTATCTATAGCCATTGCTAAAAAGTTATATGAGTCAGTTATTTCTAATTATCATCCTATAAATATTTCTATTCTGTCATAGGTGCCATTTTTTCCCACAAAGTATTTAATGTAAGCCAAATTGCTTTCTATTTTTCCTTCAAAGAGGAGAGTGTTTTTGCACAAAATCTATTTTATAACACAAATCACCGCTGTTGACCAGAATGCTTCAAAGACATTTTTTAGACAGTGTTGATTTCTCCTTGATCTGATAACATAGTTTCCTAATCATAAGCTCTTTTCCTCTTGAGTGCTATTTCCTATGATTTCACAGATAAAAATGAGGGACTTTGCATTTATTTATGAGTTTTCTCAGTAAAGGTCACTGGCACATGTAAATGAGATGTACACAGAGCTGCTTTCAAAAAATACAGAGTAAGGTGCAAGTAATCTGATCAAAGAAAACTTAATGCCAACAGTGAGTCACATTTTAAGGAGATATTCATTTTTTTTTAAAATGTATTTGTCTTCAATACTCATGCAGAACGAGGCTCTAGATGGAATATATATATATATATATATATAAAATGTAAGAGGCACAATACGTTTTCTAAACTGAAGAATCCAGTTCAACTTTTATGTTACCCAGACAAATATCCTTCTCATTCTATAGCACAGGAAAGCAGATTTTGTAATACTGATGTTTGTAAAGCATTAATTTTCTTGTTTCTCTTCTGTGAAGTTCTTAGCTCACTGCAGTACATCTTACTTGTACAGTACACATACAGGTGAACTTCTTCATTTCAAACACTTCAAATTGAAAAACGTTGGCTTCAGGTTCCATACTTTCTTATCACCAGGAACTACTGTTACCAACAAGTATCCTTGACTTTAAAGGGAGCAGTAGATCAAACATCTGGAAGCTTACCTATCCAAATATAAAGGTTATGCAAGACATTCTGCTGTACCTTTGGGTTAACAAATGGGAAATGACGAAGAGTCCTGGAATGTAACAGATGACCACAAAATAATTATGGGTACAAAAGGAACCAACCAACAACACTCAACCTTGGTCCATAACACACAAGTCATCAAAGTGGAAATGGAAAAGTATATCAAGAGTTCTAAAAAGGTACAGATCTTTCCTAGAAGTCTCTAGCAAATTCTAGCCAGTCCAGTTCAAGAGTTACATAGCTGCAAGTATATGCAAGGGTACAAAAGGACCGAAGAATATGATGGGATAGATGTAAGGAAAAGGATCATATATTTATTTCAGAAAAATGAAAGTGGAGAGGGGGTATAATAGCTGTTTACAATGGTACATGGCAGAGAAGAGTGAAGACCTGTAGAAACGTAAAAAACCTGAGCCTCAGAATATTTTTGGACTTATTAACACAAGAAAAAAACTGATGGAAATTAGAAACAGGATTCTAATCCCAAAGACATGTGAACAACCCTCCAGTAATAGCGAAAGAGTAACTTATTTTTCTGAATGGAGCCTCTCAATAATTGCAAATGACCCAGGAAGCATCTTCTAGGTCTGTTTTCCTCATAGGTACACCTAAATTCCAGAACTGCCCTAGATGAGTAACCACATAAAGGCTGAAATAGCTCATGAAGTGCTAGATGAAATATATCTATAGCAATTCATCTTCCTCCTAGGCTGGTAGCTGTTCTATTCTCAGCATGAACAGATTTTTAATTTTGGGCTGCAAGTGGTTCAACTAGCTAGATAGCTGCTAACTACCTCCAGGTGCCAGCTACAGCTCAGTTTAACCAGAGTGAGCGAATGCGAATACATACTTGCAGCCAGTAATCCCAGCCAACTCCCACCACCCTGCCTTGGAGATGAGCATCTGACAACAAAAAATGGGTGAACAGGCATGCACAAGCCAAAAGAAGTAGGCACTTTCAAAATGCTTGAGAAGTCCCACTCTGAAAAAATAGATTGAAACAAGATTTTAACTGGCTCATCTTAACCAATTGAATGTCTAGTGGCATAAATCCCATACCTGCCACCATAAGCAAACTGTCGGGGGAAATTGGCTTTCCTTTATTTTAAACTAGTACAGTGGAAGAATTTTTTTAGAGACTTTCAGCATATCTGTGTTTCAGCTTGCAGCACTGATAATGGCACAGTTTCTGTTATTACTTAAATCAAGTTGAACAAGAAATAACTTCTGTTCCATGCTCAGTTCCCTTATAGAGTAGAGTTACATTTCCAAACACTCAGTTAAAATATAAATTAATAAATGGTGACCTAATATGATAGATATGCTGTGCCCATACTTTTTCTCCTCTTATCTAGAAGCATTTTTTAAATGTTAGTCATTTTTTGACATCAGTATTCTCAAACAGCTCTGTTCTTCACACTGTGCACTATGGCTGATCTCATTGTCAAGCTACATTTATTGGAGCATATATCTCTGTGTGGTTTAACTGTAGGTTTATTGAAGCAAACCACAGTCATTGTCTTATTTTCCTTGACTGCATATCATCTCACATAGAGCTCCACTATTATCCCTGATATCAGTGTATCTGAACAACTTCATTTTAAAGACCAATTCAAAATATCACATAATATTTTCTCTAATGGCTCAAGACTGATTAGCAATTTTTCAGGAAAGTTATTTGCACTATTATATAGCATGTTTAATAGCTGAGATCCATAACATCTGCAGTCAAGACATTCCACTATGTTTAATATCTGACTGCCTTTTATTGATAATTTTCTTCTCCACTATTCATGCCTTTTTGCATGAAACATCTATTCATTTCTAGTGAGTTAATTCACTCTATTTCTATTGTTACACCTACTAGTGTATCTTTCACTGTTTTAATACAGGGTGGTATAGTTTTTCAGAACACCAACTTCATCTTCCTATTCTCATAAACGTGAAATTCTTGATTATGTTTTTGCTGTAACATTATACTAAAGTAAATAAATTAGATTTGACAAGATGGAAGAGACAGTCATAAGCCATGCCATCTGGGAACAGTGGGATTTGTTTACTGCTTCACTTCTCACTCCAAATCCTACAGTGTCCTAGCATGTAAAGTTCTGCTAAGGAGCAGTGCCATCAGCTAAAACATGTTGGATATCCTTGTGTAGCCAGCAGAATAAGGTGGTGCTGCAGTGGTGCTTGGAAAAAGACACAATTTGCAAGACCTTGGAGGGTCCTGGACTTGCTACAGTTTGCATTGACTCTACATCTCTTTAATGTGAGAGAAATATCAAATGAAGAGCAGAACAACTTCTGTTTCAAAAATCAAAACTACCGAAAAACTCAACAACTCAACTCAAATGCAGTATTGCAGCAAAAAAAAAAAAAAAAAAAAAAGCCAGCTCAGGCTTGACTTCAGTTTATGTATGTTTTGTTAAGGAAGAAGCAAATAATGTTCATGAGAAGGAAGACCATGTCATAGGGCTCAAATCCAGAGTACATATACATTCTTCATGCTGGGCAAATCATTTGACATCTCTACATAAAACAGACATGATAATATCTCCTGGAGCGGAGACAGCTTTTTAAAGCAGATTTTGTCTTTCTTCTCTTGTATATGCAAAAGCTAGCAATGAGGGATTGTGACTTTGGTTATGGCATCGACACACTCCTAAAAGCAGAGTCCTATGGAATATGCTTTGAAAGAAAAACACATACTAATTGTTTTTTTTTTTCTTTTCTTTTCTTTTTTTTTTTTTAATCCCCGTTACTCCATTCTTTTCCTTATCTAAGCTTGGAAGTTTGAGCTACAAAGAAATGAATAAAATTCCTTCGAGAGTCCTTGAAAAGCCTCTCATTTAATTGCTTAATTTGGTAATTTATATAATGCTTATAGTCTTGGCAGTTGGGTGCTTTGCACAAAAGTATAAATTTAACATTACATAAGCCACCCACAACAGGTAACAGAAGTTAAATTACTACTGTTGATACTATTGAAAATCTTGACAGTCAAATCAACCAGAATTAAACAAACAAACAAGAAAGACAAAAACAAATCAATCAAAAGCTAAACAGAACGCATCAAATTTGCATTACACTCTCCAGACCACAAAACTCAGAAACAATTTGCACCTGATCGCCAAACTGGAAACTATATCTACTGGAAAGTGCCCTGACCAATTCCTGCTCACATCCAGGAACAGACTGACTGACAGAGACAGTAGGGGGAGAGCACGCAGAGTGGATGCCCAGATCACATGGACTCTGTATCTTGTATTCTTTTTAATCGGAAAAGCATTTTCCTCAAGAGAACATAGAAATAATGTTGCCACTACACATTTCAAGGAAGGTAGGGGTAAGGTCAGAGAGTCAAAATTCATCCAAGGAATGGAATACCTCCCATACAAGATCAGGCTGAGAGAGCTGGGGCTGTTCAGCCTGGAGAAGGCCCCAGGGAAACCTTATAGTGGCCTTCCAATGTCTAAATGGAGCCTATAAGAAGGGGATAGACTCTTTAGCAGGGTCTGCTGTGATAAAACAAGGGTATATGGTTTCAAACTAAAAGAAAGGAAATTTAGATTAGATATAAAGAAAAAGTATTTTACAACAAGGGTGGTCAGATGCTGGCACTGATTGCCCAGAGAGGTGGTGGGTGAGCCATTCCTGTGGTCATGCAAGATCAGGCTGGAGGGGGCTCTGAACACCCTTATCTAGTGTAGGTGTTCATTGCAGGAGATTTGGATTAGATGGCCCTTAATGATTCCTTCCAACTGAAACGGTTCAAGGATTCTCTGAGTTCACTGCCCCAGGGAAAATGAATCAAACTCTAATGGAGCCATTAGGCTGCATTAAGCCAAGCTGTATTTTTACTCCTCACAATAAGATACACACCCTCCCTTACTTCACTTTCACATGGACCACATGGCTCTACAGTTCCTCAATGCTGTTTTTGTGCAATTAGAATAATTTATGATATGCAAGCAATTTTCAGCTCTCTTGTGCACATATAGAACAGTGTGTTAATTTATTTATCTATGCTTGTATTCAGAACTCAACAGGAAAATAAAATCTTGCTTTGAGAATTAATGTGAATGTATGTATTAATACTGGGATGATAAGTCATTCATTAGCAAACTGTTATTAGAATGTCACACAAACCTGGCTAACAGTCAAAATCAGAATTTTTAGCGAGGTGTAGCCTGCATCTACTCCCTCATATAGTCATCTGGGCAAGTGGCCTGATTGTCAAAGGTGTTGAGAGCCCACAACATCCACTGACTTCCAT
Organism: Cyrtonyx montezumae; assembly: GCF_038088225.1. Lineage (NCBI taxonomy): Eukaryota > Metazoa > Chordata > Aves > Galliformes > Odontophoridae > Cyrtonyx > Cyrtonyx montezumae. The sequence continues at coordinate 46,522,900 of NW_027072034.1, read as the reverse complement.
ATCTAAAAACCCTTGGAGGCATGGATGACTATCATCTCTGAAAATCAATAAGTTTGGTAGAAGGTAGCAATTTCTTGTTCTTTTTTGACGGGTTCTGTCTGCAATATGCTTTGGACTTCCCATTTCAGAGATGATAACAGCTTTACCAACTTCATGCGGACTTAGTGTTTGTTACTTAAGAAAGCACTAACCAAATCCTGGATGTTACTAATTTCCCATTACATCTACAGTGAACACTGATAGCAGCTGGCTTCTGAATGTACCAAGTGAGTTTGGCTTCAGCAGCTACTCTGAGGGCAGTCCACAACCAGATACTGATGTCAGCTGTCAGAAAGATACTGTGGTCCAGGGACACCGCAGTGCTCCACCACATGAAAAGACAGCTCGGAAACATAGAAGTCCTCATGCATGCTAAGCCAATGGAACAGACAGTGATGCCAGAAGTCTGCAAGTCCAGCAGTAATTCAAAAAATAACTCTGTGGTAGACATGGCGCTGAAATGTGGCAGTATCAGCAATACACAGATTTTTGTAGAAGTATTATATCCACAATGACCTAAGTGCAGAAGGAAGTCAAGGCTTCTGGCGAGAAGTGAAGTGTTTCATCAGACCAATTTGCTAATGCTAGAAAAACAGGGAAGTGATTGGTACAACCTTGTCCTATGGTCCAAAACAGAAACACCATCTTCAAAAGCTAAAACCAACCCATTAGACCAGATGAAACACAGAAAAGGCAACTACCTTTGAAACTGAGGTGGAGACAGTAAGTTTGATAGGTTCCCTGAGAAAGAGTGAAAAATATATTCATCTCTCTTCTAGGGAAGGGTTACATTTGGGTGCAGGGCACTAAATGAAAATATCAAAACTACCTCTGGTTTCCTATTTTTGGATGAATCATGATTTCTAGAAGCTGCCCTGCTGTTCTGGAGGTGCTTCATTGGATCTCTGTGCACATAGCACCAAAAAGTTTCAGACATGGTGTGGCCACACTGAGAGACTCATATCCCATAGGAAAATGCACTTCTGTCCGTTATTTGCTCTGCAGGTTCATTCTGGTGCATCACAGCTGCTTAGTCTTGCTACTGTATCCAGGAGGGCATATGGCCAATGTATGGACCACAGAAATGTCTTGTAAGGGCTCCAAAGATAACAGGGAGATGTGTTGCCAAATTGCTCCAGCAATCTCTATTCCTCTGCTATATACTAGCTCTGAGTATTTGCTTTTAGGGCTGAAGTCAGTGAGAGTGGAGTTATGTGAGAGGTGGAAGTTCTGGTTCTGACAAAACTTCATTCAGTGCCTGCCTCTCATAAGCTGTTATACATCTTTGAATTATTTTTTAATTGTAAGTCCTAAACATAATTTGGGAATGGTAGCGTTTGATGGCATTTTAGATCCTTCTGTCTCATAGCTGCCACCCATAACCCCAAGAGAGTTCACTTGTTGGGTACAGGACATTTAACTATTAAAGTAATCTCCATGGGAGATCTCTGCAAAGGAGATGGGGTGGGGTCAGAAAAGTTCATCTCTTCTCAATAGTGGTGGATTTTCTTCAGGGAAGAATATCTATCTCCCAGCCTCTTATCACAACAGGTAAATTGCAGTTTGATACTGCTCAGGTTGTATAAGGTGATTTCAGTTCAGGGAAGTTGTGCAGGGACAATTGTATTGAATTTGAGACAAACTGATGAAGAAATTCAGGTTTTCTGTGCAAGTGATAAAGATTACACTTAGGTACAAAAGCTTAGGGCTTAATAATATTACTTAGATTCTCTTTTTATTTTTCTTTACATTTTCCCTATGCCTTTTTATTTTATTCTGCATGTTTGTTTCATTTTTAGAGGCAGTTCGTGATAAAGTCAAAATATTAGTGTACAGTCTTCATGCTTACACTGTGCCTATTGTTTGAAAAAAATAATGGGAACTGAAACGAAGCTGTTCTGGATGCAGATTTTTAAACATAAATTAGTGCAGGTATAGTTAGTGCAGATTTTTTAACTCAAAAACTATCTGGAAAAAGGATCAGCAGTGGAAAGATCCAGTTTATCTCCATGCCATCCAGAAATGATCCAATTTTTGTACACATTAAGCACTGTAGAGCACAGTTTAACAAAGGCTGTTAAACTTAAAAAATCCTTATCTTGATTATTTGCAGGAGCAAATAAAGACAATGAAGAGTAGTTAGGGCCAGGCTGTCAAAGGGTATTGATGAGGAAAGTTTCCTCTCAATAAATAGCATTGCTGTGTTTGCATGTAGCTGAAGATGGCATTCAAAGATTGCTCCTAAATTGTGGCTGATTTTCATAGGTGGATGTTCCAACTCAATCCTTGTGTTTTCCATTAGAATAAGGTGCTAAGGGGGTTGCATGCTTTGATCTTTACCTGATCAGACATTATGATTATGCATGTCCCACTGGTGTTAAGTGGAAAGAAGCCCTGTTGATGGTTTCTTTCAGTGTTCCATGCACTGGAGAATCAGTCAGGCTAGGTGGCGTGAACATAGACTAGCAGAAGCTTGTCTAGATATGATCATAGAGAAACTCCAGTGCACTAAGAGAACAACACTTCTGTCAAACTGGAAGCTTGGTTTAGAGGTAGCTTGTGCTTTGTCACACCAGGGCTTCCCACCTGGTGGTCCAGTGGTGCTTCTTGAGACATAGACTGCAGTCCATTAGATGATAGGAATTGCTTTATTTTCTTAAAAAATTAAATGTGCATTTCTCTACAAAGCAACGTGTGAAAATAAAAATAATGATCTTTCTATAATTTTAATGGTTATAAATCAAGAAATGCAATAAAACAAGTTGCTGTAGCACAAGGTGAGCCACAAGATTTCTTATGTTAAAAGAGGCTGAGAAACACTATTCAGTTCTATGCTGCTGCAAATTGTTTGCACCCTATATTTTCCCAGAAGGGAAATAAATTTTTAGACTTGACTCTGTGAGAGATATCTGTGGATAATTGAAAAAAACAAACAAACAAACAACAAAAAAAACCTCTCTGTACAATTTATAACAAGGAAGAGCACTACTTGGAAAACTTCCTGGAGTTTTTATTTTTCTGTTAAGGATGACACAGAGCTAAATGCAGAGTGGCATGTTGGAGCAGAAGCAGTAACACTTTGTGAACCATTTCTGGCTATCCTTAGTCCTCTTATCATACTCCACTGAGCTGTCAGCTCCTGCGGCACTGAACTATCATTTCCTACACTTCTGATTTGGTGGAAGGGTAACCACTCCTTGGAAGAATAGGATTTTTGCCAATAGGGCTGCATAAAATCACTGCCTACTTCAAACAAATCTGCTGCTAGGGCTTTTTTCCCTAGTTATTTTCTAATGGTGCATGTGAGTGGTGGAGAAACAAAGCTGACTTATATTTGCAGATTGCGTCATTGCTGCTGAATACCAGGAATACCCAGGGCTCTGGCAGTGATCTTGGTGGAGCAGTAGGCTTTTCTGAATGGCTTGCATTTCTTCTGCCATTAATTCTCTTTCAGCTTTTTTCCCTGTTTCCCTTTGCTCATCTGGTAACCTAAACTAACATTATTTACCTCCATCAGGTCTTTCTGATTTTAGATTTTTCCCTGCAATTAGTCATCAGTGTCAAGAGAATAACTGAAACAGGTTTACAGCATTGCCAGTGCAAAAGTGATTCACATAAGAATAAAAATCTATCTTCCAAATTCCTTGACAGTTTTATAGAAATTTGCTTTATGAGTACGTTACCTGTAATACTTTGATCTGTATTACTCTCCCTTTGCACCTTTTCTCTCAATTTCAATCTGGGTATTTCTTCTGATGCCGCATCATGTTATTAGTTCCGCTCATTGCAGAAAGTATCACCAATTATATCCAGAATATGGTGACATTTAGTCATGTTTACACAGATTCTGCAAAAGGATCAGAAATAGACAAGTCTCTGTATTTAATTTTGAACCAGCAAATGATTCTATTTATCTGTTGTCAAACTGCAATGGCAAAAAGCTTTTTCTCTAAATATAAATCTCAAGTAATGATCTCTAGGTGACTGGAACATAAGATTTTCCATGGTGGATCTGATTGTTCTGCCACTGTCTGTAGCATACTGTCAGTAACCAGCAGCTTTTCAACCTGTACCAGAAATGCAAAAGTAGAAAAGAAGGGAGGTAGGTTATTTTAATACAACTTTTGGATTTAATTTTAAAGTAAAGTATTATTATAATAATAAGATCTTTTAGAGATATGTGGTGGGTTGTTGTTTTTTTTTTTTTTTTTTTTTTTCACATTAAAATTCAGGTGCATCAAAACTTTTTGTCCACATTTATGCTGTTAATCTTACACTGGATTGAATGGTATAATACTGTTGCATAGATGTTTAGATAGAGGTTTGTCACACTCCAATATAAAGGAGGGAGGCAAGTCATTGCATTTATCCTGACGACTACACCAATAAAAATGTCACGCTCCAATATAAAGGAGGGAGATGAGGTTCTTAGATTATGTGTATACCCGGCGTGAGATAAAGAAACAACGGTTCAAATGTTGGTCTGACCAGTTTATTACCAGTATTGACCAGGGAGATGGGGGAGGCAGACGCTGTTAAGGGTGATGGGGAAGGGAAGGCGAACGATAGGAAAGAGGAAAGAAGCAAGGGTTTGTACAACGCGGGGAAAGTCAGCAGCCAGGATCCCAGGGGCGGTCCGGTTGCAAGCGGCTCCGACGGTCCGAGGCAGAAGAGCAGGGGCGGCAGAAGCGGGGAGAACAGCAGCAGCGACGGGCAGCCCTGAGCAGCAAGCAGCTGTCCTGGAGAAGTGGCACCGGGTCAGCACGGGAGAAGCAGCGTGGGGAAAGTCCAGGAACAGCGTCAGCCAGCACCGGAGAAGCAGCGAACAGTGATCAGCTCCAGACTTGCTTGGACATGTTCATCAGCAAACTTTGAGGCAATGGCATAATAGTCTCTTACAAGGTTATGAGAAGGTAAATGCAAAGATAGCATTGGGCTTGATTACTCCTCCATTAGCATGCAAGTATGACAGTCAGGTTACAAGTACCACAGCTAACAGGAAGATGCAGTCCAGGTGTTCAACTGAGACAAAGCATGAGTCTACCACTCATCATAGCTGGTAATTGGCCAATGTCCTTCAGGCAGTTCAAATTGGAAAAATACATTGTAGGTCTGGTAAATGGTCTCTGCCCTTGCTCTGTTCAGGCTTTCAATTCTCTTTTCAGAAGCAGGAAAGGATCTGTATGAAAGTTCCTGCATAGCCTGACTGGCACTGACGCGGTCTCAGATGCCACTGATGATGCAAACCGACAGGTACGAACTTTCTTTTCATGTTTTTTCTGGAGATTCAGATACCTCTTTGTATAAGTTTCAATCTCTATCCTCTAACCTACTCATCGCTATTACATGACTGAAGACAGCTGCCCCATCTTCATGAAATCCCTAGAGAGCTCCTAACCTCAGCATACTGTGTTGATATTAAATTGTATTATTATTTGCATAAATTCTTAATTCATATGTAAATATTTTCATGTACTGTGCAAAACTATCAAATTATTTCCTAATCAGTCAACACTGCCTTAAATTGAGGAGCCCATCATATAAAATTTCAGGCTAATTAATACCATAATATTCTGTGCTGTGACACAGAAGTTTTCTACTTTGTCCTGTACTTCTGCAACCTCTGATGTTCTGGGCAGAATGACAGTTTGGAATGAAAACATAGCACGATTATTATGAAAATTGGAGGAGATGATGTCTCCAGGTCTATAAACAGCCTTCTACTTCTGAAAAAGGAAACAAGTGAGCCAAACAAAAACTCCTCGGTGTTTGAAAGTGTTGGTGCCGAGAAATTTGACATAGGAACTTGACACACCAATGAAATATGTCAAGCAGGTATTCCCTTTATTACAGCGCTTAGTGCATGGGGGATCTCTCCACCAAACATGCACACCGAAGAGAGAAACAAATACATATTTATAGCTATAGCACATGTATATTCATCACATTCCAAACTCTGGATATCGAGGGAATTAAACCTAAGGGTCAATTTTGCTGTAAGTTTTCAAACCTTGAAGGGGGAGAGCTCCTCAATATTCCTGAAGAGAGACACCTGTTTGGTTATCTTGTTGGGACAACAGGATGTCCATCCTGCTTTCTTATCGACAAGCTTATTAGTTTGATTTATGCCCACCCAACACATCTGGCCCGACAGATAAATCAAGAGGGAGTAGCACCTTTGTTTCTGGATGCTTTGCAGTTGTCTTTACTGTAGAGAAGCTGTTCTCATGATTCAGAGTAGAACCAAAAGTTGGATAGAACTGAAGTATTTCTATTTGCAGCCGCAGCTGGGAATGTCATAGTGCCATGGACAACAGAATATTTAATCTAGAGGATGTTTTGCCCCGACAACAAAAGGTGAAAAAATAATCCTTGGTAAACTGAAACAGATAACGTTTCTAACTGTTAGTGGTGAGGTCTGGAGGAAGTCTCAAGGAGAAGTACTGAGGAAGGGGAAGAAAGATGTGAGCAGGTCTGAACAGAGTGCTACTGGTGGATACTGTAAGGTGATGACATTGGATTATCAAGGAACAGGTCCCTGAGGCAGGGACTGGATTTCCAAGCTGTCTCCCATATTCTCATCTGTTTTTCTGGTTCTGAACCTTTCCCAGTCAGCATAATAACAATGACCAAACTTTCTAATATTTAAAAGGGATTTACACAAGATACCTTCATTATGAACCAGCCTCTGTCTCAGCCTTAGGCATCCAATGCTCTAACAGTCTAATGTCAAGACACCTTGATAAACCCCTGTTTAATGTCTGACCCAGAATCCTGATGGTCAATTCTGTTTTTAATAAACAATGGGATAAAAACTGTTATTTCTATCTGCTTACCCAGCTTTGCTGACAGACATGGACAACAGACCTAAGTAGCTGAAAACAGGCCTTGTGTCTGACATTTTTTGTGATACAATTCACATTTTGAAACCTGCCATTCAGATCCTGTAGAAATGAAAAATGATCCAAGTCTGGCTCCCCTGGAAGAACAAAGCACAAGTTAATATGTCCATACTTGGACTGGATGCCAACAGTTCCTATAAAAATTCAGGCTGTGAAAAAACTTCAGCTTTTCACAGGATTTCATAAGTTCTTGTGTTTCTGAAATACTTATTTTTCATTGTGAAGAAAAAAAGATGTATGTATCTCCAGTGTTTGCCCACAGATTTTCAAATTCAAGTCCCACTCATTATATGTAAGCTTTGCATAAGTCAGGAAGAATCAATGGCCCCCATTAAGGCATTCAAATACTGCAATTTCAGATAAAGAACAAGACTTCTATCAACTCAGTAATACTCAGTATTCAACAATAGCTTTTTTTTTTTTCCTTTGGAATCACAATGTAATATGCCTACTGAGTCTAAAAAAGATGGGTAATTTTAGCTCCAAATTGCCACTCGCCTCCTACTCAGTATTCTGACACTTGGGATTATTTCTGCCTCATCCTTGAAATCTTTCCCAGTACATAACAAGCAAGCTGAAACTCACAACCAAAGTACTGTCCTTGCATTACTTTATTCTCTCATGTAAAAACAAAACAAAATGAAAGCAATTCTCACCGTAAGTTTGTCTTACTTGACCAATGTCTGTATATCTAACTCCGTAATGTGAGTGATCAGAATTTTCAGTTGATAGTTTATTATTTAGATACATGCCTCTTCTTCTTTATAAACATGAAGTAAAAGCTATCTATGATGAAAGTTTTAAACTTTTCTATTGAATTTGCATTATTCATTGTATAAGCCTGGTGGCCTTAATACCAAATACTGCATAAAAATTCCAATTGTTCTAAGGTGTCTCCTTCTGGCAGTGCTCTGGTAAATGTCACTCAAGTAGTGCACCATGTAAAAATGCCTTTAAAAAAAAATCTCTTGAGGTGTCTTTATTCAGACTTTTGTTTTTTCAACAAGCTTAAATTTTAATTTTGCCTTTCATCCCTTTCTGAATTTCTGGGGAGAGTTTCCAGAGCTGTAGTTGTGCCATCTCTGCAGATCTGGTGTATCTAGTCAAGTCTGCCTTAATGCTTGTCTTACATGAACAGAGATCGGAGAGCTTCACATATCAAAGCAAAATCCTATTTTATTTGTTGTCTAGACACTTGTTTTCAAAGGTCTCTGCTCAGCTCTTCTAGCAGGTCTGTAAACTGTCAATGGTTTATGGGCTGGTTCAGCATGGTTCCATGATGACTGGAGTGGGGGACACATGGACTCATGCCCTGAGGAATAGGAAAAGGGAAAAAAGAAAAGGGAGGTGGTACTAAAAACAAAACAGAGGCAATGATCTGAGGAGGAAAGATGATTTACTAAATAAGATATCAGAATACAAAATAATATAATTATTTTTGAAATTATAATTATAATTGAAATTGAAGCTAATAAATCAAATAAAACAAGACAGTGTCCGAAAAACTGAAGGACTTACACTAAATGCTGAAGGCAAAACAGCTAGGGAGCACGTGCTGCTGGGTCAATCGCCAAAGGAAAGAGAGTGTCTTGTGACATGCAAATAGTTTTTATCTTTCCCTCTGAGCGGAAAATGGAAAAAATGCAGAGCAACATGATGTAGAGGTACATAGTTCTTTTCTTCTAAGACAGATGTACTCAGAACTATTGATAATCCACAGAGCTGGAACATTAACTCTTTTACTCCCGATGCACTACATGATGTTATAATGTGAAATAAACTTTAATGTGCTAATTCTTAGAGTGATGCAGTGAGGGAGAGAAGAGGAGGAGAAAAGAGTTCTATCCCTGCCCTTATAGAAGGGAAAGATAGAAACTATTAGGGAGCTTTTGGGGTTTTTTTATGAGCTACAACCTCAATTATTTTGGCATCCTCTGAAAAACCTAGTTTTAAGTCATCCTATTATTTCCCTTTTCTTTCTTTCTTTTTATTTTTTTTATCCTTTTCATTGCTGGGCTCAAAAAAATCCAGATTATTATTGTCTTCCTCCTACTGTATCCTCCTACTTTTTTAGAGACACTGTTATTTCTTCTGTCATGAAAGTGCTACATTTTTATGCATTATGTTTTCTTTCTGAATGTATATGGAAACAAGGTTCATCTGTGTGGATGGACAACCTGTTTTTTCACCTTTGATGCATTTCTCTCTTAAAATTGCTTGCTTGGGCTGCTCTTTCTTTCATTGTGTTTATCATGCAAAGTAAATTTCATAGCAATATTTTGTATCCGTTTGTAAAGTAAAGGTTCTGAAGAAATATGGAGAAGTTTAGCATAATTTTTATTTTCTTGCAGCTTAGATAACACACCAGAGGATACCAAGTCTGAAAGATTCCATACTTGACTGGGAGGATATATTCTTTTTTTCTGTTTCCTGGTTTTCAAGCAGAAGTCTCCCTGTAAGCGGACTTGAAGAGCCAAGATTCCCCACTGTGGAGACAGACAACTGTTCTGTAATTTATGACCATCTTCCTTCTCAGGGAATGAACATGGGAGATGAACAAACCCCACAGGATGCCAGCTTTCCACAGTTCAAGGTATTGTAGCACTAGCAAAAACTGACTTATGGAAAAATCCTGCAAGGTGCAAGAACTGCAAAGAACTGCAGTTAAGTATGTGGAAACTATAAGGGATGAGTTATTTTGGCTCAGCAACAGTACCACAATAGTCACTGCTATTCCTCTTGGTTATTTCTGCACAGGGCTGCCAGCACTGATTCTAACAGGATTCAATAGCCTTGGAATAATGCAATAAGGATGCCTGGCACAAAGTCATTTGCATGGCTCTGCATGGGACCTCTTTTTATCTGTTAGGGCATATTTGCTTTGGTGTTACCCAGAAGAGGCTTTACTGTAAACCTAGCAGGCTGTGGTTTACAGTGATTCCCCAGTATGTTCTCCCTCTTTGCTCTTCACCTCCTCTTGACCTGCCACTGGATAAGCAAATTGTTTAGAGATCAGCATGTTACAGAGCCCTGTTTTAGGACTCACAGAGCAGAGTATGACTTCCTAACAGTACAGATTCCACCCAAAGGCTGTCTGCTTACAGCAGCAATTTAGATATTCCTTTCTAATATCAGATTAAGAAAGTCTGATAAAAAGTATTTTATGCATTTGTATAATTTGCATTTCTTTGCTGAATGTCTGTTATTTTCCCTTTCCCTGATCAAAATAAAGAACGAGAAGATTTTCAAGGTAAAATTCTGTCCTTACCCGAAAGCCAAAGTTCCCATTGATTTTAGTCGGGCTAAGATCTCTCTCTAATCATTTACTCTCTGTCTGATGTTTTCACAAAGCAGAACATCACAAGTTCTGGGAGCAACTCCATCTCAGAGAGGTGTTACTACTTCAGACCTACTGCAGTTTGAGAGGATTTTTATTATCTACATTTATACAAAGGAACTAGGGAGCACTGGTTTACTTTGCAGCCAATTGTGAATAACCAGTACTAATTTGTCTCTAAAAAAATTATAGTTCAGTTGTGACAATGACGTAAGTGGTAATGACATGCCCAGAGCTGTATTTGATCCTCTATTGTACTGTTATCATCAGTCATTTGCAATTGCCTTCCTTTGTCACAGTATCACAGCATTAGAACCAGACCTGCAATGTGACTTAGGTCTGGAGTAGTGCTTTTTAGCAACAGGACAATTAACTTGTTATTCTTTGTGGATTCTTATGTTGTAGAGCAGTGGTGACTTGGAGGGAAGGTCTGAATGCTGTGAAGTCACAAGGTGATGTCGTGATTGTGAAGCACAGATTCTTGGCGAGATAGTTGTTGTGTATGACAGATCCTAAAGATGTAGTTTCGAGGGAAAAAAAAAAAAAAAGAAGTGAAGGGCAGTAGTCATCTTCAAAATTGAGATTTTTCTGCTCACAGGCTTACTTTGAAACTAGTTACATCCTGAAAAATCCAGCCAGCACCAGTAGCTGTTATTTCCCAAGGGCTGAAACAATTCTAGCTCTCTAATCAGGTTTCAGATTAAATAAGTATGAACATAGGTTGCAAAAAAAAATCTAGCATGTTTGTGAAAGTATTGTTGTGTGTCTTTTGGAATAATTTTGAAATGTTTCTTTGATTAACAAAAGATTAGCACAAGAAGTATGCTGGTTTAAGTGGCTAAATAATTGAGAGATTTTCTGTAAGGATGAGCGATACCTTTTACTTCAACCAATTGAAATCTGAATGCACAGATAGCAGCCTTGTCAGAGAGAACTGAAATTACAGAGCAAGAGTGCTACCAGGCTTATGCTTGTTGCATGAAAGGAAACCAGACAATAGAAGTTGATTCTGCTCATGCAGGTTTTCTTCTAATCACTTTTCTTCTTTTTTTTTTTTTTTAAAGGACTACGTACACTTCACATGCTGTTCTTCGTGGTCAGAAGTAAGGTAATGAATGGAGGTCAGGAAGTTCAGTCAGTAACTCCTTTTGGATAGTGCAGCTTGTTAAACTTAAAAGGAGTAAGGGAATTCCAGCCATGACAATTTCTGACAGGTGCACTCATGTTTATCACTTCAAGAGCACTGAATGTTAGGTCACAGGTGAACTGCGAATAGTAGCTAATTCAGTGCTGAATCAATCACTAAAGCTTTAAAAACATTTGGGCCCTTGGAAAGGAAAAAAAATGAACACAGAATGATGAATGATGCTAAAAAGTAAAACAAATAGGAGGTAATTCTTACTATCTAGTACCAAGCAAAATTAAGATTTCACAATGTAAGTTTGAAATAAATCTGAAATGGCTGCTTTTCTTGAAGCCTCCTTACAGTAAACATCAACCATATACTTAAGACTGTTCTCACTGCAAATGAAAGATCAGGAAAGGTCAAAAAAAAAATAGGAAACTTGCAGAGACGTGTTCTAATTAATCTCTTTCTACATCCTCATGGCAGTAATTTCTCAGTGACATTGAGGAAGGAGTCAAGTCTGTCCAGCAGCATCTCAAACCATCTGCTTCAGTGGGGCTGGTTATGCTTCATTTATTTTGACTCCTCTGCTTTCCATCTGACTTCCAAATTTGTCTTTGGTTCTGGCTATCCAATCACAAGTCTAGACATGTGAATGTGCCCCTGTAATGACGCACACCCTTCCTGGTGATGATGTAATTTCTCCCATTATCCCAGTTTTGGGGTAGAATTTAGTCCTACCAGTCACTCACATGAAGCATCGATAACATCTGCTCATCTTTATTTTTTCTAGTCTTGTCTCCCTTTCCCAGCACCATCTGTTTCAGAATACTTGCACATTTCTGAAATGGCTCTATTCAGTCTAGTTTTTGTTTCAAAATTTTATTCTTGCCTTTTCAACAAGTTCTGTAGATCTGTACTTCATTCTGGTTCTGATGACTGCCTGTCAGATTTGGATCATTCCACAGTGTTATGTTATCCTGCTTCTGCTGTACCTTAATCCTCTTCTAGTTCTTCTAAAATCTTTCGTATTTTTTCCGTTCCCAGAAACTCACTTCATCACTACTCTTGAGAGAACTGATCACAATGTTTGTATCTGACAGTGACTCTTGCAAAGTCAGTACACTGACAGATCTCTCCAGGGTGAAGTGTAAACGATACATACTATTACATTCAGCGAACTTGTTTTGTTCCTTTTTCCCAGCTCTTCCAACTTTAACTACCTTTGTCTTGTGGAATTAGTGGCATTCCACAAGATGCAGAAGCTTTTTGAAAGAAAAATATAAAACTATTCTTTAGATAGATTTTAGAATTTTCTAAGGGATGGTTAAAATAAGCAAGGCATTTTTCTAAGCTATGGATAAGAAATGGTACTTAAACATTTTAAATTTACCAGGAATTTTGTTGTTTTTTTTTTCTTCTCTAAAAAGCTATCTATTAAAGGGTCTTCATATTCACCCATGGATCTTTTCATAGAGAGAAAAGCATATATTTTTCTATTCCACATTTCATACTGGTTTTGTTCTTCAGAGAGAAACTAGGATTTATACCCAAGCAAGCAAGTTTGTGATTCAGAACTGGAATTAGTTTTCCTTATAGCCTGAAATGTGTTTTGTGATCTTTGGCTTGTTATACTCCAAGTATAACAATTGTACTGTCTTTGGCCATCAAATATTCAAAAGTTTGTTTCTGAAACACTGAAAAACTCCACAGTGAAAAGCCCTGCTTAAATCTTTTTGTTAATGATGTCCAATATAAAGAAAACATATTGTAATAATCTTTTTTTTTTTTCCACACTGTTCTTCAAGTAGTGTCTTGGATGCATTTTTGTGCAAAAAAAAAAAAAAAAAGACTGATTTACTTCTGTTCATTTCCATTAGAATCATGGGTTCAGTCACATGCATGAAGCATTCAGTGTTCTTCTAAAGGCAATTCATTCACATGATTAAGGCAGCAAATCATTCTTCTTAAACTCCCTCTATAATCAATCAGTGGAGGTGAGGGCTCCTATAGATGACAGTTGATAGCAGGGGCTTAACTAATGTATCCATAATTATAACTGCACTGATAAAAAGGGAGAATTAGAATAGATCGCACCTACATTGCAGATCTTTTCTAACATCACCCAGGCTTTTTCACATAGGATTGGGCATGATGATCTTGACATAATTTTTATCCCCACAGTTCAGATCACCTTAATTATTCTGACAGACTGTGACTAACTCCCATACTGGTAATTTCATGAATATGTCACATTTGAAGAGTGCTGGTGAGCTGAAGTGGTAAAAAATATTATTCGTACTGTCCAGATAGAGTGGCTGTGACTGAGGTGAACCAACACTGGGTTGCAACTTCAAGGAATCTTGTTAACTCACTCCAGAAAAAGGCCTGGGAGCAATCCAAAATGCAGTAAACAAGAAGGAACAGACCTTTTCACTAGAGAGCTGAGGTAAACACTGTAGGTACTGAGATTTCTTTATTCATTTGCATTTTTTTTTGTTTTATCTTTTTTTTTTTCCTCAAGGTAGCATTGAATTAATCTGAGGTCTTTCTTCTTTTGCTAAGTAATGTTCAAGTCACCAACTACTCTGATTCTTTTCCTTTGGTTCTCACTGGAGCACTAGACTGCAGCTTTGAGGTACAATGTTGCCGTGTTCTGGATATAATTATTAATGTGGAAAAATTACAAAAAAGTGTGGAAGATGAATTAAAATATTATAGATCATTTTTTATGTAGTTAAACCAAGGTTTGGCCTCCTGACTGCCATCTCCTCTCTCTCTGGGCTCTCATCTCTTGCTCACTTCTCTTCCCATGTCCTGAATTCCCTCTGGAGCTGACAAGTTTCAGCCTAACACTGGGTTTAAAGATCTTTAACATATTCAGGGTGCCATGAGCAGTTCAAGTTTCGAGTAAAAATATCTGAAAAAAGGAATCACAGAGCTAGAGAGGTTAGAAGGGATCTCTAGAGGTCATCTTGTCCATCCTCCTGCTAAAGAAGGTTTCCTACAGTGTGTCACATAGGTAGATGTCCATAATGATCTTGAATATCTCCAAAGGAGACTCCACCACCTCCCTGGGCAGCATGTTCCAGTGCTCTGTCAGCTTCACAGTAAAGAAGTTCTTCCTCGTGTAAGTATGGAACTTCCTGTGTTCTAGTTTCTGCCTGTGCTTCCTTGTTCCATTGCTGCTTGCCATCAAAACTTCACTCCTATTAGCTTGGTTGCACTGCTTCAGTAATTACCTATTCACCAATAGCTCTAGTTCTAATATCAAGGGAACCTCTTATAGCAGTGGACAGAATCATTCTTTCCAAATGTATCTATGAGAATTGTTTTTAACAGATCTAGTGTATTTCCTTGTGTTCCAAATATAGCTATAATTGATGGAAGTTCTCGAAGAAAGATACATTTTTCCGGCCTACTAGAAAATGCACGTTCAAAACTGAACCACCTTAGTGTAACCTACTTTTGTCTGCAAACCCTCCCATTTTTTTGTATTTTATTCTTCATAGGCTCTATGTTAGGCTAACTGTTTTCTTTTTTGCTTCTTCCGTTGACATTAGAATCTTGATGATATATGCCTCGTGGAGTCTTAAATTGTCTTAAATGCTAGGAAGAACCTATGTCAGATGACAAGTTGAATAATCAAGAAATCAAAAGCAAAAATTGGAAAATGTTCCTTCCTATATAATTTCAATAAAGTTCTTGTATGACTGAACTTAATAATGAAATTTCAAATGACTTCAACAGGGAAAAGTTTGTGCCTGGATCTTGAGTGCATTGAAAGAATAAGACCAGAAGCTCACAAAGATGTTTTTAGAATTTCTCATTTCAGAGAAACCAAAATCTAGGGACCACAGCATCAATGTATGTTTATCTTGTTTTTCTGTTGATCAGAAGATCTCTAAGCAATGGGAAATTTCTAGTCATACAGAGTAAAAGTCATTAGATCATGTTCACTTCAAAAACAGTTTGCAATCATTAAAGTACTACGATATATACTTTGAACTAAAAATGGAAACCTTTCTAAAACTAGTAATCCCTCCTCTAGAGAAGGCACTTTTATGGGTCTCCAGGTTCAATTCAATTGAAGGTGTCTCAGTGATCTTGCTGCTATATATGTGTTTAATGCATTTGAAAATTAGAGGGGTTTGTATCTTTTATTTTTTTTAAGTCAATATTATACTTATTTTTTCTTGTACTAATTTCTTCTCAGACAAGTTTTTAATGTTTTTTCAGAATGTTGAACAATTTTTTATATGACATGTCTTTTTTGACTATAGTTAATGTTTTCACATGGATAAGAAAGGTCATTATGGAAGAGATTTTTATGTTTTGTGATTTTATTTTGAAAGTCATTTCAGTTGAGATGAACTCTTCATTGAACAAAAGATGATGCAGGTTTATACATGGTGCTTGCACAGCAAACCATTGAGGCTACCGCTAATATTTAGCCTGTCTTTCAGCCCAGAATGTATATTGTTCAACACCACATTACATTGTCATTGAATAAGGCCTTCATCTGAGGAGGCTGTCACAACTAACCTTTATTTATTCCTTCTTCCTATTTTTGTTCAGATTCCTCATCTTTTATTTGCTCTCTATCTTCCACAACTATCAAATCTCTGAAAGTAAGGTGGAAGATGTTTCTTACAGCTGAGCAGCATATCAGCTCAGCCAACTATAACCCCATTTCAATTTTATTTTTTTCTCCATTGAAATATCTTAAACTGTTGGCTTTCTGATAGTTTTAAGCTCCTACTTGAAATAGATTGGGGCAGGTCTTGAATTATGATTCCTTTTTGCTTTACAAATTCATTGCTTGTGCATGCTTGTCGTGTTGTAATGCATCTGCACATGGAATAACAAGATCCAAATTTTGCCTCTTTTCATTGGCTTTCAACAGTGGACTGAGAAGGGCTTTTTATTCTTTTCATAAAGAGCATGTGAAATGTACTGAGCAGAAACAAAATACATTACACTGTAATTCACTGGAGTATTGCGTGCCTTTCATGCAAGTTGCATGACAGCAAATGCCTTTGCTCTACTGGGTCACAGTTGGAGTTTGTGCCTTCTTTCCTTTCCCCTGGTAATTTGTTATTTTTGTTCATGAAATGACAAATTTATTTGTAACTGCAAACTCCATGCATTCTTGGCAGTTGGGCTATTCATTACGTTTCCTTTCTTCCTCCTCAAGCCAGTCAGGATACACATTCTTTCTATGATATGCTCTCAAGTGATATGCCTCATTCAATTTTAAATGCCTTAAATAAAGGAGCTCTGCTTCAGAGACTACTTAATACTATTTTAGGGGCAGATTGTGACTTGGATTTTGCATAGCCATACACCACATAAGTCATATGAAACTCCGTTTGAGAATTTCAGCTATATAGTCAAAGAACAGATACAAAGGAAGTGTAGGAAAAGTGTGAACTTTTTGCTTCTCATTGAGGCTAGAAAATTGGTGCAGGTGCAAGGTAGTTGCTACAGACTGAGTGAGCAATAGATGTGAAAAGAAGAAATGAACATGACTTCTTTTACCTCCTGTTGCTTCTCTAAGGCTCTTTTTCTTGTTCAGTTTGTGTTAAAACCAGCTGCTGTGCTGATAATTAGAAGATATCCTTACATGCTTATCCTCTGAATTCAGTCCTCTGAATCCCACAAGAGAAGTTTCCTTTTCTAGTTATACATTTTCATTGAAGCTTGGGCATTTTCTGAACAAATAAAGACCTTTCTTGCTTGTCCTAGCTCAATTTGTAAATGAGACTCCTACAGTGTTTTAAGCAGTAATGTTACAAGATAAAGGTGAACTTGCTAAAACTGTAAAGCATAAAGTAGTGGCAATTAGTTTTAGACATTGTGGCTTTGTCATATAGAGTATGAAAATGGACTGCTAGATCTCTATGCTATTTTAGATATCTTGTTTACACGTATTAAATGTGAACAGATGTGAAAAGTGTAAGGAGTAGCATACAGCTGGACTGCCTTCATTTCAGCAGAGAAATAATCACCTTGTGACTAGAAGTAGGCTTTATTTCTGATACACTTAAAAGCCTAGAGGACAAAGCTGACTAGACTTTGTTAGTTTATGGATCATGAGACGTCAAACTAAAATAAAACTTACGTAGGTTGCCCCAAAAGGAATATCCCGTATTTATTTCCATGGAAACCACAACAGATACAAAGATCACAATAATGCTATTTGACTGAGCAAATTCTCAGCTAAAAAACACTCTTATTCAACATAATCACCATCATTAGATGTGTATTTTCATCAGACAAGAACAAGAGCCTGCATGCTGCACTCATAAAGATCTATACCAGCAGAGTTGACCCACTGTTGCTGTCACCACTGCTGAAACACACCACCAGTGGCCTCACTGTACTCACATCCACTAGTTGGTCTCCATAAATGTTCAGCAAGCACTGATGAATGTCAGTAAGTGCCAGTTTTTCATCATCTCCTTTGCTTCATTGGCACTTCCATGTCAGGTACCATTTTGTCAAACTGCCTTTCTGGTTACATCCATCGCACAGCAACAAAATGTAATTCAGTGTTTGTGGAAAGATTCAACCTCTACTGCTGCACTTCTGACATCCACCTCTGACATTGTGCACTAACATAATAAAATAGGAGGCATTACTTTCAGAGCAGTTATGTGTAAATTTACATGCTGTTGTTCTGAAGGGGGCAGCTGTATGTTCCCTGAGTCTCACATACCTCTCCTTCACCTCCAAACAGCTGTGCACAGAAGTAGGACTCACAGTCTATATTCTTCTTGGGGTTGGCTTTTGTTGATTTACCTCATCAGTGCACTTCACTGTACACCTCATAGTGGTTTACTCGGGTGAAAAAAAGTAATCAGCTTTTATTTTTCTTTAGCTGTGAAAACAAGACTGTACTGCATTAACAGTTTCATGTGCCTTATGTAGTCAGCTTCCCTTCTTTTTGTGTATTCAGTAAAACCATAGAAAGACAAACATCTTATAAAAATCTATTATTGACTGAATATTTCACACTGTTGAAATTTCAAACAAGCCCAGGTAACTGCATTCCTCTGTAGATTCCTCCTTCTGCTACAGGAGATTCTTGTGTATTTAAGGCCTCTTAAAGACTGTTTTGTCATTGGTGTTTCTTTTGCCAGGAATATCTCCACAGTACAACAGACTATTCTTTCCAGGTGGAATAAGAAGCCAGCATGCAGATTACTGCCATTCTGGGTGCAAGTATAGTGAGCTGTCAAGGAAAAATTAGGTTTGTGGTATTTTTTCTCAACTTGGATGTTCTCAATTCAAAAGGAGCTTCTTCTGGAACAAAACAAAGCTCTTGATGAGGCTTTCATAGGTAAGTAAAAACTGACTTACTAGTTCCTATATAGCAGTCATCAAGCTTCTACATTCAAAGACACTGCTGGAAACCCATTTGTAAGGAAGAAATAATATAGTGGTTGTGTTTCAATTGCAGTGTTCCTTTATCTCATTTAAGTGTATCTAATTCAGGATGTGAATTCTGACTTTAAATGTAATTAATGCAGTCTTGTTTATTATCAGCCCAAATTACTGCCAAGGACTATCATGAAAACTATAGCCATTATCTTAAGAGACTTTGAATAATGATCTAACCACAAGTTAGGAAAGAAAAAGTTAGGAAGGAAAAGGTCTGATGCTGTTCAATTGCTATTCCAGAGCCCATTTGACTTGTGACAGCCCATTTGACTCAGGAGTACAAGCACTCAACAGACAGCTTGTTTTTTGTAATGGAACTATCATAAGATGTCTGTTATCACAGCTCTTTTCCATCTGGCTTACTAGCATTAGAAAAAACATGATGTCTGTCTCTTTATTTTGTTGAAAAGTTTGCTAAGTTCTAAGAATTGAGTTATTTAGCCATGGCAGTCAACTCTAAAGACATACTGCAGTATCAATACACACATTATGTTGTATTTGTTTTCCTTCCCTAGTCCAGAGACTATTTTTCTCCTTAAAATATGTCTCTTGCTTTCCTAACAAGTAATTAGACCAGAAAATGATCACATGGGCCTGTTTCTTCTTTGTTCTTTAGACACAACTTCTCAAGATGATAGTTTTGGAAGCTATTGACTTCAAAAGAACAGGATCATGGTCTGTACAAATAGTGAACAACCCAGCTGTGCATCATCAGGTCTCAATCGAATGTAAATACTAAAAACCTGTATCGCTGTGTCTGCTTTCTAGTTTGATTGGTGGGTGAAACATCCTTTCACCTTGAAATACTACTGTGATGAACATCCAGGCAGCATCTAGAGGAATGAGAACAATATAGATGCAATATTGCAAACTTTTAGATGAAATAGTTCTCAGGTGGATTGGAATACCAAACAGACATACTACGGCTGTGATCTCACTTGCTTAGTGTGAGTAGCCCAGCACATACGTTAAGTCTGTCAATAAAAAGGATGCATTCTGAACTGAGTCTATCTCCATAAGTTTTTGTTTGTTTGTTTTTAATACAGACTTCCCTTAATAACAATAAATAAGAAATTTTAATTTCGTGGGATTCTTGCAATGAGTTTTATTGGCTATGCCAAAAATTTTGTGCTAATGTTACCTGACTTTTACTGGGTTTTCTCCAGTACCTTATTTCACGTTATAGTTCCTGTTTCTTCTTTTGTTGTGCATAGGACTCTGCAATCTTCATTCCATATAGTTAGTCCCGTTGAGTCAAATGAGCTGTTAAAACTGCTTTTTCTGTAAAGATTTGCTGACAATCTTAACACCAAGCCATGGTCAAGAGGAAAATGAACACATGCCTGGGTCCCTGTCTCTCTTTGGCATGGAAATAGGAGAGGAGGGTTGTGTGGAGCAGGTGCTTTGAGGACAAACTGGTGTTTTGGAGTGCTTACCTTTGTTACAGTGATATTGTAGCAGGGATACTTATCCTGTAGACGTTGTGAGAAGGAAGCCCTCCTTAGACAAGTAGCCAGAAACAGCTCTGGAAAGGAGCAGTTGTCTTTCTGTTCTTTTTCTCATACACTCTTCTCTTCTTTGTGGAAACAATTGTGCTTTTTTATCTAAATATTGAAGGAAAAAGATGTGTGAGTTCTATTATTCAGTGTTGGTATGCTGAACTGCATTCTCCTGACTGGAAAAGTAATTATCTGCTCCATCAAAAAAACGTATTTACTTTTTGCAGAAAGAGCTCTCAAGCTCGGCGTTGCTTACTTAGGCACCATCTTTGTTGAGAAGGAGAACTATGCCCACTGTGCCCACTAACCATGTCCCTCAGTGTCACATCTACATAATTTCTTGAATACTTCCAGAGGCACTACCTCTGCTGAGCTGCATGCAAGGATAAATACAGATAGGGGAGACACTTCCTTTCCATCACAGGGAAAAGAAACAAGTCTAGGTATTCAGAAGGTGTTTTGTTGTTTTTTTGTTTTTATTTTATATATTTCTTTTGCTACTGATCTGTTGTACATCCTTTCCTTGGAAAACTACTGCTAAATAAGTGGTGAGCTAGGACTGCATGCAGTTGGAATGGTACAGGCTTGAATACTGCCAGATCCAGATTGTTCTTTCCAGATTGGTAAAGCTTAATTTCAAAGGTCTCTTTATTGGAGATTTTCCATTGTGTATTTAAAGCTGCTGATACACTGATATCTTGCTGTCAGTTAAATGAAAACAAATTGTTCTTACTTTGTAATTTTAGGGGGACCTTTCAATAAAAATATGTTTACTAACAGTTACACATACGGAAGCATTTTAAAAATATTTTAAGTACACTGCAATTAACTAAAGGTGTGAAATGAAGTCGCCTGTATTCACTGCTTTACCAGCAAGGCCTCAAATTGCAAGGACTATCAAGGTTGCTGAGCTGCTTTTGCATATATATGACCAATAAAATTAGAACCTTATATCTAGGCAAAAATCTTTCTACTTTGGGGGAGTTTACAAAATTCTTTCATCTAAGTAGAATGCAGAATGAGTAGCTTAAGCAAATATTTCTCTCTTTGTGGTTGCAGTTAAGCACTCATACTTTAAACACATGCATTGTTCTAATATTTTCAGGCATTGTTTTACACAATATACTTGCATATAATGCAAGACATTTTGAAATCCTACTGTGGGTTCCTAAGTACAAAAAATATCAGAAAAAATGCTACTAAGATTTATGCAGTCAAATTACAAAGAAATAAATTTGTTTTTTTGTGGAAAATAGACTCGCATCAGGACACGTGAGTGTGTAATTACAAATATAATCCCTCTATGATTTATGAAACTAAAATATTCGTGGGCGTATAACTGCACTGCAATAGTTCTATGCAGAAATAGTACATCTCTGCATGTGGCTCTTTATTTCACATCAGAAAAGCTGGTTAACTTAATTTGTACTGGATGTCTGTGTAGTATTATCATTCTTCTCTCAATACTTCTAAGTCCTTGGAAATCACTGAGATGAGTCACTGTAAGAAACTTTAGCATTTCTAATAATGGAAATAGTGTCAAAAGGAAACAGATTATTTCTAAATATGTATAACTGCACTGCATATAAAGTAATTTTTTTTTTTTACATGATGAAGTCAAACTAGTATAAAATATTTATTTCAAGATAGGTGTAATTTACTTCTGGTATGTGAACTCTAGAACATAATATATCTAAATCTATTAAGAGACAATTCAAGTCCCTTAAGTAGCATATTATTGGTGGTCTTACAGTCATGGTCTCTACTTGTCTTCACTCATTTCACTTCACCAGAAATTGTCTTCATTATCTGTGGAAACTGAACAGATTCTGTTGAATTTGTTCAATCATTTAAATACAATTTGGAAGGAAAAGGCATTGAATTCATGGTATTTCAGGCATTCTGGAAGCTAGAAATGAGACCAAATGTGTGCTAAGAGATCTGTATCTTGAAATGTTTTACATGATCTACAGTTATATTATTGTCTAATATTTCTCTGAAAAGCAGTAATAATGGGAGGTTTCTTCCTTACTGTTATTAACAGTGTCATCACAGCTACATGTAACTGCCTATTCTTTTTTTCACCTTGCTGCACATACATTTTTGTACATCTCCCTCGTCTTCTGAGGACACTGGAACAGTTAATGTCCCCTTCCTGGGCCCCACTATCACTTGCCAGTAGCTCTGTCCTGGCTTGTATTGATACTGGCAGGTGACTTTGGTAAGTTGGATGAAATGTCATTTGTTTCCAAAAGCTGCTCTTGAAATACCTCTCTTTATCTTTTTGGACCAAGTGGGCCAGAGGTCTGGCAGAGCATGACAGTTTCAGGCACAGTCAGAGCTTACTCTTCTTGTCCACTTCAGTGAAATCACTGCATGTGTAGCCAGAAATTTATTAGCGTATCTGGCAGATGCATGCTTCAAAAATACTGTGTGGAGTTGAAAGACACTTTTTGACTCTTGCTGTGGTCATGTAAAATTATTTGGTGAGCAGCAGGCATGAGCAGGAACAGGACCATAGTCCCCATGTCCTAGTACACTCAAAAAACTACTGAAAGATATTTCTTTATAAAGGAAAACTTTCAATAAAAAGGAATATGTGATTTTTAGATTTTTTTGTTGTTGTTGTTAAAAGACCTTTAGAAATGCCAGATAGAAAAAAAGCTGAAAAAGACTAATTGGGTCATTTGAAGAAGAATTAGGTATAAATCTCCCTGAAATTGATTGGAAATAATATTTGAACCACCTTTAGAGACTTTCCCTCAATTCACAGAAGATTCAGTGGGAAATTCCCATCCTTTTAGCCAGCTCAGCAGTCCATCTAAACCTTGATGTCCTGTACACTGTATGTAGACATTATATGTATACCTAAACAGAGTATAGATCATTTCATTTTTTATTTTCAAAAAAAAATATACCCATGTTTTCATTAGAAACAGTGTTTTCAGTTGGGCTTGGAAATGTATTCATATATACCAAACAGAATCTGACCTTATATAGGCAATTTTAGTCTATATTTCTCCTATCAATATGGGAATTCATTAATAATTTGGTAAGATTAAAAAATAAATAAAAAGAAAGAAAAATACTCTCAGAAAACTCTTCTAGGTGTGTGCTATAAGTCCACAGCCTGTAATGACATAACAGGGCATTGCTGAGAACAGATAAAGGGACAGAAGAGTGAAATAATTTACTATGTGAATGGGTATTAAGTAAATCTTCAGGAATGAATGAATGAATGAATGAATGAATGAATGAATGAATGAATGAATGAATGAATGAATGAATGAATGAATGTCCAAATATCTCTATACTTCCCCAGTCATCTGACTGACTCCTTGTCTCTTCCAGAATAGCCTTAGGAAACAGGCCAAAGCTTCTCTTCATTATTTTTTAAAAGACCAGATATTTGGCTCATTTGCAGGTAATTCCTTTTTTCAGACTAAAGTCTTGAGAAATTCTTTTGGATATCAGTAAAGCCATTGTTCCTTATACTCTAAACATACAACTTATACTTTATGTAAGGTAGATACAATGTTATAATACTATACATAATTTCTAATGGAACAAATATATATATCTTGCAGACTCAAAGCATTTCACTGAAGTGTATTGACTGTCTTCATAATTTCAGTTAGGTTTATTTTCAGCAGGGTTACCTGCTACTTCTTTTCCACCTCAGAATTATATCGTATTTTTATCAATACAAATCAAAGAAAAGTTAATAGAAAATTTCCAGCCATGAATAATGATTTCCAAACTTGTATATATTGGCTGATATACCACCTGACTATAAATAAAACAAGCAGCAGTCGCTACATCCCTTAAATTACCCATTTCTATAATGATTGTCTGCTAGGGGATCAGACTATTCAGTGTTTCTGTTTTTAGTCAATGTGCTTATTCTCATTCAGTATAGTTGTATTATTGAAAACTGATTTTAAAATGTGTGTAGCAAAAATGTTTATCACACAAAATAGAAATTTCAAATATATATACTTCCATTGTCTTTATAAAATAGGTACATCTCTTAAATAAATTGGTTTTATCATATATATGAGTTTCTGGGGTAATTGTAAGATTTTTATTTGTTTCTTCTTATTCAGAATGCAAGACAGAATTTCTTATGGTATAGCACATTGGCTTTTGAACAATACTTATTCTGTACCCTTTGCTTCTCCTATTCTGTTCTAAAGGTGTCACAGTTCAGTAGAACTCTTCTTCCATTTGTTCCTGTAATTTTACATAGTTCAGAAAAAAAGAAAAAAAAAGAAAAGAGGAAGTCAGCTCAGCAAAGAGACGAAGTCTTGATATGAAAAGGTGAGGACGTATTCTGTGTGGCAATTTTTTTTAGCTGCCCAGTTAGATAGTTAGATTATTCACATATCACTGAGGAACAGTCAAGATTTTAAAGTGAAGAATAATAATATAGAATTTTGAGCAAATTAGCTGTGAAGTCAGGAAAATCAGCTTGCACATTATGATCTGAAGAAGTGAGACAGGGATTTCATCCCAAATAGAGAAGGGGAAATGAAGCCTCCTTATGTTTCCTAGTGCAAGATTCCTGGGAAACAAAGTAGCCAGAGCCCTTCTGTTGAGATTATTTATCTACAAAGCAGCTCACAGTTTTGCAAAGTCCCCCCATTTATCTCATGCAGACAGAGAATTTACAGACCAAGAAGACATATGGTAAGAAAAGACTGAGTGTAAGTCCACACTAAAAAGTAAGTTTTCTTCTGGGAAATGCAAATAATCTCTGAAAATACTGGTAACTTACAGTTTACATGCTGCACTGTAGACAGCAACTGCATATCATAATATGGGTTATTTTATTCTTTTAAAATGTCTAAATATAAACAGGAATGTAAATATGTCTTTTCTAAATTTAAGAAAACTTTGCTCAAGGAGTCCTACAATGTGACTTATATTCAGTTAAGATATTTGTCCAAACAAAGGAGAAAGTGTGGTCTTTATGGTTGGGCAAACTGGACACTTTCCCCACAGGAAGAGGCTTGAAGTGTCAAGTAAGCAAACGCTGAGGTTCGTTAGTAATTCTGTTCAAGAAGCGTTTAGATGAGGTGCTAAAGGACTTAATTTAGTAGTTGGGTAGAGATAGTGATAGGAGGATGGTTGGACTAGATGATCTTATAGGTCCTTTCCAACCTTATGAACTTATGAACTTATAATTCTCTCCTAAATTAGGCTTGTCTTAGCAGGTGTAAAGGAAGTATGTTTTGGAAAACAAGTCAAGTCATGGTTCTGAACATCCTGAACCTTGCTGCTATGCAGAGCTGCAGTCTGACTTTAGCAGTATTTCTACAGAGAAGTGCTCCAGGAACCAAAGCAGTAGGAAACTGTTCTAAAGCATAGGGTCCCTGGAAGACCCAGCACATAGGAAAGATTGTTGAATTGGTGGTTGCCTCATTTGACAAGGATAAACTGTAAGATAACCTTTTTCCTTGACAGATAACTCAATCTTATGTTCAGTCTCTAATTCAATCTTTTTTTTTCTGCACAATAAGGATATTAATGAAAAATAAATGGTCCAGTGAAAAAGACAATATGTTCTCCCTTTGTTCAAGGTTGAACATGTTCAGAAATTATACCAACCTGACTGGACAGGGATAATACAAAAATCACAGCATCATTGATTGTTTAAGAAATATAATTTTGCATTCAGACTGTAGTCTGACTGGTTTTGATGTAGCTGAACATCCCAAGCTTGGATTTGAAATTTTCTGCTACATAACCCAGCTATCAGACCGCTCCCATGCAAGTGGATCTTTTTGTGCTTTCTTTTTCAACTTCTAATTAGAGTAGGTTCTGCCCTGCAATTAATTCTCTCATCCCTGTTTATGATTTCCAGGTTGATGGAGGAATTAAAAAAATCCAATTCTTTTTCTCAGTCTGAAAACTATTCTGGAGATGTCTAATTTTAAATAAAATTGACTGAAGCTACTCTTCCATAACCTATTACTCTTGGGAGCACTAAATACAGTTGTGAGCCATGTGTTACAACTGTTCCAGGATGCAGTTATGCTTCAGCTCTGGTTCATTCTCCTTGGGCTTTGGCTTCCTATATTTGAGCAATTATTATTTTTCATATTCTCATTTGAGAAGTGAAATTTACTTTGGGGTACTTGGGGATCTTATCACTGTTTCTGTGTTCTGTCTGCGTGTCATGCTGTTTCAGTGGCATGCATTGATCAAGCCAGCTCTGCTAGAAGCAGCCCCTCCTGTATCATCTGCTGATGTCATCAGTCAATCGAACAGCTGGTGTTTCTTCAAGATCATTTCATTTCACCCTCTAGAATAACAGGACCCCTTGTCTGTCATGCAGGCAGACAAGGAATTGATGTTATGGCATTCTAGATCCTAGCATTTTTCGGCTTTTAATTTTTTAACCTAGTGGAGCTTTTGTTAACAAATCTAGATAGCCATGAGCATACATTACCAAAACGTATCTATAAAAGAAGATTAATTTTTAAGTTCAGTATGTAATTCATTGATTCTTGAAAAAATGAATCCCATGTGCAAATAACGTGAGTCATTTTGCAGTGAGCAAGCTGTTATTTATATATTAACATCTCCTGAAGAGACAGTTTCTATAGAACATCAGGAAGCAGCCATAGAAGTGAACATGGGAAAATTCTGGGATGGAACCAAGAAGATGCATTTTGCAATCGGCTATGCAGAAATATTCCATAGAAGAGGTAGGATCACATGTAGTACAAATCGTTTGCTTCTGTGAGTTGGCAGAAAATATAATTAAAATGAAGAAGTGACATCTTATGTGACAGAACCTGAGTAGGCAGCACAGCATTTATCACCTCCTGTTCACTAGATTTTCTTTTTTAAAATTAGTGAGATTTATCTTATATGACGCCTACTCTTGCTCTTGTTGGCATGAACAAAAACAAAAAAAAAAAGAAATGAAGTGTAGCTCTACAGTATAATAGCATGAGTTACTGCAGCCAACATGAAGGGACAAACTCATCCCTAATGTTATGGAAAAAGAACTATACAAGGATGGATAGTGGCTCCCAAGTGTAGTACTTTCTTATGTTATTTTTGTTTGCTTTATTGGTTTTGTGCTCAAAAGTTCTCATTCTATTTAGGGAAAGCTATATATTGAGCTATTCTCTACCAAGTGAGGATGGGAGCTAGATAGCGATTTCAGCTGTGTAAATTTGAAGTTATTCTGCCAGAGTCAATGAAGTCATTCTGGGTTTATACTTGTAAGCCTTTAATCAGAATATGTCGGTGAACAGGAAGATATGACACATGAAAATCAATGGTTGATGCTACTTATTTTTTCTTGCAGACTGAACATTTTGACTTCTTGCTTGCTTGGTTTTCTGTGCTCAGTTTTCTGATTCAGCCGGGCTCTGTGCTGAGACCAATAATATTCTCTTTTAGGAGATGTGGAACCTGGGATGCTTTTGACAACAATACCAAAGCAAATTAAACCAAACCTAATTTAACTCGGTTTAATTCTAGAAGATTCAAACAATCAGATATTTGAAATTCTGAATGATATAATGTTAAAAGAGAAATGAAGCAGTACCATCACAGAAATCAGAATGTAAGAGGAGGTACAGAATAGGAAAAATTAAAGACAGGAAAGAACTCACAAACAAATTACATAGAACGTGGAGAAGCAGCACAAGCACAGTCCAAGTAGTATCAATAAACACAATTTTAAACTGTACTTCTAGGTAGGGGGTGAAGTAAGAAAGTACATTTTTGAAGGAAGAAGAAAAAGTGACTAATGCTTAGATTTTATTTTTTATATCCTTCCAGATGAGTCATTTTCCAGTACCTACAATTGAAGAATGTCTCCAAATGTAGCCCTAGGGCCCAAGGGAGCACTCTGGTGTTGACGTACAGGTATCCTCCTGGGCAAATGGAGGTGAGTCTAACATTCCTTTTCCTCCCTTACCTTAAGTTGGCTGTTAACTCACAAAAGTAGAGGCAGTCATTACACCCTCAGTCCAGAGGAAACAAGAACAGATGCTCTCTTTTTCTCCTTTCATGACTAGTACACCCACAGCACTAGACCTGTACTCATTCAGAATCACTTGATCTATTATCTTGAATTTGTGTGAGTTTTGCAGAGCTCTTACGTGTTAAGCAATGGCTTGGGCAGTATGTGGGCAGTTCTTTTTCAAGTTCTTCATACCAGAAACAAATATCCATGTTGTGAGTGTACCTCATTTATCTGTTTAAAATACCATGTACTCCATATTATTTTCTTTGGTTATTGAGTACAGCTAGCTTAGCACAGTACAACACCTTGTGCACATTCTATTGTGAAAAAGGAAAGCAGCTCAGGGGACTGTCCCCCACGTTGAGGAGCTAAGTATGTTATTTCACTCCATACTGGACTAGTGAGAGTTTTGGATGACTGTTATCCTGCTATATAATTCCATTTCATTTTTCTCATTTTCTCACCTGTCTGTGTTACCTAATATGTGAGCCATCCTCAGATTGTGTATTTGTAGTATCACTTTGCAGCCTTAAATACAGACCTCATAAAAGCAGATTAAAATACCTGTGGATGTTCGCTAGCTATCAATATATTTTAGGGTGTTAAATATCAAATTGGATACATACTACAAGGTCATGAAATGTGTAGCACATCTGTCACAGACTTTAGGACTAAAGTTCAGTGAGATTTGCTGTACAGCACTGAACTCTTCATGGGTCCCTTAGGAGTGGTCTGAGTGCTTTAGGTATGGATCTGTGACATGCAGAACTGCTGTGTTACTGTAGATTATCAGCCTTTCAGTCATCCACATTCATTCATGCTATCATGATCAGGGTATTGGCATCAACAATACATTTGACACAGAAAAAAAAAATGGAAAAAAAGAAAAGAAAATGAAAAGCTTTTGCAACTGAATTTATTAACTGACACTTCTCATTTAAGCAGTGTCACTTAAAACCAAATATTTAGACTTTGAATCAGGATAATGAAAATACATTCTCAGAAGTGTGATGGAGCTTCGGTCTAACAGACACTTGTACTTCCCTACAGCTAAGGAGGATAAAGTTTCCTGAAAGCACAAGCAAGTTGACAACTCAAGTTCTGCAGTCTTGGCATATTTTGTGTGAACAGTGTTTAAATGAGCAAAGTCCTATAATGTATCTGCTTGCTAAATTCTCTGCTTTTGCTAATAAGGAGGTAGGTGAATGCACAGTTTGTCTCCTAGCAACCTCATCTGAGTGTTCTGAACACTTTCTGAATGAATAGTTGTTGACAGACTCTTAAACACAGCTAGTTCCTTTTTGCTTGTGCAAGTGGAAGTTGTGGTCCCCAGTAAGGGAGAGAAAAACAGGAGAGGAAGTGAAAATGGAATCAAATGGTCTATCTGGTGCACATATATATAGAAATTCTGTTTCTATTCTTCTAATTTGTCTCTATGTAAATTTGCACATGTCTCAACTTCTCTGCCTGTTCTGTGGCATTCTAGTCAAATTCTTTCCTGCAGAAGAATATAGGTACTTTGCTATGTTAAGAAATTTCCCTTCAGTCCCCCTCTGATATTCAGTAACGTAGAGAAAATAGCACAGATGCTTATTATTTGCTTACGATAGGTTATAAGAGTATTAATTCTTGTCTTCATTAAACATCACCTTTGGACCTTAGACTTAGATAACAACTGATAGCAATAACTGAAACTGGATTAATGGCAGCTGGTGGATAGGACAGGAGAGGATGTGGCTACTTGCAGTCTAGGTGAGGGAAGGCAGCTGTGAGCAGTGGCATCCTTCATACTGTGTCCTCTAAAGAGTACTAACAGGGAGAAAGCTAAAGCCCCTTCAGCCTCTCCAGTAATTTTTCACCTGGACAAGGCAGAGTCAAAACAAATTGACATTCTACTGAAATTTAACACACTGTTAGCCTTTGATGACAGTTTCCTTAGTACTTGCTCTACTCTGACCAGCCTGATGATACAAGTCACCTACCTACAACTTCAACTGTCCACCAAAAGATCTTTTCCAAAGACTATTCTCTTAGTGACAAAACTAGCACTTATATGTGTCCCTGCTGTCAGCTTACAGAATGGTCCTAAGAGAAAAGAAACATGGTTTAATCATAACCACCTTCAGTTTGTACCTAAAAAGTCAGCAAGTTTGTTTGATAACAAGTATACCCCACCTTGACAGCTTCATAGACTGGGTTAATAAATTAGAATGGCGTCCTACTGTAAAATAGGTCCCGTGCTGAGGGCCTGATTTTAACTGACTGATCTCAGAAATGAAGGGAAATGTTGGTTACTTTAGAAATCAAAGGCATTTGATTATACCAAATTTAAAAGCTCGAAGAGTTGAAACTGCTATTTATTTTAGTAAATGGAGGAACTTTTTTCATTCATGTGATAATTTAAAGCATATTATTTTTCTTCATTGTAGGCTCTGAAATGCATTAACAATAAAAACAGGACCACTGTATGATGCTGAGTTCTTAGAAAACTTTCTTGGCTTTCTCTTTCAGCTTCCAGTGATTCATTTGAAAAATAAGAAACACATTGCAGTGATGAAGCCAATACTATGAGGCATAAACAGGAAGACAGAGGAAATCTTTACTGCAGGTATGAGAAGAGTCTAATAGTTTAGTCAACGGCAACCCACCAGTGATCTTTATCTCATAGGCTCTGGGATTGCTTTCGTCGCAGTGTAGGGCTCACTTTTATTTAGTTAATTGTATTAACCGTCAGCTCCAGCTCATGCCTGTATTTGAAAAGGGCTCTCTGCATATTGTCCACATATTTATTCCAGTCTGCATGTGACTGTGGGCTCTCATGAGCATGCTGTCTGTACCAAAATGTTTGTGTACATAGTATTAGCTCACTGAGCATCAAACCGGGAAAAGCAGATGCACTAGAGGGGGGACAGAAGAGCTTGTACAGAGCTCACTGCAAGGTATGGCCTGGTCCAGCTCACACTGATCTCCAACGTTTCTGGGAACACTGGCTGCAGGCAGCCTGAGGTCTAGAACATAGCCACCTAGGAAATCTAAAGCCAATGATACTTCTCCTATAGAAGCTTGCAATCTGCAGCTTGGACAGGTACACTCTTTTCTGAGTAACAAACTGGCTGCAGAGTGGTGGTGAATGGAGTTAAATCCAGATGGTGTGGTATTCCCCAGGGGATGGTACTAGGGCCAGTCCTCTTCAACATCTTTACTGATGACTTGGATGAGTGCTTTTAGTGCACCCTCAGTAAGTTTGCAGATAACACCAAGCTAGGGGAAAGTGTTGATCTGCCTCGGGGTAGGAAGGCCCTATAGAGGACCTGCATGGGTTGGACTGATGGGCTGAGTCTAAGAATATGAGCTTTAACATGACCAAGTGCCAACTCCTGCATTCTGGGTGGAGTAACACCATGTAGTGGGACAGGCTGAAAAGCTGCATGGAGAAAAAGGATCTGATGGTGTTAGCTGACAGCAAGTTGAACATGCAGCATTGTGCCCAGATGGTCAAGAAGGCCAATGGCTTGTATTAGAAATAGTGCAGACAGCAGGAGAGGGGAGGTGGTCGTCCCCCTGTACATAGCTCTGGTGAGGCTGCAAGCACTGTGCTCAGTTTTAGCCTCTACACTACAAAAAGATATCTGGCGCGTGTCCAGAGAAGGCTACAAAACTGTGAAGGGTCTGGAGCACAAGTTTTATGAGGAGCAGCTGAAGGTACTGGGATTTTTCAGTCTTGAGGAATCTCAGGGGAGAACTTATCACTCACAATAGCTGCCTGAAAGGAGGTTTCTGGTGAGGTTGGGGTCAGACTCTTCTCCCTGGTAACAGTGATAGAATGAGAGGTGATGGCCTCAAATTGTGCCGGGTTTGAATATTAGGAATTATTTCTTCTCCAGAGGAGTAGTGAAGCATTGGAATAGGCTGCCCAGGGAGGTGGTGAAGTCATCATCCTTGCAGGCTTTTCAAGAAAAGGGTAGATGCCACACTGAGTGACATAGTCTAGAGCTGTTACATGCAGAGGCTGATGGTTGGGCAAGAAGATCTTATTGATCCTTCCAACCTTAATGATTCTATGATTTACAGAGTACTTACTAGCACCAGGAATTTGCACTACAGTTAGGAGTGAGGCCAACTCCAACCTCATTTTTACCAGGAGTAAAGAAAGTTTTGCTAGTCTGTGGCAACTCACAGGAAACAAAATCTCAGTGAGATGTAGGCAGTTGGCAAAAGGCCCTTAGTAAAATTTTCAAAATAGAAGTGAACTTCCTGTAGAGGCAGAAAACACACAAAAATTTAACTGATAAACTGGGTCTTTCATACATTAGAGGTAGATATTTTCTTCTGTAAACTGTTCAGGGCCTTTCTAATGTACATTTTAATGCTTAATGAATTCTTTCTCTTAGTTCAGTCTTTGTATGGCATTACTGAGAAGATTTTCATCTAAGAAATTAGCAGTAGGATGCCTGTAACAGAAAGATACTGATAGTAGAAAATGTTCATGATAAGAAAGTTATTATGGTCAATTAAACTAGGACTGTGTGCTTTATATTTTCAAGTAAATGTGAAATGAAAAAAAAAAGGCATAACAAGGAAAAGCTAAATATTTCAAGATGTCTACTAAAATAATGTTTTTTTAGCTGTCCTTTTGGTCAAGAAAGAACGATGGATCATATACATTCTTTTCTGTTACATATTTTCAACACTTACTATGCCAACTATTTTTAATGCTATTTTTCCATATTTATGTTGTTATTATTCATTCTTCTAACTTTCTTGAGTGCTAGATTATATATCTCTAATTTGGCACTATTATTTCAAATTCTGCTGGTTATTATGCATATTTCTCCTTTTATTTTCCCTCCCCCTCTAATACTTCCAGAAAAGAACTGTAATTTCTAAGCTAACAGGCCTCTATGCAAAGTGGGAAGGGCTTTCTTACATTGTTTTTCTCCGTTTATTAGTGCAGACCAAGATCCAATTTTCCATCACAATTACTTGTCAGTATGTTGACCACTCAGAGACACTGTACTAATAGTGCATTGTGTTCATATGTGTATACACAACTGTTTTAAAGGCAGGATCCTCAGTCTCCCTAGCTAAAAGGATTCCCAATATCAATCAGTATGTGAAAACATCACCAAATATCTTTTGCACATAGGCAGTGTATGCATCCTGCTTAAAAAATATATGGAACTTAATATTTTTTACCCCAAGACCAGTTTCAGTCATCTACTGCTTGGATATTGAGCTTCTCAGACTTCCTGAATGTTGGAAAAACAATGATTATGTATCAGAAGGTATAATGCCTAGGCAGTTGGTTTGCTGTTGTGCAGTTCTTTTCTGTCATGATATCCTGAATCTGACTGGTCTCGCTCACTGAGCAAGTGGCAGTATGTCTCATTTTTGAGGCAGATTCTAGTATTTTTGCGGGTTGTGAGTATGTGGAACTGAACCTATGGCTTCCAAAATCCTTGCCATGCCTGTGATAATGGTACACCATGTCTGACTTTTGTCTGTGTATCCTTTATACTAGCTATGAATGGTTACTATCATCTTTTCTTTTCCCTGCATGCCAACTAATTCATCTCTGAAATCTTTCTCCTCAACATGTGAAAATCCTGCAGTTGCTAATCCACCAAAGAAGCTAAGTGTATTTTTAGAAATCACACTTGTTTCACCAGTGGATTTAGATTTTTAAATTCTAGCTGATGTCTATATTCAAATTTGCAGCTAAGTCTTCCTTTTCACAAAACATAATATTGAATACTTACTTGTTATAAACATGATATAACATGGAAATAGTATTAATGCAATGATAAAATAGGTAGAAAACAAAAAACATCTAAGGTTAAAACAACACACAGGAAGATGAACATTTAGTTCAGTTTAATGTTTAGTGTATTAAGTCATTAGAGTACAAAAATGTCCTTCCTGATTGAGAGCAGAGGCCTAACTAGCTCAGTATTCAGAAGCAGAAAGTTGAGCAAACAACAACCATATGCCCCTAGTTATGCCTTCTGAGCATCCAGGCAGCCACGATTCAGTGTTTTCTCGATCCAGTGTCTTTTCATGACTATTATCCCTCTGTAAACATTTTCCTTCTAAAAATGTCTAACATTTTCTTGAATTCATGTAAACCTTTTTGTACAGCATAACTAGACACAACAAGTCCTGAAGTTGAGCTACATCTCATATTAAAAACTATCTACTTTATCTTGAATCCGTCCTCTGGGATTCATTTGATGTGCCTATTTTTTTAATTTTTTATTTTCTTCTACAGCGTTCTCCTATATGGACACTGCAGAGCTCGACTCTATTTACTATTTTCTTGTACAGATGCTTTTTCTACCTGAATGGTCTTGCCTTTTGTGTTCTTCTCTGTATTTGGTTCTACTGCATCTTTTTGGGGATGGGAAATAGTTGTGATGAGTGATTTCTCATTCATACATGAACTAATTCCTCTTTATTCTAATACAGAGAGTGCTTTCTCCTCTCTCTTTTTGGCTGTCATGAATTTTGCATGAATAAGTACGAGTTTTTAATTCTTTTCTACAATTTATAGTCATATATATTTTGTCGGGTATATCTGTACCTATAATAGTTCTTGGCAGATTACCAGAACATTTTTGAGAAAGGGAATCTTCTCCTTTTACTGTGTATTTTTCTGAGATATAAGTGTGCCTGAATCCACCAATGCTGAGCTGGAATTTAGTATTACTCTCAGAGTGTGTATGAGCCACAGTCAATAATTTTGAGCTGCAATTAAGAGATGGCCCATTGAGTCCTCTAAAAAGAAACAAATACAAAATGGAAGATATAAACACTGCAAAACTACATTGCTTCACTGAGCAAGAATGTTTATTGCTAAAAAAAAATCTAATGGGTGAATATTGACAAATATGTAAGTGCTCAGGAGATAAAGAATAATGAATTCTATACTTTTTTGGCAATGTGGGTTTTGTTTGTAGTGAATGGTAGTGATCACTTCTCAGATTGGACAAGGAACTAGCAATGATATTCAATTTTGTTACTGTTTGTTGCTAGCAGTGGTTGTTATAGAATAATTACAGTTCAGACTGAATCAAAGATAAGTTTAGTGAACCAAGGACTTCACTAATATTTTGTATTCCACATCTCACTATAAGATTAAAAGGACTTTCATGTTCTTTAAGAAAAAAAATATGTATCCTACATAGTACAGCCTCAGAATCCTACTTGGACCTGGAGCCATAGGGTCAAAATTATACAAAGCAATGACAATCTTAATCCTTTCTGTGTTGCTCTTGTCTCCACTTCCAAAAAGTCTTGTGATTCACAGCTTTATGCTTATCTATGCAGACTGATTTATCCTTTTTTCCTGTAGTCTGTAACTTCTCGATTTGAATGTGCTTAGAATTTTCTCCTACACCTGTGCAAGAAAAATTGTGAGGAGTTACACATATGTTATACATATACATATACATATACATATACATATACATATACATATACATATACATATACATATACATATACATATACATATACATATATTTGTTGTTATTATTTTTTCCTTTTACTTAAAAGGTTAAATAGTAGAAAACATTTTCTTCTACTTATTCTATCAGGACACAGCTGTTTTTGCTTTGTGCACCAGTCTGATTTATACTAGTATGCAATGGGAAATTAAAAGAATGCGAGGGGGCCAGGAGGGGTCTGGAAAATGAGGGTCATTTTGCCACTGTTGGCAGAGGAATAGGAAGGATCAGGATGGAGACTGCTGTTTCTGGTCTCCTTGTCACCAAGAACCCCTCTGGGACTAGTTGCCATCCAGTATATTCTGGTCAGCTCTTGGGGGCAGAAACAGCAGTCAGTCTGGCTTTCTGGAGCTCTATTGGAAGCAAGTAGCACCAATAATGATTAATTTTCATGTTTCACTAGCTGTTACTCTAGGTGACAATAGTTCAATAGATTAACCCTGCAAAATATTATCACAGTAGCTGTATCCTGCAGCCCTTCTCCAGCCAATATAGATCACCCAAAAATATAAGGCAAGTCAGATTCAGAATTGTATGTGAGGAAGATTGTAAAGTTTCTATGAAAAATTGTAACATTCTTATGTAAGAAGACACGGATTACTATGTACTTGTGTGGACTTTAAAAGAGAAACATCAAACTACTGGATTTTGTTCACTTATTTGGTTAGAATATGGTGACTGGCCAATTACAGAGAAGCTGCTTTCATGCTAACTGACAGTATAAACTAACTAGGAAATTCTCATAGGACTGGATTTTAGTTACACAACCTTAAAATTAGAAGAACAGTCTGTACTGTATGAAGGAAAACGTATCTGTAACATTTGGTACTAGCAAACACTAGTCAGGGTAATTAAATTCAATGTTTTTTAAAGATTAATAGATGTTTTACCTCAAGTGCTTTAGCAAGCATAAAAATGGGAGGAAAAGTGTATCACTCTACCATATTTTCCTCTTTCATCTACTCTGTTACATTAATTTGTTGATATTAGAGAGATGACTAACTGGATAGATTCTGTTGATTTCACATAGTTTTCAAGATCAAATTGCTGCCTTAGGAAGATAAATTCCCTTCTTTTAAAAAAATTTGGAAGTAGTATTGGGTGAAGAATGGATTTTCAGTTTTAAGGGAAGTACTGATTGATTGTTAACCTTGGAAAACATCAAGAAGGTAAAAAAAAAAAAAAAGAAAATCTATATCTCTTCCCCATGATATTTCAGGAGGATCCATGTTTTTCACTGCAAGTCAAACTGTAGAAACCTCCATATAGGCAGAACTGATAAAAAAAAAATGTTGTAGAAAGCAGCTTTCCTCAATTTTCTGCACTCCACAGACTGAGAGAGTCAGGTACCTATCAAAATGCTGAAGCTGGAAAAAATGGTGTCATGGCTGCTTGGTCAGCCAAGGTTTACAACTGCTACCTGAGGATGTAACTGTGGCTTCCAAGATATGTGAGGCAACTCTTCCAATAATTTTTTGAAAACTGAGATGTAAATATCTTTTGGAATCTTCATTATCTGTGCCCCTGTGCAGTCAAGAAGGACTTGGTAACTGTATAATAAAATCCTTATGAGCACAACAGTCAGCAGAGTTACTGTGAAAGAAATAAGTTAATCTGCACCAATAAGCATATGGCCCATGCTACATATAAGATAAAACAGTTTCTCTGCTGCTTCGGGTTTTTTTTTTTTTTGGTTTTTTTTTTCAGTTTAAATCACGGCTATATCTTTCATTTAGTTAAATATGTCAATAATATGTAAACATAATAGCTTTGCGATCACTGATGTGGAAAATGGTGAAAAATGGTTTGGTCTTTGTGAGACTGAGGGGATTTGTATTCTGTCAGTTCTCAGAGTAGCATCACTTGAACTAATGCTGCATAAAATCATCTGATTATATGAGAAAACACTAAAAACTATATACATATACTATATACTATACTATATATACTTTATACAGCATGTAGTATTCCCTTCAGCCATATGATAATTGGCCAGGTTTCTCCTTTTGCATGAACTATGTAAGGAAAACCTAGATGTAAATCATTTTGCACAGGATTCTGTGAGATGTATGATAGCAGACTACCCTTTTATACCTCTCTCTTCATCTGTTTGTAAGAGCCAAGCAAGCTCTTAATATTAATTTTCTGTAAGATAGCATACATCATTTTTAAAAAGCAATTACTATTTACTTTTCTGTTCCTAATGGGTAGGCGAGCCTAAGGGTAGACTGTGCTACAGTAGAACTGAGTGGAGGAAAGCTACTGCACTGTGTGCTGTAGTTACATGGGGATCAAGCTCAGCTGTAGAACTCTTCTTGTCAAGTGTAGCTTGTTCTCACGCAACCAAGTTTTGTGAGTGAAAAATCTTTACTTTTGAAGTACTGCTTGCATGTTGTTAAGGGTGAGCTGACGACATCTATATTTGTTCCTCTTACAGTACACTGATGAGTTCAGAAAGGAGTGAGGAGAAGTGTGTGCATCAGTCTTGTTATAAAGGCAGTTCAAAATATCAGATTTTCCAAGCCAGAGAACCAGCAAAAGAACTAACAACAAAACATTTAATAGTATGTGTGTAGCATTACTTAGGATCATCTCTATTACTCAACTAGAAAGTGAAAGAGAGTAATCGTTTAGGATTTATACAGAAAATTCATGAAATAGAGCAGTAATTTCCTGGGACACTGAGTAATGGAAAGAAAAGCCAACATTAGGTAAGTGCTAAGTAAGTAGCAGTTCCAAAGAGATGAATCAGGCCTCATGAGCTAATGAATACCTGCAGATATCATCTCTATGCTATATTTAAAATAAATTCGCCTTAGCAGAACATGCATATGGATCTTCAAAATATTTGTTTGTAGGCAGTTATTTGAGATTGAGGCTGCATATCACTTATTTGATACTACTTAAGGCTGCAAGTCAAAATCTCTCATAATTTTTGGTGTTAGCATCTTTATTCTAAAATGTTTTAGAAAGATTCTTGAAAAATTTTGTTGTAAGTATGGATTTGACACAATTAAAAAGCACTGCCAGATATTCACTGATTAAAAAAAACAAAACATGAACCGTCATAGAAAAGTAGAAATGGTAGTAGTAGAACTGGATCAAATAGTTGTTTCAATATCACAGTGCATTTCCAAATGGAGTTTTAATGAAGCAGCACATTAGTGAAGTGAGCATGATTGTGTCTCAAGATTTTTGATAGCTGTGAGGTTTAGGTTGTTTCTGGACTTGATTGTATTCTTGCTGTGCTCAGTAAATTTATTGTGCCATTCCAGAGCCAAGGGGTGGTGGAAAACTTATTTGTTAAAAATGATTATGGAGAATCAGAAATGAGTACTACTCATTACAGAACTCTTGGAGATTAGTCAGCATGCTGCTGTCTTTGACCTTGAAATGCAGACACAGGATTGTGTAGGAGTCAGAGAGAAGTATATCATGAGTTGACTGACATCCACCTACTCCTGCAGTTACGTTTTAGATGCACATTCTGTCTTTGTTTGGAAATCAATCTTTCTAGGGGACTGCCTCCTTAAAATGCAGTTAAATTGCCCTGCAGGAAGGGAATATGCTATGAGAGCAAACAGGATACTTGCACACAGCAGACAGGAAATATATCCATGTCAGCTTTGGTAGCTTATTAAACACTTAATGATTGACTGTGATATTGAATATGTAAATTAAGGCAGACATATTTAGGGTCAGGAAAGAGGAATGACAATGAAAATCAAGAATGATTAAAAACCCCATGCTGTGGCTGGGAAGGAAAGGTATTCTGCTTCTGCTCTCTATTACAGGTATGGCTGAGAGAACACGTATAAGAAGCCCAAATGAAGTAATAATTATGCCGTGGTTTTTGAAGAGGATTGAGGCATGACATGAATATAACAAGAAGAATGTAAGAACTGTTCTCCTTGAACTGACATACATGATATTGGTCTGTAATTAAAATAAACAGTGAGGAGTGTTGGTAGCCTCATTACATTCTATACGCAGTATTCAAGTGACAAATCTCCTTGGAAGAAAATTTCCTTTTAGTTTTCTGGTCTATGTACTCCTACTATTTATATAAATGCTACTGGTTCTTATTAGAATTTAGATGTATTTCATGTGGTGATCTGAATTTATTATGTTGCTCTGTAAATTTTTTGAATATGAGTTGCTGTAAAATCAAATTCAATTTGGTTGCTTTCAAGTATCTCAAAGAATACTTTCCAACAAAATGTTGAAAATCACATTCGTTATGTGCTAGTAGCTGGATTTATGTTACAGAATATTAAGCAAATTATGTCTTTATCATATGACACATCCATTACACAACACATCTGTGTTCAATATCAGTTAATTAAGGTTAATTGGATCATAGCTAGCTTTCAACCTTCTGCAGAGCAGAGCTGAGATTCTTGCATTCTGTGGTGAAACAGCCCTAATGGCAATTCTTAGGTGCAAGTTCACAGAGGCTATGCAGCTTCTGAGAAGCATGTTACTGGGGTAGCAATGCCCTGTTTTCAACAAATGCCATTGGTATGGAGCAGGCTTGATCTCATCCTCTGCTAAGTGATGAGGATATAGACAACATCTCCAGGACAACTAGGCAGTCAGGTAAGATGGAAGACTGCCTCTACTCCCTCCTGTAGGACATGGTGATTCTTAAGCTTTAGGCAGTTTTTGAATAAATAGTACAGTCTATTCCCAAGAAAGCTCCCTGCAAATTTGCTAGGTAGACTGTGACAGCTACAGCTAGTGATGAATCCAGTTATGATGTTTCCACAGATGTTTGTGAGCAATGCCAAAAAAATGTACTTTTTCACAATCTTCTTCTATTACTCGGTAGTGTGAAAATTGCATTGATTGTGATTGCAGGATGAAAACAGAAATATCTCTTTCAAAGGTTTTAAAGGCTTAACTGCTATATTATTCTAGCAAATACCACATTACAGAGAAATTTCATGTCTGAACTAGGATGAGGAACACCTATATTTTGATTGTACATTTTGTAAAAAGTGTTGATGCTTGTGATGTGCTATCAATTGCTGATACATTGCTGCTCATATAATTTGCCCAGGATTTCCACTGCTACATGTTATGGCACCAGTGGGACTGCACATATTCTGAGGCATGCATTTAATTAATTAGTCTTTATCCGTTCTATTTGGGGACAGACAGAGGAACTTAATATATTATTACTAACTAATGAGCAAATTCTACTTTCTGATGATTAAATTTTCAGAAGTAATTTGAAATACAGATTGAATGTCCTTCAAAAGGAGACACCATGAGATGAACTTCATTAATTAATCAACATCACTGAGTGCATGGCATGGATATGCAGGTGCTGGAATAAGACGACTGCTATTTGAAGTTGTTTCTTGTTGTTTCAAAGGAAAATGGCCCAGAGGTTATTTTCTCTGATCTGCAAGGAAAGTGCAGATAATATTGTGTTAGCACTTAATATATGTCAGCATTTCTAGAATGAATAGTTAACCTGGTCATCCGAACTGATCGTTTCTCAAGTTAATGCAGGTTATTAGCTCTTTAAGCAATCATTCTACATAGTGGTTGTGGGCTGTGTCTCTATTGGTCCTGCAAAATTAAAACAGTTTCCTGTAATTCTCCCCTTCCCCATAGAATAGAAAAGACAGGCTGTTTCTCCCTCAATCCATTCTTGGAGAAGAAAACATGGTGGCTTAGTTTATTACAGCAGAGAAGGTTATGTGTTTACCGCTTTACAAGTCTTAGTTGCCAGAAGCAACCATCAGTAGTGCCCAGTTTGGGCTCAGCTGAGTGCTAATCTGCAGTGCAAAAAAATGTAGTGAAGAAAATCTTTGTGCTTTTTCTTCTTTCTGAGAGAATAAGGAAAAATTCTGCCTTTCAGTCCTTCTATCCAGCCTCACAAGGATGGTAGAGGAGTCAGGAATGTGGTCTCTGTGGTTGAAGGAGCCCAGTGGCTGATGTAGAGGAGCTGCCTTGCAGAGTCTGAGGCATGAAATCAGCACAAAGTAATTTTGGATGCTTCCTTGCTGTGATGATAAGAAAGGGCTAAGCTTTACATCACAAAACATCACCTCAGATGTTTGATCCCCAAAGTATTTCAATGTGAGGGTCTAGGACCTTCAAATTGGCACTGAAACAATCAGTAAATATCACATTATGAAAGTCTTGCCTGCTTCATTAATTTCCCAGGACTCAGCTTATACAACAGTAAGTCTATCACTGAGGAAGGAGCCACAGGTATGGTAAAGCTCTCCTCTTCCACCCAAATCCCACTTCCTGACAGGGGATCTCTTCAGCTGACTGTGAAATTACTGTGGCTGATTAATCATCTATGTGCTGCTGTTGAAAGTTGAATTGTTAGTGACAGAAATTAGTATCAACAGAATTTACTAAAGAACAGGCTTGGATTTAGAGGATGTAAGTTCTAGTCCTGTCTTTTCTCAGACTTAGAATCACTTAGGGTAAATATATCTATTCAGAATAAACACTAAGTATCTATCAATTCAAATATACCCAGTTTGGTGACAGTGACATTCTCATGGAGGTTGCAGAGGTCACGTTGACAGAAAAGGCCAGCATCGTGTGTACATCCAGAGGAGGAAAGGTGAATGTCACAATGTTACATAGAGGTTTTTAGGCCCTAGAAAGGGTTGCTTCTTAAAACAGTTATTGGAATGCTTCAGGAGAAGTAAATCTTGAATTAACCTAATCCATGACCAAGATTACAATGTTACCCCTAAATAGGTATTATACTGTAATTTTAATGACACACTCAGATTTAGACCTTTCCTCATATAATGTAGAACTACTTAAAAATCAAGTACCTATTTTCAAGGGATGACAAGAAACAGCTAAAATCTTACATGGAGACCATACAAACATACTACACTGAAACTCAGAGTAAATGTATTTCACCTATTGAAATAGGAAATTCTGAGAAGTATCACAAATCCATCTTTAAACACCAGAATAATTGTTTTTTTCTAGGAGTTAAGAAAAAAAAAAAGAAAAAAAGAAGAACTTTCATATTCAAACAGAAAAGGAGCATAAACAAGTTAAATGTAAAATTAATGAGGCAGGACCAATAAGGAAAAAAGACTTTGGGGAACAATATTCTAAACACATATAAATTAAAAATACATTTATTTATTAAACATATTAGGAAGCCTGCCAGAAAGAGTTGGAGGCCTATGGATGATCAGGACTTAATGGCAGTTCTCATAGGGCAAAAATATTAAATCAATACTTTTCAGTGAGCAACACTACTAAGAAGACACTGAAATCAGAGGGCTTTGTTTTACATGGATCAAAGAAAGTTGTCAGAAAAATAAAATTTAGAAGACAAAGATGAATTGAATGCAGATAAATCACCACAGCTAGGTGCTATTTACCTGGGAGCCCTCAGGGAACAGAAATATGAAATTGAAAGCTTTCAGCTATGCCATGAAGTCTATTGATTAAATTAGTTATGGTACTAGAAGAGAGTAAAACAGCAAATATAGAAACAAGTTTTAAGAATTATTTAAGGGGGAATTCAGAAAGTTCAAGATATGCATTGAAGTCAACCTAGGGCTAATAGATGCACCCTTACAAGTCTATTGATGTTCTTTGCTCATCATTAAATATACAGAAAATTAATCCAGTTGATACACAGCCAAAAAGCTCTTTGTGA
Source organism: Cyrtonyx montezumae (assembly GCF_038088225.1). Lineage (NCBI taxonomy): Eukaryota > Metazoa > Chordata > Aves > Galliformes > Odontophoridae > Cyrtonyx > Cyrtonyx montezumae. The sequence continues at coordinate 46,479,393 of NW_027072034.1, read as the reverse complement.
AGGGCCTTTGCTAAAGGCCCTTGGAGAAATTTAGTTGAAGTAGGATAGCAGAGAAGGTCTTCCATGTACTAAAAACTATTTAAAAGATGGGAAATGAAGAGTAGCAGTAAATGGTGAGATTTCACAAGGAAGGTGAGCAATGGCACAAGTCCATAGGCATTTGTGGTGAGGTCTGTGCTGTCAAATACACTAACACAAATATACTAATATATAATAATATGTTCTATTACTAAAGCATGTGTGTACATGTATAAAATACATATAAGTTTACTAATACTCGTTTTAAGTTACAGATGGCAACATGACAGGGAGTCTGTATTTAGTATCTACAAATGTAAAGTAAAGCCCAACGGAAAATCTATCCTAGCTATATGCCTACAGTGACAAGATCTAAATCAGTATTACGTTACCATGTAAGATAGAGCCTAGAGTCACTGGAGATCGTTCTATAAACACATTGGCTCAATACGGTTAAAAAAATCAGACAATGTTAGGAACTGTTACAAAAAAGAAGTGTTGTTTAATGTTTTGCCTTCTATGTCACTATGAATAATGATAGTTCATTTTCATCCTGGATGCATTCGTGGAGATTTGAGCTTGCACTTTTAAAAAAAGGTATAATGTAATTGAAAAAGCATTATAACTCTCTCTCAGTAAGTAGATAAATATTATAAGCTATTTTTATAAAAGGTGGTAAGGATGGCTGAGGTATAGAGCAGCTCTTATACAAGATTATAAGTATCCTGGTGAGCTCCAGATAGGAAGAGAGAGGTCAGAGAGAACCGAGATGCAGCCAGGCAGCAGATCACTTACTGGTCTTGTCTGATAGTAAGGCTGTACCTGCACAGAGCACTTCCCTTTGTGGCTCTGCTTCTATAAGTGTTGGATATCACATTTCAGAACAGATGTTGAGAAAGTTGTTAACAGTGCTGTTGCAAAACAGGTAACTCCTATCTGGAGTCCTCTCTCTTCTTAGTGAGCCATTCCAGCTAGCTTTGTACCTGAGTGGGATACAACAGGTACAAACTGATCTGCTCAGGAGCAAAAATTACCCTACCTAAACAGAAGTTCAAGCTTTCAAGGCATGCACTGCACGGTGTCACAAGATGTTGGTGGACTCAGCCTTGTCTGATAGCCCATTTGTCACCAGAACTGCTCAATCTTACAAAGAACACCTGCAAATACAGAGACAGATATAATTTACAGAACCATTTGTTGGCTAATGGTAAATACATTCAGGAAGAAATCACATGCTTTATGTACGTATATTACAGATGTATCTGCAATAAAGGAAAAAGCGGGAATGCTTTGAAGAGCTGCCTGTTACAAGCCATTCACTCTTCTCTTCTTAGAGATTGGAAAACTTAGAAATCCTCTAGAATATCTAGTTAGCAAAATGGATACATAAAAAAGGTTATCTGGAAAGATGATGCAGGCATTCTGTCAGTATCATTTATACACTGTGATCTTAGAAAGGCAGATATGTGAGAGGAAATACTGCTATGTGGCCTGAAATACAGTGTTTTAACAACACTAGTACTCAGGAAAAGTATTAGTTTCCCAAACTTGAGAATATTGTAATTTTGCATCATGTTATATTATTTAATACAATAAGCATTTTTTTTCATAAGAAAGAGGTTTTAAATAGACTCAGAGAGGAAATGACTGTACAAGCCATTAAATCTGTATGAAACCAGGTGCACCTATTTTTAGTCTTAATTCCATAAATAATGGATTGACAGCTTTGTGGTTTCCAAAGGATACGTGGTACATATAAATGTCATAAAAATAAATTCTAACATTGCTTTTTACTCTGTGATGAATAGTCCAGTGTAAGGCTTTTATGGTTCTAAATAAAATTAATAATATAACGTACTTGATGCTTTAACGAGGCTCTGAGGGCACTGTGACAAAAAAAAAAAAAAGAGGGTAAAAAAATGGAAGAAGAAAAGAACAAGAAAAAAAGAAGAGTAACTTCATCCCTCTTGAATCAGTACAAATGCTGTATGCTTAACAAAAGTTTTCCTCAGTAAGATGAGGCTATTTGGTATAAATGTTTAGCTGATTTCTAATACTTATTGTAATTTATTCTAAGGATGAGTGGTTCCATTAACACAAGAATTTAGTTTTTCTGAATGATGTGTGTGGAAAGACAAGGATACCGAGCCTGAATGCTGCTCATGGAGGAACAGAAGTCATCTTATAAAGCATGCTAATATGAAGGATTAAGCAACAACTAAGATGACAAGTTCTTGTCACGAAACATTAGTAATCTTTGGGAAGTAGTTTTCTCTTTCTGATTTACCACCCCAACTGCTTTCCAGCAGAGATGTGGACTTGAGGTTGATGGTGAAAGTTAGACTGAAAACAGATTTTATCTTCTTTTTTCCTGTTCCCTTATCTTTTGATATTCTACTATTGAAGTAGAATATGAATTTGTGATAGACAACTCAACTGATGTATTTCCTCACACATTTTATTGTAAAGGAGGATTAAATTCAGAACCAGAATTGTTTAGTTTGGAGGAGGCTCAGGGGAGACCTTATCACCTTCTACAACTCCTCAAAGGAGGTTGTGGTGAGGCCTCAAACTGCTCCAGGGGATGTTCAGAATGGATATTAGGGAATATTCCTTCTCCAAAGGAGCAGTGAGACATTGGAACAAGCTACCTAGTCACCATCCCCAGAAGTGTTGAAGAACCATGGATATGTGGCACTGAGGGACATGGTTAGTGGGCAATGTTGGTGGTATATGGACAGGTGGTTGAGATGATCTTAGCGGTCTTTTCAAACCTTAATCATTCTATGGTTCTGAATTAGATGGCTGGCTGATAGTGGAGCCTCTTGGCAAGCGAGGAAAGGGATGTCAGTCTGGAAAGCCTAATCAGAGAGGGAGGTAGCAGGCAAGATGACTGGAGATTTGGAGGTCCTTCATGTACTCATCTTTGCCTACAGCAAATCCCTGCTTCAGCTGTCATTGCTGACTATGGCTTATACTTGACACATAGTTCTGATTCATAGTTCTAACTGATAAGTGAATATACTAGAAAAAAGATGAGCAATGTTATGATTTCTAGATACAATTCATGGTTTGGAATGAAGCTGTACTGCAGAATCTAGGAGTAATTGGAGGAACTGGACCTCTACAAGACAAAAGAAGTGTTTCAAATCCTGTTAGACAGGCAGAGTTTTTAACAGGAAACCATGCTTCTAGGAGTCTCCTCTTCTTGGGGAAATGTTTGCTCTGAGCATCTCCTTAGCAGAGGCAACTCATAGTGCAGTATTTGAATGAACTCACAGAGGTCTGTTATTTTCTTCTTTGACTTTCCATATGTCAAAGAAATGAGGTTTGGGGAGAGGATAAGGATAATGATAAGATATAGCTGTGCTTGATTGTAGACCAAGAGTCAAAAAGTAAATACCTGTAAGTAAAATTCAAAAAGTTAGTTAGAAAAACGAACTAACTAACATTTTATTTATAAACACAAATGTTCCATGGAGCAAAATTGACTATGTACCATCTGCTTTTAATTTTTGGACAAAATTCAATATTGCTTAGCATTCCTAAACCTAGGCCCTTTGAGAGTTCATTTATTAAAGCAAATAAAATTACCTCTTAATGTATAACCTCTCCTTTCTAAATTATTTGTAAGTAGAAACATTTCCCTGAAAACTTCTCCCCATGTGTCAAAATGAGCTCCACTGTCATCCATAATAAAGTTCATAATTACACCATTTCTGGCATACTGGCATATTACTTCTTTAAGGCAAAACTTAATTCTAATACATTTATTGTAGTGAACTGATGATAGCTCTTCCATCAGAGTTATACCTATGGAGAAGCCTCTATAGTACCATTTATTTGGCTCAAGGACCAAGAATTATCCAACATGTCTGTGATACTAAGATAGACACAAGCCAAGTCAGAAACTGTAGTGTTAAGGGGAAGTATTGTCTAAGAACTTCCTAAAAGTTGACACCAATGAATTAAAATGATGTTTGCCATTCCATCTTGTGCAATATCAATCAGTTCAGTAGTTGATACTAGACCTGAATAAAGTGGTTCAGTGTAGTTTTCATATGCAAATTGAAGGGAGTTTTGAGTCCAAATACGGAGCAGCTTAGAACTACATCAGGGTTGAACTGTTTATGGTAATAACTGAGTGTTTTTGGTATGAATTTCTGCCTCTCCTTTTCAGGAGTACCACTATTATAAAAAGCACCTTTGTACCCTGTTTGTTACCTTGCTATTTGAGCTTTTGCAAGAAGGATCACAGACAAAGCTGGGAGAGATGTTGAGAGCGGAACTACTTTTCACTTCCTTGTAATTTTGTGGAGATGATTGTTCAGTGGCATGTTGAATAGTCACCTAAATTCATGGTCAATTAGCCAAACACAAGAAGACATATACCATCAAGCTACAGAGATTCAAAAATGCTACATCAATTTCTACAAGCAGCTGCATGACTATATATTAATAAAGCCTTCAAAGTGGCTTGAGAGCATCCCTGAGGTGAAGGATTTAGGAGTGTTAATGAAAGACTCAACATGAGCCAGCACTGTGTGCTATGAGCCCAGAAGGCCAACCATTTGTTGGGGTGCATCGAAAGAAGTGCAACCAACAGGTCGAGGGAGGTGACTCTGCCCCCCTACTCTGTTCTTGTGAGTTCACTCCATCCAGTTCTGGGGCCCCCAACACAACAAGGACATGGAATTGCTGGAGCAGGTCCAGAGCAGGGCCACGAAGATGATCAGAGGGCTGGAGCAACTCCCCCATGAGGACAGGCTGATGGAGATGGAGCTCTTCAGCCTGGGGAAGAGAAGGCTCTGGGGGGCCTTATAGCAGCCTTCCAGTACCTGAAGGGGGCCTACTGGAAAGCTGTGTAAAGGCACGTAGCTACAGAACAAGGGGAAATAGTTTTAAATTGGAAGAGGGTAGATTTAGACTAGATATTAGGAAGAAATTATTTACTGCGAGGGTGATGAGACATTGGAACAGGTTGCCCAGTAAGACTGTGAATGCCCCCTCCCTGGAAGCATTCAAGGCCAGGCTGGATGGAGCTGTGAGCAACCTGGTCTAGGGGGAGGATCCCTGCCTATAGCAGGTGGTTGGAACTACATGATCTTAAAGGTCCCTTCTGACTCAAATCATTCCATGACTCTAAAATGATACTATTATTGTTGCTGTTACTTGAGGACACCACACAATGTGCTTCTTTGTGTAAGGTGTCTGCTGCTAAAGAAGTAGTATAGCTATTTTAAAAAGATTAAGCCCTGGAGGTATATCTAACAGCAATGCAATGAATTATATCTCATAAATAATGCAGGCAAAACCAAAATAAAAGCAAACAGAGCAGGATGTGAGAATTCAGAAAATGCTCCACAGAACAAGGGCTCGCACAATGGCAAGCCTTCCTAATGCAAGCAATCTCCCATGGGGAGCAAAGAGGTGAGTAGCAACACTGAGACTGGCAAAGGGTAAGAGTCTCCCTGGTGCTCTGCAGTATCGAGCCTCAGGCTTGTAACAGTGCTTTAAGCTGCAGTGTCTCAGATCACTGCTGGGGACAACTGTCACATTGCTGTACAGGGTGCCACTGCTGGGAGGTGCAGTGGAGGGGATGAAATCCTTCCCTATAGTAAGCTCATCTGACATCAGCAATTATCAGCTCCCCACTTTCTGTGAAGCATTTCCTCTATTTCAGCAAGGCAGGATGGTGTTTTCCCAGCTTGCTGCAGTGCAATGATTAGATTGGTCTCTCTCGCCAGCTAGTGCTGTGATTCTGCAGGCTGAATGATAACTAGGGCAGACAGAAAGGGTTGTTCCTAAAGTGCTCCTGGGAGCATCACTCACTTACCTTTTTTATTTATTTTCCTCCCCGGACTGCTTGCTGACAAGAGGCTTGCAATGGGTGCAGCACCAACAGCCATCCTAGATCATGGTGCTAACATCATGTTAAAGTATTCAGATGTATGAATTCAATTACAGGAACTTTCACCCTGTTTAGCTTTGTTGTTGTTATTTATTTAATCCTATCTCTGTTTAGCTGCACTCCAACCCTTCTTAGGATAATTAGAGAGGTACCTTTTGGTGGTGTTTAGGCTGAACACAATAACAGGACTACCACAGAAATCTTCCATTCTGCCTTACCCCATCTGACAGCTTTGTGTGGGAGCACACAGGCCCTTGTGTGTTTCCAAATTCTTACTTCTTTGACACTTTTACTGCCTTATTTAACCTTTATTTTTTTATTCTTTAACCAAATAATTCTGACACTGAACAGTGAAGAAGACAGCTTTATCTAATTGTTGGCTTAACATTATAAATCAGATATTACCAGAAACAAGAAGCTCCAGTTACTCTTTTAAAATACTGCACCTTCTTTTCTCCATTCAAACTCATAATTTGATAGCTTACAGCTGACTCATTATTTTCTTGCCTGCAACTGGCAAGAGTTGTGTCTGTACAAAGGGCAAAGAGAAACAGATAATCAGATTTGTGATGTGTGTAGGAAAAGTCTGTAACATTTAAGATCTTTAGCAAAATACCCCAGGAGTCCAAGCAACTTACAGTAAGCAAATTATCTTGGAACAAATTATCTGATATCTAATTGAATTTCCTGCCATGGTTCCCATCAATCTGACATACTGAAATGCACTATACTTGATAACAATTAGACCTGATGATTAATTTCCAGACATAAAGCACTTGAAAGAATACATGTGAAGGCATATTATAGACAAGATGGATAAGATTTCCTTGTGAATGTTACCAAACAGTTAAGTAAAGAATTCAAATTGATGAACTTCTTTTAACTGGTAAGGATTTCCCATTAAGGAAGTTTAGGTAATGATGTCACACTTTTGGGGGAAAAAAAGAGAGTTTGTTGGTGATTGTTTTTTTGTTGTTGTTTTTGTTTTTTCAGTTTTTCACATAGGTACTATACAAACCTTTTTCTCTCCCTTGACTTCCCTTTGCGTTGTATTTCTAAATTGCCCCTCTGATGTTTTCAAGCTTTCTGAGAACTGTTCCTGATAGCATCTTCTGCCTTCTTGATTCAAATACTTATATGCCTATCTAATGAAATAGATAGGTATAGAGTGGTTCAGAGGGTTACTTGGGCAAAAATCTCTTTAGTCTTATGGAACTAAATATTCAATGAATAAAATACATAATGGAGACAAAGATAATTTAGCATGGTCAAAATATCACATACAATTTTTCTCTTGTGGTAAACAAAACATGAATGGAATAGATTAAAAGTCTGAAGTAGTTCCATAATAAGCAGAGAGAGGATTATGAGTGTATGTGCTTATAAGTTGCCTTCTCCCTTCAACCCTGCATGCTCTAGTTTTTCATGGTAATAGGAGGGTGGAAATATTGTTGACATGGGCACTTAATAGCTGTGAACATTTACACACTGAGATTCTCAAGGAAAATGAACATTAAATGTTTAAGTTCTTCATATTCATTGAGACATAAACTCCATCTACAGAAAAGTGAAGTCCATTCCTTTCAGTGTGGTTGTGACACAGGGTTTGCTGAAATTGCTGAAACTGGTTCCACAATTTTACCCTGTCTATTCTGACATAATGTTTAACTTTACTTTCAAATGAGTAATTCCTCACCAACAGCTATTCAAAGCAGAATGAAAGCAATCTTCTCATAGTTTTCTGGAATTACTGTTTTTATAAATGACAATAGACAGCAATTATTTGAAACTGTCCCTATTTTCAGAATCACTATAATTCAGAACTACTGTAGCTAAAGTGATGTAATTACTATGACAGTCAGCACTGTTAATAAACAATGACTGCAGTACCTTGTACTGTAAGTCAATCTTACATGAAGTGTAGCTACCGCTTGTCTTATATAATATATTATGAGACTATGAGAGTACACACTCAAATGCAAGCTTGTGTTTCATTTACAGTCAGCTCCCAGGTCTCAGGATATTTGTTGTTGTTAGCTTATTTGTTTTTTTTTTGTTGTTGCTGCTGTTTTTCAGTTTTGTTTTGTTTCATTTTCCTTAAGTCACATAATCACAGAATTGTAGGGGTTGGAAGGGACCTCTGGAGATTCATCCACCCTATTAAAGCAGGTTCCCTACAGTAGGTTACAAACAAAAGCATTTGGGTAAGTTTTGAGTATCTCCAAAGAAGAAGACTCCACAACCTCTCTGGGCAGCCTGTTGCAGTGCCCTGTCACCCTCACAGTAAATAATGTTTTCCTTGCATTCAAGTGCAACTTCCTGTGATCAAGTTTGTGCCCATTGCCCCTTGTTCTGCCACTGGGAACTGTTGAAAAGAGCCTGGCCCCATCTACTTGACTCACACCCTGTAAAGATTTCTAAGCATTGATAAAAGCCCTCTCAGCCTGCTCTTGTGCAGGCTAAATAGTCTCAGGTCTCTCAGCCTTCCCCCATATAGGAGATGCTCCAGGTCCTCATAATCTCTGTGACCCTCTGTGGGGCTCTCTCCAGAAGTTCTCTGTCTTTCTTGAACTAAGGAGCCCAGAACTGGACACAGCTCTCCGGATGTGGCCTCACCAGGGCAGAGTAGAGAGGGAAGATCACCTCCCTTTATCTGTTGGCCACACTCTTTTTAATGCACCCCAGGATATCATTTGCCTTCTTGGCCATAAGGTCACACTGCTGGCTCATGATTGCCCTGTTGTCCTCCAGAACACATTGGTCCTTCACTGCAGACTCCTCTCCAGCAGGTGAGCCCTAACTTGGACTAATGCATATGATTATTCCTCCCCAGGTATAGGACTATGCACTTGCACTTGTGGAACTTCATAAGGTTATTCTCTGGCCAACTCTCCAGCCTTGTAAAGCACCGATGAAACACTTCAAGTAAAAGATTTTTTTGTTTGCTTATTTATTGATCTATTTTATTTTCTTAGAACAGCTCTTAGAAAAATGGAGCTTTTGGTAACTAGTACAGGTTGTGTAATACGGCTATTCAACAAAAGATAAGTCATTACCTTTCTGCTAAATCCAAAGTCAACAGTATTCCTTGCATAGCATCATTTTCTTAAGATATTTCTTCATTTTTAAGGCTGACATATCTTGACAAGATGGCAGGTGATGATAGGATTAAGAAAGATTAGTCTAGAAAGTCTAACATCTGAGTAAGACTTTGACAGGGATCTTGCATACTGATATTGCACAAGCCATCTTATTACACTTTATGTTTTGAAATAATTTTTGTTATACCTCTGATAAATATAACAATAAAAGACAAGATAGGTATTACTTAGTGCCTTTTCTCAGCAACTGTTCTTCACAGGGTTTCAAGTGAAACATGTACATCCTGCCAGCAAGAAAGCAAGCTCTGTGTCTGCGTGGGGAAGATCACACTTTCACTGTACTGCATTCCAGAAATAGCAGGGAAATTTGTCAAGGTTTTCTGTACATTCTCTCCTTTCTCCCACATACAGACCCATGCAATCTTCTAAGGACAAGAAGAGATCCCAAAATGAACACAGTGATGTAATTGACTGTGATGCTGGGGTGAGGCAGAACTGACTCTGCATCTCATTACTGCAGTACATGGCCCAGTTGTTATATGATAAGTTTGTAAGCCTATCCCAGTCACAACCAAGTATATGTAGTTAAATACCTCACCACACACAGGGTATCTAGTGTCATATAGACTCTGCCAATTGTAATGGATATCGAGATATCTGCTATCTTCCAGCAGAAATAACCAAAAATAGAGTATGATTGGTTCCAGGTACGTATACGGCACTGTGAACCCTGAACAGAGATTGTAAAGACTCTAAAAATATGAAGATCATACCTCCTATTGGAAAATATCTCCTCAGAGGGACATGTGAAATTCCAGCACTGAGATATAGTTTTAAACATAAAAATACCTGTGTGCAGAAAATTAAGTCAACGTCAAAGATAATCTAGAAAATATTACACTCGTGTGTAGTAGAGGATGGTAATTTTTATGGTTTTATTTTCAATTTCCAAATATATCATATTGTTAAAATGATGAGCTAATAGTGTATTAACAGTATCAAGCTGGCTTGGTTATCTTAATTTCTGCTCAGCTCTGATTACATACTCACCTTGTAGACTTTTCTCAAGTGCAGATTTCCATTTTGCACTGTATGTACACAAAGTTATGGTTAAATGTCAGGACAATAGTTCTCCAGGCTAGGCAGAGAGTGGTTTCAGTAACTACAAGAGGCTAATTCTTGATGAGCTTCATTGGCTCCTGAACTTCCTCAAGATCTTCTTGTAGAATGCATTCTCTGCTTTGCATCGACATGTGTGGAGGCATACAGCATCATCGCAGGTCTTCAGTAAATGCTGTGCAAGGTGGTAAATTTGAACAGGGCAGGTTTCCACTGACTGACAACAAAGAGGCTAGAATCATTCATTAACCTTCTTGCTGTCCTAAACACACACATTTCATTAAAACAATGAAATAGGGGGTGCAGGACCTTCTCCTCTAGGAACCTTAGTTGAGTGGGAGGATCCCATGGAGGTACCATTGAAGTGAAAGGTAGCTTGAATGTCTGAGAACATAGAGACATCTGAAATTAGCAAGATTGGTCACCTATTTGGGAGGCCAGCATTTTATCTCCCTAATCGTTGCCATAAACAGTTAAAACAGAACTCCACTATGTATCATTCTGAGGGTGGATAAAGGAGACAGGTCCTCATCTATTTTGTAACATACAGTGAGGAGAGAAATCCATGGTGAGGCATGAACACGTGAGGTGACAAAGACATGGAGCACTATATTTTACTGCAACACCTAATGTTTACATTGCTTTCTAAAATGTAATTCTATAATTTTGCAGTCAACATTCAAAGATGCAGATTTTGTATACATTTAATTATAAAGAATATTGTCATTTATTATTTGAAATACCACACTAGCAGATTTTTTCCATGCTGTGGTGGCTCATATCAAGATATTAGTAAATATTTGTACAGCTATATTGTTGTTCCTATGCAGCTGAGGAATCCAATGACTAAATTTATTCTCCATTATTCATGGAGACTGTGCTTGTAACAGTTCCCAGCTAGATTAGAGGTCACAACAGCAGCCACACGCAGTGCTGGATTGTTTGCTTGTTTGTGGATTACTTTAGAAGCAATTTATAAAATGTGTCTGCAACAGACATTGAACTGCTTCTAAAATATGTATCAAATATACCTATGACTAAGGTACAGGAGAACTGTCTCCTGTAATTACAGGATTTGTTCTTCCAGTTGCTGCTCATGGTTTCATGTTGCCACCATTCTCCTCAATATCCGAACGCACTCCAGACAATGACAGACTTGATAATAAATTCCTGAAATGAGATTGGAGATTGCTGAGTGAACTTGCTTTGCTTTAAGATCCCACAAGCCTTTCAGCAAAAAAAAATCCTAAATCCTCAAATGATCTTTGCACTGCAGGTTTACAGCCACTGACTAAGAGGGCTGGTTAGAGTTTCTAGTGCAGTCTGACTAAAGTTTTGCCTTTACAGGTGGGGGTAATACATTTGCAAAGCATAACGATGTAAATATAATTTGCGATCTGTTTGAATAATTTTCCAATAAAAATATTACAAGCAATCTTGTGATGGTAAGAAGAACTTGTTTCCTCAACAAAAATATTTCTTGTTTGCACAAGGCATTGTTTTTAGCCTCTTAGTGTTTAGGTGACTCTAGGGAGGACAAGTGATGTTCTGCATCAATAACCCTTCACATTAAATATCTGTCAAGTGTGGTATGTTGTAACTGAGGTACAAATATTCTTTAGCTTTCCTGTTCTTGACTCTAATCTCATGGTTATTCACCTAGTCCTCTTCTCGTCTTTGCTCAGTTGTAACCATTGTGGTTGTGGTTGACATTTTCATATTTCTGTAATGGGGCTTTCACAGATGTGGGTATGGGGATGGTACTCAAATTCATCTTGTCCACTGATAATAGGCTCATGTTTGGTGTCTGTGTTCTGCTTACATTGTTGTGATGGAGGCATATTACAAATGAAAAACTCTGTTCCTGCATAGGGATTTATTTACTTATGTATTTGTAATTAAACAATTGGTGATGCTGTACTACTCAGCAGTGCAAAGTGGAAGTATGACTGCAATCTACTCACCTCACTTAGGGAACTTGAGACTAAGTGGGTGTAGTTCAAAGAACAGTATGCTGAAGCACAGAGTTGAAGGGTTAGTAAAGAACAGAGGAAATCCACAATGTTTCTGACGTTCTTCCTATTGTTCTTGCTGTAACATCCTTATGGTTACCCTCGGGGTACTTCAGAGTTCAGAGAGTGGGGGAAATAAAGCAGATCAGTCACCAAGGTACTTTGGGAAGTACCACATCAGGACAAACTATGCAAAGCCTCTTGGAAGTAGAGAGTTTCTGAAGGCTCTTTAGAATTCTAGGAAGAAGCCAGATGCTTTCCTGAACTTGTACAAAGATATGTCTTTGTTTATTAAAATAACTGCATTCTACCTAGATTTCATTTTAAGAGGGCTTGCCACCCTGTGGCAGAGCTTATATGATAGCTTATGTGAAGTCTTCCTTCTCCCTGCAACGATGCCACCATTTTCCTGGTTATCTATGCTTTCTGTCATGAAAGTATATTTGGTTTTAGTTCTCTGCCCATAAAAATTGACTTTGTTCTGTTTTTGTATATAAAGTATAATGATTAAGTAGTAGTACCACAGCAAGTCACAATATTTAGGCACTCATATCAATAAAACGCTAAAAGAATGAAATAAAGGAAGAATTGTTTTTAATGCACAACATTTTGTGTAAAATAATAATTACTGAATGTGCCTGCAACACTTCTGATGTGATCCACATTCAGAAAAATATTCTTTCTTTGATCCATTAGGTCATTAGAAAAACTTTAGTAAACTGAGCAGAGCCAAGATTTCACTCAACTCAATCAAAAATGGAAATATAGGAAGTGAGAGAAACATATTCCAATAATAAAAATGCCTTGAATTAACATTCAGATGATTTAAGATTTTTATATCTTCAATTTATTGCTTATACACTCCTCAATGACTTGTTACTTACTTCATTATAAATAATTGGGCAAACAACACTAATGAAGAGTTAAGTAAATTGATTATGTGTAGAACAATTTAATTTCATTGGAAGAAAAATGATTTATAAGGAGAAAAAGTGATTAATTGGTTGGCTATGAGCTTTGTGATATTAATTGTATTGCCCCTAAACAAGCTGAAGAGCAGATTTTGTGGAACACAGATGAGTGAATGTCTTCTATCATATTCAAGCCTGCTGTATCATTTGTAATTTAGATGCCATTTCTACTTCATGTTTTGGCTTGGCATTGGGTTCCAGTTACTTGCACAAATATGAAGTACTTCTTACTAGTTATGAGAAAAATATATTTTTTTTTTAACAATTGACTGGAAAAAAAACCTTTCTTTGAAGGCTGGTGCAGATATCTTTTTTATCTAGATTTATCTAATTTCTAGTTAGTGTATATTTTTTTTACTAAGAATCAAAGGATTCTTTTGCAGAGATGTTTGTACTGAATTGGAATTTATATTCTATGTACTAGAACTACATATTAGTTGCCACACAATGCATTTATTCAAGAAAAGATGTTATTTACACATGTCCACAGAATTCACCTGTATGCTACCTTGAGAATAGCATTTCAGATGGTGAAGTGAAAGGAGCATATAGAAAATGGCTTCAGTGGCAGACCATAAACACTCATTTAACCTGTTCTCTGGGGAGATACCTATAAAGTTAAATATATAGCCAATTAAAAATAAAAATAAAAAGACAACTCTATCATACTTTTATTTCATCAAAATAAATGATTTTTGTGTGCTTATCCTTTCCTAAGGCAGTCATCTCAAATCTTTGTTCTTCATTCAAAATTATCACAAACAAGAATATTGAGACAACAGCACTAATTTACCTTATTAAAATTTCAGCTGTGTTACAAAGCATCACAAAGTTCAAGACCTTGTGGTGCTGGATGAGGTGCAGTCACACAGAAAACGATCACTCCACCTAAAAGCTTGCATTCTAATTAGCAGAAGCTATGAGTGGGAATGATGGCAAGAATAAAATAGAACAAAAAATGTAAAGATGATCTGGTGGGCAGCTGAGGGGTTCTAAATCACTTAATGGACTGTGGGGATGTTCTGCAGTTGACTGATAATAGTAAGTATTACAGCAGAACAAACTAAAGAAAGAATCCTGAAACAATTTGAAGAAAGAATAGCTCATTGGTAAAGGACAATTATCCATGTTGTGCAAAAGAGTCCTTTATAATGTTAATGTTCCCTTGAATAAATGCTGTTCTAAATAAGCTATTGATTGAAAAATAAAAACAGGTGGCAATGAATCTTGAGACTAAGTGCACTGCATAAAGATGTATGCAGTTCTTAACAGATTCGTGTCCCTTTTCCAAGTGACCTGGTAGATAGTTATTGTGGTAAGAATAGTTGGGGAGTATGAATCAACTTGTAAAATCGTCTTTCTAGTTAGGCAAATTACAGTCAAACACTACTCCATCGTCTTTTTCAAACAGAATTTCACAGTGTAGGCAATAGCAGATGTTCATGATCTGTAGTTTTGGCAGTCAACATCAGAAGACTACAGATCACTTCCATACTCATCCATCTGTTGAGCTAAGAATATGTGCTTCCAGTGGGGTACTGCCTCTGCCACAAACAACTTCAGGAAATTTCAGACTTTATTTTAAGCCTAATTCAAATCAGGGTGTGCGTTAGACCTCAGACCTCACTTGAAGATGTGGTGAAAAGAATAAAAACATCTTGTGTTTCATACTTGTGTGGTTTTAAGATAACTTGCCTGCCACTAAAGGCATAGATAAACATTTTTCGAACTAAAGAGTTATGTGATTACTGTGTTCAGTCCTAGAAGCAAGAATCCAACATATATGTGAAAAATGAGTAAAGCAGAAACCTTGCTAAGTATTCTTGCTACGTATTCTGCTGACTTAATAGGACATGCAACGAGGCTGTAGAAGTTGCCTCAACAATGCTGTCAGTGGCTAGGGAAGGCATTGTAGTCCTCTCTTATGAGATGAACACAGACTATTTTGTCTGCCGAGAATTGATTCAACCAGAAAGAAAGGTGATTATCATGAAGAAGCAGCATGCCTGGCACCTATTCTTCTAGAACAATCCAAAATCAGACAAGACTGTCATTTTAAGCCTCCCCACAGACAGGAGTTTTTAGAAATAGAAAAACAGCCCAAATTGCAATAAGGACAAATCTATTTTCAATTTTATTTTATTTTTTGCATTAAACTTATAGAGTCTTGAGTTCACGTTATAATATTTATGGTAAAATGCTGTCTCAAATATTCAAAAATAGTATGTTGGATGTTAAGCGTGAATTATTTATGGCCTTTATTTTGGGCTGTTCCAAGAAGTATTTGTATTATCATTTCTCTGTGCTTGACACAGTTTCATGGAAGTATTTGACAAATACTTTCAACGTAAATTTCAGCTCATACTCTAACATCTCCATATATACTATGCTTGAAATACTCCCATTGACTTCAGTGGGAGCAATGAAATTCTGTGTTTTGAGGAAATCTCAGCTTCAGAAGCATATTCATTCATGTTACATTCCTAAACTCCCAGTGACTCATTAAATGCAAAATAAAGCCTTCTCAGAGGCTTTCGCGTATTTCAGACCCATAGCATGTGCACATATGCTTATGGGGGTGAGCCAAATGATCTAACTTTTGAATATTTAGCTAGATCTTATTCTCGAGCTATGGAAGATTTTGACATTTACTTTTCCTGTTATTTAAGAAAGAAATACAAAAAAGTAAAAGTAAATAGAAAAATGAGTATCTCATGTGTTGTACTGTGCAAAACACATGTACATTCCTAGAATTTTGTGCTGGAAGAATTCCACAGAACCACTATGGAAACATTTTATCAGTGACTTTATGCTGTTCTAGAGTCACACAAAGAGCAATGTCATTTAGCAGTAAAGTTGTGCTTCTACTCACCAAATACTGTTTTGCTGTCATCTATATTTCAGCTTGGTTTCTTCCTTCCTTTATTTTCTGAAAGCCTGGAGAAAATTTCTGTTGGGAACGCACGAGTACGGGAAAGTTCTGCTTTTTTAAATTCCACCCTTTGGGAACTTAATGGAAATGTGGACAATGCATTGTTACATTAGTCAGCGTAATGTGGTTTGGAGCACCTGTCAACTTCTGCCTAGGATTCACAGGTGAAGCTTTTTTTTCCTACCTGCTCATCACTCAAAAGACGAGTCAAACAAGATAAATTAATTTCATTCCTTTCATCCACCAACATACTCATTGGAAATGAGTATTTCCGCCTGCTTTAGACAGATTTTTTTATCTTCTGTATGTGTTTGGATTCCTTTGCTAAGTTTTATAGGTGCACTCCTAGGTCTGTGTGCTTGCTTGTCCTCATACAACCTACTTTATCAGTCATAGAAATATAAAATAAAGTACAAGCTGAGTCATTTCCCAGTGCCTTAAACAGCCAAAAGAATGCCTGACCATTTGTTTTTGGTCTTTTCAAAAAAATGTGGGGATGTTTGATGGAAAAGAAATCACCCTCTGAAGGATTTACTACTTCTTTCTGGTGTGGAGAAATCTGATTTCATTTCCTTTGAACTGCCGAGCCATATTCAGACTGGGAATCCCAGTGTGGGTCCTTTCTCTCAGATAACAATCCCCATCAAGCACACGGACTAGAGGTGGAGATACAAAGAGGTGAGTGAACACTCCATGCTGTTGGAAAAAAATACAGCTTTCCAGCATGTAGATGTCTATTTAGATGTAGATGTACATTTAGAGTATCCAGCTCACAGCTGATACTCTAAAGATCCACCTGACTTAAAGATTTTCCATTGTGTTCCTTTGGTCATTGTATCTATGAATGGCTCAATTCCTCTCCTATATTTTCTCTCAGGAAAGTTATTTTGTTTCTCCTCTTGTTGCTCTTTTTTCTCTTTTTCCACACAAAACCCATGTTTTCTATACTTTTTTCCTGCCTTCTTCTCCTTTATTTTTTCAGACCGGAAAATGTATGCTAAGATTCTTTGTTCCTGTCTTCCTCCATGTTACAGCTCCCATTATGAACAAAAACACTGAGTAGTTGTGGGGTAAAAAACTCCCAAGGATGGTACTTCACTAAGAAATAGTATAGATGATGGTATATTTTGAGTAGTTCTATATAGATAGTATAGAAAAGAAAAAATACAAAAGAGAAGATGGCTCACCTTCAGGATGACAAGGCTAACAAGAGACTCCACATGGGAAGGATCTCTAAGAAGAGATCCTTTCCTGGTGGTGGTATGCCCTTAAATGGGGGTTTGGGAGAGGTGGAGCCAGGCTCCACCCCTTCCAATCACACAGGAATATCACCTCCACCTGTGGCCCCATGGTTGACTTGGTGCTCACCTAAGGTGACCAATCAGTGGTTCAGGCCGTGATTCAGCAGTTCCCATACAGTAGTCTCTGTTTCTTTCCTGTATCCTTTTTCTCTCGTGTTCACACATTTCCCTTGCTGCTATCACTTCTCTCCAGATATTTGTGCCCACAGAACCACTTAAATGTTAAGGTTCAGAATAGAGAGCGTTTAAAGACTTAGCATGCTCATATGCAAAGGCAGATCACAGATGGTGTAAGATGTCAGCAAAAGTGACTGGATGCTATAACTTGTTTAGTTGCCCTAGGAAAGTCATATCTCATCTTTGTTTCACTTTCAAAATGGCTCTAATGGTATTTAATGCCTTTGCGATTTATGAGTTGACAGCTCTATGCACAATCTGGTTTATTGCTATTATTTTTGCAGCCTTATTTGGCTCTTTAGCTGCTTCCAGTTAGATACTTGAATATCTTGAGATCATACATACAAGTATATACAGAATTAAAAATAAAGAGCAATTTGTTATTATGAGACCTATCTTCCATAATATTAATCTAAATGGTTAAAGAGAAACCTACTTTTCTGAAATCATGCATTTAAGACGTATAGTAAATATTCACTTGTCAACTGTGAAACCTGCTAGTTGGTCAGACAAGTCCGTATTCTGAGAATATTTTTTTAAGTAGTTAGGAAACAATGAAATGCATATAGGATATTCAGAATAACAATGCCAACTGAATTCTTCCTGGTATAGTGGTAGGTTGTTTCTAATCCAATGAGATACAGAGCAGTACCCAAGAGGAATGACCTAGATACAGACTCCAACTGACAAACATTTTTTAAGAGTAAGAAGATTCTGTTCCATGTCAGTGATTGGCATTGAACTGCAGTAAAAAACTAAGGCTGTAATTCATATGGGAAAGAGTTGATGTAGTAAGCAATGTTTTCAATGTGCTGAGGGCTGGATGGTTGTTGAACAATTTTTACAGCTAAAAGCAGGCCGAGTATCGCTTAATTGGGTTTTTCCTCTTTTCTTCCATTTGATTTATCTCTGTTTTCCCAAAAAAACACCACCTGTACTCTTGATTTCAGGCTGGTTATTTAGAAGAACAGAGTGAGGTCCAACAAAAACCATTCCTGAATAATAGGGTGAAATTTAGGTGCCTCCATGAAGACCACAATTCACAGACAAACATGATATACCACTCCAGAGGGTTTTAGCCTCAGATTAATGCATCTTATCACTTACATGTGAATCCCAGTCAGGACTCTCAAACTATAATTATTTCTAAATCAAGTTATGCAAGCTGCCTTACTTGTGATCTGATGTGATTTAAAAAACATTTTCAGGTAATCGTAACAGCATAGACTCAAAGCTTGTGTCCTAGGGAAAAAAGATGGCTGCCTCCTGGGATTAGAGCATGAATAGAAACAGAGGGGTGTGGATTCTGGCCCCCGATGCTCACAGTATGATAATTTAGTGAGTCAGAATTCCTCTCAGTTTCATGGTTTAATGAATTTTGCATTCTTGAATGCACACATTCAAAGAAGCTTTGTAAGATGGCTTCAGCCTGGATTATTCTACAGGAGTGGGTTTGAGATCCTGAAGGCAAATTGGACCTATGCTTCACACACACCAGGTCAGTAATCCAAGTAGTAGGTAACTACTCTCTAGGAAGAGTCACCAGCTGTGATCAACAGTGACTCCAAGCCCCAGACCCATGGTAATATGGTTGTCATAATGAAGGCCATTTTATAACGCAAACATTCTTTGTGTCTGAGCTGGTCACAGATCAATCCTCTTTCCCCTCCTTATCAGTCCTGAAGGTCATGCACACCAGATAAACCTCTCCTCCCCGGTGTCATCAAGGTTCCTGGGTGCCAGGCTTACTTCTTCCCCCATTATCTGCCCTGAAGAATTCAGGGACTTAGCCAGTTGGGTTGTTGTAATGACCCCATCACAGAAGAGGAAATCATAGCAGCACACAGAGAACTGTCTGTAAAGTAAAGCAGCAGCAAACTCTAAGCAGGACTTAGACAAGAACTACTATGGACAGGAAAATATCTGATTCCCTGGTGGTCAGGGAAAGCCCATTATCATCTGCTTCATCTGAAGACTGAGTGACTGATTCATGAGTTTGCACTCTACCACTTCCTGAAGGGGAGCTGTGGTGAGGAGGGGGTGGGCCTCTTCTCCCTGATAAATAATGACAGGACGAGAGGGAATGGCCACAAGTTGCGCCGGGGAAGATTTAGATTAGACCTGAGGAAACATTTTTTCTCTGAAAGAGTGGTCAGGCACTGGAATGGCCTGCCTAGGGAGGTGGTTGAGGCACCGTCCCTAGCGCTGTTCAAGAAGCGTTTAGATGAGGTGCTAAGGGATTTGATTTAGTAGTTTAGTGGGTAGGGATAGTGATAGGAGGATGGTTGGACTAGATGATCTTGTAGGTCCTTTCCAACCTAATGTATCTATGAATCTATGATATTTTATGTTTCAATTCTAGACTGTGATTGTTACAGTGATACTGCAATCCACATATTAAGATTCAACCCAATCTGCAGAGGCTTGAAAGGATTAGAAACCATAGATTTATCAGTAAACATGTAGATGTGGCACTGAGGGAGATGGTTAGTGGGCATGGTGATGATGGTTAGACTAGATGACCTTAGTGGCCTTTTCCTATCTTAATAATTCTATGATTCCATGATAAGCTAAGTTACACTACAAAATTCTGTGCTACTCAGCTTATAAAATTGTGTTACACTGATTCTAATAATAAAAATTCTAAAATTCTATGCTACACTGACTGTAAAATTATTTTGTTTTAATTAAAGCTTTATTTGTAACTACAGCTTAGTGTTGGCATCATTCTGCCAGAATCCACAAAAGAACCTGTTTGTCAGCAGGCAACATCATCACTATTGAATGTCTCCTGAAATGGGCATCAGAAGGATCTCAACTCAGACAATTATTTTCAGCTCTGGGTCTAACTCTCACAGAGTCATATCTTAAGAGTACAAACATGTATCCGTGACCAGGATGGACAGATTTTCTCAGTACTCCATCTGTTTGGATTTTTGCCTGCGTTCTCATTTGATTTTAATTTTTAGATATCTTTCTCAACTCATTAAATGTCTAATCTTTTTTTAATTTTATTTTATTTTCAGAATACACTTGTCCTGGATTTGATATCCTGGAATGAAGACACTGCATATCAACATACCTAAATACCTCTCTTATATTTGTTTCTTTAATGTCAATAACTGAGAATATAGCTTTAGACTAATTTGCTACAAACCCCTTAAAACCAAAATCCTAAATACTCAGCATTAGATGCTGAGTAATTAACGTATCACACAGTTCTCCAAAATGGCCTAATTATCAGCTGTAATAGATGAAAAATGGAAAGAGTTGTCTGATCTCCTCCAGCTATCTAAACATAGCAGTATGTGTCTTTGTTCTCCAGTCTTGTTAGTTCTGTTCAGAATGATTTTTTCAGTGATCAGTAAAGTCAGCAGGAATGAAGGCAGCTCAGCATCTTGAAAGACCGGGCTACCTTCTTAGATGCTTAAATGTGGCATGTACTCATGTGTGACCCAAATTTTAGCATGAAATCCATTTAGCCACTCCTCTTCACTCTAGTTTTTACCATTAGAATGAACACAGAGCTTGCTAGTGCTAATGAAGCTTCCTTTCGGACTATTTGCAGCTTACGGCAGTCAACCACATGCCTTTATTAATAATAATGCAATAACAAAGTCATTGACACTTATCATATAAATGATAAATACAATGATAAAGAAGACAGCAAAAGATACATTATGAAAATTATCCCCATGAAAGAAGTATGTATAACATTACTTAAAGAAATTGTGTGATAAAATTAGAAGATCCTACGTTTGTCTACGTTTTAGAGCTTCCAGAGCCATCTAGATCACAGTTGGATGAACAAGAATTGTCAGAATACACTGCTATTTACTGTTTAGACATACATATTAATTATCATTAGTAGACTTATATATCTACTAATTCATCTCTTCTAAGCTTATTTCTTTTGTCAGATAATCTTCGGGAATATATTATCTGTACTATCTTTAAAAAGATATCTGTAATTTGTAAAAATACTTTGTACATTAGAAATCATAATTTGTCAGAATGGGGGAGGAGGAGGTAGATTGAATCTTTGTTTCTGTTAACCTCCATTTAAAAGACAAATTTCTGCACCACACTGTTGCTAGCCAATGGAAGCAAAGAAAAAAATGTCTCCAAACAGCTCAATATACAGCACACTCTTTAAACAGAAAAGTGCTTGTATCTTCATTCTTTTAAAAAACAACTCAATTTTGAATTGTTAAAATTAGTTAAAATGATGTTATCACAAGGCTTTAGTTCTATACTGAACACACAAATCAATATTTATTAGTTCAAGAAATAAAAATGGATCTCTCATTTTGTTTTTCCAATGCTTTTACCAGACACTTTGTGCCATTCTATATTCATTATTCAGACTGTTTTAAATAAATGTTGAATATTAATTTGCTAATTTAACACATTCAATATTATCCTATCAAGAAATGAAGACTGTTTCCTTTGCCCACTGATTGACACTCTAGATTAAAGTTAGTAAATAATTCAGGTAAGTATCAAAACTTCTCCATATTCATTTAGGAAGATTTTGCTTTGGCATGGCCATGTGATGATAAAATCATATAACCATAGAATCACCAAGCTGGAAAAAATGTACAAGATTATCCAGTCCAACAGCCTACCTATCACCAATAGTTCTCTCTAAACCATGTCCCTCAGTAAATCTAAATGTTTTTTGAACACCTTCAGGATCAGTGAATCCACCACCTTCCTGGGCAGCCCAATTCTCACGCCTGACCACTCTTTCTGAGAAGTAGTATTTCCTAATGTCCAACCTTAATCTCCCCTGGTGCAACTTGAGGCCATTCCTTCTCATCCTATCACTAGTTACAATAGAGAAGAGGCCAACCCCCAGCTTGCTACAACCTCCCTTCAGGAGTTATAGAGTGATAAGGTCTCCCCTGAGCCTCCTGTTCTCCAGACTGAACAATCCCAGCTCCATCAGTTGCTCTGCATAAGAGTTGTGCTCCAGATCCCTCACCACTTTGCTGAGCTTCTCTGGACATGCTCCAGGGCCTCAGTGTCTTTCTTGCAGTGAGGGGCTCAAATTTGAACACAGTATTCAAGGTGCAGCCTCAGCAGCACTGAGCAGAGGTACAATTACTTCCCTGCTCCTGCTAGCAACACTATTTCTGATACAAGCCAGGATGGCATTGGCCTTCTTGGCCAACAAGGCACACTGCTGGCTCATGTTCAGCAGAGCATTGACCAATACCCCCAGGTCTGTCTCCTCTACACAGTCTTCCAGCCACTCTGCCCCAAGTCTACACTGTTGGCTAGTGTTATGGACAAAGTGTAGGACCTGGCACTTGGTCATGTTGTACCTCATCCCATTGGCTTCAGGCCGGTGATCCAGACTGTCCAGATCCCTGCAGGATGTTTATGATCTCAGAAGTAGGCCCTTACTCAATAGTTCACCCCTCTCTGTGTAGACATGTTCATTTCAAACCTAGAATTAAGTTCAATCAAATGTATTTATTGGAAACTTAGTTGCTGTCAGAAAGGTGTTACTACCTCTAGTTAATCTTTTGATCCAACTTAAAACAACTGTGTTTATATTTTCGAGTACTTTTCTGTATTAGGACAGTCAAATGTATTTTTTGAAAAGACAAAGACCTAAACAAAGACCCACAGTTTATGCTCTACAAGACTTATTTAGAAAATACATACCATCAGTTCAGTGACTACTTTTCCTAGTGGAAATATTTCTATTAATTATTGCCCTGATTTCAGCTGAGTTGACTTTTGTTGTAGTGTCTGGTATGCTACATTTTGACTTCAGGAGAAAGACAGTGTTGATAACAGATCAACATACTAGTTGTTGCTGAGGAGTACTGTGCAGAGCTAAGGACTTCTCAGCTTCTCATGCTGCTCTGCCAGCGTGGTGCTAGAGGTGCACAAAGAGCTGGGAGGAGGTACAACCAGGACAGCTGAACCCAACTGGCCAAAGGGATCAGTGAGTCGTTCAAATCATCAAATTATAGTTGAAAAAGACCACTAGGATCATTTAGTCCAACTGTCAACTCATTATCACCATGTCCATAATTATTCCTCTCAGTGCCACATCTACGCATTTCATGAAGACTTGCAGGGACAGTGACTCTACCACTCCCCGGGCAGCCTGTTCCAATGCATTACCATTCTTTTGTAGAATAAATTCTTCCTATTATCCAACCTCAACCTCCCCTGACGCAATTTAGAAGCATTCCTTCTCAACCTATCACTAGTTAATGGAGGCTTTTTTCAGAATCTGTACCTTTCATATGGGATTTTTGTTTGTCTGAAGGGAATAAAATGTGGTACTTTTTTTACAAAATGGGTATATGGGGTATCCCATATTGGCAGCACATCGGTCAGTGGGTGGTGAGCAAGTGTGCTGCGCATAACCTGTTTTATAATCACTTTTTTTTTCTTCTTTTCTGACTTAGTAAATAGTTTTTATCTCAACCCATCAGTTCTACTTTGTTTATATTTCTGATTCTGTCCCCTGGTCCTGGGGAGTGAACAAATGACTGATGCTGAGCTGCTACTGGGTTGAACTGCAACCATTTTCTTCGTGTATTTTTTTCTATTTCCTTATTTCACTTACATTATGAATTGTGCAAAATGTTTTGCCTAAGGAAGATTAAATTATTAATCCTGCAAATCTGGCATACCTCTCTGGTTACCTCTGCATCTTTTCCATTTTCTCACAGTTTGGTGGGGTGTTTCTGGTAAAACCTACAAGCAGCTGCTGTGAGACACTGCATTTGTTTTTATATGTAGGTAGAGACTGGATAACAAGTACAGGAAGGTGGTTAGTCAAATCAAACAGAGAGAGCTAAACTGAATTGGATATTCAAAAGTTGGAAATGCAAATATTTTTATTTCAAGTTTTATTAATCAAAGTAAAATATTTGGATTTAAAGATTTTTAAATTATTTTTCTTACTCTAAAGTCATGAATCAAGTCCACAAGCGCATTCCAGGTACAAATTGCTCAAATTCTGTGTTGGCTGCGTCAAATATGTGGCTATTTTAATGATCTGATGACCTATCTCCATATCTTGAGTAGATGCCACTACACCATTTAATATTAATTCCTCAGGAGTGACATCTCACACGCAGGAATTATGAGTCACTAAATCACCATTTGGTAACACCATGCACCCCCTCCTCTGGAGGTAGTGTTCAGCATGGTGCACACTCAATGAATCAGCCTTAAAATAATACTTTCTACTCTCCATATTTATGCTTTTCCTACACTTGTAGAAAAGGTTCTTTTAATTAGAACATGATTTTACATGTGAAAATGAGCCTGAGCAATTGAACTGGGATTCAGACCTGACCTTTGTCAAAGGAATGGATCTAGTGCCAATTCCTACTTTGTGGCTGATGTGAGCTGCTCTGCTGGTACAAGTGGTTAGGAAAATCACTAGATGCAGCTCCCCAATTACTCCTACAGAAGGAAGCCTGTGGAACATGGAAATGGCTGGTGATTTGGAGTGTTTCAGGTATCCTCATTAGTTTCAGTGGTTTTCTGGGGTTCTGGACATCAGGGCACAACCCAGTGCCACTGTGTTATCCCTGATTTAGGACTGCTCCTAGGCAAGGCTGTGCTTGTCCCTGAAGGACAGTGCCTAGTTTCCAAACACAATCTGCTTGTACCAAATACATTCTAAATAATTTAAAGCAGATATTTTCATAGGAATACAGTGCTAGTGGGGTGCCAGGTGTCTGAAACAGCGGCGTGAAGTGCACTGCTTGAAATAGCTCATGAACTATTAACGTTTCACGTATTACAACTTATAAATTCAAATAGCCTCCACTTTGCAGCTGAAAACTCCTGCCAATTTGGCTCTTAGCCCACGACTATTAAAATTGTTTCCTACAAATGCAACATGATATTCTAAGCTGAGTCAGAATTCCTTCAGACTGGGGGTTTGGGCCTACACTAGACACTATTACATGTAAAGATACATGGTAAGAATGATGAAAACATTTTGTACCGAATTAGTGTCAAACATACTTCAAGGAATTTTTATTTGAAAAAGATTTTTTGTTAAAAAGCTATGTTTCTATATAAGCATGCACTTGAAATGCATAAATATGCATTTAAAACTACTTACTCACTATTTATTCATCATTCTATGTAAAATAGCATCGATTTCAGCAGAGCTTTGCTGCTCTATCCTACACAAAGGCCTGGCCTATAGGCTGAAGGAACATAAAACCAATGACATAGGTGAAGTTACAGGATGTAAACAAAGACTACTACTGCCATGACAATGAACTTTTCCATGTTCTTCATGACTGAACTTAGACCAAATTGCAAAATATTTGTAAATATTATTTGTATTGAAATCTTGATTGATATCATAGTCTTACTGACACTGCTTCAGCAGAATTTGATAACACGAACATAAAGCAAATATGGCATTATAAATTGACATACTTAATGATAAATGGCTCTAAAGATGCTGAATCCACCAAAGCTATTTTAAACCTATTTAGTAATTTTGGGTCTTTATGAATTCATGCAACACAGTAACATAAAATCAAATGTAACAAAATAACTGTGTTTCTCATGTGACATACTGTCCCTTTTACTTTTATGATGTGACTTTTTTTTTAATTAATTAATTCAGCTTAAAAATGGTTATCTGGCTGTCTGTGGTCACTCTTAAGTCAAGGAAAGATAGATGAGATGAATGTTCTTCTAAGGACATTTATATTTTCTTTTTTCCAGTTGACGGTATTGAAACCCAGAAGTCCCAGACAGTTTAGACTAACTTTTGTTAATCAAGTTAGAGAGGATACACCCAACTATAACATAAAGTTTATATTCCATCTTCTCACTGGCATTTTGCTCCTGGTTGAACAACAGGAATAATTCTTCTTTCAGTGCAGAGGTTTTTAATTCTTCCTCTCACAAATGACTGTGTTCAGCTGTGACCTCCTGCACAGAAATGATTTGGGACTTTAGCAGGTGCAATTGATCAAGAATTAGACCACGCCTTTTAAAAAAACTATCCAAACATGAGTTAAAGATGTTACAATGATGCACGTGACATATTTCCTTGAAAGTCTTGAGTTTCAATTTCTAGCCATAGCTCTTGTCAAATCTTTGTTAGATTGGATGCTACTCTGCCATCAGCTTGTTTTCCCTTATGGATATACCCAAAGGCTGCTCAGCTTTTAGGCCTTTTTTTCATAAGCTTAATCATTTCAGGTTTTTTGGTAATTTATTACAGGATAAGTTTTCAAATACTTTAGTGCTTTTCATTGTTCAGATATGATTCATTGTCAAAAATGTATATTTGCACTGGACTGTGTCTTAGAGTTAGTTCTGGGTCATCCCTCTTGAGTATGTTTTTTCATTCATATTCAGCAGGTTATCCACTAATTTCAGAATTACTGTTTTCCAATACGTTTTTTTCCTACCCTATATGGATGACATCTGAATTCTTGTCCTAATTCTACATTAGATCATTAAAAATGAGTAAGTTTTGTCTGCCCTCCCTTTTACTAGCCTCTTGCCCATTATCTATCCCCTGCTTTATTTGCAATTCCTGTGCACCCACAGGCTTTATCTGTAGTAATTTCATATTACCTCATCAATAAAAATGCTACATATGTGTCACGCTCCAATATAAAGGAGGGAGACGAGGTTCTTTATATGTATATGTATACCCGATGGCGAGATTAAGACACAACGGGTCAAATGTTAGCCCAACCAGTTTATTACAAATACTAGTTGCTTAGGGATATGGGGAAGGGAAGGTGTGCGATAGAAAAGAGATGAAAAGCAAGGAGACTTGGCAGAAAGCAAGAGAGATATAATCACCACCGTGGATCCAGCGAGGTTCATAGTAGGTCCGTTGATCTCAGGAACCTGTCTGGTCACCGCGGGGGATGGGAGATGGCAGCAAGCAGGCCTCGGGGTCCGTCCTAAGTCTCTTCAGGAGTTCTCCTCAAAGATCTTTTCTTTGGGAGTTCTTCTCCAAAGTTCTTTTCTGAAAGTTCTTCTCCCCCAAAATCCTTAGTTCAGTGAAGGCCTTTTATCCTTCATTTCTCAGGAGTTTATTTGTGTCACATGTCTGGCCCAACAGATAAGCCAGCAGCGGATGTCGCCTTCATTGCCATGCAGGAGCATTGTCTTTGTGGTGGTAAGCTTCTCCAAGCCGTACCCCCCACGGAGAAGACTATTTGCACCTATTCCTGCTTATCTTTACAACCGTAAGCAGAGACAATGAGGCACCATGACACCCATCCAGATAACCGGCAGTTACCAGTCAGAGTCTTATCACCACAAAAGGCCTTACGAAGCAAGCTTTGAGACAAAAGAAAGGAAAACAGTTTCTGTCTTTTACACCACCCGGTGGCTCAAAGATTGCTTGAAACTGATGCGCAAACATCTGTCCACGGTGGTGAAGGAGAGGAAAAAGAAAACAAAAAACAAGCATAAGGGAAAAGCGGGGAGGAGGTAACGGGGAGTTAAATGTTACAAAATTGCTATAATAGATTTCTCAGGCTTAGTTACAAATGTTACTCTGATCTGTTGGATTTGTCCATCATTAGTTGAAGCAGTTACAATGTGCATTGAAGATACGACATGTTGAATATAACAAGGAATCGTTCAAGGAATAGACAGAAGTGTTGCAACTACACACAATAGTTAGAGTAGAATACATTTCACCCATGGCCACCCGGAGGCCAGGAAAAATAAGATCAGCATCTAGGCCTTTCCAGGTTTGAACGGGAACGTGGGCTATTTTCTGTATACCCTGGGCAATTTGTTTAACAACCTTTCCATTATCATCGATTTTAGAAAACAACTAGAGTTATTCACTTTGTCACAAACAACCTATTCCTTAACAACATACCAAGCACTAACTGGTTTTGCAGTGCCATTATCATTACTTGTTGCATTGGTGATTTTAATTCTCAGAAAGCATATCTCGTCTAATTCAACAATACGTGGATTTGCCATGTAATGTTTTCAAAGGTCATAGATGGAAAAAACATGTTTTCTAATAGGCTGAGTGAAGGTTTAACTTCACCACGCTGCAATACTGCATGTTTCTTCAAGGTTAAATATGAACAAAATTGTCATTTAAGCATCTCAAAAGCGATTGAAATGCTGAGAGAGATATATACTAGTTTGGCAAGTTCAAGTATTGTCATAATCTATAGAACTTTCACGGGATAGTGTGTTTAGCATATCCCATAATATAAAACATTAGAGAAACATACACAGAAACATCACAGAAACATACACCTTACTTAACAAAACATAAGCACTTTCCAACAACCATGTTTTGGATGGAACTCCTGGACTGGTGTTACAATAAACATCATAATGGGTTTCTTTTTGTGTCCACATCTGACAGACATTAGATGGGTCCCTTAGTTAATTTCCTGATTTATTAGGAAGTTGGAAACACCATAGGGGAGTTACATGCAAATCATAATCAGTTTGATAAAAAGAGGTAGAAGAAGGGATCAAAAGGAATGGCATTACTGTGCAGGGAGTAGCCAGTAAGCCAGCAAAACCTGTGAAAACTCAAACCCAAGTGTGACGCACCTAAAGACAACACCCACACCCACAACCTGAAACAGGATACTATGCAACCCAAATACAATGTAATACAGTGTAATCAAGAGGTATAGTCAGCGTTCTAGTATGATCAAATCTTCAGCATTTGTCCCAAAACACAAATGATTAAAGTCAGCTGTCTGCCTTTCTGTGTTCAGTCGAGGTCCAACGGGGGTCTTCTGTAAAACAAAAGAGGACATCGGCTTGCCCTTTTGGGGCTTGTTAATATGGTTAAAATGAGGGAATAATCCTGTGAGTGGTACTTTGGTATTCCTTTTCCCAGGCATCCCTAGCCTTCTAAGAGTATTTAACAGGTCGTTTCCTTTTGTTGCAAGTTTTCTAATGTACATCCACCCTCCTCCCCCCCACTCACTTGAGAGGGGCGGAGGCATTAGTTTCCCTGTTCTCCTGATGCCTGTGCAGATTCCAAAGGAGGGGCACTTGGAAGTGGAGTGTCACTTCTTTCAGACTTTTGTTTTGGCCAGCCATTAACTAATTTCTCTAATCTGTCTGTAGGCAATCCGTCCATTAGTTCTCGCGGAATGCCCTTCTGCCGGCCCAGCATCCAAAAACTATTACGTTTATGATTTATATTTCGCCCACTTGGTTTCACTGAAAATGAGAACCTTTTAGATCTGTGGGGGTCCCGGTTAGATAGGGGAGGGGTCGAATTGGCCAGTGCACTCCTCACTGCCTTTATCTCAAATTTACTGTTGGAGGAAGTCACTGATCCATATTTTCTCCCATAGTGAATTAATTCTTGGGCAACCTCCCCCCATGTCCATACTTTGCATCCTGACTGCAGACGATTAGGGGTTGCAGCACCTTCTGACGCTGCCTGAATTCTTTCTCCCTGAGGCATAGCCTGTATTTTTCCTTGTAGTTGTATACCTATAGGTTTTAATGATTCAGGAAGCCCCCTAATTAAAGGAGTCATCCTCTCAGGATCAACAGGCATCATCATAGGTGATTCATGGTGTAGCTGCAGTTGTCTATCATACATCATTTGCAGACAAGCAGCCTTTTGAACACTTTCCACTAACTGATCAACTGTCCCAGTAATGGCAAGGGGGTCTCCTCTTTCTAAAGGGTTAAGACCACCTGCCCAATAGGCAGCTCTCTGTGTGAGGGACCAGGGAGCACGATTGTTACCAGTCGTTAAAAATACTCCTGGCCCCCAATAACCTTCAGCCTCCTTTTCAGTTAAAAGTATCTGATCTCCACCCGTGAGGCTGACCCTCCATACGTACTCTGTTTCTGATTCTTTAGGAGAGCGGCCAAAATCTCTTTTCAATTTTGCTAGCTCAATAGCAGAAAAGGGGGTTTCTTTAATGTTCATTTGAGGATCTAAATCCTCGCCGTTATCGTATGAATACTCAGTTTTTATTGAAGGACGCAACTGAGCTGGGGGAGCTTCTAATTTGTCAATATTTGCCTTTAAACCTTGCAATTCTTCCCTTGGATAAGTTTTCTCTTGAGGTGCACTGGTATCACTAGCATCCTTACCCGTTAACACTTCCCTTAAGACCATTTGCAACAGATCAGAATTATGTTTTTCCCTTTCTAACTGCTTCTCTAGGTTTGCAATTTGATTTTGCAGAGATTTTATCAGCTCCTGACTTACTTTAACTGATTCCTGCAGTGCTTGTAAAGCTTGGCTCTCTGCTTTAAGCTGCTGGTCGCGGAATTCTATGGCTGCAACCAGAGCTGAACCCAATACCGCACAAATAAATGCCTTTCCTTTCCCAGCTCGGGTGCGAGCGTTCTTTTGTAGAACATTAATACGGTCTGAAACACTCTGCAAGTTATGCCAGTTCTGCCGTGCCCAGTCTACCCCTGTAAACGAGGGTCTGGCACCATGCCTTTCTAAGAGGTCAAATAATACATCTTCACCTTTCATTGTGATTACACTGTCGCTCATTTCTCAGTACCCAGAAAACTTGTACACTGAGGGAGAGGAGGTACCAAAAGCTCGATTAACACCTATTAATACTGTTCTAATCGCTTCTCTAAGAGGTGCACACAAAAATGTTCAGATTTCTAAAAACAACAAATGCAGAGATGTCTTCCTGAGGAGGCACATACGTGAGTACCCAGGACGTATACACATAAAAGTTCCAAAGACACATTTAAGTTTCAATATGCGGAGTGATTCTTTCTGGAGAGGCACTCACATCTAGATTATCAAAAATATCACTCCGGGCAACTCCAGAAGGTACACACATCAACTATACCTGGAAGGCAACACTCTCACTGTCGGGTATCCTGCCGACTACGCCATTAAAAATGTCACGCTCCAATATAAAGGAGGGAGACGAGGTTCTTTATATGTATATGTATACCCGATGGCGAGATTAAGACACAGCGGGTCAAATGTTAGCCCAACCAGTTTATTACAAATACTAGTTGCTTAGGAATATGGCGAAGGGAAGGTGGGCGATAGAAAAGAGATGAAAAGCAAGGAGACTTGGCAGAAAGCAAGAGAGATATAATCACCACCGTGGATCCAGCGAGGTCCGTAGTAGGTCCGTTGATCTCAGGAACCTGTCTGGTCACCGCGGGGGATGGGAGATGGCAGCAAGCAGGCCTCAGGGTCCGTCCTAAGTCTCTTCGGGAGTTCTCCTCAAAGATTTTTTTCTTTGGGAGTTCTTCTCCAAAGTTCTTTTCTGAAAGTTCTTCTCCCCCAAAATCCTTAGTTCAGTGAAGGCCTTTAATCCCCCATTTCTCAGGAGTTTATTTGTGTGACATGTCTGGCCCAACAGATAAGCCAGCAGCGGATGTCGCCTTCATTGCCATGCAGGAGCATTGTCTTTGTGGCGGTCAGCTTCTCCAAGCCGTACCCCCACGGAGAAGACTATTTGCACCTATTCCTGCTTATCTTTACAACCCTAAGCAGAGACAATGAGGCACCATGACACCCATCCAGATAACCGGCAGTTATCAGTCAGAGTCTTATCACCACAAAAGGCCTTACGAAGCAAGCTTTGAGACAAAAGAAAGGAAAACAGTTTCTGTCTTTTACAGTATGAGAACAAAGCCAATTCTAGAAAGGGATGTCACAACTTAGTAAGTTAATAACTTACAATCCAAAATCTGATTTTTAGCTATTTATATTATTTCAAATATGTAATTTATGAAACAGAAGTGGCTGTTTGAATTATACAAATCTCCCACAATGAAGTTGTATCAACTTCTCTTTGCACCAGGTTAGTCATTCGTGGTACATGACTTCCAAGGTGGTCTTTTGTCATGGACCATCTGGCTATTCCAAACAAATAGTCACCTGTAATGGCTGAAAGTGAGGTGTAAATAGTTGGCTATATACTGGGTCACAGACATGAAGTTTTGTAGTCCTCCATGCCTTTGCTTGGTGTGCTGTGCATGCAGTATAAGTTGCTGTGTGTATCCTGCTGCAAATACTGAAAAGGAAGCTTTACTCACAGTGTCCCCAAGCATTTTTTGGGCTTTGCTGTAACATCCTTGCTTCTTATTACTGAATAAGCCCATGCAATTGAGCTTATAGAACCTCTAAAATGTCCACCTGGGGAAACTATGTTTAAGTTCTACTTATCCTTTAAATGCTTCACATTTAAAAGATGTCAAATATCAGAGATTTTGAGGTTTGGGTGCTGTTTTAGGCTTTGTTCATTAATGCATACATGCCTATATTGTCAAAATCAAACCTATTTTTACTGAATTAATAGGGGTGAAGAAATCTTCAATTTATGGAAAAGCTGACATCAGTTCACTAAAAACTCTTCCCTTATTAGTGACATGATAAAGGATTAAAGGGCTACTGCTGTATGTTTCCCTCACCAGCTCTTGCTGTAACAAAGATAGATAGCCATACAGTTATGCTGAAAAATGTCTGGCTGTTAAACAAACTGTTAAAAGGAACACCCTGATAAGTCTTGTTTATTGCAAAAAGATCCATCTTCATATAATATAAAACCCTCGTTATCCAGAAAATGGAGGAACTTTGCCACCTTCAGTGTCTCATATCTAAGCTCTCTGCTTAAAGTTCCAAACTGGTGATTGGTGACATATATTTTGTCCTGTTTTAACACATGCTCCCTTTCAGAAATCTATCTGCCTATCAGGAATCAAAGCCAACCCAGATGCCTCTAGAACAGATGGCTTATGTTTTAAGAAGCATGGGTCAGATCCAGCTATACAGCATGCCAACTTCAGAGGAGTCCTCTTCTTTCTTTCAGACATTTTGAATTGCTGAATAATTATTTTGCTTTGCTTTGGTCAGGCTGTGAAAATTAGCATGCACAAAAAGGTGAAACAAGAAGGTGCTGTAGGAGAAAAGTTCATCACACACTGCTCAAGGAAAAGAATGAATTTCTCATATGATAAAAAGCCACAGCAAAGTGGTTGCAAAACTAGAGACTTGACAGTTACTCCAAATTTCTGTTTGGCTTTGCAATTTGAACCAGACTCCTGAAATAATTCTATAAACAGTTCTAGAGACAGCCATGATGTCATCAGAGAAGAAGAAAAAGAGTGATCTATCAACTTAACATGAGCCGGCAGTGTGCCCAGGTGGCCAAGAAGGCCAACAGCATCCTGGCCTGTATTAGAAATAGCGTAGCCAGCAGGAGCAGGGAGGTGATCATCCCCCTGTACTCAGCTCTGGTGCGGCCGCACCTCGAGTACTGTGTTCAGTTTTGGGCCCCTCACTACAAGAAGGACATTGAGGCCCTGGAGCGTGTTCAGAGAAGGGCAACAAAACTGGTGAGGGGCCTGGAGCACAAGTCTTATGAGGAGCGGCTGAGGGAGCTGGGATTGTTTAGTCTGGAGAAGAGGAGGCTCAGAGGAGACCTTATTGCACTCTACCACTTCCTGAAGGGGGGTTGTGGTGAGGAGGGGGTGGGCCTCTTCTCCCTGATAAATAATGATAGGACGAGAGGGAACGGCCACAAGTTGCGCCGGGGAAGATTTAGATTAGATTTGAGGAAACATTTTTTCTCTGAAAGAGTGGTCAGGCACTGGAATGGCCTGCCTAGGGAGGTGGTTGAGGCACCATCCCTAGCGCTGTTCAAGAAGCGTTTAGATGAGGTGCTAAGGGATTTGATTTAGTAGCTTAGTGGGTAGGGATGGTGATAGGAGGATGGTTGGACTAGATGATCTTGTAGGTCCTTTCCAACCTTATGAACCTATGAACTTTATAGCAACTTCCCTGTTACATCATAAGAGATATGTCTCTTGCAGAGAGAGGAGACCAGTTCAAACCTGATCATGTCTAAATGCAGATGTGTTCACAGCCGTGTAACTAATAAAGAAGATAAGCAGCTATTGCAGGACATAACTGTTACAGACCACAGCAAACAAACTCATTCTCTTACCCCAGATTTGTAGCATAATAAGTCTTGTAGTCAGTGTTCATCACCACTTTTCACCATCTGCCTGTACTCTAGAGAGAGATAAAACTTGAAAACAGCATTATGATATGAAGTATCCTTACGTGGTTCAGGTGTTTCCACATACAGAATAGAAGAACAGGACTGGATCATACATAACATGTACATAGTACCTGTAGAAATAATGTGCATTGTTTTTGAAGTATGTGTAAAGAAAGAGACCACACAGTACTTTTCAACTGTAAATCTCAACTCTAGCACTAACAAAGTCAAAATCGTTATCCCTATAGTACAGATAGACAAAGAGGCACAAGGAAGTAAAGCAATCTATTCTTTCAAGATTGTGTCATAGAACAGTATTTAGAAAAGAAGCCAGCACCCTTAAGTCTTACTTCAGTGCCCTGTTTACAGGCCATAAAAGGTAATGACAGCAGTTTTTTGCTTCACAAGAGCTATTACAGAAACTGAGAGTTTCAAGAGGAAGCACAGTAAGTGAGAAGACTGAAAGGTAATTCTACAAATCCAAACTTTGTGTGTATTTGGCTTCTCTCCACTTGAAGACTGTATAGTTCCCTTCGTTATTGGATTCTTCATCTAAAGTTTGGAGTAGAAAGAGCATCGATAAAGAATTTTAGAGATGGATATGTCTGAATATATCTGTATGCCATAAATTACGGGAAAGGAAGCTCCTATACAGAAATTGAATATGATAACTTTATTGCCTTACATTAATAACTATTACATATTACTTGATATCTCCATTTGGCACCAGTCTTCTCTCTTCCTTACTAGTCTTGTAATGGAAGAAGCGATGCAGCTGGAAGAATACTACTTCCAGGAAAATCCAGAAGAATCAGTTCAAGAAAGCATAAATTACAAAGAGCCTTAAGGTATTATATTTTTGAGTGAGGACTGGGCTACATCATCTCTGCCAGTTGTTTTCAGCAAGTAGAAATAAATGATTCTAGGTAAGAGTTATAATGCATTCACTTTGCATGATATATGATAAAAGATGATAAACAACCGAAAATGACACATCCAAAGACAGCCCTCACTAAGAACCCTCCAAATCTTTTACTGTAAACTGACTTTAAAATATTCCTGTTACTTTCACAGAACCTTCAACTTATTATTTTATTTTTTTTTAAGTAATAGCTCTGTTCAACATAAACTTTTCCAGGCTGTTATTATTTCCTTTAGACCAAAAGAAACATTAACAGTAATAACAGTCACAGATAAAATAACTCTTACGATGTCATAATATGATCTTTTGAATGTACAAGCCATGGAATTCTCCTCGTCAAATGAATCAAAACACTCCTGTCCACACTGAAAGATCACACAAGATACAGGGTTACCCAAAGCAGATCAAAACAAATTTGCTTTGGTGTCAGCAGCTGTGTAACTGTTAACTGCAAGCTTCATCAAGGCTAAATGAGCTCTGCTGAGAAGCAGGAGACATTAATTCAGGTAAAACACCCTATTACTGTGGTATTTTCTTAGTCCTACTTTCATAATTAGTATATTGTACTGATTTCAAGCAGTTAAGAATCTGATACGTACATTTGTTTATAATTTGTGTATACTGAGGTTTTAATTCTGAATTAAATCATTCAGAATCAAGTTTATTTGTAGTCTGTGTTTTCATATATACAGAATACAATGAACAGAAGATGTTTTATTTTAACAGTTATTTATCTCAGTCATAAGATAAGTGATATCTCAGCTCTGCTTAAACCGTAGGGAAGTATAGGCCCTGAAGTTACCTATCAGAATGTCATTAAAGAGAACGTAGAACTCCCTGGTGAACTCCCAGCTTCCTTAAACACACTTCCTGATGTAATTCCCAACAAGTGGCTGGAATATTAGTTATTTATTTCTCTACTGAAAAAAGAAAACAAATCTTTTCTTATTCTAAGATCTATCCTCACAGGAAATTGAAAAGAGTCTGTCAAGCAATTTTATAAGCAGATGTAAGTTCTGATGCTGTTCTACTTAGAGACTGGAGACACTGCAAAGAGCAAAATTATCAGTTGCTTGATCTAGGATGCCAGCAAGAGCTAAGTGTGTGTAGACTTTGCAGGCTATCCTTCAGGTTTCCTGTGCGACCTGTTGTATAAACTACTAATGTCTTATAATAATGTTCTTGATATCTGACTTCTCTGATTTAAAAGTTTTGGGGAAATGTTTGTGAATCAACAGGAAAGAAATGTGTTAATGGCATTGTAACGGCAACAGAACCAACACAATGAGATGACATTATGAAGAAAACAGAATGCTTACCTACCTCTGAGGTTCTAGGCTTGGAAAAAAAACTACATGTTATGGTTTTATGATTTTTGTTGTATTATTGATATTCCACATCATAACATCATGTGGTGTATTGGGAGTTAAAATAAAACCTACAGCAACCGGTATTCCCAGGAGGTCTCCTACCCAAGTACTAACCAGGCCCAACCCTGCTTAGCTTCCAAGATTAGACGAGACCGGGCGTTGACAGAATGGTGTGGCCGTAGACAGTTTTTATCTTTCCCTCTGGGCAGAAATACGTAAAAATGCAAAGCATCGCAAAGTCCTCTGGGGAATGCAGTTCTTCTCTTCTGAGACAGGTACACCCAGAACTATCAACGATCCACACAACAAGTTGCAGAGGCCACTGAAGGAGAAGGAGAATCAAGTCAATTTGCAGAGGTAAAAGAAAGGTAGAAAGTCATTCTCTACAATTCTAAAGATTTGAAGTGAGTCATTTGTAAGGTTTTCTAGTGACTCATTATGTTCTCCTCTTCTTCATGAAATTTTTTCCTTTTATCTACGTTGTTCTCCACTAGATAATAATATATAACACAAGGCAAAAATCAAAATGCTTCTCACTCCTGCATCAGCAGTTCTTCACATTCTGTACAATTTCATTTGTGCCCAGATATTGTAGTCATGTGCTCACAACAAACATCCAGAGATTGTTTCCAAGAAGGCTGCAGGGTATCTGTACACAACTGTAGCATATGCTAGTGAGATACACTGGCTGAATATAGGTAGCACAAGCAATGATAACAATGCAAATGCAATGGCACAGGCTTGGCCGTGACTCACAACATATATCCTGAGGCTCTTTGGAGTCCCTCTGGATGCCAGCCCATTTCTGTATATGCCGTTTAGCCAACAAAGAAAGAGTTGCAGGAGCAGGCTGAAGCTGTTCTGCAGCATGGTCAAAAATTGGTGGTGGCATAGAGGGGTCCCCAGAGGTTCAGATACAGATGATGCACAAGCTGTTCTGTCCTGGGAGTCTTGTTGACTTTTTGGATCAGTGTTGATGAATTCACCAGCCCTACTGCCTGGAAGGAGAGTTGGGTAGGCATAAAGTGACCAGATTCTTCCCACTCTTCTTCCTCTTAACTGCCTGCCCCCACTCACTAGCTTTCTCCTAGCGTAGAAAAAACACAGGCTGATTAGAGAGCTCTCTGTTTATGGAGCAAGTGAGAAGTTTGACTGCCTGAGTGAGGTGGCACTGCCCTTTGGGCTGGCTTTAGAGCTCTGTTAGCTCTCTTGAAAAAACCTAAACAGATCTTCTCTTGGGTTTTATCTTTTCTCTAGTCTGCTGCTTGCTGATAAAGCATACTTCGTCAAATCCTAAACTTGCTGCATGCCACAATCACACCTTATTTTGTTTTTCGTGGCAAAACAAGCTAGAAATATGCTCTGAAGCAGAAAGACCCATGTCTTTTGTGTAAGGAGGTTCTTATTTCTGCATTTCTATGAAGGAAAATCAGATTTATAGCACTAGTTACATTTAATTGTTGTGAATCTAAGGAATGTTTGAAGGGAATTTAATAGTTAAGCTGATTTCAAAAGCCTATCAATAAAACTGGCTGCATTTCATCTCCACAGCCAAAGCCACTTGAGTAGAAATTGTTTGCAAATATGTGGTGAAGTTGACAGATTAGAGCATGGTTGAAATTACTATAGATTAAAATAGAGTAGGCCTCAAAAATGCAAACACTCTGAAGCATTTTAATAACAGAACACTAAATCAGCCTCAAACAACATTCAGCAACACACACCACAAGGATTTGGGTCTGCTTGTCCAAACTACCCTGAGCAACATTACCCTTTCCCTACCTTCTCTATGAGAAAGCTTGATCTTCACTGAAAGATTCAAATTTGCATTTCTCTGACTCCTTCTTAATGTTGCCTCATATTACTCTGAAGAAGCCCTGTATTTTTAGGCAATACTAGATACAGAGTTTAATCTGAAGTAATTTGAAATCAGCTGCAATTTATGGGGCTAGATGAACATTTGGCATGACATAGTCAGCGAGATGAAAATGTTGAATGAAGGCTATATAGCTAAACCACCATGCCTTGAGTTAAATGTACACCATCATCTTGTCAAGCAATTAAGACTCTATTGTATATATAACCATGGAATTTTTATTTTGTGTGAGCACTTAAACATGCTATTTTGCATTTTTAACGATTGACAAGTTCTCTTTTGTCTAAAAAGAGTGTAAGATTTTGTCTTTGCTCATAGAGTTTTTGACAGTAAGTTTGGGGTTTTTATTTTTTTTTAGCTGAAAGCAAAGTCTGATCAATTTAAGATCTTTAGAAACAGAGCTTGCTTTTCCTTTCTCTAGCATCACCACTAGTCAGCAAATCATGTTCAAATGGTTTCCCTTAGTTGCTGATATCACTGCATACAAGAACTTTAATAATCAATAATGCAGAAAAAGAGACACCTGTTTTCTTAGAAAAAAAATCACATTGTTTGTTAATATATTTATTTGTTGGGGTGTTTTGTTAACACCTGGAGATGAGTTGTTTCAACATACTACGCACCAGCAATCATAGAGAGCAAAGCAATGAGTCAGTCAAGGCCTGAAAGTTTCCTGTGGGGTGACTGTATCTGCTCACAGCCATCATTGCTTCTAATGGCACAAAATGAAATAGAAAATGCAGAGGGCAAGTTCTCAAATCAGTTCGTGTCGGGTCTTGCTGCCTATAACAGTCTCTAGGGCAATCTTTTTCAATGCAGTAATTAAAGTTGGCCTGCAAAAGGATAGCAACCTTTTAATCCTTCATCCACACTCACATTCCTATGTGTTGTAAATGGAGGGGAAAACAGGAATATAAAGGTTAAATCATTTCTTAAATCAAATATTCTCTAGAGCATACGATCACTAGACCAAGCCTTTGCTAACGTGTTTTTCCTAGTTGGCTTTGAAATATCTTAAAAATTCCACTGCCCTTAGAAGGTTTCCAACAAAAACTTTTTCAGTGATAGCATCACTGTTATTCAGGTGAAGCTATAGCTGATTAAGATTAACCTCAGCTGCAGAATCAATTACTTTAAAGCCTTAGCATAGCTTTTCTTTGCCTGATGAAGCATCTTGCAAGATTGTATTTGTCACAATCAATGAAGCACAGATTTTTTCACTGTTAGCTTTCCCAAGAAACCTTAATCTCAGTGTTACTAGTTTGAGTGGCTCTTTATGTTGCACAAAATTCAAATATTCATACTTTTAACACTTACAAGATCCAGAGCTTCAGAAGCAATGCATCATGCAATAAGTCGTGTATCTCAGACTTTTTTTCCCAAGGATTCTTCACAAAATACTTTGTTTCTTTTTTCTTTTAATTTTTGGAGTCTGTTATGTCTCCAATTTGAACATTCCGTGTAGGTGATGTCAATTCAATTTCAATTTTGAAAAATCTTGTACTTTTAATAGTTTAAATCATGGAGTATCTGAGGGAATGCATTTTTCTTAGAAATAGAATGAAAAAATGGGCGTGAACACTGATTACTGAAGTGCTAGGGCCTGAAATGACACACAAAAATACCATATGAGGACAGCAAGGATAGGTAAGGAGAGTAAGAGTACTTAATTATCACAGAGCAGATAATTTTACTTGCATGTTGTTGAAGGACACTCACTGCAAAGAAAAGAGGAAATTCCCAGTTTGTTTTGGAATAATGTGTCTGAAAACAAGATGTTATTGTTTACCTTGCATTACAAAGATACGTAATGGATATTTCTCCACAGACAATGTAAAAAAAATCATCACTAAAATTATACACAGGTTATTCAGAGAAGAAGGAAAGACTGAGGTAGTGAAAGGCAGAAGATGAGTAAGAAATGTCACACAAATAACATTTCACACTTAATAACTGAGTTTTGTTCAATGCTATTTCTTGCACAATGTCCATTATTATAATATAATAGAAAGTCAAGTTGAATGAGAAATATAGGGTTTGCAAATAACTGGTAAGTTTTCTCGATATTATTTAATTACAAAAAAAAGGCTTTATTTTTCTCAGTTTCTTTACTTATATTGTGCGGTCATTATACATTTGAAAACAAGTAGCCAAGCTTTAACGCTTTAAGAACATGCTCAATTTTTAATATCACTCAAAACTTATTTAATAGTACATGAAGGAAGATACGCGAAGAAATCATGCCAGACAACTTAATATATTCAGATTAGGAATTGACATCAAGGCTGGATATACACCTCTTGCTTGTGGGTGCAGATTTTTTAAAGACAATGGGAAAACTGTTCAGACTTGAATGTGAGATAGCTTGAAGTATTAGCTGAACCAAATGTTTATTGGCATTAACTTATAGATGTGAAAACGTTCTTCAGTTTTGATGCCAAATCTATAATGAGAAGGAATTTATTTTAGGTTATTCTTGTCACCAAAATATTATTAAAAGTACTTGAATCTCTGAATGAGTGTTGGAAACATCACCCATTATTCTTGGGCATTTGCCAGATAAGGAGCTATTTTAGTATTTGAATTAAATTCAGCAAATATATAAAGTATTAATATATCCTACTGCTAAAATAAAATGTTCTTGTAATTAAGGAAAACTACTTTGGAGATTATTTTGTAGGAACATATCATTTGTCTGTGTGGCTTCACCTGTATATGACTTCTCTCTACACATCACCCAGCCTACACACCCTTATCTACCCTTTACTTTGCTACGGCCAGCATTATCCTACAGCTCCAAAGGATGCTGCAGTCACCTGGGGTAATGTAAACCAGTTGCACATGACAGCAGATGTCTAGCTGCAACTGCAAAGCTTCTCTCGTGATAGACAGGTGTCACCTGGGGAAACACTGAGATCCAACAGACTCTGTGCTAATGCAGTGTGATATTAAATGCAGTTGTAGCAAATGTGAAAGCTAGATAGATAAACGATTTTATTCAGACAAGTTCATCTAATAGTAAAAGGGCTGTTTTTGCAAATCAGCAGAGGAGATTCAGCTTGAGCTGATTGCTTGAGGAAGAATGGGAAGTGAACTGGAAAAACAAGTAGATGCTTTTGTAATCCAGACTTCTTGCCAAGTCTGAGGTGTCTTCCTCAAAACTGTAGGGTATTCATCAAAAAAAGTTGTCACCAGAATATTCATAGAATCTCAGAATCATCAAGAGTGGAAAAGACCTCCAGGATCTTCTAGTCCAATTGTCCACCTACTACAGATATTTCCCCACTAGACCATGCACCTTAGTACAACTTCTAAACATTTATTGAACACTTCTATGGATTGTGACTCCACCACCTCCCTGGGCAGCCCATTCCAGCACCTGACCTTTGAAAGAACAAATTTTTCCTAATATTCGACCTGATCCTCCCCTGGCACAATTTATATCTATTCCCTCTCATCCTATCACAAGTTATGCAAGAGCACAGGCCGACCTCCACCTCACCACAACCTTCTTTCAGGAATTGTAGAGTTATAAGGTCTCCCCTGAGCCTCCTCTCCTCCAGACTAAATACTCTCAGTTCTCTCAACCGCTCCCGCAAGTCTTGTGATTCAGAAGCAGCTTTGTTGCCCTTCTCTGAACACGTTCCAGGGCCTCAATGGCTTTCTTGTAGTGAGGGGCTCAAAACTGAACACAGTACTCTAGGTTTGGCTTTACCAGAGCTTAATAGAGCAGAACAGTCACTTCCCCACTCCTGCTGGCAGCCCTAATTCTTATATAAGCCAGAATGTCATTGGCCCTCTTGGCCATCTGGGCACACTGCTGGCCCCATGATTAGCTGACCATCAACCAACACCCCCAGGTCCATTTCTTACATACAGTTTTCCAGCCCCTCTGCCACAAGCCTGTAGCAATGCCTGGGTTTGTTGTGGCAGAAGTGCAGGACTCAGCACTCAGTCTTGTTGAACTTTATCTCATTAGCCTTAGTCCAACTGCCTAGCCTGAACAGAGCCCTTTGAAGGGCCTTTCTACCCTCAGGCAGATGGGACACTTCCATCTAAATCAGTGTCACCTGGAAACTTACAGAGAATGCCCTCAATCCCCTTATTCAGGTCATCAATAAAGAGGCTAAACAGGTTAGGACCCCATATTGACCCCTGGGGAACACCACACGTGACTCTACACAGCTGGATTAACTCCATTCACCACCAGTCTCTGGGCCCAGCCCTCCAGCCATTTCTTCACTCAGTGAAGAGTGTACCAGTCCAAGCCACGGCCTACCAGCTTTTGCAGGAGAACACTGTGGGAGACAGTGTAGAAGGCTTTGCTGAAGTCTAGGTAGACTACGTCAACAGCCTTTCCCTCATCCACCAGGCAGGTCACCTGGTCATAGAAGAGGATGAGGTCGGTAAGGCAGAACCTGATTTTTGTGAACCCATGCAATCTGCGCTCGATCCTCCAGTTGTCCTGCACATGCCATGAGATCTTACTCAGGATGATCTGTTCCAAAACTTTTCCTGGAACCAAGGTCAGGCTGACAGGCCAATAGATCCCCAGATTCTCCATTGTGGCTCTTCTTGTAGATGGAAGCCTTGACGAGTCTCCTGTTCTCTGAGATCTCCCTGATTGAATAGAAACACTGATAGATGGTGAAATTCACTTCTGCCAGCTCGCTCAGCACCCTCAGCAGGATCCCATCCTGCCCCACGAACTTGTGGCAGTCCAGGTGGAGTAGTAGATCTCTAACTGAATTTTGGTGGGGCTTATTCTGCTCCCTATCCCAGACTTCCAGGTCAGGGGGTAGAGTACCTTAAAGACAATTGGTCTGACTTTTAAAGATAGGTCTGACACAACAAAGCAATTTTCTCCTAATCTTATTCCCAGAAGCCAA
Organism: Cyrtonyx montezumae; assembly: GCF_038088225.1. Classification (NCBI taxonomy): domain Eukaryota; kingdom Metazoa; phylum Chordata; class Aves; order Galliformes; family Odontophoridae; genus Cyrtonyx; species Cyrtonyx montezumae. The sequence goes on along the minus strand of NW_027072034.1, from coordinate 46,435,803 downwards.
ACCTAATTTTAGCTGAATCTCTAAATCCAAACATTGACAAAAGCAGTTAGAAGTAGCTATGCATATTACGAAGCTTCCACACAGATGACCAAAGATAAGTCATGTTTAAAATTTTTAAATAGTCTCTGGTGTTACGAACATTAGAAGGCAACACAATTATCACCAATGATTAAATAGGATTAATTATGTTGCAATTCCTTTGTGCTTGGCCTATGGCTCATACATGTTGATACTCCAAGAAATGAGTACAGTAGAGATTTGAATTATTTTATTAGAAGTAAACTTCTTCCTTGAAAATTAACTCAAAATCAGCTACTGTGAAATTTGATATTTATTGTCTACCTTGAGATGAAAATTGATCTCCAAGTAACAGGTATGATCTTTTAATTTTATTCACAGTGGAATATGCCCTGTTACAATGTTGATAAGATTACATAAAATAACTTACATATAAGAGAATATAGATTTTTTTTTCCTCCATGAAAATGATGCCTTTTTTCACTTTTTTTCCTCTTATAATCCAGTTGCCAGCCCTGGGAATTCAAGCAGGGAATCAAACTGGGGCTTAATACATCCTCAGAAGTACAAGGCTTTGCAATTCAGAATTCTCTTATTATACATGGGCAAGCCTTGCTCTCAATGACAAAAAGGAGTGCCACAGAAAAAGTAACATCAAGCTGCTATGGGTAATCAGATTAATCAGCACTGGAGGCAGTTAGCAGCAACTGAAAGAAAAGGAAGCAGTTTACATGAAGACTCTTCATGAAAGTGCACATGCTCCTATTTATCTGCATATCTGAAGATGGACCTGCGTATTTGTAATACTATCCCAGATACAGGGAAGGAAGACCCGCATTATAAGCTGCATTTAGCCTAGAGCAAAGAGGATATAAGCAAATGAATGGTAGAGAAAGCAGTCATTAATATCTAGCAAATCCACTAATTCCCAGACAGTTTTACCCTTAAAAAATGATAACTGGTGCATCGTGTTTACCATCCCTCCCAGATTAGATCACTTCATATGTTAGAAACATATACTCCCTGATTCAACAGTTACTTTCCCATACTGGACTCTACCAGTCCCAAAATCAGCTATAATTTAAAATCAGCTGTATCCTACATAAGGTAAACAACCAGAGAATTTAATGAATCATTGCATTATGGACACTTGCATAGTGATTTATAAAAAAGACTGCAGACTCTTAGTCTAGCTCCTGTGGAAATCACCCATAAGGAATGAATTCTTTATGTGACTGAGGGAGAGATTAGGAAAGCTGATGCCAAAGAAATGTGTGACTTCAAGCTGACTTTTTGGGAAAAAAAAATAATAACAAAAGTAGTTTATATGAAGCTAAAGGCATAAATTTAGTAGACATCAGTTTCATAATAAACTTCATTGTCACCATAAAGCTAGAAGTTAACTTTCTACTATTATTTGCTAAAAAGATAGACCTATGGCCTATTTAGTTAGATACGGCCAAATCATTCAACTCAGTTTGAAAAGAAAAATGTAAGACTTGTTTTCATCCTGAGGCATGAAACATGACTTAAGAAGATGACAGATGCATAACTACAGTTCTCTAGAAATCCACAGTCACTTCAAATGTTTAGTGCTCTGAATTCAGATAATATATAAAAACTGCTATTTAAAATAATAATAAATCTAGGATTTACATGGTGACTTCTTAATGTAGTGTTTTCCTAAAGGTACTAGCAAGGAAGCTTGGTGTTCTGAGGGTGTACATTAATATACAACTGATGTACACAGAAAGAGAGCTCCTATCAGGTGAATGAGGATCAAAAAGGCAGCTCTGGAGGTGAGAGGATAGATGTTAGTCCTGCCTTTCAGATAAGTAAACCATCTCAGAAAGACTGAGGTCCTAAGGTGTAGCAGTTGATCTTCTCTGAGAATGGGATTTGAGATACTGTTATCAAATCATAAAATCATAAAAGATATAAATGCAATTCGTGTCAGCATTTGCACGTTTGCTGTATTTGTAGATGCTTGCTAGTTGGGAATATCAAGTTTTACTGATTCTTTTTCACCTGAATCCAGAGGTCCATGCCCAGCCCCTACACAACAAAGCAAACATTCTCTAAGGATTTCAAACTCTTTAAAAAAATTTGTTTCATATTTTATATTTATTCTTCATGAGAGACATAACATTATATTATTGCTGTAGAAAGTTGAGGGAAAAAAAACCAACAAAAAACGTGCATGTGTACATGGAGATATGAAAGCATATCAAGAAGATGGATACCCACAGCTAGGCTGAACTTGAACCCTGTTCTGCAGAACTACCAAATGGTTTCTTCTTTCTTCTCTGAAAGAGCTGTACTCAGCTATTGTCTCATTTCAGTATTTCTGTATGGAGGTCTCATATATGTTCAGGTCTGGGAGAGCCAGATGGAAAGAGGAGAGGAATTTGTACCATAGGAAAGAGCTGTCTGTCTGTCTCATGAGATGATAATACCTTTCAAATTGTGACTCTTGAGAACAGAATAATTTATTACAAAAGCAAAATGTTTTGATGGGTTAGCTGATTTCACTGCCCCACACAGTTTTAAAACTGGGCCTGAAAATCAGTACCTATATTTATTTAAGTGCAATTTATGTTTTATTCAATACAGAACCATCAGGTTTTTTATCATACTTTAAGACTTACAGAGACTCTTCTTAAGCCAATTTGATGACTGGGCTAAGTGATGACTAACTCACTAATAAGTTGCTGTTATAATTTTATAACTGTTTTAATATTAAATTTGAGCTTATATGTAGGACATAGGTTAGCACAACAGGTTAACATGCCCCACTAGAGCCCTTAGATGTCCATACACACATTCTTGTTAAATAGTAGTTCAAAATGCAATGAACATCATTTCATTACCTGGCACATTTATTTCTACCATCTTCTTTGCAAGTCTGAGTGCAAATGACCAATTCAAGTGCTAGATCCTACAAAATACCAGACAATGCAGATTAAACGCGGTAACAAACTTTTTCAGTGTCCAGCTACTCTGGTGGAGACCACAGACCTAAGTTTATGTTTCCACAATGATGCATGAAGAAAGCCAATAAATGATGCTTTGAAGAACACTGTGTTGAGCAAGAAAATGTCTGTGCTAGGCCAGGATTTCCCTGTAATGTCCATTAAGCTGAACTGTCACTGAGCTAGTGACTGAATGAAAACACTCTGCATGCTCAATCTCTTCATGCAAACTTCTCACAAGATTAACCAGATTGCTAGAAGTGCATTAGGAAGAAAACAAATTATCTCAAACCTATCAGATGCAGATAACACATAACTTCTAGGAAAGTACAACATACATACATAGGGAAGTACTGAGGAATCTGAGACCTGACCTTTAGTCCTCTGTCTAGGGGAAACAAGGGGGGGGTGTGGGGGAGGGAGAGAAGGGGGAGCCTCTTACAACAGAATCTGACCTCCATTATCATCTGAAGTAAAGCAGACCTCCTTAAACAAAAGATGCATGCACATCTAGGTGCACGGTTCTGTGTAGAAGTTCCTGATCTGTGGCAAGGAGTCAGATGCATAAAAAGACTGTATGTAATTCAAATGATAAAATGTCACAGAATGCATGTGAATAAAGGATGATCAAACTGCAATCACTTTCTGACACTGTGCTATTCGCCAAGAGAATTCTGAATTGTTAAAATATGAAGAGAGGGACAAACAAGAAAAATCATCACAGTGCATGGACGTAGAGGTTATTTTGATTTACCGAACAGAATATCTTTTTAATTTATAACCAAGTAAAGTCTATATCTGATATTGTTTGGTCAAATTTTTGTTCACTTTCCTCTGACAACATGTATCTAATCTTCTATCAAGCAGATGTTTGTGCATATCTTTTGCTATAAAGTTAATGGAAGTTCTTTATGAAAAGCCCATGCATCAGTGGGCTTGGGTAAATGCTGGCTGCTCATGACCTGGTGCAGATTCTTTAATGTGTAAGAAATTCAGACAAGTATTTTATGTTTTCTTCCTCATAGAAACAAGGCAGATACTTTTTCCTTTTTAATCAATATATAAAAGAATGTCAACATACTCTCACCTCATCACCTCTGATTCTCTGTAGAGAACAATAAATGAGAAGAAGAGTTCAAATAAACACACTCAGGTTGTTGGTGTGAGTCACACTTTTGAAAAATGGTGATAATGAGAGCGGTGTGTTGTGTATCTAACATGATATCTCTACTTCTAAAGTAAGTTATTCTGCTTTTTTTTTTTACCTTTGTCGAGGTGGAGGTTACAATGACTCTACCATAAGGTCCCTTTCTGTATCTGCTATAGAAAAGGCATATAGGAGGTGGAAGAATAGAATTAAATTCAGTATTTTAAGTATAATCTTCATGCAAAATCATCCAAAGCAGTTGGTAACTTTCACTGGCTTTTGTGAAACCATACAGTATGCAGAGCTCTATCAAAAAGACAGATGACTGTCCTGTATTAAAAAAAAAAAAAAAGAATGGAAAAAGCGTTGTGCAGAAAGTCATTTTGTCAGAGTAATAGGTGACAGAACTTGGCCTGTATGGAAAAAGTTCATTTTCTTCATATCTGAAAACAATTACATTTATGCTATGAAAGTTGTTTCCTGACATAATTAGTAGTAGATGGCAGTATCAGAGTTATCTGTTCCCTATCAGTCTATTCTAATCTATTTGGGTGAAGAAAAGCATAGAAAGAGAAGCACATGGACACACTGTGGTCCTCCTGAGCAATCCAAGTTAATGATCTCACTTCACACCTATTCAGGTGGACTAGGAAGACATAGCTACAGATAAAAGAAGGAGAGGATGGTTCAAATGCCAATACATATGTAGATATTTATTTTTGTTTAAATGGTCTGCAGTGAAATAAGATCTTTCCTTCCATGAGGGAAATTAACATTCTCCAAAAGAACTGTTGGAGGTGATAAAAAACAATCTGTATTGACAGAAAATCACCTTAGAAGAGATTTTGGCCGGTCTGCATAACTATAAGGAAGGATGGACATATAGAAATGTTTTATTTTCACTCGTTATTTAGTGAAGAAGTAAGTTAAATCAGTATAGAGAAGCATTTCTCTTTTGGAAATTAGCTTGAATTCTGTATGGATTCTTGCACCAAAATTCTAGTAAATTCTAACAGAAAACATTGGTTATTGTTAGCTGTTGCAGTTATAAATTTATACTCAAGAGAAGTGGGAAAACAGAAAAAATAAATTGGTTAATAACTGTACAACTTTTAAATTCTCATGACCCAATGAGAAGGATATGTAAAATCATTTGTTGCTGTAGCAAAATGTCAGTTCAGTTGTGGCAAGCATTTAGTCAGCTCTCTGCTTGGTACATGTGATGTGACTTCAGTGTTTTACTGGAGCCGTACAGTTAGGTGATTGATGATGAATTCAGGAGAGCACAAGTGCCAGTCACAAAGGATCAGTTCTTTTTAGTGCTCACATTATCTTGGCTCCTGTGAATAATTCTCAGTCTAGCAGAAGATGTTGAATAACAGCAGTTAACTATCATCAGCAGCTATGGATAACTTTCAGCAAATTGCAGAAACCAATAAACACAGGTAGTGTACCTTAATGCACTGCGTCTAATATAGAAAGTAGATGTATTTTCTAGACTTATTTATGCATGAAAGCAAAGTTCTGCTGTGTTTCTACCCTTAAAACTTGATATTTTACTGCCTAATTTTCTGTTTCCCATTTTCAGACCAGATTATTCATCAGCTGTACCCAGACAACTCTCCCCGAATAAACTGAGGACATCAGGTAGGTGATGGCAGGATGGGAGCACCCTCAGAGGCTGAAGCAGCAGAGCTATTTTTCAGAAGCCCTACTAGACACAACCCAAACTGCCCTCTCCTCAGAGATGAGGCCACTAAAAGAGAGGGATGTGACAGTTCTACAAGCCACAGCAGAAAGCAATGGTGGAAACAACAGTGGAAGTGACGCTTCTTGGCTCTGGTTATCTGGGTTTCCTCTCATATCACCTGTTCCTTGTAGACTTGCTACAGCCTGATGCCCTGATGCAAGCAAGAGAAAAGTAAAGCTCTGTCTGTTGCAATGTAGAGCACTCCAAAGTGAGGAAATGCCAGAATTAAGATGTCTTTACCAACAGAGTTCATGCACGTAAGCATGATGCCCACCCATCTATAAACACATATGCATGTATATATATATTTATACACAGTAACGTATCATTTTTAGCAGCATCCCCCAGTTACAGAGTGATGTAGTAGAATAAGCTGGAGAAAGAAGTCCTGACTTGACCCTGTGGCCTCAAGTTTACTTCACAGGGGTCACTGCAGTGCTGGAAGGTTACCTACTGCCACCTTGATCAAAAGGCACTTAATTACTCTTAATAGGGTGTAAAGGAGCTGGGTGAATTAAGTTCATTCCTTTTTTAAAGGCATGTTCAATCTCAAAATGCGTTGTCGTAGTTACAGCTGGGGAATTTGGGAAATGTGCTGGTGAAACTGATTACTCAGGCATGTGTGACTATGATTCATCAGAGAGCCTGGAAAAGAAAGATGGGCATGTTCTCCCCCAGCCCCATCATTTCTTTCTTTATTAGAAACAAATATTGGGCAACAGAAAAAAAAATTGATTTTATGATAGCCATGGGCAGAATAAAAGATATTCTCTTCTACCTACCCATGATAGAATCATAGATTAAAGATTCAATTTCAAACAATGGTTTTCTTCACTTTATTTGCTAACCATTTTGAGGACCTTACATTCCCATTTCCTCTAGGTAATCATAGTTTCTGGGGACTTGAAGATTTGTTCTCATATTAAAACAAGAGGCCAGTTACTCTTAACATCTTCTGTCTGGCAGTTAGTTACCAAGTAGGGCAAGGAAACTTGCAAAGATAATCATCTAATTGAGAAACAATCCACCCTTTCAGAAGTTTTTTGACTATCAGTTCAGCTTAGTTTCTGCCACTGAACATTAAAATTACAGTGTTTCAATGCATGACTGTTTCGTTTTCTACTGATTAAGAGTTCTTAATGGCTCAGTGATGTATAAATGCAATAGACCTTCTTTAAAACCTTTTGAAATTGCAGAAATATTGACTTTTCTAAGTGTTTTCTCCACAGGCATTATCCCAGCTGTCATGATAGCACAGGAGGTAACATTCTCAAGCTGTGCCATAAGTGGTTCAGGTTGGATATAAGGAAAAAATTCTCCTTGGAAAGAGTGGTGAGGCAGTGGCACAGGCTGCCCAGGGAGGTGGTGGAGTCACCATCCCTGAAGGTGTTCAAGAAACACTTAGATGTGGCACTGAGGAACATGGTTAGTGGGCGTGGTGGGGATAGACTTGATGACCTTAGTGATGATGTGGATTACTGATAACAAAAATCACAAAACCATGACAAATGGCAAGGCAACCCTGAGTGAGATGCTGAAGCAAGTGGTTCACCCTTATCAGGGGGCAGCACTTTGGGCTCTGCACAAGGCTTTCAATTGCAGCTGCAATCATGGGATAGTGAGAGGAGAGGCACAAGTCTGTCAGGGCCAGGCAGTTCCCCAGAGATGGCAGCTTCCATCCTGAGGATGGGGGCTTCTGATTCAATGCTGTTTTAGTTCTGACCTGGCTGAGGGCTTTCTCAACTGTGCACATGCATGTATGGACTCTGAGTGCAACTCCTGAGTCAGAGCACAGGAAGGAGGGTCCCCATGTCTATGTAGTCAGAGGCTGGAGTGTGAGGAATCTGCACTAAAAATACATTCTTAAGGCAGCAAGTTAAATGGATTATTCATTCTACTTTTATAATACTCACTCTGAAAAGGAGGTGATCATGGCCCTCCAACAGATGTTTACTTACTCAGACAAGATGCAAAAAATTAAGGAAAACAAAAAGCCCCTTCATCTTCAAACCTAGAGATCAGGCACAGCCATGTCCCAGACATATATCACTGAAACCTAACAATTCACTTCAGACATTTTTGAAAAATTTTAGGTAAAATTGTGGAGAAAACAATGCTGGAATCGTCAAACTACGCTTCATATTGGATATAAATTATTAATTAATTGCTAGCAGTAGTCATGTATAACAACATTGTTTCTGTGGTCCTGCTCTAAAGGCAGAGTCAACATGTGAAATATATTTTTGGAAGTTTTGTCTCACTCCAAACCTGGTGAACTGTCTCAGGCTGTTGGCAAGGGTGGGAATGAATTTATATCTGATGAGACGATCCAGTAGGGTTGCAAGGAGTACAAGCAGTAGACTTCACTAACATTCTGGCAATAGTGGTTAATCAAAGAAAAATCTAAGATAAGCAAGACACACAGAAATATAAAGCAGAGAGTTATGATTCTGACAACAGTTGTTAAATGTCATTGAATTTCAGATATATTGTTAATATAATAATTTCTGCATTTTAGCTTGCCTATGAAGCTCTGTGTGAGAAAATCAATACTGGGGGTGATGTACAATGTTATACAGGGAAGCAATACTCACAAGGCATCCTTCACACACACTCGCATGGAACATACTAAATTGCATCTATTCTTCCAAGTTAGAAATAAGTCTGACAATGCTTTAAGAGATTGCACAACTGAAATAAAGTTGTAGTTTGCAGTGCTACCATCTTTCTTGATGCTGGTCTGTGTGGATTCTAATTACGGGCATGGCAAGATAAAGAGTTCCATTTTGTGCCAACACATCTTTTCCAGACACTGCATTTTCCTCAAAGATGCTTTACTTCTCCTGTGTCAGAACAGAACTCTTTTATAGATCAGACCAAATTGTTGCAGGGAATATAATATTTCTATCTCCTCCCAGTACATTATGTTAAGATGAATAAACATACCCATCTGTTTGACCCTGAACATGTTTTCTCAAACATTTAAACTTTATCTCTCACTTGAGTTGCATGGATGCTAATTCCAAAAAGATTCTTCATGTCACCAGGGCTCCAGTGGCTTTCACTATTTTCTTCTTCACTCTCTGAGATAAATCAGAAGGAAAACAAATGTGGCTAATGTTGATCATTCTACATGGAAAGATGGCAGTCAAACTGAAATTCATTCTTCTCACAGATGATGTTTTTACAGACAGCTAAACATTTGCTTGAGCACAGCTCATGCACCACAGCATAGTGAAAATGCATAAGCTTTTCTCACTTGCCTATGAAGATATGTCTTTGGTGATGAAGAGCGTGGTCAGGAGGCAGTCTATGCCCAGTGTTCTGAATTCATTTGCAAAAATTCACTTCTAAAAGGTGGCTTGCTATAGCAGGCTAGGCAATAATGCTGTGAGTTAGTGATAGACCTTGTAGTCTGTGTTTATTTCTTAGCAAATAAACTTCTTCAAGCTTAAGGCAATGCAATTATTATGTAATAATTATGGTTTGTAATAAAAGCATATCTGTTTGGTTTAAAAAGGTTGGCTCTGTTTCAGAAAGGCTAGACAACCATTTTATAAACAGCTTTGATACCACATTAAACATCAGATGAATAAAAAAGAAACCACAAGATTGCATGATCACAATTCAGCAGTATTGCAGTTCACTTCTCATGGCTACCAAGAATGTACAAGACGTGAACCAAGAAGGCAGAATGTGAAATGTTTCAGAAAATAAGAAAATTGGGCAATATTTCTCATTTACAATTGTTTTGATTTTCTGATCCATCAGACAGATTAATAAAGTTTCCCACTTTATTGATTTTCCTCCTGTGAATGCAATAAGGACTTTTGTTTTTAAGGTACTGGCAAAGCAGTTTAGGAATCCTCTGGGTTTTTTATGCCAGATCCTCCCCTGACATAAAGAGGAACTAATAGCTGCAATCACCTTGCCTGCAGCAGCCTGTGTTTTAAAATACAAGACCATGGATTTTTAAGGATCACTAAGATTCTATTTGCAAGGAAGCAACTTATTAACAAGAATGGGGGCCTTGGGAGTGGATTGATCTTTCCCATGTCTGAAAAATTCTTTGCAGAACATTTCATTTCAAATTCATATTAGAAAAAACAATTACTGATGCTCACATGCTAGCATTGATTTATTTCCTGTCCCCTCTGGCTAGAACCTTACATCACAAGATTGCATAGCAGCACATCGCCAGCAAGTTAAAATAGTATTCATTTTGTCTCCAGAAAATACAATTTATGCACAATTTCAGTCCATTTATCTCTTCGTTTCCCATCTTCTCAAAAACTAGTGAGTTGCTCTTCCTAGTCCTCACATACAGTGGAATCTTTCCTGTGAACTAGGCTTTCAGGAACATTTTAGGTCTTCAGATGCCTGAAACTGTTTAAAGGACAGATCACTTGCTTAGGCCTTACAGAAGAACTCCCTGTTCTCAGATCATCCTATTACTTTCAGGGACTTAGATTAAAAACTCAATTGCTTGGAGTCCTTTTATATTCAGTGAGAGAGGCACCTCCAAAGAGTACCTCAAATCAACTCATTAGACACATTTATTTCTTGTCATTTATTGCAAAAGAAAACTAAGGAGTTTACAGCTTTGTTCTGTATGCCTAAACTAGTCTATATAATTAGACAAAGATCTGCTTATCTGCTTCCTAGCTTCTAGGGGCTACTTACATACTTGTCTGCTTCACGGTGGGACTAATGCTGACCACACACTGTCCCAGTTCTAGTCTCTATCTCATATTCAGTTTTCTATATAAAAGAAACCTAATCAAAAGGTGAGAAGGAGTGGGGCATCATGCTACATTTCAAGAGGTCCTCAGAACAATCCTTTGGGAGTGCATGTCTCTTAAATGGAAAAGTCTCTAGTGTCATTTGTGCAACAGACTCACTTTTACCCAACTCCACTCTTTTTATTTTCTTTCTATTGTGGCACAACATATTCCTGCTACAGTTTGCTCCTGTAGTGGAAAAGAGACTCAAATGATTATATTCCACGAGGATAGAATATATGTTGCCCAACAAATCTGCTGCCCAGAGAAGCTGTGGTGCCCCGTCCCTGGAGGTGCTCAAGGCCAGGTTGGATGGGGCCCTGGGCAGCCTGAGCTGCTGGGGAGCAGCCCTGCCCATGGCAGGGGTTGGGGCTGCATGGGCTATGAGTTTCCCTCCAAACTAAGCTATTCTGTGATTCCATGGTTAAGATACAAGCACTGCAGATTTCAGGCAGGAAGTAAGACAGCTTTGGTCCTACATCTTGAAACTTTATTTCAACCAAAGACATGAAGCATGAATGTCATCTCATATTATCACAGCCATAACAGCTGCTCCCGGGGACAATCTCAATTACTGTCCCAGATAGTTTTGTGAGGTGCAGCCACTATAAAACAGAAGTCAGCATAACATTAACTCACAGCAGCTCCCCTCTGGGAGATCGTGACCAACACTAAATGATATTCTGGCAGTATTTGGGGCTGCTCATGTTAATGTAAGCCTAGGTTTGTCTTCACTTGTGTGTACTTAGTAAAAATCACAGCATAGCAGCACCTAAGCAGAACAGCCTTTCTTTTCTTTCTTTGCTTACAGAGAAAGGAAAAATAGCCAGCTCCTTGAAGTGGACTGTGCTTTAACTCTGTTCTAGGCTGAAGCACACAAACCAGGATATTACTGACTACAGACATACTCTTAAGAAATAGAACTCTTAAGAACTCTATATCAAGTACGAAGAAAGCCCTGGAAAATGATTAAAGGTCATGTTAGCTTCACAAAGGCAGAGCTTTAGCAAGACTGAACTGATTTTCTTCAAGCACAGTATCTTTTTCAAGATTCTCTGAGGACAGTTCTGGAAAACAATTTTCAAGACAACATATTTAAGTTTAAATGGAGCTCAATTAAAGTAAATGGGACTTATACAGATAATGATCTGAAAACATCATTCCAGGAACTCCAAAGCTGATTTCTGGTCTGTTCCCATAAGGAAAAATAAAATAAAGTATACTCACATATACTGAGAAGCGTGCTTGCAAATTACACACAGAGGGGAAAAAAAATGACAGGCTATTTGCAGAAAAAAAAATATCCACTATTCAAAAAAAATTTCACAGTTAACAGAACTGGGCAAGGGTAAGAAGAAAAGTGTATGCATACTGTGCCATTAGTCAGGGCCAGAGTTGTGTGAATGACCCTGCATCCTATCTGAGATTTTTAGGTTTTGGGGGGTCCTTTGCACCCTTTTATTCTCCATCTGTTTTAAAGCTTCTTTCTTTCTTTTTTTCTTTATTTCAATACTGGATTTTTAATGGGCTTTGAAAGCTATATAATTTGTAAATTCCATGGTGTGCAAAAGTACAACCATAACTCCTTATTTTTAAATACAACCACATAAAACACTTCTCAAAGAATAAAACCCAAACTATATATCAAGTCAGTCAATCAATATACCACAGCAGAGTCTGCATAATTACTTTTTTCTGTGCTGTTATAGGGCCGCATTGTGCTTTATGGCCATCATTAGTTATTAAAATAGTTTCCTGCACTAGCATGCATCTATACAGAGCACCTGCTCTCAATCTTCTCAGGTCAATCTTTTCCACTTGTTCACATCTGTCTAGTGGGAATCCATCTATGCCCTACAGCATTCCCCTGGGATGGGAGTCAAACTATGCAGTGTCTCATGGGATCACTGTTCAATCCATCTCCAAAGTCCTCAAGTCTTTTGCAATAAAAAACAATAGGCCTATACTTTATAAAGAAATATCAGTGAGTTTCAGCCATGCTTATAAATGAATACTGCTTTACTTCCCCCAGTTATATAAGATCAGCTCCCAGCACAGAAGTTTTAATACAACAAAATGACAAGGTGCACACATCTATCAGAAGGATGCAATGCAAACTAGTTTGTAGCCATGGATGCTCCACAAACAGGTACTTGCAAGCATGTTAGTTGGTCATACCAAAGATTGTTAAGTGGCTTCATAGTTTTTTAAGTTGATTTCTCCCTGTAGGCTCCCTTTAAATATCAGACTACTTTAAGGTCTTCTGACAGCCTTTTCTTCAGGCTGAGCAACTCCAGCTCCCTCAGTGTTCCAGTCCTTTGATCATCCTCTGGCTCTCTGCTGGGCCCACTTTAACAGCTCCATGTCCTTTTTGTGCCGCAAGTCCTAGAGCTGAATGTAGCTCTTCAGGTGGGGCCTCACAAGAGGAGAGAAGAGAGGGAAAATAACCTCTCTTGACTTGCTTAACATGCTTCTTTTGATGAAACCTAGGACCTGGTTGGTTTTCCAGAATGCAAGAGAACGTTGCCATTTCACTTTCCATTTTGCATCCACCAGTCCTTCTTCTCGGTTCTGTTCTCAAGCCATTCTCTGCCCAGATTGCTTCTGTTCTTGGGGTATCCCAACACAGGTGCCAGACCTTGCAATTGGCCTTCCTGAACTCCATGAGGTTTGTATGGGCCCACCTCTCAAGCCCATCATGGTCCCTCTGGATGACATCCCTTCCATCCACACCACTCAGCTTGTTGTCATCCACTCATTCTTATATTAATGATATTAATATGATATTAATTGATCATTCATTACACTAAATGCAAGAGAAAAACTTCAGCATTTTTGTAGAGTTAATAAATAGAAAATAGATACTGAGTTATATCCTAAAGCTGTAGACACAACTACAAAAGCATTTAAATTTTTTATTTATGATTTTCCCAGTACTTAAGGCTGTGAATTCATTTGAGTTAGATTTTCTGAAGATTTTGCAATAATAATAATAATAATAACAATAATAATAAAACCACTTGCTTAATCTTAACTGAAAGGTATAATTTTCATAAGTTCTGCAAAGATTTCATGTGATTATTGTTGGGGACATCTGTTCTCATTAGATCCTAACTCTGAAGCTGCACACATTCCAGCTAAAGGACAGGCAGCTTATCTCTGGAAGTCACAAATTAGAAAGGGATTGACTTCTTTAGGAGGTGATATCCCTTGAACAGAGTCATTTAGTGTCTAAATATGCATCACTTGTCCCTGAGCCTTTCTGACTCAACAGTTTTTTATCCCAAAGGAAGAATTTCTGAAAAAGTAATAAGCTGGAGAAAGCAAAGCTCGTTTTAGAATTACAGTTTTATTAGCCAACAATGCTATTCTGCAGTTATCACTTCCACAATTTCCCACAGGGATGAAACATAACCACTTTACCTAGCAACACTACACAGCACATTAGGACAGAGAGAGAAGAACTGCAAGAGAAATTAAAGTACATGCTAAATGATTATCTCATTGATATTTGGCCACCATACAGGTTTTAGCAACATGCAAAGCTCCACAAAGTCTTTCTGCATCCTAATAACCCTTTAGTTAAGATTCACAGCCTCTCAGTGCCAATAGCCATAGTGCTTAGTATGAACCTGTGTATCCTCACACCTGCCAGGTTTATGTTGAGTTCTTCTGTCATGAAACAGCTGTATCTCATCCTGCACCACTGTGTTGTGCTGCATGAACAGTAGTTTAGTTGTGCAAAAAGGAAAATGCACATATGTATAGTGCCAGTGTCCTTTGGACACTTGTCTTATGCTCCATGATGGACATCCTGAACTTTGTGGGACCACTGAAGTTGAGGTACTTAACAAGAGATGTTAAGCATAACAAGATATTCTCTTTTTTTTTTTTTACATATTTTTTTTCTTTTTCTCCTTTTTTCCCCAGTGTTACTTTTTAATTCCCCTCGACTTTGTGGCTGCTAATTTTCCACTTACATTGCAACAGATTCAGCCCTTCTAAACTCCCCAGAGCCTCAGTAAATGGGCTGGCTGCCTGAAACAGTTATAGGAAAGTTCTCCTAAATATAAGCCTTTTCTCTGGGTACACGAAAGGTGCCTCTACTTAAAATATCTGCATGGAGGAAATTTCTACATATAAACAGGTAAATTATAGAGGGAATACTGAAAAAGGCAAACAACTTGTGTAATAATGTAAGTAAGAGTTTAGTATGAAGCACAGCCTGCAGTCAAGCACACTGTAACAACTGCTTTCACATATTGTGTGATGAGAAAACTTAGTTTTAGAATTTCTTGTTGCCTAATGGGTAGTAAGAAAATAAAAATTCTGCTTACCATAATTGCCAGATCTTTTTAAAATCTAATTATCCTTCTAGTTATCCTGTTCATACTGTGCAGTTTAGGCTTTCCAACATCATCAAGGTTCTAAAAATAAATAAATAAATTGTAAAATGTACGTAGAAAAGCCTCTGTGGAATACATTTTCAAAATATTTTCTAGAATCTGAACAGGAAATTCATTACCTGAAAATTCAGTCTGTGTTTGAATATTTTGAATATTTAAAAAACTCAGCATGTGAGTATTTGTAAAGCTCAGAACAGTTAGAATTCATAGAATTATGGCCCATAATGTAAAACCAATCAGCTCAAATCCCATGGCATTGCAATCAAAGACAGGAAATATTCATAGGGTTAAATTTTTACAAAAACTGTAATACAGCGTTCAGGTTACTATTCTCAATTTAAAGCAACAAAACTCTTCAAATACATTAGTTTAGGTCACAGCAAAGATACTATACATTGGCATTATCTTACTTCCATTGCCACTAATTTATTTTGAATAAATGTAAACTTTGCTACAGTTTGTACAATACTCCCCATACTGAAAACAGGAAATATAAACTCCTCAAGCTTGGGCACTTATTTCTGTATACAAGCATATTGTGACACTAATTTCTGCTTCCAGCCAGCAGCTCTTAATGTCTCAGCATGCAAAATGGAATGAAAAAAGGCAGTTTTTTTCATCTGTAGGCTTCCTAGTTACATTATCACAGAGGAATGCAACTCTTTCTCTAGGTCTCAGATTCTGCTTCCTTGCTGCCTGTCACATTCTCTCTGTGCAGAACAATTCAGCAGTGTATATGAAACCAAGGACACCAGAGTTAAATTATTCCAACTGAAATATTGGCCACAATTCAATAGGGAAAATGAGATTCCCAAAAATGCTCATATTTGTGCTCCATCATTACTGAGCAAGTGGAGTAGCAATGGCAAAAAGCTAGTTTTTAATTTCTCTGCCCACAGGAACTCTACAGTACTGTAGATGCCCAAAGATAAGCTATGCATGGACTGTGTAATTTGGAGCACATTGTGCACAACTAGAGGACTGTCTATATATATATATATAGTTCTTATTTCTTATTTTGGAAAAGGAAGGTTTCTGATAAAACTTTTAAGTTCTTCCAAACACTACCAGAGCATTAGAAGGTATAACACCGGTACAGATTGATCAAAAAGCCAAAAATACTAACTTCAGGTATATTGAACTTACCATAATACCCCTAGGTGTCCCCCAGTGAACTGATCACCACAGTGCCTCTGGGAAAAAGAGAAGGATGAGTAACCCTTGTGGACACATATAGGAAATTTTAACCCAACAAGGAAAGACTCTATTTTTCTTAAACTGATTATTTAACTCCTTCATTTTTCACTTTCCCCACTTCAGAGATCTGAAAATAGCCCATTTTTGATAGAGTGGTAAGCACCATTATCTTGAAATCTGGTATATTCCACACTGGCTCCTGACTTCATAAAAAAATCTGCAATAAATAAGTGTCCAAAACAAGTCTGTGGAAAAGCAAGCCTCCCATAGTTCAGGTTGGTCATCTAACAATCAGATTCTCATTGTCCTCCACCTTGCTTTGTAGCTCCCCTGAAATGATTATAACAACTCTAAGTGAACAAGATACTTTAATTTATAGAATCTGGAGATTTTTACAGTGCCTATAGAGACAAACCATATTTGGACATAGTTTCCCTAGTCTTCCTTCTCTCCCTCCCTTTCAATTATTTTTGCTACAGTTTTACTGGCATATATCAAGTTAAGCTCACAGTAAAATCACAGTTGGTTGCCTAAAATCTTTTCTCTGTGTATAATCCTTATAAATTCCAAATATGCCATGTACAATTCCTTGACAAGAGCTTATTAATAAATAAAATTAGTCACTGAAGGGGCATCACCTGTTTTCTTTACTATAAAATACCTGTTTTCTTTACTCTAAAATGCTATCAGCTGTATGTGCTAAGTTCCCTGTATAAGAGGATATTTCAGATATTTAAAGGCCATGTATTATGTATATTACACAATTACTACACTGCCCTCATGTATTCAGATTTTTTTTAGTAAGATACTAAGGGAAAAAAACAAACAAACACCACATTTCTTCAGTCGGCATCATTCCTCTCTTTAAGGTGCTGAAGTTAGCTATGTATTTAATGCTTTCCAAATGAATAGTTATGATTTGCGCAGGAGGTAACAAGAGCCAAGTAGCTTACTGAAGACATGGATCTCTAGGGGGGAAATATCACCTAGGCTATGACTCAAGGAACTTGAAACTCCTAGAAGAGAATATTTAAAAGATGTTCAGTATTCCCTTCCAGTCAATGTACCTTTCAAGAAAGCCTTTGAATGGAGTCTCCAGAGATAGACAATGTAAAATTTCATTCTGACCTAAAATCAAAACTGAGCAAGTACAGGAAAAATGTCAATTTGTCATCATTTCAGTTTAAGTGGGAAAAAAACTGAATATAATTTGTTTGTAAGTAATGAATGTTGAGGTTTTGAACTAAGTCAATTATTTTCTTCAACTCTTTCATGAACTTCTTTTGGGTGAAAAATTACCAAGACAATACTTGGTGAAGCTCTAATGACTGCCACGTAAACTCTGATTGCAAGGTTCAAACTATTTTTTTTTGAAAAAAAAAACAAAACACAACAGTATCAGAAATGGCAATCATTCTATAAAAACATCTTGCTTTGGTTTAGCTAGCATCTTTGACATATATTTCTTTCTACAGGTGTTACCACTGTAGCAAAACAAGAATTGCATCAGTGGCACTCGTTCCTCTGTTTTTTAAAAAGACCTTTCAAAGCAAAGGAGTCATAAGTGCCCTGTTTAAAGTCCACTATACTAGGCTAAGATAAATCTTGAAATCATTAAGGTTGGAAAAAACCTTTATGATCATAGTCCAACTATCTACCCACTAATCATGTCCCTCAGTGCCACATATGCACATTCCTTGAACCTCTCCAGAGACAGTGACTACACCACCACCCTGGGCAGCCAGTTACTACACCTTTGGAGAAGAAATTTTTCCTAATATCCAACCTGAGTCTCCCCTGGCACAACTTCAGGCCATTTTTTCTCATCCTATAGCTGTTACCTGGAAGAAGAGGCTGACCCCCACCACACCACAACCTCCCTTCAGGAATTTGTATAGAGCAGTAAGGAACCTCTTCTTCTTAAGACTATACAATCCCAGCTCCCTCAGCCACTCCACATGAGGCTTGCATTTCACACCCTTCACAGTTTTGTTGCCCTTCTCTGGACACACTCCAGGGCCCCAATATCTTTCTTGTGCTTAGTTTTGGATCACTCACTACAGCACTCGAGATGCAGCCTCACAAGTGTAAAGTACAGAGGGATCATCACCTCCCTGCTCCTGCTGGCACCACAATTTCTGACACAAGTCAGAATGTCATTGGCCTTCTTGGCCACCTGGGCACACTACTGGCTCATGTTCAGCTGGCTGTCAACTAACACTCGCAAATCTTGTATACAATGTAGCAAAAGTATATGGATTATTCAGGAAACAGATGAAAAAATTCATGACTGCTTGCAGAGAGAATGTTCATTTTTTTATCTGTTATTGCACTTAGTGCCATACTAGAGATAATCTACCTCATTCTCCATGTTTTCCATTTCCATGGACACTACATCCTATCCAAATTTAATAGTAAGTAACTATTAAGTAATACTAGTAAAACTAGTAAGCAATAGTAAGTAATAGTTCAAGCAAAAGACTATTTCCATCAGTCCTGCTACTCAAAGAAGGCATCTGGGAAGAAAAATTATTGAACAAAAAATTGGTTGCACCAGATATCAGAGGTATAGACTTAAACCTGGGGAAGAAGTACAACACTCTCCCTCCTCACCCTGCCACTTTCCAGATCTCCAGCTATAAAACTGCACCCCCATTAACAATTTAATTGAATCAATGCAGTTTATCTTCTGTGAGTAGCTTTCCCAGGAGATTAATCTGTTGATGAAAAAAAAGAATGAAGACATTTGAAGAGATATTGCGCTTTTTGGTAATAGTGGGATTGTTTTCTGAGATATATTAAAAGTTTTCTGGAGGGTAAAAAATAGCCTATAAGATAAATTACTGTGGGTTTTCAATAACAGGTATGTTTACAACTTACAGACAAAGCCAGCAGTTTTGGAAGTAGATTGTGGTGGTTGAAGTTCATTTGCAAAAAAATATTTCTTTTTAGCACAAATATCTTCATTATAAAGAACACAGAGAAAACAAACATTTGAAAACAGGATAAACCACACTGCCCTCAACAGTGTCAAAGGGTGCATATCACACACTTTTGTCCTTACTTCAAAATTCAGGTCAATGGTAGGTTTATTCAGTTCTTCTGAATAAAGGCTTTGATCTGATTAGATAAAAAGTCCACTTTGTAAAACTACGAGATACCTAGAAAATAGTTATCTCGTTTTTGAAAAGGGAATAGCTTCTCTTGTTTCCCTATCCCATACTGTTAACATGAAATATACAGTTGACTAAATCATTTAAGACATCCTAAGGCGAAACTTTATGTGAAAAAGTGATTCTACAGAAGTCAGACCATTTTTATTTAAACATAATTTATATATAAGAACAGAATATTAAGAATAAAATTGTGCTTCTCTAAATCACGACATTTAAACTCTGACTTGTCACTTGTCAAAGATGGATTTTTGAAATGAAAAATATGGAGCAAATCAGTCCTATGGGGATGGCCCCTTATACCCTCTGTCCCGTGAGAAAAACTTTGCATGCTCTGTTTTCTAAGAATGTAAAAAGTACAGTGTAGCTGCTGTCACAGTAAAGTAAAGTCTACAACATTTTGCCTCCCATCAACTGCTGTGCAGTGTGGAAGGACAGCTGAAAGTCCCTTCTGAGGCAAACAGGCTGTGGCTACATCAGCATTTTAATGCAGGGCAGAGCTGAGCTGTTTAAACAAAAGCCATCACTCCCACACTTTGCACTGACGTAAATTTCAGAGTGGTTTGGTGTGTGAAGATGAGGTATCATGTAGAGGAAATTAAGCCAGATGATTTGTTCTACATCCATATCATGAGCAATTACCTCCTAGAATATACAAGCTAATCTATGAGTGAGGCCATTCACGTGTCTAATAGAAAGTTCTCAAAACACCAAGAGCTGCTTTCTGAAACAAAGTGACATGCTCATCTTACTATATAAACAGGCAATGACACCTGTACCTTTGTATTTCCTGGGAGCCATCAGCAGTCAGGTTTTGTTGACTCTCCTACCTCACCTCTCTCCTGCCTCAGTGACTTTTCTCATATGCTGCACTTTTTTCCACCCAGTCCTATTTTAAAGCCCTTGTTTCTTCAAACATCTCTTCAAAACCCTTTCCTTTACCGCTGCTGCCTTCCCTGATGGCAGAAACAACCTTTCTAGCCCTAGATACCCAGAGTATTTCTGCATGGGGTGCAGAGGAAATCATACTACCCATCAGCCTGGAGACGCAAGAGCTGATGCTGCACAATTTGAAGCCAGTGAAATAACAGAAGTTTGACACATTATGGTTGCCAGTCTATTATCAGTACTATTTCAAGTCCCTCTCTCTCCATGCCTCTCACCACCACCCCTCCCTGCTGCAGATGTTCCACATTCCCCAGATTTTAGACAATCTCCAGAACCCAGCTGGGACTAGAGGGCATGGGCCATGAGGCTAAAAGAGTACAGACATTAGAAGCACAGCTTAGACTTCTGGATGAAATATGAGACAGCTGGATGGTTTTGCCTAAGCTGGAGTAGGAGATAAGGTGGGAAAATTTTGACTTGACACTTGAGGAGAGTGAACGGACAAGCTGAGAGCTAATTTTCTTTTGAGTAAATCCTGACCAGCCAGCTTCACCTTACTAACAAAGATCTGGTCAGCCGTTGTGCATCTTTTTCTGGCTCTGAGATAAAACCATCCCATTTCCTTACTAGTATGAAGAGATTTAATGAGGCTTATAAGCAACGCTTACAATAAGATGAGCAGATCAGAGTTATGCCTAAGGAAATATGCAGAAGTTAGTTCCATTAGCTATAGTCTATCATTCATTAGAATACCCTTCTTAATTATTGCTCTATTTTCTATAACATTTGACAATCTGAAAAATCACAGAAAAATAAGAGTACATTGAAATATTTCAGATTGAGTAGCAATTGCACTTTTTAAACTTGTTATATATAGTCATTGTTAAATATGGACAATTGAAACCATAAGGTACATGGATTTACTTTGGCATTAGCTATTCGTTACTAAGGGAAAAGCAAAAAGATGATGAAATAGCCCAATAGATTCTTTCCCATTTGGAGAGAGGAGAAAGACAGAAAAAGTTTCAATGTTTTTTTCTGTTGACTTCCTCAATTACCAATCAGATAAGACTAATGCAGTCCTAGTTACGACTTTGCCAACACACAGAAAAGCTCTGTTTGTATATAAGGTACTCTGGCCTTCAAGTTAATATTCTTAGTAATAGAAAATATAAGTTAAAAGCATCTTACATATGAAGAATTATTGACAGCCAACATGCTGCCAGTAGCTACTACTCTGAAGCTGTCTGGCGGGAATTTCTTATAAATATGCTAGACATTAAAGAATTCCTTATTCATTCAAAGTCTCATTTTAAGTTTCATTCCTTATTAGAATACAGATGGTGCACAATCTTAACACAGGTACACGAACAGGAGCAAAAAACTTTGTGCAAGCCTGAGAAAAGAGCCTGACACATGAAGCAGTGGGAGTCCATAGCACTGAACCGTACTGGTAACCCTCAGATCTTTCTGTATACACAGTACCAAATCACATACTGTAGCATATATCTCCCAGGCTCTATCAACTCATTCTTCCCCACCAATATCATCACAGGATTCCCAGATGATCTTAGATGATCTATCTTCTCCCTGATAAGTATGACAGGACAAGAGGGAATGGCCACAAGTTGCACCGGGGAAGATTTAGATTAGACCTGAGGAAGCATTTCTTTTCTGAAAGAGTGGTCAGGCACTGGAATGGCCTGCCTAGGGAGGTGGTTGAGGCACCATCCCTAGCGCTGTTCAAGAAGCGTTTAGATGAGGTGCTAAAGGACTTAATTTAGTAGTTGGGTGGAGATAGTGATAGGAGGATGGTTGGACTAGATGATCTTATAGGTCCTTTCCAACCTTATGAACTTATGAACTTATGAACTTAGTACCAAGTAAGGCAGGCATAATTGCCAGCCTACCTTTGGAAGCTACAGTGTCTTCTGCATCTTTGCCTCCTTCGAGGTATATGAAGTAAGAAGCCCAGGAATAGGCCATGGCTTTGCTTGCTTATCTCTGCGGCTGCTTCTGGTGCCAAGAAGTAACATAACTTCCAAAGGTGCCTATTGATACCACACATACAAAGCAGCTTCTCACCTTTTTTTCCTCCTATCACATAATATAGCTCTGAGCATACATAGAAAATTACCTTTCTGGCACTTAGCCCTCAGATACTTAAACTTACTAAGACTTTTGCATCTCCATCTTGACAGCATCTCTTCCCAGTATAGAAAATTGGCTTTTGATCATCACCAAGTACTAGGAAGGTGCTGTTAATGAGTTCTTGCCAAGCAGTAACATTTATTATTTATTGTCAAAACTTATGTGGACTCTACAGCAGGAACAGACCTCAGTGCTCAGTTCACATCCACACCCAATTCTTGGAAATGTAAAAGAACATTCCTTTTGCCCTTCCTCTTTATTTGTTGCTTTTGTTTTTGTATTCTATTTGTTTGCTTCTTATTGTGTTTAATTTAAAAATTGCTATTGGTTTCTTTGTAATTTAAACACTACTGGATTTGGTTTTGTAGTGCACTGCTTTTTTTGCAAACAAACTATGCACAACAGTTATATAATGACATATTATACATACACAACAGTATGTTGCTTTTGTTATATCTTGTTAAGTGGCAGAAATTTCTATAGGTACTTCAATACAGACTAGGGATAGTATCAAAACACATGGGATAAGAGCTGAGGGTAAACATAAGAATAAAATGTCATATTTTAGAGTGCATCTTGGATTGTCAAAGTAGATACCCAGCACAGGCATGCAACTGAATGACAGATATAAAGCTTACATCCAGAGCTGGTCAACGGCTCTTTGAAATTGAATTTCTTCTCAGATGAAGAGAACTGTAGGTATGAGACATATATCCTGCATGTAGAATGAAGAATAGGGAAATCATTTTGTTCAGCTCAAGTACTTCAAGAAAAATTCAACCAGTTAACAGGAAAAATGGAATTACAGCTTGAAGTTTTTCTTTTTCCAAAAACAAACATATCAGCCATGAAATCTCCAATAACCTGCCATTCCCAATCACAAGCAATCCAAGTTAAGGTAGTTGGGTTTTTTTGTTTGTTTCTTCTCTCCCTATGGATGATAATTCAAGGACAGGCTGCCAAGCCCATCTGTCCCCACATTTGCAGTAATTCTTGTTTGCATGAGATTTCTGCATGTTGTTCAATTTTCTGGTAGAGAACAGTTCGTTTTCTTTCTGCAGTGGGTTTCCTTTTTGAGAATATGCTGTCTTCCCACCAGCCGGGGAACTGCACCCTTCACAGAAACTCATGGATGATCAGTATTTTTGATAAATAACCCAAACTTACATTCAATAAACTCAAACACTCAGTAACTCGCAAAGTCCCATCTAGCATAATTCAAGTAGGCATCTAAAAAGATGAGCTGCCAAAGCTGGAGTACAATTTTGGCCTTTGACCTTCTGTGACATTATTACAACAGTTTTATGAACTACCTAATGAATTCCACCACCACATTTGCAAACAACACCTCCACTAAATATGATCTGAAAACAATGTCTCAAGCCCTCCACAGCTATTTAATACATACGTCCACTCAAATTGTTCTCATGACATCACAACCACAAGAGTTGGAGACCTCAACCCTACAAATACTACCTAAGCTGCACAATTCCTGATTTAATACTTTATTTTGAAGATTCTCAGCTAAAACAAACAATTTTTTTTAATTGCTCACACACAAAATGAAGAGCTGACCTATAGCTTTTTACAGAAACAACAGGAGGAAAAGATCAGACATTATCATATTAGAAAGCCACTCTAACTCCCATAGAGAAAAATGAGTCACTTAGAAATACCAACAGCTAAAAACCCTTCTTTAGAATAACAACTAGCATGCATTTTTATCACTGGATTTTATATTATCCCATCTTTGTCTTCAATATAGTAGAATATATCATTCTTCAGGACATAAAATATCAACTAACTATCAAAGATTTCTAGATTCTCATACTGCATTTCTTTTGATCAGATCTATTAATAATCTGTTCTGTATGTTGGACAATCAACTGACAGATTTTCAAGAAATGTTTCAGATTTATTGTTTTCTGTCCCACTCCTTTTCTTCTTTTATGATGTTCTTTTTATTCTGTTTTCTTGGTTTGTGTGTGTGTGTTTTATATATTTTTTCTGTTCATATTGTAGAATAAAAGACATTAAGTAATTTTTTACATTAAGAATGTTGATGTCAAGTTTCAACCCTAAAGGAATTCCTACAGGCAATTTAGCTGCATGTTCAGGCTTTTTATTTTCAACATACTTTTAGGAGGGTTTTTGAAAGGACAGAATGGTGTGCACATACCAAGGATATTTATCAAAATAAAAGGGAATGAGATTTGAAAAGTAAATTGTAATAAAGATCTCACCATAGTAGAATCTATTAGATACTTCACATCCATGAACTAACATTGAGTAATGCACTTGTGGATTAGAGTGTAATTTGCACCATTTTTACATACCTTTCTACTTTGTTAATTACAGAAGAAAGCAGAGTACTCTATCACCTAATGTCTTTTTTTTTTTTATAACATACACACACACTATATATATATATATATATATATACATTTTTTTAATGTCTTATGAATTTATATCTGCTTTATAGAGTCCCCAGTGCATTCTGTCCACTTCCAACTTGATTCTCTTGGCAGAACTTTCCTCTCATCCAGTATTTCAATTTAATGACATTGCTTCCTCGTTGCTAGACAAAACAAAAACAAAAACAAAAAAAAACCCATCCTATAACTGGCTGTTACTCTAAGTTTGCTTGACACCTTGAAAGGTAGATTATTACGTTTCAGGTTGCCTAGAAATGTGGTAGATGTCCTGTCCCACGAGACATTCAGTCTGGATGAGCACCCTGATGTAGCTGTAGGTGTCCCTGTTCATTGCAGGAGAGTTGCACCAGGTGGTCTTTAAGGTTCCCTTCCAACGCAAATGATTCCACGACTCTATGAAATTATCCATGGTGTTGGAGAACTTGGTCTCCAAAGAATTTGGTTGGAGGTGGTCAAAATCAGAACTTGTTTGCATTGCTAGTTCCATTTGTTTGGGAAGAGGTATGAATTGACAAATATAGCTTTATATTCTTTTTAAATAGAGTGTTACTTATATTTGGATTAATTTAGAAGAGGAACTGAGTATCTTCAGACTTTTATTAAAGATTAAATATTAACAATTAGATATTCAGTATTGCTAGTATCCATAAGCAACATCTGCAATAATATTATAGACAATTTACAGGAACTAAAACATATTCAATCAAACTCTGCTTACCTGTAACCCTATCTTTTTCAATGGAATTTGGATGAATTAAGCTGAAAATCACAAACATTGAGAAATTAGTATTGTAAAGCACATTTAATTGGACCTTTTGAAAAGATTTTAAAATACAGACAACAATTGATTGCTTTCCAAACCAAGAAAATTGACATGGATGAAGAAATGAGTGCTAACAATGCACAAAGTTTCACCTTGGACTCCTGATAACAATAGAAGTTGTCTATCTCTGAAGCAGTTTTACTTAGTCCTATCTTTCCCACTTCAGTTTCTGTAGTTTGAATTTAAATCTTATGTTCACTATCTCCAAATGAAAACAAGTCATTGTTCATTTCACTAGAAGTGAAAAAATTATTTACCATGAAGATCTGAGAACAGATTTCACATGGTTCCCTGGTATAAATCTAGCAGACAGCAATATAAAAGTTGACACTTTGTCCTGATGAGGATCAGGGCTGCCTTGATAGATTCTCTTTACAAATCAGAACTCACTGGGAAGGAGTGGGAAACAACAGGAGAGATCCCAAGAGCATTGAGTTCCATTATCATTTAATGACAAAGATTCACAGTAAAAAAATCTTACCTAATTTTTGGTAAAAACTCTCTGTACTGCAAACTCTGTCTGCTTGGAAGGAAAGGAGCACAGCCACCTGCCTCTAACAAATACTGCTGTATCACAGACAACAATCAGATAGCATGGAGGAGCAAAGCAATGTACAGCAGCGTGATGGGAAATCTGTCAAGTTTTAGCTATGAAACTTGGAACTGCTGCCACACTATTTGTTTACATAATGTAAGTAGTGAGGCATGATGTTCAGAGTGCATATATCCTCCTACAGCACTCTATTGATGCCATTTTGAAACCACATAATCTTCATCTAAATAAACACAAAAACCTTCAAGTCGATTTCAGTTCTTCTGCATCAGATGGACTGACAACATATGCAGTCTTAACTCGGTCAAACCTACCGTTTACAAATTAGCAAAACATGGGCATAAATGGGCACTTGGTAACAAACTGGTGAGGTGCTGTTGACTCCTTGAAGAAACAAAAGCAATCTAGATAGCCAGGAGTATTGGGCCATGACCAACAGCACAAAGTCCAACAAAGGTAAATGCCAGGTTCTGAACCTGGGATGAAGCAATGTCAGACACAGGAACAGACTAGGAGACGAGTGGCTGGGGAGCAGCTCAGCAGAAAGGGACCTCAGTGTATGCTGGTGACAGGAGGTTGAGCGTGGCCTCAGCAGACAAAAAGGCAAACAACACTTTGGGATGCATCGAACACGTCACAGGCAGTCAGAAGAGGTAATCCTCCCACTATATTTAGCCTTAGAGTAGACACATCTTGATTATTGTATGCAATTCTGGTCACTGAAATTTAAGAAGAATGTTCAAGTCCTTGAAAACACCCAGAGAAGGGCAACAAAGTTGATGAAAGATCTGAAAGGCATATCCCATTGATCCACAGAGACTAGTGATGTGACAAGGACTGGATGTCTGTCTGAGGGAGTAACCTAATCTCCTTTGATATTATCCAGAGAATAATTTCTCCAACACGAGTCATTTCAGCCCACGATCAATATCTAATGTACATCAACATGAACCCTGTCCCCAAAATACCTATTTATTTGCACTGACAATAAAGATTTCTCAGGGACAATAAGTTCAGGGTAGAGTTTAACATTATAGATCATAAAAGTTAGCTGAGATGGATCTCACACTACGTAAGTTCTGGAAGATGCTCTGAAACATGAACTGGTCATCGTTTTTTGTTTTTCTTTTTTTTGAAGATACAAAGTCAAAGAAGAAATTGAAGCACAAAACTTGTGACCAGAAAGAGGTGACCAGATGACTTCAAGAGATACCTTCTGACACAAAACTTCGTGATTCTGTGAATTTTATCCACCCTAATGAACTCAAATTATATTCCATTAATGGTAGCACATAGAATACTTACTATTTGTAATTCAGTAACTCAGATGTGTAACTCAGATGTGTGCGTATATCACAGTGACACTTTCTGTGGTAGTGTGATACAATTACTATTGCATACAAGTCTGATGTCTGTAAAGATCTGTTCAAATGTAATTTGAAAATATGTCCCTCAATTTTTTTTAAAGATAGTATGTGAAAGCTTTCTGGCATACGTTTAGGTTAAGCCTGAGAATCTGAAATCCAGAAAAGCCTAATCTCAGAGAAATTATAAATTATTGTAGAGAGTCTGAAAGTCTCTATCACCTTTGATCTCTGGAGTGCCAGCAAGGTGAGCAGACACTTCTGTCCTAATTAAGGGTGATACACATAGCTATACAAATAGAGTTACCATTTCTACTTTACTTTTAGCATTCCTGTACATTTATATTCCTACACCGTTTCTTTTTTTTCTTCCCAGCAGAGAGCAAAGCAGAGAAAAGACCTCTAACAGGAGCCAAGGATCTTCAGCTAAGCTCCCTCATTAGCATGAAGTCTAATGCATGAGCTCTTCTGGGAGCAGCCAAATGATAGCTACTGATTTTTTCTGAGCGACGTCATCAATTCACTGCACATTTTCAAGGAAAGTGACACAGGAGTAGCTTTAGGCAAGCAGAGTTATAGTTTGATAGAGCCAGGATGAGTCGCTCTCCTAAGCAATCCATTTTTGAATATTCCCACCTCATAGTTCGCTGTCCTACATAACCACCACACCAGACCACGTTAGCAAGCATTACTCTGCCCTTCATGTGACCCAGTGACTCCAATTCAGCATGTGCTGCTGAAAGTCAATCATCCTGTTTGATAATCTGCCAAGCATTACATAAATTTAATGATAACACTTCTGTCTAAAGGCGGAAGCACAGTGAATATCTCTCCAGCGACAGAGAGGAAGGGCTGGTGGAACTTGGATTTTTAAGAACAAAACCAGATAAAGTATTAGCTTTTAGGAAAAAGCTGTAGATTTCGTGCATGTGAAGAATAGAAAGACTTGTCCTTAGAGCAGTACAGAAAGAGAATGCAATACCTCTGTCAGTGGCTGTGGAATGATACAACTAGTAAATACTTAACTGATGAACTCTATGTCTTGTTGAATAAGCATATATAAATGAGCATTAAAATACAGATCTGGTCAGTGGTATGTAATGAGTTTTAGTCAGTTCATTTCCTCCCTCTCTGTATCCTAACACAGGACTGATTCAGATGTCCTGCTCTACATCCTACTTCACTGACAATATTAAAGAAAAAGTAAAAAATAAAGCAAGCTCATCACATTTGAGATACAATTGGTATAATCAAAGTATTACAATGTATGGAGCAAGGATACCTTAAATGATTCTGTCTATTTTAGCAAAATCCTATTCCAAAATTCCTGTTCATAAATGACAGGAATAGACTGCAGCCCCTGCTGTGACAGCCAAGTGGTGGAGATAGACCTCACTCTGCTAATAGTTCTACAGCAGCATTATAGCTGTGGCAACACAAGGTACAGCACAGCTCACCTAGCAGCCCTCTGGCAGGTATCCTATTCCAAAATGTAGGTAGTTACCAGTACCAGAGCTTCTGTGTTCAAAGCTAGCACAAGCATGTTTAGATACTGCAATTCAACTCACAGCTCTGCCTACAGTACATCTGTAGGATTAAAGCTCTATAACACCAATTGAACAAGGAAAACTTATGATATCTAGCCACTGAGCAAAGGCATAAAAACTACCTAGTATTTAATAATCTTACATCAGCATGGGAGATGCTTTCAGGTACATATTATGATGTGACATCATTTTTTACGGTTTGATGATTTTTATGTCTGATTCAAAGAATAGTAGTTCTGTAATACATTTTTCCTGGATAGAAATATCATTATATGGCTGTTCTGTGAAATACAGGAATATACTTCAAACGCTTTTTTTATTACTTCGAAATATTGAAATATTGTTCCAATCCAAATACATTATCATGTTATTCAAGCCTGGACCTGCCATTCCAGCATATAGAAGTATTTTATTTGTTAGTTTGACAGTGAATACACTTCAACTAAATGATTTATCTATACATATTACAAATTATTAGGTGTCAATTAGACATACTAGCAATACGGATAATTATATATTTCTAGTAATAAACCTATACTTTGACATGCACTTTCAGACTAATTTGCACTTCTGTCAGGCTTCTAGAAATAGTGCATTTAAAGTAATGGTAACAAATTAGTTTTGATCGAGATCTTTTTCTTATTCTCCTTTTGCACCTTGACTTTTTTCATTCATATATTTATGTTTCATCTTAATGAGAATTTTTACCTTTTCAGAAATACTGAGACTATTCCTGGCAGAGGACATTGCATTGTAAAAAATAAAGAAAATTTCTCATCTACATGAATTTTTTTTTTTCAGCATAATAAGTCATCCTCTTCCGAGGGCCTGGGCTAAACAGAACTGTTTGGAGGTCTTGTTGAAACTGAAATCTTTCACACACACATGGAAGCATCATCAGGAAAGGTTTTTAAAGCAAGTATGGACCAAGAAAGAGCAACTAGTGGCACATAAGAGACCAAGAAAGCAACTAGTATGAAACCTTCTCCATTAAATGGCCCTGACTGTAAACCAAAATGCAAAATTATGGCTGTTTCCAAACAGCATTTGGAAGGCTTTCATCATGCACTATTGAAAACAAAAAGCACTGAAATGAAAAGAAAATGCAAAGCCTTGAATGCTGCTAAAATTCATTCTTACTCTCTGGAAAACATTATGGCACAATTTCATACAAGGTCAGTGACAAGAGGCATAATTTTTACCCATGATTACACATGTTCAAAAGTGTTTTTTTGGTCTGCTTTCATAAATTCCAGAGTAATACTTTCTGAGGTTCGCAGTGATGCCCATAGACAGATGAGTGGAAGGGATACTGTTCTATGAAATCATACATGAAATACATATTAATGACTTCTGCCAGTGAAGAAAATCCTGACATCTAGTTTTCCCTTGAGGCCTACAACAACAGAGAGAAGCAAGGAACAGCCTATGATGCATGAGAATTTACAGATATCTGTGGCATCTAACTTCTCCTACTGCATGAGGAAAGGGGTAGGATTGAATAGAATTCCAAAAAAAAAAAAGGGAAAAAAAACCAAACACCAGCATTTCCAGGATAACACTTCTGTCCTTAGAAATTGCAGCCTTTATCTCAATAGTACAGTTTTCACTGTGCTATTATTGCATTTCATCTGTTTTAGAGATTTATAAACAAAGCTACCTACATAAATCTTAATATAATAATTTGTAGTTTCTGTATTTAATGTGACTTGACCTCCTTACTTGGGAGACTATTAAATCAGTTTCAGAATGAAACAAATTTTTCCAAAACTACAAAGCTTACTATCAGAGCTTCTTTTGAGGCTGATTAATATTCTCTATTCTTTATTAAGATCATATGGATTCACAGTGAAATACAGGATAGAAAAACACTCACAACATATGCATAAACAGCCAAGAGAGATTTCCCCTACTGTCCTTCAGAGGACTTTTATACCTGAGAAGTATTGAGGTGAAACAAGGCTGGCTACAACAAGCCTAGCTATTTGTGCTCCTTTCTACAATGGATGCCCTTC
Source organism: Cyrtonyx montezumae (assembly GCF_038088225.1). NCBI lineage: Eukaryota > Metazoa > Chordata > Aves > Galliformes > Odontophoridae > Cyrtonyx > Cyrtonyx montezumae. The sequence goes on along the minus strand of NW_027072034.1, from coordinate 46,404,583 downwards.
TTCTTCACTAAAATGCCTTTCTGTATAATAATGGAACACAAACTGTTATACTATGTAAAGGGGGGGTTGGAATTAGAGAATTTTTATGGTCTCTTCTAACCTAAAACCTTTGCTTTTCACAAATCCATGTCTAGCATATGTTAAGTGCACCCCAGTGTTAGCCCAGTGTATCCTTAACACTTACCTTACTCTGCCCTGTGCCGATATTTCATGAAGGCAAACCACACATTTTCTACATACATACATATATATATATACTACAACTAAGAATTCTTGTTTCTTAAGTGCTTGTGTAGTTTTTGTGATGCTTCTTAGAAGGGAGAAAACTGGAAAAAATACATTTTTGAAACCACAAGGCTTCATAAAATCTACTTCTTCAGGAATTCTGTTGACTGTTCAGGAATACAGTCACAGAAAGTGAGCAGAAATTCCAGGGTCATCCCTGGGCTTCTGCTGTCATTACTGCAATGGTATCTAGTCAAGTCACTTGCTGTGCAGTGCACTGTATCAATACAGAGTAATAAGAAGAGCCCCACAAGACTTCCACTTCTAACTTAAAAGCATCCTTTGAGAGTCAGTTACCTTTAGGCATTTTCCCACTCTTCACTCAGAATGAGATTGTGGAACACTTTTCATTTGCAATGTGCTCTGCATTCTTTAGATAAAGATGCAGTTTTACAAGATAACAGATGGGAGCAACAAAATGGTACTCAAAAATCAGGAGGTGCCATAGCACTCAGGTGAATGCTACCTATCCATTTGTTCACCCCTCACCAAGAGACAGCACTCTCGACATTGATGAGGAGAAAGAGTTACATGCCTTCAGTCCAAATAAGAAAGAGCTTCACATCTTAAATACAGTCAACACAGCAACTTCTTGATGTCAAAAGCTACTATGCATTTGACACTACGTTACGTTCCCTCATAGGATATTAAATGGGGATTTCATGATCCCTTATCTAATATCACAAAACTTCCATTTAAGACCATTCCCAAACAAACTATGACTTCCCATTACATTTATTACCCCTCCCAACACAATTCAGTTCCCAATTACTCTTCCTTTAGTCTCTAATCCCCTAATTAGAAAGCTCTCAGAGGGAAACCTGTGCAATATAGAAATTGATTTTACAAAATTATTCACTTTACTCAAGCTTTAATTAACAAACTTGTTAGTCTAGCAAATAATCTGTTACTAATTATGACAGAAGTGCCAATACCATTAACCAAAACTAGGAAAACTGCACTACTTCACAAATTCATTGCTTTAATTTCTTTTTTAAGTAGATCATTATCTGCTTTACTTTAAGAATTCATACTTATTTTTGAGGCCACCACTAAGTCTTAGTTTATTGTGGGTTTTTATTTTTGCAAGGTGAATTAAATAACAACTAAGTAACAAATACTGTCTCATGAGTCCTTCCTCTTCCAGTGCACTGTTTGACATTGTAAATACTGCATTTCCATTAGGTCTACTGCTAAAGCTTACAAAGAATTGTATTTTATCATTTTGTGTGTGCATCTATATCTATGTGCTGGTTTATCATCTTCACTGTGTTTGTAGCATACCATTCAATTACTTTCACTAGATACAGATATTAGGAGAGAAGAAAGAAATAAGGACTTTTAAAATGGAAAATCCCTCTGCTGATCATCAAAGTTCTGCTATAAACAGCCCTCTCTGGGAACTCCCCAAGAAAGAATTGCCTTTATAGTGGAAAACATGAGCTGACCTAAATACAAGGGAGACCAGTAAATTTTTCTCTAATTCACATGGGTGAAACAGGCATTAATGCAAGTTCATGATGAAGTTCTAAAAATCTCGCAAAGACATTTCCCAGAATATACATGCTTTTTTCCATAGTCCTTCCATTTCGCTTTCTGCTAGGATATCCAGCTGAAAATGCTGGTCAGACTTGGGTTACAAAAAACTAAGCACCATACAAACTGCATAGAATGCATTTACAGTATTTCTCCCACCTCCATTCCAGAAGTCTAATTCATCCCCTAGAAGCAGGCTGTACCTTAAAAATATAATCAAACATCAAGATACTTATTTCTTAACATAAATAACAAACAGAATGGATAGGAGAAATTCTGTAATGCTTCACTTAAGCCTTTTCAACAAAGGAGCAATTTGATTCAAATCCAATCCTGTTGGATTCGATCAAGTCACAAAAGAGCAAAGCTGTTGCAAAATAAAGGACTGATACTTTTTACAATTTTGAGTGGCATCATAACATTCTGTTAACAGTAAAGCTGTGTTTGCCATGAGATACCAGAACCAGGACTTATTGGGATACAGAAAACAAAAGTCCTAGTGTCTGAAGGAAGATAATAACAATGGGTTATTACTTTTAGAAATACCAGGTAGAGGATACACAGAACAAGAGCTGATCTGCATAAACTTATATTCAGTAAAAGGTCCTGACTAGCTCCACCTAATTACTTCCATTCACGTACCTTAAGCTTCTCCTGGCTCTTATTCCAGGCTCTGACCACCTCATGCTATGAAATTCACATTTAAAATCTTCAATAATTTAGCTGCTCAATTAGTCAGCCAATCAATTATTCAGCTATTGATCTGCCTCTTGTGGAAAATAAAACTGTAATAGACGGACAGTTTACCTTTCAACAACAAGAACTTGAGTTGCTGAATACAGCTTAGATTTGGTATCTGTCCAGGCACAGCTCCCTGGAAAAAAAAAATATATATGTATATATATATTTTTTTTCCTTTTGCACTTCCTAGATTAGGTCCCATATATTTCCAGATAATGAGAAACATCTGTAAGTTTCTTACTCTTTGTCATCAAAAACTAAGAATACAGTTAATGCTTATCTACCTCATTTTCTTCTTTCATAGGGAATGATTAGGTCTGAAATGATGTTTTGTAATGGAGATAATTAAACACTCTCCTGTGAAAGCCATAATGGATTTTTTTTCTTTTTTCTTTTCTCTTATGAGCTCTTTTCTTCCAATCTACACTCACTTTCTAAACCTGCTGCCCACCAGATCCTCATCCTGTCACTCTCACTGACCATTAAGATAAAAGACTTTTTTTCAACCTCCTCCCACAAGAGCAACACTGAGCTGTGCAGCTTTATACAAGAACTACGCTTGTTTCTGACTAGCTTCTACTGCTAGACAGGTATCCCAAAGTGCTGAGACCCTGTTAGCCAAAATGGCCAACCAAGTTCATTCCAGGACAAAGAAATTATCATGCACTTACACTCCAACTTCTGTGCTGCATAAATACTGCCACCACCAGTTTCATATCCTCATGTCAACAATAAAAAGGAAAGCAGATCTAGCCAGCAACTGACACAGTAGCATAGCCTTATATGTTATTTTTAAAATCAGACCTGTTTTCCACTGTCATTTTCACTAATGTTTTATTGTATTCCATTTCTGAAAGGGAAACTAGACATAAAAACAAAGAATATTTGACAAACTTTTCAAAAATGGGTCTCACAACATTTTTAGTTTTATGAAAGACTACAGAAGAAAAATGACAGGAAAGAGAGGTCTCAGCCAGTAGTCCCCCTGAACAGGGATTGTTGCTCCAGTAAAGCTGCTAAAATAATCCACACAGGGCAAGCTGACTGGAGTTCCTCCTACAGCTGTGAGCAGTTATATGGTTTTCATCATATTTACTGGTGTCCGACAGTTTAACCTACATTGCTTCAACCTTTACTGTTTTTGTCATAGGGAAATGGAAGATCTGAGAAGGATCTACTTTGGGAAGGAGCACAGGGAGCTCCTGAAACTTATATGATGTATGTTACATAAATATACACATCCGTAACAGAGTTTTCTAAGTTATTTTTTACCAGGTACAGGAAACGTAACAGTCGTTGCTTTGAGTGTTGCAAAATGCTGCTTACTCCACAATACAGACCAGATATTAAATGTACCCATCCTGAAAATTAGTTGTCAAAGCATTGTAGCACTTCTAATCAATAATTTGTAGTTTGTGATCCTTTCAAAGTGTAATGCTATCTAGCCCTAGAACAATACAAACTATGTCACTTAAACAAAAAGAAAAAAAGAACAAGCCACCCAATTTTGATTTTAATATGTACAAAATGTCAGCTCATACTTACATTTATTTTTTCTATTCAAGCAAAAACATACAGACAATAAATCAATTTCAACATGAAAAAAGTATTTATTTCATCATATGATTAGGGAATATTCACTGAAGAGAAAAAATATTGGTTGTTTTAAATTGCCGATAGAACTTGGATAACAAATCTGACAAAAGTAGCTTATTAGATACTTTAAATAGGCATTAAATAATTGAAGTACCCTGAGGAATAATTACAGGCTATATTAAGAGACAAGGTTTAAATTCGTAAGAATACATGTCATAAATTGTCAAGGAAACACTGAATGAGTCCTAAAGTCCCTTGCATCTATTTCTACCCCACACATCTCTTTCCTATTATCTAAGTTCAAAGAACAAGCAAGCACTTTCACCCTAAATTAATTTTTGTTTGAGATATTTGGAAAAGCACAAACACATACGACCTGAGAAATGAGCAACAGCAAAACTACTGTGAGAGACACACTACGCCTTTATGCATCAACAACTGGGATGTGCCTTTACCAGAGTGACACTGTGTAGAAACACAATTGTGTGGCAGATAGAAAACAGACGAATGGAAGATGTTCCTTATGCAGTCTCTCCTAACTACCATGTTATTCATGCTAAATTGCTGGAATGCTAATGTATCCCTCAGCAAATAAATCACAAGTACCATCTCTGAAAAATACATATCCTGTCAGGGGTTCATCTCATTAGAAGGTAGGCAGCAGTTCTCTCCCTCATCTCTTCCAGCTTAGACAAATCATTCACCTCGTAATCTCTGTAGAAATAATGACACAGCACAAGGTGCTTGGTCTGATTCTGGATGTCTCTGTTCTCACTAGTCTGGGGTTTCCTTCTCCAAGATGTCTCTATTTTTCCACAGGCTGTGGAGTCACTAATTTCACCACCTTTATATCTCCTTAACGCTCTCTCCAGTGAAACTGCTTATAGAATTAATCCAGGGAGAATTTGCCTGGATGTTCCCAGTTTCTTTTCAGCAATTTCTTTGTAAAGACGTACAGACCAACACTACATCAAGTGGAAACTGAACAGTCTTGATGTTGGGTTTATTTCCATGGAAAAAAAACCACATTTGAGGAATATGTGAAAAGTATAAGGAGAAAAGAAAATGCAATCCATTAGCATTGCCATTTAGTAGCAAATCATAACTACACAGTTCATTGCTGTGAGAAACTAGATCTTTTCACCCTGCAGTTAAATAGCTCCAATCTTACAACAGTTAAAGCGGAAGTATATGACAGCAAACAGGAGAATACAATAGGAAAAGAAAAGAACAAAAAAAAAAGAGAAAGAGAAAAAAATAAAAGAGAACATAGAAATTATTTTAATTTACATTAAAACTAGCTATCATTTTACATGGCTAAACCTTAGCAAGAACAAATCTGAAATAAAATTGTTAGCGGGGCAGTTATTCCTGTATCTGGTGTCCTAAAAAACTTAGCCTGAAATAGAAGCAAGGAGCATCTTGAAGTCCACATAACACTTAGGATAATTTTAGATGACTCTGAAAGTCAAATTATTTCTATGTAGGATCTGACATACATATTTTTAGATGGAAATGCAAGCCACCCAGATTGAATATTTTGACCTATGGCTCAATCCAACCATACCACCCACAGAAAAATACACCTATTGAGGATGCAGAGCTTGGAAGAATAGCAGCACTTTCCAGAACACAGTGATCATAGTTGTTTCGATTTATTTGGCTTGAAAGAAGGCAGTGTATCTTTCCACAGTTATGTATATTTTTACTCTGGTATTCCTTATTTTATCCTCTCCAGACTTGTGTGTCAGCTTATGCTGGAAGTCCTGTTCTCAGTCTAACAATTATTTGTGTAAATCAGCCTAGTAATTAGTTACCACTGGAATGAAATTCTTATTTTCACAGCATTTTCCCTTTGAGGTACAAATGACAAATTATAAATAAAGCACTATTTAAGTAATTAATAGGAAGTCATATTTTATCTGATGTGAAATACTAAGGTTATATTGAATTTATATTGAAATAATATTGCCATCAGATCAGGTGCATCAGGTACAACAGCTACTGCTGTATTTAGAGTACACTATAGAGCTCACTAACTACCTGAAATACTATAGATATTCATCACCAACAATTTCAAGCATGGCTGTCACACACTTTTATTCTGCTGTATACTTCAGAGACATACTTAACCTCAGAATATACTGGTCTGCAACTAAGGCAAGATTTTTTCCTATTAAGTTCATTGAATATAGAGAGATCATATAATGACTATACTGCTAATAATCATTTCACATCCTATGAGACACAGCTACGGTTTGCAAACACTGTTACTAATCAAGGGGTAGGAAATACTTCAACCCAGACCCAGTATCATAGAATCATTGAATCACCAGTGTTAGAAAAAACCTCCAAAATCGTTCAGTCCAACCTTCCACCTACCACCAATACTTCCCCACTAAACCACTCAGTACCACATCTAAACATTTCTTGAACACCTCCATGGATGGTGACTCAACCACCTCCCCAGGCAGACAATTCCAGTGCCTGACCACTCTTTTGGAGAAGAAATATTTTCTAACATCCAACCGGATGCTCCCCTGGTGCAACTTGAGGTCATTCCCTCTTGTCTATCACTAGTTAATGCGGGAGAAGAGGTCAACCCTCACTTTACCACAACCTCCTTTTAGGCAGTTGTAGAGAGCAGTAAGGTTTCCTCCAAGCCTCCTCTTCTCCGGTGTGATTGGAGTACTTTTCTCACTACTGAAAAAAATCAGTCTTTGTATACAGGATTCTTGACAAATAGTTATTTTGCTTTTACATGTCACTGTTCAATAGGTGGATCCCTCAGCTACTCTGATAAACATATATTAGAAAGCAGAGTGCTTTCAGTGACAAAATGCCTTCTTAAGTCATGTCTGCCTCTGAAAAGTTTAAGACAGGAAAGCTATTTCCTCAAGCCTTCAATTGAACCAGGCATCAGAGAAATTATTCCCTCCTGAGAAACTGCTGCTAAACTCAGGCGTTAGGCATACTACTGAATTCAATACATAATATTTTCTCTTTATGTTATCTTTGATGTTTATCTCAAGGCCCAATGGGAATAAACATGAGCAAGTCTATTAACTTATCCCCCACCATACCTGCCCCAGGAAACCAACACTTGTGCACACAGAACCTCTCAAAATAACTTATTCATGTCTAAATATACATGCAAACAGTAAGGAGCATACACCAACAAGCTAAGAAACACATTAACCTGGCCAACCTCTGGGGAAAAAAAAGTTCTTTTCTTCAGCCAGATGCATGAGCCAGCACTTCCTCAGTGAGTCTAATAGTTTCCTCCCACACTAGGTTTATTTTTTGTTATTTTAGTTCTTTCTTGTGGCACAGTTTGAAATGCCTTCTACAGTGTGCTTGGCAGCCATGCTTTTGCTGTCCAGCTGTTTTCTCTTGCCATTAACACTGAGATGACTTTTCTATCAATGGATAAAATTTACAAGCTCATTACAAGCAAAATTACAGGCAGCCTTCCTGCTCAACAGGAACAGTCTTGAATTATGATTTCCAAAGTAGTATCTTCCACAAACAATGAACGCGGTTTTACATTTCCTCTTGGAAAGATTGGTATATCCAATCTCCGTTAATCGCTTCCTGTAGATATAATTCTAAATAATAATTTGTACCAAAAAAAAAATTAAGATGCTGATTATTTTAGGTAATTTCTCCTCTGTTTAGATTAACTATTGGGAAACAACCTGAGATACAGCATAGTAGTGGAACCTTACTGTTACCTTCTGGTTGAATATAGAAGTTTTCTCGTGTACCTCATCTCTACATTACCCATAGGTAAAATTACATGGAACAAGTATCCTTTCAAAACAGTTAATTTCTTAGCCTAGAAGTGAAGTTAAACGTCCTGAAAAGAGTTAGAGCTGTCAAATGTGTGCAACACTAATCTGAGAGACCTTTCCTATGTTAGTATTTTGTCATTATCCAATCTGATCTGAAGCTGCAAAATTCAGACTCAAGAGTAAACATGAGCAAACAACTAAACTGGGATGTGCCAGACACTAAAGGATCCAAGAAGAAGCTGATAAAGTATGCATATCCAAAACAAATATATCAGTATTAAATACCTAAATAGGTCATATTTAGGGGATTTAAAATTTGATAAAAGTTAGGATCTTTAAGGTCTGGCTCTGGCTGTAGCTTGTTCAATGACATCTAGAGCATACAGATTTCTCAGTGCTTCCTATCTCCCAGACTTTTTAGATCACTTCCAGAATAAGGTTCTGTTTAAAAATACTGCATTTTCACATGCATATCCATAAACCAACACCACAGGAAGCTACAAATTTAACAGCACAGATTATAAGTATGTATAATTGATATAAGGTTACCCAAGAGACCACCCAGCCTCCCATCTTCTCACTCCTAGGTTGTTACGGCCTTCTTTCTCTTACCTGTACACCCCTTTTGTCTGTTTCCCATTATCTAAATGAAGTATTATCAACTACATCTCCATAAGGGCACTAAAACTAACACCCAAAAATGCATGTGATGAAACAACTTTCTGCCTGCTGCAGTTTTATTTCTGTTTTTCAATAGAGCACTACAAATGGAACACGAACAGCCAACAGATTTACTCCATTTTAAATGCAAGAACATATAATATTGAGTGAAAAATATGGTTAATTGATTAACACTTCTCAGCGCAGGGAGAGAAAAATGTCCCAGTTGCACACTGCTTCACAGAGACTCTGTTGCAACATGCCTCCCAAGGCTTTTCAACCTAAAACAGTGGTGACACCACACTGATTTCTATCCATTTTATAACTACGATTAATTCTTTCTGTACTTGCCACCCCATTCCCATAACATAGAGTAAAACAAAACTCAGTTTCAGTTCAGTCCAATTACTTCTCTTTGAGGACTGACCTGAATAAAAATGCCAAGACAGGTAAAGCATGAGCATGGGTAGTTTTTTATATACAAATATACACAGAGTACTAGACACAGGTTGAAGATGGTTATGGTTACATTGGCTGAATATGTAGAAGTAGATGGCACGAGTCAGAAAAATCACCTTTCTAAGCAAGTGCAGAAACTTTTACACCTAGGAGACAAACTGACAAGTTGCCAATAGAAAATAAATAAATAAATAAATCTCTGGGAGGTTTCATCCTCTAATGCAATTCTGCTTTAGGATGATGAGCCCCAGATAAATATGAACTGCCCACATAGCACAGGGTTTCACCTCTTGCCTTCTGAGTGGGTTTGTTTAGATACGGCTTTGGTTCTGTAGATTAATGCTACTGTGGTGATACAATTTTTTTTGTTATTGGTGTTTGATTAAATTCATTACTCCTCCACCACTTAACAACAGCTATATATTCTATCTTTTTCCCAGTGGGAAATACCAAAAATGTTTAAGACATCATTTTTTATAAGCATCTTTTTGAAAGCTACTATTCATGAGGGGGTGGACTGCAAAACAGCAATTTCTAACTTCTATAAAAATAAATCACTGAAGTGTTTTTTGTAAGAGAAAAATAAAAATCACAAATTATTTAGTACTTACAAGTGCAGTACATTTTGTATGTCAATTAATTTCTACACCCAGTATATTTCCACAACACTCTGACCTCCAAACTCATACAGATATGCACTGCATGAAGAGATCTGAGATTTACATAATAGCATAGTTCAAGAGTTTAAAAAAATGCTATAAACAGTAACACAATAATTCACAGAATTAAAAATGACAGAAGCCCACATCTCTTAATTACTTATCATTATGTTTCTGCATTGTCTAACTGAGGACAGCAAAGGTCAGGATCTTCTCTCATTAGAAACTAGAAATCCTGGCACTTATTTTCGTGAAATTACAAGCAATTGTTTAATCCTTTCTATATTTAGAGTTTTATGTTGAATGCCAATGGTAGCCATCCAATGGCATGCCATCTTTAGTGCCTTCAGCTCCAATTGACATCCTTATGCTTGAAAAGCATCTGTCTTCTTTTCTTTTATCGCCTCTTTCAAATGCAGAAATCACAAAGAATCAGGAGGGACAGACCACACACTACACATTAATCAAGGTGCTGTAAGCAGAAATAACCCTCATTGTAAAAGATGTATGGTTATTAACATCTAAAGCATTCCAAACACTCAGCTTTTACAAACTAATTTAATAGGAATGTCACTGCAATAAAAATAGTAGGCTACCTCTGATTCATTCTCATCGTATAAAAGTCACGCACTTTGCTCTCACATATGGTTAGCAGCCTACGGTAATTGTTCCAATTCTCAGCAGAGTTTATTTTATACTTCATTTTGCGTATGAACACATAAATCCATTAGACCAATTCCAGACCACCAGACTTGGGAATCTTATCAAAACATAGCTGATCATCTGAGTGATCCAATCAGTACAGCAAACATGCAGAAACTGACAGCCAGGGAAACAGTCACCTGGAAGGATAGTATCATTTTATCCACCTTTCATGCTCAGTCTCCTTCATGCCCACCTATCTACCAACATGAACACCAGCATGAACACCCAATGAACTCCCACCCTGCACAGGCTTTCAAAGTTTATATATAACAGCAAGTTTCAGAGACAGAGAAATACAGTACAGAGGTCTGTTCTTCCAGTTCTGGGAAAGAACAGACTTACATAATGCATCTGCATAAGTCTCAATCTGAGTGGACTTTGTAAAAATACAGAATTATATAATTCAGTATTAAGTTTTATCTACTTGGAAAGAGGAAGGATAGTGTTTTCTGGTTTTACACTGATACAATCATCTCCTGATTGTCTCTAAGTAATAAATGATATTAGAGAGTAAATAATAACAATAAATATTTTCAAATTCTTTGGAATCAGATACATGCATTTAAATTTTTGAGGAAAAAATGGCTGATGCATCATCTCAGTTACAAATCTCTAATAGCACAAATCATGAGTGGAGAGGGAAAAAATATACAGCATATATTTGGATTTCACTGTTGAGTCAACCACAGAACGGCTGAGGATAAAAAGGACCTTTGCAGAATGTCCAGTGCAACCTCTGCTCAAAGCAAGATCAGCTACAGCAGGTTTCTCAAGGCAGTGTCTAGTCAGGTTTTCAATATTTCCAAGAATGAATACCCCACAGCCTCTCTGAGCAACCTGCACTGGTGTTTGGCCACAATCATAATAAAAGGTTTTGAGTTTTTTAATGTTAGAATGTAACTGAATGTCTTTCAATTCATGCCTATTGCCTCCTGCCCTGCTGCTGGGAAGAGTCTGGGTCACTTTCTTCACTTACTCTCATCAGGTATCTAGGCATTTTCATAAGGTTAACCCTGAACCTTTTATTCACCAGGCTGAGTAGTTCCAGTTCTCGGCCTCTGCTTTTATTACAGATGCTCCAATACCTTAATCATCTCTGTGGTCTTCTGCTGGATTTGCTCCAATATATCCATGACTAATTTGGTCCAGCCTGCTACTGCCCTTCTTTGCTGCAAGAGCACATTGTTTTCTCATGTTCACTTCACATGACACTTTCCTGCAGAGCTGATTCCTGCATAGCTGGCCTACTGCATACACTGTTACATGGTGTTATTCCTTCCTAGAGAAAAGATACCCCACACTCCTTTTCTGTGTTCTTGACCTTCATGAAGTTCCTATCAGTCTACATCTCTAGTCTGTTCTAGTCCCTCTGAATAGCAGCCTATTCCTCAGCATATTGTCCATTCCCTTCAAACTAGTGCTGCCCACAAAATGCTGAGCACACTCTGTCCTGTCACCTAGGTTGTAAATGGAGATACTCAATAGCACAGATCCCAGCAACTGATCTTAAGCGATACTGCTAGTTGCTGTCTGGTACCTGGACTCAGTATCACTGAATAGGTCCCTTTGAGCCCTGCAGTCCAGTCACTTCACACTTGTTATTGTCCCTTATGTATTTCACTAAATACAATTTGTAATAAAAATATTAACTATTAGAGACTATTCCAATGACTGGAAAAAGAACTAGAGGTGGGATAGCAACTCAAAAATGATAAAGGCAATTATGTGTTGATTCAGTTACAATTAGTATGTTACCACACACAAAGAAGTAACAAGACTGATTTGGAATACAGATCCAATATAATGATAACTTATGTTTTATGGAAAATTGGTCTTAGAATTAGTCTGAGACTATGTATTTGTCTAATAAATGTTCAACATGTTAATCTAACTTCTTGGAGACACTGTGATAAAATATTTCATAGTTTCACATGATGATGAAATAACAACACAATGCCAATGCATAATTGAGCTAAACAGTGTGAGAATTGTTTTATGGACAGGTCTCAGCAAGAAATATAGATGTCAAAACACTATGTTGTGAGAATCTTTTTGCCAATTCTGGCATGGATTACTTCTGAACAGACGAAGAGTCCTCATGCAAACCCATATCTTTATGAATAACCCAGAAGATCCAATTATTGCTGACATAATTTGCAGATGACAAAAGGGCAACTGAGTGCAAATGAATTGTGATGACAGATCAAATTGATTTCAATGGCTTTGGTGAGATAGGTTCATCTAAGTAACATCAATTTTAATACAGCCAAATAAGAATCTAGTTAAAAAGAACATATGCCAAAGCACGTGATAAATGGAGGACTGTAATTTCAAATTTAGGAGAAGGTTGGGACAGATTACTGACTGAATTGAAGCTCCAAGTACAATGCTATGATAAATGTAAGTGTCCACACTGCAAGTGAATAATTGGAAGTGATGTCAGAAAAAAACTACAAGATACAAGTTCAGAAAATATGCAACTACGACTAAGCAATTTAATCTATCTAAGAGAACGTTTAATTAATCCCCTTAATCAGAGAAGAGAAGCATCACTGCCAGGAAGACTCTTCTGATAGAAATATCAGCATTATGAACATTAACTAGAAATCTGGATTAGAAACCAGGCGTATCATTGCAACAAGAAGGAAAAATAAGTTCCTAGGAGAGCTCACTAGAAATGCATGTAATCATCCATTCTATGTAAATCAAGACATTTCTCTGTAGAATATGACATGGGGTTTTTGTTTGGTTTCTGGTTTTGTTTACTCACAGGCTTCTTGCAGAAATTAAGCAACACTTTACACCCTAGATCACAGAGGATTTCAAGGCATATGATCCCTTCTGGCCATACAGGCCTGTAAATCTGATGTGAAACTTGAGGTCTGTAACAGAATGAGCTTATCGCCACAGTTCAAAAATTTATCCCCAAACCAATATTTCTTCTGAGTTGAGATGCTATGTGATGTGTTCTGTTCTCAAGAGGTGAACTCTTTTGACAGAGTTAATGTTTTCACTATCTTTTTTTTTTCTTTTTAATATTTAGTCAGAACTGAAACATCCTAGCACAGGTTCAAAACAATCATTAACTTTGCATGCAACCATGATTCTGGCTGGCTGCTGTAAGCAGTTCACATCAGTCATACTCAGGTGTGACATCAGTATAATTGCCTTTAGACTCAGAACTTGATACTACACTTAGCTCTTGGTTCATTTTACTTTTTCTCTAAAGTGACATCTAACCATGAAACATAAGCAACACATAGAAATTCAGTCAACAGCATTTCTAGTCCTAGCATCTTGTTAGCTGCATGACTAAAAACAGATTTTAATAATGGTATATTCTATGCCAATATTCTAGAGAGGTTCTAGCTTAACATTGGCAATGCCAGGTATCCATAATCATTCTACTGGTACCAACACAAATTAGTTCTAATTTTATATGCCTTTTCAACATCAGCTTCATGCAATCATTTGCAGTTATTTTGTTTTTGCATCTGTAAGCATCATGGCTACCTCTGCTATGCCAAGGGAGCCATATCTCATGTGCTATGTGGGAATTCTGGAATACTGCACTTCCATAACGTTCTAAAATTATACTGCTATAAACTCTTTAGGATTCCTAGTTAACATTTTCTGCACAAAGGTAGATTGGTTGCACAGCAATCAATTTGAAAGAATCTTTACTATGTCAAGTGTAGCCTCCACCTCCTTTCTTAACATCTAGCGTGTTCATTTGTAGTTTAAGAATAGCTGAGATTTACTAGCAACCAGCAAAATTACTGCCTGCCAGAAGGCATGGCTTGTGAAGAACAGGTAAATGCTGACCATTCAGCAGAGCTGAACACTGAAACTATTTGCCTAGAGAATATATTTTCTGACTACACGTAGGCAAGTTTTGTTCAAATTTAGTTTTTAAAATTTTACATAGGAAACTGCAGGTCATGATGAGTAATTGGAACCACTTGGCTGTGGTTCCTTCTACTTTATCTGGATGTATTTATTATTCCTGTCTCAATTCACATGTACTGTGTGCTTACCTCACCCTAGTACCCCAACATCATGTCTTAGCATCTGTTGCTTTCCCTGTGTTCTGAACTGAGTGTTGGAGCTGGAGCCAAGCCTGGAAGCTATAATTAGCACCATCAAGTTCTTTGAAGACTGACAAGTCATGAAATCATTGTCCAAGAGCACTTTGCATCAAGGAAGTAATGTAGAGACTCATTTATTACCATGATAAATAGACTTTCTGTTGTAGGGATGAGTACTGTCTCTTATCATTTGTTTCAGTCATTTAAAAGGGAACAGAGTTATTTCAAAATTGATCATTCAACAAGAAATCAGGGCAATATAGTCTTCATGTAGTTTATGACCAATAAATTAAGGTCCTAATAAATGCTCACTTCTGTATCAATGCAGAACCTTGTTTCTGAACGTGTAAGAAACTGTGAGTAGTTAGGGAACATGGAAATACTAAGCATAAGAATTAAATATGTCTTTAACATTCTGAATCAGGATAATTCCAGAATAACTGGAGAAAAGCATGATGAATAATCATCTTATTTTAAGCTTTTATGTACTGCTAATGTAGAAATAATCCTTCTAGACTTATTTCTCATACTATTTTAGCAGTTCTAGGAAAGGTCATCTACAACCAAAATAATCCCCAGCAAGTCCAGCTTCAATGCAAACCTTGAGCAGTCAGGTTTCCTTCCTTAGCAGAAATATATCCATAGCATG
Organism: Cyrtonyx montezumae; assembly: GCF_038088225.1. NCBI lineage: Eukaryota > Metazoa > Chordata > Aves > Galliformes > Odontophoridae > Cyrtonyx > Cyrtonyx montezumae. Next base: position 46,389,411 of record NW_027072034.1, on the reverse strand, counting down.
AGTTAAGTGCAAACCTCCATTAAAATGCATTCCCATCATCCACCATTTTGTCTTTGAGTCAGAGAACTGCAAGTACAGTACATTCTGCTGTTTCTTCAGCTGCACCCATGCTGTTGATTCTCCCACGAGAAAAGTTTTCAAGAGCACCAAGCTGTTGTTATGACTCATAGTAAACACCAACGCAAAGCAAGCAGCCCAGTGTTCTCTCATTTCACTCACACACATTCAGTTAGAAGGAAAAAAGAAGAGGGAGATAGAAAGGAGAAAATACAAAATATACAGTTCTTTTATGCTTCTTAGTCCACGGTGAGAAAAGAGAAGGCTGAAGAGGACTAGACAAGAGACAAATAAAAATATAGCAATTCAACACATGGTGAGGAGGTGGAGTGGGATAACACTACAGAAATGAATGCTTGTGACTCTCGCATCATCACCCTCAAAATAATCAGCCAAGAGGGATAATTACAGGTTTATCTTAAGTATGTATACATGCAAATGTAGACCAGGACCAAATCAAAGGAACTGATCAAAACCTACATCTCAGTTGAGAGATGGGTTCAATCTATTACTTGATAGACAAACAAAAGCTCTAGATGAGATCAGACTCTAAATTTATGTCCCAAGATTTCTGACAGTAGTATCTTTCTTAACAACTTGAATTGAGAGGGTTATACTACAGTGGTAAGATCAAAGTCTACAACAATAGAACTGTTAATAAAAAAAAATCTTCAAACAGTAGTGCAAAATGTAGAGGTGTAAAGGTTTAAGAAGTTCACCCAAACCCAAGCCACACACAATTTAAAGGAGCTTGACACGCTGCTAGGTGAGAAGCACAACCTTTTAACCTAGGGTTTTAGCTGGAGAGTACTGATGAGTTCTGCAGAATAGAAGACAAATACTTACAGGACAGGGTGCATCAGCAAGGCCATTCCACATCTGCTACTGCAACTATTCCTTCGTGGGTCTTCAATCATATGACAAAATCTACAGTAGTAGGAGTAGCTCATCACCTTTGACAGCAAGATCTCTTTTTTTTTTTTTTCTTCCAAATCTTGATTCTCATTTTTGTCTTGAACTGTGAACTATTTTGCAAAATTGAACACTTTTGCATTGTCAGAACTCAAATAAATGAAAATTAAAATGGAAAAATAAAGGAAATAGCCTTACTTCATATAAAAGCCATTTTGCTTGCTTTCTGTTTTAATATCACAAGCTATTTGGGGGAAAAAAAAAGATGTGCGAACATGCTGACAAATGTAGTCTGTAAGCAAAACAAAAAATAATAAATTCCCTCAAAAGGTTTATCTATTTCAGAGTGATTACTTCTACTTTTAAATAAAACCATGAGAGGATAAAGCTAGTCAAAAGTTATGTATTGTTATTTTTGAAACAGAATTTCAAACCATTTTTCTCCATACTGTTCAGATAAAGATAAACATTTTTAATGCTGAAAATTTCATCATCACATTTGTTCTAAAATACATGCATTCAACTTAAAAGTTATTTTTAGAACAAATGTTCCCTTAAGGAACGTGGCAGGCAATGTGGGCAAATTGTTTTTCAAATTAAATACATAAGTCTACATCATGGTCTGCCTTCATAGTACTTATTTTCATTTTTTATTGTTATTTTAAAGACTTACTCCAATTAAAACTTTCTCTAAAATCTTCAAACTGGCATTAGGGAGGAATAATTGCATGCACCATTACAGGCTGGGGGATGACCTGCTGGAGAGGAGCTCTGTAGAGAGGGACCTGGGTATCCTGGTGGACGACAGCTTGACCATGAGCCAGCAGTGTGCTCTGGTGGCCAAGAGGGCCAACGGCATTCTGGGATGCATTAAAAAGAACGTGGCCAGCAGGTCAAGGGAGGTGATCCTCCCCCTCTACTCTGCCCTGGTGAGGCCTCACCTGGAGTACTGTGTCCAGTTCTGGGCTCCCCAGTACAAAAAAGACAGGAATCTCTTGGAAAGAGTCCAGCGCAGGGCCACAAAGATGGTGAAGGGCTTGGAGGATCTCCCCTATGAAGAAAGGCTGAGTGAACTGGGTCTCTTTAGCCTTGAGAAAAGAAGACTGAGAGGGGACCTGATCCAGGTTTATAAATATCTGAGGTGTGGGGGACAAAGTGGCGAGGCCAGACTCTTTTCAGCAGTGTGTGGAGACAGGACAAGGGGGAACGGACAGAAACTGCAGCACAGGAGGTTCTGCACAAATGTGCGCAAGAACTTCTTTACGGTGAGGGTGACGGAGCAGTGGCACAGGCTGCACAGGGGGGTTGTGCAGTCTCCTTCTCTGGAGACATTCAAGACCCGCCTGGACGCCTACCTGTGCGACCTGGTGTAGGGAACCTGCTTTGGCAGGGGGTTGGACTCGATGATCTCTTGATGTCCTTTCCAACCCCTATGATTCTATGATTCTATGATGATTCAGTCCATGTGTGGATCACCGCCCCTTACAGAGCCACTAAGATTCTCAAATGTACATCAGTTCCAGGATGATTATTAAACAGATCAACTCTGTCTCTTCTGGATGCAATGGGAAAGTCAGATATCATCTTGCCTATACTTCCGCAAAAATACTAAGGTGCTAAATAAAGAATTCATCTGGCATTCCAGTCAGGCATTTACTCACTGAGTGGTAAATTTCCATTTTGTTTGGCAATAAATTTAATATTCCCTTTCTAGAATTAAAATTTTAATTTGGAAGAATTCAGAAATCATATTTGGCAATACAAATTTTGTCTTCCAAACAACTAGACACAAAATTATGCTCATAGTAAAACATACAGGAAGACTTCTGTGTACAGAATACCAAGATCAAAAAATAAATTACATTTAATTGTGTTTACCATTACACAGTTGAAATGCATGCCCTTTCTATAAAGATAATTTGTATTTTCCCCATTTTCTCAATTGAAAATATCCATTAAAAAAAAAAACCCTCACTGCAATGTTCCCATCAGCACCAAGTTCTTTCTGAGTATAGTTGCAATCAATATAAAAATATTTATGCACGCTCAGCAACAGACTTAGGGACTCAGAACAGCAGTAGGTGGCCACATGCAACTACTAAAAATGTCATTTTGTTAGCTAATGTTTGATAGCAAGTATTGAGCTTCACAGGAGGAATAACTACAAGGACAAAGGACAAAAGAAAAATGATTGAAAATTTCCTCTAGCTTAGGTAAATTTTCAAGAGAAGTTTCAAAAAGAGAAGAAATGAGAACAGAAAAATCACAAAAATGACTCATAAAATAGTCCTAAGACTAAGACTAACAAAAATACCTTACTAGAGGGTTTGAGGGAACCATCTACAACAGCTTTTAGGATCATGGTCTGGAAGAATGCTGTTTCCTGTGTAGAATGCAGAAGACTTAATGTAGCTGGGGCAGGGAGCCAAGGAAGCTACCACCCGTCAAGAACGAACTCAATTCATTTCTGAATGGGTGTTTTTGCAGAATTTATACTATTCTGATCCAGGACAACTATTTTATGCATCCCCACTTATTATTTTGTCTGTGCTATTAACAGCGAGAAAGTTCCAGAGGTGCTACAAGAAGAGAAGGGGTTCAGCAAAGGAGTGCCTACAGCCCAGGCAAAGAGACTGATGGGAGAAATAAGTAACTGACACTCCAGTCTCTGTAGTAAAGGAAAAGAAACTTTCCATGGATTGGAGAAGACTGTCCAGAATTTCCTGCTACACAGGAAGCTACTGAGCTTCTGAAAACCAAAAGAAAATAAGAATCCAACTGGAGGAAATAAGAATCCAACTGCAATGACACAATGGCAAAAGGAAACTTAAGTATGAACATTTGTTTCTATTCCATCTCTAGTCACCTTCAGCTTTCATTATTTGAACAACAGAGTAACTATTCTAATTTATATTCTGATCATCTCAGTTGTTTTCAGTTAAAAAAAAAAAGTGCAGTCTTCTTTGAGAACACACAGAAAGAGTTTTAAGCAGATCCACCTCACCAAAAATTTCTGGAAAATTCAAGATCAAATTCATCAGACAAGAACTACCATAAGGCTACGGGAATGTTAGCTCCTTGCTAGCTGTAGGGCTGAACAACCACATGGATGTTATCACCTGCTCTCCCAGCCATTTAAATCAGGATGGTACCCGTTTAAATGGTGGCTAGAAAATGTAAGTGGGAGAGTAAAACATACAGTAACTGTATAGGATTTCTATTAGGGCAAAATGTCATAGGCAGATACGCTTTCCTGTCACATCACTCTAAAGAAGAAAGAAAAAAAAAAGCTATTTCTGTCACTTTCACAGTCAGCACCACTATGCGCAGCAACTTCTGGAAGGAAAGAATAAAAGGAAGACAGCAAGAACAAAAGTTTAGAATTATACAGTGGTTAACTTTATTTAATCAATTGCCTTACCAGCCTAAGAAAGAGACCTGGCATGTAGCCTGCACTGCAGAGACTGCAGTGGAATACATCCAGTTACATATATCTGACTTCTAAGTTTTTCTCCTCTCTTCTCCTCATCCTGCAATTAGATTTGTAATAGGAAGTGATCACTCACTTTTTCATCTCATATCAAGTACAGGGATGGAGACTATCACACAGTAACTGAGCTGGTACTGCTTTGAGAGTTTGGGAGGTTATGCTTTTTGAAAATACTCAACTGCTAGCCAAAGGCTAACATCTCTCTGCAGGTAACATCATTACAGGCCAGCATTATTGTAGAGAAGAAAACATAAGTAAACAGCTCCTAAATTCTTCTAATGACTAAGTTATAATCCAAAAGAAAGAAAAAGGGAAGAAAAAAATGTGAGGAAACTGGAAAAAAACCAACAGATGCCAACTACAAAAGTGAGCTCCTGTGCCTGTAAAATAGGTAAAATCACAACAGGCTGACAGTCTTGCATTACCCTCGGTTCTGCCCTGTGCCTCCTTCTGTTACTGTTTCAGCAGCTTTTTATTTACACATATAATAGTTGCTTAGCTAAAAGAAGACACAGAAGGGAGTTATTCTCTAATCACGGTACCCAGGATGGCTGTGTCATTTGCTTTTCGCATAAGAAGCATTTCAACAGAGCCCCACATGCATTCAAGTCGCACATACTTGTCTCTACTCCTTGTCACAAATGTATAGGCCAAGCATCAGCTCAGACTGGCTTCTGGCAGTGCCTACACAAAAAAGCACACGAATGCTATTAAAAGATACATGTATTATTCAGTGGGATGCTGCCTAAACATCTCATGCTAAATTGAGCACAAGGAACACAGGAAATGTGCAGGTCAAGCAATAGCATTCTTATGGATGTTCATATATAGAATCAGCAACTGCAGTTCATAATTTAACTAATCTTGTACATAAAGTGATTAAGTATTCAAGTAACATTTCGTGTTCCTATAATTCTGTAACCTGGTGATCTACTTAGAAAGGGTGCTATGAACCATCTGATTTCACCCCCTAATTTTTTTTCCTCTCATGATGTTATTTTCTACTTAAGCTGTGCCTTAGAGTCACAAACACCATTAAGAGAAATAGAACAAACAGATCACCATCTGAGATATGACGCGAAGTCAAAGGGCCTGGATACTCATTTTCAAGAAATAGTTCAGAAAATATCATCTGGGGGTTTACATTGCCTCCTTATAGCACAATACATAACTGTGCCAAAAGGAGAGAAGTAAAAAAATACATAATTCCATGCCTGTAGGCTTCCAGAGTTGTACTCTGAGAGGGGCCACTGAGCAGTTTCTCATCATACTGCTTTTCAATGTAGCGTGAGGAAAGAACTTAGCATCTTTTGCACCAACAATCCTCTTCACTGGCAGCTGTGAGGACTACAATATGCACCAAGTAACACACTGTGGGAACATCCGGCAGAACTCCCACGTCCAGCCTCAGTTTCAGTATTTCAGTTTGCTTTGAGTTTGAGCAGTTTCACAAGTTTTGGAGTCAACAAATCCTTCACAAGTCACATGTTGGGGACTGGAACTCTACAAGATCCAATAGTGAACAAGAAAGGGAAAGGGCATAGTGATTAGCATGTTCCACATCTGAAGTAGGAATCACAGAACCATAGGCGTTGGGAGGGACCTCTGGAGATAAGCTAGTCCAACCCTCTGCTAAAGGTCCAAACACAAACCTCACTTCGGCACATATACTGACTTCCAAGAAAAGCAGTGCTTATGCACAAGAAAGCTCTTCCAAAAATTTGTTGCAAAGGTAACAAACATTTTTAAATTACTGTGCTGTCCTTTCTAGTCCTTTAACTCCATGCCTTCTTCAGCTTTAATCTATTGAACTAAGCATCAGCATTTATAAACATTGTTCTCAATCTATATATTTTCCTTATCTATTTGCCTTCTTTGGCACTGCTGTGTCATCGCCATCGGACGGCTATTGTAATTCAACTGTCTTCAGAACAAAACTGGTGGAACAGTTTCATAATTGCATTCCCTGAAGTTGCTGCTTTTGTTTCTGGTCTTCTATACACATTTAGTTATATTAACACTGTGTTATGAAATAGACCAGCTGGACAGCGCTGGAAAAATCAGATCTTTGTTTTCAATAATACATGCCTTAGGTCATCACCTCACTTTTCTGTATCAAGAAACATTATTACATTTCTTAGAAGAGGCCTAAGGGTTGTAGCATGTGTATTTTCCCCCATGTTCTGTAAGCAGACAAATACAGCAGACCACAAAATGGTTTCTAAAACAGAAGTATTTCATACTGCGAGCTACTACCAGTGGGGTTAGGAAATCTACTGTAAATAAGTCAAATCTATAGTTTTCTTGAGACTTGTACTCAGTAGCTCTCTTTTCACAACTGCTCAGACTGATATCTCTTGTGTTTACTATTTGTTAAAACATTGAAAGGTTTGTCTTGTTTGTTGTTGGTTTTTTTTTCATAGAAAAGGCATCAGTTTTAAGATAAACCTATAAAAGCCTCTTGTTAAATTTCATTCTCTGAATCTTGTAAAGAAGTGTTAACAATAGAGACTTTTAGGAGCAAAGGATTAACTACATTCACAAATAAAATGAAAGCCATCTCCACTTCTGTTAAGGAAATTCCCTTTAACCGGGGTTCAGTCCACTCTATGCCTTTTTACACCACTGCTGCTTTCTTGGACGTTCTTTGTTTTGATTTTGGTTTGCTTTGAGGCTGATATGCTATAGTTTAAATTCACGAAGCAGTGAAATAGGTCTGATGTTTTGCTTACATGATTCTAGTGTTTGTTTCCCACTGGAGAAAACTAAGGATGGTAAAGTGACAGTACAGGTTAAAAAAAAAAAAATCAAGTTAAAATCGGTTACTGAAAACTGCATTTCTCTCAAGATTTCTTGCAACTGGATACAGACTTTCCTCACCTGAAAATCAAAATACAGTATTTTCTGTTTAATAGTGCCCTCTAGTGAAAGAAAAGGAATATTCCAACAGACGAGTTTAAAAATGATGCGGCAGAAATAAAACTATTCCGTTCAATTTGTTAATATTCATATTACCACTAAGGGACATTAGTATCAGTATATGTGTCTGCTACGTTTTAGATAAAAAGACCCCTCATTACAGGATGAAATCCTGGCCAAAAAGGAAAAAAAGAAAAAAGAAAAAAAAAAGAAAAAAAAACCTGAATTTGGGCGTAGGGCATAGCATTGTAAAGCAGGTTCACCTGAGTGAGATGAGAGGAGCATCCTGCAGCTGAACACACTGAAATTTAAGACTACTATCTCTACCACAGTAATGAAGCATCTTACATGCTACCAGAGAAGGTAAGGACTGACAGTGCATTGTACCCTCAATTCTTGTATTTTTCCTTAAGCAACATTTAAGCCCAGAGAAATGTGGGCAACCTCCATACTTCACAGGCAATACTGTAACTTAAAGTAAACAATGCCTGTTCTAAAGTCTTACAAAAGTCTATGTTTATCAACCATTTAATAACATTATAACATAGACACAAAAGCTAATTCAAACTGTCCTTAGGAGAGTAAGCTAACACACCAAAAATTAACACAGATTACTACGTGAAATACATTCATTTTGCTTAGTAGCCATAGTGGGAAGTTCAGTCACTGATTTTTGTTTTCTTGTTGCATCCTTTTATAATTCAAGGCCATAAAAGAGCGCATAGAAGTAAAAATCTAGAGTCATTCTAAAGCAGCTCTTTTCAAGACAGTACTTTTAAGCAGAGCAGATTGTAGAAACTGAAGCTAATTAAAATGGGACTGAATTCCCTCCTTCCTAATAATTTGAGCTGCTCTGGAATTTGCATTTCTTGCTGGTAACTCATTGTCAGCAGTGGCAGAGAAATAAACATTATCCTGAAATGCGTACCTGAAAGTCTTTCCCTTCTTTAAACAATGACCACCTAGCTGACATTTTAGACTTTTAATACTAGAACAGTAGAAGATAAATTCTCAATTCTCCTTTTTTTTAATCCAGTTTCTCCACTCAGAAACAGCAGCAACCAGGTTGCAATGCAAGGGGAGAACTCTTCGTGCGGGCCAGCTTCCACCTGAGGTCTCTACGTGACTGTACAAATACATAGGCAGTCCCACTCGCAAGGACCTTTACAGCAATACATATGCTAAGCCTAACACAGCACAGGCTGTAAACTCGTCCCTGTGGAAATGGCGGCCCCAGCGGCGGCGGAGGGCGACCCCTCCCCCACCCTCCGCCCGGGCCGAGCTGCGGCAGCGCCCCCTGCCGCCCAACACAGTCACACCTCTGCCCGCCTCCAAGCTGGCCCTTGGTAAAATTCAGTCTCTGATCCAGTTTTGCTGCGTGCTTCTCATACCTGGGATAGATAGGCTGATCCTGTGGACTCACTCTAGGTCTGTGCATCTCTATCCCTTCATGAGTTCAACTTCGTTCCCAAGAATACTGCCTCATGGAGAACTGGCTCTGTCCAGGTAACACTGGTGGTTTTTTCTTTCCAACAGCCATGCTTGCTACAAGAAACAGGAAATTATGGAAAAATAGCTTCGAAATTTTTGAAACCTAAGTCCCAGAACAAATCAAAGTTCAGAATTTGGCACTGATATAACACGTTTTTTTTTGTTTGTTTGTTTGTTTGTTTTTGTTTTGTTTTGTTTTAACTAAGAATTCCCTCAATTACAGAGCAGCCTGTGGATGCTATGTGCATACATTCCACCTTGCTGCACACCTTACAAACAGCCAGGCTGAATTTTACTGCAACTCGTCCAATTTTTATATGAACTATCCGTAGCCTGCCATTCAAATGAAGCTCATTTGAATAACAGAATTGGTAATGTCTGGAAGAAGCCAAGCAGAAGTCCTCTTCGTCTCAAAGAAGCAGCTGGCACACAGCAGATTGTTAACAGCATCACGACACATTTTTCTGCAAGGTAGACATGCACTCTTCAACAGATATGCTACAGAAGAAGACACCTTCTCCTATTCCCATCCATACCTACCCCATGTGATTTAGCACTCATTCTTTCTTGGGTTTCGTATGTTCTAATAATACTGGCTAGATACAGTACAAAGATGAGATTCACAACATCTAGGATTTCATGCTGTTTCCATTTGAAATATAGTTACACGATAAAGGATTCCAGATTAATCTGCTTGAAATGCTTGAGATGTTAAGTGACAAGAAGCTGGGAACAATGATTTAGAAATGGCAGCTCAATTATGTAGCTTGGAGAAAAACAAACAGAGACTGAAATTGAAACTGAAATGCTTGTAATTTATCCTATTTTGTACCAAAATTTGAATAAAATTCCTTTAATGATGAATGGCCAGACTCAGCAGCAACCGACTTAAGAGCAGTTTGAAGGCAGTTAACAAATGAGATGAATACAGAGTCTCCGCACTTAATAGACTTCAGAAATGTTGCAGGAGGGGGACAGCAGAGAAAGGACGCAGTCTCTGAGACTTTCTCAACACGGCTTTTACCAAATGAGCAAGTTCAGAGGCTAGCATAAAGCAGGTTAGATGAGATTTAATTTCATAAAATATCCTGAGTTGGAAGGGATGATGAAGTCCAACCCCTGGCTCCACTCAGCACTACCCAAAATCCAACCCTATGTCTGAGAGCATCGTGCAGACGCTCCTTGAACTCTGGCACTGGGTTCCGTGCCCCCTGCCCTGTGCATCCTGTGCCATGCCCACCGCCCTGTGGTGCAGCACTGTCCCTAACCCCCAGCCGCCCCTCCCCTGACACAGCTCCATGCCGTTCCCTCGGGCCCTGTCGCTGTCACACAGAGCAGAGCTCAGCGCTGCCCCTCCGCTCCCTGGGAGAGCTGCAGCCGCCAGCAGGCCTCCCCTCAGCTCCTCTGCTCTGCAAACCCAGGGACCTCAGCCACTCCTCATACATCTTACCCTCCAGATTCTTCATCATCTTTGTAGCCCTCCTTCGGACGCTTTCTAGCAGTTTCATGTCCTTCCCGTATTGTCCCCATATCTTCACCCAGTGCTCAAGGAGAGGCCACATCAGCACAGAGCAGAGAGGGTCCTGGCCTTGGCGCTGCTGAGGTGCTTAGGAGCGAAGAAACAGCAGAAGAAAGTGTTTTTGAATATGTGGGGATTATTACAGTCATAAGATGTGGTGGTGAAGAGTGCCACAGAGAAAAGAATAAGCAAGGATAGAGCAGCAGAGAGGGGAGTGCAGCATGTAATTTGTGACTTGGGAGCTTTCTTGGGAATCTGGACCCTACTGTCCAAACTTGACCATCCTTTTTATTCTGCCTCTTAGTGCAGGTCACCTGTGTAGCCTAAGCATATTTGGGTATGACAGTACGGTGCACTTTCCCATAAAGAAAGATACACACATCCACCAACAGGATTGTGTTACCTCCTACCCTATGTCTTACCACCTCCACATAAACTACAAGTGGACATTGTCCTAGTAAATGGATGCATTTCCTCAAGCACTTAAACTTCTCATAAACTGTTCTTTCTAAACAACGAAAGTGTGATATTGCAGACTTTATAGTTACTATTACTGACAGCAAGTATGAAGAAATCCTCGGGATTTGGGGATTTTTTTTCCTGTTTCAGTTTAACCATATGCTTCTTAGTCTGTGTGTTTGAATTGTTTACTGGGAAAAAGGAAGTTTTAAATGCACACCAGAGGTTTCTCTTTAGTCATCATGGACTAGAACCTTCCTAAATTTTCATTAATTAAATTTCTTATATATTGATGTGGCCACAAGAAACAGACTTCATCCATCTACAGCTTTTCATTTGGGATGTGTCCACAGTCAACACCCGTTAAGTCTGAATGATGGAGTGTCCCAGAGATTTTCCCTCTAGCAAGCAGTTGCCTGCAACAGTTATGACAGAGTTACTCCAGAGAGTGTCCCTTACAGGGCAGGAATATGTGAAGCAACAGCTGTGCTACTTTCTTTGATACCGAATGGTATCCTGGTTTGCATTAGAAGAGATGTTACCAGCAGGTAGAGGAAGGTGATCCTTGCCCTCTGCTCAGCACTGATGAGGCCACACTGGATGCCACACTGGACAGCTAGAGCTGTCTCTGATCTGGCATGGAGCAGTTGCTGGGCTCTGCTCACAGTGGCCTCCCCAGCACCCCCCACTACTAAAAACATGCTGCAGAAATCCAATAGGGGATCTCATTAACACATATAAATACATGAAGAGAAGGTATAGAGAGGACAGAGACAAGCTCTCTTCAGTGGTGTCCAGTGCCAGGGCAAAATGCAACATGTACAAACTGAAACACATCAGGAAGAACTTCTTTGCTGTACAGTTGATGAAGTGCTAGCCCAGGCTGCCTAGAGAGGCTGTGAAGTCTCCTCCTTGTAAATCTTCAGAAGCTGCCTGCAAGTGATCCTGGGCACCATGCTCTGTGTGTTCCTGCTTGAACTAGGAGTTGGATCACATGTCCTCAAGAGGTCCCTTTGAACCTCAGCCGTGTTATGATTTTGTATATGAAGATACATCTTAAAAAAATCCAGTGGCCTATTTCTCCATTAACTTTATAATTCTCATAAGTAACTGAAAACAGTATCAGTAGCATCCAAACATACAAAAAAAAAAATCCAACCACCAAATTCTATTATTGTAGCATTTTATAGGTACTCTTACTGATACAAGTCACTACACTATTCAATATATACCACTCTTGCACTCTTGATTTTATCCCATTTACAAACAAGTCAGTCAACTTCTCCCCAGTAAAACTTTACCTATCTAAATGTTAGAGAGGATGGTATTTTTTCTTCTTTCAAGGTAGCTTAGGATAGTAACAGTATTTGAACACAACAAATTGCAGTGCCTCAGAGCAACAGGAAGAAGTACTTCAGAGGTTTGATTTAAGGAGCTGCCTACAAATGGGAACAAAATAATGACTAACTGTGGTATTTCTAATACATCTATTACCTTGACACAACAGCAAATATAGATGTTCCTCATTTCACAGATGGAGAAGCTGTAGCACAGAAAATACCATTAGTGATGTGTGATCAGTGAGTCAGAGTAAAGGAAAGGAAAAGAAAGATAGATTCAGACACAGAAAAATCTATGTGTTTGAAAAGGGTGAGAGAACAAAGAGCTGTATGAAGTTTGGCTGAAAGGCTTATAGTGATCTTAATGGGTACTTAGCTATTTAAATGCTCAAAAATGACATGCTTTGAGAAGTGTTGTACCTGCATTTTTAACTGACTAGAGACAAGTAATTCTGTTTTCCTTGAAATTTATCATAAATTACCTTGTCTGGAAATAAATAGGCAACAAAAAGTAGAAAAAGAAAAACTGTTAAAAACAGACAGAGTACAAATATATTGATATTGTATAACTTTTACAGAAACAGCTGTGGATGGTTCCCAGATAAATTCAGTGACAATGGTTTTGGTCTTTGTTGTTGTGTTGGTTTTTTTTTCTTGTTTGTTTTTGGGTGTTTGAGGTTTTTTTCCTACACAATGTAACTTGCTATAGCTGCAGTCAGATTTTAGCTCTTGAAGTTCTACATGTGCTCCACCAGTAACATGGATCTAGGATCTCTTTCATTCCAGTTCTTGCTGCACTTAGATAAGTGTGCAGAGTCAATGTCAGATCAGAATTCCCTGCCTACTCATGCAGGTAGCAATGTCATGTATCATTTTCTAGAGAATTAAATCAGACATGGAAAGTCATAGTGACATAGTGACATACTCAGCAAAGGAACAGATTGAAATCGTGAAACATGAGACCAATAACAAAGAAACTGCTGCCTTTTGGAGTCTTTTTAGAAAGGAGAAAGCTGTGGGATTTACAACATGGGAGAAATGTTATGAAATACTTCTGCATTGTGGAGCTAAAAAAAATAACCATAAAGTGGACACAATAAGTAAAACCACATGAAAAACAGTTTTCACTTCCTATGAAAATTTCTAAGATTTTTCTGTTTGCTAAGTCATAATAGGCAGAAAAATCTCAACAGTGTTCACAAATGTAACATAGGCCAGAAAAAAAAAAAAAAGACAGAGAGCTCAAACCATCTTTTTTGTATGAACCATTTTGAAATCGCATGCTTTTAAAAGTGGATTAATTTTCTAAGTGAAAACGTAGTTGGCAAAACAAACCTGGATTTTTTTATTGTCATTTTTTCAGAAGGCAAGACTTTTTCAAGATGTCAGAATTCACATAATGGAATGAAATTAACCCTTTCCCACAAACAGGCTTCTTCTTAAATTTTTGTAGCAGCTCTAGTGATTTAGTAATGTCTTCCATGCCTTAGACCCTATAGTATATTATATATACTATATTATATATATATGAGCTCTACTGAAACAGTAGAGTTATCTTTTTCCATGAGCATTCTCTCCTTTCCCTTTTAATGCAATTGTCTGGTAGGTGTCACAAAAACATTCATGGATGTTCAAGTGCATGAACAAGAGGAAATTTACTCCTTTTTCCTTCCAAATCTGGACTTTGTGAAAAATGCACAATAAAAAACACTGTAACTGATACAACTCAGATTTCTGTAAACCTGTGATTATGGCAGCAATGGAAACTGACTCCAGCGTAGTATTATAAGATGAACTGGTGCCATGTAGGACTTGGGAGATAAGGGACCCTTTAACAGATGTTCATCTCTATCCTCACTATTTTTCACATGTAAATAATGAATCCCCGACATTACCCTACAACTTTAATGTATTCCATGCATGGATAATTGTCTTGTAAAACAATTCCATCAGTCTTTGTTCTCGTGTACCCTGAATAAATAGTATTTAGAAAGAAAAATTGGACTACTCATTTAACATCTCTCAATCTGTCTTGGGCTGTAATAATGCAATTTCTGCAACAAGAAAAACATATTTATCTTCATTGAAACTGTCGTCCATGAGGAGCAGAAAATAACTGAAATGCAATTTACAATGAAATGATCAAGATGCTTGATCAGGACATATATCTACCCTTTAATGGAATTAATAAAAACAAAGAATCAGAGCAGCTTAATAATAAATTTGTAGCTAATGCAAATAACTTCTTGTTAAATTTTAAATCTATACAAAAAGACCGGGAACTGTAATCAAAATCGTATTAGCAATTCAATCTCCAGTTACAAAGTACAGCCCAGCTGTCTGCAGAAGTTGGGAAGGATTTCAATTTGCTTTGTCTGATTTTATGCAGAGGATAGCATAGCATGAAGTGTGACCTTTCATGGGATAGTCAGAAGTGGTCAACAGTTTAACAGATTTATTGTTCTGATATTTATGAACAGCAGGCAATCTGAGAGTGTAGTAGCAAAATGGCAATTCAAAGGCAGGGGGGTAGGGAATCATTTACTAGGGAGGATGGAAAAGGCATAAAACTTCTCATCTATATAGTGCTTATTTATGGTCTAAAGCTAAATTGGTGATTCATTTAACTTGTAACTTCTGCAGTATTTCTATACCAAACATTTATGTACAAGGACTAGTAAAATAATGTTCTATAGGATCATACGATAAAAAGTAGCACCGTTGTTTAGCACAGAGCCCTTTGCTAAAGTGCATGACGTAATGAGTATATTAACTGAAGGCAGCTCACAGATCTATCTGTTCTGCACAATGTGTCATGAGCTGAAGGCAGTAGCAGATCAAAAATCAGCTGTAACATATCACAAGCCAGGTAATTTATAGGTGGAATTGCCAAGTTTCCTTAGGATTTAAGTAATATCTTCCTGTTACCCAGGAGGGCATAAACTACATTCAATAATCCCTGACCTTCTGACCTGAAAAGAACTTCCTCTTGCCTTCAGATATAGCGAATATTTAATCCTGATTCTGTAAACACTGTATGTCAGCCAGACTCCTCCCAACTTCTTGCCTTGTAACCACATCAGAAAACTGAGTTATGCTTCAGGCAAAAGGAGGGGAGCCAACTCCATGCCCATTTAGCAGCACCTTAGCATACCTCATTACTTCAACACATGAGGAATGCAAACAAACAGCAACGCTGTGTCCTTCCAGAACATCCCAAAAATGCAATTCACCTGCTGCATCCTATAATCACATTTCTCTTTTCTGCAGCTGCCTTGGACTGGTGACTCATTGCTATTGTATGCTCATAGAAGACTTTCAGGTGCCTTTTCACCACCTCTTACCCTCAGGATCTTTAGTTTACTGCAAACATTCTCATTATTAATCTCTAAAAGCATAAATTTAAACATTGCACTATTCTATTTCCATCCCTTTTCATAACATTACGTTGTCTCCATTTGTATTGCTCTAGGGCAGAAGGGCATCTGTCTCTTTCTACCAATGGAGCCATCCTTTAGATTGTCAAGAGCAGATTGTATTATTGTTTCTGCAACATTCACAAGTACTCAATTTTTCTTACTGCAGCATGATCATGGCCACGCCAACCCCTTATGCTTTCACTCAGTCAAACCAGTAGCTCCCTGCACACAGACAGCAGTAACTGTAGCAGCAGTGGGATCATCAGTTATCTTTTCTTAAAATATTTACTCCCTGTCTATCCTTCATTAAATTTCCTGAAGCTAAACAAGCAGTGTACTTCATGTGTGAAAAGGTTAAAGTCATCTGTAGTAATTTTCTTTCACAGCATGGTCTGTTGCCATCTTGTGGCTGCTTTACTTGTGCTGTACTGAAAACAGGAATAAAATAAGCATTTCAATCTTGGTTTTATCTTTTCTGAACAACACTGTTTGAGATGTATGACAGAGTTCAACCAGAATTGGAGGATTTTTAACTAGTTTTCTGAAAATTTACACTGGCTTAGTAATATTCCCTCAAAATTTCTCCCTTGTGTGTGCACTTTTATTTTTTAACTGTAACCCAAATACTGACTGCCTAAAAAACATCATTTGTCCTCAGTTTTTTTCTTTCATGTTTAGTGAAATATGCTACCACAACATTTTTTGTCAGATAATCTTAGTTTTACTTTTTAACATACTTTGCATTTTATTCTGAAAAGAAAAACTCTCCTTACCAGAATCTATTAATGTGTTGAAGTTAATTTAGCAGGAATTTAGATGTGATCAATGGGTAAATTAACAAAATAAAAAGGCACCAAGAAACTGTGACAATAAAAGCCATATTGCAGCAGAAAAGTCTTACCTATATGTTTACATGATCCATTTGGTAGGACAATTTCTTTCTTAAACTTCTCTCCAGGGTACGCATAAATAGTAAGCATCCGCACAAAAAAGAGTCCACGTTCTGTAGATTTAAAGATTAATTACAGTGATGTGTCTTTTGGCTTATTAACACCACTTAGTCACCTATGGCATCACCCATATAGAACTAAACCTATTTGTCACTGCTTTGATTGAGGAAGAGATCACTTACTCACTGAAATACACGAGTCCAAGACCTGTTTTCTTGAACAGGAGCAGACTTGGGCAGGTATTTAAATGGCTTCCTGGATGAAAGCCTGTAAGATCTGTGTTGATTATGAAACTGTTCTACTTTGGTGACAGTGAGAAGAGTAAATCACTAGATGATTTCATCATTGCTTTGATTTTGTTCTCTTTCGTAAGCATATAAATCGTATGTAACAAAATCAAGAGAAAATCAATGGCAGTACATGAAGTTACACTGTTAGGAGATAGACTTAATGACAAGAGAAATCACTCTCAGTTACTACCTAACATTCCCCCTGAGGAATCCTGGATTTTAAGGCTCTGTATGATCATTCTGCTACTGCCCAAATTTGAATGCTCAATATTTAAGAAAATGAAGCTGAAGGAAGTTGGTACTGTAGCTCAGAGCCCGTGTCGGCAATGGGATACAGTCTGTTATACAGTGAAAGGATTATAAGACAGCAGAAACAAGTCTTTCCTTCGTTCATAGAAATTAATGGTGGAATTTACCCTACAAAACAATGCCTTCTCCTCTCCTACACACAGACAATTAATATCAAAGACTAAAATATTTTAGGTGAAGGAATCAGTGAGGAACAAGGACTATGTCTAGAGAAATAGACATAATTTTTCTACTAGAAAAAAACAGGATTTCTAGTCTTGCCCAGCTCTAAATGATGGCTGTTTGTGACCTTGTTTGTGACACCCCCACCTGACCTGTTGCTTCTGGAGATGGCTGAAACTACTCCCCTGCAAGAAATTTCTGTACAGTTGCACACCTTCAGCATTTGCATGGCAATTTCTGGAAAAACTTGGCAGCTGGCAGTCTTCCTTTTCATGTAGTCACCTCCATGGTTGTGGTCAGCTGTGTTATTCCTTCCCTATCAGGAACACAGTTACATGATGTTCATAGGCTTCTAGATGGTAAAAATGAACAATCCATGCACAGAATTGTAGGGGATGGAAGGGACCTCTAGAGATCACGGAGTCCAACCCCCTGCCAAAGCAGCTCCCTAGCCCAGGTTGCACAGGTAGGCGTCCAGGCGGGTCTGGAACGTCTCCAGAGAGGGAGACTCTGTAGCTTCTCTGTGCAGCTGTGCCACTGCTCTGTCACCCTCACTGTGAAGAAGCTCTGGCATAAACTGCTCTTTCCTATTGCTAACCATTGACACCACTATGTAGTTCCTGGAGCAGCTCTTCTGCAGTCTTGCAGCTGCAGCACACAAAGCTCACACTAATCAAAACACTCATCCAGAAAAACACTGCTGATCTTCACAGGAAGCGGAGATAAAGCAGAGATTAATCACTTCCTTTTTATAATCCTCTGTACCCCATTTTGCTTCTTTGTGAAATAGGGGCAGAGAAGTGGTCACAACTTTTATTTGCTGGGAAGCGAACTAAAACTGAAACATTTCCAGCTCCAGTTTCTCGTTCAGCTTTGTTACTCAAAGCAATCTAAACAATCCCAGGCCTCCTTTCTTACTCCTCCATCTCTGTTGTTATACGAGAAGTGTTCATGCTCTGAGCTCTATCAGACAACTGATCTGCCTGAAAAATAACCTGGCAAAAAGCATTGTCTATTTTGAGCTGCACCAAGCCCCTGATGCTGTTCCCTGCTCATCTGCATGAGCTGTCAAGAGACAGAAGAGGAAACAACAGAATGAGCAGCCATGGGAAAAGTGAGTGGGTGGAAGACAGAAGCTGGTTTTTTTCATGCAGGAGTACCTGAAATATGCATCAAATTTCAGCTGTAGAGTCCTCCCATTTTCAGAAAGCGTTAAGCACCCTGAAAACTATATCTTGGAGAGCTTAGGCCAATTAGGACCATGTTTATATCATAATTTGGGCAATACAGAGATAGATTTAGTGAAACAGGGAATTCAAGAGTGCCTTGACACTTGTCTCCCATGGATTAGAACATCTGTTTTGAAGTGTAACTGTACTCTCATAACAATTCTGAGGGCAATAACTGCATTTCCTGAATAGAACAAATCCAGGTCCTCCCGTGCTAAGAACACATGTCCTGTAGGATTGTCATCTTTCCCTAAGTACACAGTTAATTCAGCCAAGTAACAGTAGCAGACACTTATGTGTCCACACAGGAAGTTGTTGTCACTGCGTTTATTTTTCAGTGTTTCAAATGAGGAGAGGGGGAGGTAAAGCAGTTCAGTGAACTGAGGGAACCATCCTGTATTCCAGGTGCACCTGTGATGATCAGTGCTAGAAAACAGGCAGCAGGAGACCATTTTGTACTCAGCTAATAGAAAGGCCCTGGACTAAGCAGGAAGAAGACAGTCTAGATTTGAAAATGAGGAGCGAGCTGAGTTTTACTTTGTCTTTTCTACAACTCAACCAGCGTTGTAGAAATCTGAAACAATATACAAGCTGGATCAGCTTTTGAGTTGAACAGAGTTTGTCTGAGAGCCTGCGGTTATGTTCACTTTAGTGAGGAGTAGTACTGGGAGGCATTATGCATTCGTGGTTCTGGTAGAAGATGAATCCACATGGCATCTCTGAAAAGCTGATAGCCACAGGTAGTAGCAGGGGAACTGGCTCTGGTTCAGTAGTAGTGTCAGTGCTCCCATTCTTAGTACAATTTGGTTGCAAGTGCCCAGAGGACTGTTCTTGTTCCACTCCTGCTTTTATGCTTTGTATTTTGAGCAAACGTTCTTTCCAGGTAACTGGTGGGGAGGTCCCCTGACTTTCTCCAGTATCTGCAGGATACTCAGGCAGAAGTGGACACAGGAATTGCTATCAATGACAAAAGGCTCATCTCAAAGGAAAAGGTGAATCTGAAGCACATTTTCTTTACGGATGTCTCGCTGGATAGATTAGGACTGGAGTTACTGATTTCTATCCATAGGTTCAAACATTATACTCTACTCTGAAATGCATGAATGGCTTTGTTTTGTTTTGTTTTTAATTGAGTTAAACAGTTGAGTATCGTTTTTGTTGTGAAATTTTTGTTGCTGTTTCAGGGGGGTGGAGTTATTTGGTTGTTTTCTTTTTCACTTTAAGCCACATTAAAGGAAAAGGCACTGATTCAATCTGGCAGGTGGTAAAACAATTTACCAAGGCTGCAGTGTCTTCCAGTCTGGTCACTTTCAGCTTTTGCATTATAAAAATGTTAACAATTTGCTCTGTGACTGGCACTTCGGGAGACTGAAACATGGAGTGCTGGGATGCATGTGAAAAAAGAAAAGCGCTTTAGTAATGCTTTCTCTATGGCACATATATGAACTTAAGCACTTTGGATATGTTCTGTAGAAGAAAGTGCTGTAAGTTTCTCTAGAAAATTATCCCCCACTGAAATCACACAGGAACAGCATGTAAACCACGCAGACTAGGAGATAAAATGCACAAGAAAAATAGTAGAAAAACATCTAAATATGTAAGATGCTTAATTCAGAATTGATTTTGGAATGATAACACTGCTGGAAAACAAGGAGGGGAACCGCAAACTACTGTCTCTAGGTTTTCATTACAAATAAAGTAGAAACTGTAGAATACAATCTTTTGGAATTGAAATTGACAGCATCATCTGTGTTAACTGCACTGTTAAAATTATACAGACAAAAGTAATTTTGAATTATGAACATTTGTAACTGTGTATTTATATGCAAGACTGCAGCACATTGTTGAAACACGGAAACCGATTTTAGGTGCTTTAACCTGAGTAGCTGAAGCAGCATAGTAATGACAGCAAGGAATGTAGTGGGGTATTCAAAGTTTACTGAAATGTTAGTTCAGCCATAACAAGGAGACAATCCGAAAAGCAGCAGGAGATTTTATGTATAAAGACCACTGAATCATGAAGAACAGAAGACAGCATGACAGTGTTTGGGGATTTGTTCTAGAGTTTTGGACTTATGTCAGAATGCAGTCAAGACAACCAAAATTCAGTTTCTCAAGGCCAAGAGCAGCTAAAGAACACTAAAACTGTGTTGCTTCTATCAAAGTTCTCTGGTATCCTCTAGGAAAAATTCATATTCTCTCAATATTTTTTGACATGTACTATGCTAACACTATACCAATAAAATAGTTTCATAGCAAAAGCAGATTTGCTTATGGTAGACTGGAAGGCAAGAAATGACAACATGCAAATCCCCACAAAGATTTATCACTTAACTGTTGGTGTGTGTCACTTTCATTTATTTTGTATTCCATGTTCTTCACCCAACCAGTCCTGACAAGATGGTGGATGGATTCAGCTCCTGCTCAGCTGGTGTGAGCAATGGCTCTGGCTGCAGGGTAGAAGTAAGACTCCCTAAGTACTCGTCACAAAAAATGTAGGTGTAAACTTATCACTGAACAAGATAAAACTACTGTGATACATGGCTTTGACTGCCATTCACACTAATCAGAACTCTGCTGATCTACTGAAAACTGCAAAATAAGAAGGTAACTTTACAGTATTTGTATGCTTCTTGAAATAACACTGCTTCTGGAATTCCTTGTTTATCACATCCCACAGACTGCCAATCCAAATCTGCCCTACTTTGAAATAAATCATAAATTCAAATTGTTTTAAACCAGTCTTGAAAACCTCACCAGGAATCTAACAGTCTAGGTGGTAGGAGATACTTCAAAGATCTGAAGTTAGAACTAATTGAGCAGAACTACAGGCACCAGTTAGCCCAGGCAGACCCCATCCTTCCTCTACCAAATGACAGTAGAGGGAGGGGGAGTGGGAAGGGAAGCAACTTGTTGCAGATGGATTGTAATCGTTGGATTACATGCAGATTTGATCCTGAATGGATCGATGGATTTTGATTAAGCGTCAAGATGCTTTTCCTCTCTCTTGCCCTTTTGTCCATCTTACTATTCAGTGAAGAATAAACCCTTGTGCCCAGTACCAAACCATAATGAAGACTGCCATCAATCTAATAAGCTTAGTAAGACACTTTTTGAATGACTTTATACCCTTCATAGTAATGAAGCCAGTAAGAACAATTCTGAACTTCTTCATAATGTCATAACTAATACTATTCCCATTCTAATATAGCTGCTTGAAATTGTATGTCTGTTTTGTTTTAGCAAAACAAAGTGATATTCTGAATGCAGTAGGAAGTTAAGACTTAACTCCAACTCTGCATGCTATTACAAGGCGAAGAAAAATCCACAGCTCTGTCACTGTGCAAACAGAAATGTAAACAAAGGAAGAATTAAGATGTTTAATTAATCATATTCCTAAGTTATCCTAATTATACCGTTAGGAAATAAACAACTTTTGTTAAATAAGCAATTCAGAACACTGTTGGATCTGCTACTTTTCCACTGTCTCCTTCCACAGTTAGGAAGAAGCTATAATTATTACTTAATTCCCCTTCATCTATCATGGGTCCACATCCTTGCTATCCTAAATAAAAAAATAGCACTCCTGTCCTCGGATTTCTAGTGTTCTTTACAATAATTTCAACAGACCAAACCACTAAGAAGGGAGTGAGGCTGAGTCTGTTGCACTGACTTCAGCCTTTAATTGTCCAGGCATTATATATAGTAACTGTGGGAGGGGAAAGGGAAGAAAGTGAGTCTTACACTTCTCAGGAAGCAATCTTCCAGCGGCTTTGAGTTACACCACCAACAGTCCACGTTGTTCAGAGCTTTTGATGTTCAAAAATGCAAACTGTGGTCCATTTGCTTCTGATAATTTACATAGATCCATTTTGCCCAGAACATACCTCAACCACACCAAGGACTTTTTACTTCAAAATAACACTGAACTGAAAAACAATAAATTGCACCCATTCTCTCAGTTACAGCTGTTTTTCCAGGTCAGAAGTTTCCATTATTATGTTCTGCTGGCCTATCAGAGGAGAGCTCTGCCAACCATTGTGCCAGGATTACACTCAAGAATGTCAGCAATGGCCACCTGCTCAGTTTAGACTTGGCGCAGGCCTCCTCCACAGTGTTTCACTCTCAGACTCTTTTCACACCTACTGACACACAAACTGTCATACTGCATCAGGCTAAATGCCATTTAGCCCAGCATACGGACCCAACAACAATAATGAGCCAGAATTTTAGGAACCTGTGTAAGAAATAAAAGTATTCCATGATATAACAAGCTGTGCAATAATAAAATAAATGCTATTTTCCAGTAGTTACCTGTTCAGAAACTAATTAAGAATTTTTGCTGAATTGGACTGGAGTGGAATAGTTCCATTGAAAGGGACCTTCAAAGATCATCACATCCATCTCCCTGACCACTCTGTGGCTAACCAAAAGTTGAAGCACGTAAATTGAGGCAACTGTCCAATTGCCCCTTCAACACTGACAGGTGGACATCAGCCACCCCACTAAGAAGCCTGTTTCAGTGTTTGACCACCCTCACAGAAATTTTTTTCCTAATGTCTAGTCTGATAGTGTAATGCAAACAGATGAAGAAATCTAAATTTATTTAATATCTTTTTTTATCCATTTGGCTGAAGTTTCCAGAAATCTGTCTGCAGCCACTCCAAAATGTATTTCCTGAATGGTAATCACTAATTTAGAGCCTGTTATTATGTATGAATAGTTTGACTTATTTTTATTCCATTTGCATTACTTTGCAGTTACGGACATTAATTTTCATTTGCCATTTTATTACGCACTTACTCACTATTATGAGCTTCTGCTACAGCTCTTTGCAGTCAGCTTCAGACTAGATTTTTCTGAAGAATTTGTAATCAGATGCAATCTTCTCACCACAGCATTTACCACTTCTCAAGTTCTTTTACAGATATCTTCTATGCTCTGTTTCTCACATAGATTTCTCTAGAACATGCCCGTCATCCCCATCCCAGCCTTTTCTAGACTTCCTTCTCAGAACAACAGGAAAAATTTGTGCTTGAATATCCCCTTCAGTTAACATCTCTACAGCAGGCTGCCTGTGTGGGATTAGTTTCACCCAACTTTAGATGGTGACATCTATTTCTGAGCCAAGTTCTCTCTATAATCAAGTAGAGAGGAAGTCGGCAATGCTACAGTGGAAATGATCCAACCCTAATGTAAATGTCTACAATCCTTCAGATGATTCATGTCCTAAAAGTGTTTATTCCTCCTCACTGACTCAAAGGGATTCTACAGTGAGTCGAGCAGATGCAGATTATCTATGTCAGAGAGAGAAATTATAAATTAAGGAGAAGAATCCTGCCTTTTTCCCTGCAGATCTCAGTGGGCTGTGATCATATATTTTTTTCTGGTGAAATAAAATCTATAAACTTCATTCTTTAAAGACCTCAAACCTGAAGGAGAAAAGGTCTGGGCTTACCAAACGTCTGCAGGGTGGCATATTCAGTGCTTTCCACTCAGACAAAATACAACTTCATTTGTGCTGTATGCCACACAGCAAGTAGCTCACTGCAGTAGCCATGATCGGGTCCATCTCCGTGCTGCCTTCTTACAACAGAGTGGGCGTAGCTGTACCTGGGCAGTATTTCACCTCCCCTCTCCCTCATTTCTGTTGTGCTGCTCGTTTCTGTTACTACCAGAAAGTTCTGACATGCCCTGTCCTTCCACTGAAATATATTTTTGCAATTGGAATATCTTCCCATTTCCTTGCATTGTTGAATCACAGAATCATAGAATCACCAAGGTTGGAAAAGACCTCCAGGATCATCCAGTCCAACTGTCCACCTATAACCAATAGTTCTCACTAAACCATGTCCCTCAACACAATGTCTAAACGTTTCTTGAATACCTCCAGAGTCGGTGACTCCACCACCTCCCTGGGCAGCCTGTTCCAGCACCTGACCACTCTTTCAGATAAGTATTTCCTAACATCCAGTATGAATCTCCCCTGCCACAACTTGAAGCCATTCCCTTGTCCTATCACTAGTTACAGTAAAGAGGCCAACCTCCAGCTCACTACAGCCTCCCTTCAGGTAGTTATAGAGAGCAATAATGTCTCCCCCGAGCCTCCTCTTCTCCAGACTGAACAGTCCCAGCTCTCTCAGCCGTTCCTCGGAAGGTCTGTGCTCCAGACCCCCTCCAAAATCTCCAGAAGGTTTTGTTGCCCTTCTCCAGGGCCTCGATGTCTTTCTTGCAGTGAGGGGACCCGAAACTGAGCACAGTACTCAAGGTGCAGCCTCACCAGTGCTGAATACAGGGGGACAATTACTTCTCTGCTCCTGCTGGCAACACTATTTCTGACACAAAAACTGCTAATCATTCCTTCTATAGGAAGAACAAGCCTATAAATGTGTAAGTACTTCAGCTTTTCTTTCCTATCTTATTCACCATCCTTTCCATCCGAAATCACCCTTCACAGCAATCAGAAGTCATGCCTGGCAGGGGATCATTCACTTGGAGCTTCCAAACCATTCCCTCCACAAGTTAATGAGAAAAGCTTCATTTTTTAAAAAAAGTGATGTTCTTACAACCATCCACTGAGGTAGCTAATATAATCTTGAGACATTTGGCAGTAAAGTTACCTCTGAGATCTGTTTTACAGGCAATAATATATAGGGAAAGTACTGCACTCAGGACACACAAAAATCTGAAATCTAATTAATCTCCCTCATACAATATTCACTAGGGCACAAATATCCTGGGAGTAGCTTGTTCTAAAGCTTCAAAATGTTACAGCAAATACACATACACTGGTTGATACTGTTAAGCAACAGAACTGGTCTATAAACATAGCTTATAAAAATAATTTTTTCTCCATTAAGGAGAAAACATTCATAAAACACAGCCTATTAAAATTTTTTGTTATTATTTATTCTACCTCTAATTAGTCCTCAAAGCAGTTCTCTGATCCTATCTTGGATTAAGTAATATCTGTCTTATGGGTAATGAAGCAAGAAGTCTTATATATAATATTGTGTATATAGAGTACTAGTGCTTGTCTCACCAGTAATCACAGTATGCTGGAGTTGATTACACCACAACCTTGGAAAGGTGCAGATTAATCTTCTTCACTAGAACTTCACCTGGAAAAACCCATGTCCTCTCCAGAGAGAAACCACCTGGATGTGGTGATTGGCTTGGAACTCTTGGCTGGGTGAATAACACCAGCCTAGAAATGACAGAGGAACACAGTTTTCCTTTTGCAAAAATTAAACTGAGAGAGAAGACTTGAATGGATTTTTGAGAATATTCTGTGTGCATTCTAAAATGAGAAAGACATACAATAATTAATCTAATTATGTAACTATGGATTGTAAGTTATCAGTTAACACAAATATCCTGAATAATCTTCCACCTCAGTAATGAGGATTTAGCCAAGTGCCCATCTGAGTGCTTGCTTCTGGTTCTCTTTATAGTCAGCAGAGAAAAAGCAGATATATCTGGGATATAAGTCATCTGTTCATATACTAGACCCTTGGGTTAGGACACAGCTGTGGAAACCCACACCTTTAGAACAATATCTTCTCAGTGTGTTCCCATCGCTGGATTCCTACTGCCCATTTTTACTAAGGAATTTTCAAGTTATAATTGAATACAGATGATGTATCTCAAGAGAGCTATTATTTATATACTTGTTTAGAAAATCCAATTGAGCTGCAGCCTTGTGCAACTACTTAGAACCTGCTTAATCTTAGTGAATTAACTGGCTTGTACCAGTAAGGTTGCAATGTGGCATCATTTGTATTTTACATATCATATATACTTCATGTAATGCATATAGTAAATAATTTTCCTCATCATGTGGCAGTTTCAACACTATCAGGTACAGCCCTTTCAGTAAACCATGCAAGTCCTAGGGGCCAGTTTGTACATGACAAAAGTCCTCATGCCAACATCACAGCATGACAGTTGGTGGTGGTGCCTAACTTCCAGACAGTGCCACAGCGCATCCCCCTGAACCACGGGAAGCTGCTCTAGCAACATTGCTGTCCTCTCTCATCAATCAATATGGAGCTCAGAAACAATCCTAGATGCCTTCTGGGTTGCAAGAGGCAATGGGAAACAAGGAAACTCTGGGCTGAATGCAGCCACAATCAAAGGAGAGTGAGTGGGCTGCTTTTGCTACTTCTATACATTTCAGAGTCCCCAGCATGCTCTGAACCATCCTCAGAACAAGATATGCAGTTTGGAGTGAGAGGCAGACTTCTGAAAATGCCTTGTGCATCTTGCCCAGAATGCTGAGCATTTCTCTTGAAAAACGTCTCTTCTCTGTAGATGCGGTATGTAGAAGGAAAATATGTATGAGTTAATTCACATAAGTTCATGCCAAAAATCATGTTCAAAATTTTCCTGGTATGAATATGTCCCAAACAAATGCAGAGTTATAGAGGATACAGGCACATAACTTGCAGATTACCCTCAGCACTTAATTCTGCATCCTACCCCCTCATTTCTGTAAATACTGAAGAGGGAAGTAGCTTTTTAATTACAATTTATTTTTTTATATAGGTAATTGAAATATAATTGAAAATAAAAGGAGATAAAACAAATTTTACGAAATTATATTTCGGATTGTTGGGGGTTCATTAATAGAAAAGGAAATTTCTAATGGCTCAGATTCAGCTTTTCACAGATTTTCATTTATTTTACAGAAATAGTTAAACATTTTCTCTGTTTTGCTCACCAGGAAGTGCAGGCATCTCATTTTTAGTGCTTCATTCCTGAATGCTCAGAAATAGCTGTATCGGATGATATCTTGGAAAAATTCCAAAGTTCCTTTCAACTATAGCAAGTCCAGGATTTTACCACAGGCTAGATTTTGGAAAATACAGAAGGCTCTTAACTGGGAGAGATCAATGGAAACCTTAAGTGCACAAAGGAAAAAGTCTGGATCTAGCCACAGGAATCCCAAGATTAACAGGAGTAAAAACATCTTGGGTCAGACTGACACTGCCTTGAAAATCTACCTGCATTTACACGAATTTATAGCTTCTCAATCTCTGTGCCCATGATCTACTTACTGGACTACAGAACATAACACATGGAATTTTCATCATAAAAAATAGCTAGAGAAAAGCTACAAGTGGTGTTTTTATTAAGATAGCTCTTGAAATTTGAGTGCTTTGGATTGCTCAGTGCAACTTACTCGTGCAGACCAGACATAGCGGATGGGAGACGATTTTGCCAGAGATCAATAAAATAGCCCTAGACAAGACATTAAGGAAAGTGTCTGTCTGCTTTGGTATCCATCCCTGCTTTACCAGTGGAGATAATGGGTTTGATACCATGCCAGTTCTGCCATCCTAAAGAAAAGGTTATAACTAGTTCAACACTGAGTGCCTCTCACTAATCCACTATTTACCACAGGAGTCTAAGGCAATTATTTCTGCCTAGTTCATATGGCATCTCCAGCATGAAAAGGATATTCAAGTTCTATTACAGTTCAGTTTACAAGTAAACAAGAGAGAAACTATTTATCTTGCCTGTACAGCAGGATAACCTTTGCATTTTCCCCTTTGCATGCTGCAAATGAATGGGAATCTTTCTATCTTGAAATGAATTCATACCAAAAACCAAGGAAAGCAAGCATAAATATCATAAACTCAGAACAAAACATTGTGAGAATGGATCAAGTATAAGAAACTAACACCTTTCGAAGAGACAGAGTTGATATAAAGTTTAAAAACAGCTAAAATTACTTTATGCCAAGAAGTAGTATTTCTTCTGAGTATGATGAATATTTCCATTCAACATATTCTAAATACATGGCTTTATTTTATTTTTATGTCTCGTGACTGTTATGTATTAAACAGCAGCTACTTCCCAGTGAACAGAAATCAGAATTTATTTAATAAACACTAGATGAAACAAAATGCTATATTTTGGAACAGGTTGCTCATGGCAATGGTCACGGGCCCAAGCTGTTGGAATTCAAGAAGCGTTTAAACAACTCACTCAGGCAAAGGATTTGACTTCAGGTGGTCTTGTGTGGAGCCACTGGTTGAACTTGATCCTTGTGGGTCCCATGCAACTCAGGATATTCCATGGATTCATGATTCTGTGACGAAATTCTCTCCCCAGTCAGTACGAGCAAGACCATAGGCCTGAATTTACGTGCATCATCCCATCAGCTCATTCTCACCATGCCCTTCCCCATGCTCAGAACTTAATTTACAGTAAGTCTCATTTTTCCTCAGTGATTCACTTTCTTTAATCGAGAAAATTGCTAAGAAAATGAATCCTCTTTCTATGGTTTTCTTAAAAATCTCTTTCTTTTCTCTGTTACCTGCTATGCAAGTTACTTTGCTAAGTAACTAGGTGTTTTTCTCTGAGTGATTTTATGATAATTCAGTACATATTTGACTGTGTCAGAATATGTCTGCTTGCTCCTAAAATTTCCTTTTTCTGTTCTGGTTTTTTATCTGTCCTCCTCTGTGACACTGATTTTGAAGTGAGTTGTTTAGATCATGGATG
This sequence comes from Cyrtonyx montezumae, assembly GCF_038088225.1. NCBI lineage: Eukaryota > Metazoa > Chordata > Aves > Galliformes > Odontophoridae > Cyrtonyx > Cyrtonyx montezumae. The sequence continues at coordinate 46,360,353 of NW_027072034.1, read as the reverse complement.
CTGTGTTTGCATTTCTATTACAAAAAGTTTACAGTGTTCTTCATCACTAAAGAATAATAATTATATCAGAATTTATCAGAATTTATTGTTGGGGAACATTAGAAAACTAGTGCTGATCATTTTAATTCCTGTGAGCTTTGCTTCTCAGTTTGCCGTACTGCAAAGCATTACTTCAAAGGAGAGTTGACATGGCTTGATGCCACAGAATTATGCAGTGTCATTAAAATGTGAGGTGAAGGATGGATTAGAATGTTATCCATGAACTGCAAAAAAAGCTCAGTCTATTTTCTTGCACTGGGATAAATGAGGTTCAAAGGAATTGCTCTCAGAGCAATGAATGCTCTCTTATACAGTTTTCCTAGTAAGGGCTAATGCTGGAACAGCTGTGGCAATGCTGTTGCTCATAGCAGTGTTGATGCTCTTGCTCATAGCAGGAGAAACAAAAGTGCTGGCATACTCCTAGCCCACTACAACCCACTTAAACTGAGGAAGCTGTCAATTAGTTCAATTCAAGATGATAGTTGACCCCGCTCATGGCTGCTCCTAAAAGAGAAGGATACTTTTGTGCTAGCTCTGTGACAGTCACTTCAGGCTTTCTGGGTATTTTGTTTACATATTTAATTAAGTACATGTAAAGGGCGTATCTAGAGGGCAATGAGCTTTTCCAACTCTCTCTGAAATTAAAAGCATGATCAGTTCTTGAGGTTTTGAAGAAATATATTTATCCCATAAAAATACATTAGATAACCATTATGATTCTGAACCATTACAATAAAAGCAAATACGTTTATACTTAAGGGTGCCCCTCATTCAGTAGACAACGTCTGGCGTCTCCTTCTCTACACAATCAATGCTTTGCTCTTTTTACTTTATTAATTTTGCCTTTATGTTTGTGTTCAGGGTTCTTCTAGACGAAAGGTACTATAAATAATCAAGCTGCTATTGCTGCTGACTACAGCCTATTGCGTGATGCTGAAGGCTTCTGTTTTCCTGTGTGTCATACAGATTTGAAAGGAACTGCTTATGAGAAGGAGCAGAATTTGTCTTCATCCTGACAAGTTTCTCCAGAACAAATAGAAGGATTTGAGCCAGGGATCAATTCGTGTCTGTTGGAACTCACAGGTGGAAAAATATTTAATAACAAATTCACAGAGTTATGACAGTGCTAGATGGTAGTTCAAAGCCTTGTGCCATGTGATTGATTGCTTTGGAAGTCAAAGCTTTTGTTTATGTTGATTGATAGGTAATAAAAATTGCTGGCAGTTCAAACCTGAAGATTAACCCCTTTTCACATAACTTGAATTCCACTAAAAAGCATCATATTAAGGGAATTAAAAGATGATGATTAGATGGATGAGGGCACACAAATTACATAAGTAATTATTTCAGGGAGCTGTTGCTGGCTATTATTCAGTACATTGCCAGCTGAGGAAAAGTATATACGGTCAGTATTGGCTATATGAATACTTCTAAATAGCGGTATACGATGTTGGAACACAGCAGTTATACAAACTACTGTCTCTCTACAAACCTCGAATGGACTGATAGGATAAGCTTGTTTGAACACTCAAATCTTTTAGCACAGCCATAAACAACGAGCATGGATTCTGAGACATGCACGTAGGATGGAGAGCAAAATCTTGTGATGCCTGGACACATAAATACCATAGAAGTGCTGACAGAAAATTAGCTTAATATGTGTTTCCCTGTAACTGCAAATGGAAGCTTCTAGTACTGTCAGAGAGAATACAATATTTCATTAAGATTGAGGTAATTTAAAACTCTCATATCTGCATATCTAAGACATTGTCAGATCAGATAGATTCAAGATGCAGAAAACGTATCTTCTTGTCTCTCCCAGCACATGTTCTCCAGATTAGTTTCTTGTGAATGAATTAAGAAGTGTCAGCAAGATAATGGAGACCAAAGGAAGCCATCAGTGTATAGCATTCCCTGATTTTTCATTAGAGACATTTAAGTTCTGCGCCTGCTGTTGAAAATAGTGATTCAGATCTTTCAAAACTTGTTTCATTCTGCATAACTCTATACCTATACAGCCAATATTTAGTCAGGATTTTAGTCAGCCACCACAGTGTTGTCACTGAATTGCACATGACATAGCACCTCCATAAATAAAGAATGAGGAGGCTCCATCTATCACTGTTGAGCAGACCTCAGTAAAAAGTATCATCACACTCCATGGAGAAAAAGAGAGTGTGTTCCCAACATCGTTCTTCCCCTCTTACACTGAAGAGCTGGCAACAAAGCAGTGGCAGGCAGGCAGTGTGAAGAATGTAGCCTCTCACACCAAAGGCAGTGATCTCAGGGAGAGAAGGACTGACAAGGAATGGAGAAATGAAACCGTGAAAGATTTAGAAGGGTAGGAGTAAGAAGAAAGAAAATAAGGAAAAACAAGTTTAATACAAAAGGTATCAGGAAGGATACCTCATATTATAGAGGATTTGAACAGTTATTGTGCTGTTATCAAAGAGAAAGAGGAAACCTGCTTAAGCACTTAGCAGTGTGTGACTGATGGGAGTCCATTGCATTTCCCTGTCTTCTGCCCCTGTCAGCTGTAAGAGACAGGAAGCAACAAAGGGCTGAGGATCTCAGCAATAGAGCGGATGTTCTCAGCTACCCTCACACTTCCTCTCCTCTCTTGGTCTCAGTTTATTCTTGTATTTCCTCTGCAAGACTGGGACCTCAGCTTGGTGTCTCATCCAGTGTTACACAAGTCACCCATCTGGAAGCAGCCTGTTGTGCAGGCAAGGCAGTGTTGCCTCTGCTTTGCAATATGGATACATATGAAAAAAGAACAGCTCAGACACTACAGCAGTGAAATATTGGCCGCTTTGATTATTTTCACACATGCTCCACCTCTATCTCCTCAGAGAAAGTTATGGAATACTTATACTTTTATCTACTCTTACACCTTGGTAGCTACTCTGTAGGAGTGGTTGTACCTCTGTCACAGAGTTTGATCTTTTTGATTGAGTTGCTGTGGTTTTGTTTCTTTCAATGCCTCTTTTTACAGTAATGAGGATCTATTTGTAATACGTATCAATGTTTACTGTATTTATGTGCATAGCAGTATGAGTAAGATAAGACTGACAAAATATTTTCTGCTTCTGTTTACTGTGTCTTTTCTGCTTGTTTCTTCTGGCCCTTAAATTTGGTGTTAAAAGTTGTGTTAAATTCTGCCCTCACACACCACAAATAAGAGCAGCAAAGGAGATTTCTTAGCTTATTCCTTTATCTGCTAGCTTCCCAGCTTTCCTTCTGTCTTAAAAGAAGCCCAACGTGAGTGACACAATCATTTTATCTTTCCAGATGACTCCCAGTATGGGACTGTTAAAAAAAGCATGGAAATATTCAACAGCAAATACAGAAACTCTTATGTTTTTACCCCTTCTCATTTAACGTACAAAGCAGTTGGGGAAAAACAAGTTACCAATACTGGCAACAAAGATTTTCTTCTGGAAGAAACTGCTATTGTTTTCCCACTTCTTGCATACAACAACACCAAGAGAAATTAGGCAATGGTTAGGAGAAAAAAGCCCAGCAGCTGATTGTTACTGCTTACATGGAAAGCTTTTCTGTGCTTCTCATCCAAGTATTTCGGGTTCAGTTCATCAAATTGTGTGTTAAATATTCTTGGAAATATTATTAGTGTCTCAGATTGCCAAGTGCTGTGCCATTACTTTGAACTGAACCTATACACACTGACATTTTTGGCTTTGAAATTAAGTCATTGTCTCATGTTTGACAATGCACTTGGAGAAATATTTCCAAATAATGGCTGTTTGGTAAAGCAGCTTGTCAGTGAAAAGGTACTATCACGTCACACAGGAATTTCAAATCCCAGCAAACTGATGGTTCATCAGGCTTTCTTATGGCTTTTTGTGACTTCTGGCATGTGAATGTGACTCATAAGTTGATTAACATTAAAAGATAATTTGTCTTGACCATAACACAGTAGTCAAGGAAAGGCATAACCACTATTAAGATTATAAAATGCAAAGACATACACAAGTTCAGTTCAGGTAGAAGAAATTTCTCTTAAAGAATGCATATTGACTTAAGAAAAACAAAAATGGTTGAAATATTTAGAATGATTCTCTCACTTTGTCACTAGTATTAGTCCCATTATTTCATCCCACTAATTTTATCCTGCTTTCTACTGACAACTGATTAGATGACCAGGGTAACTCAGAGTTCTTTCTAGTAGTATTTGTATGTCATTAATTCTGAATTTTAGGAGTCTGTTGCCTGGTTTCAGGGCACTTTCCTAGGATACTTCCACTCACTTCTGAAATTCATTTTTCTGTTGGGTGTGACTAAGTCAAAATAACGCCAGAATATTCTGGGAGAAACATCTTTTCTCTTCATTCCTACTGAAGCAGAATGGTGCAATATTCTACACTTAAACATGTGAAAGGTCTGTGGATAATGCTGAGACAGGATTATTACAGATATTAATTCTTTGTGTCAGGCAATTTGATCGGTGGCTTTTCTTCAGTCAAAGGAGAATTTTTATTTAAAGCTTTTGAATGAGTTACCAAGCCTAACATGATAAATGACAGATATTTATCATGTAGAACTAGAGATTGCTGTAGTTCTCCAACAGGCTAGTACCAAAACCGGACAGTAGACTGAGTGGTGCTCTTCTCTGAAAACAAGTGCTCACAAAGAATGTTTCCACAGGGGGTAATTGTTTTTTGCTTCTTTTTATAATGCAAGCTTATTTAATTACATAGTAGGTCTTCTGTTAGTGTGCGGTTTTTACCAACACTGCAGACTGTAGTAGGAGTAAAGCACATTCTGCTCTTATCCATTCTAATTGATCTCTTTTCTCTTTCAGTTCAGCAAACTTTCCTCTTATAATCACTTGGGTAATACTTCTTCCCTTGTAAATACACAGTTTACAGTGAGAATTCCTCTGTTTGGCACCAAGTACTAGGTGACAAATATTACCCTATTGATGAATTCTTCAATATTTTTTTTTATTAGATTCTTAGTTATTCTTGTATATCAAACCTATATCATCATTAAGGTTAGGAGGCAACTTTGGTTTTGACTTCAGGTAACAGAGGCGGTACAATCCCACTATGTTTTTTTTTAAATATAATCATTATCTAATATCCATTACTACTAAAGCTCCTTTCAAATTTGAATCGAAAACAGAGAAATACTAACGAGAAGGAAAACATACATTACGTCAAAGAAAAGCTGGACACTGCAGTACGCAAACAACCAGCCTGTTTATCATTTTAAATCTAGCTCGTTGACCCTTCTCCTTTCAACCATAGCTCCTTTTCAGAAGCTCAAAATATGAAACAAATGAAAGCAAGACTTGTGAGACTGAATATCTGCCATAAAAGACAAAATGTAATAAAGGACATACATACATACATGATATGATGGCTGTTGTCTTTGGTGATATGTGAAGAGGTGAAACGAAGCAGGAGGAAGAAGAATTTAAAATGCATCAGAAGCTGTGAATCCGGAATACAAATACTTCAGTCTTATTCTGGAGTACAGGAGGTGTCCACTAAGCAATCCACACACAAATGTTGCTCTAAGAACCATGCAGATTTATGAGCATACAATCTGTAAAATATCTTTCTCTTTTATGTTCTCTCAAATGAGGAAATTATAACTACAAACAGAGATACACTCAGACTGATCTCTGATTTCTTATGTGTGTACACATTCTTGACAGTCTACTACCCAGCAATTTGAGAGCTTACAAGAGAATGTTGACCCATAACTGAATTCCTAGAGTAATGAACTCTCCTTTCAATTGATTAATATTTTTGTTGGAACAGGAAAAAATAAAGATCATTATAAAAAGTCACACTGCCTTTGAGATGAAGATGTGTAGTGAAAACACACCCTGAGCCTCTGAGCTTGAGCGACCTACATAACAGGATAGTCAGAAAGCATCTTTCAGAATCTTTTCACAAATGAAGGCAATGACAGCAGGAGATGACTGTTTCTCAGAGCTGAAGCACACTTTTCAAGTTGTTCATTTGTGCAGGAAAGTTGTCCTATGCAATGTAAGTAGTTTCTACAGAAACACATACTTAAATAAATGCCCTCAGTAAATACTGAACCTGGTATGACATTTTCAGTCAGAAAATCACAGTGCTCCCTCATAGCAGCTATGTTTTTCATTGATTACTAGTAGTATTTATCTGCAAAGACCTGAGCTATATCCATCAATTTTTTGCTAGTAATCCTCAGCTTACTAAGGAGCTTCAGTACTACAAGCATTTTCAAGGCTATTGTCACATAGCCACTTTTTCAGTTTTGATATACAGTTTCTGTCAAGATCAACCTTTTATGCCATTATAAATCATGGATTTAAGTTAAGCTTTGTCTTAAGACAAAAGTTTTCAAGTCTTTTTTTCTGAGCTGTTATCCACTTACTGGATAACACTGGACCATTTCTTACATCTTTTTATAACAGCTATCCTTTCAAATACTGATGTCACAGTTTAACAGCATTTTTATAACAAACAACATTATTTCTGCCCCAATAAAGCAGTGAATATGTCAGTAACCTACTCCATATGAAGATTTATCCTCAAGCCAGAACAGAGAAATTATAGATGAAATAACAGGGCACCAGGGTTTAAGTTTACAGTCCTTCCATCACTCAAACTGTTGTCAATGCTGAGCAAAAATCAGTAATTAAGTTCCTCTGGGAACTAGCTTCCAGACTAGCTACTTTTGCAAAGCCACTCACACCACCTAGGTGTCTTCAGAGTGTTACATCATGTTATCAAATATTAAAGAAAATATTGAAATGGACAGAAATAATCAATGCCATGGTTAATTTCAGGAGCCAGCCCAATTCTCACTGACAGCTATTCTTTGGAGCTTGTGCCTTGGAGTAGATTTAACTCCACATGCAGCACATAGAATTTTTGTACATATCCTATGCGAAGTTGCACTCCAAATCCAAAAGAAGTTTTAGCAATACATATCTTTTACAGATTGATTCTGACAGTGAGGTTGGACCAGATTAATTCCAGAGGTTCCTCCCAACCTCAACCATTCTATGGATTTTCATTAAAGAACACTCAGGAATTTGTCTGCCACTGAATCTGCCTTCTGGAAAGAGCATGTATGAAAACAGCCCAAGCAGCATCTAAAGTTTCATCTCTGGCAGCAGAGCTTTAATTGTCCTGAGGGATGGCCATGCACAGACAACTCCCAGCAGCTGCCTTGGGACCACAGGCATGAGTGCAAGGATTTGGGCAGAGAAGGAAGAAGCCATGGGCCGGTGCCATGGCAAGTGGCCAAGTAGCACTGTCACCGAGGTCATGGGTGGAACAGCTCCTGCAGCTAGGGGCCTGGGCAAAGAAAATGGATTTCATGTGAGAAGGCTGTGAGAGATTTGCTGATACACAGGCATAGGCATGAAAACACTATCCACCATGTCAGGGAGGCATTCAGGACCATGTGCACAAAAACAGCCATGATGGGATCAAAGTCCTTCAAGTCTTGACCTGTGCACCTAAATATCAACTTCAGTATGTTGCAAAAAGCATAATTAGGAGAATCTGTTTAATCTAGCTCTTGCATTTGGATTTTGCTGTTGTGATGTTTTTCTTCAGAAGGATGATTTCTCAAGGAATTTGAAATTCCAATGTAAGAAATACAAGAAATGTTCCTGAATCCAGACAAAGCATTTGAGTTCAGTTCAATTACTCAAATACTTATAACCTCTGCTCTTTTTATTGGGTGAATTAGGAGGTCTGCAAAGACTGCACACATTTCAATGAGTTGGCAGAAAATTGAAATACTCAAGTGTTTAGCGTGTATTTGGTTACTAGCATAAGCATGTCAAATCTTACCTTGTTGTTCCACAAAATGAAAGTATCCTGCATATAAAAATGGTAACTTTTAAACTTTAATCACCATACTGTTCAGCTGTGACACCCTATGATCTACCCACTTGGAAATGGAAAATGAGCTCCACCCATTTACCAGATGTCTCATCTCCAACATGTCCAAATGGACTCAAGCCTCCTGTGAGAAAGTCATCTGAAGTCCATGAAGTATGATGCTGTAGTGACTGGAGGGAAGCCTCTTCAGAACGTATGAGGTATTTGTTCCTGGCAGCATAACAGTGAGCACTAAGATTGAAATAACTGTACTGTATCATAATGATACCCAAATGCAGATTTTCCTCTAATTCCGACTAACTCAGCATTTAAAATTACATTTCAGGATTTACGTCCTTGTTCAGCAGATGCCTCAGAGAAACAGGCTGTGCCATTTTCAGGACAGGCTGAACATCAGAGTTGTTATTCCTTTCAATATTTCTTTATTCCCAATATCATCTGAATATCACCTGTGGTAGAAATCTGAGTTATTGCATGTGATGAAAAATATTTTTGTATATCAACATTGTAAACTACACACAATATCTTAACATTCTTCATTAAACTGAGCAATTGATGTAGAACTGTTGTTAGATTTCTATGTGCCAGTTAACCTTGCAGTTCCTCAATAACTGACAAGTCTGTGACTTACTAGACATTATCTAAAAGACCACATTTGTCAATTGTGATTGACAATTAATATCTATTTGTAGTAAAAGCATTAGTAGAATAGTCTTATAAGCAGGAAACTCCAAGTTTTGGCAAAAGCCAGAATGCACACAACCTCTAACTCCTAAATTATGCTGAATTCCTTTCTAAGTCACTAAGAGTGAGAACCTCTGCACAGGAGAGCTGTTGCTCATAGGGGAGAGGCTACAAAGAGAGAGAAGCTGAAGATCAGCAGATTATGTTGTGGTTTACTTAGATCTGTAAAGTTTGATTGTTTATCAGGACTTCTTAAGTTTTTGCATGGCTTTTTTTTTCCTATTTTCCTTTTTTTTTTTTTTTAATGGCTGAAGAGACGGTCCAATCATGTGAAGGAGGTTTCTTTCTGATGAAAGTACAGAAGAGGAATCACACACATTACTGTAGAAGTTTCACCAAGCGATAAAGTAAAAGGAAAGAGGCAGGAAATGGAGGTTTTATCAAGTCTACATGTACGGAGGAATGAGTGGGCATTACTCACATAGGTATGAATAGCATTTAGATGTCTGCGCCATTTCTCATTAGGGCAAGATGTTTTGCATGCACTCATGATTATGGAAATAGAAACAGATTGTGAGTCAGAGAAGTTGATTCAGAAAGAATATATGAAGTGAGAAGAAAGGTATGATTGCAGCCATTAACTTTGCCTGTGAAAGGTAGTAAGGAAAGACCGGTCAGAGAAGCAGTGCAAAGAAGGCATCCAAAGGGCAATTGGGCAAAATTGCCAAGATGTATTGACAGCTAAAACTACAGGTATTTCTACTGTACTTTGCAGATACATCTGCATGTTACAGATGATCAAATGACAGTTGATGCAAATCTTTCAGGCCCTTCTTGCTGACATTATTTCCCTCTACATTTACATTCATTAACTAAGACATGTTTGTATTTTGACTAAACAAGGTAAGTTATAAATTCTTCCCCAAAACAATGTAAGATGTCAGTAGGAGTGCTCCCACAGGGTATATATATAGAGTACATAGATATTTCACTTCTTGAATTTTGATTTAATCTGATACTCATAATCTGATAAATAAGTTTAGCTCACCATGACTGTTACTACTCTACAGAAGAAGCCATTGGCCTTTTTCCAACATTTTCATCCTTAGATAGAAGACAATACAATCAATATGGAATTGGAAGCTTGTTGAAGTTCAGGAAAGTTTTGCTGACCCAGGAAAGATCATGAATTGATCATTTTATTACTTTTTGAAAGTGACCTTTGTAAGGAATATATTTTTCAATTCATTATTGAAGTCAGTCCCACAGCCCAGTCGTGCATTATCCCGTATTTATGATATAATACAGAATACATGTGTATTCTGTACTATACATACATTATATATATGTGTGTGTATATCTACATTAGACATACGTATTGCATTATATATATATATAGCCTTGAGAGTAGCCTTACTGATATCACTGGACAGTTACAGCTTAGGATATCTACAGTGTTACAAGTTTTGAAGACAGTATACAAATCTAGAGCATTTTTCCCTAGCTGGGGAATGTTTAAGAGTTAATCTTAAATAGAAGCACATTAGAACCTAGTAGGCATTTTTTTCTATATGATTGGAAAATAAAATTATTCTTCTACATCACTACACACTGCCTCCATTGGTGCTAATTGAAAATCTTGTTGACAACACCAACCTTGGATTGTACTGGTGAGGACTTCCTATCTGATCTTAAAGTGACTCTTTTAATTGGCTTATTGAAGGTGAGAATGGCTATGGACAAATCCAAACACTCTCTGGTAAAGATACAGCAGATTCAGATTGGAAATCCTGTGATTTCTACCACAGGAAATCCAGCAATCATCCCAAGACAGGGAGACTGGCAGAGTTCTGCTCCACAAGTGTTTCGGGTTTAGCTGCTCTGCACTACTTAATGTGTACTACTCTGTACAGTAATCAGTCCCATCTGGCTCCCGGAAGAGGCTCTCAAACAGCTTCCCAGCCAAAACCAACAACAATAATCAAACTTTATTAAAATTTCTCCACAGGCCAGCCCATGAATGGTTTTTGCTGTAGTGTATGAAGCCCCATATGTTGGGTTAACACAAAAAATTGTAGCATCAGCTTTGAATTCCCCACTTTTTCCTGCATCAAATCTCTTTTCTTCTGTGTTTTGGATTTCGTAATACCAATGACATCTGAGATTTTCTCTGCTGACTCCCTCATTTCTGAACAGCTCTGTGCAATATGAGTGTTTGTCCAACACAGTGCAGGGATTTAACCATCTTCTCTGAGATGTAAATGTACAGTGATTAACATCAGTAAATCTTACTCTGAACCAGGTATGTTCTTTTGAATGGTTACATTTATGCCTATCAGTAGCTTTCTGTTGCATGTTTTACCCTAAGTCCTGAACATATATCCCATTAGGGAGCTCTTCTGGTGTGAATAAAATCTGGAGCCCACAGTCCAATTGAAAGAGTGGCTTATCGGCTGTAAATCAGTCATTTCTGAAATTAGTAAAAAAACCCAAAACAGCAGGACCACCTATCATCAGAAATGCTACTTTTTTATTATTTTTATTATCTTCTGAGAACCCTCTTGTCTGTCGTTCCATTTCTTCTATTTGTATTCTTCAGAGAGCATATAATTATTCTTCAGAATCTAAGCTACAAGAGTTTTACTTCACCCATAATTCTCTTTCTGATAACTCAGCATTCAGTAGTATGATGACTAAATAAATTTCATATGACTTTTGTCATCTTCCATCTACCTCCATCTTCAACCTCTTGATATTTATTTTTTTTCTCTCTTGATCTTCCAGCAGTTATTCATGAAATTCTCTTTAAAAATATTTATCTGTTTTTCTCATATTCTCAAACGATGCTTAGGAAGAGTCTCTTGACTCTGAAATTAAGAAGAATATTAAGAATTAATAATGAAATTAAGCTTCCATTTTCATCAGAAATGGGGAAGATTTTTGTGCATTACAATCAAGAAAATACAACTTAACTGAAGATTAAGATTTTTTAGAAGTGAGATTTAATAGGCAAAAACCCTAGTGTCTGTAAAACTATTAGCTAATTCTGCATAGAGTATTTTGTAAATAAAATATCACAGAAATCCTTTTTTTTCCTATAGCAAAATCAAGTGATTTATGCAACTCTGCTGTGCTTTTCACCCTTCGTTTCAATGAGTCACACAGTCTGGATAATAGTGGCCTCGCATCCTTTTCAGTTAGGGTTTATTTGAATACTTGCTAATTTTTCGGGGCCACTATAGTCAGGGAGTTACGTATTAAAGGGGGTGTGCAAGATTACAGCTTTTGACACTCTTCCGTCTCAAAAATAAATATAGCCATTATTATAAGATGAAGTCATCTCCTGTTTTCATGAGAAACAGGGAAAAGCTCTATTTAAAAGAAAAATAAAGAATAACTGGTCTCAAACTTGCACCATAAGGAGCCTTGGGTCTGGGTAACCAATGGAAGGAATTCCTCATTCAATTGCTAAACTCAGCCCATGAGCTGAACGCTCAGGCAGGATGGGGCATGCACTGGCAACTGTTACTGTACCCTGAGAGCTAAAGTAGCTCCTGCAGTCTTTCTACACCGTTGATGGATAGCTAATACATACAACAGCATGCATCACTCTACCCCTGCACCGTCTTTGGCCATATATCTGCAAGTGCAGACTCGTCTCAGAAGTAAGTGATCAGGTTCATACAAGTCCATGACTGGATTCAGTACTAAGGGTAAGATAGCTGATAAAAATATTTGACATTTTACAGTCCTACAAAATGAAATCAGAGGAAAAAACTCTAATCAGCCTCACCATTTCTTGTGCACTTCTGCAAATCCTTTAAATTACTAAGTTGTAATGGTAAACTATTGCATAGAAGGGAGCAGAAAAGACCTTAGCTCTCATCCCAATCCTTATATCATTCTTCAAACATCAAACTTTCAAGCATCAAACATCATTCATTATTTTCTTCAGTAATTTGGGTACTTAATATATAACACCATGCAAGCATAGATCTAACCACTTAAGAGAAGAATACACCTTCCTCTCTATATGCCCTCCTCCCCAACTTTGTCAGTTGTGAAAAAAAGAGCAAGCAAAATCTTTCTATAATTTTGGTTTCCATGGTTGCCAAGGTTTGTGCTTATCAGATCAAATGCAGATGCTCACATCTGCACAGTCCTGGGTGCTTCCAGTGCATGATCTCTTTTACCCTGTATGATATGAATCACATAGAGTGCCCGTTTCTTCAGAGGGCCCTTGGTGAGATGTACTTCGCTGAGACTGCAGATATTTAGTATTCTAATCTTATTCAAATTGTCCAATCCAAAAATTAGACTGCTTAATTGGCCAGACAATCAGTCCAGTATACCCATAAACAGGCATGTTTAACAAGTTATCTAAAGATATTTCAAGCAGAGTGCTGGCAGAAATATAAAATAGGTGGGGGTTTTATGCAAATATTTCAGATGATCAGATGCTAGAGGCCTTATTTGTTAAGGAAAGAAGTACATAGTTTCAGTACATAAGCAAGGAGATTTTAGCAAACATTTGGTCTATCTACAAAGGTAGATAGAGAGACACTGAGAAGCTAGAACATAGCAATGAACTGGTTCAGCTTGATGAAAAGAACTTGAGAAAGAAGCAGCCAAAAACATAACAGTACATCTAAAAAACCTGCAAAACCTCCATAGCAGAAGATTGAGAGGGCTTCTCCATTCAAAGTATCTACCCTGACTACTTACAGCTTCCTTTTCTCCTGAAGTCTGACTTTTAACTAAAATATGAAGCTGCTAAAATTCACTTGGAAACAAGGATGAATGATCATTATGAATGCTATCAAAGACCCATTGACACCTCCAGGTGAACTGTTGAATCAGGATTTAAACTGGTAATTGAGCACCTGGGGAAGGGGTGTGACTGGCTGAGGGGGCACAAGTTTGCATGCTGGGCTCAGTATTTGGGTCAGCTATTGAAGGGAGAGCATCTCTTTGATCTAGGCTGCTACTGGGGAAGAAGTGCTGTATGGTTATAGAGAGCCCCTTTACCAGTTGAGTGGGTTCATCTCTTCTTTCTGTATATGACTAATAGCTGACGTGCAAATACTCTGCTTGGTATCACTAAGAATCTATCAGAAGCCATTTTGTTTCTTCATGACCAGAACAATGTGGAAAGAAAGAAGGAGTGGATATGCTTATGTGCTGTAATAAAGCATAACAAAGAGACTTATTCCAAGTTAACAGTCAAGGTCATCTCTGATAGCATTGGACAACCATGTCTTAGCCTGGGGCTACGCCTCAGATAATGAGTCTTGTGGAGAGTATGTGTCTTCTACTCGTGGGCATAATTTGGCATCTTCATGTAACACTGTTGCATGATTCAGATGCAGCAGGTCTCCTTGAGGCATAGGTTGCTCAGCTTGATGCTCTGCCATGAGGTGGGGACATGCTGCAGCGTGCTTCTCTCTACGTTTCCAGAAGCAGAGATGTACATTGAGCAAAGCCCTCTCAGACCACTGTGCCATCACTAGGATCCAGATGCACCAGCATGTTCTTGCTTTAACTTGCTCTTGGCACTGTAAATCTTCAGATGATTAAATAACATGACGCAATTGAGATCAGAATCTCCAGAAATTACTTGCCTATTTGAAAAATGACAGCAAGGACAAGACACACATTACCTTTCCCCCATACGCAGACATAAATTAGCTGAAGTGCCTCTGAAGCTGCTGCACACAGCTTTGTATTCTTCTAATAATTTTTTATGGCTTTTATAATTTGAAAACAGAAATCCTATTTCATAAAATAAATCTCACAAATCTTACAATCTTAAGCACTGTACACTCCTGCCAAAGTCCCCAGTTCCCTTCTCTACCTTTGGACCACATCTTTGCCTTTTTGTCTTAAGTAGAACTATTCCTATCTACTGAGAATAGTGGAGAAGTGGCTACATCTGACAAGTAAGTCAATGGTGCATTTAGTTTCCTTTAAATCCAAGAGGAAAAAAAAAAAAAGGGTGATATCAATTCTCATAATTCTCAATGAACTCGTAGTCAAGACTACACCTGTGTCTGCTATTCCACAGGAGTGTTTCTCTGGTCTTTCCCTTCTCAAATTCCTGTTATGTACCTGCATCTGAAGGAGGGAATGGTTCAAGCTCAGAATTTGTTTCTCTCCATTAGTCTATTCAGAAGTAAACATGTCATTTCCTTCAGCTGTTCGTGAAGTCTCTGTCTCTCTCACAAAAAGGTTGTCATGATCAAGGTGAGTAAGAATGCAGACCCTCAGGACAGAAGAAGCTGGAAACTCATGGCCTCTTTCCTGCATCCGGTGGCCACTTGACAAGTTCTGTTGGGGATGAACTTGAGCCTGGGCATATCTATCAGGGCCAAAGCTAACAACAATTAGATCAGTCTTAGTGACCAATTAGTCACTCTTCTGTAGGAAGAAGGATCAAAGAGAGCTGGACATTGTTACTGGGCTGCTTTCCACAACCCAGATGACTGGAGCATTGCTAATGTGACACCCACCTATAAGGTTCATAAGGAGGATCCAGGGAACTACAAGCCAGGAAAGCAGGTGCTGCCTGACTAACCTGTTCTCCTTCTATGACCAGGTGACCCACCTGGTGGGTGATGGAAAAGCTGTTGATGTAATCTTACCAAGACTTCAGCAAATCTTTTGACACTGTCTCCCACAGCATTCTCCTGCAGAAGCTGGCCGCCTGTGGCTTGGACAGGTACACTCTTTGCTGGGTAAAGAAATAGCTGGAGGGCCGGGCCCAGAGAGTAGTGGTGAATGAAATTAAGTCCAGCTGGTAACTGGTCATAAGTGGTGTTCCCCAGGGGTTGGTAGTGGGGCCTGTTCTGTTCAGTATCTTAATTGATGACCTGGATGAGGGCATCGAGTGCATACTCAGTAAGTATGCAGATGACACTAAGCTGGGAGGAATTATTGATCTACCTGAGGGTTGGAAGGCACTAAAGAGGCCGTGAACAGGTTGGATTGCTGGGCTGAGGCCAGTGGGATGAAATTCAACAAAACCAAGTGTCGAGTCCTGTGCTTTGGTCACAACAACCCCATGCATTGCTAAAGGCTTGGGGCAGAGTGGCTGGCAAGCTGTGTGGAGGACAAGGATCTGGTGGTGTTGGCTGATCTCAACTGAGCATGAGTGAGCAGTGTGCCCAGGTGGCCAAGAAGGCTGATAGCATCCTGGCTTATATCAGAAATAGTGTTTGCAGCAGGAGAAGGGAGGTGATTGTCCTGCACTGGTGAGGCTGCACCCCAAGCGCTGTTTTCACTTTTGGGCACCCACTACAAGAAAAACATCGAGGCCTTGGAGCATGTCCAGAGAAGGGCAACAAAGCTGGTGAGGGGTCTGGAGCACAAGATCTATTGGGAGCACTGAGGGAACTGGGACTGTTCAGCCTGGAGAAGAGGAGGCTCAGGGGAAACCTTATCACTCTCTACAACTGCCTGAAGGCTGTGGTGATGTGGGGGTCAGCTTCTTCCCCCAGACATCAACTATCGGATGAGAGGGAATAGCCTCAAGTTGCATCAGGTGACACTGAGGTTGGATATTAGAAAAAAATTACTCTCTGAAATAGTGGTGAGGCACTGAAAGGGGCTGCCTATGAAGGTGATAAAGTCACTGTCCCTAGAGGTGTATAAAGAAAGGTTAGATGTATTTAGGGACGTGGTTTAGTAGGCAGTATTGGTGGTAGGTGAATGGTTATATTAGATGATTTTAGAGGTCTTTTCCAACCATAATGATTCTGTGATTTTTTTTTCTTTTCAATCTAAGTATCTACCTGCTTTGCATGTTACACGTTTGTACAGACAGTGAGAGAACTGTGCTTTCAGAAATAGCTAACTGCATTCAGCACCTGGCTGATAACTCTGATTCTGGCTTTCACAGGGTCACTGATTCTTAGGTTTCAGCTACAGTTCAAATATTGCTGTGCTGTCATTTCTGGATGGGCTGAGATTACAGCCTCTTTAATAAGGGAGTTATGTTTATCCATTTAGAATGTTTACAGCACAGAAATAAACCAAAGGACAATAAACTACCTCTCTGCTTTGATCAAGGTAATTTTTATTTACCAAAACAAGAATTAGAATCTTGAGAGTATGAAGAGTGGATTTCTGTCATGGAAAGAATCATATTTTTTTTTCTTTTCATGCTAAATTGAGCTCTAAAGCCAGCAGTTACCATGAAAGATTTCCTCCTTCAAAAATTTACTTTCTATGACTCAAAATTTTCAGCTCAGTAAACATCATTTTGAATATATTCTTTGTAGAAAAAGAGTGTATTCTGAAGTGATTTTTTTTCACTCTGAAAACTTTTTTCTCCAGAAGTGACTCCAAACAGCAGTGAAATCTGTATCAATTTAAAAAATGCATTTCACTAGCTCAATCTCCTTTCTGGAAACAGCTGTTGAACAAATGTAGTTTGGACAGCACTCATGGCATCTATATGGGTAGACATGAGGAAATATGTCTTGTTTTTATGTTATGATCAGGATAGTTCAGTTGTTAGAAAACTTTAGCTGCAATAAAGAAAACTTTAGCTACAATAAGCTTGTCATCTTCATCAGGAGACAGAATTTGAGCTGTACAACTTTCCTGTTTAATTTTGTTTTTAAAACAAAATAAGAATACCCAAACTCAGTTAGCAGAGATGGATTTTAGGTAGTATGATAAAGCTTAAACGGAGAGCTCTTCTTTCTCTCCCAAGTGCATTCAGAAGCTACGGTGTGATATATAAATATATACATATTAAATATATAAATGTGCAGCTATTAAATGCAGTGGAAAACACTTATAAGAGTTGATCTGCTTTTAAAAGCTCATTTTCCCCTCTGTGTCAGTATCAGAGAGTGGGAGAGTATTCCTCAAGGAGTAGATAACTTTAACCAGTACTTTCACAGACTTGTAATTAAAAGACATTTAAAGTATATACATATATACATATCGTACCCTATTTATGATCTGTTGATCCTGTACTGCAAACAAAAAGCAATCTAAGCAGAAAGATTTTCCACAGTCCTTTCCACCTCAGTGAAAGATGTGTCTCTCCCTTTTATTTTCCAGCCATTACTATTTCAGCAAAGTTCCTTTATGGGATAATCAAAGGAAAACATACCGGAAATTTCTGTCATAACTTCAGAGTTTTATACCCCAAACAAGGGCCAGATGCATACTCTAAGACTGAGTCATAGTGAGGGACTTTCTGATTATTTAATTATAATTTTTAATTAGTGTGAGAAAGTTTAATTGATCCTAAACAGTGGTAAGCAGTTGACAAATTATGAATTTGATGCCTACAGAAAAAACTAATGCTGTAAGGAAGGCACCTTTACAAACTTCTCACTTGTAATCTGTTACATTTCAAAGAAATACTTTTTCCAAATGTCTTTGTGCATGTGGAATTACTATCATCTTTGAAGTTTAAATCATTTTTAAGATCTGGCTAGAGGCAAATTAGATAAGAAGGTGGCTGTGCAATTAAACTAATAATTTGGAAAGTTCACATGGATGTTTGATCCAATTGCTTATCCTGATAAAATGGTGCCAACACTATACTGACTTATTTTTTGCCTGTAAACTTTGTTGCTGACAGATTTGAGAGGTGCGTGATTCAGTGCTTAGCACTGGAAACATGTTTCATTCGGTTTCTGAATAGTTGTCCAAGATGAAGGCTCTGGTAAAGACTCCTGTGGTGTAAATTGACTTCCAGATGACTTGGCCACGCTCACTGAGCTGTCTTGATGCTGTCTTCCAACTCAACCCACTGAAACAGGGATTGGTGACATCTGCTTGAGGTAGTGCCAGACCCCTCAAGTCCTACGTGTGGACGCAAGTCCCACATCCTACTCCTCTTCACACCCACCTGCCAGGTCCTCATTGCAACTGTGCCTGGTGCCTGGGCAGAGGGCTGCTCTGCAGCTGGAGAAAGGCACCACTCTGAGATAGGTGTTACTGCAACTGCCACTCCCACAGTACACAGTTTCCCTGTGTTATCTTCATCACATTGTCTGGCATTCTCATCACATACCTGCATTGCTTGATTAAATTTCTGCCCCCATCCCTAAGCCCAGTGCACCTTTCCTGCACATCAGGATTTTGCTAACTGCAGGGGTCTGTTGTGCTCAAATGCCAGATCTGCATCTCCTTTTAGATTATGTGGGTTTGGACTGTCAATCACTTGCTGACAAATAAATCAATCTGTGGAGCCAAGTGGTTTTGTAAAACGCTTTCTGAATCATATCAACCAGATGCCTTTACAACATTGCATTTATGACCAGGACTTGAAAGTAAGGGATTTTCAAACTAAAGTGTATCTTTAAACTTTTTTGAAAAGTCAACTAGCAGTATGAAACAATGGTCGGCAACAGGGGTGTTGTTTGGACCTCTGTATGTACATAAATCTTCACTGCAGTGGAGAAACTCAAGCATGGGTATTTTCACTTTTCAAGAAAAAAATGAAGTCTCATCTGTACTTGCAAGAGAAAAGAGCCAAACTTTATCCAGATGCCTTTCATGAAGCCCTTGGAAGACAAGCCCCTTTAAGTTTAATCAGCGAGTATACAGAGAGATTCACCCCAAGTGAGATACCTGTGTTCTTCTGAGATTTCTATTTGTCTCCTGTTGGTTTGCCTCTTTGGATGCCTGATATTTTTAAACAGTAAGAGTAACATTTTTAAACACAGTAAGAGTGAAGTATTATCTGTTTTCTAGATCTGGAAATGGAGATGTGCCAGGAAACACACAGAAACACTGTGTTAGAGTAAAGATCACACAACCCGGGAGGCTCTCTTGGATCATGTCAATAATGGGAGACTTAGGACAAGGCTGTGAGAAACATACCTAGAGTTGTATTTCTCTTGTTTTCTCTTCACAAGTCCTAGCAACTGTGAGCTTTGGGATGTTCTCTGATGTAGAGATGCATCCAGAAGGCAACATTCAACATCCATCAAAGGAAAAGTGAGCTAATGGCTGAGAAAGGATCAGATCCAAACTGAGAGCCTTCTGCCTTGTAGGCTGGTTCCTTGTAGGATTCTAAAGCGATGAAAGTGTGGAAAAAACATTCTCTGACAGCTCAAAGACAGAAATCAACCTGGTTTCAAGGACACAAGATTTTCTCATTGACTCCCATAAAATTCAAATTTTCTACCTGGAACTCAGATCTACTGAAATGTTTGCAGGTGTTACAAAACCCCACAGAGCTATTTGTACGGTTAAGTTTGAGGTCTGTGAGACAAAGCAATAGGAATCACTTACCTCTGTCATTACGTTCAACACGCTCCGCAAGAAGAACTGCTGAGTCCTTCCAAGAGCACTTCAAGGTTTTCTTTGCTGCAGTACCTGTCGCAGAGGATTGTATTTCCATTATAATGTACTGCTTTAAAATTCATCCCATCAAGGTACAAAAAGCATCTATTCTGATGCTACGGTTTTAATAATGAGTATTTCCCTTGTTGGATACAATTTTCCCTAGTACCCTATGCAACCAAAGAGAGGATGGAGCTGCTGCAAGTAAGGTCAACCAACAACTGAAAGAATTAAGCATTCAGCTACCAGACATCATTCATTCATTAGATTGTGTGTTACACTCACTAGTGATCAACAGTGATTTGTTTACTCTTAAAAGTATAATGCACTTCCAAGAAATCAGCTGTGTTGCACCTGGTAGGGCATTTGTGGTGGATGGAGGGGTAGGTTCTGCAGCTCGTTCCAAGAAAACCAATGCCTTTGCTTCAATAAAAAAAATCAGAAAAGTGCAGAGTAAGGAACAGAGGGCAGAAGGAATGACACTGCAGCAGCAGAAGTAGCTCAGCCCCCTGGAAGCTGGACAAGATTAGAGAAGAACCTCTGGTTTAGCAAATAAATTCTATGAAGCACTAAGAATTTCAGTTTGTGCTACAGTTAATGGGCACTCAAAGTCCTAAAGAAGGACAGATATTTCTGAACTAAAATTTTTACTCAGCTCTTCCTTTGTGCTGAAGAAAAAAATAAAAAAAAATAAAAATGAGTTCAAAATCAGTGAAGAGCTGATCCAACAGATTATGCAAGTAAGATTCTTGCCAAAAGGAGTACTGGAACAAATGAATAACTTAAGGAAAAATGGAAATACAGTGGTAACATCTAAAATGATTTAATGAGGTGTCTGAACCCATAAAATATGACTGTTTTCACTGGACTAGAGAACTGAAACATGCATTTATGTTTCAAAAGAAAAAGAGAAGCTTAAATGTCACCTTGGCAGTTATTAAACAGGTGCACTTATTTCAAAGGGAAATTAAAAAAGGACTATGGCATAATGCATAATCACATCAGGATGACATGACAAGCTAACCCAAAACACCTTGGAGAATGCTGCTGTCAAGTGAGGAGAGGAGATGACTGATGCAAATTTATGACCTGCTGCTGCTTAGCAAGAGTAGTTAACGGAGGCACAGTTTCGCTGTGATGACCACATCCTTTCTAGAAGCAGAGTTTGTAGAGAAATGGCATGAATATTTCTAGACAGTACTGCCCTGTGCTAGAAAATCCCAAAGGAAGTTACATTTGCCCAGACATTTTACCTAAACCACTTCCTGATCCGAAGAATTTTGCTAGCAGTTTTCTAGATGTTGTATTTGGATTTTCCTCTTTACAACTATATTCCTTCATATACAGTATTCAATATTGCAGGAAGATAAGTTCATAAAATGTAATTGATGCCTGTCCAAGCTAAAACCCTTGGATATTGCACAAGCAAGCAAACAGAAAGAATACTAAACAAATGTTTTTAGGCACATGTGAGGATCTGCATGCCTCATAAATCAAATTTTTGCAGTCCCTGTGGGAGTACTGACCAGGATGACAGTTCCATTTTGGCTGTGTAATCTTTTACCTTGCTGAACATCCTTTCATCTCCATCTTTAACATAATTTCCTAAGGGCTGCTAGCATAGACATAAAACTAGAGACTTGCTAAGTGAACCAGTTCTGTCATTAAAACATAAACATCTCGGACAACAGAACAGAAGAGAACTGATCTGACGCATCACTTTGCAGATCTCCTTGGCAGTGAAGCTACCTGACTTAGGTCTCCATCCCTGCAGGAGCCTGACCAGGGTGTGACATACCAGTCACACTGCACTGAGATCTGCTGGAAGATGTTTGGGAGAAAAATGTCGATGTGCCAAGAAACAGACTGCAGAAACAAAGCTGCTTTAGACAAGGGGCAATACAGGGAGTAGAAACAGGTGGATGAGCTAAGAGAGAAAAATGAAAAGGTGAGCTTGGCATTGTGTGCATACTTTTTATAAAAAATTTTTATAATCTTTCTATGAAAGGCAGACATAATTTTTAGTACATTCTATTACTGGTTATTTTGTTGTCTATTTTTCAAGATTTGCGCTTTTGTGTACTTTCTCTGTTTTGGTCTTAGAATTGTAATATCATAGAATGGCTTGGGCTGGGAGGGAACCTCAGGGCCCACCCAGTCCCAACCCCTGCGGTGGGCAGGGCTGCCCCCAGCAGCTCAGGCTGCCCAGGGCCCCATCCAACCTGGCCCTGAGCACCTCCAGGGATGGGGCACCACAGCTTCTCTGGGCAGCTGTGCCAGTGCCTCACCGCCCTCTGGGTAAATAATTTCCTCTTTATATCTAACCTAAATCAAATCCTTTTTAACTTATCATTGTTACCCCTTGTCCTAACACTACACACCTGGTAAAGAGTCTGTCCCTATCTTTCTGGTCAGCCCACTTTATGTCTTGCTTCAGTTACCTTCCAACTGAAGTCCGACACGTAAAAAGGCTTTTTCTTCTATCATCTCCTCTCTTTTCTCAGTATGTCCCCATTTGCCTCATCCCAAAAAAACTAAGTGCCGATATACTTTGGTTAAAGGCTTGGAGGATGAGCAAACATTTATAGTAAGACTCAAGGCTAGTTGCCCTCACTAGACTAATCCATATTCCCTCCTGCCAGCTTAGAGGTCCTGTGAAAGCCACCACCATGTACAAAACCTCAAAGATACTCTCTCCATAGAGTAGTCCTACCTCTTTCTCCTGGTAGCTGAAGGGCTAGCAGCCAGCAGACAATATTTGCTTACATCCAACTTAAACCTATCTGAAAAACAGAGAAAATGGTTTTAGACATTCTTGCTGCCTTCAGTAAGAAAAATATCCCCACAATTACATGTACAGAGCTTACTTTACTCACTCTAACCAAAAAGACACCTTTCTCACTCTTTCCAAAGCTTAAAAATATATTTCCTTCTGAAAGTGATACAGAAATATCACTTGAATAAATCTCCAGCTTTTTGCCTTTCTCGCTTTTCAGTTAATCTCGTGCATAACTGGCAATACCAGTTTCACCTCTGGAGCTGGCAGCTGGGGAAATTGATGGAAAAAATTAAGAGTGCTAAGGAGGCAACACCTTTGAAATCCACTGATAGGACAGTTAGATAGGCAGGTCATGTTTTTGGGAGTCAGAACAGTGGGATTTGATGAACTGTGGAAAACAGCTACATACTTAACCAGCTGAGGACACACTGTACTATAGGGTGTAATCAATAACAACGTGCCAAATATGATTCTCCTCCAAGTCATGTTCCTTTTTGAGCGCTTTCCTTCTGTTTGCAGCAGCATGCAAACTGCTACAGGCTACTTGAGCGTTTGCTTCTTATATCTTCCTATTTCCACCAGACCGTTTGAGCAGAGGCATTTCCACAAAATGCAAAAGCAAGCTGTTCCTGTTTGTATCGGGCGCACCAGATGGAGAAAACAAATCATTAATTTATGACTTAGAAGATTCGTTTTTATGACAGGGCTTTGTAGCACCCCGCACTTCTTTTTCAGTTTAATTTTTCGTGACATTTACAAGCAGCTACAGACATAAAATTAGAAACAGGAGATTCCGTGCAGTAGTGGCGGCGGTGGCATGCTGCTCGCCGGTGCAGTCACAGCAGCACAGCCCCACGTAAGGCTGCCTCTGCTCCCGGCTGAAAATTGCCATCTCCTCAGGTCTGTCAGAATAACCACATAATTTCTCCCCCTGCCACTCAGTCAGTAAGATCTCTATGTACTCTGACAGCTCGTCTTGTGCAATCAGACCATGCAATGAGCTGGGTTGGCCGTGGTGGAGGCTGTAAGGGAGGAGGGACACTGCTGGGGATTTGGGCAAGTTCTGATGAGGATTTGGGGCACTGGGGACAGCTGCACCTTCATTCAGCTGGACAGCTGCAGAATCAGATGCAGGAATCATCCAGTGTCAGGTCACTACTTTGTCATGGTTCAGGATGACCCTTGCCCACAGTGCTGATGTTTTCCACACACTGTGACTGCCCGTAGCCTTTGGAAACAAGTGAGAAGGCAACCAGGGCTTTCCTCCTCCTACACCCTGACCGTACTCGGTGCATCACACAGATCCAGCCCAGCAGCCAGCCCATGAGCACTGAACTGTCTTGCTATCAGGGACATCTGGGCTGTGGGACCACCTGCTGCACACCACAGTTGCAGGCTCACTCCCTTGCCAACAAACTGGACCTGCCCTTCAAACACGTGTGAGATTTTCTGATGGCTGCAGGAGGAGAGGCCTAATCAGAAATATTGCTCATAAAGAGTCACAGAGCCTCCCCATATCCACTGCTGAACAACAACAAAAATGCATTCTCTCTTCCTGCTCCTGCAGCACCACTAATGACTTTCTAGAGCAAACGACCTGTGCATCTCCAAGTGCTTTGGATGGCCCTTCCAGGTTCTTTATGGCCCTTTTGTGAATTGTTGTTACTAATCATCCAATTAGTTGACAGTACTGACACAGATGAGGTTTGGAAAGTAAGCATGCTTTGGAAATTGTGTCTGATTATTGGTTTTGTTTGTGAAACTGCTCAGACTGTGGGAACAGTGACAGGTTCTGAGAGGGCAATTTAATTTTTTTAAGACAGATGAAGTGGCTGCTGCTTTTAGTTAATTGCCAACTCTTTTTTTCAGTAACAAACAGAAAACAAATTCTATTATGTTCCTCATAATGAGCCAATTCCAATTAGGGTAATTACCATGGGATAATTGTAGACTACCTATGGGGTAATAAGGGCTCCACTGTGTATTTATCACACTCCAGGGATGTAAATATTTCATGATAACCACAGCTTCACTCATAGTTACCACTTAATTTAATACATTACATCACTGTTTCTGGAAGGGAGGTTGAGAAAAGAGGCAAAGCCTTGAAACATGATCTTAAAAGCTGCAACCATCTCTTTCCCCAGTAGCAAAACACCCTGCTTGATAATGGCATTATGCTGACTAATTCTCTTTTTTAGGTCATTTGTTCATTCAGCTGGAAATAAAAGTGTGCACCATCGTCAATGCTGGCTCTGAGCTTGTGATCCTGATGGCAAGCAGAAAAGCCACGGAAGTGGGAGCCGGTACTGACCCAATGTCTTGCAGCACTGCCTGATCTCAGCAAAAATCACTTTGTGAGATACAAGGAATGACATCAAGATGCAACAGTGATAGAACAGTAAGTATCAGCAAGTTTGACTTGATATCAAATGGAGAATAGCTAGTAACGATGGTGTAAACCATGGGTGTACAACCTTTTGGCTTGTCTGTGCCACGCTCAGTGAAAAGTTGCCTTGGAATGCATACCAAATACATAAACTGCTCCAAAAATAATGCCTCCTATTTATTTCCACAGGAACTACAACAGATACAAATGTAATAACACTGTTTGACAGAGCAAATTCTCAGCAACAAACCACTCTTTTTCAACACAGTCACCACCTTGACCTGTGCATTTTCATCAGTGATGAGCAAGAACATGCACGCTGCATTCATAACAATCTGCATCAGTGGATCAGCCCTTTTCACTGTCTCTACTGTTGAAATGCACCATCCCATTTCCTCACTGTGCTCATGTCCACTCTTGAGTATCCATCAACGTTCTTCAAGTGTCAATGAATGTCAATGGGCATGTTTTATTCTGCATGGACAAATTCAATGGCACACCTGTGCTTCATCCACACTTCCATGTCAGACACTATTGTGTCAGACTGCCCCTCTGCTTCCATCTGTTAACATGACAAGAAAATGTATTGGAATACTGGTGGAAAGGTCCACCTTCTACATACATACCACCAACAACCTCTGACACTGTGGGCCGATATCATAAAATAGGAGACATTACTTTCAAAGCAGTCTTCATATGTAACACGAAGTAAAACATTTTATTTTGTTTATATTTTTATCAAAACTTGAAAAATAAGAGCAACAAAACCATAGAACTGCTAGGATATAAACTGCACTGTGTCTAGTCCCCGTTTCAGAGCAGACAGTGCTGATTGCACATCAATGTGTGGTTGCTTCTGAGTGATGGATGTGTGCCCTGGCGGGGCACTGTCACCACCATGATGGTGTGGGGCAGAAAGCAGTAGCAGGATGGGCTGGGTCAGGCCATGTGTGTACTGGGGACCTCGGGTTGGACATCTCTGGAAATATTCAGCATGATTCCCAGCTTTATCAGTACTTTATGATGAAGAATCTTATTCATCTGTAAAGAAAAAATAATAGTCAATATTTAGGGCATAAACATTTTTACAAACAAAACTCTAACCACACCAACAGAATTAGTAACTCTCATTGCCTGTTTCTTTCAAGACAACCTCCTACTCAAGAGACAGTTGTGACAGCTGATGATTTTGTTCTCCACTTAAATTCTTCTGTTTTCTAAATAGTACTACAACCACTTTGGAAATGTTCTGCTCAAATACATCTGATATCCTTCATAAGGGAAAATGAGGTTCCTTGTATGTTGTGCCAATATTGAAGGGCATTTCTGCTGCTGATCTTCATTGACCTCCAGCCGGGACAATAAGTCAAGTCAGACACATATTATTATTAAATCCCTCAGTATAATTCAGCAGTTAGATGCAATGATGAGAATTATAGATGTCCAGGAGAAAGATAACATTTTGTCTTCATTTGTCATTTAACCCCTCCACGTCCAATCTGGGAAACAAAAAGTTCTTCATATTTTTCATTCTGTGTGGAAGTGGAAAAAGAGTGGCAGTGCTGTAAGCAGCTCACATCTCCTCTGGAGATGGTTACAGCATGCTTCTTGCCTCAGAAGAATGGAGGTGATTATAGGTTCTCAAATGAATGATAGTTGGTGAAGAAATCTTCAGAAATACAGAATCTTTGCAAGTGATACCACACTTCCATCTGGAGCCTGCAGGCAGCCTGAAACAGTACTATTCACCAATTTGTGGTGCACAATTAATTTCAGAAAAACAAATGATGACAAATGGTATGAAAGCTTCTTATGACCTCCTTTTTTTCAACTTTAAAGAACTTGGAGCTGATTTGTTGGAGTTTGGGTTGTTTGTTGTTTTTTTTCATTTTCATCTAAATCTAAATCTTTATCTTAGATCAGATCTTAGAACATCTTAGATGTTCTTCAGTCAGCTGTCAAAAGCTACAACCCACCTTTGGAAACATCAGCAACTGAGTTAAGGCTACATTCAAGTGAACTTAAGAGACACCAAAAATTAGTCACTAGGCATCATTAAAAAAAATAAATCATGGACTGCATTGTATTTTTAAACTACTGTGTGTACGCACTACTCAAAGCATGACAGAGAATCCATTGTGCAAGTTGTATTATTTCTCTGTTTTGCATTTATTTTTTAAATCCCATTCTCAAAAATGGAGCTAATGTTGCTGCCAGGTTTCTATTATGCTAATTCAGACATCTTGCAAGCAATCACAATCTTATTTGCTTCCAAGACTTGACTGAAGGCCAGCTAAGATGCTGGCATTCTGAGCTACCTGCTTACAGGGAGGAGGCAAGGGCAAAGATGTCACAGTCATCTGAGAAGCTTTTTCAAAGGCTTACAAGAAATAATTTAATCAGGGTTAAACCCTTCCTTTGTGGGAAGGGCATGCTGCAGAGGAGGGATGCTGCAGGAAGGTAGAAGCCAGGCAGCAGGGATCAGGGCATCCTAGAAACCATCCACTACATGAAGCAGAGCCGCAGAGAGCCGTCCTTGCCATTGTTCCTCTGCTCTCTACCGAGCATTCCAAAAGCCTGCTGTGTTATCAGGGCAATACTGGGTTTCCACAATGTCTAGCGTCCCAGGAAACGGTCTGACCGCTTCTTTTTGTTGCCCTGTGGGTTCAGGCTTTTTACAGAATGTAGATTTAAACTTCAGCTACCAAAGGCATTTTATTAGATCGGCATTTATTGGCTGCAAACTGTAGTAGTTGAGTGAACTGTGTTTAATTTCACTGCCAGTGAAAATCAACATCTGTATTAAACACTTACAGCTCCATCTTGAACAAGATCAACTGAAGTTACCTGACAGTCATGTTTTCCATTTTCATTCTTCATGAAAACATCAGCATTTGTTGTTGGCCAAAAGTAAAGCCTTAAATATACAAGTAATAAAAGATTTGTTTTGAAGGCCATAGAATAAAGATGAATCCATTTGGTCTAATCACATTTCCTTTTCCTGAACTTCTCCTAATCTTTAATAGCTTAAATCACTTCTGAAGGGGAAAAAGAATCAATCCACAAGCGTCTTTAGAGCAAAGCAGAATTATTTTTAGATTGCACTTTGTGGCCACAGCTATAATGTATTGTTCTTCTCTGAAAAAGCACTCCATAAACATGGTATCATACAGGTCTGCTGCAGCGAATTTATCAACTGTTCATTTCTGGGAAAGAGCAGCAATAATCACAATGAATTAGATTTTTGAAGGGTATGGCTCCTTTGAAAATGATTTTATGGCTATACCAATGATAGAAGCCAGAAAAGAGCTAAGAAGTTTGTTATACTCTCAGGAGGATAACCGTTGTACACAGCCAGTCCTCTTAAAAAAAATCAGGAGACAGATAATGGAATAACTGCCATACAGATACGCTGTCAAAGCACTTTTAAAAGTACTGCAAAAACTCTGGCAGGAAATGTTTATACATAGTAAAGAATTCTACACAGGAGGTTTGGAAAACAGTCATCTATCATTACTGAGAAGCTCTCAGATAACATTCCTGGGCAAATCCCTCTATAAAATGGGTCACAGGTGAGCAGACTGCATTTTCTTTTTTGGACATATAAAAGAGTAAGGAAGATGGAGAGTCCAAAAATATGAGTTTGATCCTGGTATATATTTCCTCTCTGTACTCAGAGCAGTACTCCAACATAAATGCAGGGGGCAATATGGCTTTAAGGTAGCTTCTATTTAAAGGTCACTTTGAAAAGAATAGTAAATGACAGACATGGGAGAAAACACAAACTCAGCAGAACATAAGTCCTGTACTATATGCCCTCCTGGTCTGTGTAAAGCCCAGTGAGCCACTGTCCCATATACTGACAACTCATTCTTTCCCAAAAATCACCCTGGCCAGGCTGTAGTTCCTTTGGATGCACCCAGGAACAGCTAATTTTCACAAGTTTCTGCTTCATACCAGATCCTCTTTATCACAATTTTCGTACTTCTTTGACAGACATGCTCTGGAGGCACTAAAACTCTCCCTGTCTTCCCTCTTAAGGGAACCCAACTCCTTAAAATTTGCCTTTCTCTCCCTGAGAAAAAACTGTGGGAGAACAGTATTCATTAGGAATTGAATGTATCAGAGCAAAGTAATTATAGATAAAGTTGAAAATATGGCCTGTAGTGGACTGTTAAATGAGAGATAACTGATCACTTGCATAATCTCTAAACTTCCTACAGTCTGTTTTACTTGCCAAATGCTCATAGCTTTTGGGCTATTGTTTCTAAAGAAAGAATGTGGATGAGTTTTATCCTCCTTCATACAGAGTGAAAGATTTCTATTGCTCTCCCCTGCAAGACATAATGCACTCTGGATCAGTAGGAGTGAATACCACTTGTCTTCCCAGGACCTTTCTATCTACACATCTTTCTAAATTTTACAAATGCTTTATTGCATTTCAGAGCAGAGGCCAGCATGGACCTCCACAAGCATCACTTCATTATCTCTTGATTATATAAGCTATATTTGTGAAATTGCTTGGTTAACTTTATTATAGCCATGATTATTTAAAGAGTTCTTAATTACATCCCCTGCTGTCTTAGATATTCTTCCTTCTAATAGGAAGCCAGTATATGAAATTAATTTCACAACAAACTACAACAGCAATTACGTTTCTCGAAAGACCAACAAGAATGGGATGTTTTTGTCTATACAGTAAAACAAATTCAGTAGAGAAATGCACATCATCATCTAGATCCCTGAGTAGGGCAGGCATAGCAAGCCTTCTATTTCAGGATAGACTTAAATCAGCTTTAAAAAATACCACTTTGGTTCCTTGGTATTTTGATGATTGTTCCACACAGTGCAAAGACAGAAGGACAATTGGGTATGTGAACAATGGAGCTGGTTCAGTAAGAAGGAAGTTTTTCTAAGTCAAAATCTCAAGAAGATATAATTCACATGACCAGTATGGAGCTGCAGTACAGCCAAAGTAAGTCTCAGAAAAAAAAAAAAAAAGAAAGAAAAAAGAAAAAAATGGATAAAGTGCCTTTCCTTTTACAGAGATGATCGTCAGTGCAGTAGTAAATAACCAACCTTAAAATGTAAAGGTGAAATGGCTTCACATCTATTGCACCTGTAGCCAAGTATAAATTTTGAATATTTGCTTCTGATACACTTCTCCTGAGCTAAAAGTCTCTATTTACTAGTTATGTTAGAACACATCACTGTGAAGTAAAACCTCAAAAAAAAAAAGACCTAAATAAATCAAAATTGATTTACAACAACCAATCAAATCATAAAGAGAGCACATGATGTATGCACACAAAGAAAATGGTAAGAGGAATAATTTGTACTTTAGGCATGATGAAGATTCATCGAAAAGCATTAATATAATTTAATTTAACTATAGGTCATATGGTTCTGTACATTAAGCCACTGAACTCTGACCTCAAAAGTGGCAATCATTTTGTAGCTGCAGATGCTAGACTGCATCATTACAAATGTGTGGACTATTTTCACCCTTGTAACTCAGCATGATACAGTCAAGAACTGATGCATCGTACCCCGAGATAGTGTAAGCTGTTTTGGGCTCACGGTGCTCCAGGATGACAGAGTCATGAGAGCTGTGAACTCAACTCACAAAATCATAGTGCTCAGAATTTTGCCAAGTGCATTGTACCTTCAGAGAAGCAATTTTCTGGGAGAGTCCTGTACCTGGAATAGGACAACTGGATCTTATAACCGTGGGTTCACTCATGTCATGCCAGTTTCACAGTCTTCATCCATTCTTCCTTTGAAAATTTTGTCCTGAAGTCTTACATGTCAAGATCAGGTTTCCATTACCCAACAATCCACACTTCAACCAATCACCTGAAAATTTGTGTCACTTGCTAATAATAATGCAAATCCAAACACCATTATCTACAAGTGTAGTGATTTGGGAGATCCATATATATGTGTGGTTATCATGGAAAAACTCTCCTATGATATCATAATGAAAATTTTGGATATTTTCTAAGAAGTTGAGTCACTTGAGAAGGTAAAGAAATCTGAGAATAAACCAACTAAGATACATTATACCATCATATTTTATTGCATTTCATCTTCAATGTCATATATGTATCTCCTGTCATTATTATAAAAAATTCCAACACTATCAATTTGCTACAAATTCCCTGTTGGAGTGATGTGTTTATTGCTCAAGCAGACAGCTGATAACTAACCAATAGCTGACAAATTTGGGTCTCACCAAATTAGGGGGCAGAAAGCAAATTATGGTATTGCCATATATATACATATATATCAGATTTTGTCAAACATATATTCAAGCTGTTGAGGCTGAACCAGTTGAACCAAGTTGATCCTTCACCACTCTCTCAGCAGTTCTGCAGGACAACAGTTAACCTCTGCTCCCACATAGAATGCATCAGGGAAAATCGCTGGTTTCAATAGTGGGGGGCATGAGATTCACAAAAAGGAATGAGCTGAACTACCTGAGCTCTTGTGTAATGCCTTGAGTTCTCAGTAATGAAGTGGACAGTCTAGCTGGTGATACTGTTAAGGCTTCGATTATGTCCTGTTTCACCTTTTCTCCCAAAATAAAGTGCTGAATACATATTTCAAACCTTAGTAAACAAGACATATTATGGTTACCCTGAAACAATATCTAGAGTGGATTTTCATTAACATGCAAAAAAAAAAATTAACCCAAGGAACAGACATTGCTAATTCACCCAGTTCTGCTATATATCCCTGAAGTACCAAAATATATATTTCTATAATACACTGTAGTATATAACATCCCTTACTTCTAAAGAAGTCTGATGTCATGTGATAAATACTACAAAAAAAAAAAAAAATCAATCAGCAACCCGTAGCTCCTCATAATGTATGCGTTTTCAGCTCCTTATAGCAACATGAAAGCCACAAAAATGACAAGGCCCATTTTATAGGTGTTTATGAGTAGATGGTCCACCAAAAGAAAAGACTGTTCCATTCTGTCTAGAACAATAGGGTTTGTTGTTGTAAACTATACATTTAGCATAAAGTACAGTTTACATTTTTTAGTATTCATACAAATACCATGCACCATCAACAGCAGGGACATTTTTATATCTTTAATGGCTTCATAAATAAAGTGTATAGTTATATATTTGAATATATATATATATATATATGTACACCTGAGTTAAATATTTTTAGAAATTTTGTTTGATTTCTTCCTGAGGCAGAACCACTTACAGTGTCTGAGACATAATTTAGCCATGTCAGGTTATTTCTGTGTTTCCTGTAAGATTTATTTCTTAATGGTTAAATAAATAACCATCTAATCTGACAGAGCTGTTATTTGAACATCACTTCACTGTTAACAGTTGATTTGTTCTCTTTTCTTAATGCTGTGAATTAGTTTGATCGATGAGGAATTGGGGGGCCAGGGGAAATATTAGGGAATGGAATTTTTGAGTTGATCCCAACCAAGCTGCACAGCTTCAGGGCTATACACTTACACAGGTTGAGAAGTCCTGAAAACCAGTAAGCAGAAGGTAAATTGTTAATTTTGTTTTCTACAGTGTGAGTGACCTTCACGAAAAATAAAAGACACAAAGAGAAATTAATCATCTGTTAAAATCCAGAGAGAACAGTACTGAATAGGCAAATCTGCTTCAGAAGACCTCAGTAAACCACCACAGTGGTTACCAACTCAAACTACAAGAGACATCACTTCTTGGATGAAAGACAGTCCTGCCATTTTTCTTGCATTTTAAAACCCAGCCCAAATGTTCATCTGCGAAGTTTTTGTTTGGGCCAGATATCTCCCAGTTAAATTAATAATTTAATCAGTAGGACTTTCTCAATTAGGCTGGTGAATATGTTCTTTCTATACATACATTAGGGACAAGCAAGAGGCATAAAAAAAGCAGATGGATATTTTATACCTCCAGTTTGCTTTCAGTACAGCACAACTCACCATGTTTCTTCCAAACTGGAAATTATCATGGATCATGGCCCAGTGAAGGGAGGAGCTGAGAAGATCCCAAAGCACAATGGATTTGGCAGCAAAGAGAAACAGCAAGTTTGGAAAACAGCAGATGATAATGACCGTGAAACATCGGTTGCACAATTGCCATCTCTCAGAGGAACCCTGATAAGGAAAACTGCTTAGAAAGCACTTTGAGATCATCCAATGGTAGCACAAAGTGTTAGGCACTAGTATAACAGGTTGGATAGCTGAGTCGCTGGAAGTCCAAGTAACTCATTTGTTTGTGCCTGATGGCAGCCCTGGGACTGGGGGCTCTCAGAAGACCCCTCGCCTTGGCAGGAAGACAAGAAGGAAGCAGTGTGTGGGTCCTGCTGTCCTCCCACACTGCTCCTGTTCCTCATTCCCTGCTAGAATAAGGCCAGGGGCTCACAGACAGCTTCCATGCTGCTCGGTGCTTCTGCTTCAGCTATCCTGTGTCCCTGAGGGCTGATGATACCCAGAGCAAGGGCTGTGGGCTTCACAGGAAAGGCCTGCAGGCACCTGGGCCTGACTGAGGCCCACAGATTCAAATGGTCTTATTCTGTGCACAGACTTCAGGCTCGGTGTAGCCTGCAGCAAGTGAAAATCAGAAACAGGCTCAAATTAGTTTCCAGTGGCTCTTCCAACCCTTGCACTGTCATTTCTTTTGTATAACAAGCACTGGTGCATGCTTACTGCCTCTCCGGAACCAGTTCGTGCATGATCCTCCTTCAAAGACAGCATTGCTCTCACTGGAAAAGTACAACAGGATATGTGAAGAAGGCCTGGTACAAAGGGTGGCCTGAAGGAATTAAGCAACTAGGAGATATTGTTTGAGTCCTTGTGCTGAAGGGTAATCCAGGTCCAGCACCTGTATGCAGGCAGGCAGACAAATGAGGCCTTGTTTGGCACTCACCAGTGTAACCCTTGGCAGCCGTTAAACAGAGCTGGCCAACATGCTGTGTGAATGCATTAATAAAATATGCCCTGGTATTGCTAAGAACTATGTCAGCAAGTTATTGTTCTTTAAATACCACAATAACATTCATGCATGAGGAACACAACACAAGGCAGAGATTTCATCCCATTTTCAGAGCTTATCCTTGCTCCGACTTCCCCGATAAAAGAGGACAGACAACAGGCATGAACTGCACCTGACACGTCCAAGTGCTTTGAACATGAGTGCAATTGCTTTCTTTGACAGGAGGAGGAATGTGACTTATGTAAGAACAAGAAGACAACATATACCCTCTTGCAGACTAATAAGGACATTGTGTGCTGAGACAAAGGCTTCAGGAAGAGGAGGCAGCAGGCATAGCTGGAATCTTCAGACAGTGTCCTTGGCCATGCTCCTGATATATCCTTGACTATGCCTTTGCATACCTCTCCAAGCTGAGCACAGCTGAAGAAATCTGCAGCTGCCAAGGACAAGCACAGCACAGCCATTTCAGAGGAGCAGAGCACAGCCCCCAAGGGCCCAGAGATGGGCAGAGCAGGGAAGCCTGTATGCCAGGTCACTTCATGGATCACCTGGCTGTGTGACTGTGTTTTAGTTTCAGCTCACCTTCAGTAGTGTATAGGGTCTGCTCACAGACAAGCTCTGTTCCTATTTCCATAAGTGGGGAGAGATTGAATTGAAACATTTACTGCAGAGCTAGGGGAAAGAAGGGAGGACAGCACAGTCCCATGGGTGCAAGAAGGCTTTTCTGTAGGAGTTTCACATCTCGTAGATTCCCAAAAGTGACCATCATCTGCATTTTTTTCGCATGATGGCATTAATTCTAACAACTGAATAAGCAGAAAACATCTTACTTAGCATTTTTCAAAGTCAGAGTGTCATGCCAAGAATATGTGCATGAATAATTATTTAAGAAAAAAACAAAGGAAGCTTTGCCAAATTCTGCACATCAGGAAGCACTTTAATCCATGTGACCACAAAGTATTGCATTCAGCAGTGCTTTCGTGATAACAGGCTTTCCTGAGCTTGAACAACTAAAATACTTTGTTGCATCTACAAAGAGACTGGTGACAGTTGTTCAGTACCATATTTCCTACACTTTGTCTGACGGAGCATTCTTTCAAAGGTGCTTGAGTTGCTGATCCAGACATCTGTAGATATATACAAGATGATAGTAATTCAACACTGCAGACTGAGTTGCGCCTCCTGTGATTGAAATGGAGTAGATTTGAGAACGAGGAGCGTAACTCACATTGCATTATAGTTCTTCAGATGCAAAGATGATGTTACCCCCTTAGTTTCCTTCAAGCACCAGATGACCATAACTGCCACCCAGTAGTAGCGCCTGTCTTTTTCCTCAGTTGATCCACAAACTGGTGAAAGAAAATAAAATTAAAATATCAAAACTAAAAAAAAAAAAAAGGAAAGGTGAGAAAGAGATGGAAAGAAAAAGTACTTTCATTTCAAACAGTTTCCAAAAGTAAATGCCTTACCCTCATTCAGGATCTTGTGTGGGGTAAGTTGCTTCAAGCAAAGTTTGAAGAGTAACTTATTTGTATGTCACATCTGCATCAACCAGAAGAGATAACCAAAAATCCTTCTGATCTAAGAAGCAGCTTGGGACACCAACATACTCACAAAGAAGGCTGTTCCCAGAGCAGTTTGCTCTGAGGGAGGACTCATATAAAGAACTGCTCAGCAGAATCCCCTCTACAGGTTTTTCACCCTCAGGCTCTTCAGGCAGAGAAGTGAAAAGAAATGCAGAAGCCATGTGAAAGCATCCCTCTGTTTTTACCACACCAAGGAACGGGCTCAGCAGGGTGGATTCACACACATGGAGGACATATGGAGGGTACATACGTCACTACTGGAAACCCAATGCCTCTACAGTATGTTTCTGGGAAATGCTGTCACAGCTATTGCCACCATGGTGACACCTGAAGAGGGGTTCTGGGAGGCCTTCCTCAGAGAAGAGGAGCTTTGGGACAGCCTCTGGTGGGTTTGATGAGACGTGAGAGAAGATCTTGTAGTTGTCCTTTTGTCACTCTTCTGCAACTTTCCTTACTGGGGAAATGAAGGGAAAACAGCTCTAAGATTTTCATTGCAGACTATCTGATCTCACTGGCACAGGAAGAGTAACTGCATGCAAGAGTGATATTCTTACTCTTTCGGCCTTTGCAGTCATAATGAAACCACAAAAAAGTATCTGTCCTACTGAGTACCAGCTTTTTAGATGAGGTGATTTAGTATTATTGCATAAGGCACCTGGAAATAGCAATTAGAACCCAAATGCTGCTACACAGCTTCTTCAAGGCCATGAACTAATTAAACAAATTACCCAATCCTGATTGGGGGAGGAGAAAGGAGTGGAGCTTTTCCACAGCTCTGCAGTGAGCGTGGTGGTCCCCAACACCATCCCCAGCTGCAGTTTGTTGGCTTCCCAGACAGACACAGCAGGGGGATGAGGAAGGACCACCAGCAGTGAACAGCAGGAAGTCTAATCACTCGCCAAATTTCCCAAGTTCAAACCAGGCCTGCATGCGTGGGGGCATAGGGCTGGAGCTAGAAAGACATGCAGAAGGAGAAAGGAGGCAGCAGGAATTAGGGAAAAGATACCCATCTCCATGGGGTGCTGGTAGCAGGAGCAGCCCCTGCCCTCCCTGCACCCAGGAGAATTCAGTGAGGCCCATCAGCAACACCACTTCTCTGCAGGACCAGCCTGTGTGTGGTCTTCTGGCTGCTGAGGCACTCAGCATTTTATTGCTCCTTTGCCTTAGCACAACTCAATCACTGCAGCCTTTCTGGCATCTTGGCCAGCATGCCTCAACTTGCATAAAAGGAAATTAACACTAAGGATTTCAAGCTGAGGCCATTTCTGTTGCAGGAAAAGCTTAAACATTATGGTACATTCAGCTTGTCTATGTGGAAGTCCCTCATGTTATCCCTTATATTTATTACCACTATGACCTCTTTCTTTACAGAAAGATTGAATCCTCTCTCACCAAAACTTTACCACTGGTCATGACTCCCTGAGGGCTTTAGCATGTGTTCACTCACTCTTGTGAAGCATCATCTTTTCCTATTAGGGACTGGCCTTGGCTAGTCCAAAGCATTCATGAACACTAATCATTGAACTGTGGTAGAGCTTGGGTTGGAAGGGACCTCGGTGCCCACCCAGTCCCAACCCTCTGCCATAGGCAGGGCTGCCTCTCACCAGTTCAGACTGCCCAGGGCCCTATCCTAACTGGGCTTGAGTGCCTCCAGGGATGGAGCACCACAGCCTCTCTGGATAGTCTGAGCCTCACCACCCTATCCATGAAAAATTTCCCCCCAGCATATAAATCTCCCCTATTCTAGTTTAAAACCATTCCCCCTTGTCCTATTGCTATCACCCATGTAAAAAGTTGATATCCCCCCTGCTAATTCTGGAAGGAGCACACACAGCTTTGATAACCACTACAGCCAGTCAGCTTATGTTATGCTGAGTATTAATTGGCTTTATTTATTGTTTCTTTATTTTAGGAAGGGCTAATGTGTTCACTTATGGTAAAAAAAAAAAAAAAAAAAAAAAAAGCAAGAGATGACTTCACTTGGCAAATCGATTAAGCATTCAGATGGGTTTAAGTGTATAAAACTGTAACACTGCTGACAGAATATAACCCAAAGGGAGGGATGTAACTTAATCTTAACATATTGATTGTGATTGTTTCTGTTCTTAAAGAAACAGTCCAATCTCAATAAAAGCCAAATTGAGTTATGGTTTTACAACTAAATTATCAAAATATCCTAAAAATAATATTAATATTCAAGAATAAAACACCAACAGTTGAAAGTAATAATAAGCTAACTAGTTAGTCACAGTGCCACAGGCAAACCTAAATGCACCCAGTTCAGGAAGACACGTTTGAACTGCAAGGGAAAGATCACATGATAATACTCCATGTTTGTTCAGAAATTTGGCTGGAAAAGAAACTACAGTCATACCTCACTATGTAGGACTGGGCACTACTCCAGCTGCACCACAAAGGGTAAATAAATCTGTGCTTTCTGTAAACCCTTGAGGTTTATCTGAAGTACAATAGTGGCATGAACAGGGCAGTTAAGCTGGCCTCTAGACTGTGCTGGCCAACAAATTGCTCTGAGGCTATATCCATGTACTTTGTTTCCCTCAGTACAGGCCTTGGCTAGTAAATGTACAGCATCAACTACTCCAGAAACACCACAAGAGCTGAAAGCCAATCTCTCCTACCTTTGTCAATAGAGCTCTTCCAGTTTTCCTTCATCGGTGTAAATGAGGTATTCAGAGTTTAACTGGAAAATGTTGCCTTTAATTCCAAAGGTTATTTTTCAAGGTTATTGATCTTCCCTGAGCTACTGGCTCCTTCTACCCCTTCCCTAATTCTAATGGGAAATTCCTCACAAGTATCGTGGTCAGCTCCTGCAGGCCTCTCCAAACACAGTTGAGGTATTCCTATATTACCTTGGTTTGAAGAGTTAGCCCAGCAATTCAGCACACTTCCTTGCCATTACAATATTCATAAGTCTGATCCTATATGCTACTAATTACATATTTGTTGCAAATTATTTTCCTGTGTGTCATTAGACAATCTCTGCCATTACTTTGTCTTTTCATAAAGATCAAACATGACTCATAGATGTTAGGCAGGCTCTGTAGAAGGGCTCTTAGGCCAAGCAGCTTCCACTCCATCCCACACATATGCAGGACACCAATGTGCCACACTGACTGATGATGAGATGAAACCCATGAGAGCCACAAGTTTGTCATCTGCAAACACTGAACTTCTGCTTCGATAACTGCTCTACAGTTGCTGAGACTAGTGTGGCCTGGCTGAGCTGAAGACAGAAAGAAAGTCCTTCTCCTTTCTATAAAAGTTACAAGAGAACTCTGATTTTCATCAGAATCAAATCCTAATCATAAATAGAGGCCTGGATGCACAGACCTAATTACTGTACCAGGCTGCTTCTCTAAGATTATGAAGTGCAAAAATCAGTCATGCTTCTTGGCTCCAGTGCTAAGCTAAACTACTCCAGCAAATACTGTTTAATTATCCTGATTCTGCTGACATGTTTATATTGTTTACAGTGTGATTTTCCATGTCCTTTTTAAGCAAGTTGAGAAAACTAACACGCACAGCTGGAACTGAAAATAGTTTCATACTTTATATTCAGAATATAAGGATAGTGAGATGATTAAAAAGACTTTAAGTTTAAGAGACATTTTGTTTGCAGATTGTTTTCATGATTTTATCTGCAAAACTTAGGCTTCCTGAAGTGAAACTGCTGTGAATTGCTGGGAAAGTATGTGGGACAGGAGAGGGTCTTGCAGCACCCAGAGGACTTTGCTATTCAAGTGTACCACAGCATCCCAAGAGGCATGAGAGCTCTGCCTCCATATTTACTCCGAAGTGAGCACTGGGCCTTTCTAGTCACTCTTGATCAGCAGGGGTAGCTCATGTCAAGTCACTTTCTTTGTCTTTTCTAGCCATCATCATGATGGTCAGAGACCAAGCCCAGTCTTAGGGAAGGTGAAGTCAGCAGGCTCATGCTAGGACACCAAATCCACCCATACCTCATTGCCACCCCATTCCAGGCTCTGCTCCTCCACAGGTCATGGTATAGCTTAGATAGACCTGTACATGTTATGCCGTGAATGCCAACAATAATGGTAATTTTCTGAGACATGAGAGGAGAAGTGAGTACTTATCTGGGTGGACATCAGCTCCCAGGTACCCTATTTTATGGTTGCCACATCTTCACTGGTCCCCTAATTAATACTTCTATTAATATAAACTTTAATATCTGCAATAATTTACAATGTTCATAGTTTTGTCACTCTCATTTCCTTTTCTTCATGCAAGTGTGTTCAACAAGGTTCAACAAGGGCA
Source organism: Cyrtonyx montezumae (assembly GCF_038088225.1). Lineage (NCBI taxonomy): Eukaryota > Metazoa > Chordata > Aves > Galliformes > Odontophoridae > Cyrtonyx > Cyrtonyx montezumae. The sequence continues at coordinate 46,320,424 of NW_027072034.1, read as the reverse complement.
AGTATAGGGTCCTTCAGCTGGGGATGAATAGCCATGTGCACCAGTAGAGGTTAAGGAACGTCTTGCTGAAGAGGAGCTCTGCAGAGAAGGACGTGGGTATCCTGGTGGACAACAGTGTAACCATGAGCTAGCAGTGTGCCCTTGTAGCCCAGAAGGCTGATGGTATCCTGAGATGGATAGAGCATGGCCAGCAGGTCAAAGGAGGTAATCTTTCATCCATACTCTGCCCTGGTGAGGCCAATCTGGAGTGCTGTGTCCAGTTCTGGGCTCCTCAGTTCAAGAAAGACAGAACTTCTGGAGAGAGTCCAGCAGAGGGCCACAGAAACATAAATGGGCCTGAAGAAACTCCTATGTAAGGAAAGGCTGAGAGACCTAGGAGTGTTCAGTCTGAGCAAGAGTAGTCTGAGAGGGGACCTCATAGCTGTTTATTAATATCTAAAATGTGGGAGTCATGTCGATGGGGGCAGACTCTTTTTGGTGGCAAGCAGCAATAAAGCAAGTGGTAACAGGCAGAAACGAATACAGGAAGTTCCATAATAACACAAGGAAGATCTTCTTTACAGTGAGAGTGCCCTTGAACAGGCTGTCTAGAGAGGTTGTGGAATCTCCTTCTCTGGAAATATCCAAGAGTCACCTGGATGACTACCTGTGTGACCTGCTGTAGGGAACCTGATTTGACTGGGGCTTGGACTCTGTGATCGCCAGAGGTCCCTTTCTGCCCCTACAGTTCTGTGATTCTGTGTGACACTATCACATCTCTGAGCTTCATATTTTCAGAAAGCTGTGATATTTATTCTCAGAGCTCCAGTAAGGGGAGTTGCTGTGACTTGGTATGTACATTTAGGAGAGAAATGAGTGGCAGCAAGAAGTGAGCTTCCAGCCATCAGGCCAGCTGAGGTTGTGCAGCCTGGGCACTTGTGTGGCAGCCATGAGGCAGAACTGCTACAGGAACTGCGACATTTTCAACATCATAGCCACAAAGAAAGATAACTACCCCCCCCACACACACACACTCCAAAAAAAGGAACACATGTTATTTGTCTACAACTTCATCTATAGTAACTACACAGTGCTACCATGTAAAACTCTTTAGTTCTGAAATCTACTGAATAAATTCCACAGTCTCTAAAATGTTAAGCTCTTCAGAAAGACTTGGGGTTGTTCCATCTATGTTATAATCATCTCATAGGAGCCAGCTGAGTCACTGAGATGACAATCTGAAGGGAAACTGCCACTTCTTTGAGCCACTGCAACCACTGTGAGTGCGTGAACCTTACTTTTTCAGGGCTCTCAGATGGGAAAAGGACTAGGATAGTGCTCCAGATACAAAATAATCTGGAAACCTCTCTCAAGTACTTCAAGCACAAGAAGAGAAATAAGGACTGTTAGAATCCAGATCAAGAAATTGCTGGGATTATGATGAAAAAGAAAAATGAACATAGATAAAATCTAAAAGCCAGAACAAGGCAGATTAAAAAATAAAAAAATAAAAAAAATAAAACCTGCTTGAAAGCACTGAAAAAAAAAAAAAAAGGAAGAAAGAAAAAAGAGCAGTTACTGGAGATCAACACTGTAATCAACACTACTTAAAGATAGTGTGGTTTTCTGTCTACTGTCATAGGCCTCCTCATGCATCATTCTTTGCAAAAGCAGAAAATTATTTTCAAAATAAGTTACAAACCTATTTGAACTCTTTACTTTCCTGCTGGGACACTTGCTTGGTTTTGAACAACATAATGGAACAGGCAAACTGAACATCTCTTTTATAAAGGTAAGGGTTTTGGTATGTATTACCTACCATAAAACTCCTCTGTCAGCTCAAGTATTGTGGGCACAGGCTACAAAATAAAGTTCATTCATGAGATGTCCCTGCCACTCATTGATCTGGTATTGCTCTAAGACATTACCCATTGACAACAAGAAGAATGTAGATCTGTACCAACTTACTGTTTTCTTCTATAACAATTATGTTCCAAAAATTACATATTGTCAGTGTGGAAGATTTCTCAAAAGTTAGAGCCATCACAAGAGGATAAGGGAAGCAGCACTACTGCTTGTTGAAATAGTCAAAGTCTCCTAAGGATATAGCTCATACCCCTGTGCTTATCATAAGAATAGTCAGTTAGAAATGAATCAAAACCATCCAGTCCACAATCAGGGGGTGACCAACAGCAGGTACTAAAGGAAAGCTATAAGAGCTGGACAAATACTTGAAGATGCTGTCTCAAAAACGATCTCCTAAGCTCCAGCGTGCTAGAAAATCATATCACAAATCAAAGGTGCATGTTTAACCTTAGCTTTAAATAGGCTTTGGTGTTGTTGGTTTTATTTACTTTTGTCAATTTTTCTAATCACTAATTACTGTAAATTGTAGTATCAATGATATTACCAGACCAGGATTCCAAAATTTCCTTGGATGATCCCTCTTATCTCAGAAGAGAAAAATTGTTCCTTATTGATCTCCATCCCATACATTATATTTTAGCAATCTTTCATACCTTCTGAGTCTTTTTTTTACCTGACTGAAGCCCTACTATGTTTGATTATTCATATATTGAATCCCTTTCATACCTTTGATTGTCCTTGTCACTTCTCTATGTTACTATTTTGGTTATATTATATATGCATATAAGTAAAGTGATGTGGGCCAAAAATGTCCACAGGATTCAAGATGTTGTAGCCTAATAATGTTTTACAAGTTGTTCTCCTTCTCTTCCCTAGCAATTTGCTTCATACTGTCTGCCACTGAACTGACATTCTTGCAGAATTTGCTATTATAACTTCAGAATCTTTGTGCTAGTTGTCAGTGGCTTTTATGGAATCTGTAATTGCATATATTAAATTAGGATTTCTCTTGTGAACCCTTTATATATTTTCATACATTCCTTTCACCCCTGCCCCCCACTTCCCCACCCCCGCCACATTACTCAGCATCACAAGACATTACAGCAATTCTTCACTTTCAGGTTTTGCTTTTGTCCCAGCAGAAAGGTTTCGGAACAGCCACTGAACATAGTCACTTCATCCTTCTCCCCTTTTTCATCTGTTTGTGAATATGGTGAATATTAGAACTCTTCAGAAAAGCTCCTGTGGGATCACAGAGGTAAGCTCACTCTGGTGAGAAAAGTAACTATTCCCATTAATCAGATGCATATCTATGTCAGTCCTGTTCCTGCCATCCCAGTCTTAATTTCTTTAAGACATTTTGGTGAATGAACTCATCAAATACCTTCCAGGAATCCAAGGGGACTATACCAGCTGAATCTCCTATATCAACGCCCTTACTCAGTCCTTCAAAACAGATGTACAAGGAATTGAATTGCCTGACAAAGCCATGAAGAGTCTTGACCAAAAATATCATACTTATTTATATATGAAATAAGTCTGCTTTTTTTGCTGATGTCCAATTCTGGTCTATAATCTTCTAAAATCTCTTAAACTCTTTCTAAAATTAGCATCACATTTGCCATTTCCATTTCATCTGCCATCAAAGTGATTGGTTGTATGTGAGAGATTTAAGTGGGTGTAGCCTACAAGTAGATCAGCTGTTTTACATTTACATCATCTCAGGTGAAAAACATGCTGTCCTGCTGAAAATTCTGTTAATTCTCCATGTGGTATGAAAAGGCATCTTTTCATAGGTTTATCATGCCCAGACAAGGTGACCCAAAACTGTTTCAGATTCAGGATGTTCTATAGTCATTCTTTATTACTACAAATGTAACTGAAATGAGAACTGTAGAAAGCCAATAAGAGGGAAAAAACAGCAACCTACTGCTGGAGGACCACACCAGAATGCTCCTTGCAAAGGCTGGCCAGAAAAGTAAAACAAGAGCCTGTATCCACAAGAGCCTCTTTACTTGTTCAGTTGCATTTCTTTTCCTGTCTATGTGCTCCTGGTTCAAAAGGAATGAATAAATAAAAGATTATGGCAGGATGAACCTTCATGAAATAGAAGTTTCTGTAACAACGGCTTCCAGACACTGGGGATTTTTTATGCATTGCACACATATAACTTAGTAATGACTAGTTATCAATGTAATTAGGCAGTTGTGGACCCAATTATCCAATTACTGTAGCTGACTGCACAAACAGAGTAATTGTACAGTAAACACACTTGTGTACTTGGCATTATGACATAATCCTTTCAGTACCATGCTAGAGTGGGGACAGTTTACCCTGTTAATTATTGTCCCTGTCTTTGGGGAAATTTGTCGGGTATGGTTCTGGAAAAAAACATTCTGGGTTTTCACAGGAGGCAGCTAAGTATAGTACTATCATGAGATATCTGGCAAGCAGGAGTACTAATTCCCTCAAATTCAGATGACATTGAAGTTAAATTTGCTAGCTGATCTGAGTTTTCTAATTTCAAAGCTCTATTTTGTGATAATTCTGTTCCTTATAGATGGTGAAAGTCATAGCAGCCTCATTATCCAGAAATTTGCATGCAGCTGAGAAGAGCATGCAGCGAGAACTGATTTTTTCCCCCTTTATCTTAACAGAATATTAGAGATCAGTGCACACCACAAAATGTAAACTCAGACCTAACTCAGAATAAATTTCAGCATTCTTCATGTTCTTCTTCTTGACATGCAGATTTGGCTTGGGAAGACAGAGTTGCATCTGTCAAGCCTGTGGCTGTGCAACAGCAGTATAAAGAATAGGGAATTTTGTCTTCAAGACTTAAGTTCATATGCAAAGCTTGAAAATAACGTTAGATTTTTGTGAAAATTACAAATAAATCAGACCCAAAATTAATGTCAAGGAAGGCTAAGGTACATATTCTTCCATAAATTAAAATAATGCACTTACCTTCACCATAATATTTCAATCTGTGAATTGTTGTGTAGGAAGCATAATGACTTGGGACAATTACTAAGTGAAATAACTAACTGCGGGAAAGGAGATACTCTTTGTGGGATGTAGCAAAAGTAAAATCAAAGATTGTTCTAAATTGCTTGCATAGAACATACTTTATCAGTATAAAATACATGGTAGTATTTTTGTCTTGATACAACAGTTTTCTTACAGTATAATTCTTTTTCCTGTTAACCTGCCTTAGTGCACATCTCCCTTGTATTTGTCTCTTATCCTAAAAGTAGACGATTGAGCTCCGGGACCATATTTATCTTTCTGGAAGCAATTAGTTGGGACCAACTGTCAAAGTCACAGCCGGTTCCTAGCACACGTGGGTGCAGCTTGTCAGCAAGCTTAAGCAGCAGCATATGCCTTCCAGGAGATAACAATATGGATCTTCAACTGGAATCAGGTTTTGTTTGATAGAATAACACATGGAGAACCAGATTATAGTATATCCGAATACTATGATACTTCAATAAGCAATTCAATCCCAGGCCTGTTTTTGCTCTTGCGGGCTGTTAGCATAGCAGCTCCCTTTAATATCAGCTCCAGTGTATATGTGCCCTCCCTGTACTTAGAGATTTGAACATTCCTATTGAATTTCCTTCCACCTTTATTTTTGAAAGCCTACTTATCAGACAAGTGCAGCTGAAGGACCTAGAAAACTCTAGGCTGGATTAGATTGGGCCTAAGAAATGAAGACCTTATTCAATCATAAAACTTCCCCTGCACATCAGTGTTTTCAACACTGTCATATTTAGAATCTGTTTAGAAACACAAGTTTACCATTACTTATAAAGGAAAAACAAAATAACATTATTAATTTGTGAGCCAGAAACGTCTACCTCCTACTAAAGGAGAACTGACAAATAATAAAGGGATCTTTGAAATCTATAGGAAGACTCCTGTAGTAATACATATTTTACACCAAAATCCTGTAATACTCAACATATTCAAAATATAGTATCAAAAAAAGAACAAATAAAGATTAAGTTCATAGCAAGCGCTAGGCACAGATCAGATACGGGAATTGTTTCCTCTATTAATGGTTCATCAAGATGGAGAAGCATTGTATTTGAGTGATGTAAGGATAGGTGACAGTAAGTATAGCTGCTTTAAACTAATTTTGGATCACTCAAGAGTGGTAGAGGTCACAATCTGGTAATAAAGAAGGAATCACTTCCGCCTTTCTGAGGATCAGGGCTCACCAAACATTCCAAAGGAGGTGAGTGCTGATTAGATATGCTTCTCTTGCAGCTGCCAGCCCATAAATGAGATTAGGGAGGTGGAGTACTAGTGGCTGTTTCTCCTCATCACACAGGTGAATTTCTTCTGTGTTCCCAGGATTGGCTCTGCCCCTCCCTCAGGTGCTCGCTCACTTGTTCAGCCAGTGACTGAATGGTTCCTATACGTAGGTGCAGACTCACTTTGAAGAATGGACTTCATTCCCTAGCATTACCAGAACCACTAGCTTGTTGTGATGGCTGTGATGGCCCCAAAAGGAAACCACAAAGACTAAGAGCTTTTTGGTCTAAGTTCCTCTAGGAAGAGAAAGTGGTATCAGATCTGATGATGCTGGAGCAGCTTACTGGGAAACTGAGATAACCACCTGCTGGAAGGGAAGTTCAAACCCAATCTGGTGATCTATTCTGAAACTGAGAAGTAGAAAAGAGAAACAAACAGCTGAAGCTTCAACCCCTTATAACTGTAACTTGCAACCCTGTAATAAACAAGGAGTTTATTAAAAAGAAATGAGCTCTTATCTTGGAAAGAAGCAAGACAGGGAAGGTTTTCTATCTTCTGAAGCACATACCTGAATAGGTGACTCAGGCTGGGTTTGGATGTATGGCTGTGCATAATTTGGACTGTTAACTTTGACTTTTAAGCTAACTCAGAGCTACTGAGTGGCAGAAGAGTTCAGATCCTTTTGCTTGCTATTAAAGAGGAGCTCTAGATTGTGGAGCTGACAGCCCCTTTAATAAAGGGTGTCACTTTCTTTAGAGGATGGAAATGGAAGCTCATACTAGGTGTAATTCTGAAACTCACTCTCTCCAGACTAAATGTTCAAAGCTACCACAGGAAGATAGGTTCCTGACAACCTCCCTCCTTTTTGAAGAACATGCTGCAATGCAAGCCAGAAGAAATTAAGAGCAAGAGAAGAATCAGGAGAGGGAAAAGGAAAAAGTTACACAAATTTTGGAAATTATCCATGTCTTAAATGAGAATCATCCTTCACTATGGATGCAGAAGCTGCAAATAGATTGGCCTTTTGGGTAGAAAGTTCTTCTTCCTAATCAGAAAGAATAACTGTGAAAACAATCTAAAAGGAGAATAATGGTATTAGTCACTCCTCATGCACTGAGATAACTCCTTTCAAGAGACTGATTACAGCTCTAAGTACAGTCCAAAACTGGTATTTACAAACCAGATGATAAAGTGGCATTTTAGCTGTTCACTTTCAGATCTTAGCTATTCTCTCCCTGTTTAACCAAAAGGGGCTTTTATAAGCTCATAAATTTCCACTGCATGTAGAGGAAGACTCAATACAGTGAATTTACCCTATGAATCATACTGTGTTTCAGTCAATTTGATGGCTTACTGCCTAGATATGAAAGTTGTACTGTGTCAGGCGCCCCAGTGAGTGGCCTGACTACTGAAAAGTCTCTGCTTCCTCTGATGTTTTTGGCCTCTCAGTTGACACTGAAGCTGTGGGAGAAAATAGAGCCACAGTGTCAACAAGGATAGGAAAGCGCGACTGGATGCCTCCATGTGCCACTCTCAGATAGTCTTGGCTATTGTCCATGGCAAACCATACTCTGAATAGTGCAAGTCAGCAATAACTAAGCAATAAATCATGTTGCAAGAAGATGCTGAGCCCCTAACAGAAACACATGGAGAAAATACCAGAAGGTTTTGGAAAGAAAATTGATAGAAAAAATAACCAGGAGCAAAGCGGATTCTCGGGCACAGTCTTATTTTCTTTTAATTATAGTTTTCAAATGTAAACACAATAACTCTGAAGTAGAAAACTTTCATGGAATCTTATTTAACAAGCCTAAATGTTCTCTGGCTTCTTGAGAAATTAGGTTGCAGGGTCAGTTACTGTCTGGTTCATTTCTCATTTGCTCATACTCCTAGGAAGATGAGATTGTCTCAGAAAAGCTTCACATCTGCCCTCTTTGCCTTTTCTTCCTTGTGCCTGAATATGAGTTGTGAATTATGGCAACCTTAGACATGAGGTGTAGGAAGCACATATTAGTCCGGCAGAGTCCACATAACTAAATTTACACTTAAGGCATTGCCCATACAAAAGCTTTAATTGCTGCTTAGCTCATAGCCTGGCAAAAGAAGCCCATTAGGACTAATAACACAAGTACTCAATGATTATGAAACTGTGTGGTCATACTAACAAAGCAATTACTCAGCCAGTGCTGAATCTGGAGGAAGCAGATCGAAACTTGTTAACATGGGTCAGTGTTGCTGGAAAAAAAAAAAAAAAAACTTTAATATAGTTTTATGCTTAAAAAATTAGGAGACAAACTCTGTAGTAACTACTTTTTGTTACAGGCATTCACAGTGTACATCTGGTAATACAGGTGAAAGTGTGTTGATCAAAGTCTATAAACTGACACCATATCACATGCATTAAAGGTACAAATATTTAAAACGTGTAAATTCCCTAAATGCAGCAAATAGGAAAACATAAATACTAAGACTATGGATTCAGTCTTAAATCAGTCCTCTGCACTACTTCTTAACTGAATAATCATTTAACATTTCTCTATTTCCTTCTTCTTTCCATATATCAATACATTCAGTTTATAAACAGGAGCAGAGATCTAAATTAGATGTTAGGAGGACATCCTTAACTCAGAGTGGTGAGGCCCTGGCACAGCTGCCCAGAGAAGCTGTGGTGCCCCGTCCCTGGAGGTGCTCAGAGCCAAGTTGGATGGGGCCTGGGCAGCCTGAGCTGCTGAGGGGCATGGGTTGGGGCTGGGTGGGCTTTAGGTCACTTCCAACTGAAGCTGTTCTGTGATTCTAGCCCCAAAGATAGCAATTTTTTCTTTAATTGTTCACCAGTGCTGTTATTATTCTATCAACAAACATCTGAATAATAATATCAAATAGAAATAAAGAAAACAAGAAATTTTTAATAATGTCTCCTTTTTCTTCTTTTTAAATTACAATCTCAGTATTGACTCCATAACAAATGTGTCTCTTTGAACTATGCACAGGTGTTCAGTTCAGTTCTTATTCAGTTCTTATTCAAAAAACAATTAGCAGAATTCCAAGTGATGCAAATGGAAGGAAAAATGAGTTGTGTCTCATTCCCAGCCTTTTGTTCCTTTTTTCTCTTCCTTCTTCGTGACACATTTCACTTGGTTTCTGAATGAGACAAGGCTTATCTGACCACACTATTCATCTGCCCACCTTCACTTCCACATTGACTTTCAAACTTCCTGAGTAAATCTACCTTAGCTTGAGAGAGCTAATGATCTCCAGGAGATTAGATTTCTGCAAATCCAGATGAAACAGCAGGCAAAAGAAAAGAAGGCTGAATCAGTCACCCCTCTAAGGGAAAGGAGCAGTATGAGATGGGTCACTACTCCCTATGCTTGTCCGTGAGTGGCTCAGAGCCAGACCTTGCTCCTTCTTGCCAAGGTGGTGCTTAGGAAACACAGGAGGGAAACTCAGACAGCAAGGCTGGGAGCTGAGTATTAAAGAACACAGAGAAACATGAGCCACAGTGTGTGCAATAGGAGGCTTAGATAGATCAGATGCCTGACTGTAGAAATTAAAATTCACATGTTACAGCTCACAAACTGAATGGTCTATAATTTGAGGGATGGAGGAGGGGAGGCTAAGTTTGATCATGACTCACACAGTGTAGGTCTAAGGCCCGTAGATAAAATTCTGCTGAATTATATGAGCATTTGGCTGAGCTAAAACTAAGCAAGAGCTCACTTCATTTCAGCAATTCCTCCCCAGATATCAAATGTGTTTTTACCAGGCTGCTAGCTTATCTCACTCAGAGCACCTGTGAAAGCTCAAAACAAGTCCTGCTGCGGAAAATGTTGTTTCACATGGCATTGCATCTTCCCTCAGTATTAACTTCCCCAAGACTTTCATTTTTGTTTCAGAAATATGACAAATCAAATCCCAGGTCTTAAAAATGAAAGCTGCTGTCTGTAATGATTTATAAATATAAAAGTAGGACACAAAATAAGAAAATCAAGTCCCATGGCCTGCTCACTTTGGGGAATTTCTTTCCACTATAATAGCCAGCGCCACTAATGTAGCTCAGCTACAGCTGAAGTTATTCACATGCATGTTCCAGTTTTTTCTTCCCAGCAGCTTTTCTACTTACAAAAGCTAAATCTAAAGATATTTTCACCATATAATAATTGCTTAAAAATCATACTGGCCAGCAATTTCAGGTAAATCCCATGTAGCCCCATGGGTCTCAATATACACAACTTCTCTTAAGTCTCCAACCTGTTCATCACCTCCTCAGTGTCAGCTGACCCTCTCCGTACCAAAATATGTCATTATCAGAGCAGTGTTTTGTTTATGAAAGCTGATGGGAAAAAAGTCATTGAACATTTCAGCCTTTTCTGCTGCACCAATAACGAGGGTTTCTTCTCCACCCATCAGTGGGTCAACATTCTTCATGAACTTGCTTTTCCAATTAGCGTTCCACAGAATCTCTCTTGTTCCTATTGGTGCTCCTCAGCAGTCGGAGCTCCAGCTGGGTTTTTGACCTCCCTGATTTTGATGCTAAGTACCTAACACTGCTTTTACACTCTTGTTTTGTTACCTGCCCTTTTTTCTGCCTCTTCTCTGGTCTGTTCTTGTGAGCTAGCTCACTGAGAAGCTCCTCAGGTAGCCATGCAGACCTTCTGTAACTCCCAGGCTTCCTATATGGCAGAACTATTCAGCCCTGAGCTCCCACTACCTTCCCTTAGAAACTCACCCACTCACCTGGGCACCCTTTCCCTTCATGGCAGCTTCCTACAAGGAGCTTGTCTGGAAATTCCTGAATAAGACCCCATGTGCTTTCCCAAAGCCTATGGTGTCAACTCTGGTGCTCACCTTCTGCCATGACACTTGGAGATCTTACCTCACTCCTTTCAAATACTGTTTTTCTTTTTAACTTAGATACAGCATCTAAGTCTTGAGAGATTAAAAAAATGGTATTGTATTGAGATATTTTTTAGAGTTACATAGAAAAATGACCATGACTGTACTATTACACTTCTATTAATTACAACTACACTTCATTCTGTATTTGTGAAAATGCTGTTTAGTAAAAGCTAAGACACATTTGAATGCATTTTGGGGGCAGGAAAGAGTTTTCTGCCTAGTGGTAACGGAGCTGTATGTCCCTGACAACAATAGCATGTCTGAGAAATCTCTCTCAGATATAAAAATGGTATAATTACAGGGGGAAAAAGATACCCTGGCTTGCACTAGCCACAGATTGTCAGGCTGGGTAGCTAAACCAGTCTACATGAGTGAAATGTGGCCTTAATACCATGTTGCCCTGCATTAATGTTTTTATAGCATCTGAAATCTTCAGTGCTGAAATTGAGATCCAGAAATATGGGGCATGATGAAAGAGCGGTTACATTTGAGATTGTTCTCCTTCAACAGCCTTTAAGAATCCTTTTTCCACAGGAAGAAAGATTCCTGTACTAAGTGCAGAGCTGCTGAGTGCAGTATGCAGTCTATGTTCTGTCAAAAAAATAAAATAAAATGTGTAGAGTGCTGAATTTTAATGTTACCATCTATATTCTTCTCTTTCTGTACCATTCTTTTTGATCCTTTATGTCCACACTCTGCAGAATTTCTCTACCAGGAACTCTAATTTTAGAATCAGAGATCCTTATTCCTGAGGATATTGCAGTTTAACCCAGCAGGTGGCTGAGCACCACACAGTCGTTTGCTTACTCCCTGCCCTTCCCAGTGGGATGGGGGAGAGAATCGAAGGGGAAAAAAAACTAGAACACATAGGTTGAGCTAAAACTATTTACTAAGAAAGAGAAAAGGAAATGTATGAATGTACATAACAAGTGATGCTCAAGCAATTGCTCACCACCCCCCAACAAATGCCCAGCTAGCCCCTGAGCGGCAAAAGAGATCATGATGAACTCCCACCCCCTTCCAAACTCCTTCTGCTTCATGTCATATAATATGGAATATCCCTTTGGCGAGTTTAAGTTAGCTGACCTAATTCTGTTCCCTCCCAGCTCCTTAGACTCTTCTCTGAGAATGGCCTTGGCTCTGTACAACTCTGCTTAGAGGCACCTATTATAAACATTGGTGTGTAATCAATATCGTTCTTCTCCTAGAACCAAAACATAGCACCACATCAGACACTCTGAAGAAAACAATTCCATCCCAGCTGAAAATATGACAATGTAGAATAAATTGAAGTGAAGTCAGATACATTTAGAAATTGGCAGCTTTGTCATGTCTCGTTCAATTCATTCCAGTCACAGGTATAGCCACCAGTAAAGTTTACTTTCAGAGCTCAGAATTTGTGTGGTGCTTCACTGCCTCTTGCAGAAGGGTGAAAGTCTGAGTATTGTGAGTCTGAAGTGTCGTTTAGGAATTAATAGGTTTACTCCCAAAATTCTTACTCCTTTGTTTTCAAGGTTCTAGGTGAATGGTGTTTGCCATGTCACCTCTGTATTGAGTCTTTTTACAAGGCATTATTTTTTATTCCCTACCATCTGCTAGCTGTCTTTATCTAACCAGATTTTTATGCTGCCATTTGTGTTTCAATACCTGAATTTTGCCAGCAGGAACTTGATTCTAGTACTTACAGGAGCATACTATCTTCTAAATATTTACCCACCTCTCACAGCAAGCCACTCAGATCTCAATTTTAGTTTAGCTATAGTTTCATCTCCTATTGACACTCAGTATGTCTGCCTAAATAGAAGGGCTAGAATCTAACCCAGGAGCAATGGACAGAGAGGAATTTCCCAGTGTATCAAGTTCTACCCAGCTGGTACTACAGGGAAATAACCGGGGTCATCTTTTTCATAAACCTGTCAAGTTTTCTTTTAAAACTTTTTTAGACTCTACTCTCACGGCTGTTTTGAAACAGCCAAAAGCTTTACTAATCTAGTGGTTATAAACCTCCTAGCCATCAATCTACATTTATTCACAGTCAGTATATACTCATTTGTTCCTGTGCCAGTATTGTTCTTTAGCATAAGTGCCTTCCGCTGTTCCAGGTGTTTTACCTGATATGCATTCACAGGGAATAACCATGAGCTCTCCACCTTTGAATTTATAAGTTGAGCAAGCTTTTTTCTCTAAAGCACTTTTCATTACTCTCATCACTTCTCTGCACCTGTTCCAGTCTGAATGCTCTCTTCCAGCCACAGATGCTCGGAAGCACATACAATACTCCAGATAAGTACTGACAGCCACACACACCTGCAAGAGCATGTCTCATTTTCACTAAGATCACCTCAACTGACACATCTAAGTACTGCACTTCACGAAGCTTCTCGTGAGGGGTTTACAGTCCGACTCTGATCTACCGATAAACCCAAAAAGCACTTTATCCTCTCCATCATTCCCACTTGACACTTCTACAACACATTTCTGCAAGTAAGTTTTATTCCTAGAATTTTAGCCATCTGAGTGTCAGTAGTCAGGCCTTAAGGTCGCTGTCTAAGACCATTTAGGCAGATAAATCCTACCCTGTGATTCATCCCATCTGACACATTCATCCTATTTGTCTCCAGTGACTCTCTATGGTACTAATGTCATGTCTAAAACCAAAGGTCATGCAGTCTCTGGGATATGTGTGGGCCATTTCCCATGTAAATATCCATCCTTTGCCTAGGATGACCATGAATGATGGCGGAGCCATTGCTGTCTCATGCTATTCCTCTAAGTGCCATTTCTGTCCATTTCTGTCTCTTCAGCTCTATAAGTTCTCTGAGCTCACATCATCCTCAGCCAACCCAAACAAGTGAAAACCAAAGCTCCCACTCTGTCAGTCAGGTTCATCCACTGTAACACTAACCTCCTTGGCCTTGAATCACCCTACACTGATCTCACAGAAACTATATAAATAAGTTAGATGAAATGTTAAACTGTAGTAGAGAAGGATAAACTGGAAGACAGCAACAATAGGACTTGAAAGGGGTACTGGGAAAAAGATGGGGAATAGTTAAGTACAGTCACCATTTGTTTCTGATACTGGAACAAATCCATGGGCAGACCTAGTTTGGGGAATCCCTGAGAGTGCAGATCTGGGGATGGCTCATCAGTGATGCCACGTACATCATCTACACATGTATTCAGACTTCTAATGCTTGCACACATCTCAGTATAAGAAAGCTGTCAATAATAAGAGCCACAACCTACTTAACAATTTTCGTTCATATGGTGATGCTGTTGCGAGGGTTGCTCCGAAAGTAATGCCTCTTGTTTTATTATTTTGACTCCATTATATCAGTGGCAAATGTCAGTGGTATGGTAGTAGGTATTGAACCTCTCACAATTATTCCATAACATTTTGTTGCCATGTGACAGATGGCAGCGGAGGGACAGTCTGACACAATGGCAACTGAAGTAGAAGTGTGGATGAAGCAAAGGAGTGGAATTGAGTTCCTCCATGCAGAAAAAAAGCCAGCACCCATTGACATTCATTGATGCTTGCTGAAAATGTATGGACACGAAAGATTGGATGTGAGCACAGTGAGGCAATGCGTGGTACATTTCAGCAGTGGAAACAACAGTGTGAAAGACAAGACACATTCCAGAAGGGCATGCACAGCTGTCACACCATAATATGAAGAGTGTCGCAATCAGCTCATCATCAGCTGATAAATTGGTGGATTACGAGCAGAAAACTGTACAGAGCTGAATATCAGCTTCAGTGCATTGGAAAAGATTATGGTAACATTGGAATATCATAAAGTCCCATGAATGCTCGCACAGAAATGGAAAGAACACTGTATGCAAATTTGTCAGGACCTATCATTACCAGTGATGAGACATAATGCCACAACTACAAGCTGGAGTCAGAACAACAGTCTACAGAGCGGTGGCATGTGAATTGTCCATCAAACAAAAAGTTCAAGACTCAGCCCTCAGCAGGTAAAGTGATGTGCACTGTGTTTTGGGGTGATCTCTCCAGATTCCCTTGTACTGGACAAACCATCAACTCTGACCACTACATCATGACTCTGATTAATCTGAAAGCTTGAACTTCCCTAGTCAGGCCAGAGAAGAAGACAACATTTCTTTTGCAACATGATAATACTAGGCTTCATATGAATATGAAGACCGTCTAGTACATTGCCAGTCTTGGCTGGACTGACCTACCATACCCACTGTATAGTCCAGATTTGGCACCTTTTGACTATCATCTGTTCTGTCTGATGAAAGAGGGACTGCATGGGCAACATTTTCCAAGTAATTTTGCCATCACAGCAGTTGTGAAACACTGGGTCACCGTCACTGGTAGATTTTTATGAACACAGCATGCAGATGCAATCTTGTTCATTGCAGGTGAAATTGCGTAGCTAATGATTGTGTCTATGTTGAGAAATAGTGTTTCATAGCTGCAAATTTACTCCATCAAATAGTGTTATTGTATCCTTCATAGCCATTGTAGTTTCCATGGAAATAAATTACTTTCAGGGGAGTTTCACACTTTATCATCAAAATGCGCTGAAGATGTTCTAGAAAAAAACAATACTTTCCAACCATAATAAACCCTGCCTCTTCATCCTAGAGAAACATTTTTGAAAGCATTTTGTCTCAATGCCTGTAAAATGAGGACATTATATTTTTATTTTATTTTATTTTACAAAATAATAGAAGCTCATAAAACTGGGATAGCTCTGTAATTTTTATTCTGTCACGGTCCACACATCCACCTGGCACAATTATATCGTAAGTGCTATGATGAGCATTTTGATGCTTGCATCTATTTAATTTTGGCAAGTCCTTGATTGCAGCCTTTTGTATGGAGGCAGCTCCTAGTGCTTAAAAACTGCAGCTAGGAATTGTGATAGACAGTAAACCTAACTGATTTTGAGCTGAGAACAATAACTGTAATGAAGATTTGCATTTTTAAAGGCTTGCAATTAACACCAGTATTAGCTTCTTCCTCCAGCTAAAAAAGTCAAGCTGAACCACCTTTTGCTGAACTTTTGTTGAGTTTTGTATTTCTTTTGCTTTGCTGACAAGTATAAAGCATGAAGGTCAGGTGCTGTCCAGGTACAATTTTGAATATTCCTCATAAATGAGAGGATACCCATGAGAGGGAAGCAACAGAACAAATCAGTAGATGGGCCAGGAATCTATAGATCAAACAGCTTATTTCTGGGCCAGATCTGAGGCACTCACAATCGATAACCTGAGCTTTACTCTATTTTGTAAAGCAAAATTACATTTTCAGAAAGCAAGAGGAATTTTTCTTCCATGGATTCTTCACATGTTATGTTTTGCACAAATGCTTAACTATGTGTTTGGTACCAAAAGTGGAAGTGGTTTACTTGTCCCTTAAGCTCCTCCAATCTTCTGATGTAGAAAATCAATGAGACGTGCACCTTAATCCAGTTATTACAGTTTTCTAAACATTGCCAAATATGTAGAATAACACCAGAGTAGACAAAGTACCAAAGCACATAATTTTGAACAGCTTTCAAGTCATCTGCTCCTCAGGAAGACTGAATTCCTATTCCTTGCAATGTGGCTCTACACAAGGAAGTATTAATACTTAACAATTACAGGCTGGAAAAGAAACACTCGGACATTTTCACAGAAGCCATGTGTGTTGGTGTCCTTTGAAGCCACAGTCACTTCTCCATTCACCTGATGCCTTTTCTCACTCTTGTGGATGACCCAGTATAGTATTTAGAACAAAAATAATCTGACCATGCAGTCATCCTGTCCTGAATTTTTGGGGACTCCTAAAACAGGATTAAAATAGACTACTTTAGTCTACAATGTTAGGATGAAAGTCTTGCCCACACCACCTTAAAAATGCCCTCAGAATCAGCATATAGTATTGACTATAGATACAGTGTCTTTATGATATTACACCAGGCAACTATTCTGACAGCTATCATAAAGCTCCTAAATCGAAGGATACCATGTAGTAATCTTCTACATCTGGATGAACATTGCTAATTTAAAATAAGAGTTAATAATTTAGATTGAGCTTTGCTACTGTACATATTTATTTGAATTATGCCTGTGGTTTCTGTGGGAAAATTACTGTATTCATTGCTTTAATGCACTAGTACACTACTTTTCTGACTGCCTTGCATTCAAATGACAGTTTGCCATTAGTTTTAACTGTCTGTAAGATGATACATTCTCAGGTCTAGGGGGAGAGTAATAAATGAATACTGAAAATGTTGCAACGTTCATTTCTACAGTTCTTTGGGGTGCTTTTTTTTTGCTTTGTGTTTTTTCTTCTTTTTTTTTAACAGAAATACACAGTTCTACTATTAAAATGCATGGCCATGATTAAAAGCATGACTAATAGAAATTAAAAAAAACCAAAAACATTGAGTCGAAGCAAATTTAGAAATGCATCATCAAGTTTATTCTACTGCACTGTTCTCCAGCCTAACAAAAAAGATGAAAAACAGAAAGAAGGAGCTCCCTATTGAAATGATAGAAAGAGGATCTAACAATGAACAAGATAATGGCAGAAAATAAGATCAGATCTGATATTAAATAACTTCTAAGGATTTCAGAAAAATAAAATGAAACTAAGGCAATACTACTTAAGCATCATGAGGAAAACCGCATGGCTGAAACCAGCAGTATCTTATATGTGTTCTTCCATTCTGTAAATATTCAGAGCCATCCACCTCTTTCAAATATGCCTTCTTATTATTGTTATTACAACCAGAACTTCTCTTTGTTTAGGAAGGTTAGTGGTAATCAATGGTTTAAAAGCCCAAAGATGCAAAGTGGTTAAAAAAGTTGTAGGTCCTCTCAACTTCCACCAGTAGAGGACTGTGCCCTCAGGAAGGAGAGTCAAAAAAGAACAATATGCTGCTAGGAGGAGTTTCCACTAGCTGCTGCTTTGTCAGCTCAGACTAAACTGCAATTTTTTTTTTCAAAAGGCATATAAACTATGTAGACATCAAACAGTATTTTTTGTTGGCATAAGTTCTGCCTCAACCTCACAGACACACAGAAAACAAAAGCTAATTAGATTAGAGCAATTTCGTGGCCAAAACAGGTTCACTTGCACACCAATTTTCCACAAGACCTTTTCACTTCAGCTTGAAGAGACATTAGGGGGTAATCCAAGCAAGAAAAGTGAAAACATAAATGATGATGGATCTGCAGCCAGACCATCTCTTACTGACACTACCGTTACTCATCTTAACCATTGAGGTTAAGGACATATCTGTGCTGCAGCCCAGAAAGAACAAGGAATACTATTCAACTCTTCAAAAATCTCACATATTCCTGCTTTGTGCTACATCTGATCTATGACAACAAAGTGAACTACTTCAGACTGTTTATTTCCTTCTCCTTCCTGGATACGAGTATCTATATCTGCAACAAAGGCAGTGGATATTTGAAACACCAATTTCATGGCCAAACAGATGAAATAAACATAACCACTTCAGACCTAAGAAGTGAGTCAGCAGTCAGAGCCTATTTCCCCCACTGAAGTCAGGAAACAAATTAAGATGACAGTGTGCCTCTAACGGTGACGCCATCACTGGGAGAGGAGTTATTTCAGTCTCCACAGCAGTGGAAGAGGAGAAGCACAAAAAAGAGAAAGGGAAGCTTAACTTTCTCTTGTGCCTGCTCCTAAAATACTGTTCTGTGCATTCTCCCTCAATTTCAGTATTTTTGTGGTTGTCGTTATGTGCTGTTTTCAAACGCTTGAAACTGAATAACCCCTTTTGTTGTTTGTTTCTTTTATTACTTTAGGAACCTACTGATACTTGAGGTCTACAGTACTTTTAGTCTTGTATTAAGTGGGAAGAACTCCTCCAAATATTTGGAACTTCTGCTAAATAAAACAGGAATTAATTTAAACCATTTGCCAAAATGTTCAGAACTGACTTTACTTAGGGTCTGGCAGTCTTGAGACACCCAACATATGAGCCCTGGAGGACAACAAAGAACATGGTTCTACCTCTGAAAAATCTCTGCAAAGTGCATTCCTTGCTCTTACAGTGGAGGTAGAAAAGGATCTGCTAAACCATTACTGTCTATTGGAAAAAATACAATTTCTGGGACAGCAGTTGAAAGACACAGTTAATGTGGATACAAAAATCCTCAAGGGAATTTGCAGAAGAGGACTGTAGCACAGAATAGCATAAAGAATGCATGAGTTTGAGAAACAAAAGAGTCAAAGTAGGAAAGAACATGCAGAAGGATATGGAATCATGAAAAGAGTAAAGAATAAAACGAGTCTAATGCAGTAAGCCAGGATAGAGTTCTGCTGGGCCATGGAGCTAAATCTAGATACAAAGCAGAAAGATGTGAAGGTGAAGAAATGGCAAGAGAGACTGGAGGAGCCTGGGTTGGCTGATGAGTGGTGATAGGTGGTAAGAGCACTACAATAACAGGACTGCGGTTTTTGGCAGTGGCAATAGGCAGAAGATGCTGAATTGCAAATACACAGCTCATGAAGCACACAATTTGATGAGAAGCTGATGACAGTGAGGATTAGAGAGGTTTCTTGTATTTCAGGTGGGAAGTTATTTAGAGAAAAAGGAGTTGGGTGTGAAAAGGGGAAACAAAGTTTTGGACACACCACACCGCATGCAATGAGGAGATAAGTGAAAATAAAGACAGCTGGGCAGGATAGAGGAATGAGGAAATAGATGTACACGAGGTAGGAGAAGACCTCAGATCTGCTTGATATATTGTAGGGAGAGCAAGCTTCTTCTGCCAAGTGCCAACTTGAGGCTGCCTGTGAGAGGTGAAGAATACCTTAAAAGAAAGACAAGAGTGAAGTTAAGAGAACAGGAACAGTACTCAGAAAATAAAAAGGAAGAAATTTGCAGAGGATTGAGAAGACTGAGAAAAGGCAGTCAGAGCTGGCTGGTAGGAAATTAGTGACAGATTTCCTGCTTGTCTCCAAGGAAAAATAAACCCAGTGTGGAATGTAACCCTTTAAACAAGAGCACTGGTGTGTCACTAATATAAAAGGGGTTTCTGTGGACTAAAGTGGACAAATTTTGTAAGAGAGATGAGTAGTTCTTTAAGGAACTCATAAAGGACCTCTTTGTCTTGAGAAACTATTATAACAGCAACAAAAAAATCTGCAGCAATGACATCAATAATTAAAGAATCCTTGCAACAGACTAATTCAGCACTCTCTGGAGATGGACATCTTATTGCAATTTACACTCTCTTAAGCAACGTCATTAGTAGTGGTTCTAGAAAGCACAAAGGAATGAGACACTGAAATATTGCAGGAACACTGTCAGCACTGATCAAAGCCCTCATCGTAGCTTTTGTTCAACTAGGGCAAGCAGCTCATTTGTGCGCAGCATAGAGGCACTCAATTGGCTAAAGCAGGCAAAATAACGTCAACCCTTCCTGAAAACTGTGATTTTTTAAAATAGCTTCTTTGAAGCCAGACAGAGTTTCATTTTTGCTACAAATGAACCAGTAGGGGAGGAATACAATCCTGACAACGCGCTTAATCCCTTGTACTGTCTGTGATGATTTAATACCAAAGGCACTATTAACTTGTAGGCCCGCTCATGGCTGAAAATCTGCTATGTACTACAAACATTTAACTGAAGTTACTGGAAATTTTATCTGGATGTAATTGATTTAATGTGGTACTGAATGGTTGTTTGTTTCATTAACCTTGTATCAAGTGACTCTAAAAAAGAAAATATTGGCACATCTCTACACAAGCTTAGAGAATCTCTACAGTTTATCACTGTTAGCAAATCAGAGTTTCCAATTTCCCTCCAATTTCCTGTGATTCAGTAAATAGTGACACAAAAATCCTTATGTAGAATTACAGGGCTATTCATTTTCAAGGCACAACTGCTTCTTACAAGCTCTCTAAAATTATTTTGTGCTTTTCCCTCTTTCCTGTTTACCACACATATTCTCAGACTCCTCTTTCTGTTTCCTCCCACATCTTGCTTTAACCTTCCTTTTCACTTACTAGAGAATGACCACTAAACCAAAAGTATTCCATAACCTCCTCTCCTCCACCTGAAGTGTTTCATGTGATACAGCAGTGTGCCAAGTCTATATTGCTTACTACACTAAGTACACTTTAGCTCAGAAACTTTTACAGCTCCACCAGCAAAGACTTTATAGTTTCTGACTAATCTGCTGCATACAATGAAGTTCCAAATAAGGGACCACGTCTGAACATACAGCCATTGCTTGCTCTGTAGCACTGCATAAATGTAGCTCATCTTTCTACTCCTTTCGGCAAGGTTGTTACTCTGGAGTAAGTCTTTCCTCCATCAAAAAGGACAGAGCAGGTCAGTACAGCAAGGACAGAGCGTGGTACCTACAAGAGTGACAGAACCATTGCAGCTAGTATATTTTATTTCACTCCTTTCAGATACTGAGCTGGGTTTCATCATGTTTGTGCCTCTCCTTTACTAAGCATTGATTTAGGATGATGAAAACCAGCACTTGCTGTGGGACTGCATAACTACAAGGTCCTGGAAATAGTTCTGGGATTCCAAAATGTCCATATTCCAAGTAAGCACCTGTCCTTTACACCTGTATATTAGTCATGGGGCGCATAATCCTACTGGAAGGAAGAGTGCAAGTATGGTTTGGAGTTTGTCAGTTCATACTGTTCATACTGAGTGGTGAAAAAACACTTCCAGGTAATGCAATCATCAGTGATATTCCTTATTCACAGGATCAAAGAATCATAGATTCATTAAGGTTGCAAAAGACCTTTAAGACCATGTAGTCCAACCATCAACTCATCATCACCATGCCCACTAACAATGTCCCTCAGTGCCACATTAGAAGTCATGTATTAACAATATTGGGAGTAAATCAAATAATAATATGGGAGTAAAGTCTCACATCTGAATTATGAGGATGCCCGGGCTCACAAGATGAGCTCTCAGCCACAGTGAGAGAGGAGATAGGTACCATACAAAGAGATGGGGAAGGTACTGCATAATGCCCACTGTACACCATGCACAATAACAACCCCCTGCGATTTACTTCTGTTGATGCTACAAGTTTTATTGATCACTGGAGAAAATGTTTGGACACAGTCGTTGGCCTGGGCCAACATGGGCCACAGTCGGAAAGGCACTTATTAGTTCTCTATGGGAGGAAAAATAAGGCACAAATGTGGGAGCCTGGTGAAAGAGTGAGTGAGCCATCTTGAAAAAAACACATGGACATTTCACCATTTCAGAGTATCAGCAGTAGCAAGATGTGTATGTAGGTCTGATCACTACAGAAGGTATTCAAGAAAAGGCTGGTAAACTGTTGGGAATGAGGCTCTTCACCATGACAAAAGATAGCCATTTGCTCAGTCAGTAGAATACTTTTTTATACAATTAAGGGTCAGGAAGGAGGAGTTAAAGCTTTATAGATTTAAAAATGATTCTTAACTAAGTGATACTGGGTAACCTACAAAAGAAAGTGAAGAATTAGGTTGTTGGAGTATATGATTGAGTGGGGAGCTTTTGTAGAGCACCAGTGATGGGGAAGGACATTCATGTGATTTAATTGAGATAGTGTTAACACTGGAACACGGAAAAACTGGATAAACTGTGCTTCCTTCTCAGTGGAGTCTTAAAGTCAGACCTAATCTGATAACAATAACAGAAGGGTGTGTGATCCTTAAGCTCTTAGGTCTGGGGAGGAGATAGGGTATGGCCTCCTCTGGACCTGGTACGCTTTACGGCAATTACTTGTAGCACTAAAATGTTTGTTCTTGCTATACCTCTCTTGTGTAAATAGAACACACTCTCCTTTCATCAACTTTGTATCCAGCTAGCCTGTGTAATATGTAACCCAACAGAACTCTAACCTTCAGGGACTGATCCTTGGTTATAGTGTATTGTTCACTACTTTTTTTTTTTTTTTTGTCTCAAAATGCTGCAATCTGAAATTAAGGTATGATTCTCACTGATCCACCATAACAGGGTGATAGCTTGTATCCAGTATTTGATAGTAGGTTTCCATTAAGATATCAAAGCTCAGCAAAAAGCTTCTCTAACTGAGGTGAACAGGGTAAGTGTTGTCACTCAGAAGATAAATCTGAGCTATCCATATGTAGAGAAGCACTAAAATGAGAACATATGTTGGAGACAGGTAATGAGACAGTATTTTATTGAATTCCACATTTCCACTCAGGATGTGGAAACCACAGGCACAATGTTTCCTGCTAGTACTGTAACCACAGATAAGAGGCAGATCAGTAATACCACAGAGTCTTATCCATTATGCTTTACTCTTGCTATACCAGTGCAATTTTATATAAATATACATACATACATAAATGCACAGAAAAGTCAGTCATAAGTGATGATTCAGACACATTTCATATACATTGGATTTAAAAGTATTCTTATGGTCATTATTGCATCTTCTGCTATGTTTGCATGATTGGAACTTCAAAGAAGAGCCTGCCAGAGGAAATTGTAGGAAATGTTTGCATTCCAGTACAATTCCATCATCCAGGGGCCTGTAACAGTGAAAGCACCCTTCAGCAGATGTTGTTTGCAAGGCCAAGTTGAGTCTTTATCCACAACAGTCCTTCACTTCAGTTTCTCCCTTTTCAATTATTGGTTATAGCCCTGTAGCCCTGGTACACACAGCTGATTCCATACATCTGGGGGCAGACAGCACAACCTGCAGTGCCTCCGCTACATCTACCTGCACCAGCTGGGAACTTCTTTCAGCACTTTTTCTCTCTCCCTGCCATTCATCAGTTTTCCAAACATCAGTGGAATCATGCTTTCAATCTCCCAATGAGGTTAAGGAGAGGTTCTTTATATTTGTATCCAAAGCACAGAGCAACCAGTTCTAATTACCACTAAGGCTTCCTTATTCTATTCTGGCAGGATGTATTTACACTTCCCCAGTCAAGGCCTCTTTACACTACTGAAAACATCATTAAGACAGACTAAGCACACTTAGTTGAATCTCATCTATATTAAGTGACTTTCCAAATTACAGAGTCATCCTTTGTGATCTGCTAGAAACTGAATTCAGTTGTCCTGAGAGAATGAGACTTTTCATCTGCTAGCTAAACGAACCAACTGTATTGATTTCTTCTACTTTTTATTTTAAGTCCTTGGAGGTTTTCTTCCATGTACATTTGAACAGCAACTTCCATGTATTTTCTTGTTCACCAAATTCATATTACATATCTCAGTACTATGCTCACAATCCTTGAAAATGAATTTCAATTTGCACCGTTGGAGTGCATTTACTTTTTCATATTCTAGTCACTTTAATCAGAAGATATTACACTATAATTCATACCTAATACACTACTACACTTCCTATATGGGTATAGAATTTGTGGGTTTCGTTACTGTAAGTACTTTTGCTTTTGTTTTTCCCCCTTTCATTTGTATTTTAAAAATGCAAGTTCTGGATCCCAAGCATTATTCTTCTTGTAATACTAGAACACTAATATTGAACTCTGTTTTATACTTATTAATTTGCTTTTTGGGGTATGGCTATGGTGATTAACTGACTTCGATATGAATTTTGCCTTAAATGCTTCTTGAAAGCTAGGCATAGCATTAGATACCACCAGCCATTAGCAAGCTTCCCCAGTTTCTACTGCTCACATATCAAAGTGACTTCTGTAGGGAAAAGGCTGCCAAGCCCTATTAAACTAACATCTCCCCTTTCAATATGGTGACATTTTATTTGGAGTTGTTAAAAGTGATATTTTTTTTTAACAATGCTGCACCTTGGAAAGCTCACCTAATTCATACAATGGCAGGTTAGCAAGGTTTTATATTACACTGTCATTTCTGTTCCATATGCTCCTAATGAACCTGATCACTTTTTCTGGTGCAATGTATGTGCAACATCTGCGTGGATGTAAAATGATTGCAACCACTTATGCAAAGGTGAAATCAATTCCCTTTAGTCTGGTGACAGAGTTATTAGCAGTGACTGGATACAAGTAGTGATGGCTGTATAAGAAAAAAATCTGCTGCTGCCATGGGTGAAACAATGATTTTTCTTCGGTCTGAGGCAAGAGGAGTGGGAAACAGGAGCTGCTGTCTTGAGGCAGAATATCTTCAGCGTCATACGTCTCACTCTGAGGACAATCCAACTCTTGAGCTTAGCAGGATCTGAAGGTCAGAATGCCCCACAGCTCTCAGAGATTAACCAGTGTGTTTGTCTTCCTCATGGAAAAATTTCCAGATAATTTTCTTGCCCTGAGTCTGTTCTTCCAAGGTAGCTCCTTTTAAAAGCCTAATGCAGCTTTTTGCCTTATAAAATTTAAAAATGTGATGTCATAATATTAAACCCCTTGAAAAATGAAACAGCATCCTTCTGCCTACCCTGTACACTTCTGTGCCTGGGAAAAGGTCAGATTTCTACTGTCTGCAGCTCTCTTATATACTAATGCATAAAATCTCTGCCCTTGTTTTTTTCTGGATTGACAGATTGTGTAAAGGGAAAGATAAAAGACAAGCAACATATAAAATTTAGAGGCATTAGCAGAAATGTGACACTGACTCTTCTCAAAAAAAGGGTTTCAAATTCAAACAAGTAATTCTAAACAGGTACCTACATATGACAGGAAAGAACTAGACAAATATGAAAGGAAGAGATGGTGGAAATTTTTATTTAGTGGAAGTCTCATCATCTAAAGGATTGCTTAAATAGTGTCGAGGTGAAACTTTTGGTAATATATATTCCTGCTGTGGTTGCCACCTTTCAGCTAATCAGACTTCGTTCCCTCATTGCAAGTCTCAGGTGTATGCACTGACTGTGTAGCTGAAACATATTAATGAGTTTTGATGATGTAATGTGACTTGTGGCTGTGAAAAAAAAATAGAAAATGATATCTTCAGAAGGATGCAAGGAAACATGGACTTTTACATGAACTCAAATATAGAAGTCCTGATGTCTATGTTAGAGGTAACATTAGACTGCTGTGAACATTAGCTTCCTATTCAATGTTCGAGCCGCCGGTATGAGACTGAAGCGACTTGCTGCTAATGGAACTATCAGAAACAATTATTCCTTGCAATTGAGCTAAGCACAAAGGCTGCCAAGAACTACTGCATTATCTGTTTCGTGTTACCTTGCTCTACACTTCATACAAATAATTCGTCAGAGTTCTAAAAACGTCCTTTGTGTTTTTGAGAGACGGCAGAGAGAGTAAAAAGGATCTGAGGTAGTTTTTACCGAGCTCAGCTCTCCCGTCCAACTCACCACGTGGCAGTACAAGCAATTGCACCACTTCAAAAGACAGGGTGATGCAAGCTAGCAGGCAGTGAGCAAGGGGAGGGAGGGCACGGCCGCTCCTCCTGGAAGGAGCAATGGCTTAAAGGGATCATTCAACTATGACCTTTTATTTCAGACATGGAAGTCCCTCAGTTAAAGTCTGATTCACCGTGAGCAAGAGCCTGCCTGTGTCTTTGTACCTCTTTGTAGACTGATATTAATGCTTACATGAATGTAAAATGGGATTAAAAAAGCATGCCACCAGGCAGAAACGTAAGCATCCTGTGTTCACCACAGTGACGTGTGCATGTGCATGCATTTGTGTACACACAAACACACACTTCTAATTACCAGCACTCTCACCATTCCCCCCTCCCAAATAAATAAATTATTTTTTAAAAAAGCAATAAATGTTGAAAGAACGTTAAGTTACCAGAGATGGAGGAAAGCACCTGACCTGTATAAACCTATAAATGCTCTGGGACAGTGGAGGCTATTGAAAACGAAGTCTCAGACACTGCTCTGAAAAACCTGGCTTCTGGAAGTAGAGGTGTGACACCATACCCATCTTTGGCTGCTTGTCTCATGTTTCAGGGATTCTACTGTGTCAGCCAACCCATCTGATATTGCGGAAGGATGGGTGTTTATTACAGTGCTTAACATTTCAAGGGAAGTGTGTAAGCGTGCATACATTTCTGGATCTCGGTATATTATTGGAACAGGCTGCCCAGAGTGGTGGTGGAGTCACCAGTCCCAGAGGCACTCAAGAGACATGGAGATGTGGCACTGAGGAACATAGGTTAGTGGGCAGGGTGATGACAACTTAGTGGTTGGACTAGAACCAACTAGTCCCATCTTTTTGATCCTAGAGGCTCTAAAAGTGGCCACATGAGTACCTAATGAGGTTTGACAAAGCAAACTGTAAGACGCTGCACTTGGGTTGAGGGAATCCCAGATACAAGCACAGACTGGGACATTCACTCATGGAGAGTAGCCTTACAGAAAAGGACTCGAGGGTCCTGATGGACAAAAAGTTGGACATGAGCCCAGAAGGTCAACAGTATCCCAAGCTGCAGCAAAAGAGGGCTGACATCAGGGAGAGGGAGGTGGCTGCCTCCCTCCGTTCTGCTCTCATCATTCTCCACCTGAAGTCCACTACAAGAACGATGTTAAGCCTTTGGAGTGGGTCCAGAAGAGAATAATAAAGAAGATCAGAGGACTGGAGCATCGCTTCTGTGAAGACAGGCTGAGGGAGCTGGGCTGATTCAGCTTGAAGGCTCCAAGGAGACCTCATCAAGGCTTTCCAGTACTTACAAGGAGGAGGGTGACTGACTTTTTACACAGTCTGATAAAGAGGACAAGAGGAAATAGCTTTAAACTAAAAGAGAAGAGATTCAGGTCAGATGTTAGGAGGAAATTCTTTACCCAGAGGGCGGTGAAGCTCTGGCAGAGCTGCCCAGAGAAGCTGTGGTGCCCCATCCCTGGAGACGCTCAAGGGCAGGTTGGATGAGGCCCTGGGCAGCCTGAGCTGCTGTCCACAGCAGGGCGTTAGAACTGGGCAGGCTTTAAGGTCTCCTCCAACCTAAGCCATTCTATGATCCTTAATGGTAGAACCTCAGTGATTCTGTGATACGTTGAAGTCAGCTGTTTGTGCACTAGCTAACAGCTGAGCACAAGAGTGAAATTACGTGCTGCTCTCAGAAGCCGTGGGGCGTTTATCAGCCCCACCTCCTGCCCCTCAGCCTGCACGGGTATGACTTTCCTCCTCGGGGGCAGCTCTTACTCACGCACCCCAACCACCACTTAAGCGGCACTGCTTTAAAAACAAATTCCTGCATCTTAATGTAGCTTTTCCCTCTTTGCCTAATGGCACTGCGCAGAACCACGTCTCCCTCCCTCGCCTCCAGCTACACCTCAGCTTACACAAACAAACTTCCAGCCTCCCCCCTGCTTCCAATTAATTTTCCTGAGCAGTGCCAGCCCTCGGCTGGGCTTTCCCACAGCTCCGTAACTCGCGGCTTGGTTTAACTGCACCAAGCAACGGTACCGGAGAAGGCAAAACTCGCTCAGGTGCTGCCATAAGGCTACCCAGCGCTGAGCATAGCCAAGGTTCACACACCCTTCCCGCTCCCTCAGCTGCCCGACGAGACCCCACACAGCCCAACTCTGGGGGCACAGACCCTCCCGCCCCGCAGCCGTGCGCAGGCGCCGCTGGGCGGGCAGGTAAGGGCCGGGCGCCATGTTGTGAGCGGAAGCCGTGCCCGAGCGGCGGGCCGGTGGGAGGGCGGAAGCGCGGCCCCGCCTGGCAGCGGCGAAGGGGCGGGGGAGGAGGAGAAGGGACGGCGGCAGCGGGCTGTAGTCGCCGCTGGGGCTGCCGCCGTCGTTCTTAGCCGGCTGGGGCTTCCCCCGAGGGCTCTCGTCGTCTGTCTCGCCGCTCCCACCCCGCCGCCGGGGGAGCGAGAAAGCGGAGAGCGGAGCTGCGGGAGCCGGGCGGGGAAGATGCCCCTGGCGCAGCTGGCGGACCCTTGGCAGAAGATGGCTGTGGAGAGCACGGCCGAGAGCAGCACGGAGGTACGGGTAGGGGGCTGTGGGCTGGGGGAGGCGGAGGGAGGTCGAGCTTCGAGCCCGCGGGTCCGCGTGGGGTGTGATGATTTGAGGGCGGTCGGGGTGCTGGGGGAAGAGTTGTGTACGGCGAAGGCGGACGGGACCCCGCCGCCGCCGCCGTTGCTCTCAGTTTCTTCCCGAGGGCGCTCGGGGCGGGCAGCGGAGCCTGCGGCAACAGCGTGTCCCCGCCGGGCCCTCCTTCCCTCCCGGGCGGCCCCAGCGCGCCGCTTCCTGCCGGGGCACTGACTCACGGCCGCGGCCGGCCGAGCTCCCCCGCGCTGGGACTCGGGGCGTGTGGCACGGGACCGGCCCGCGCCTCCCCTTCCGCCCCCTGCCTTCCCCGGGAGGGAGTTAACCTGCGGCCGAGCCGGGCGCTTTGTTCCGGCGCGGTGTCTGGTTACTGTCACGGAGAGTTTCCCTTCCCGGGGCGGCCCCGCCGTCTCCGCGCGGCGCCGGGGGCGGGAGGGCCGCGGCCTGCCCTCGCCTCGCCCCGTGCCCTCGAGGCGAAGGGCAGCCCCGCCGCCTGCCGCTGTCCCCCGTCCGTTGCGTCCGCAGTTTCGCAAGAAACTTCACGGCCGTCATACGGTTGTGTAGCTTCGTGCTCGGCGGCGTCGGTGGGGAACATCCCGGAGCCGCAGTGTCGCGCGGCTTCCTGCTGCTGGCAGCGGGGAGGTGTCCGGCGCTCGCCAAGCAGGGTACGCGAGGTTGCTTTCCTCCCTCGGGATCGTGATGATGGTTACGTTCGCTCGCATCTAAAAGCACGGATGCCTTCAGTAATTTTCTTTCTACGTTCTGGAACAACTTTGGGTTCGGATTTCTGTAAACAGTCCACCTTCTCAGTCAGTTGTGCTTGCTCCGTGCTTCCCTCGTAGTCCACAGTGTGTCCCAACTCCATCTGAAAAGAAGCAGCTTCTTCTTGACAGCGCAGCTTCTACCTGAATCTGCTCCAGCTCATAAGCAGCTCCAGCTCGTATGCAGCCGGTCTGCTTCAGACAGTGCTGATCTTGAACGGTATGGACTCTGGCAAACCCAAAGCTGTTACTCACAAGATTAGAATGTATTCCATAGGTGAGCAAAGAGAGAAACTGCTGTAAAGTTCCCGCAGCATAAGAAGCATTTGTCTTTTTTAATCCGTGTATTCTCTCTGTTTGAAGTGAATGCATCTCTGAGAGTCAGAAGCACCCACAGTTCTCATCTGACAGAGCGGTACTTCAGATTCTTGCCATTTGCTGTCAAATCCATCGCTGAGTTCTGAAGTGGTGATCTTACATGATTTTTATTTTTATTTCTTTTTTAATGCAGAGTGACTGCAATAATAGTGTACTGTTTGAAGGAAAGCTGTTAGAAGAGATTTTTCTGGAGGGCTGCTCAGAGCTTAGGCTAATGACATAGAGAAATCCTAACTTTAGACTTCTATCCTCACCACGTCTTCAGTGCAGCTTGAATAGTAATAGAGCTGGTATACTGTAACAGTAGGAAAATAGATTTATTTGAAATGTGTATGTGTGCATGATTGATTATACTTTGCTACTTGCTTGTATTAGTGTACTTTGGGCAGGAGTTGATTTTTAACTACTATCATAAAAGTTTTGAGAAGTGTTTCACCTCTTCTTAAAAGCAAGAATACCGAAGAAAACAAAAAGCACTTAAACTACTGTAAGCACGTGTCAGTGTTTCATAGGACACCTTAGAATTCCATAGAAGTACTAACAAAACATTGAGCTACAACTGATTAGGTATGTACCTTAAGACCCTACTCAAGGACACTCAGCTAGTAAATGACCACACTGCTCTTTTAAAACTGTTTCAGGTGAACAGCTTAGGACGATCACTTTCTTGAAGAAATGAGTTTTTAAGAGGAGATGTTTCAGTGAAAATGGATGTTTGTCAAATACGTAAACGAGTGACCTAAATACATAACTTAGGCTTTCAATTTGCATGAGTTGTGTTTATCCATAGTGTAGCAGTCTCCTAATTACCTACCCTATCTTGCAAGTGTATCCTTGGGCATAAACATTTTTTTTACATCCTCCTGAAACCTCACTGTGATTTCGGTCCTAGTTTGATATTAGTGATGTCTTTAGCTGTAATAGTGAGGCAGAGAGTTTCCGCTAACATCTGAGATTTGCCTATGCAGTTCTTGTAATGCTTATGCATGCAGATTTATGAATTATTGAGCTTTAAATGCAGCTCAGGTACTGTCTTATCTCTCTAGGTTTAATATTGGATTTTTTTTTGGTTGTTTCCAGTGAAGTCTCAGATTCAGTTTTACACTACTACCAGTGAGGGGGGTGGTTTGCTAAGATAGGTGAGCAAATTCAGTAGGAGTACAGTATCTTGAACTAGTACTAATTTGAAACATAGCATAGTTAACTATCAACAGCTGCCGTAACTTGTGTACAGGACAACAGATCTGTAGAACATGATCCTTTTAAAGAAATAATGCAAACAGTTTGTTGGGTTTTTATTTAGATAAGATTCAGATTTGTAGTTTTGAGAGAACAGTTGCAGAATTTCTATTCCTACAGTTACATCTAGTTCAGTGACCTACATTGCAGCTTTTTCAATGTGTAAACTTACTGGACAAAGTACTTAAGATAGTGTTGCATCTTTTGTTGTTGATTTTAAAATGCTTTTTGTTTTAAACTAGAACAACTTGGAAGCTTATGGGACTACACTGTCTTTTATTGACTCAGGGTCTGACTCAAGATCTATAACAAGCATAGGTTTGTTTTTCATGATGAAAATGTGCCTGTTATTTCAAGCCATCTGCTTTCAAGCAAATTAAGTATTGATCTGCATTTGTATCTGGATGCCTGAATAACTACCCTGATCCTCTGATCTGTACTCCTAGCTACGCATATTAACGTTGAATGGAGCAAAACACATACAATTACAGCAGGCAAGTTTTGGACACCAGTATGTTGAAACAGCTGGCTATAAGGAGAGATCGTTTGCTAGGCATCCAGGGAAGCATTCGTGCCATCTATCTTTAGAAGTTTTAATTTAGGTGCTCTAAATTGGCTGTGGAGAAAGTTCAGGTTTTTCCGCTGCCCTTGGTAGGGGATTTATCACCACCTATTTAAGTACCTAAATAGATGGTGTGAATTCCCTTTCTTGAATTCCATGTTCTGTATTCTCCAGAATTATAAGAACCTCGCATAAAACAACGGGTGCTAGCATTTTTCATGTTGATTTTGAAAAGAGCCCTGTACAATGTAGTTTGGAGTTTTGTAATTCAATTCTGATGTCAGTGTGACATTCTTTAAATCAGTGTATACTTCTGGCATGGAATCTGAAGTTTATCAGATTTCTTGCCACTTGAACCCAAGAGGTACTGGTTGCCATCCCCTCTGTACACTTTGTACTGGTTTGTGTGATCAGTTTAAGACCTGTGTTCCACTGTAACAAAGGTGGATTTATAGTATCTTAGCTGGAATGCTGAAGGAGAATCACCTCAATGGGTTGTTTTGTATGGATTTCAAAGGCTATTCATCACCTCTCCATTATAGCTAGAATTCTCAGCGGTGCCTCTACAGCACTCTGCTATCACTTGGGTGAATATCTGTAATCAGTGCAGTATGGTGCATTCTGAAGTTTGGGTGGTTTTTGTTCAATTTTGTCAAATGAAATGTTCTTTCCCTGTGTTATAAATGGCCATGGGCAATTTAACTCTCACCTAATGAGGTAGGGTGCCCTGTATTCAGCGAAGTTCTGTGACGGAGGGACAGATAGCAGGTGTTATATATATACGTATAGGTTGGAGGTTAAAAAACAGGAATATATATGTGTGTATATATGTAAATATCGACTTGAAAAACATACCCTCTGCGTGGAAAATGTTTGTGGTGTTGTTGTGTTGGGTTTTTTTGTTTGTTTTTTAACCTTTCAGATTCTCAGTGGTATGGTTCTACTGGTAAACTGTTTTTCAGTTTAACAACTTCTTACTAAACATGAGATGGTGCTGATTCCTTGCTGTTGGTGGGTAGTTGCGACAGGGTGCTTTGCTCAGCTTGCCTCAGCACCTTCATGCAGTGCTGTGCGTGCTTTTCAGTTGCTGGTTCCCTTGTGGAAGATTTGAGTTTGACTTATTGAACTGTTCCACAAGTTTTCTTATGATGCTGGCAGTTCTTTTCTTAAAGTTGTTCTGTTCATTAGAGTGTCTCTAGTACTTCTTGCCACAGCTAGTCTCTAGTACACAGTAGATGTAAGCTGACAGATGTGTTTAAAGGAACGTCTGCTCTCTTCGAGCTGATTGTGATCTGTCACGCTAATAGTAGTTGTTTTCCATTTGAAATGCTTGGTTTAGATTCACGGTGAAACAGACTAAGGTGAGTGTTCAGTTATTTCTATATATCAGAAACATCAGCTCTGATATATACTGATTTTGTTTTTCAACAAAAATTCATAGCAGTATTCCAATACTAAAACCTTTATGCAGTTCTTCAGGAGATGGTAAAGCCTTGTAAGCTGCTTGTTTCAGTCTTAGTGACTTCTGGAGGGGAATAATTTAATCAGTAAAACTGTAGAAATTAGAATCTCTTTAGGGAGTTTTTATGTTTAGATACACTAAAGTGGTTATTGCAAGCATTGTGCTATCTGCTTGCATGATATCATTGTACTTATTCTCTCCTTATTCTCTGGAATAAAATAAAATGCCTCACCCATTGGAAACAGAAGGGGAAAATGGTTCTGTTTAACAGATGGGAAATTAAGGTTCAGCATCTTAGTGGCTCCATCTAGCATAACGCATGGGATCTGTTCTAGGTCTGGGAGATGAACAGTGATTTCCAGGGGCTTACTCCAGTGGCTTAACCACAAAGTTACTGCTCCATCATTCTTATCAGTAACAGTTACCATATGCTCCCTTTGATGCAAGGAACCCCCTGTGGTATGCCTAAGCTCCACTAAACTGTTTTAGGAGGAGAGGTTTTGTGTTGTTGTTTTTTTTTTTTCTCTCGAATCCAGAAACGACTGGATTGTGTAAAAAGTAGAATGTCTCCTAAAAGACGTTATCTCTTTTCTCACAAAAGTGTGAAGGTTCCAGATCAGTTATTAACTTTTAATTTTAGCCATTAATTTGTTGCAACAGTTCATGTTTAGTACACAGAAGATGTGAAGAAGCAGTATTTCATTGAGATTTTAAGTGTCCAGCAAGTAATAGTTTTGGAAAATGCTTTTTATTTCCCTTCTTAAAGACAAACTACTTTGTTCCGAAGGCTCAGAAGTTGGTGATTTCTTAATATAATCAGATGTTATGTAAG
Organism: Cyrtonyx montezumae; assembly: GCF_038088225.1. Lineage (NCBI taxonomy): Eukaryota > Metazoa > Chordata > Aves > Galliformes > Odontophoridae > Cyrtonyx > Cyrtonyx montezumae. The sequence goes on along the minus strand of NW_027072034.1, from coordinate 46,286,288 downwards.
AAATAATACAAGGTTGCCAAAATTAATTACTGCTGGAATTTAAACATGCATGTTATTTCTTTTTAACTTAATGAAGAGTATTCCATAGTAGTCAACATGTGTTCCATAGTCATCTTGAAAATCCTGTATTTTAGGAAGATTCTAAAGTTGTTCCATATTTCAGTTTATCTTTTTAGTAGAGTCAATTCTTCATAATCACAGAATTGCAGAGGTTGGAAGGGACCTTTTGAGAGTCCAGCCCCCTGCTAAAGTAGGTACCCTTCAGCAGGTCACACAGGAAGGCATCTAATTGGGTCTTGAATATCTCCAAAGAAGGAGACTTTACGACCTCTCTGGGCAGCTTGTTCCAGGATTCTGTCAGCCGCACAGTAAGGAAGTTCTTATGCGTATTTATGTGGAACTTGCTGTGTTCCAGCTTTTGGCCATTACTCCTTGTCATATTGCTACACACCACTGAAAAGAGTCTGGCCTCATCTAGTTGCCTCCCACAGTTTAGATATTTATAAACATTAATTAGATCCTCTCTGTCTTCTCTTCCCTAGGCTGAACAGACACAGGTCTCTGACCTTTTGTACTTGCTCCGGGCCCTTTATCATCTCTGTTGCCCTCCACTGGATGCTTTCTAGGAGATCTTTGTCTTTTTTTAACAGGGGAGCCCAGAACTAGATGCAGTTACTGGCCTCCAACTAGACTCTGCCACCAATCACAATTGAGCTCTGCCAGTCATCCACTTTAACCCACTTCACTCTCCACTCATCTGTCCTGTGCTTTCTAAGCTTCATTACAAGGATGCTGTGGGTGACAGTGTCAAATGCCTTGCTGAAGTCAGGGTGTTCACTGCTCTCCCCTCAGCTGGTGATGACACCACAGAAGACTACCAAGCTGATCAAACATGATATCCCCTTGGTGAATCCATGTTAACTACTCGTGACAACCTTATTCTCTTACAGTTGCTTGTAGATGGCATCCAGAAGGTATTGCTCCATTGAACAATCGAGTAGCTAAATGACAAAATGTGCAAAAATGGGTAATGCTTTAGTTGACATCAATATTAAATGTCAACTTCTGTCACTTATCCTGAGAAGAGATTATAAGAGGCTAACTGATATGGTCTGTGCTGTAAGGCAGCCTTGCTGCTCATGGGGTGAAGACCTGATGCTTCTACCTTGTGGCTCCTTGCTCCCCTTTGGAAGGTGCCAAGGCAGGCATGGGATATCCAGTGGGCTTGAGTCTGCAGCAGGCAGTGAAATAAAGCATCACAGCCATCTCATGCAAGTATAGTCTTGGTAAGGGGACTCGGGTATTGTCAGATGCAAGGATCACTGTCAGGGTAATGTGTGCAGTGGAGAAGAAATTCCTTTTCCCATGTTTGGCAGTGGCCAGGATATTTTGAAAAAAGTGATTTCTGTGAGCTTATTCTTCCTTTCTGTAGCAATTGAACAGATAGTATATATTTTACTAAAACTACTGAGCTTATGTGTTAAGGGTAATTAATTTTCCCATGTAGGTAGGGAACTAAATAAAATTCTTCAAAACTACTGAATGTAAATGATTTGGAGCTTTTTTTTACCTATAGAAAATAGCTGGTCTAGACAAAAATTCTATAATGCTCTATGTTTAAAATTTCAAACAATATCATAGCACTTCTACTCCTTGAAACCTAGTTAATTCAACAAATCAAACTCGCAAATAGATTCAAGCTCTTCTTTGTGTTGTTATTTTTCTTACCTGTCTTGATGCAAGGTTGGCTAAATGCCAAGATGGCATAATAGTGGAGGAAGGAGGACTGCTTTTCTTTGTCAGCTAGGCTGTGGTATTGTTAAACTACTCTTGTGTCATATGAGATGAGAAGAAGGTGGCACTGTAAAGTAGATTGGGTTACAACTGTCCAGGTATTGTAGCTTGAAGAGGCTTAAATTTATATCTTAATGATAATCCGTATGTTAATGATTTGTATCTGAGGTTGCTTGTCTATGGAAAGGCATGTTTTAATGTCCTGTATCTCTTAACATACAAAGGAGAAAATCTAACACCTTATAGTCAGGGCATCTTAGAAGGAACTGTGTGGAATCAATCAAACTTAAAGTAAGAGTTTTATATAAAGAAAGACTTGGAATAATTTTGCATTTCATAAACACTTGCACCTTTTGTCTGGTTTTCTTTTTTTTTTTCCCTGAAAAATTAAGGGAGGTTTTTGTACATGTTAGTGCTATATTTCTATGTAAAATATATTCATTATAAGAGTTAACAGTTAAAGAAAGTTTAAGATGATAGCCCACTTCTGCTACTTGCATATAAGCCTTAATCAGGTCAGGATTTAGGTAAGTGCTTTTGGACATGTGTGGCTTCATAGCTGCGGAGTTAGGACATAAGTCATTAATTCAGATCCTATTAAAGCCTTGTATTTTAGCTGGGCATTGGAATAGCTTGTGAAAACTCCATTACTGAAGATTTAGAATGAGTCAGAGATAAATGTCTTGAGTGACATTGTGTAGGAATAGCTGATCGTTCCTTGTGATAGGTTGGATGACCTTTCAAGGGGACCTTAGTCTTTTTTCAACTATTTTTCTGTGGACCTATGAATTTTTTCCTCAGAATAGTTCCCTACCGCTTAGAATGGCAAATTTAAGCATGTCCAGGCCAGAAGCTTTGACTGAATGTAGTTCCAGGCAGCACACTGTCTTTTACTAACAGCAAATCTGTTAGAAATGTTTCACTAGGAATACTGTGTTCTGTGCTGGCTATGTAGTGATCTGGAAGCATTGTTACAGATTTATTCAGTTCAAGGATTGCATGGTTCTTGAACTATATCAGTTAGTTGGAGTCCCTGGAAAATGCTGGAGTGAAGTGCTTGGATCTACATATCGTCATTTTTTTTATTGTCTAAATAATAAGTAACGAAGAAAGTTCTTTTTGGAATCTTTATTTTTGTAGTCTAAACATCACTTTCAAAATGTTTAAAGGTAATAAATTTTTGTTGTTGTTGTTTTGTTTTTAAGTTCTGTAACTGTTGGAAAATTGTTGGGTAACTGAAAGTTTTGTTAGGAGAAAACTAGGCATTATCTAGGAGAAACGGCAGACATTCAAGTAATTTGTTTAAATTATCATTCCCAAGTGTAGTGAAACCATTGCCTACGTTAGTCATTGGCCTTTTATAAATTCTAAATACTCATTTTTATGCGGTGTGATTCAGACTTTCTTTTATCTGCTTATTTATGTACTCAAAATGTCAGTCTGCACTGATAAACAGTGCATAACTCGTGACTTATCCTCTTGGTAAACTCTAAGAATACAGCACTTTTTATTATATCTTAATTAGCTCATAGGCACCAGTTACATGGAAAATTCAGTAGTTGTATAATATACCAAAGTCCACTAACAGTATGAAGCCTGGTTACTGTCTTGTATGCTTGAATCCAACATATATCAGTAGGGTACATTGAGATTTATCAAAAGCTATAATTGCTATCACTTTTACGAGGGATTTTAAAGCAACTGACAATTGTATTCAGGTAGAAAAAGTTAATATAATTGTCTGTGAGGCTTCTTGAACATCCAGAAATAGTCTAGCAGCAGTCTAAACGCAAAACAGTAATGTAGGGGAGGGAGGAGGCATATGGTAGTGCAGTATTCAAGAAGCTTCACGGTCAAACCTGCATCCTTCAGGAAAACATGAAGTGTGTTAAAACTGCATGAAAGAGCATCTGTCCATAATAGCAGGACTTTGATCTTTGCAGCCCCAGACTACCTTTGCAAAGCAGGTACTAAACTAAATCTAAAAACATCAAGTGAATGCTATCTATTTCAATATTGATGAAACTAACAGGAAAAATAAGAAAAAAATGAGCATTACAGGACACAAATATTAACTGATATATTAAGTCAACAGGTTTAGACATGTAGAAATAACTGGGTAGTGACCAGGATGAGTAATTGACATTATTATTAAAATATTCTGCACTCAGTCCCTATTACAGATGCTGGGTTGGGTGTTTTACATACAGGATTACATGAGTCCAGTGCAGGTCAGTTCAATGTTCTGGGTTTATTGTGTGAGTGCAGAAGACTGTACCATTTTGACAGACTTCTGAGCTGAATTTGATCTGTGGCAGCAGATGCTGAAACCGTAATTTGAAAAAAGAAAGTAACATGAGGACTATGGATCAATACATAGTTGTAGTGTAGAGTGCAGGATATCTCCTGCTTCACTAAAAGGCTATAATTGATTGACTGTTATGTCACAGATTCTATAAGCTCTTATGGCTGATGCAGATCCTCTGATTGGTCTGCTTTTAGCTTGAGCAAGGAACCTGCAGGATTCCTTTTGTCTTCCTTCTCTTGTGCCTTTAGTAAAACTCCTGAAACCTAACTGTCCAAGTATTCATTTCTACCAACTTAGTGAAACGTGGCAATGGGCTTTAAAGTTTTTGGCACTTTAGTTTGTTGCTGACAGCGCAGCTGCCAGCATAAATCGAAATAGGAAATGATTTTTTGACTGGTTTAGAAGGGTGTTTTGTACATTACCTCTATAAGGGGCATGCACCTTCATTTCTTGCTGTAATTTTACTGCTGATGTCTTTAGGGGGTAAGTAGAAGTTTTCTGTAGATGTTCTGTTGTTTGTTTTGCAATTCCCTTGTGCTGCCATCTGAAATGCTTGGTGCTCACTGCTTTTGCAGTCCTGGTACTGGAAGTAACCACGTCTGATTCATTCTGCTTGCTTGGCATTCCTACTGCAAGGGCTGTACAACTGAAAATTAATCAGGGTCTACAGTCTCTGTCATTTGAATTAGACCAAAATGAAAAAATGCATCCAGTCTTCTCTTATGATTATGACAGAATATCTAGTTGCAGTGTGTTACCTCACTGAGACATGTCCTTGGTTCTAGTTAAATACTAGAGCACATCTAGCCTAACAAAAGGGCTCAGTGCACCTCTTAAACATTCTGCTGATTTATTCATGCTATAGTGGTTTAAATGTTGTCACTTCCATTATGAACTTTTTGGCTTTACATTTAAACTTGTAAGTTATCTGCTACACTTTGCAGACTTTCTGGATACATGACTGCTTTCTATTTAAATAGTATCTCATACCAACAAACCATAAATCATATATACATATTCTTCTTTGCCTTACATGGCTTCCACTGTTCTGAGCAGAACTGGTTCTGCCATACAGGGATTCCTTTAGCATAATCATTGCATGGGTAGACCTGTTTAAAAAGATCTTGCTAATCCAGTGTCCTGGCTCAGGTACAGTTGCATGGCATACATGCTGATTTCTTGAGTTTGTTCATCGTTCCAGTAAAAGTGCTTGGAATCTATTTCTTGAATTCAAATGAAAGCAAAGAGGATTAAACAGGAAAACCAGATTGTACAAAGCTGCTCATTTGTGATGCAGAAATTTGCTATGTGTTTTGTTTGGTTGTTCTTTTTGTTTTTCTAGCAGAATAATGTTGAAGTCAATGAGGTTAAAGACTAGATGTTAAAGATTGGGACCTTTTCAAAAAGAAAATTTGGTCTCAATTCTTTTCAAAGAGAGCTTTCTTGAACTGTTTCATTTTCAATGGTATTGTAGTTGCTTTAAAGTGGAAGTGGGATCTTGAGGTTTATTTTTTGGTAAATTCTTCTTAATCTGCCATTGATGTTATTCTTCAGTGTAATTATTATTGCAGCAGGAATCACTGTTTCTGAAAATCTGCATGTGGAGTTAGTTTAGAGCGTGTGGCTTTGATATATAAATTGCCCTGCTTTAGGCCCCGAATTTAGCCATTGTTAGCTGTCAGGACATTACAGACTTCTCCTTTCAGGGTGAAGTCAATTGTCTTACTTGTTCTGATGGTTTTTTTGCTTATTTTTTCATATTGACAAGGTATTTTGGAAACTATTCTGTGGCATGAATGGAGCATGGAGATGTGTAGTTAAGTTAGCGTTTGCTTTAATGTATGTCGTATATTTGAAAGAAGGAAAATTGTGACTTGCAGCCTTGATAGAGATGGTATATGTAAGAAGGATATAAACAGTCATGTTTCCTTGTAAACAAACTTCATTAGAAACACCAATTTCTTAACGTAATCGAGCTGGTATTTTTATGGTCTTCTATTTGATGATTTGAATTGTTGCATATCTTAAGGAAGAATAGTACAATATCTGCTGTCAGTACTCTAAGTAAAAGATGCCAGCTACAGTGAGGGAGGGTGAGGCTTTTTGGAACAACACCAAATAACCCTTAGCTGTACTATTAGAAGGTGCAAAGCTGACAACCCTTAACTGAGACATCTTATAAAAATTATTTTCACCTCTAGTAGGCTAGCTGGTTTCCTGCTAGTCCTTCTGCAGGGAAACATGCCTTCTAACCAGAAGTCTCCAGTATCTCTCTGAAGTCTGTTAACATGAGAAAATGGCAGCATTATCCTGTGTCACGGCTCTGCAGTAGCTGAGCCCTTCCTCTGCCCCTATTTTAAGGTGGGGGGGGAGGGGGGGGGAAACCTGAGTCATATTTGGGTGATGCACAGTTCTCATAATCTAGCCTTGTCCATTACTATCTTGTACCAAAAACAAAGAGAAAAATCACGGTAGGGAGCTTGTAATCATCTGAGATGAAATATTCAGTTCGGTGTAATTGACAATTGAGATTTGTATGTTGTTAGAGTTTAATCTGTCTTTTCATACAAAAGAGCCTCTACTAGACTCTGTCAAGCTGACGACACATATCAGTTGCAGAAAATGGTAGGAAGGTTCCACCCAACAAGTCTGCTGAAAAATGGAATGGTGGGGAGGCACTTGTAGAATGAAACTCAAATCTCTGAACCCTGTCTAGCAGCTTTTCTTAACGTCCTGACATCTAGAAAATATGTATCCATATATGCATGTAACTTTATTTTAAGTAAATTAAATTCTGCAAAAATAGAATAATTAGGACTTGTGTTCTCTTGGGAAACAGTCTGCTAGTACTAGAAGACACAACTAGTTTTGGTCTTTTTTTTTTTAAATCCATTTTGAAAAGAATATTAAGAGTGTAAAACTTTAAGAGCAAATGAATAATTAAAGCCACAGGTTATACCTTGGGAGACATACAATTCTCCTTATTACTTGCTAATACATACATTTGTTGTGTAAGTAAAGTCACTGTAAGTCTGGGAAAAATGCCACTTAAAGATTCAACAAGTATAGTACCACGGATGGGAAAAAGAAAACATTTATTAACCAAGAAGGCATATAGGGTTTTTTTAAATCATGTGACAAGATTTTACATTAAAAGCTTTATAGAATGGTCCTGAGGAAAGTTATAAATGTTCTTGTAGTAGTCAAGTCAGTAAGGACTTGACTTCCTATGCAGAAATTGATTTTAAAAACAATATTTGTTTGTTGTTGTGGCGTTTTGCTACATGTACTTGATCTGATTTAGCTTTTTGCAGAGGTTTTAGGAGTGAAAAATAAAGCTCTGTCATACTAAGACTTAAAATGCCAAGTTGTTTTACATTTGTCTTACTGTGACTTTCATCCAGTTTGGTAGTACATGAGGACCAGAGTGAGAGTGGTATTATGTAAAAAGCCATAGACAGACACCAGCTTTCTGTACTGACTGCCAGTGATTTTTTTTTTGTTGTTGTTGGGTTGGTTGGTTTTTTGTTTGTTTTAGAAAAGAGTAGAAAGGAACTTTTCATCCTGTAGGGGAGCATGCCATCAAAGCCCATTGGCGATGTATTTATTTCTGTAGTTGGATTCTACATCTCCTGTGTCTTTTTACTTTTTTAACAGAATGGACAGCAAATTGTTGATGAACCTATGGGAGAAGATGATATCAACCCACAAAATGTAAGTAAATTATAGCAAAGATAGTACTATATTGTGGTGTGCTGATGTCATGGAATATACTTGCAGATTGTTGATGATGCCTTTTTGTTCAGGTTTACTTGATACAAGATGCAGTCTGGGATCCTGATACTTTAGAGTGTTTTTCTTACTTATTCTTGTCTGGCTTGGTATCCTATTGTTTGTTCTGATGAATGTTTATACTTTCTACACCATTTTTAATGATTTAGGCTTTGCTGTTGGAGAACACAACACTGAATATTGTAGAAATTATAATTGGACTGGGAAGTGAGAAGTCTTGATAATAAAATGTGTCTGTTTAGATCATTCCTGAACAGGAGGGGAGGTTGAGTTCCTCTTTTCTTACCACAACAAACCTTAAAACTGGTTTTTGGGTTTTTTTTTTTTTGCTATTCTTCCTTGTACTGGTCAGGAAAGCAATTCCATTGACTTCTGTTAGTCTTACCAGTGCATACATAAAAATATTTTATATCTGAGTTCCAGAGTGTGCTTTATTAATAGTTAAGGTCTCAGTTGTGGTCGTGTCACAGCAAATGATTCTGTCATGGTTAAATTGCACATAGATTCTATTGCAGATGCATGTGTGATTACTGTATGAAATTTGATTCTTTGAGTGCCATACACTATAGCTTTTTCCTTATGAGTTTGGTGTGTAGTGCAGCAGCGATCACCTTTAGTTTTTCTGTATGGTCATAAGATTGCTTTCGCAATACCTGTCTATGCTCTTTCATTGTTAGTGTTCATCTTTTCTTTTTGTCCTTCTTTATCTATGTGAAACTAGAGTATTTGCAGAATAAATCTTTGTTAAACTGGAAGATTGTTTCTATTTCCTTTCTTCATAGATTATTAGGATAATACTAAACCCAAGATTCAAAGTTTTAGATTCTCCCTAGGTGCTTCATTGGAGTGCATTCAAGAATAGTAAAACTACTAGTTATTTGGGACACAGTGGTTGGTTGTCTTTTTTCTGTCGACGCTGATTCCAGTTTTGCTCTTGTGATGCCATCCTTGCTAGTTGGAGTAGAAGATAACTCTGAACCAATGAACAGAAATTAAGAAAGCCATGGGTTCCATAAAAGATGAAATATTCAAAGATGAAAGCTGTTAACTATAAATTTAGCTGGGGACTTAAGATCCATACTTCAGATAAGGTGCTAAATGCTGAAATATACTTAATGGAAACTTTCATAATGGTGAAAAACCCAAAGGCTGAGGCTGAACTGTTGATATAGATCTCAGGTGCTCACTGTAAATGGGATCTGAACAGTAAAAAGCAGTTTACAGTTCATGGTAGTTAGTTTTGAATTAATATGTTCTGAAATACAGTAGCAAAGTGGTCTCTCTGAGTTGGAAATGGCAAATTGACACAAGATACACCTATCCCTCATTTCTTCCTTCCCCATAACTTATTTATTTTGGTTATCCATAGATGGTAAAAGCCCATACATCATGGTCATCTCTGCTTTCAGGTTTCAGTAGTGTTTCAAGGGAAGCACAAGGGAAAGGAAGGACCGTGGAAGTGCAGTTTCCATTGTTATTGTTATGGAGATGTTATTGTTATGGCGTTAATTTTTCTTAAATCAGTCTTTTTAAAAATGGAATTGGCCACTAAAAAGATTGCAGTCCAAATGATTCATACATAATCAGTAGAAGCTTCTTCATGTCAAACTTGCATTTTACAGAATTACATAATATGAAGGTACTAGTAGCTACAGGTTTGCTCATTTGGTGCCTGTGACTTTCTCAGCTGTCAAGGCAACTCTAGTACTCCCTGTAGTTTTGTGTTAGACAATGCTAGCTGATTGTTAGGTCTTGGTGATAAATGATCCTTACCAATAAAACAGAATTTTTGGGACTCCAAGTGTGGTTCAAGTACAATATATCAGTGTTCATAAGGTGATATTATACATTGTGCAGAGTAAGGAAGGAACAGTATTTGTAGGCAACACGAGGAGATAACTTGTTCCTAATATTCTGCATAATGCAGATTATAGTGCTTAACTTTAATTCTGAGGTGAACTAGAACGCTTCTTTTGGGGAAATGTTTGGTTTTTATTGAAATTGTGGTAGCAGTAATGAATGAATTTAAATACTTGTTAATATATTCCAGCTGTTGCCATTGTCTGATAAAATGTTAAATTTGTAGCTTCATCTTCTACCCGTGAAACTTCTTTTGTATTTATATGCTAAATGGTATACTCTGTAATATATTGAGTTCATGTAATAAGGTTTAGGTAGTGAAGGGGGTGGCCTCTGTGATAAAAAACTTAAGTGTTGCCCTCATGTCAGACAGAGCTAATTCCAGCTGGCACCAAAACAGACCCACAGCTGCTGTTGCTGAGCCTGTCAGTGATGCAGGTGGTACCTTTGTGCTGACATATTTACAAATGACTAGAAATGTTGTGCAGGCACAAAGATCAGCAAAGAAGTAAGGGGAGGATGTGCTCCAGGTTTCACAGCAGAGATTCCTTCCAGGCCATGGAGAAAATAATGGTGAAGCCCATTGTGAAGCAGACAAGCAAGTTGTCCCCCCTGCAGCCTGTGGAGGACCGTGTTGGAGATGCTGCTCTGCAGGCCCTGGAGAGGACCTTACACCAGAGCAGATACGTCTGCTGTGCTCCCCATGAAAGGACCCACTCTAGGGCAGTTTATGAAGGGCTGTATTTCATGAGTGGTAACCCACAGCGGAGAAGGAAGAAAGTATGAGAAAGGACTGGCGAAGACAAAATGTTAAAAACTGGCACAACTCCCATTCCTCATCCCCCTATGCTGTTTGGGGGCCAGGGTAAAGAGAGAGAGTTAGCAACGAAGGAGTAAAGCTAAGCCTGGGAGGAAGGTGGTTTTAGTTTTGTCTTTATTTCTTCCTATCCTACTCTATTTTCAATTGACAATAAATATATCTTCCCCAGGCCATGTGTGTTTTGCCTATGACAGTGGTTGGTGAAGTCCTTGCCTTTATCTCAACCAGTGAACTTCTTTACATCTTATTCTCTCTCCTGTTGAGGAGGGGAAGTGAGAACGTGGCTTAGTGTGGGCATCAAACAATCAGCCAAGGTTATCTCACCTCAACTATCAGATTTCTCTTTCAGGGTTTGCTCAGTGCAGGATTACTTACAGGTAATTTCCTGTATTTTCTTCAAACATTTCTGAACTGATGTTTTTTTGGGGGAGAGCAAACTATTTAAACACGTGACCACTAAAAAATATTTGTCTAATATTCATTCTGTGATGCTCAAGGTATTTAAGATTCTTTTAGGAGTTTAATCCCTTAGACCAGTTTTTATTTTATTTTATTTTTTGCATTTATTTCTAGGTTGTGGTGAATAAATGATTATCAGTGTGGTTAAAAAAAAATCCTAATATTTGGTGGGGTTTTTTTTCCATTGCTCATTTACAGCTGGAAGCTAGTCTTTGGCTGTCAGCAATTGAAATACTACCTTGGTGGGGATGTGAGGTTCTTGTGTGCCTCGTCAGAAGACAAAATATTCTCATGGCTATGTAATGTGTGCATGTCTTCAGGACAGAGTTGCCACTGTTCTGCAGAGAGAGAAGAGGGTGAAAATTTGAAAATAGCACATCCTTTTGCTGTGTTGTTTGGATAGTATGCTGATAGTATACTGTCCAGGTTATTATCTGGCTTTATAACTTTTGTCAACATTTTTTATCTGATGAATGCCAGAAGTCACCTAGGTTCAGCAGGAAATAAATGCAAAAACAAATAAAAACTGGGTAAAGTTTGACCTGATGTGTAGAATAGTGGAAGGAGGGAAGCAGTTTAAAGCTTTGCACTTGCTACCTTTCTCACTCTTGTGCTATCTGCCATTACTTTCTTTTCTTCTATACCCATAGAGATTAAGTAAATTAGTTAAGCAAATTAAATGCATTGAGTTATTTCCATCGTAATGAGTGCTTTTCTACTTTTTAGATCTAGTTTGAATTTGGTTGTGGTTGAAACACTACTAGAACTCATGCAGCATCGTTGCACTCTACTAGCTTAAGCATAATGACTAAGTATACAGAAATACTAGGATCCAAAAACTGATGAAAAGTTGTTTTCAGTAACGCTTTGTAAGCTGCAGGAGAAGCTGGCATGCACTTCTGCATGGTAGTTTGCTGGGACTGAAGATTAGTCTGGATAGTTTGGTTTTGCTGTTTCTGTGTTATTAGGAAAGTCCAGAGTGGAAATAATTCAGGCACAAACAACTGGGATGAAAAAGTAAACACTTGTCTCCAGTGGTGGTGGCTGGGTAATATTTGATTTGACTTTCTCTTCTCTGCTTTTAGTATAACTTTAAGCAAAATCTTACTATTAAATAAGAATTATATATGTAAAATTAAGTGGAAGTGAAGCATGAAACAGTTTTAAAACATCCTGATCTGGATGATGAAAAGCTAAATTTCAGTAGCTGTTGTCCTCTTACTCAAAAGTGCATCAAACATAACTGGTATTGTAGTCAACAAATAACGTAAGCTATACTAGCAGAAAAAAGTCAGTAGTTAAAAATGTAACAAATTAGGTCAGGAGAGGTTGAAGTGATGAGCTTTGTCTTTGTGCATCTGTTTAAACAGAAAAGATTATGAGGTTAAGAAGATCTTAGAAAAAGCTTGAAGATTCATTTAAAAAAAATTGTGGGCAAAATAGTTTCTTACTGAACTTGATCAGTCTACTGTATGTAGTAATCATATGGAGATTCTCTGTTGTGCATTCATATATACTATATAGATCCCTGGTAAACTGTATATTAGAAGTACTGGTCAACTTTTTTTTTTAATTAGGATAGTTTTGAAAACAAATGTATTACACTTAAAGTGTTTCAGACCTTGGGGAATGACTGAGGCTAGAATCAGAAAAGCCTTATAGCAAATACTGAAAACTCATGAACAAATGAAAATGTATGCAGAAAATTTCCATGATGGTATGTGATTCTCATAAGCTTCCCATTGCTCTAATAGAAATGTGAAAACCAGAGTAATCTGGGGTAATCTCATTTATTGTCACCAGCAATGAAAATAATAAAAGTTAAGAACATTACAGTGAAGTAATAAAGCAAAGAAAAAAAAAAGTATTGAAAAAAAAAAAGTATAAAAAGTTTGAAAGCATTTGAGCTTACAGGTGTGCATAGACCATTGTGGTTGGGATCTCTCATTTTGCATAGACCCAACCAATAGTTAATGTTAGCTGAAACAATTACTTGGGTATGTTATCAGCAGCAATACAGTGACCTTTTAGTATTTTTGTAGTTTTCCTGGGAGAAGAGGTATACAGTGAAGTTACTCTTTCATAACATCTGTAAAAAATCAAGTCCAATTATTGCCATCTCCATGCTCAAGTTTTCCTCTGTAAAAGGCAGAGGAGGTTTTCTTTTTCTTTTGTGCTAGATTCTTACGTTGAAGTGCATACATCATACCAATGTAAGAACGGATTTAGTAGACCTTACATAAGTTACAGCATCCTTGTAAATGGTACAAAGCTCTTAATCTGAAAGGTTAATATGTATGTCAAACCTATACAGAGAAGGCAAGCACCTCAAAATATTTTTTTTCCCCGTAAGGGTGTTCCGAATACAGCCACAAGAAAGTATCAGTGCGAGTGGTCTTTCTTTACACTTGGTATCTTAGGGGCAGCATGTTTTCTGGTCCTTGATCAGAGAATTGTATAATTAGAGCTGGTAAGCAACATTAAAAGTCAATCCACTTGCTTCTTACACAGAGACAAAACAGATGGTAGCCCTGGAAAGCCTGTAAACTAGCAGATGGAAACTGCCACACCTTCTGATTTGTCTGGTATTGCTGCTTTGGCTATAAAAATGTGTTATGAAATATATTATTCAGCATCTTAAAACTCAGGGAAGTAGCTGTCTGTACCTCATCTGCTAACCTTCAAGTGAAGGCTTTTCATTCCTTTTTTATATTTTTCTTCAGATTGAAAGCAGTCCAGATTATAGGCCCTTGCTTGTCTATCATTATAAAAACAGTATATGTTATTATGCTTCTCAGACTGAGGAAGATGGTTGATTCACCTAATGACTTATTCCACTTAAATGAAATGTTTCAGGTTTTTCTGGTTAAGTGTAGAAGTGGATGTCCACCTGTAGTGTGCACACTTGTTTCAATAAAACTTATCAACATCCATATTGTGCAGAGTTCGTTCGTCCAGCGTCTTTCAGCTCTCCTGCTCTGTGGAAGCTGGGAGTCTCTTATTCCTGGGTGTATGGAGCGCAAGTCTTAGGACATTTTCTCTTCATTTTCCTAAGTTCAAGAGCATCCAAATTAAAAGCATGGAAGGGGAGAACATGAGAAAGAAAAAGAAAAAATAAAAAAAAACTTTGTTTCTGTTCCGGAATATGAAATGCTTTGTGTGATTGAGTTCTGTGCATCTTCTTTAATCTTACCTGCAGTTGAATTCAGCTGTCACCGATAGACATAACAAATTCCTTTTGATTTGGGACACTTCTGTTTCTTGATAAGCATGTATAAATAAAAAAAGTTTGTCAAGGCTTCAAGGTTAGGGGAGCAATTTGCTGGAGCAGTTTGTGCACCGTATCACAAACTTCCCTGCTGGCAGCTGCTGCTCTCTAACTTATCTCCTCACATAAAGGAAAATTTAAAAGAACAAGCTCTCAGGGTTTCTCAAAATGAATTACGTAGCCTGTATCTTAACATTTCTGATTGGCTGTTAGTGCTCTTTGGGAACCACACAGGCTTTATTCTTCCAGAAAACAAGAAATTCTTCCACCTGCCACAGCCCCATGACAGTTATGGGAGAGCTATTGTTGTGGAGTAACCCCAGTGACCCCTGGGCACTGTGCTTTGTGCTTCACTAGGAGGTCAGAGAAAAGGTTTGGGAAGCAGTAGTCAGTAATTGTAGGAGTGTTGCAATTGAAATGCCTTATTCCTGTCACCCTTAGCAGATGCAGCCTATCTGCAGTGCATACACTTACACTCTTTACACTAGAAAAGAGAAGAAAATGATTATATACTCATGCTGTATTCTCAGCTTTAAATAACTTCATAGTTAGTGTGTCTCACCACTTACTCTCCATGTCTGCTTTTAGTAGTCCATGATACCATAGATTTAAATTTAGTAGTGATCAGAAGGTGACTCGATAGCTGCTGTTAGTGTGTTCATGTTTGACAGGGCAAGGCAGCGAATGCTTGAAGTAACATTTTTAGTCTTCAAAGTGTAAACATGAGCATTGCTTCTAATCTGCAGTTCCTCGCATAGTACAGCTTTGAGGGGGAAATCACTGGGGATCTAAAGTAGAGAGGAAAGCTTCAGGTAATTTTTGTACCATTTATGAAATACGTGAAATCCTCGTGTAACCTCCCTGTGTTCAAGAAGCCTTGTTTATCCCGAAGCAAAGATTGAATCATTTTTCATGCTGTGTTACTGCTGTTGCAGTAGAGGTTGTTTATTCCAGGCAGACTGTAATACACCGGTTTGCAAAAAGCACACTGTAATGAAGGACTCAAAGTGAAGAGGTGTTTACTGAATGTTTGTGTAATTTACAATCACAGTTCAGTACATAATGTTTGAAGAGCTGTCCTTGTGGATGAAGATTCAGAGAAGTACAACGAAACGTTTAAAGGGGAAGAAAAAAAAAAAGCAAATTTTTTGCTTGTGGGATCCTTATAAAGCCAGGAGCGAGGAGTCTTTATTTTGTCTCTCTCTGTATATGGGCAATAGGATTTTCTGTTGTGCTGGAGTAAATATATATAATCCAGGTTTAAGGGCAAAACTAGAAACTGATACCATGATGTGGTATAGATTGGCAAGCAACATGTTTTTTCACTTAAAAGTCAGTGATTTGCTTGTTTTGTCTTTTGAAGAGGAATTAAAATCTTAAAAAAAAAAATTGCAGTGATCCTGTTAGAACCCAATCAAGGAAGGTAGTTTGGAAGTCTGTTTGTTTTAATGTTCCTGGCAGGAAGGAGTACAGTATTTTGCTTTGTTTCCGTTGGTATGGATTCACTAAATGGAATCACCTGGCTCTGCTTATGGCTGAGCACTTGTATTTGCTGCTGCTTAAATGTCATTACTTGCACTTATTTATTTATTTATTGCTCAAGGAAAAGTAGCCTTGCTACATATTCTAATTCATTCCTTTTAATAAAGGTCAGTGTTGAAGATACTTAAGTTGTCCATATACAAAAGTGTAACTTAGGTACTAAATTTAGAGAGAGATCCAACTAGAAATTGGTCTGTAGCTATTGAATACAATTGTACAATTAGATTCTGATTTCTAGAAGCATGATGATATTTGTGCTTAAGTCAGATACTTGAGCTAGGCAGCCGAGTAATCCAGTTCAGTTAATTTCTGTAGTCTGTTGCGTTTTCTGTGTGATGGATGTCAAAGGGCTATCCACAAACTCAGCTTGGTCCCCTAACCAGTCTAATAAGCGTAGTCACGAAGCAAAAGAGTACCGTGTTCTTTGCATTGATATCTAAAAGATAGCAGATTGTGCAATTGAACTGAAACCCATAAAAATACAAAAATCACGTGTGGTTCTTAAGATAGTTGCTACTCTGCTTAACTAGAGATACATGACTTGGTAGCTTGGTTTCTGAAATAGATGCTGATCTTTTTTCTTTCCTGGGAACGAGGAATAAATAACATCTGCAACAACACGTTGCTATCAGACGATCTGCTTAAGTTTCCTGTTCTAATCTCTACAGCATCAGCAGCATGAGTACCCCTGCTGCCCCGCTTTTCTTTACCGTTGGAGGAAAAATCAATTTCTCTTTTTTTGACCTTTTTTTTCCCCCTTCTCTTGCTCCACCCCCATCTGTGACTGACTTGCCTGACAGGAAATTTTCTAATTGCCGGAACAGCTGGTCACAGCAAAAAACACTAGGGTTGCTCTTCCCTGCTAGACTTATGATCGCTCAGTCAGAAAACCTAAACATCATGGTTTCTTAGTCATGTTTAAGTTTCTGGCTCCGCGTGCTCGTTCTATTCGGGTAAGCTTGGTTCCTTAGGAGAAATTATATTAGCATATAAGAAGGGTTTAAGCTTCTAATATCAAAGCCCTTTCAGTATTTCATAGCTTTGGGATCAGCGCTGTTTGTATACAAAGCTTTTGTATATTCTTTTCCTTTAAAAAGAGAAAATGGGAGGGGCGAGTGGGAAGGAATTTGCGTTCTGCTCATATTTTGTAGAAGTTTCTAAGGTACCTGCTGGTAATTACACCTTATTGGGAAGTTTTTACCTCCATGGAAATGCTGTGAAACTTCCTGTTTTCTCCAGAGTTGAATGAGCTAAGCTATGTGTTAAGTTTTCTCACTGGTAGTCTGGTTTTATTTAAAATGTTCATATATATTTTTTTTTTAACTAATGCTTAGTGATTATTTAAATTTCTACACTTCCTGTGATACTTTTAACTATATGAGCTCATTATTTGTTGAATGAGGTTCATTAGTATCTTAGTTTAATTATTACAACTATGCTAAGAGTACACACTTGTGTTATTATTATGGTTATTTTGACTTTAAATGATAATTTAGTCATAGCAGACGTTGAATTTGTACAGTTTGCCTTGCTGAGCATATATTTAAACATAAAACATGTTTTAAGAAAATCTGTAGTGCAGAACTGTTATCCTGTGCACTTTCATAATTATTTAACAATACATGGGAATTTGCAATATGTTTGAATATTTTATCTCTGAAACTTAAATCAGTTTTCACATTTATCCTCCTGTAAATCTACAAATACTTTTCAACATAGAACAGTCTCGTATACTGTCTTAGCACCTTAAGCAACGTAGATGTACCAATTTGTGAATCAGAGGGATAATAATTCAGCATTTACTAGCCTATGTACGGGTTTAAGCTTTGCAGTAAGTGTTAGAGACTGAAATATAATTTCCTAGCTGTAACTGAAACAGGACGTATATTATAGAACAATAGAATATAGGATACCATATATACAGCTTTTTAGAAGAGAACCCTGAAAAATAAACTTTCGTCAACTTGAAGTGTACTTATTTTCAATGTGCAAGTTGAAAGATATTTCTTAGAAGCCTCTAAGAAATTTTCCTCCTTGGAAAATTTTATTTACTTCTATCTGCTCAGCTGTATTGTCTCTAAAACTGTTGTTTTTAGCATGCTGAACAGCCTAAGGATGTTCAGACAACATAAATTTGAATAGTTTTAGTTTTTACAGTTTTGTAGTTTAGTGCTTGTAGTTCAGTGCTGAATATGTTCATGGCTTTTTTAAATAGATGATTTTTAAAACTTTTTTTTTTTAATTGCAGTTCTCTTAAATGCTTACAAAGTAGGAACAAAACTTGTATCAGAGTTACTGGGAAATGAAAGTTCCACCCAATGAGCATTTTTTTCCAATGCTGACATGCACAGTCTGGTTCATGAGATAATTTTGTGGTGTTCAATCAAAGAATTACATTACAAAACTGTTTTTGATGGCCAACATCGGGCTTTTGATTACAGAAACTCCTCATCTCCATGGCTTTACCTGCTGAACTATTCACAGTTCCTTTGGGAAGGAGAGTACTGTCCTTCCTTCTGTCCTAGCCTTTGTACTTTCCTCCCAAGGAGGAAAAGTTTTTCCCGAGTTTACCAGAAGGTAAACTTACCCAAAGGGCTTTCTCATCCATCTGTTGAGTCAGTTCTCTGAGGTGGGACTTGTTCTTCAGTCTCCTATCTTGCTTCATCTGTAACACCAAAGGAACAGGAGGAGTTTGATCTCAGCAACCAGGTCTGTGGTTTTCATTAGACAAAAGAGTTGGCTACCTGGAACAAATGTGGATATAGACATTCTGTGAGACTGTAAAATTATCCTAGTACACAAAAAAGAAAAAAACAGGAATGGAAAGGAACACAAGATACAGAAAGTAAAAACTAAATGAATAAGTACAGTAATTCTGTTATCTCTGTGAATTGTTTCTTTTTTATCTTGGAGACCTAACAATTGAAAAAAAAGGAAAAAAAAAAGTGAACTTAAACATTTGCTAATATAGTTTACTTCTAGAAAATCGTATCTTCTGTCAGGCAAAATAATAGATGTCATCTGCAACAAGTGATCTGCTGTCAACTGAAATTAGATTTTCTAGTATTATGAAAGATTTCTTCTACTTTAAAGAAGCACAGATGAAAACTGTGGGGAAAGCTGTGCTTCTGAGTTCAGATATCCATGTTAACTACAACTTACCTCACTCTGTTTGCTTTTCTTGGGTTCTGGTGCAAAAGAGAATGTACGTACAGTACGCCTAAAGCAGCTTAATTTAATTTTAAGTAAGGCAATGGTTTGCCTTTTGATGTATTAAAATAATTACTCCTTCAATAGCAGGATCTTATACTAACTTTTTTGAGTGATTGTACACTTGCAGGCATTTAAATAACCATTACTTGTTATGTTGCTGTAGTTTTGAATATTAGTCACAGATATAATAAATGTTTTTATGCGTCGATGTTGTTCACCAAGGTGATGGGAGATTGTGAAACAGTTGTTGGACATAGAATTTTTTGTTGTTCTTTTTTTTGGAGGGAAGTTTGGGAGTTAGAGGTAGGAATATAACAAATATCGAATGTGTGAATGTATTATAGAGTGTGTTTGAAATTTTTTCAGATAGCTAGCACAGTGCACTCTTTCCCATTTTTAACTTAGTGTAGATTTCCCTAAGTTTTAATACAGTAGGTAAAAAATGATTTAGTTTTCCGCATGCTGGTTCATTTTTTCCTCCCAAATATGTGATTTATATTTCTTTAGGTAACACTGAAAATTCATCGAACGTCCAAAACAAGTTAGGAAAGTAAATGCATCTAGGACACTTCCTGACTTAAAAGGGAGGGGAGGAAAAGGAAGTTCTGTATATGAACCGAGGAGCTGGGCCAACGTTGAGTCATCTTTTGAGCAGTGTTTGAGCAGTGTTCAGTGACTTGCTGGGAAATCCATTGTTGTGTGCTCATCCCCACTGAATATATGTATGCCTCAAAAATGGTCCTATGTCTAGAAGAAGCAAAACTTTCCTGAAAAAGATTGAGGAGATGAAAAGGAAGTTACTACTTCTATAGGGAAGATGGAAAACTCTTTGTATCTTACATAGCTAATATTTACAAGTGAAAGCTGCCAAAAGCAGTCTTTTTGCTGCTGCTCAACTTTGACTGCCATTAGCTCTTCACTGATTGGGTTTGGTTTTAGGAAATTGAATAGTCTAGGATTATAAACCAGTACAGCAGTGATTGTTGGGTTTTGGTCAGTTAATTTAGATTTTAAGTGCAACCAAATACATTAATTGTAACGGTGTTACACTTCAAACTGCTGTTTACAGTGTTTGGGAATGGTGTTTTCTGTCTTACTGGAGAGAAATATAATACTTTAACACAGTTGGAATATTTTTATTTCAGTAACTTACATTTTAAATTCTTTTTACTACTCTTTTGTTTGAGGAGATATTATCCAGCACTGGCAATATCAATCTGACTTAATTGTGGCTGAAACTAGCAGAAAAGCTTTATTTTCATTCTGACTCTTGGCTGTATGGAAACTGTGATTCCAGAAGCATGAATTTCCTAATGGTGATTCTGGCTCTTTCACATGGGTAAATTACCACAAATTATACAAAATAAACATATTGTATGAAATGAATTGTAATCGATTGTGAAGTATTAGTTTGAACTGAAAATATGAATGAAAGAGTTCATGAAAAGAGTTTGGAATCTCACCAGCAGTTCTTCCTGTATTAATAGCATCCTTCTATAAGAAGCATTGAAGGTACCAATGCTGACACAGTTAAGTGCTGAATTGTGTGTTAGGAAAAAAGAATTCTGCACAAATTGGGAAGATGGGGGGAATATGGATACTTTGTAAAGTGGTGACCAAGTGGGACCTGACAGCAGTACGGCTTACTGCTCAGCTGAATACAGACAGCATTGTGATCAGGGCTTAGGTATCCAAGTTCCTGTAGGTCCAAGCTAGAAGATACTAGCTTGGAGTAGTGCAAGACTACAGCTTGATATTTTTTGATACAGCATAAAGCCAGTCCGCTGTTAACTGTGTTTAGCTGTGGTGCAGGGGCTTCCAAATAACATGAAGAATTAAGTTTACGGGGGGCAAAGATGATTCAGGAAGGTACAATTACAGGGCTAGGAGCTAAACTAACCCTTATTTTCTTAACCAGCAAGTTAAGTCATAGCAAAGTCTGTAAGTAATTATGCACAGGAGATGCTTCTAATTGTACCTTCTTAAACTAAAAGAGCAGAACAGAACAAGCAGATAAAGATGAATCCTGGATCTGTTGGAAGCAGAAGTGTCAGTACTGAAATGAATTTTTCCAGTAGTTACTTGCATATTTTGGATTCTGTTTTGATTAAAATCTTTGATTAAAGGAACAGATTTATATTTTTAAAATAAAAAACTATATCTGTAGGGACACTGGAAGAATTGTGTGAAAATGTGGGTATTATGCAGAATGGCAGATGTACGTAGATTTTTAATCACTCCTTCAGATAACATATATTAATCTTTTTATTTAATATATTAATCTTCAGTCAAAACCTTAAATCCATTTTTACAGCTTTTGGTCAGCATGTCAGTGATGTTTGCTGTGCAGTTAGACTTCTGTGTATGCGGGACCTGTCCAAGGGTTTTTTCTGTATGCCAGGTTTCCCTCCCGTTGGGCTTCGGTGAACTTGAGTGTGTAGCCATATGGTTTAGTCATGAAAAAAAAAAATCCCTACTGACGGAGAAGTTGCTTCTAAATTCCAAAACCAAATCTAGCATGGTGTTTTTGTCCAGAAATCACTGTAACATTCAGATGTTTCAATTTATTTAAATTAAGTGTGAGGATTAGCATCTAATCCTTGTTTCTTAATGCTAGTTATCTCATAACTTCCATCTCTAATAGATACAGAAGGGGATGTGGCCTTTTTACTTCCTTTCACAATGAAATCATTTATCTGAAGAAACGTTACAGTTACGAATGTTATCTGAATAAGTTTTACAGGTTTGGTGGTGTATTCATGAATTTTATATGGTCAGCGAGCATGCAGGAGGGATTATTTGATCAGTGCTTAACTGCCTGCCAGCTGAAATTCACTGCAGCTCTGAGGAGATTTTCAGCTACATCTAAGCAGTATTAGTTTCCTGGGAGAGCAAACAAACACATAGCCGTGTTTTGCAGACACTGCTGTCCCTTTTCTTAACCAAATACGGATGTTGCATGTTATCTTTAATTTTCTCTTTTTGATGCAAAGAACTCAAGATACGATGCAGTTATGCATCCTGTATTTCTTGCAGAGAGAACATGTAGTTTTCTAAATCCATATGAATATTTTTTTTTTGGTAAGGAAAAAATTTTGGAAGTCCATCTCTGACTTTGATAGACGAATTCTGGTGAATTTGGGGTCCAGTAATGGAGCTTTCTTTTAGCCTTTAACTGCTGTTATTCCCTCTTTTTTTTTTTTTTTTATCGACTAGAACGCCCATTTTCTACAATAACCAGGATCAGAGCCATTAAAAATGTAATGCTGTTTCTTTTGGATAGTTTAGCATGCTAAATATAAATGAAATATACTTTCAAAAAGTCATATCTATAGGCACTCCTCATATACATGCTGTATATATGTCTTTGCTCTAGGTATTATTAAAAAAAATTGTTATTCTGCAACAAATACATTTTTAAAACACCCACACTGTTACAGTGAAATTAACCACCCCCACCCTACCTCAGTCTCTTTGTACGTGCATATCTTTGTTAGAGATGTGGTGTTTGGATTGGCTTGTGATTGGCTTTCTGTATTTCCTTTGATTTCAGTGTAATTTCACTGAAGTTGAGACAAGACACTGCAGTCAGCCCTTCTGCTCAGGGTGGGGCTAGTTTGCTTTGAGTCACATTCTGTTTGACCTCAATGCTTTTGGTGTCTTAAGCTCTAAATATTTCCTTGTCATTTTTCTTGCCTTTCTAGATTGATATCTCTTAATGACTTTACAGCCATTAAAAGTCACCTATGTGTATGCGTAGGAGCAATAGATTGTACTGTGGCTGTAAAACTTTGCATTTCTGAGACTGCTGCTGCTTTTCCCTTTTAGTGTAGGGTATACATCATAATTTTAACTTGCATTTTCAGTATGTGTGTATTCAGGCCTTACTCATTACCTTCACTCATTATGAAGGTAATGCACTAATTGTGTTTAAAATATTCCCACTCATATTCACACACTTTTGAGTATCCAGAAAAGGAGAAATCTGTCTTCCAGGGATACCTTTTCTAAGTAAATGTTCCTTAAGTGCCACAAGAGCTTATTCTTTGATCTTTTAAAACTAAATTTACATCTAATTGTTACCCAGCTTACAGAGTAAGGTAACTTTCTTGCTGTGTTTCTGGATTACGTTGCAGAGATTTGGAACTTTTGCCAAATGTTTGTCACTCTGTGTTCACACTGTCCTTACGCATTTATTCAAGAATCTGAAACCAGTAACTTTAGACACAGCAGGATGGATGCCTATGGTATTTCCATGTGCTAATGTTCTTGCTCCTGTTAGCTTTCCTCTTCCTAATATGAGTAAGGGGATAAATCCATTCCCGTGCCGTCCATTTGGATGATTCAGAGCTTTTTCTTTGCAGATGGCTCTGTCAGCATCAGAGCACACGCTTACATATTTTTCTAATTACTATAATTTACAGTCAGTTTTTTTGTTTTTCTTTTAATGTAAAACATGGGGACTAAGTACTTCTATTTTTTAAAGTAACTTAAACTCTTAATAGTGCTCATTGCATTTTCTAATTGTATTGCCTTTAAGTGGCATAGGAGCCCTCAGATATTGAGTGCTCTTAATTCTTTTCACTGACCCCTTTTTCTTGTTTTTCCTTTCATACCACTGTTGCATTATCTACAGCTTCGTTTGCTCTGAGGCATTTTGGTGAGGAAATGCGAGTAGAAATGAGTTATGTACTTTTTTGTTGTTGTTTTTTGCTGCTATATTAATTAGAAAATAAAGTCTGTAAAAATGTCAAAGTTATTCAGAGTAGTAGGAAAAGTGCAGATTACAAACCTGTAAGAATGGTAGGAACAGTATTATAGACCAGCCCTAGACAAACTTAATTTCAGTATTTCTAACAAGTTGGTTTTTTTTAGGAGCCGAACCCACAGATAAAGTGATGATGCAAGCAGCATGTTATGACATCAGTGTTTGCATGGGTCACTTCAAAAACAGAACCATTTTCTGATCTCCTGTTTGAAAATTCGGATGAAGGATAAATTATGGGAGAATGTATGTTTAAATAAAATCATTTTATTCCCCTTGTTTCTCTGGGCTTTTCCACTGATACTGGGAAATGTTTAACTAGTAGGATTCTTCTTTTTCTACTTCCTCTTGGGTTTGAAGTCCAGTTTCCTTTTAATACGTTATCTAGTATCTGTTCCTGTAATAAGATCTCAGAAACAAATACAAGTGTTTTGTATTACAGCAGCTCTAGTTAATAAAGGAAATTCATAGAAATTCAAATACTAGAATGAAAATAAGCATTTACTGTTCAGTACATACTTAAAATATGGAACTTTTCCAGCAATATTATTAGGCTTTAATTTCTATAGCCTATGAATGGTTAATTAGCTTTTCACTGCTTGCCTAGAAGGTGTGTCTCTTTTTTTGACAAGCATATTTCCTATTCTAATTTGCATCTTATTCCTTAAGAGAAAAATCAGTCACCTTCTTTGTTTTCTTTTAGATTTTCTCTTTTAGATTTGATTTGTCTTTGGAATATTACCCATTCAGTGTTCTTTGCTATGTTTGTGTTTCCATGGATAGACACAAATTGTGAGGTACATTACTAATAATTTTCCTGTTCTGAAATATTTGACCAACAAAGTTCTGAGCTGCTAGTGATATCAATGCAGGAAGTTATTCTAAACTAGCGATATTTTAAATTCATACTCAAACTTGTTTTTTACTGACTTCCCTTCTAGGACAGTGTTGACTGAACACTATTATACTGTTAAGGAAATGTTAAGGAAACACTGTGTAATGTTACCTTCTGTTTGTTTCCTTGTGTTCTATATTTAGTTTCACAATAGCAAGAGCCAGTAGCAACCACTTTAAGTTGACCAACATAGCATATGTATTTTCTTGTGTGTGACAGTTTATAGTGTGAAGAAAGCCTTAAGAACTGTGTAGCTAGAAAAAGAAGTTCTTTGAACTTTTATTTAGACATTGCTGCAGTATCAGGCATGAGAAAATGGAGCTTTCCAAGGTTATAAATAACAGAAATAAAACATGGGGCAGTAAGCTGTGGTTATAACTGGAAGGAAGAATTTCTTGTTGCAGCAGCCAGATCACTGGTTGGCAATTCTCTGTAGTAACATGGAAGTTGTTAGGGAATGAAAGAAAGGAGAGCTAAAGGCTTTCAGCACCCTGTTCCTCATTCCATTTAGTTTGAGTTCATCACATGAGACAGATGTTTTTTTTTCCAGATGTCAGGGAATGATCAGAAATGAAGCTTAGGAAAAATTCAGTACTAGGCTGAACCAAATGGCTTCTCTTTAGGCTTACTGTATGACAGCTCTTATCAACCAGTATAGTTAGTGCTGTTGGCTGAGAAATAGCTGTCTGTCTTGTTTTCATAGAGTGAAGGGCTTGTATTTTAATTCAAGTAGATAGCAGGTACAGTGAGGGTTATTTACTTCTGTGTATAATTCTCATTTCTAGAAGGCTGAACTTTCGTATATTTGAAAAATACTGTTTAGCTGAAAATAACAAATGTTCAGCAGTTATGTACAAAGGAAGCAAATCCGTGGATGTTTGTTTGTCATAGATCTTGCTCCAAATACTGTGTTATGGACAAGCTGCTGAAGTAGAATGTGATCCAAGTTCTGTTTCAATTAAAACAGACTTCTATTAGGTCTGCCTTATAAAGAGTGAAAAATATCTGAACCCTGAGAAATTGTGAAGACTTGGAGTATTCACTTAGTATCAGGAATGTGAAATGATCTTTTTTTTGTTTTTTTGTTTTGTTTTTAAGCGCTCAAAATAACCACTGGGAAGCTTGTTATGTAATAATTGTGTTGCACTTGAGAATTGGTTTTTGGTGTGTGTAGAGAACAGTTTTATATGTTCATTACTGCTTGTCTTCGTTACTTTTTGCAACACTTTTAAAGCAATATGCTAACCTGATTACTTTCTGCCCCTGAATCTGAGTTTTGAAAATGAGATAATTGGGAAGATTTGATACTGCTTTAATTCCTGAAGGCTGCAGGGGTGATAATTGGTAAAACTGTTGAGCAGGAATCAATCAAGGTGTTGAAAGTAATACATACTTGGTAATCTGTTGCATTGTGGTATTTTTCCCTTGGGATTCTTCACATGCTTAAATTAAATTTTAAAAGTTAAAAAATCTCTTTTAAAAGTTTAAAAATCTCTAAGAGATGAAAATACTGATGCCCACCAGCAATTAATTTCTTTGTCAAAAGGAATCAGTATTTCTCTTACACCTGTAGATTCAGACTTGAGTCAATGACAGTAGCATTCATAACTTGAAAGGAAAAAGGGTTTGGGATGGGTTAGGATTAGTACAGTTTATATGCATATATGTGTGTGCTAAGTTTTGGTTGTCATAAAATAGAAAATTGGCACTTGACTTTATTAGTCTTTTTAGTTTTGAAAAGTCCAAGTTCCTTTCATTAAAGTTTTTTCTCTTCTATTTCACTCAAAAAGTTGCCTGGGTGTTCTGTGACTTCTTAAAAAGCATACTTGGGAATTATTTTTATATATGTTGATAAATAGCGTACATGCTCAGCGTGCATTATGTGTAATTGGTTTCTAGGTTTGGTTGCTAATTGTTCATCTCTGAGAAGATCCTTTTCAAATACTGGTCTAGGAGAAGTACATATTTGGGCACAGGAGCATGTGTAGTGTACCTTGTATGTTGTACTAAAATGACTATATCCAGAATTATACTTTCAGCAATAATTCATGCATATAAATTGCACTGAATGCTTGAAAATATGAGTGCTCTTGGTTATGTTCTAACAATTGTGGCAACTGGGAGAGATGCCAGAAGAGCGTAAGAAAGCATGTGTTGCTCCTGTTTTCAGAAGGGTCAGGAAGGAAGAAAAGGAAACAACAGGCTGGTCATCCTCACCTCAGTTCCTAGGGAAGCAAGGAAACAACTAATCCTGGAAACCGTTTCTATGTACACAAAAGAAAAGAAAAGAAGGTGATTGGGGTTAGTGGATAGAAATATGAAATCATGGTTGACAAACCTGATAACCTTCTATAGAGAAATGGGTAGTAAGAGACAAACAATGGATACTGTCTGCTTCGGTTTCAGTAACCTTCCTATAAGGACCTTCCTATAAGGTCCTTGTATGAGCTGGTGCTGATGAAATATGGGCTGGATTAACAAACAGACTGTGGTGTGGATGGTGCAAAGCTGCACCTGTGGATGAATAACTCCATGCACCAGCAGTGAGGCAGCCATCAGATGAAAAAAAAAAAAAGAAAAGAAAATTCTTTGTTTAGAAGGACCTGAAGATGCTGAACACCCGGGTAAACATGAGCTAGCAATGTGTCCTTGTGTTGAAGAAGGCCATGGTTCCTTGGGCTGCATTAGGGGTAGCATTGCTAGGAAATAAGAGAGTTTTCTTCCCCTCTGCTCTGTGCCAAGTGCCATTTCTAGGATCCCCAGTACATGTGATAGGAAAGAGTACTGTAACAGTATACTAAGGTTTTCAAGAGTCTGGAGCATCTGTCATGTGAGGACAGGTTGAGAGAGCTGAGAGTGTTCAGCCTTGAAAA
Organism: Cyrtonyx montezumae; assembly: GCF_038088225.1. Classification (NCBI taxonomy): domain Eukaryota; kingdom Metazoa; phylum Chordata; class Aves; order Galliformes; family Odontophoridae; genus Cyrtonyx; species Cyrtonyx montezumae. The sequence goes on along the minus strand of NW_027072034.1, from coordinate 46,258,699 downwards.
TAGAAGGCTCTAGGAAGGGATCTCATAAATGGACGTAATTGAAGAGTGAGTGCAAATAGCCATGGAGCCAGGCTCTCCTCAGCAGCGCCTAGTGACAGGACAAGAGAAATTAGGCATAAACTAGAATGCTGGAGATTCCCTCTGGTCATAGAATCATTAAGGTTGGTCAAGGTCAGTAATGTCATCTAATCCAACCATCAACCTATCACCATCACACCCACTATCACCATTTGTTTCAGTGCCGCATCTACATGTTTCTTGAAAATTTCCAGGGATGGGGATTCTGCCACCTCCCTGGACAGCCTATTCCAATGCCTCATCACTCTTTCTGAGAAGTTTTTCCTAATATCCAATATAATATCCAACCAATTATCACAAAGCACTTCTTTTTTTAACCATGTGAGTGATGGAGTACTGGCATAGGCTGCCCAGAAAGGCTGTGGAGTCTCTTCCTTAGATCTCTGTAAGCCCCTGAACGTGTCTCCAGGCACTCTGCTCTTGGTGACACTGCTTAAGCATAGTCTTAATCTCAGATCTAAATCTGAGGGCTCCTCACTGAAATGGAGGAAAAATATTCTTAGATTTATTTCTGCACTCACAGAATTTACTTACAGTCAGTGCTGCTTAGGTTGTGTTACATGTAATGCCTAGGTAGTTCTTCAGATGATATGATTGCAATTTCCTACTTCTTTTGAACAATTACTGATAAGTTTTGAGGTTCTTTCCTTGTGGAGCAAGGAGTGTTTCTTTCAGAAGGTTTTTAAATTTTATTTGGAAAATACAAAATGAAGTGGAGAGCAGAAAATAATTAGAAGGTCCACTGCCTCAGTCAATTTCTTTCTGGTGTTAAAGATAGTACTTAACAAAGAAATTTGGTCCACTTGATGTATAACTATGTGTGCTTTAAAAAAACCTGAATTATTGGAAAGATTGATTTCCACTCCTGGATTGTGAATTTGGAGTGGGAATTATGAACTAAACAACATGGGCCTCAGCAAAAAAGCTTGGGAACCACTGACTTGTTCTTGTCAGCTCTCTTTTTGTCTGGGCTCTTAAGCATCTCTAAAAGTTTAAACCACATAATCACTGAACTAGTACTGCCTTTTGTAACACACAATTTTTGTGTGTTGATATCTTAATAGTAGTATTCCTTAATGTTTTGCTTACGTTTGGGGGCATGTAGTTGGTTATATGCTCAGTGGCACTATCATTTTTCAATGTATTGTGAAATTATAAACATTTTAAGAGGTTGCACCACTACTGTAAACTTATTCCCTTCTTTTCCTCTGTTAGGAAGAAGAAATCAAAGAAATTGCAATAACTCATCATGTAAAGGAAGGACATGAGAAAGCAGACCCTTCACAATTTGAACTTCTGAAAGTTCTCGGACAAGGATCCTTTGGAAAGGTTGGTAATCTAACTCCTATGGATTCAGGTATTCTGTTACAGACTCAACATTTCTGGCTCTTTAGTGACTATTGTGTGTACCAAGATCTCAATAGGTGCAAATGATTCAACTTAAAAATGAAACAGTAACTTTTTGTGACAGATCATTGAGAGAGAATGGAATATGCAGTATCAGAGTCTTTTGATAAGTTTTCATACTTAATTGAAGATCTAAATAAAATACTAAGTTCTAGTATAGAATGTTAAAATTATCTTAGATATTGGAAAGAGTAGAATAATCAAATTTCTCTTAGTGGAAAGAAGGTAGTTAGTTAGCTACTCAGATAAATATGAAAAGGTTTTGTTTGATCATAAAGTTGAATTTTGTGTTTCAGATTTGTCCCGTCTTCTAAGAGAATCCAAATTCATTCCTCCTTTTACTCAATGAAATGAGTTAAATTAAACCAGAATTACTTTGGTAGATTGCTTACTTTGAACTTTTTAGATTATGAGATGAAACAATAGTATGTAAAAATACAAGGAAATTTCTTTTTGTATTCACAAGAATCTAAAGAGAACTGTCAAGGGAAAGTGGAGCTAATAGTAGAATTAGGATGGAGTAACAAGGAGGAGTTTCATTGGAATACTATTCACTCAAATTTCACAGCAAATATATTAATCCAACTTGCCTTTATTTTCATTTAAGAGTTCTTTTTTATCTTCTGTGCAGGTATTCCTTGTCAAAAAAATCTCAGGGTCAGATGCCAGGCAGCTTTATGCAATGAAGGTATTGAAAAAGGCCACATTGAAAGGTAAGCACTGTTTGGAGCAAGGAAATAGGGAAATCATAGGCATTGTGACCAAGAAGTCTTTCCACACACAAGTACTCTACAGATCATGTGTATCTTAGACCTACTTCTGTTAAGCAGCAAATAGCAGAGTGCAGTGATTTCTACTGTAAAACTGAAAGGATTTAGTTAACAGTACAGTATTGAAGGAATTACAGAAGGAAGGAGGTTTGCTTCTCTACCACGTTGAGTGTTAGATCTTCCTCAGCGATGGTGGCTTGAAAGAGTAGTTGTTACATCTGCTGCCTGACTTGCACTAGAACTGTTCTCTGAAACTTAATATCCTTCCTTATTTCATCTGCCTCATATCACAGAAGATAACAGGTAATACCATTTGCTCATTTTATATTTATGTTATGATATTTATAAGTGAATTGTGCCAAATGCTTTATTTTGAAAGTTCTAAACACTGGAGTTCAAGTCCATATTATTTCTTTAAATTTCAGAAGTATACAGTTCCTTTTCACAAAACTTTTGGCACTTGATCTTGGAGATGTATATATTTGATGAAAACTTAACTGTCAAAGTTAAATGAGCTAAGCTGACTTTTGAAGTGCATCCTTTTTTAACTGTCAATGAGAATGAAAGCAATCTCTTACACTAATCCCTTAACCTCAATGTGTATTTATTGTTTTATGTCATTGTTAATATTTCAGTCTATTTATAGTTCTAAGTCAAAACTGCGCTGGAGTTGAAATGATAATTCTGAAGTAGCTCTGTCAGTATCTCTGACAGAGGTATGACACCTCTGTTACTAATATAAGCCTGATTGGCAGTTCTAACTTTTTTTTTTTAATTGGAAAATATTCATAGAGTGACTTGTAAACAGAAGCTACACACTTGTACTGAACCTCTATTAAAACGTCAGTTTTTTCTACTTAAGATCTGGTGCCAAATGTCTATCTCAAATCTCATTATACTTCGCAGTCATTTAAACCTATTAGAGAGGGTGTGAGTTTTTTGAACCATTTCCTATATTCTGATTGCTCTGTTTTGTGACACGTGTTATTCTCATCATTTACTTCCTATTTTTCTGAAATTGATTTCCACTCATTTAAAGTCCTTTGATGTCTTTAATATCCTTTCATTCCCAAGACTGTTAATAGCTTAGGATTAGAGTCAAAGATCATTTAGCACTTGCTTTTTTCAGATGTTTGAGAGCCTGTCTCCATTGCTTTTCAAATGTGGATTAATTTTGTATATAAAAAGTACAGTACAAACTGTGGATCTAGTTTTGTGTGTGCATGGGGAAACATAAATACTGAAGCTAGCATTTGAAAAATAGACATTTTGGGGCACTAAGTGCTTGAGGATGCAAATGTCTTGAACAGAAAGGTGATGCTAACAGGAGGATATCACATTTTTCATACTTCGTATCTGAATTTTCAGATGCTCTGGAGCATCATTTGTGTTTTAAGAAGAGCAGAGTTTCAAGCAAATGAAGGTTATTACTAAAATAATCAGGGAATAATGCTCTTTTTTTATAATTGCATCTTCCTTTGAGTTCTAATGTTGTAACTTTAAATAACACACTAATACTTGATTTGTCCAAGTTTCCATAGTTCTTTCAAGTCTGCTTCATGATATTGCTTTTTTGAATGAAAGCTCAAACAGTGACCTACAGACATGCATAATACTATTGTATGTGATTTTAAGTGTATCAGGAAATGCGTGAGAAATGCTAACTCATAATGTGAGTTCTATTTTCTTAATCTTGCTTATGTTTTTTTGTAGTTCGAGATCGAGTTCGGACAAAAATGGAACGTGATATCTTAGTAGAAGTTAACCACCCTTTTATTGTCAAGTTACATTATGGTGAGTTTGAGGGGGAAAAAAAATACATGTCTATGTCTTACAAGTGAATGCTTGTCAAGGTACTAACTAACATTAACTACAGTTCAAAGTATCACAGAAAAATTGTGCTATCTGAATCTTGATCGTGCACAAGATTTCTGTATGTAGTTAACTTCATGACTACATGCATAGTCTTAAATCTTTCTTTATAAAATCTTATCCTTGCCTTGCTCTGTAGAAAATGTGCAGTGGCATCGCTTCCCAGATTCATTGAAGTTAATATCTTCATCATTGTCTTTTTCAGTGGGTGAGTGCACCCTCAGCAAGTTTGCTGATGACAGCAAGCTGTGTGATGTGACTGGAACACCAGTGGGATGGGATGCCATCCAGAGGGATCTAGACAGGCTTGAACAGTGGGCCCAGGTGAACCTCATGAGGTTCAACAAATCCAAATGCAAGATCTTGCACCTAGGTCAAGGCAAACCCCACTACCAATAGAAGCTGGGGGATGAAAGGATTGAGTGCAGCCCTGCTAAAAATATCTAGGGGTACTGGTGGATGGGAAGCTAGACATGAGCCAGCAGTGTTCCCTTACAGCCCAGAAAGCCAACTGTATCCTTGGCTGCATCAAAAGAAGCGTGGCGAGCAGGGCAAGGGAGGTGAATCCTCCCTCTCTACTCTGGGCTTTTGAGGCCTCACCTGGAGTACTGCATCCAGATATGGAGTCCTCTGTACAGGAGAGACATGGACCTGTTGGAGTGTGTCCAGAGAAGAGCCTCAAAAAATGATCCAAGGGATGGAACACCTCTCCTATGAGGACAGCTGAGAGAGCTGGGGCTGCTCAGCATGGAGAAGAGAAAGCTGCAGGTGGCCGTTCAGTATATAAATGGAAGCTACAGGAAAGAAGGGGACAGACTCTTTAGCAGGGTCTGTGGTAACAGAACAAGAGGAAGTGGTTTCCAGCTCAAAGAGGGTAGATTTAGGTTGGAGATAAGGAAGAAGTCAGTGACGATGGTGAGGCACTGACTGGAACAAGATTGTCTAGAGATGTGGTTGATGTCTTGTCCCACAAGACTTTCAAAGCAAGGCTGGATCAAGCCCTAGGGAACCTGATCTAGCTGTGGATGTCCCTGTCCATTGCAGAGGTGTTGAAAGGGACCTTTAAAGGTCACCTAGTGCAACTCTAAGGATTCTATGTTTCTATTATATGAAAATTGATGGAAAACATTCATTTTAATTTTAATAGCATGGACATCCATAAAAATATTTATGTTGAAGAGAGGAAATTGATGTTCTTAAAATATTGTTTGGAAGGTAAACTGAGAAGATAACATAGACAAATAGTTAATTTTTTATTGTTCAATTTGTATGCTTCCTAAAGTTTTTACCATTTTTTACCTACAGTTCCAATCTCAGCTCTCTGTAGCTATAACATGGCTTAAATAACATTGACAAGTAGACAGTGAAAGCCACTCATTTTGCAAACTAGACTAGATCTCCCTGCTGAACTAAGTTTCCTGAAGTTTTAGAATGCATACTTTTGTTACTGATTTGCTCTTCTAAGTGTAGGCTTTCTTACATTTATATGCCATAGTACCAAAATATAGTGTGTTTTGTTGTTCTTTAGACGTTATGTTGGTGATATGCTTTACTTTTACATGGCATGAAAGTTGCTTTGTTGATGATGGGGAAGCATTTAATAATCTTAAATACATTTTTCACAAGGAATTTTTTTTATTTTGTTTTTATAAATTAGAAGGAAGATTGGAAAGATTAAGAAAGGTAAAGAAAATCAGAGTGAATTATTGAGTACGTTATTCTTCTAATCATGGGTAGAATCAAATAATGTTTCATGCTTTTAATTGATCTTTTCAGCTTTTCAAACAGAAGGGAAGCTATATCTTATTTTGGATTTTCTCAGGGGAGGAGACTTGTTTACACGTTTATCCAAAGAGGTAAACTTTCTTTATTTGAAAAAGATATATTAGTAGAATTTGACTGTAAATTGCCTATATTAGGAAGGTTTGCTCTTTATAACATAACTTTCATTGAATAAAATTGTAAACATTTTTTTTAACCAGTTGTGTTTTTGTTTCACTTGATTTTATTTTATTTTTTACACAAGTAGTCATTTCATGAGAATGCTGTTGATAAGTTAGACTAAGCCTGTTCAGAAACAAGCAGTCTTTCTGTATTGCATTTTACTCCTTGCTTAGATTTTTTTTTTCCTATTGTTACCACAATTTGTTGTCTCAGAAAGAACATAAAGTTATATGAAGCCTGGACTTTCAGAAATTTTCAGTTTCTTGTACAGATTTCTCTTCCCGAATGTACTAAAAGTGGCTTTTTTTGTAGAGGTAACAACAGCAAGTACTTCTTGTACAAGCTTTGGGATCACATCTTTTCTTTAACAAAGTGAATATACGTACTTTTTTAATTCTTACAAAGACCACTTTCTTAGGTCAGTCTTTGTTCTTCCTCTTCTACAGTTAAATCTCAGGCTGCATCTTGACATTTTTATCATTTTTCTAAGCTCTTCTGATAGTCTTGGAGAAATTCAGGCATTTGAGTTTTAATCTCTTTGTCTGGAAATATGTTCACATTCAATGAAGGGGTGCTCTACTTCTTTAAATGCTTCTGTTTTTCAGTTCACTGCCATGCTTGTTTTTGTTCTCTTGACCAATCAGGAGTAAATAACCTACTTTGCAGAAAGTATAATATAGTACTGCCTTCAAAAGGATGTACTTGTGAAACAGTATTGATTATAAAATTCTAGGTTTTGTATAACCAAACATTGAATTTCTAGTTGTTTTTTTAATAAACAAGGAGAGTGAGTATTATGAAAGACGATCTGGTGATGCAGAATAGTCCACAATCAATCAAGTTCTGGATTGTTTACTTGATGCTAATGTAAGCTTTGGAGATTTTGCATGTAAAATAATTGTTCTACTTTTTTCAGGTGATGTTCACAGAAGATGATGTTAAATTTTACCTAGCGGAATTAGCTCTTGCTTTAGACCATCTCCATAGTCTTGGAATAATATACCGGGACCTAAAACCAGAAAAGTAAGAATCTACTGCACCAAATGAAGTGTTATTTTGATTTGTATAGCTCTTCAATCAAAGCCTGTATTTCTGAGTGTTATATTTAAAATTCATATATCAGTTTATTTATATAAACTGAGCAGGAGTGAAGATGGGGAGGGGAATTGTAGACTTCTTTAGATAAAAAGGTTGGATTTTATTTCTACTCAAAAAGAAGCATCTAGTTTGAGTGATATGCCAAGGATTGTATGTTGCTGTAAGTGCAAAGTATACTGAAATGTGTGTACCTTTACTTAAAAGCTTAAAAATAAACACTTTTTCTGAAGCTGAGTATTAGAATATACTAAAAGATGAAAATAGTGTGTCAAGTGCTTATTTAATATATTGGCAATCAGGAAATTACACTGAAAATTTAGATTAAGCATGGAGCTAAAAACTCCAGTGTAGTGTTACCCTTCAATAAATTAGTTGTATCTGTCTCATTCAAAGGATTGAATTCTGTCTCCTGCTTTTATGTCTTCCATAACTTTTTCACTGTTAGAAGATGTAAGGAAGAAAATGACAAGTGATATAATCTGTAAAATTTTAAAACATTTCAGATAAAAATGCAAACATTAATGTATGTTTTAATACCTGAAAAGGAGTCTACATGAAAATACACTGTGTGCTTCTCCTCTGTTGAGCTTGATAAGGTCATTAATATACTGTGCCTCATTGCCAGGATGTCTGAAAGCCTGAAGTCCTGCTGTCCTTGATCCCACTTCCGTGTTATGGCTATGTGGAGAACCTAAAAAAGTCTTTGTGAGATAACTGCCTTATGCCAAATATTAACAGAAAAGAAAATGCGTAACAAGTATTACAGAATTTGGCGGTTACAAAGGGCTCTGATTAGTACAGCTTCTTCTTTTGTGCATCTTTTGGAAATAAAACACAAATTTTATAATGTTATGTTATTTTAAAATGTTATGTTATCTGACAAGAAGGAGAAAGATTTATTCTTAGATCAGAAATCTGCTGACAGTTAGTTTCAAGGGGAAAAGGAGTGAAACATAGTCGTAAAAAGCCAGAGTGACTGTTGCCTCAAATAGCATTTAAAATGAAAACTAAGAAGTGTCTGTACCAATAGAAGAATCTTAGTTTTAAACCTTGCATGTTTCTAACACAAAATCTTTTAAAACGTTGAAGTTGGAAGAGATAGCAGTAACTCAACTATGAGACAAAGTTTTCCACTATGGAAACTGGAAGGAAAAGGAGGTGTGCATCTAGCTTGTCTCTCATTGCAATAAATGCAATGGTTGTTAAGGAGAGTTGATATCTCTTATGTGTGGCCTCTGATTTTTGTGATTGTAATAGACAGGCTCTGAACTATGAGGCCTATTGGATATAGGTCCTTTGGCACAACATTTATTAATGTTACTTTAAGTGGTGAACATTCTTTGAAATGATAATTACAAATCAATAAAAGTTTTGCATATGTATGCAAGCATAACAGTTCTTGCTCAATTTAGGAGTAATAAAAATGTAATTCTCATTACCATAATTAATTAAAAAAACCAAAAACAACCATACATTACAAGTGGCCAAAGCTAAAAATTCAAGCTAAGTTTTTTAAATTTAGCAGGGAATATAATAAATGGATAAATAAAAATCTGATATGCTGAATCTGTTTCATAAAAGTTAATAAGAATTGATGGATAAGAAAATGTGTACTTTCTAAGCATCTCCTCCTAATGGTGAATTTTCATATGCCCACTTTTTGTCTCTTGGTATATGCTGTTCTGTTGATTCTCAGATGTTGTCAATACGTTTTTTGGTACAATAGTTAAGACTGTTTTTCTGTTTTTTTTAGCATCCTGCTTGATGAGGAAGGACATATCAAATTAACAGGTGAACAAAAGGCATCTGCAACGTACTGATTTTTTCTGTTCATACTTTGAATTTCCCTCTTTTTTTCAGTAGAGCAATGCAGTAAAGTCAGCAGTTTTAACTAGTAGGTTCTTCTGCTGTAGACAAGATAGTGTAATTAATTTGGAGTAGGTAAAATATGTATTCATATGCTTTGAAAGTCTGTCTGGCATTAGGACCCCATAATAATGCTTTGTGGGTGGGGGTTGCGGGCAGAGAGATTTTGAATTTCTGTATATATGTATTTAGGCATGTATATTTATGACTAATAAAAGCATCACATTTCATGCTGCGGTAAAGATATTGCCCATTTCTGATTCGAAGTAAATAAAGGGATTTTGAACTGTATTTTCTTCCAGATTTTGGCTTAAGTAAGGAATCGATCGATCATGAAAAAAAAGCCTACTCTTTCTGTGGAACGGTAGAATATATGGCACCAGAAGTCGTTAATCGACGAGGCCATACACAGAGTGCTGACTGGTGGTCTTTTGGTGTTTTAATGGTAGGTTTCTGGTAAACTCAATAATAGCAAAACTGCTTTACAAGGTTTGGTGAAATAAATACTGAACTTGTAGGGTGACCTTTAAATGACTTAAATGAATTTTCTTGTAACTACAAGAAAATTTTAAGTACTTGGAAATTAATAACAATACAACAGTGTTTGGATCAGGATTGTGGACTAGGTCTCATATCAACACCAATGATACACCATCCTTTTGTTACTGTTGAACTGAAATACTGGGCATCTATTGTGGCTTGAATATTATGGAGACTAACAGGAGTGCTAAAATATACAAGAAAAAAAATACTGTGTCTTCCAATTTGAGGAAAACGTTTAGATCAATGTTCTAAATATAAATTTGTTCTCAAGTGGACAAAAACATAAGTGTAACTTATAGTGTGCCTCCACTCCAGTGTAACTGTAACTTGTTAGAATAATGACAGCAGTTGCTTGTGCATGTCAAAATTTAATATAAATGATGCTGAACTGATAGGGATGCTCAGGAGGACCCACCTGACAGTGTTTCTGCAAGGAGCTAACTTCTGTTGATTTGTAGGGTCAGGGGGGAAATACATGTATCAAATATGGCTTTGGAGAAAAAAAGCAGTATTTTATGAATACTTAATGGCCTTTAATATATATAATTTTTGTTTGCATTTTTGCTGTTAAGTTAAAAATAACTATTTTTAAAGGAAATATTTTTAATGCTTCTGTAGTATATCTACAACTGTAACAGTACAATATGTGTGCTTTGTAGTACAAGAAGGACTTTTGTGTCTGAAAATGTCATCATATCACATTTTAATCATCTAGAATGCTGTTATGATCTGAAAACTGACTAAGTAAAAGTAGCACCTGATGACTAAGCTCTCTCCAGACAGACAAGCACAGACGCACATTCTCAAAACTGCTCATTTTATCATTAAGAACACATTTAATCATTACTGTAGGCTTTGAGCATGCAGTCAATTAGAAGAAAATTACAAAGAATTGGCAAAATATCTCTGGTTGATGATAATGCAAACATAGTTAAATTTCAACTTCAGTTAATAGAGCTGAAAAATACAGTTGTGTGCTAATGAAGTGCATGTTGATGTTGAAAATTGCTGAAATACGTAAGACATGACTGGTGTAATTTTCAGTCTAAATGCACTGCATTTTGAACACCTCAGCTTCAATTTTAAGTATGAAACCTTAGAAAAGTATGAGACCTTAGAAACAAGATCCTCTAAATTAGTGCACAGAATGCAGTGCAGTTTTCTGAGACATATTTTTCTTGTATATCTGTAGTTCAGATACTCATTTTTGTAGACATTCTGTATCTGTCAATTCTTAATTCAAATCTGTGTTGGTTTGAGAAGAATCATGGTGGTGGTGGTGTAATATGGGTACACAGTATCTAGACTGAATAGAGCTTATAGCATTGACTAGGAAGGTAATAAATCATTTTTCACCATCTCCTGCTCTTCATAATAGGGCATGAAGTATGTGTAAGCCATCATTGATCAGTAAGTTTTAATATGTCCTTAAAACAGTGGATGTTTTCAGGATGCCAGACATCTGAAAATGTTCTTTTAAAGTTTTCAGAAACATTACAGATTTGTAGAGGTACTCTCCTGCTGAAATAAATAACAAATGGTAACTAGGGAAGGCAAATATTGTCTTAAAGTACTATTGGTCTGTAGGCATTGGACTGTAGTATTTTTTTGTGAGGAGGGGTTGGAGTGAAACAAGTAACACCTGTTAAGCTGTTTGTACAAATGACTATGCTTCTAACAATTGTGAGCTTGCTAAAGTAACTTATTATTAATCTAGATCATTTCAAGTACACTAATTAAGCATTACATGTAATAACACTGATTTGCTCTTTAAAAAAAATCTGTGTAGTTGATGAAGCAGATCATTCTAAACTAAACAATAGGAAAAAAAGGTAGAGATTTTGGTGATTTTGCTTTAATTCTTGCACATCTTCCTGGCAATTACGTAAAAACAGTTCTAGTTGAAAGTAGTGCTTTTTTTGTGTTGGCTGTTTATTAACTTCAAGTTTCTACATATAAGTATGTATGTAAAAATAATAGAGTTCACAGTATCTAGTAACTCCTAATGATAATTTTTTTTAGGATAATAAGAAATTTAAAATAAATTTTAATAAAACATATTTCGTATTTAAGAATACTACAGTTGTACATTATTCATTGAGGTTATCACTGTACATTTTTTATATTTAAAGATTGAATGCTTGGATCATAACAGAAAGATTAGAGAACATCTTGTATTTAGGATGAATCAAGCTTGTATGAACTATTCAGAGTTCTTTTATGATTACATCGATTTTGATGGCTTTAAGTGTGTTGTGAACTTTCATTAAACTAAATTATTTTTCAATTCTTAAACCAAAAATCAAGATTTCTGCCTCATTACTGGCTGCCATGTCTTGCTGCCAGATGGCTTTCAGTACCTCAGTTAGATCTGTATCCCTGCAGAAATACTGCAGCCCAATAGAAGTTTCTTTATATTCACGTGATTTTACTTGGTCGCTTTCAGAACAGATCAGTATTGTAACAGTGTCTATTGCCTTCTGCCAGGCACTGTAGAATGTGCATGCATGCACTGTGTAGCTCTTATGTGTTCCTTCAGACGTTATTTCCACTGTACACATACAGTAACCACTTTTTCATCATGCGTGTCTTTGTCAATCAATTAACCTTTCTCCCTCTTCCAATAAAGACTATGTACGTGCAGATTTTAAACATTCTAATATTTTTAAATATCTCTGCATGAGGACAAATTGTCACTAACTTTTGAAAGGGGAACCTTTTTCCCTACTCCTGCCCACTTGGAAACTAAAATATAGTTGTGTAGCTCAAGTTTTCTAAAAGTAAACTTCTAAGGCAGAAGTGGTACACACAACAATATAGTCTAAATTGTTTGGATGAAGGCATGCGAAGCAAGGTATCAATCTAGGAAGATATTTTGCAGCATTAAAATGGCAGAGGCTGCTCAATACTTGTAGTCATTTAAACTGTACAGTGAGAAGTTGTTTTGCACAGACTTGATTGTTAATATGCATGAATTTTGGAAGGTTAAGATGCTGAGTAGTTTTGTCAAAAATTAGATTCTTGTCCAGGTAATGTAATTGATGAAAGTTTTACTCTATACAGTTTGAAATGCTCACTGGTACTCTACCTTTCCAAGGGAAAGACAGAAAAGAAACCATGACTATGATTCTCAAGTGAGTACACTCTTATTTATATATCTCATCAGGTATTCTACAGGAATGCCCTCCGGGCTGCAATATCTAATTTCTACTCTTCCCTCATTTCCAAAGGTACTTGTAAATCCTCACTCCCTATTAATTCCCTTTGCCATATATCTAATCTGCCTTTCTATTCCTCCCCCATACCAGGTACAAAGAATTTTCATAGCAGCTCTTTAATCTATAATAACAACTTCTTCAACCATATTATCTTTCCTGTCTTAATTCCGTAATATTTTAACCTTCTTATCCTTTTTGATATCCTATACATTTTTTTCCTTGTTGTTGTATTGCTTTTTTCTTTTGAGAAAGTATTTTCTCTCCTTTTCCTTCTCTTTCTTACCAGCTCCTCACCCTGCTACTTTATATTACTACTGTTGCCAGGAGCTTGCTTCCCCAAAACTTCCCTTACGTATTATCCTGTGACTTATCCAAGCTCCAGTTTTCCTCTTTGCTATTTGTAGTATAGGTTTTGCATTAGCTATATTGTGGAAATTGCTTTCCTTCATGCAGTTAACATACTTATCTTTGCTATTAAGGTCTGCTTTTTTCTTTACTGTTGCCCTACATCTTTTTTGATCTAATACAACCTATAATGTAATAGTCCCACGTTAAGAACTGTAATCCAACTTTGTGCAAACTATTCTGTTTTATCATGTCATAGTTTCATTTCTCTGTCCAAACATATTTACTAACACCATTTGTTTTTTCCTGGAAGCTCATAGGACAGTTTCAATTTTCTCATTTATTTCTTCTCTCACTGTTTATTAGAGTCCTTTGTCCTGTTACCACTAAATATCGAAACCGGCACTACTTTTGCACCAACAGCCTGCTTTTAAAAATGAATATATTAAATTATTTCATATTTTTCTAAGAAATTTGCATGTGAAGACTACTAGAAAGCATACTCATTTATTTTCCTGGCTTTTGCATTCTTAGCGCATATATATAGCTGTTCTTTGCCCCTGCTTTTCTTTCTGTATTTGTAGGTATATTTAGTGGCACTAATCTACTACTGTCTCAACACCATGCTGATTTACATCTCCATGTCATGATTTTCAGTGTCTTTAACTAAAAAGCTCTTATCTATTCACGGCAAGTATAAACGTGTTCTGCCCACCTTCTGTTTACAAGAAAGTGGTCTGAGATTGTTCTGCTGCACTCACACTTATGTTAGGAGTAAGCCAGGAGTCATGCTTACTTTTATCCGTGTCTCAAAAAATTTATTTCTCTTCTTTATCTACCTGTCTGCACATGACTCCATTTTCTTACTTGACCATCTTCCCACTGGTGTTGGCATGTAGATTATCCTTCTCTCAAGTTAACTGATGTTTGTAATTAACGTTCAGATTTCATCTGAGCATGCATCTCTGATTCCCTTTCAAACTTCCCTCAGCTTCCAGTCTTTATAACTGCTACTTGTTGCAGAAAGCTGTACAAAAAATGTGGTGTGAAGTAAAGAATTTTAGCTACGTTTTAATGTTCAGTACAACAATTCTGTCCGTATGTTATGTAGGTCATTCCAAAAGTAATGTCTCCTGTTTATTTCCATGCAAACTGCAACAAATATAAAGAGTACAATAACACTATTCGATTGAGCAAATTCTCAGCTACAGAACGCTCATTTTCAACAGAGCTAACAACATTGGCTATACATTTTCCAGTAATGAACAAGAGCCTGCATGCCTTACTCATAAAAACAATATGTATAAGCAGAGGTAAGACACTGTCGCTACTGGTGCAACACACTGCCCGCTGCCTCACTGTGCTCACATCCACTGTTTGATCCCCATAAACATTCAGCAAGCATTCCTGAATGTCAGTGGGTGCAATTGCTTTCTGCATGAAGGAATTCAGTTCCATGATTTTTGTTCCATATGCACTTCCATGTCATGCACCATTTGTCAGATGGCCGCTCTTCTGCCATGTGTCACATGGCAAGAAGACATAATGGGATATTGGTGGGAAGGTTCAACCTCTGCTGCCATACTACCATCTGCCTCTGATGTTGCAGGCCAACATAATAAAATAGGAGGCATTACTTTCAGAGCAGCTCTCAAACGTACACACATATAAATCTGTTTTGTTGCTGATAATATGAACAGCTAAAAGATACATATATTTAAAGTTTTTTTTGTAAGTTCACATTTTTTGTCTGGCCTCTTAAATATTAGTGAGTGGCAGTGTATTTTCTTTGTGTTTTGCATATAATAGTAAATACACTGTATTTCTCCTTATTGTTAACTGTTTAAAATGAACAAGTGTGCATCTGAATTCATCTTTTGACTTAAGTGCAGCAATTTTCTCCCTTTCTTTTCTTGAAAAATCTGCAAAAAAAAAAATTGCATTCATCACACAACATGTGTTTTACCAGGCTCCTTATTTCTTGCTGAGACAAGTTTTTATTTTTGTGTGTTTTACCTATAGCTGAGAAATACTGCAATTTGAAGAAACCATAGTTCGAAGCAATAGTTAACTTTTTTTTTCTTTTCTCCTTTACTGATGTGGGATGCCTTTGTATAAAATTCTGTCTTCATCCATCAGGAATGTCAGGAAAAAAAATTGCTGTCAATCATGTAGTTTTCAAGAAATAGGAAATAGAAATGTTATAGTAAATCTCAGGACACAGTGATTCTGTTCTTTCTACTGTGTCAAATGGCCACTGAGGGATTTTGTGGAAGGTGCTCCTTCATGACAGAAAGAGTGCATTGATCGTCTTTGTGTTCATGTCTTCTGACTCACTCCACTGTGGACTGCAGTAATACCAGTCATCCATCAGTTCTTCTACATGTTCTACCTTTGCTTATTGAGTCACTTTGGAAGATTAATTGTGGTTATGTTTTTAGTCAAGTTTTAGATTTGTCCTTTTCTAAGTAGTTGACCTCTCTCAGGCCATGTACCTAGAGTGGAGCTGTTTAGCATTACAGTAATAGGACAAAGATTTCCACCCACCTAACACTGCAGATTTTTGTTATATTTATCTGTTATCTGCTCTTCAGTAACATTGTTTTAAAACAACAAATAGCAAATCGATGATGATGGTTTCTGAAGTGACAGAGAGATGGAGGCTGTAGTTAGAATGCAAGGCAAATCATGTCTTTTGCCTGAAAAACAGAGAAAGCTTGTGTTGTGGATCGTTACAGACACAAGCTACAGGTTGAACAAGAGAGAGATGGAAGGGAATTAGATCTACCCTGACTGCTACCACAGTTAAAAGAAAAAATATGAAACCTAATAACAGTGAGAAGATTGCCAATGGATTTTCAACATTACATAGGGTGGAGAAAAAAGGGGTGAGGACTTCAAAACAGAGTGAAATACCAACTACAAAAACTGAAATCTAAAACTTCATGACTGGTAAGGTGCAAAGTGGCATTAGAAATGAAATGAGGAGTGAGGCAAAAAAAAGAAAGTAATCTTTCCCTTTTTGCCTGCTAATCTTGCAAGATCTGTCCTATCATTATTCAATTCATCATATATTTTTTTTCTTCTTTTGCATGGGTGTTCTTAGTGTATGTCATATGTGGTTCTTTTCTTATACTTTCTAGAATGTATTTTATCTTACTAGCAGAATGGATCTTGGTTGATGTCATTTGTTTGAAACTTTGCTTAAAGGTGGATCAAAACAGTTTTGTAAGTTGGTATCTTGTAATTATTTTCTACATTTTTGCATCCTCTACCCAAGTTATTGAATCGTTACTTAAAATATTACACTATATAAAACAGAACAAGGTGAAATTACAGGTTTGCATGACTGACAGCACTTTTGCTACGTTTCTGATGTCTGAAGGCAATTTCTCAGTGAAGCTAATTCGTGTGATACAGATTTGCTGAATTGTAAAGGGCAGGGGAAGTACAAAATTAATTCTTACCTTAATCTGTTTGTATGCTATTAATTATCTTTGTTTTATAGGGCCAAACTTGGAATGCCCCAGTTCTTGAGTCCCGAGGCGCAAAGTCTTCTGCGAATGCTCTTCAAAAGAAACCCTGCTAACAGATTAGGTAAAATGTTTAATGGAATATTCTAAATTGGTTCATAAAATTGGTAACATAATCAATAATTATATTGACTAAGTAAATTTACAACTTTGCGTTTAAAATAAGCTTTGAAGCAAAAACATAGTTTGCCTCTTTGCTTTTCTAATGATCAGCAAAATATCACTTCTGTTATTTGCATTTCTAAAAACAATGCAGTAGCAACAAGAAATATAATTTTACTAGTAATCCTTTTGACCAAGAAAATAATTCTTCCTTTAAAAAGGAGCAGGTCCAGATGGAGTAGAAGAAATTAAGAGACATCCATTCTTTTCCAAGATAGATTGGAATGTGAGTATCTAATTAAAATAATAATAATAATAATCTACTTAATTATTTGTTGGTGTCATGGAACTTTTTAATCCACTGTGCCTTTCCTATTTCTTTAGAAATTGTACAGAAGAGAAATTCATCCCCCTTTTAAACCTGCAACTGGCAGACCTGAAGATACATTTTATTTTGATCCTGAATTCACAGCAAAAACTCCAAAAGGTAAAAAGAGAAGAATTCAACAATTTATGTATTTAAAAATTAGAACCACTGTTCCTGTTAACTGTGTCTTGTTCTTGCAGGTTTTGCTGGGCTAAGTGAATACTCAAAGATAAATATTCCATAGTTCATAAAAGTTTTTTGTAGTCTTGAGTGCTAATATAACATTGAGGGACTATTGAGTTGTCCTATGTAAAAATTAAAGTAATCCTCACCAACAGAGCATACAAATGAATTTAATTTTCCTATCCAAAAAATCCCAAATAATCACTGTTAAAGATTATTCACGTCCGTCTCTTGAAAGCAATCCTCTATGGTTTCATTTAATTTATGATGGTTACCTTACATACTATGTATATATGAAAACAATAATTTCAGACATCAGGTGGTAAAGTTGCTGTTTCAGAGCAGTCTGATGATTTTGCATAGTTTGACAAAGACCCATTCGGAGCATGATAGAAATTCTTGTCTTTAGAAAGTTAGAGAGTTACTAAATTTGAGTACTCATCCTCCATAAATATAAATATGCTGCTGTATGGAAATATTTTCTGCAGAGTACTGTTTTTATAATATAAAATATTATCTGGTATTAATACAATCTTTGTACTATAATTAGTATGTGAAAATAATTCAGTTCTTGTATTTTAGTACTGAAAAATACTTCATACAAACTGTATTCTATGGAGGGCACAAACTAAAATTGTATTTTGCTCTTCAGTATAGGCCTAACTGCATCTCTTCATTTTGAAAACTATGCTTTGTAAATAGATGCCATGTTTTTCAGATTCGCCTGGTATTCCTCCTAGTGCTAATGCACATCAGCTTTTTCGTGGATTTAGTTTTGTAGCAATTGCATCAGATGATGAAAGCCAATCAATGCAGACAGTTGGAGTGCATTCAATTGTCCAGGTGAGTACCTCAATATTAAAGTGGGGAAAAAAAGTCAGATATGTAGTGTTACCCTGGCTTGATGGAGAGGATGTTTCCTTCATCATCAAATGAGGTACCATGACAACGTCATTATTGGCTTTATACAATAAAAGTAAGGATCAGATTACTTTATTCAAGCAAGATCTCTTGAAGTGCAGGACCTTTTTCATTTCTGAGCATCTGTGAGTTTGAGTAGGCTTCAACCTGTAAATGAAAACACTCCATCCTCTGAACTGTAGCTACTCTTTAATGTGGAGCTGTGCTTATGTGGTGAAAAGGAATATAAGCAGCTTCAACATTTTGTCCTATAACCAGAAATATTGATTTCTGTAGTGCAGGTAGGAAGCACTGGAATGCAATTGCAAATTCTGCCTGTGTTGTGGTCTGCTGTGTATTTTAGCACTAGGAATATATATTCAGCCTCTTCCAAACCAGTTTAAATTAAATGCAGTAAGCTGTGACACTTAGTGGCTGTTTGTTTATCTTATAGGTCAGTGTTGCAGTACACACAAGCTTTGGCTTCCTACTGGTTTTAGAGTGACTCCAGTTGTGTCTCCTACATTAGTAATTGTGAGGTTAATTTTAGTGTAGCCTAAAGCAGCTGCTGTATGTGTTCTCCTACTTCTGATACTGCTTATTTTTGGGCAACAAAGCTTTGGCTAGGTGCAGTCTTGTGCGAAACAAGAAAGAGGGCTGCATGCTTGAATGGGTGAGAGGTGTGCCTTGCCTCCTTGTAAGACTGAGGTCATTCTAAAAGCATGCCCTGAACGGTTTGCAGTTAGAAGGATGTAAGCAGATGCATGTACAGAGAAAAAAGAAGTTACTGATGAAAGAAAACTAACTGGTGACCTAACCAGTGGTGAACATTTCTTATTGATGTAATATGTAGGAATAAAATGGCATGCTGCCTGGTCAGGTTTTTGTATGTTTCCATTGCAGGGATGTTTTGTAGCTGAGAAGCATTTATTTCTTTAGTCTTTTTACTCTGTCTAGAGTACTCGTAAATGCTTGCTTGTGTACATTACCTGTTTTACTTCTAGTGAAATGTTAAATTTAAAGGGTTCTTAGTTTCTTAGAATAAAAGAGAATCTTGTTTGATTTGGTATGTGTGTCAGAATGAATTCAAGTACAGAAGTCTTGCTAACAGCTACCGAAAGCTCTGTGCTCCTTTCCCACATACTTTTGTAGAGGGTGTTCTTTCTCTTTGTATATGGTTTCCTTCTCCTGTAAAAGTCTCTCTCTGGTGCTTTTCCTCTGTGCCCCTCAACCACTTCCTCACACATATTTCCTCTTTTCTCTGCAGCAGGATACCCAGATGGTTTCCTGCAAGTGCTTTGCATCCTTTACACAAACTCCTTACACCAGAAAGCCATTTCCTTCCCTTACAAAATTGGAACACTTCTCCTTTATGCTTTTAATATCTGTGAAAGGATTTTTTTTTATTGTTGTTCCATGAAATTTCCAGTTAATCTAATCATATTGAATAACACCTGAAACATTTTCTAGCTGACATTTCACATGTAAAGAAAACATTAACATTCATTTATTTAGGTGATAGAAACAATGCTTTTTTATCACTAACTGTAGTCCTCTGATCTTTCTGTCTAAGAAAATATTCCTAAAATATTCCAAAATCCATAACTAGGAAAACATTGCATTTTCAGTTTGGAAAGTACAGTGGGTATTTATGATGTATCTGATTTTTAATTTATCTCATATTAACATCAAACAGAAGATAGTGACTATTGAAAACACTTCAGCCTAGTAGAGCCATCAGTTTAAAACTTGAAGCAAATCACTAGGAATTCAAAAATTTAAACTTACTCTTAAAGTAAATATCAGTTATAAGTTTAGAATATTGATCGATTGATAATGTTATTTTGGTAGCAGTTGCACAGGAACAGCATCCAGTTTACTGATGGATATGAAGTAAAAGAAGATATTGGAGTTGGGTCTTACTCTATCTGCAAGAGATGTGTTCATAAAGCTTCAAACATGGAATATGCTGTAAAGGTAACTTTGTTATAAAACTTTCCAAGATTTAGCATCATAAATACAGGGCATCGTAAACTTATTTACTGTAGAGGACATATAATGTTAAAATAATTTTCTTAACAGGTTCATATTTTAGATGTAAATATAAATTACACTAATCATGCAAAAAAGAATAATTACTAGCAAGTTTTTTTTTATAGACCTGCTTATGTTATCTATCTATCTGTTATATACCTGCTATGTTACAGACCTGCTTTGTTATCTGCATGATGATTTGGGTAATGAAAAGCAATCTTCAGTCCTTGAAACATCTGTGTAATTACAATAAAATTGATTGGAATTGCATGATTACTTTTGGTAGAAAACGTACTGTGGAAAAGCTTATGTTTCTTTTCATCATTTAAAAAGCTATAGTAGGTTGCTTTCATTTAAACATAATTATATATAGAGGTTTTTTTGCTTCTAAATTAGATTCATAAATCGTTAGATAGATAAGAGTTCATAAGAGCTGTATATCTTCCAGAGTGAACTTCAACTCTTTTTTTGCTTGCTGATCTTTAACAAGGTTTCTAATGTCATTTTAATATGCTTTGTAGTAGTTCTTTGAAGACATTAGCTTCTTGATTGCTGAAATCAACAGAATTCACAGAAGGGCAATAAGTAGTCTGATTTTATTGTCTTCCTACGCTGTGGAACTGGATAGTTACTAAACAGAGGCATAGACTAGCAGACTTCAAAAGTAGAGGGTGGGGGGAATGCTAATCCTGTGCTATGAAGTAATTATTTTCTTGAATTGTTGAACAATTGACTGCTTGCATATAAATTGCAAAGATGAATTCAGTATGTTTCGCTGTATCTTTGCACTAAATTTCTCTACTGGAAAGTCTCCAAACTCACTTTGGTAGTTACATACTTGTAATTATCTTGGTTCTAGCCAAGAATAGGTATTACTTTTGTTACTGCAATTTAGAGTAAGTTCTTGAAACTGGAGGAAAAGCACGGGCATTCATTTTCTAAGCTGTAATATTTACTGTGAAGATTGCTTTGCTTTTCTGCTGCCTCTGTTGTGGGTTGTTTTTTTTTTTCCCCTCCAAATCATGGGAAGAAAGAAAAAAAATAAAATCAGCATCCAGTCTGTCAGAATGATGCTGGTAGCAGAAGAGCTTTAGGATGCCAGGGGGAAGGAGGAGTGAGATAAAGACAACGTGAGAAGAAATTCTGCAGTTCAGAAGGAGAAAAAAGGAGAAGGACTTCTATGAGTATATGTAGAAGAATACTTAGTAAATAGAGCCAAATATTTTCTTTGTTTCGGCATGGAAAACTTCAGAGCAAGCCTTCAGAAATTCATTAAGAACTTTCATATTATAATACTTGTCTGAATTAGCTTTGGAAATTTTTTTTCTTATTTTTCATTCCTTTACTCTCCTTTCTTTTGCTGCACTAAATATTTGTTTGAGACCAGCTTTTGGAAAATAAGTTCATTAGCATCATCAAACTGGCATCTCATGTCAAGTTAGGAATTTCCTATTTTATTAAATGATGGGTGACTGAAGTCTCATCTACCGAACTGCCTTGTGCAATTTAGCACTGTCTGAGGGACCAGCATTCCTTGCTGTGTCTTGCTGTTCCAGTTTAACTTTGGTTTTTATGTTCCACACCCTTTGCAAATGGTGATAAATACTGCTTATGTGTTTCTGCTAATCAGCATACCAAAGTGTTGCACAATATAATAGTCACAAAAAGATTAATGCTTATGTATCTTTTTGTTCTTACAGATCATTGACAAGAGTAAAAGAGATCCAACAGAGGAGATTGAAATCCTGCTGCGCTATGGGCAGCATCCAAATATTATTACCCTAAAAGATGTAAGTGATGTTCTGAAGACATTCTTTAGTGCATTATAATAGCATGCAAATTTTTAACTTAAGAGATGACAAACTACATATTTTAGGCTTGTTACTGATTTTAAGTAACTCAAATGTAAAATTTAGTTTGATTTAAGAATGAAATATTGTTAACAACTTATTCAGCAGAATTCAGTTTCTGCTGAAATTGCTCACTGTCATCTTTTAAAGAAGCTTGTTTTTTGTAGAGTGTAATCTTAAGCCATCGCAGAGTTCATCCTTGAAAAATAGTAGTACAGAGGAGTTGTTAGAGACGGCAAAGTTGTTTTCATGGGTAGTAATAACTATTATCTAGTATAGGGCAAAATCTCCTCTTATCTGTGTTTATCACTTTTGTTTACCGAGTATCTTAGTCTTTATATAGAGGTGTGTATCAGGCTGTTTTTTTCCTGTATTACACTTTGGACTGTGGAAACACTTCAACTTACAAAACACAAATAACAGAAGTTGAGAGGTAGAGATTTCTCATAGTGAGCACTAGATTCTGATGATCTAAAAGAAATTTAATTATGCATTAAAGAGTTCAACATTTAGACAGTGTATACTTAATGCAAGAAAGATTTTTGTTGAGCAAAACAGAGCTAACCACTATCTAGAAAGCTAAACTCTACTGAAAGCAGATTCTCAGGTATTTTGAAGTCTTTACAGTAGCCTATAAATATTATGGAGATGATTACTAGAGAACTCAGTCAACGTTTGCCTACAATAATGTTTCTTCACTTTTTTGATATTGTTCATTTTGACCCTTTCTTGGGAGAACAAAGTAAGTCATACACAAGGCCCACACCATGGAGCTTACCTTATAGCAAGTTGGATATCACAGTTACAGCCCTTCATTCATGGCAGCCATGAAAAGTTGCCTGCCAGACCAAATCCTTCTACTTTATGATTTATTCTTCATTGTGGTCAGTCATCTTCCTGTAGGAGCCATATTTCATTCAAAACATCAGTAATATACAAAGTGCAAGAAGTGACTACAAAAAAATCCTTGCGCCACAGAGTGAATTGGCTGTATTTTTTTATTTTTATTTCAGAGCAACTCCTTAAGTAAAGTCTGTTGAACTACATATAGTGTAAAGATTGAGGCATACGATTTGTATGCATTAGGAATATGCATGATGTTTACTACTGCAAAAGTTTAATGTTGTCTTAAGTATTAAATGTATAGTGCAAATTGCTTCTATGTCCCAAACTATAGTGGTGTGCTTTCAGAGGAAAGAATAAGGAATATTTGGCCATCAGATCTCAAACTCATTGACAACATAGTATGTTATTATACAAATAAAACTGAATTTTGACTTGGCATGGAACTGACTGAAAAATTGAGTCATAATTTAAATGTTTCTATTTTGAAATTCTAAAATAATACTTTGGCATTTAAGTGCATGTCTTGGAAAGGATTATTCTGCTAGGAATATTTTTTTCTTTTCTTGTCTTCCTAGAATAAATGCAGTAATATTTAAATTTAAATGAAAGTGGGCATTTTCGCTTTTAGCCTTTATGTAATTTCATTGTGAAAGCATTTGCATTAAAACAATGGATGTCAGAACACCAATTTCTTTTTGCACTATAGGTATAGGTTTTCTTTGTTTGTTATTAGTGGTCTTTTTCAGGTACACAGCGTATAAATGAAAGAAGGAGCTATACTTTGCTTTTTAATACTTTTTATCATTGTCCTTCTTGCCCGATGCCTGTCCTCTGATACTCCCAGTAGTGGAGTAGTGGATGGCTAGGAAACAGTGTAGGAACTGAGGGAACACAGAGCTTCCAACAGTGCATTACCTAGGAGTTTCCTATGCCAGACCATTATATGTATT
Organism: Cyrtonyx montezumae; assembly: GCF_038088225.1. NCBI lineage: Eukaryota > Metazoa > Chordata > Aves > Galliformes > Odontophoridae > Cyrtonyx > Cyrtonyx montezumae. The sequence continues at coordinate 46,234,793 of NW_027072034.1, read as the reverse complement.
TTACCCTATTTTGCCTTTTAGTTGCTATAATATAACAGAACTTTTGACCCATTTTGAGTTATCTAAAGCACTGACTGAAGAATCTTCTTTTTTTGGAAATTTGAAAACAGATTATCCAGTCTTCTTGTCCAAGTGCTTATTTCTGACTTTAAAAAAAAAACAAAAAAAACTTCCAAATATGTCTGTGAAACCTTACTTCACTTTATGAAACAGTTCTCACTCCACAATATAATAATTTTATTCATGTGCCTATATCATGTTGTTTTTGCTATGTTTTTTTTTCCTATTTTCTTGGTAGATAAGACATACTGACTCATCTTTAGAATATCACAAGAGTTAATTTTTAAAACTGATATCATGTTTATGATCTTAACACAATGCTGTGCATCTAACTGTGAAGGAAACTTCACAGAAGCACTTATTCAGTACCAACAGGTTCCTGGGATAATATTGGTTAGAGAGATCAGGGTAAGGAGAGAGGTTGAGGTAGGCTTTTTTTTATTTTTTTTTTTAAGGCAGATAAAACCAGAAGGGGCTAGCAGTTATAGCAGCCAAAAGGAAAGTGAATTTGCTCAGACGTCCCTCTGCAGTGCTGACGTGTGTGATATATGTGCTTCAGAGTGCCAAATGAAAAATAAGCTTGTGTCCTCATGCTTTACCAGGATTAAATGGAGCATGCCTGTTAAAAAGATATGTATATATACACCATTTTAGTATTTAGAACTCTGTCATCCTATTTTTTAATCCTGTGCAATATTTAAATTCTTCATATAAATGTGTTCAGATGATTAGTCACTTACATTTAATGGGGGGAAATTAGTATTAAATGAGAACTTTAAAAACCAGATGTGTCATCTTCTTAAGGTCATAAGCTTGTAAAAGGCTGCAGAATTATGTAATGCTCTTCCTCTTGTTTAAATTGATGAGAAAATAATCCTTTTCTAAAGAGAACAAAAACTCCTTCACCAAAAAAGTCAATTTTCAAACTGAAAGCAAATTGTGGTTATTCCAAGTATGACCTAGCATGTATTGACCAGACTGTTTAACAAATAAATTGGAATGAAAACTTTCTTAATTTAGCTGTTATCTATTCCTAAATGTATTTTGCTACAACATGGATAATTGTTTCTGTTTAAATATAGCTAGTTTTTACTTCGCACACATTACAGAAGAGAACAGTTCCAACATCACCATGAAAAATAGGTTGAAGTAATGATAGGGAACAAAGTCTGTAAAATGTCACATTACAGCAGAAACCAATTTCTGAGTTAATTCAAAACCCCAACAAAGTGAAATGAAATGCTTAAGCATCACTTGAGATGTGTTTTGGAATAGTTTAGTCTGTAGTGCCCCCTGGTGATACTGTAAATTATTTCTCAATTATTATTATTAAAGAAGATGAGAGCCAGGCAAAAATTAAGTTTTCCATGTTAAAAGCATAGACTAGATGTGTTTATTAATTATAGTTAGGTATAAGTATTGTGTGCAGGGCAATTTGTAAGTTGTAGGCTTTTTAATGAAAGGTCTGTGTGCATTAACTTCAATACTGGCCTCAAGCAATCTGTGTACTCTGTTGCTCTTTTATTTCATCTAACTGTTTACTTGGAATGATATTTTTTTCATTTCAATTTAGTGCAGTAAATGCTTTTAGAATTACCTCTACTGTTGCTTAATCAAATTAGATACTTTCTTTCCAGTTTCTTCTGTGTCTTGTTTAATTTTGTCAGCAAAGTTATTTGGGGGAAAACTACAAGTTTATTCGTATTTTTTTTTTTATCTTGAAATATATGCATGATTTTTTTCTGTTATTTCATCACTGTAATATCTTTCAGTTTATTTGTTTTATTTCTGAAGATGACCGAATGGTGAGTGGAATGAGAAATATGAGAAAAGTGATAGAAATGACTTATCTAATGGAAAAAAATTAGTGAATGTTCCTACTTTATTTCTGTGTGTTTCATGGAAAGATAGCAAAGAATAAATATTTTGGAAGTTCACACCCTTGTGCACTTCTTGCAGGTATATGATGATGGAAAATATGTATACGTAGTAACTGAACTTATGAAAGGAGGAGAACTTCTGGATAAGATTCTTAGGCAAAAATTTTTCTCAGAAAGAGAAGCTAGTGCTGTTCTGTTCACAATAACAAAAACAGTTGAATACCTCCACGCACAAGGGGTAAGTTTTCATCTCAGAGAAAATCCTTTTAATATTCTTCTCTTTCAGAAATATATGCCTGTATCTTTATATGTTCTTGTATGCAGTAATTAATTTCTGATAAATAATTTCATTACAGCAGGTTATGTTGTTGTTGTTGAAATTATAATATCCCTCATCTAGTGAGTGTATGTCCAGGTAGCTGTGATGGTGCAATTGTTTCTCTTTATTCAGATAATGATAAATAGGATATAAGAAGTAAGCCAGGAGTACTCTAGCTGTGGTGTTCCTGCTCTCTGTGGGGGAGTTGGACTAGATAGCCCTTAGATGTCCCTTTCAGCTCTTAATGATTCTAAGTGGTGCTAGGCCAGTGCTGTTGCTTAGATCTAGTAATGTAGTCCCAACCCAGTGCAATGGTAGAATCTTAACATCTATCAGTTTTCACCCATTACTCTTGTCACTTCTTTCACTTCCAGTTTCTGAAGTTTGACTTGTAACGCTTCCACAATAAGTTTGGGCAGTTGTAGTAAGCTTAGAGAAATGAATTTGGAAATAAAGAAAGTAGTTCAGAGATTGAAAAGGCAAGTGTGGCGATTGCATGCCAAGAATGACGAAGTATGTTGTTTTTAAAAGTAAACAAGAAGAGGGGATAGTAGAGAAAAGGCACAAAGCAAGGTTGCAAGGAAAAAGACAAGTTTGTAACAATGTTATCATCCAAGAAAAGAAGTTTTCTGAATAGATAGTGCTTATATTGTTTTAAGAAACGTAGTAGTTCAGCATGCTTTTCTGGAAGCACTTATTTCAGAAAATTTGTGATCAAAGTTACCTGGTCCATCTTACTGTGCAGTATGTCACTTCATTCGAGCACTTGTTGGTGAGTAGTTTTTTGAGCCTATCTGCACTAAGAATCTTTGGCCAGCAGTTTCCATTGTGAAGTATGAGTAAACTTTGCCTTCGGTACGGTTCCTTCTAACTACATGTGGACAGAAAAGGTCCAGTGTCTCCATGTCTATTAGGGTATTTTAGGGGCTTCCAATCATTTGTGTTTCATTACAAATACTTGTAAATGCTCACATTTTTAACTTGCATTTTATCATACGTTCTTTCAAACTTTTGGAAATTCTTTCATTTTCTTATTTTAAGGACACTTCGTTATAAAAGCTGGCCAGGTATGTAAGTAGTGAGCTCCTTGCTAGTCTAATTCTTAGCTATCATAGTTTCTTTGGATGCTAGAGGAGCTCATTTGAATATGGTATTAGTCATGTGAACAGATTCTGAATCTGTGTGTGATGTCTGCGGCCCCTCCTGGAGGGATGTCTTCATGAGCATGCAAAGGATATGTTAGAGCTGAAAACTTGACTAAGTAAAAAAAATTTCCTCTTTGGGTTAAGTAATGGTTCCAACTCTCCCAAACCAGTGTAGAAGTATTATGGCTTGTGTGCAGCAGCTAAGGGCTGGCACAACAGACATGATAAGAAGCACAAGTTGGAAGTATCATGTCTTGGAGCAAAATGCTTCTCTGTGCTGGTAACAAGTGACACTGATAATCAAAAACATGATGCTAGGGGATAAAGAGCTGGAATGCTGGAATGTCCTTCATATTGGTTTTCTTTTTGCTGTAATATAAAACGTCATTTCTGGTTGAAATGTTAATCTACCCAATGGGACATCTTTTTAAAATGCACCTTTGGGAAAGCAGCATTGTCCAAGAAGGTACTTTATTCTTTACCATCTGTGTTGCTTCATTTGTGGGATTTGGATTCAAGCTAGACTGTTACACTTACTCTTTCTTGCAATTAATTGCTTCCCTTTATTAAAAAAATAAAATAATAAAAAAAAAACAGTCTGTCAAATCCACAGTTCTGGGCTGCCTTTATTGTCCACTTCTTCCTTTTAGAATTTATTCAAAAAACAAATGAGCAACTAGAATAAAAATAGGGTAAATTTTCTTCTGTCTCTTGGAGCAGTAAAGAATGTTTTGTTCATTATGTAGAGTAAAAAGATTTCTAATCTCCAGAAAATTAGGCTGCCAGGAGTTCATTCTTTCATATGCTGACATCTCAAGCCACGTTTCCTTTAGTGTTCAACAACTCTAATTCTTTAAGGAAGTTTCTACTTTTCATCTTTGAAGAGGCTTGTTTCTGTAATTTTAAGAATTGTGTTAGATCTAGGAATTTCAAAGTTTACATGCTTAGAAAAGTCTACTAAGAAGACTCACTCTAAGTGGCTGTACAATCTGCAGACCCTCTGCAGCTTTTATTGCTTCATCATGTATTTCAGATCTGAAACACTGCTAGCATATAGCTTGTAATTCTGCATGTCGCTTACTTTTAGGAATTTTTTTTTTCATTCTAATGTGATTACATTCTTAAAACATTTCACTGCGATCTTTTCCAAGAGTTAAATGAATCTTTTATTTAACTTTGACTATGGAGAGCTGTGTTTATACATAAAATAAGACAATCAGAAATATTAAGGCCTTCCTGGTAGATCTATTTAAATTCTCAACAGAGGTTTAAATCCATTGTATGGTTTAGAGCCATATGTACTCCTTTCTATACAGAGAGCAGTGTCTCTTGAAACCTTAAGGTAATCTGTCTTGTGCAGAAAATAGAGCATATAACATGTCATCTGATTTCAGCAACTCTCCTTGAACTTTACAGGTTTTATTTAGGGATATTATAGCATAGCTTCATTTAAGACCAGATTCAATCTTCCAGAACTTCAGCAGATTTTGCAGTTTTTAATCGAGTGTTTTACATTTCAAATACATAAAAACCAGGCACTGAAGAGCCAGTATAAGCCTTTATGAAATGTTACTTCATTTGTAGACTATAATATTCTGTAATAATTTTTTTCCTCAATCAGGCCATAGGTGTTTGCGCTGACATTATTTAATTCAAAACTAGGTTATAGAAAGTTACTCCAGTAGTGACTGTTGTGTAGTTATGTGACAGAGTGGTGTTTCAGTAGCTACAGAAATTCATTATTCCAAAAGATATTACTAGCCAGAGAATCATAGAATCATAGAATGGTTTCAGTTGGAAGGGACTTTTAAGATCATGTAGTTCCCTGCTATATACAGGGACACCTCCCTCGAAACCAGGTTGCTCACAGCCCCACCCAGCCTGGCCCAAAATGCTTCCAGGGAGGGGGCATCCGCAGCCTCTCTGGGCAACCTGTTCCTGTCTCACCACCCTCACAGTGAAGATTTTTTTTCCTAATATCTAGGCTAAATCTTCCCTCTTCCAGTTTGAAGCCTTGTCCTGTTGCTACCTGTGCTTATAAGAAGTCCCTCCCCAAGCTTTCCTGTAGGCCCCATTCAGCTGTTAAAAGGTGTCCTCAGAGCAGTCTGTTCTCAAGAGCCCCAGCTCTCAGGTCCTTACCTTTGTGTGTATGATGTGCATGTTAAAATAAGAAATGCACGCAACCATTAAAACAAGACATTTTGAACTGTCTGTGTAAGTAAATTTGTGCATTAAGTTTGTTTTTGCTGGGCTCTTTTTGGTAACGGGTAGAAAGAAGGAAACGTGATGTTTCCAAATCAGATTTTCACTACTCCAGATACCACAGTCAGAATGCCATAGTTGATAGTAGAAGCTGGAATTTAGACAATGATCACTGATGACAGGTATTAAATTAAGTAGAATTGATAATTAAAATAAAAATCTCATTCCAGTTTTAAGCTTACTATATTTCATGATTTGTTTTGTGTTGTTTTTTGTTTTGTTTTTTTCCCTAGGTTGTCCATAGAGATCTGAAACCCAGCAATATTCTTTATGTTGATGAATCTGGCAACCCAGAATCAATTCGAATTTGTGATTTTGGCTTTGCAAAACAATTACGAGCAGAAAATGGCCTTCTGATGACTCCGTGTTATACAGCAAATTTTGTTGCACCAGAGGTAAATACTAGGATAGTTTATATGCCTTGATTTCTTTTGATGGGAACACCTAGTTAGGTGTTTATTTCATTCAAAAGCAATTAGAAATGCTTCAAAAGCATTTAAAAATCTGAGAATCTTGGTGTTTTTATAGCATAATCCAAGCATTTCTAAGCATATTTTGCAGAAAAAATCTTTGTCTCCTTCAGGTTTTAAAGAGGCAAGGTTACGATGCTGCGTGTGACATTTGGAGTCTTGGTGTTTTGCTTTATACTATGCTTACTGGGTAAGGGTGTTTTGTTTCTTTGCTTCCTTTACTTTATAATAGCAAACATAAAGAACAACAAACATGAGCCCACTGTGACTATCTATGTTTCTAGCAGGCCGCTGATTAATCTCAATTACAACTGCAAGGGAAGTTAAATATGCTTTGCCTTTAGTAGAATCCAAATTTGCAGAAACTGATGTCTTGTCTGTTTCAGGTGTTGAACTTCGGCTTTATTGTGATTTAGGAGTAAAAACTGTTTTGTTCTGCTTTTTTCCATGTGAGAATTAGCTAATTAAACAGCATATATTTTGAAGGAAATATGTTGCAAGTACAACTGCAGTGCTTTAAAGCACAGTTGTGAGGAAAATTCAGCTACTGGATAGTTTGAAGTGATGCACATTGGAGATAAATGCAATAGAAATACATTCATGTATGCAGAAGAAATAATTTGTATAGAAGGGGATAAATAACTAATTCAACAGTAGTTCCACGAGTTCAAAACAGCTGCTGTTGCACTTGCTAAGTAGGGATTTTTAAGCTGGATTGTTCTATTCATCTTTTCTTTTTTTTTTTTCTTTTTTTTTTCAATACTTGTTTGGTTAAATAGCTACACTCCTTTTGCAAATGGTCCTGATGATACTCCAGAGGAGATTTTGGCCCGAATAGGGAGTGGAAAATTCTCTCTGAGCGGTGGTTATTGGAATACTGTTTCAGATACAGCTAAGGCAAGTATATTTGGTTTGTTCTGAGAGAGGAGGAATAGACTTCAATAAAATACATTGCTGATAATGTATATATCACATTATATATCATAAACATTACCCATTATTATTTTCAAGTACTGATCTGATTTTTTTTTATGCTTAGAATTTTTTCTGTTTATGATCCTTTCATGTTTCAATGGTCACTTGCATGTAGGATTAAAATCGGGTGTGTCTTATACTGTAGCTGTTAGTAAGCATCCTTAGAAATCTGATGTATTTTCATACATGTGCAGTCATCTGTGTCAAGAAATGCTGCAATAAAATTTCATGTTGTAAAATGACATTCAAATGTCATTCACAAGTTCTAAATCGGGAGACTGAAAATATTGTAATAATTTCTGTATGTCCCACTGGTTCATGCTAGGCAAAAAATATACATATTATGTCACATTTTTGTTTGGACTAGTTCTTCAGAGTTATCCAAGGGAGTTCATCTTATACTCTTTCATTAGGACTTGAGCAGTTTGCTCTCTTCAGAACTAACATTCAACCTTCAGCTTGCACAGTTCTTAGAAGACCGATGGACACTGGCAAGATATGTGAAGGGAAGGATCTTCTCTGTTTTCTGTTACTTCTTTTTCACTTGTGTTGCCTAATGGCCATTAAATTACATAACTAAAGGACGTAGTGTTAGCATTGTCAGGCAGCTTTTCTTCTACTTCAAAATGATGTTATGAACAAATGTTTATGCTACTAAAAATTTTCAGTTTTGAACTGTTACCATTTTTAAAGCTGAAATTCTACTGATACTTACACTGACTTCTTATATATTATCGACAGGACCTTGTTTCAAAAATGCTTCATGTTGACCCACATCAAAGATTGACTGCAGCCCAAGTTCTTAGCCATCCCTGGATAGTTCACTGTGACCAGTTGCCTCAATACCAGCTGAACAGGCAAGATGCTCCCCATTTAGTGAAGGCAAGTAGATACCTGTTCATCTAACTGACCAAAATTAGAGTAAATAAAAGGATTTTTTTTAATTTCTTCAGCACTGTTTCTATAAATATGTTTTAAAAGTTATGACTACAAATTGCTTTCAGACATGAAGTGACCTTTTAACATATAACAATAACTGATTTGCTGTGAATAAATCTAATGTTTGACACAGACTTTTTTTAGATGTTCAAGTTATTACACTCAACTAGTCAGCTTATATTCTGTAAGAAACGAGGGTAGAAATCATAGTTCTGATAGTGAAAATGTTGTTAGGGACTATAGGGAGCTATAAAAAATAATCTAACTAATGTTAAAGTTTCAGAGAAGCTACTCATTGAGTAATGGATAGTGAATCCAAAATCACAAGTGGAAAGGGGACCAAGTTCTGATCCTGTGGCTCACAACTTGGGGTTCTTAACAGCCAGTAACATTTTGTGCTGAGTAACGTGGGCGACTTTTAAATATTTTGTTGAAAACGTAAATGTTTATCCAGGAACAACCCACTGATGGGATTTCATTCTCTAACAATCTCATAACGGGTAGAGAGAATTCAGTTTTCCAATATTTTGTACACATTCTGTGTCTTGTTTTTTTTAATTGGGGTATAATAGCTTCAGATCAATCTGAAAAATATTACACTACAAAACTCACACGTAACACTGCAGTTATTTGAGTAATGCAGCAGTGCATTTCTGTTTTGCAGCTGAAAATAAGACAGCATTTAAAACTTGTTGGCATTCTCTGACATTTGATGTTGTGTGATCTCTAATGTGAGCGATGTACATAATGAACTCTTCTTGCTTTTTCCCCTCTGACATTCTCACAACAGGGTGCAATGGCAGCAACCTACTCTGCTTTGAATCGTAATCAGTCACCAGTTTTGGAGCCAGTTGGCCGTTCTACTCTTGCTCAGAGGAGAGGTATAAAAAAGATTACCTCAACAGCCCTGTGAAGTGACCTCAACCAGATATTTGGTACCATGGTATAAGATGATAGCACAAATCATGGCGACAGGTAGCACATATCTCACAGATACCTGCAAGCACACTCTGTCCCAGCTGGTACCTATAATGCTGCTGCTCCTGCTGCTGCTACTGCTTTCATCTATTCTCGCTTTAAACTGTTGATGGCAAGTTACTGATCTTACTGGAGCTTCAAACGAAGTGGAAACACAATGAAAACAATCATGTCCACAACTGAATAAACCAGAAGAATTACGAATGCCACCTCTGTCAAAAATACACTGAATAAAGCACTCTGCACCACATAGCATTATTTTTATAAGGAATATTTTTGTCCCCTGAAATATTCTTTGTTACAGGTAGAGATGGACAGTTTATGTTAAGCACTTAGCTTAAACTATCTGTTTATATTAGCACTATATACTTTGTGCCATCCACATTTTGTATGTTTTTGTAAACAGTTCATAAGCAGCACATTTGTGCTGTTTTCTTTAATGTATACATGCCTTGTTTTACTTAGATATTATTAATCATTTTAACAATTAAGTCTGATTAAACAGTTCACCTGGGTTAATCAGTATTGTTGGACAGCTCTAAAAGAAGCCTGACTGTTAAACAGCTATTGAATGTAATACTATGAATATGTATTTCTCCTTGCCTACGTTTTTTCTCCATTTCCATGTTTTTGACGCTGCATGTCATGCTATGAAAATAAGGATGCTGTTTATAGTATTCAAAATTCAAACAGCAGATCTCTCGTCATACCAAATATATACACAGATGATATAACAGGGAGAAAAGATAACTTCTCCATATTTCACTGTCTTTCATTCCCACCTCCTCCCTCTTATTTTCCCCTGTCTAATTTCTGGACTCAGGAATCACTGCTAAATACTTTCTGATCGAGGACGTTTCTATACTGTTTATGCTTACAATCCATTGTTAATATTTTAGCTGTATTCTGTGACTTTTGTTTAAGCTGCAGAGGATTTGTTCAATGAATCTGTTGGCATTATAGAAAAAAGGCAGCACTGAAGATCAAGCAAAACAATGTCTGCTAGTAAGCCCATAAAAGTAGGTTTAAACTACTTTTGTTACAACTGCAAAACCAGTGGCTCCAATGTTCTGTTGTTATTTTTTCCTATTTTTTTTCCCCTCAGATCAATTTAATAGGCAGAATGAAATGAGAGGAGAATCACCCTGATCTGTCTGGGGTTGGAGGCAGTCATTGTAATTAACCATGAAAAATTTTCCCAGTCAGATTCATATATTACCTGAAATTGTTAAGGAATCGGTTTTAGAAACAATGATAGTTAAATTATTGTAGACTAGAAATTTAAGCACACAGCTTTTCATGGCAATTAGTATTTTTCTCTGACTTAGTGCTCTAGCAGTGAAGTTTCCTTTAGCTGTACCGATGCATCTGCCCTTTGTTCAAGAGACATCTGGAACCAGAAGCTGAAATCTTGAGTTTATTTGTTTGATGGTGTCTACACTTCCAGAGGTACTTAGTAAAGACCTTCTTGCCTTGCAGAAAATGTGTTTTCAGTTCTATAACTGATTGTAAGTCAGGCATATCCTATCCTAGAAAATACACCTTCTGGAGCTGTTTTAGAACAAGTGTTAACCTGAAGACTGTCATGTCTAGCCTACAAATTATTTAAAATGGGTCCTGTTGGATTCTGGGATGACAGTACTTTGTAGTGTGTCCGTAGTGATATTTCCACTCAGGAAGGAATTTCTCCCATGTTCTCAGTGTGCACATGCATAGGTAGCTGGCGCAGAGCAGGCCAAAAGGAAGTATGAAAGTGCTTCCCTATTGGCAATGTCTATGTTAAAATAATATAAAGTTTCCAGTAGCTTTATTTCAGCAATATTTTGTGGCTCTCAGGCTCTCACTGGTCACGAGCCAGTCAAGCAGTGTTGACTGCTGCATTTTAGACACCTGCATTCTCATGTAAACCAATAATTTAGTCTAGACTGACTTGTATATAGCAGCACACGGTGGACCCTTTAATGCCAGTAAAAGGGTTCAATATGTAACAACTTCAGTGAGTTGAAGCCTATAGCCACTGTATTTTAAGTTATTTTCTAAGCCAAGGTGGAACTGGCCCATCTTCACATGTTTTTCAGGCTTGACTCGTGTGTTATAGGTACCTCTCTGGTTTTGGAGCCCCCCAACTTTATAAAGCTCGCTCACAACTTTCTTGTTTTGTTCTGTAGCTGCAGTTGTTGGAAGCTACAAAGAAATCCACATCATGCTTCTTTGAATCCTAGCACCTTTCTGGTAGAAGTTGAGCGTGTGTGACACTGTGTAAGTTCATTGCTGGAGTGCTGCTTGGTACAAAGCTAGCTGTAGGTTACCAAGCTGTGGAGAGTTAGGAAAAGGAGCACTGCAGATATAGGTGGATTTCCTATCTATAGGTCATCTTTCATGTGAAATTACCACTGAAATTAGTGTACTTGAGAGTATGAGAGAACAGAGGGGAAGAGAGCAGCTGCAGTAGTTATTAAATGCCACCTGTATCCAGTAAGGGCAAAGTTCTTTATTCATAATTACAATAGCATTGAAAAGCTCTTCAGGAGTTCTGTTCAAGAGAATATTTAAAACTTTTGTCTAAAGAGATATGGGCATAAAAAAATAGAGCTACGTGTCTGGGTTTGTTTGTGTGTGTGTGTGTGCGTTTTGCTTTGTAAATGTGGCATACCAACTCAAGCTGTGCTTTTCTATTATTGCAAGGAAAGCACTCGATATGCAGCAATGGGTAACAGCTGAATTTTCACTTACGAAAACGGTGTAAATTAGCTTTATCTTGATACTCTAGACCTAATCAAAGGGAAGGTGTACTTATGAGGGATGTAATTATTTTGCAACTGGGCGGGGTGGGGGGGAGGGAGTCTTAAAACATTTTTAAAAAATGACAAAATCACAGATAAAATATTTTTCTACAGTTCTATACAATCCTACTTTATACTAGTTTTCTCAGCATGGCACATGAGCCTAAGGTACTATTCCTGGAGGTCAGTGGTATTGTACCTTACGTGTGAGACCATTACAATAGCATCTGTTAGATGCTCGGCACTGCTGTCTATATAATAGAGTTGAAATGCTAGTTAAAAAAAAAAAAAGGAAAAAAAATGAACTGAATACTTTAAATGATTGTTTTATTCAGAGTCTGATCTAGGAGATGTTCCAATCATGTTATTAAGGTGTAATCAGAACTGTTCCAGATGTAACTATGAGCAGTTCTGGAGAGGGATCGTTGCTTGTACTCCTGTCCAATGGCAGGTTTTGTAGTCTTCAAAAGAAATCGAGATTTCTACTGCGAATAAACTTTAAAACATGTTAAAAAAATGCTTTGTTGGCTGACTGTTTCTTATAGAAGCTATTGTTTCTTGCCCACGCTGACCGACGCTCGCCCAACGCTGAGTGCGTGGGTGTGCGCATGCGCGCGCCTCCCCTCTCTGCTCTCCCCACCAAATAAAGGCGAGCCCGCCAAGAGCCGCCTCCTTCAATCTCTGATTGGCTGCCGCCGTCCGCCCGCCGGGGTGGTCCGGCCAATCGCCCTGCGCCCGCCGTTCGCCCCGCCCCTTGGTTACGCTACGCCGCAGCGAGGGCCGCTCATCCCGGCAGTCCTCCCACCCGCCGAGGGGCGCTGTGGCGGAGGCTCGGCGCCGGCGGCCGGAAGGCACGAGTCAGCCGCAGCCCCGGCCCCGCCGTTCAACGCGCGCGCAGCCGCCGCTCGGTTCTGCCTCCGCCTCGCGGGAGCCGCCCGAAGGCCCCGACCGCCCTACGCAGCCCCGCGCGGCGCAGCGCCCGCCGCCATGCCCAAGAATAAAGGTGAGGCCTACCCTCGACCCCTCGCCGCCGCCGCTTCGGGAAGCCGGGCCCGCTCGCGGCCGCGCCGAGGAGGCCGTCTCTCACGTGCGGCCCGGTGCCGGCGGGCGGGGCTGCGAGGGCAGCCCGGGCGGGCCGGCGGCGTGCAGGAGGCCCGTGGGCCGAGGCGGCCGCAAGGGGAGGCGGGCGGGAAAGGCCGGGCCCATCCGTGAGAGCCCTGCCGCGTCCCGCTGCTCGTCAGCGGCGGCCTTCTAACTACGGGGCAGGAAAGGCCGCGCTGTTGCTGCTCTGCGTCCTCACGAACGCCGCCTGATCCCGTCGCCACGTGTGTGCCTTTTAAATAGCGCCGTCACGGAGCGTGGGCATGCTTGCTTGTAGCTCGCTGTTACAGGGATTCACTGCTGCCGTAGACCCACTCCAGCCCGTCCTCTTGGTGGCTCCGTGCTCGGGGCTGTCCCGGTGCTACTCGTGGGGTGGCACAGGCTGTGCGAGCTGCTGTCAAAGCAACTAGTGCACTTGAAACAGCGTCAGCTCTGCTCTTCTGATGGGTGCTGCTACCCTCTTGCAACCTTAAAGATAAAAGCGTTGAAATCTGAATAAGTTGCTCAAGATTGGCATGTAGAAAACACACCGAAGCCCCCTTGATTAACTCTTACTGTGACAGGTAGTCATGCGTATTCTTTTCTCCCCTTGTAACATCTAGGTAAAGGAGGTAAAAACAGACGACGAGGTAAGAATGAGAATGAATCAGAAAAAAGAGAGCTGGTGTTCAAGGAAGATGGGCAAGGTGAGTTTCTGAGTATGGTGTCTCAGTGCTGTTGCTTTGGTCAGATACTGTGAGTGCCGTACATTCATAGAATCCTTAGAGTTGGAAGGAACCTTTAAAGGTCATCTAGTCCAACTTCCCTGCAACAAACAGAGAAACCAAAGCTACATCAGGTGGCCCAGGGCCTGATCCAGCCTTGCTTTGAAAGTCTCATGGGACACAGCATCCACATCTCTGGGCAGCCAGTTCCAGTGCCTCGCTGTAAAAGGTTTTCTCCTTATTTCTAACCTAAATCTATCCTCTTTGAGCTTGAAACCATTTCCCCTTGTCCTATCACCACAGATCTTGCATGGTGGAGGTTGGTAGTCAAAGATAGATTCTGGATGTCTGAGGAGTTCCACCTGGCAGCTACTAGAGCAGGAGCAAGAGGTGCAGCCCTGTCTGAGGTGTTGTCAGGTGCAGTGAGCAGCAGGTGTTCAGCTGGTGGCCAGAATTCCCTTGTCCTCTGCCTTCTGATGGCAATGATCTCACCTGCCCTCTGGCTCACGCTGTCCTTGCATGTCATGTTCTGGCTGTGGCTTGCATATACCTGAGCACGTGCCTAGCCACCAGCTAAGTGCTGGGACCAGGTAAACCACAGTTTATTAGAAACACTGGAGGAGTAAAATTTAAATTGCTGCAAAGACAGTGACAGCTGAATGTGTCTTTTAATTTCTTGCTTGTATTTCTTGATAGTTGTAAGCAAAAAGGGTTCGATTTTGGTGCACCTTTAAAGTTTAAAATCCTTTTCAACTCCGAAGCAATATTTATGTAATGAGATCTGCTTCATTTTTTGATATCATAATGTGTTTTCTTGGACTGTCCAACTTGTGCAATGGGAAGATCTTAAGAGTATTGAAATGTAACTCTGACTAACTGAGAACATTTTTTTTTCCTGGCAGGCAGGGATGGTCTGGTAAAGTTATCATTCTCAAAAGCTGTGTTATTTTCTGTTAAGTGGTAGCACATTATGTTGCAAGCTTTAATAGTTGGAGAGCAACCTGACAGCTTCCAGTTGAAGCCTGTACGTACAGGGATGCCGTTCGGACAGTTTCTGAGATCAGAAATTGCCCTTTCAAAAATAACAGCTTTATCAATAGAGTCTCTGCAGAAAGGATTCAGAGTGGTGGTAGGGGTACCCAGTGTCTCCTGCATCCTCCTCTTCCCTCAGTGTTGACGTGGGGTTTTGGCAGGACAGGGGTTGTGCTGCTGTAATATACTGAGTGTGACTCAGTAGCTCTAGAAGTTATCTTTAGGAAGCATTTAGAGGAAGTGGAAGCATGAGTACAACCAAGAGTGGCCACTGGTGGTAACACTTTCAAGTTGATGTTATCCAGAGTAAAATGACTTCAGCCACCAGTGTGGCTGATGAGAGGTCCTCTCCAGGTTTGTGTTTGATAAAATGTTACAGCTGAATTTGGTTACTGTGACTCAGGTTAGATTGTGTCTTCATGTGGTAGCATTACCCTTTCTTACCCTCTCTTTCAGAATATGCCCAGGTGATCAAGATGTTGGGCAACGGAAGACTGGAGGCGTTGTGTTTTGATGGTGTGAAGAGGTTATGTCATATCAGAGGGAAGCTAAGAAAAAAGGTAATTCTGAAACAGTGGCATTATGCATGAGAATTAATTGTAAACGAACCAAACAAAGTAACTAGTTCTTTACAGTAGAAATAACAACTCTTACTTTGCACTTAACAGCTTACATTTTGTTTTTAATAGTAAACTATTTTTTTCTTGTATCCATGTTGTCTGAGCACAAAAATAGGCAGTCTGCCTTTGGAGTGCAGTGCCAGTGTTGAAGGGCTGCTTTCAGTAGACGCGTGTACCTCAGAGGAGATATCAGGCTGCATATGAAACGCTAACTCTTTGTGTTATAGAAACTTGAGTCCCTTTTTGATACCTTTCTTGGCTTATTCTTTGCAATGGAGAGGGACTGATTATTATTCATTATCATCTTCTCACTGCATGACTTATCTTAGAGCAGTCCTGACAGGGGGGCTTGGGGAAAGCTTACAACTTCTGCAGGTACCTCAGATGGCATCCCTTCATTCTCAGCACCATCAATTCCTAGAATATTTTAATGCGAAGCTGCAGGAGGTGTATGCGTTCACAGTCTTAACTTTACCACCTCGGATGGTGTGGTGGCATCTCTTACCCTTTCTGGGTGTTACAGCTGTGCCCTTTGCTGGTGAATGGTACGCAGGCATTCCTCTCACATTCTGCTCCAATAAAAATAGGCAGTTGCTGCATTCATTCTGGACTGTTCTACCCATTAGCTTTCAGAGACCACTCATTGTGCGTATTTTGGCATCACTGTGTGCCCTGCAGGCTGCCAGCAATGCTTTGCTGCTTGAACTGTTGAAGGTAATGGAGAATGTTCACAGATGAACGCTGCAGAATTAATTTGTCACCACAGAAAGTTATCCTCATGTCAAAAGAAAGTACAAACAGAAACATCCTCCATCTGCAAAAAGCAAGCTACGGTGGGATAGGACTGTTGTGTGCATCAGTATATCCTGTTCTGCAGGTTTCTGAAGGCTTTGGTTTGACAGATGACTATAGCCAGTTACTAGGAACAGCTCCATTTGTTTTCTTGGGTTCCTGACTGATTCTTCATCACCTCCTTCACCAACTCCTTTGGCTGTTGTGGATTTCAGCTCAGAGGGGCGACTTGGTGCATTATTTCTGTTGTTCTGTGGGGAGTAATGGCTTAATGACCACCTTGTTGGCTAGAAACTGTTCAAAGAAGTCTGATTTACCTTCATAATAGCCCCATAGCTTGTTAAATATTTGTACTGGTATTTGGGAGCTTGGTTTTTTCATGAAAACAGAAAATTAGGATTTCTAGGTTATTAGGTAGGAAGTTGCAATGGTAACTGTACTGAGATGATTAATGTTGTTCAGTAAAATTGAATGCGCCGTGTTTGAGTCTTGTATTATACAACAGGAAGTTGAATTCCTATGATATAGCATATGATTACTCTTTCAGGTTTGGATAAATACATCTGATATTATATTGGTTGGCTTACGAGACTACCAGGTAAGCATTCAATGCAGTTTGTCTCTGAGATAGCCTACCACTGGCTTTTTTTAATGTGAGGTTACAGCATCTATCCTGAGTGAATTCACATCTCGTCTTGCTTGTATTTGTGTTTGGTTATGGTAAATGATGATCCTGAATTTCCTTGCTCTACAGAAAGATTGTCTTGAGTAGATGACAAATCCTGGTTAAACTTGTTCTTCCAAATTTCGTTGCACCCTGTGATGTTGGCAGTCACCGTAGCCTTATTAGCATCACACCAACCTTTGATTTTGTCCAGTTGTAGCTGTTTGATGCTCGGGTCCTGTGAAATAAGGAAGACAGAACCAAGCACCAAATATTTTATTGCAGTAATCAGAGTTTTGTACCCTTGGTGGCAGGCATTTGCCTCGACCAGCCAGTTAATCACCAGTTCGTTTCCACTTACACTGTTCTGTTTCTGGAAGCTTAACTTTACCTAACGTAAATTTTCATTGGCTAATTGCTTTTTCATGAGATTCAGTATTTTGCCATCAGTCATTCAGAGATAAATTCTGCTTAGGTGTTGTAAAACATCTGTGGTGTCTTTCACTGCATATATTAAATCGCTTAAAACAAGGAAGTGTTGACATTTTCTTACTGACCACCAAACACCTCACTGTGCTCTTCTCTGAAGAAAGATTAATTTTAAAGGCATGAAACCAGACTTTCTCAGGTGACTGTTAATAGAACAAAATGGACTATCTCCCAACACAGATGAAGATGTTCTACAAATGAGTGCTTCAACATTTTTTTAACCTCAGAATTAAAAATAGAAGGAAGAGAGGAAGAAGATTATTCTATTCTGTTCTATAGGTAATGCAGGTGTGCTTATTAGGAAGTGGTTTTTTTCCCATCATAAATGACTAATACCTTCTAATAAATTCTTATGTAGGATAACAAGGCTGATGTTATTCTAAAGTATAATGCAGATGAAGCCAGAAGTCTGAAGGCATACGGGGAGCTTCCAGAACATGGTAAGAATCTTCTTAGTTCAAACTGGAAGTTTGTGTTTGCCAAGAATATGGAGTCTTATCTTGACTTGGTATGAATGCTCTCCTTAACTTTCTAAATGCTTTTTTAGCTAAAATCAATGAAACAGACACATTTGGTCCCGGAGATGATGATGAAATCCAGTTTGATGATATTGGAGATGATGATGAAGATATTGATGATGTAAGTAGCGGACATGTTCTGTATGCCACATTTGAAACTGTCATCTTTGACAGTAAACTGTCTTTGGATGTTTTTTGGAGAAAGTAAAACTATACATGAATGTTCAGAATAGCTTACCTTGACAAGGATTTTATTCTTGAAGAGTACTATGTTACATGTTTTGGGCACTTGGCTCTCAGAATCCTTTTTGGAGTAAAGCAGTTGAGTGCTTTTTCTCAGACAAGCCTGGTAGATACTAGAGCCAGGTTCCCCTTCAGAAAGGGATGTGGACATGAACACACCACTTTTCAGTTCTGTTGTCCTCTACTAGTTGACCTCTACACAGTCCGTGTATACTCAGTCTCATACTATTAACATTTGAGCAGTCTTCTCATCACCTTTAAGGTGCTCGTAGTCGAAGTCGTTTGACCACAAGGACACAGATGTGGGTGGCCGTGGCTGCTGTCCAAGTGGTTGCGTGTGTCCACATGTATGAATGGGGGAGGAGCTGCAATTACAGGAGTCACCAGCTAGGTGTATGGACACGGCCAGATATTGGAAGGAGCTGAATGCAGCCCCAGCTGCTGCTCCCTGAACTGTAAGCTCATTACAGCAAGCTCATGATGGAAAGCAAAGTAGATGATGCAGGAAGGTTTAGCTGGCTGTTAGGATTTCTTGGCATCTCCTGCAGTGTAGGCTAGAAAGACTTCCCAGGGAGCCCACACAAAGGCTTGTGAGTCAGCTCCCTTGCCACATAAGGCAGATCTGGCCAGGTCAGTTGAAGCAGGATGAACCAAGGATTATGTGAATGCAAACTACTTTAGATGTGATTTACGGGACAGGTCACAGTTCGTATGGGAGTTGCATCAGAAATGTGACTTTCAACTTCCTGGTTTCTCTGTAGTTCTAGCAACCTTGCTATCTAGTAAGAAATAACTGAAAGATTTTTGTGGCTTCCTTTGTTATTTTAATTTTTTTAAACAAGGCCTTAAATTTCTGGTTTTGTCTCATGTTTTGCATTTCTTAAAAAAAGCTGCACCTTAGCAGTATTGAAGTTAATGGTAATCATGAATTTTCAGATTGTCCTGTTCGCTTGTTACTGCTTATCACCTACCCACTGTAATTGACTATGTACACTCTTATGGTAGTAAAATTGATTATAATTCAGATTATAATCTGCTATATAGTCTTTCCTAAGGTGGTGAACTTTATTTTGCAGTAGCGAGATGTGTGCAGGGTCAGCTGGCTCATGGGATAATTGTAACTTCCTGAGCTAGTGAGTGAACTTAATTGGATAGGCCATTCAAATTATCGTCTTAGGCTTTAAGTCTTCATCTTTTTAGTCGTTTCTCTGAGTTGGTAATATGACCAATTCTCCTTACAATTACACTGTTTTGACTTCATTGAGGCCCTCCCTTTCGATCGTTTGTGTCAAACTATCCAAAATCTTGATAAATATTTTCCTCAAGCTTTTGAAAAATGCACTTTGAGCCTGCCAGTGATTGAGCTTACTCTAGTTGGAAGCAATTGTAGTACTGTCTGCTTTTAATAATGGAGCCACTGTAAGATATTAATGTGATAAATGGCTGTGTGAATATCACAAGAATACCATTTGCAAACTAATGGGCTGCTGTGTGGGATAATGTATGCAAGTGAGCAGCTATGCTTGTTTTCAGGTTTTTCAGGTATGTTATATCATATTAATGTCATGCAGTAAGAAAAGAAGAGATGTAAAGTAACAAAAAAAGAGTACTCTCTCTGAGAATCATCCCAGTCTACCTAGAATCAGGCGTGGCTTTGAAAGTCATAGTCAACATGAAAGACTTGGTGGAACCTTTCTATAGTTGCTTACATCAGAAGAATGGATGGAAAACGTTTGCCCCAAAACTTCTTTGGATAGTCAGTACTTAGGGACGTTACCCTGAAACTCAATTTGGGCTTCTGTTCTTGAGAACTGTGGGCTTATTTTATGCTTGTACTACTTGTAAGAATGTCGGCTCAGTTGTTCCCCTATGTAACCACAGTATCATAACATTGGTGGTGAGGGCATAAGAGGAGAGTAATTGTTCACATGTTAAGAAAGAGGGATGCGAGCTGAGGGAAGAACATTGTTGTGTGGAGCTCAAGAAGTGTCCCGTTTAAATGTAAAAATAGCTTATAGGATCTTATATATAGAATTAATGAAAAATGTATGTGAATAAAATTATTTTTCTTTCTTACTTTTCAGATCTAATTTGGAACAGAGGTTTACATTCCAACTTTCTTCCTCCAAGGATTGTTCTACATTGATATTTTGATTATTTTTTTGGGTGAAGTACCTTTCTTTTAAGAAGACTGAAAATTCTTGGTAAAGAGTGTAGTTTGTTACATCAAAAGGATTTATTTTCAATGTTTGTTTTAAAGTATTTATATTTCTTTAGAAATGGATAACGCTGGATTATCACAAAGGTTAAATGAAATGCCACAAATGTTTTCTCTTCATCAATTAGAGCTTTTAGCTCCGGATATAAGTGAGATACAGAGACATGGGCTGTAAAAGACTGTTTTTCCCTCTTCTGCTTTCATCACTACAATTCCAGTTAAACTTGTGTTTTGAAATAAAAATTGTTTACCCTGTAATTATCATGAATTTTGATTAAATACCCAGTTCAGATTAGTATTAAAATGTACTATGCAGTGTATGTCCTTATACCCCTTGCCTTGACGTTAAATTGAAAGGATTTTGATAATATAAAAGGAAGGCAGAAATCTGCATTTTAATTCATAATGCATGAATCTGCTTTTCCTGTCTCGTAGCATGCTGCTATTTTTATACCGATTTTGATAATTCAGAACACTCATAATTTCAAAGAAGCAAATTTGCCACAGCAGAGGGGTAGAGGAGAAGTAACAATAAAGCGTAAGCAGCATCTTAAAGCTTGCAGTTGTTAAAAACTGTATTGTATGCTTAGCTCTTCTGCCTGTTCAGTAGTTAAGTTGTAGTTGCAGAAGGTGAACACTGGGTGGCAGCCAGCATGACAGGGACGCGTTCATACAAACATGTTAACAGTTGGTTCTGTACTGAAAAAAAACCACAACGTAAAATAGTTTTTCCCCAAAGCGAGTGCTTAACATTCTTGATATGTTAAACGTGTAGAATATTTTTACATTATAGAAAGGGTTACGTTAAGAGTAGAGTTTTATTTTAATCTTAAATTCCATACGGCCTGAGGTACAACGTTAAAGCTTATGTGAACTTTGAATAACAGTATAAAATGAGAAATTAAATTTGTGTCAAATGTCAGAAAAGAATCTTTTCATCCAAAATGGATCACTGAAACAAATTAATGGAAAGATTCTTTTCCACCTTCGGACTGGAGGAGTCAGTTAAAGCTGAATAAAGACTAACATCATCATGAAAATATTATTTTGTGGTAGCCTTAGTTTGTTTGTCTTTAATTATGTATTTAACAACTCTGAAAGCAGGTTAATGGAAAACTTCCTTTTGTGCCATAAAAATCTGATTCTTGACACTTGTATTTGTTATGCAGTCTTTTTGGTATGATGTAAAGTGACTACCCCAGTAGATAAAGCAAAATGTCTTTAACTATGGAGTGGCCTCCGTGCTTTATGGGATGATTTTTTTTGAGGATTTCTGCATTAGGTTTGAATTCCCAGAAAATGTCTTTATCTCTTTATCTTTTTCCTTCTTCGTAGTATCTCTTATTCCTAAAAGAAGATCATATCCATACAGTGTTAATTATTTCTTAGTCTTGAGTAGTTTTGCCAAATGTTACATGGGTTTTAACAACTCATTGTAAGAACTTGCTAGATATTGGAAAAATGTGCTGTTAACAGAGCACTCCTCCTTCCTTGGTGCTAAAGTATGTAAATTTTCTGTCTTTCTATGTCTGTAAGGTTCAATAGTGAATCAACTTAAAAGTTGAAGGGTTAAAAGTTAATAGTGAATCAACTTAAAAGTTGAAAAGGTTCAGGGCAAGGTCTATAAGCCGTTCCCTGGCTTACTGGTTTCCTCAGCATAGTGAGGAGACCATCGAGCAGCTCTGAAAATGGGTTAGAAACTGCCAAAAACACAGCTTGGGTTCCAAGTGCAGAAGATTTCTATGCAGTTGTGGTAGCAGAAAACTTAATGATAAAATTACAGTGGATGTTAACCAAAGATACAAATAACAGAATTTATTCTTGCCAAAAACGCTTTTGTACATAGAGGAAAAATGTAAACTACATCGTCAGTGGTAAGAGAAATAGAAACAGATATATTGCTGTTGCAGGAAACTTATTTCACCATACTAGAATTCTCTGGTAGAACAAGATGGTTCAGCTGTGGGGCAGAGATGAAATTCTGTTCCTCACAGAATTGCTCTGGTCTTTATTGGTCACAGGCTCCTGTCTGGCCTACACAAAACTCTGCAAAGCTCTTCAGGAAGATTCCTATTCAGCTGTGATTTTCTTCATAGTGTTCTGGCTCAACAGCTTCTCATGGATTTTATGCTACTTGGTCTTTCTCAAATACACATCCTCATTCTCTGTCCACTGCCAGAGCCCCTTTCACAGGGCAGCTTCATATTCCCTTTTTCCTTTGGGGAGGAAAAAAACACTTGCACAAATAGCTCTCTTTTCAGTGTCTACATGCAAAGAATGCAGCTGCCAGGTAGAGGATTGCGAGGTTGCAATGTTCATAAGTGTCAGCTTCTGTGTGCTGTGTGTGCTACGTGTGTACGAGTGGTACTGTGTACAATGGCTATGAATGAGCGTGTGCTGACGACAGGGCGGCTGCTTGCTCGGTGTAGTACCTGACCATGTTCCTAACCAGGTTCTTTATAACAAGATGATAGTGGTTTACCTGAGCTGTGAGCTGATGCTGGAACTGCTTCTCCCCAAGGCTATGAGGTAAATCTTGTTTCCAGCTGGGATTGTTGGAGCTTACTCAACAGTGGAAGCAGCCAACCTGGTTCGTAATCATTTGCTGTTACTGAACATGAATACTGTGGGACCTGAGAACCTCTCTTATGTGGCTCAGCAGCTTAAGCCTCGTTTTTTGCCTGTAAACACTGTGCTATGTTGGTAGCTTCTCTGCTTTGTGGAAATGAGGACTTGAAAGTTAAAATAAGCACAGCCTTTTTGGAAAGTCCATGGGAAGAGGGAAGTATTAATGTCTGAAATATCCATCCCTTTTAAACCTGGTGCCTTTTTTCCTGGCCTTTGTGAAGGTCACTGCTGGCAATGCTTTCTCGTTCTGACACAAAATGAATTGCAAGGATTTATTTCTCTGGATGCACGTGCCCTTTGAGAAAGGGGAGAGATGAGCAGGGATGATGCTGTTCCTTCTCCCTCTCTTTATCGCACCAAACATAAGCAAATATTCCTGGTGATTAGGTCAGGTTGTTTGTGCTGCGTCTTGCCCATCAAATTTAATGCTGAAGATTGACCTTTTACAGCTACAGTCTCAGACTAACAAGAGTCCAACTCAAGCATGAGAATCTTCATGTTACTCCATCTAAGAGGTACATACTAGCAGTAGAGTACTGCTAGAAGCTTCTAAACAATTGCTTCTCCTTTCATGTTCTCGTGGGCTACATTTGGGATCCAGCTGTTTTAATTACACCAATGGTATTTTTGGACGTAAAATGCCTAGTCTGACAAAAAAGCCCATAACATTTAGAAACAAATTGAGTGGCCAGTCTCTTGTCCTCACTTGCTCATGTAATATGCAGGATCTCAGCACCATGGTTTTCAGTACTTTGCACATTTTACTCACTGCTGTGGTAGGCCTGACCTTTAGCACTTTGTGCTAGTTGTCCTATGAGTTAGTTTCTTGTTTTCTTGAGCGTGTCTGTAGAAAGAAAGGAAAGTTGCAGAGTGGTTTTATTTATGTTCAGGCTGTCAGCTCAAGAAAGGAAGACTTCATCAGAAGCTGAAGGAGACTTGGTAACAATTAAGGGCCTTATTATTGCATCACCCACCTAACAATAAATTCTCTTTTGGAATACTAAATGGTGTAAAAGTGTACAGCCTTTCCCATTACAGAAGTGGGCAGCTGAAGTGCAGTGCCTTTCACCAGCGTGCCGCAGCTGTTGTGCTGCAGGAGTCTGTTCTGCGGTCACTGGCATCCCTACTGCTTTATCAGCCCTACTCATCTTCACGGCTGGCTGATTTTATTCCCACAGGACCACAGGAAGATACCCTTGTATGATTGGCCTCTGGAGGGAGCAGGTGAGCTACCAAAACACCACCACCAACCAACCAACCTTCACGAGTTAGAATGAACAGGTTGCTTCAGCTTCCTCAGTAGGAGGAGTTTCTGTCACAGAGTTTTGGGGACTCTGAAGTTGCCTGTGTCTGCAAATAACTACTGCCAGGAATGGAAACGCTGGAGGTGTTTTTTTCTGGTTTCTTGAAGTAGGTCACCTTTCTTATGAACAAGCTGATTCCAGCATGCATGCCATGGGCAGAGGTGCAAGCCTGCCAGTGAGAGAAACACTTGATGGGTGCTGGTCTCCATTTCTACTAACAGTGAAGAGCAGCAGATAAAGAATATCCTTGTGGGACACTCGTGTCTGCCTGGGTTGTATGCTCCTCCACAAGTGGTGCCATCTGTCAGAATGAATTCAGCTTTGTGACAATCCTTGAGCCAGTGATGACAGTCCTTACAATTGCTGTATTTAGTCACTATACTTACAGAGGAAAGACAAATTCTTGATTCTATTGCTTTGCTGGTGCACGTTTTGTCAGCAAAAGTAGGAAGGGTCATCACATACATCATAAATTATTTCAGGTTTTGATCTAGTTCTTTTACTGATATGTTGACTTGTGAGAGGAAACTTTTAAATGAAACTTCTGTAAACTTAATTTTTAGGACTGTGGAAGTCAAGATCAACTGTAATATTTAACAAAGGATAATATGGAAAATAATATTCAACTAGCCAGTAAATGTATATGTGTTATCAGAGGTAGGTGAGGATTACTGATTACTTCTGATTGTGCTGTGTAGACTGACATCTTCTGACTTAATCTTCAATATTTCATCCTTGAAAATAATCTATATTCTTGGTTCAAGAGAAATTTTCATTCAGTTTTTCTTAAATTTGTCATTCACACACATACCATTGTAGCATATAAATGTTATTTTACAGACTTATATTCTTTATTCATATTATATAATAAGGTTTAGTAAATGTGTTATCATATTCCTGCAAAAAACATTTCTTCTGGCACAAAGGTTTTGATCTCATGGTTTCCTACTTAATGACTGGAAGTCCAGTTAAGAGCCATAGCAAAATGTTCCCACAGGGAGAACTGTGCTGTGATGAGAACAGATGATATCACCTTTCTGTTATGTAGTACTGGGTTCACAGCTGAAGTTTTCTATCTGTATCTGCTCCAACCTTGCTAGAAGGCTTTTCCAACATTCCCACAGTGCTGCAGCCATCTCAGCTGAGACTGCCAAGTTCTTCAAAAGGTGTTCCACTGTAGCTTTCTGTCTGTCTGAAAGTACTGAGGGAGGAAAAATCATCACACAGGCCTTTTACCTGTCCAGCTTTTGTGATGGAAATGGACAGCCACGCTTCCCTGATACACAGACTGGATGGCAACTGCTGAGACACAGCCTGAACCTCAGTTTGAGTACCTGGAGAAAAGACCTGGTCAGCCCTAGGAGCACAGGTGCAGGCAACTCAGCTGTGTGACCAGAAGGGGGTGGAGCCAGGCTCAACCTCTCTGATACCCCATTTCAGGGTTAACTGTCACTGATGAAGGGTTTCTTGTTGGAGATCCCTCCTCTGTGGAGTTTTCCCTTGTGAACCTCAATCCTTGGAGACAGGTGAGCACTCCTTTTTATTTCTTTTGTAACATCCACTTGATTGCACTGGTCCTATTGCTATTATACCATTATACGAACATTAATTCAGAACAAAAGACTTCTAAGGCTCTCCATATCGTTGAGATTTCTCAAGAAGCTTTTGCTGATATCTATACCGTGGGAAGTATTGTCATTGTGGGAACAGCATGTTGTTCTGAGTAGTTTGATATGCCATAATAATTATCCTTCCTGTAAAAATTATGCATTGATTTTTACCTCAGCTCATGGATGAATGTGGTAAGAGCATCAGTTACAAGTTTCCCCAACAATCTGGTGGCAGCACACTATGCTCGGTGGTCCCTGTGATAGTTTTCTAAGTATGCTCGATTTTTCTGTCAATCGATATTATGCTTTCCTCCACCAGGAATTTGTAATTCGAACTCAGACATACAGAGGTAAAGCTGTTCAGCTCATCTTCTGGCTTCTTCCAGAAGTTTGAAAGGATGGAGGAATGTTTGCTGGCTGCGTGCCATGGGTTAATTGACTATTTTTCAGAATAACTTAATGTGCGTGCCGTAGTTAGAAAACGCTTTGTCAAGCCATAGGCAACTTAGTGGTAGCTCAGAAATATTTTCAAAATTGATTTGTATGGCAACTACATCAAAGAGTGCTCATAACTCACTGGCTGTAATTCTGTTAGAGGTGTCTTATCTCGATGCTTAATTTACTAAAGCCTACAGTTACTCTTCTGTTAGACTGAAAACTTTCCTCTTGTAACAGCCTATTGCTCTTATGTGATGAGAGGGCGTGCCTAAGGGAAATCACTAGCACAGTAAGTAGATCTGGAATGTACTGTGCATGGATTTTCCACCCGCACCACTCTATATCTTTTTCCATTGGGGTCTAACCTTGGATTCAGAAATCCAGAGGAAGCAGTGTAAAAGTTCCACCTCCCATCTCTGCGATGGTTGATTGCACTTCCCCACTACTCCCATTTTAATCTTAAAACAACTCTAAATAAAATGGGTTGTGTCTCTTGAGGAGATCTTGGAATGTTTCAGCTTTGGAACATCACCTAAGAACTTCATGAACGTTAAAAATAGCCAATCTGTGTCAGGTTATCTCCCTTTTCAGGTAGAGAAAGGGGGAGTGAGGAAGGGAGTTGTTCTGAAAAAGTGTGGGAAGAGGCTTCTGATTCTACAAGTGACCAGGTTGCGTATGTGGGGCTTCATCAGGAAACTCATCTGGGTCTTTAATATGAACCTGGGGTCATAAGCTTTGAATATGCAGAAATACATACTTCAGTGTTGTCGCTTCAAGCAGCACAAGATTTATTTTGTGTTTATTGAGTGAAAAAGTGATTTCCCCTTGGAGCGCGTTCTTCTGTTACGAGCAGCTGTAAATCACTGAGAGTACTGTATACGCTAACAGAGCATTGAGCTATTTTGGAAGAGTGGGTCACGAAAGGTTCTTCTTTCAGAGCCGAGAAAACCTTCAGGTCAATTCTTCACATGCTAGGAAAGTGATAGATGTTCAGATCTCAATCAGACTTCACGTCTTTGCTCTCTCCATAAAAGTGCAGGGGTGTCAACCTCCCCTGCTAGCTGTCTGCTGGGATTTGCCATGGAACAGGATGGCTTCCTGTGGTGGTGGGGCTGCACAGGGTTTTATTGAACCCTTTGGTGCTCTCAAAAACAGCTTCTGTCACTGACCTAGGGAAATACTGTTGCAAGCTCTGTTCACAAATTTGCTCAGTGTGCCAGTACGAAAGCACTCCATTTTTGATGGTGTGGTTTGCCGTGTGCTCCTACAGCCTCTTTTTACAGGTTTCCATGACCATCCTTCATTAAGGCCTGTGAGGTTAGGCGAAGGTGTGGGCAAGGCTGTTTAGAGGCATCCACCCACAGTGGCAATCATTTGGAGCAAAAAGTTAATTTACCCAAACTGGAAGCCAATGAAAATGTGTATTCTTCCTTTGTATTTACATTTTAGTCTTTCAATAAAACTTGGCTATCAGATGCATGCAGAAGATGGGATGTGTTCTTCCCCTTTATAGGCTGCTTGTGCAGCTTGGCAAAGTGCTGCTAGATGTAGCACAGTGGGAAGATGGCTTTGGACAGTGTGTTTTGAAGAACTACCTTTTTGGGGCTGTGAAGTAAAGGCTGGGTGTATTTCAGATCCCTATTCAAAGCTGCCTGTGGGTGTACAATGCATGCATCCTTGCAGAGTCAAGGTGCAATCCACTGAGCAGTCCCCAAACTGGACAAAATGTGTGCAGAGGGTTCTGAGCCCTATCAGCACAGTTAGGTACCTTAGGAAAGCAATTGTTTCACAAATCTGTTTTTAAGCGAGGCCGCTTCCTCTGTTCATTTTACGTTAGAGCCAGCCAAGCTGAAGAAGTAGTTCATGGTGAGGCAAGAGGAGTGATGGGACTATGATGGAGGGCTGTTGTAAACCAGTATGATCTCTAAAGACTGAGGAAAACCATTGCCATTGTTTTCTGAGTCATAGAGCTGTATTGGTTGGAAGAGACCTGGGCTGCTCATCCAACCTCCTATGCAAAGGATGTCCCCTTAGAGCCTGTGCTGTCCTTCTGCTTTCTAAATGTGTCCATTGACCAAGGTATTACATCTGCGGGCAACATGGTCCAAGGTTTTATCACTTTCATGGTTTAAAGGAAGTAATTATTTCCTTAAAAAATAATAGGATTTTTTGTTGTTGTCCAAGTTATACATGTTGCCTCTAATTCCTCCCAAGTGCACTATGGAGAAGAGTCTGAATCTCTCTTTTCTCCTCCCGCTCAATTATGTGGATGCAGACAAGAGTAAAATTCCCCCACAGCATTCTTTGCTACAGGCTGAACACTGCCCAGTCTCTGAGCCTCTCATCAGTGCCATGTGCTCCAGTCCCTGTGCAAATCTTGTTCATCTTTTGTTGTTCTTGCTCATTTATTTCATAGACTCACAGAATCATTAAGGTTGGAGAAAACCTTTAAGATCATCCAGTCCAACCATCCACCTGCCACCAATATTGTCCACTAATCCATGTCCCTCAGTGCTGCATCTCCACGGTGACTGCCATCTCTCTGGGCAGCCTGTGCCACTGCCTCACCACTCTTTCTGAGAAGTTTTTCTCAGTATTCAACCTGACTCACCCCTAGCACAACTTGATGCCATTCCCTTTCATCCTAACTTCTACCGAAGGAAGGTGGAAATAGATATAAGATAGTGGCATGCTACAAATATGTTGGGAAAAGCACTTTCTCAGCAGTCTATGAGCTGCTCCAGATCTGCCGCAGGGAAGTGATACTCATCTAAAAACTGAAAGCGTGTAAACTGGGCAGAGTTGTAAGAAATAAGCATTTGAAATGAGCCCAAAAATGGGCACGGTATTTTACATTCAGTCTCAACAATATCGTTCATGAAGTGTTAAACATGTATGTGGTGTATGATTTTAAAGAGTGCTGGTAATTATTCTTCCTCTAATTGCAGTACCATATGGTATGGCTATCTCTTCTCTCATCTTACATCAGAAGACGTGAGGTGCTTTCAAGAGCAGTACTGGTGGGCCACTATGTATTAATTTCACACTCAGATACGCCAGCCTCTACTTTCCTCTCCCCCTCTTCGCTGACCTAGAAGGGCCTAACTTTCTGCTCCACACCCCACAGTACTGTTCCTTATTTAATCTGGATGCCAACGCCATCATTTGAAAATGAATATGCAGCTTTGAAGCATGTTATCAATCTAATACTTCACTTTACCAGCGGGAGTGTAACTTTAGTCAGCTGCATTTGTAGAGGCTGAGCATTGCCTGAAGTTTCTAAAGCACTCACTGTTCCCCAGCCTGCTCAGGGTGTTCTGTACAGATTGCCTTTATGTTCTGAAGCTGAGTCTCAGGTTTCCCTGGAAGGTTTGTCCGTGATTGAGTCTCTGGAGCACCCGTTCTCTCTGGATCACAGGACTGAAACTTGGCTCCAAGAATCAGAGAACTCCTGGTGATCAATTCCCTGTTAGAGATGGTGACTGAGTGATTGTCTCAGTGCAGGAGTTGTATGAAGTTACAAAAGTGAATATACAAGATGGGTAGGTACTGCCAAACGTGTATACCTTCACTTTTTTCCTTCTTCAGACTAGCTCTCATCTTCAGATCAATCAAATGTGCCTGTGAAAACTGCACCCCCAGACATTGATGTTGGTTACTCATATCCATGGATACACTGACCTGAAAATATTTTTTGGAAGGAGGGAGCAGAAGGAACTGCACAATTCTCATGTTTCTTGGACTGCCTGTGAATCATTTCTGAAGAAGTTTCATCTCTGTAGTTTTGAAACTGATTTTGTTAGTAGCCATTAACTTAGCTGGGAGAAGAAATGAGATCCAGACTGTCACTTCACATTCCTGAGGCAAATAAACAGCCTTTCACAAGAAGACCATTATTACATGCGCTGGTACCTTCAGCTTTGTTTGTCCCTTTGGGTCTGTGGTGATGAGACAAGGAGAAATGGTTTCAAATTAAAAGAGGGGAGATTTGGGTTGGGAATGAGGAAGTTTTTTACAGTAAGGGTGGTGGCAGTAGAACAGGTTGCTCAGAGATGTGGTGGATGCTCTGACACTTGGAGACGCTCAAGGATGGGCTGCACAGGGCTCTGAGCACCCTGATAGAGCTCTAAGTGTTCCTGCTCTTTGCAGGGGAGTTGGACCAGATGGCCTTTAAGGGTCAACTCAAACTGCTCTATGGTTCTACGTAGGTGTTTCAGTATACCCTTGGGTACTTCCCTTCTAGGATCTCCTACTGAGGTTGCTTGGCATCTTGCCTTTAGATAGAGAATTAGACTAACTGAGGCAGGAAAGCACTGCTGCAGATCATCCAGCCCAACGCCCCTGTTTAAATCAGGGTCAGCTGTTCAGTTTGCCCAGAGAAGGATGTTTAATTGTTCTATCAGCAGTAGAACAAAAAACAAAACAAAAATCCTTCTATCTACGTGAGTTTTTCTGTAACTCTGCCTGCTACCTCTTATCCTTTCACCAGACAATTCTGAGAAGAATCTGTCCCTATCTTCTTCACTCCCCACACCACATAGCAGATACTGATAAACACTGATAAAATCCCCTTAAGCCTTCTTTTCTTCAAGCTAAACAATCCATGTTCTCTCAGCCTCTCCTTTTATGTCAGATGCTCCAGTTTCTTAACCATCTCTGTGGCCCCTCATTGGACTCACTCCAGTATGTCCGTATCCTCCTTCTACGAGAGAATCCAGAGCACTTCAGTTGTCCCACTCTGGTGCTGAGGGCATCACCGCTCTTGACCTGCTGGCAGTGCTCCGCCTAAAGCAGCTTGGGATGCCACTGGGCTTCTTTGCCACAAAGGCACATTGTTCATCAACTTGTCCACGAGGATTTTCCAGGTCCTTTTCTATAAAGCTGGTCAGCCCCCAGCCTGTACACGTGCAGGAGTTTATTACTCCTCAGACACAGCACCTGGCATCTCAGACACAGCACCTGGCATTTCTGTTTGCTGAATGCCATGAGGATTCTGTTGACCAGTTTCTTCAGCTTGTTGAGGTCCCTTTGAATGACAGCACACCCATCTGATGTATCGACTGCTCCCAGTATCATCACCTGCAAATTTGTTAAGACTGTCTCATCATCCAGGTCATTAATGAGGACTCTGGGAGGTGCTGACTCCTGAGTACACTACTAGTGACTGGCCTCCAGCTGGACCTCATGCCACTGGTCATGACCTTTTGAGCCTGGCAGTTTGGTTAGCTTTCAGCCAACCCTACTGTCCTTTTATCTAGTCTGTATTTTGTCAGCTTGTCTGTGAGGATGTTATGAGAGACAGTGCTGAAGGTTTTGCTCAAGCCAATGTAAATAAACATCTACTGGCCTCCCTTCTTTCACCGTGCCACTCACATCGTCTCATCATACTGGAGGTATGATCTCCACTTTGTAAATCAATTCTGACTACTCCCAAACATCTCAGTATGTTTTGAAATCTTTTCTGGGAGGATTTACAACATCACCTTCTCAGGAACTAACATGAGGCCATCTTCCCTGTACCGTCTTGAATACTCATTTTTGCCTTTCTTGAAAATTGGAGTGCTCTCAGGAACCTGTCCTGACTGCGGTCATCCTTCAGAGAATAGCAAAAGTGGCTTCACAGTGACATCAGCCTCCGTGCGTGTGAGTGTGCTGGGTGCATCACATCAGGTAGCATCTGGTTCTAGTTTCTTGTAGCACACCTACTCTGATCCTCTTCTCGGGAGATATTAAGTCTCTGGTGAAACCTATAATATTGAATCTAAAGAAAAATCTGAAACAAAAGGAAAAAATCAGATGTGTAGACCATATGTATATATACTACCCTCTGTGGATGTTTGTATGTTTTAATTAAAAACAAACCAAAAAACCAATCACCTCACACCTCTAGACAAGGACAAGCAAATTACAGTGTTTCTCTGAGTGTGGTAAAACAAGTTCTGCTAGTGGTGACACATGTAAATCCTGTTGCTATAAATGACCTTATTGTCATTTGCCTGCGATTATAGAAATCCCTATAGAAACTCTCATTAGCATGGCAACTTGCCTCTTGCAAGTATTAACAAAAACCCATTTTTTAGATCCAAAGTATGGAGGTCAAATCAGCTCACCCCCTTTTGAAACATTTCTCTTCTGTACCATCCGGTATTTCTGGGATAGAAGTCTGCGGCCGCACAAATATTCAAAGAAGTAGGAAACCAATTCCTTCATAGGCCTAGTTTCTTCAATTTCCTCTGCTTCAGAGGATGATCTAAAATTCATTTACTGAGGATAGAATAATAATTTCACAATTATCTTCTATTGAGATTTAAACATTGTTGCTCCTATGTGCTTTATTCCCAAGTAATAAAAGTTAGGACAGTGCATGGATTTAGAGGAAAACGATAGTCTTCAACATCTCATTACAAAGCAAGAAAAACATGATGCAATTGAGAAAAAGGTGTTTCCTGTATCATGTAGCACGGGAAACTACTGGGCTGAGATGTTATAGAGCCAATGTAGTTCACAGCAAAATGCGTCTAACTATACCAAAGTATTTCCCACAGAGCAAAGAGGGCAGATAATGCTTTGAAAATAGAAGGCCAAAGACAAACTACTAATTTAGGTTCTTTTTGTTTCAGTTGTGGTAGGGGAACAGCTGAGTCTATGGTTGCATTTTGATGAGGCATGGAACTATGTCATCTAAGCCAGAAAGATGAGTGGCTATCATGGCAAGGGAGTGAGGGGTATGTGGCTTGAATGCCCTTCCTTAGCTGAAGTTTCTTGCTGCAGTTCTATCATTTCCATAAAGTGGGTTGATGAGAGGTGTTGTCTCAGTTACATAACTCACCAAGGTGTTTCCCATCTGTAAAATTGTCCCTTTCCAAGCAGGCTAGGTGACAATCTTCTGCCACCATTCATGAGATAGAACAAGTTAATAAACAGTTTGTTTTAATAATAAGGTCCTAATAGTAAGACATCATAAAGACCTAGGACCTGCTGCAAGGTCTGGTTGGAAGGCACCTCTTGAGGTTATCATCTTTGAACTAGATAAGTTCAGCACGTCCTTATGCTCCTCCTGGCCTTTCCTGAGTCTTGAAAAGGTGACAAACGTTCCTCCATCCCTCAGTTGTACTGCTTGGCTACCTTCTTGTTTATCCTGATGTCCATCCTGAGCCTCCCACACCATATACAGCAGCAGTTCCTCTTTCTTAGAGTAGGTGGTACTAGCAGGAAGAGTTTGGGTCTGTCACTTTTATAATAATCCTTCAATCAGTTCAAAATTTTTATTACATCAATTCTTAGCTTCTCTTTTACCAAACTAAGTCCAGCCTCTCCTCCATAGCTTTCTTATAAGATCTCCACTGAACTCTCCAGTTAACATCCCTCTTGACAAGAGGTATCCAAAACTGAACATGGTGTTTCAGGTATGGCCTCACCAGTACCAAGTAGAGATGATCAGTAAGGTTCCTTGGATGTAATGGCCATGCTTCTAATATATCCTGGTGTACAGCTTCTTTTACAAGAGCAAGTTGAGTGCTCACTTTCAATCCAGGGCACACTGTAACCCTCAGGACTATTACCCAGTCCTTCCCAGCATGTTCCCATCCAGGGGATTACTCAAGGTCTCTGTCCAATCCTTGAGGTTCTCAGGGTCCTTCTGGGCTGAACTTTCCATTTTCCCTTATTTAGTGCTATCTGCAGATCTGCTGGGAATGAATTCTGCACTGCAGTCACGTTGTCAATAAAGGCATGAATATGGGTGCCAATATGGACTCCAGGGAACTTTGCTAATTAACAGCCACATGTTGACTTATTGACTGCTGTCCTTACAGGCCAGTGATCCACACAACTTTCAGCTCATCTAAAAGTCTGTTTTTTCAGTCCATCTTTCTTCAGTTTCCAAAGAGGAAGGCTGGCACTGTTGTACTGAACAGCATACTGCAATCAAGGTACACTACACCCACCACTCTCCCCTTGCCCATAGAGCCAGTCATTTTATTGTATTAAGCTGGTCATACAGGACTTATTTTCCATGACTGACTACCCCTGACTGTGTGTTCCATGTCTTTTAAACTGACTGAACTGAAAGTGACTACTTTAAAGCTCCCCGAGCCATTCTCCTTGCCTCTTTCAGAGACTGGCAGTGGTGTCACAATCATGCCCACAAGATCAGGAAGGCCACCCAGCAGCTTGTGGGGGAAACCCAATGGATCTGAACAGATGCTGTTTCTCTAGTGTCTAAGTAGGTCCTCCCCTGCTGGCTGCCCATTTCTTGTCCCATGCAGGCACAATGGAAGTAGTTTATTGCTCTGAAGGTGGTAGACAAATAGACACTGAGTAATTTAGATTTTTCACTGGGATCAACTGTCACTATGAGCCTATTTTCCTTGAACTTGCTTTTCCAATTAGCACTCCACAGAATCTCTCGTGTTCCTATCAGTCCTCAGCAATTCCAGCTGGGTTTTTGGCCTCCCTGATTGTGACTCTAAGTACCTAACACTGCTTTTACATGCTTGTTATGCTGCCTGCCCTCGTTTCTGCCTTTGCTCTGATCTGTTCTTATGTGCTAATTCACTGAGAAGCTCAGCAGGTAGCCATGCAGACCTCCTGAAACTCCCAGGCTTCCTGCATGACAAGACAGTTTGTTACTGAGCTCTCTTTAAACCTCCCTCAGAAACCCACCCATCCTCTTCACAGTAGCTCTGCTGAGGATAGAGACTGTCAGTGCCTGAGCAAGGTCCTTTTTGCTTCTCCCAAGTCCAGGGTCTCTACTGATCACCTTCCAGCCTTCTGTTCAGCTCCAAGCTCCAGGACTCCTTCTCAGATACATCAGCTTCAGCAAAGAGCACCCTTTGCATCTAAAACAGGTAAGGATTTTATTTGTTGCTTTTAAAGCATTAAATAGCGGTTTAAGTTTGAAAACATAATTTCACATTTCACATGAGAAATCTATAAACTTATTTAGAAAACAATAATAAAAATACTTTACTGAAGAATCACTGAGAGCTTATAGCACACAAGAGAGTCTAAGGGTTGGATTTTGGCAGGGATGGAGATCTCTATCACGTCATTTTGAAAAGAAGTATCTTGAGTAGTGGTACAAACTGGGAAGAGGTCAAGCCTCCAGCCTAGAGGATTTACCCATTTCTAGATGTGCTCACAGGGGTCTCTATGCTACAGTAACAAGAAAAATGTAAGAGCACTATGAAAATCTTGCTATTATATGGCCAGAAGAAATACAAGTGCTCATACAGAGGACAGTTTTTCTTGCTGTTACAAGTAAGTCATTTCTATTATATTTGAATGAAATGGATTAAAATTAAATTCTGAAATGACAGTGTTCCCATTGAACAGAAATTCCCATCTCTAAGATCAAAACTTTCCCTACCAGTTGAGCAAATTGATTATTTTTTTAATTTGATCTTGAAGGTAGAGTAAGTGGCTTCTCTTGTCATTATCACAAATAAATTTTAAAAACTTTGAACAGTCTAACATGAAGCAGAAATTAAAAAGTAAGACTGACAGATTGCAAGATATTTAGTTGAAATGTAATTTGATATGATTTTCAAGACAAAAAATAAAAAAGAAAGATGAAATTGTCGAAGATCTGGAATTCAGAAAATACAGTAAATGACTGTGAAAACGTTATGGATTTGGTACAGTGCCTTAAGTTATTTTTGTAGAATCTGTAATCCCGATTTAACTCTCTGGCAACTATCAGATCTTTTTATTTCATTTTTGGATCTCTTTTATGTCAGCTACAGAGGACTTAAAATTGTATTCATGAAGATTTACAGATGGCATTCACTATGTTTGCTTAGTTACAGCTACTGTATACTTCAAACCTAGAGGAAGCAGCACGATCCATGAATTGCTGGATTTGTAGCCAGGAAGAAAATTGATCCTTAGCTGTGTGAGAGTAGTTCTTCACCCATAGAATTAAGGTAAGTTAATGTTTGATTAACATCTGATGTTCACTCAAGTTCTGAAAGGTACAACCACCTAAATACACCTCTCTGAAACTTACATAAAATCATTTTACCTTTTTGATGATATATTTCAGATTTCCTTGCTGATTGTTTATGCATTATAAACCAAAGTTGTTTCTGTTCAGAGACAGATTGTGTGATTTGTTGTAACCGTGTTGGAGTTAGTAGAGCTCAGCCTGAGGATCCATTTCATTCCTGATGAGCAAGTTTTGTCAATAAAACCCTCCCCCTCTGGTGTTTAAATGTTCAGTATAATATTCTATACTCATTGATTTGAGGCTTAGCTATCTTTTTTCAAATACCACTTGATTCAAAAATATTGATCTCATTTTAATCACTAGGAGACCTTCAGACTGGATCTATAGGCATATTCTGATTTATCGTGCTTTGAAGCACTGAGACCAATGCTGTGGTTGTGCTGTTTTAATGCACCAGGTCATGTGGATGAATACAACCGCTGGGCTGTGGAAACTAAGAATGAGAACTGATAATAAAAGTAAATAAAACCCTCATCTCTTGCAATATTCTTTGTCCCACTTTTAGCAGAAGCCCTCAGAATTAAACACCCGTGTCCCTACACTGGGTATGTATTAGGTGTATTTGAACCAATCTTTTTCTCAGTGCATCTGGCTCTGTGATGTATTCCCAACAGGTAAAAATTCAGCAGTTTTGAAAGCAAGCCTAACCCATGCCGATTTCTATCCTCTTACTAAGTCTATCCCAGCATTATCTTACTGACAGCAGTCGGAAAGGATGAGCACTGGGCTTTTTTGTTGTATGCAGAGAAGTGTTCCTGGAGCACCCAAATAGTTTCCAGTACTGCTCAGGAATAAATGTCACGGACACACCCAGTCTGCGTTCAAAAGTTCTGCATCCCTACCATGGTCCTAACTTCCCTTCAAGATGACTCATTTAGAATCATAGCATCATTCCATTTGGAAAAGACCTCTAAGATCACCTAGTCCAACCACCCGCCTACCACCAATATTGCCCACTAACCATGTCCCTAACTACTACATCTACCCTTTCCTTAAAGACATCCAGGGATGGTGACTTCACCCCCTCCCCAGGCAACCTGTTCCAAATGTGCTTTTATGGGATGCTATTTTAATAAAAAATGTAAAACAAAATAAATTCTCCACTGACTGTTCGCCATTCAATGCAGTATAATTATTATTTGATGATAACTAAACTTAATTAGTTTAACACTATTTTGAGCATTCAATCAGAGTAGAAGTATCTTAGGATTTGATGTTCCATAACCTTGAGGATGGCTCACTGTCACACAGATGCAGATCAGTTCCTGTCCACACACAGCCACCCCCTGTATGAATAGATGCAC
Organism: Cyrtonyx montezumae; assembly: GCF_038088225.1. Lineage (NCBI taxonomy): Eukaryota > Metazoa > Chordata > Aves > Galliformes > Odontophoridae > Cyrtonyx > Cyrtonyx montezumae. Next base: position 46,197,308 of record NW_027072034.1, on the reverse strand, counting down.
TGCTGGGGGAAAGAGTGCTCCTTTTCCTGGCAAAGCACGCTGGTGCAGTTAGACAAAAATACTACAAATAACTGCAGGCAAATATCAATCACTTCAGCAGGTGGTGAAGAGAAACATAAAATATAAAATGCGTTTCTATGGCTGCAGGGCAGACATTCCTTCCTTCCCCAGCATGGCTTATCTTCCCCTGCCTCTCCAAGCAAATGTGATGACTGTGTCACATCCTGTTAGAGCATGAAAAGAAAGCAGTGTTTGCCTTTTCTGTGCCTAATACTGCAGTAAGGAACCTTTAATTTAATCTCAGAATCAAAAGTAAACCAAAATGCATCTAAATCTAGCTTGTTTGCTCCCCAATGATACCTGGCCACTATTTTGCAAAGCAGTTAATAACAGAGCTCTTGCAATTCATGGCTCATGTTGTTTTGAATCTGGAGGAGAACAGGTACTGGGCAGTAAACAAGGATGGGCTTTTTTTAGGGTGAAAAGGAGGAATTACATGTATCATCCTTTCAATGAAACACTGATGGAAAAATATATATATTCCATTTAAATCAGGTGTGAAAGGTTTGTGCTGCATTCCACTGCGCTCAGTAAAGCAGCGTGCGTAGGCAGGTCTGTGTTCATACATGACTTAAAATGCCTGTGCCATCAGTAAACAACACGGGACAGGGTGATGGGAGAAGTTATCTCTCTGTGCTTTCACTTATTTTTGTGCACCACTAGCGTCAAGCTCTTCCAGGTCAAACAGCTCCATCTGAACTTCAAAAGGTGCCATAAACATGTGATGCCAGTGAGAGCATGCTCCTGTGACAAGGCACACGGGGACTGTGCAACATCACATACAGCATGGGCTATTAAGGTAGGAGATCTGTGATTTAGCATAATGTGGGGTTTCTTCAAGTCTGTATTTTCACGTGGAGAACTAATACACTTTCAGAGAGCCAAATGCCAAAGACAAAGCAATCTATTATGATTCATCCTACAAATTATTTTAACATTAGGGTGACGTTATTCATTGAATGACACTTCCTAGCTATGTGAGTATTTAAAAATAAAGCAGACAGCTATAGCTCAAGCTTCACCAGATTGAGCCACGTGCTGGTCCTGCTCCTGAACTGGGGGAACTTGAAAGGTAGTGTAATTCCTGCAGGTATTCTGCCCTTGGCTTCTCAGGAACAGCGAGACAAATGGAAGTAGAAGCCATTTCACCAGGTCACAGTGGTTCTTTAAAAATACAGCTGTATTTTTAAAAACATTCAGAACTGAAAGCAGAAGTCCTTTAAGAAATACCACCCTTCAGAAGTGTGTTTTTTGAAAGAGAACACCATTTTCCTGTTGATAAGTAGCTCCGAGATTGACACAACCAGGACAATTCATAGAAAGGTTCAAAAGACTGGGGAAAAAAAAAAAAAAGATATTCTCTATGATCATACTTCATGTAAGTTGATTAATCATTCAACAGTCAGGAATAACTATAATTAACTATACCTGTCACCTGTCTTTGGTTTCTTATACAAGTGTTACAACTCTCTTTTTTAGCTTCCCAGATGTGTTTTGACTTTCTCAGAGGACACCAAGTTATCCAACAAAGAGGAGTAACTGTCTTTAGGTGAATTTGTACTACCTGCAATAAGACTTTGGTGCAAGCACTCAATTTAATTCAGAAGTTGTAAGAGATGAGGCATTACCAATGAGGCATTAGACCTCTGGGAGCTTTAGAAAGAAAAGGAGAATTTTGAAGCTAGAGCAGGCAAACACTGCTTTGGAGACCTGGATTTTACATCTCTGACATGCAGCTTTTGAGTGATGCTGGGTTGGTTGATTGAAAATGGCAGAATAGAGCAGAAACTCAGAAGATGGGTAGTGTGGGAGATTTGGCTGTTTTGCTCAAGGCTCATCATTCTGTGTCCCCTTAGGAGCAATCCTAGGAAGAGATGGATTTTGTTGCATAGATACAACCATAAGATACAAGAAAAAAAAAAACAGAAAAAAAAAAAAGAAAAGCAGCACCTCTTTTGATAGATTTTACTTTAATGTTTGCTAAGGAGGTAAAATTAACAGTCCTGCCAGCTGCCTCCTGCCTACATCTTTAAGGTCTTTCCTTTACCTTTCTACAGATCTACTCTTGTGTTTTTCCCAACCCTAGACCCATCTGTGCCTTCGTAGCTCACGTATGAATATCCAGACAAACCTGTTTAAACACAGCACCTGCCAAAAACATGTAGTCATTTCTAAAAATTTCTAAAAGAAAAAAAATAGAGGTCACCATCAGATATTAAAGTCAGAAGATTCAGGATAGAAAGCAAAAGAAGACTGAATCCAAAGAGTGGAGAAAGTTCCACCCCAGACAGATTGTATGTAAGAGGCAGATGACTGCACCTACTACATTCAAATCAGGTCATTCCAACCTACTCTGATCAGTCCTCCACTCGTGCTGAAATAGGTAGCTCAAAATGGACCTCCTTTGTTGTTTGGTGACTGCATGGATTTGGGATTTCTTTAGAGCCTGGTTTTGCTCCCAGTAGCACTTTTTTTCCTGTAAGCATACACAACAGTTGTCAGAAAGAGGATATCATGTTTGCAACCATGAACAGGGAGGAGGAGAGGCATCCAAAAACTAGACTACAAAGTTGAAGATAGAAAGAAAAAGGCTACGATGCATAGAAGGAGACCTTACAAATGTTTTCCACAAAAGCAACCCAGTATATTATTGATTTTAACAGAAAGAACATGACATACCATAAAAGAAATAAAAAATGCTTTAAAGTAAAACCATCCAGAACAAGCATTACCAGAGTTTCAGTTAAGGAAGGAGCAAGGAGCTATTTTCCAGCTGTAGTACCCGACATGGCATCCCCTAGTCTGTGCTGTGGACAGCTCCTGCAGCACAGTATGACTCGTGGTGGGGAGCTGATGGCTCAACAACCTGCCAGCCCCAGCACATAAAGGAGTTAACAAGCAACTGCGGGCACTCCAGATCCATTGCCTTCTGTTATTTCTTCCCCTTGTGTTAAATATGATAATAGCACTACTTTGACTTAGAAAGAGAAAGATGTGTTAAAGATAATTCATTAATGCTTGAAGGAGCTAAAATGATGACATGAGAGTACCGTAGGAAAGTCATCAAGGAAATTAATGAACCTGCCTTCGAGGCAGGGTTTGAAGAATGTACAATAAAGATGACATGAAAGGTTCCGCTTTACATGATGAAAATGAACACAAACACTGAAGAACTATATATTAATTAAAAACCATCCTTTGCACTGAATGAGGAAGGAGTCTTGGGAAAAAAATAGTGAAGGTGATTTGAAGACTGAATCGCATCACATAACTTACAGTGCTTAAGAAGAGCTTTTTACTTTTGCTCCTTTATTCTTTTCACTATAGCTTTCTTTTCTCTAGAAATCTCTTCTTTTTCATCACACAGCTCTCAGGCTGAATGTTGTCCAGGTTCTGAGCAGCCATCAGAGACATTATGGCAGAGGAGACTATGTATGTCTCCATGGGACATGCTGAAGGGCTTCACAACTGGTTGGCAACCAAGCATGAGCCAGCTCATACTCCCCAGGGCACATCCTCCTGTGGCCCTGCCCAAAACACTACACCAGCCCCTGCTCCTGCCCAAATATCCCAGCAGTTGCCCTTACATCCACACCTATAGCTTCATGGCTACATTTCTCCATCCCTGTCCCTTGTATCCCCCACATCTTCCTAATTCCCAGTCCTGCAAATGCATCTCATTTCCTTTCACTCAACACCAAGCACATGCACTTTGCACTGAAATTTGCACTGGTTAAGCTCCCTGGTGCGGTGTGCACACCCAAACACGGGAACAAAACTTGAATGCGTAGAAGAAAAAGAAAGAAAAATGTTCATTTCCTCAAGGGCCTGTTATTGACTATGGTCTGAATTTTCAGCTGGATGGGAATATAATGGGGACATAGCTGCTGAACAGTTTTTGTCTGTAATGTGGGCTCGGAAAGTGCTTTCAGGCAGAGAGCAGCTGTTTGACCACCAATGTTCCAGTATTTCCAAAAGCTGAGATGGCATGAACACAATAAATCTGTAAGCAGTGAGTTAGAATTTCTAGGCCTTTTTGACCATTAGCACATAAACTTAGGAGAAAATTCCTTCCAGTACTTGAAGGGAGCTTACAGGTCTAAAGGGGAGCAGTTTTTTACACGGTCTGAAAGCGACAGGACAAGGGCGAATGGCTTTAAACTAAAAAAGAGGAGCTAGGTTCGATGTTAGGAGGAAATTCTTTACTCAGGGGGCAGTGAAACTCTGCCACATCTGCCCAGAGAAGCTGTGGCGCCCCATCCCTGGAGGCACTCAAGGCCAGGCTGGATGGGGCCCTGGGCAGCCTGAGCTGGTGGGGGCAGTCCTGCCCACCGCAGGGGTTGGGGCTGCGGGCGAGCTTAGCGGTCTCTTCCAACCCAGCCGTCCTGCGATTGTATGAAAACACAATACCCCACCCGCAGACCCGAACAAAGACGCGGACCCCCAGCTCGGCGGGGGCGGAGCGGCGGCAGCAGCACCTGGCGGGGCGGGAACCGCCGCCGAGCGGCACCAAGCAGCCGCCTCCGCGCCCAGTCGAGTCAGGTGCCGCGGGACGGGCAGTGCGCCTGTGCGGCGCGGGGTGAAGCACCGAGCCGAGTCGGCGGGGCCGCCGGTGGGAGGAAGATGGCGGAGCCGGGGGCGGTGCGGGGCTCCCCGCGGGCGGCAGGTAAGCGCGGCGCGGCTCCGCCGGGTGCCCGGCACGGCGGCGCAGGTGCGGGCTGCGTGGTGCGGCTCGCGTTGGCCACGGGGCAGCTTTTGTGCGGCGGGACGGCTGCGTGCGCGGCTGCGGTTTCCCCGACCGCTGGCGGTGCCGCCGGGGAGGGAGACGGCTAAAATAGGGAGCGATGCGTAAAGCTAATTCTGTGCGGTGCCTGGGCCTGCCTGCGGTGGTTGGCCGAGGCGGGCGGCGAACTGGTTGGGCTGGTACAGAGCGGGGTGCCTACCGCGGGCAGGCGCGGCTCTGAGAGGTGCTTCCCGCCGCTGCGGGCCGGCACGGTGCCTGGGCTGCGAGCTGTGGGATCTGGGGAGACCGCTGGGACCACAGGATGCGGGGCAAGGCTCGGGGCGCGGGGCACCGTCACGTTTAAGCGTATGGGAGCGCATCGGATGGAGTAATGACGGTGACCGCCTTGGCTCGGCGTGTGATGAAGGGATGGGCTTGTACCCTATTCTGCTGGTACGGGGCCTGTTCTTTGTGGGGAGCAATCCGTAACATGGGCGTAAAGGGAGCTAATTTCCTTTCTGTCCTGTGCTAGGGTGACTTCTAAAAGCTGCGCAGTTGCTTTGGGAGATAAGTACTGTTAGCCTGAATGTGCTGGGTGGGAAGCTGGATCCGAGACTTGAACTGCTCCGAGGTCACCCTGTGTCAGAGCCAGGGCTGGAGACAGCAGTGCCCCTGCTTCTTCTGCCCATCACTGCCACGTGTGAGGTGGCCGTCTACCTCTAGCCCTCAGGTCATCTGTCACTTGGGAGAACAGCTAACGCTGAGAATTTGTATTTCCAGTTTCTCCCCCGCTCTAAAGTGGAAGTCTTCCCTGTTAACGGAGTGTTTTTTTTCTTGTGCTTTCCTATTTGTGCCTTATAACTTCAGAGATTCATTATACCCTGCAGAGAAGGACCTGGGTGTCCTGGTGGATGACAGGTTGACCATGAGCCAGCAGTGTGCTCTGGTGGCCAAGAGGGCCAACGGCATTCTGGGGCGCATTAAAAAAGAGTTGCCAGCAGGTCAAGGGAGGTGATCCTCCCCCTCTACTCTGCCCTGGTGAGGCCTCATCTGGAGTACTGTGTCCAGTTCTGGGCTCCCCAGTACAAAAAAGACAGGGATCTCCAGGAAAGAGTCCAGCGCAGGGCCACAAAGATGGTGAAGGGCGTGGAGGATCTTCCCTATGAAGAAAAGCTAAGTGAACTGGGTCTCTTTAGCCTTGAGAAAAGAAGACTGAGAGGGAACCTGATACAGGTTTATAAATATCTGAGGTGTGGAGGACAAAGTGGCGAGGCCAGACTCTTTTCAGCAGTGTGTGGAGACAGAACAAGGGGGAATGGACAGAAACTGCAGCACAGGAGGTTCCTCATGAATATGTGCAAGAACTTCTTTATGGTGAGGGTGACGGAGCACTGGCACAGGCTGCACAGGGGGGTTATGGAGTCTCCTTCTCTGGAGATGATTCAAGACCCGCCTGGGCGCCTACCTGTGTGACCTGGTGTAGGGAACCTGCTTTGGCAGGGGGGTTGGACTCAATGATCTCTTGAGGTCCCTTCCAACCCCTACAGTTCTGTGATTCTGTGATTATACAGACCATTTTTTGCTCCCTGTATGAAAGTGAGAACCCATAGAAAATATGATGTAACTGACGATGGTATCAAATGGGGTGTGTGCTGTGGGACAGGCACTAGGCAGGTGTTGTCACATGGTCCAGTGTCTAAGCACTTTGCTATGAAGTGCCTTCAGCCCTGCCTGTTATTTTATTTGTACCAGCTGATAGAAGATAGCGTATGATGTGCTGGGGAAGAGTTGCCAGTGTGTGCTTGGGGTGTTTCACAGACAGCAGCATGGACTAGATCTGCCAAAATCCAGCTGAAATGAACACACTGCATTAAGGGAATTGTTTGCATCTTCTGGCTGCTAGGGAGGAGACTTGTTTGATAGTTTATAACGCTTCAAAAGGAGCAAAGTTCTGGGACACAAGCAATTGATAGTTGTGGGGCTCTTCCCTTGGCTGAAAATATGAGCCATGCAGCAAACAGCAGAGATGCTACAGTCTGAGAAGGCATTGCAGGAGTGTTTTGGTAAGGGAAGGCAAAGCGCTAGGTGACACCAAGCTGTGGGTGTTATTGCTGCTACCATCTGTAGTAACAGTAATGCAGTAATGACTAAATAGCATTTGAAGGACAAGCTGCTCAATACTGAATTACTAATCTTCCCTTTTGCTACCTGGTGAAATTTGCTTAATATGTCTTCTAAGAGACCGAAGTACTGAGAGCTTTGGTTTGCAAAGCCAAATGTGTTCTTTTCTTCTTATAAAAGACTTTGGTCAGCCCTAAGAGGATTTAAGAGAAAGCTATATGTCCTGTCAACTCAGACTGCAAATTGTAAGCCAGTGTGTGAAAGGAATACATAGATGTATTTCTTTCAAAGTACTGTGTGTTTTTTCCTTCTTAAGAGCAGTGCTTTTCCAGCTGATTTCTTTAAGCCATTTTTTCGTAAGGATATTTACCTCTAGGTTTCATTGATATGCTGCTCACTGTGTGACATTACCTTTTGCAAGTGCTGGTTTTAGTTCAGAGCAGTTGAGTACTCCATGTACTCTCAAGGTTAGTGTTTTACTGTTTTAAAATATCATAACACTGAACAGTATCTGTTGATCAAAAAACAGAGGTCATTGCCTTTACACACTAAGTTTTGTTAAATTGCAATGGAGAAGAACATAGGAAAAACATCTTGCCTTTGCACTGAAAGTGTGTGGAAGTAAAAGGATGGTGTGTTGCTTGAAATGCGTGTGGTAGGACCTGGAAACTTCATAGTGTTTGCAAGGTGCTGCTGAGTAGCATCACATAGCTTTGGTGGCCACAGCACAGAATGAAAACAGGGATGTTTTTTGTTTTTAATATGAACTAATCATTTCTGGGTAGGCTAGTTGAAGGAACATATAGTTATTTCATGTAAATGAAACTGTATATCCTACACATTGATCCTGCATGAAGCATGGTGGAATAAGACATGTTTTCCTCTCATGAATAAATAAAGTACAATTATAGCTTTATTAGTTATGGGTCTTCTAGTGTGTGTGGAACAAAAACAGCAAGGGAAATCCTTTTAATATCTTCCTCTTATCTGTCGTTCATTTACTAATGTATTTTAGGTCTTTAGAAAAGTAAGAGCAAGTCTTTTAATTCTGGATGGTTCTTAAGGTGTTGAGGTAATAAAAAATATTTAGTCTTGTGTATTTTCCCCTGCAGCTCCAGTTTCCTTAGCCAGCCCTTATGAATGGGGTTTTTCACCAGCCCCTGACAGACTTTGCAGCTTTCAGCCCCACACTGATGCCTGGCTGAAGCTGCCCAGCAGATTTGGGAAGCAGCTGTTAGCAGTTTAAGTCCTACCTCTACCTATATGGTGTAGGTGAGATAAACAGCTCAGAGAGTGGTGAGGCAGTGGCACAGGCTGCTCAGGGAGGTGGTGGAGTCATGGTCCCTGGAGATGTTCAAGAACTGTGTGGATGTGGCACTGAGGGACATGGTTAGTGGGCATGGTGTGATGGACTGCATGATCTTAGTGGTCTTTTCCAACCTTGATGATTCTATGAGAGAAATATCAGGAAATTAATGCAAACTGTGTTAACGCTGGCTGTGTTGAATAACAAGTAGCTCAAGTCATCTTCCTGCTTCCCATCCTTCTCTTCTAGCTGGCTCTCACAGTTGCTCTCAGCCAGATAACTTCTTGTTAGTCTTCTGAGGTTTGTGCATCATCTGCATCCTGCTTAACCCAGCTCTCTAAGTTGGGGTGCAACGACTTGGGTCTGCAAATCTCTTAAAGATAAATATGTTGCCTGTCCAGCCTTAACCTTCCTGTGAATCTCTCACTATGGCTGAGAGAAGAATTTGGGTAGCATTTTTAATATAACTGTAGCCAGGTGAGGTTACTGCAGTAATGGAAAGCAAAGTTCTTTCAGTGCTGCAGTGTATTTCTTTATGATGCTTATATTAATTTCTGAGTTATTTTGCCGTACTTGACTGGTGTTTGGTATTTTACAACTTGATGTATTACCTATGTGCTTTTCTGTGATTGAAAGCAGTGCATGTAAGGATATAGAATGTGCTAGTATCCCCTTGTACTTGTGTTCAAACAGCTGAGTTAGTGCTCGTTCAGCCACGCAGTGCTTTGCCTATCAAACTGATTGAAACAGCAGCAGGAAATCTTGTTTGAACAGAGATATCTTCCACTGTGTGACATTACCCTTGCTGACTTTAGGTGTGGTTTTTTAAACACCTTCCTCTGTGTTTTATCTCCACAATGGTGAATAGTGCTGATGTGTGGGGGTGTGAAGAAGGGAGGTAAATAGATTCCCACTGTGTGAAAACTATCTTAAGAGCAAGCTGAAAAAAAAAAAAGGAAAGAAATGCAAGATGGCTGTTTTCTTGTTTAAAATAGTGTAACACACCTGTCACTTCGTGCCTGCCATACAAACAGTAGATACACTTTTTTTTGTCTTGTTTGTACTGAGCTCCTAAAACCGTAACAGCTGGCTCTCTGCCCATCTGAGTGCTGCAAGGATCTGAGCAAAGTATTTACTGTCCCAAGTAAACAGTGGTCAAAGTGTTCCAGATAGAGTTGCTTTTGAATCACATGCTGTGTTCTGTGCGTGTACTTGCATAATGCATACACATCTCAGGCTTTCTGTAGATGTAACGTAATAATATATTGAAATGTCTGATGGTTGCATCTTAGTTTTCCTCTTCATTTTCTTCCTCTAACTCTTTTATGATCCACATTAATCACTTTTCTCCTTAACTATTTAAATAATAAATTATATTAATATTATCTCCTCTGTGATGTGAAATCTTGTCAAATGTGTGGTTTTATTTACTGTACTGTTTGCATATCTTTGCTTACTGAATGCCAGATCAAACTGCTTAGAAACACAAACCCTGGGGGCACTGGTTTCCTAATTTGCACCCAAGTATCTGGAGGTTTGTGCTGCTGCCCCAGTGTGTGTGTTGCCTCTTCCCTGACCAGCGGGAAGCAAACTGTCCCCATGAAGTTGAGGTGCTGCAATGAAACGTCTGCATTGTTGTGATCAATACAGTGTTCCTGTGACCTTTGGATTATCATTGGGCACACTGGGTGCAGGCCACTCTTCGCCCTTTGGGCCTGCAGTGTTGCTGCCTCAGGGCAGCTCCTTGCCTGCAGGTGACTCTGCTTCCAGCAGCATCTCACAGAGCCATGGGGGCTGGAAGGGACCTGTGGAGTTCATTGAGTCCATCCCCTTGCAGAAGTAGGTTTCCCTACACTGGTCATGCAGCAAAGCATCCAGGCAGGTCTTGAATGTCTTCAGGGGAGGAGATTCCACCACCTCTCTGGGTAGCCTGCTTCAGGGCTCCGTCACCCTCACTGTGAAGAATTTCTTCCGCATGTTCCAATGGAGATTCCTGTGTTGCAGCTTGTGCCCGTTGCCCCTTGTTCTGTCACTGCACAACACCGAAAAGAGCCTGGCCCCACCCTCTTGACTTCCAACCATTCGATATTTATAAGCATTTATAAGATCCCCTCTCAGCCTTCTCCATGATGAACAGTCTCAGCTCTCTCAGCCTTTCCCCATGAGTGAGACACTTCAGACTGATGTTTTACTGTTAATATGCGAACTGATGTTTCACTGTTAATAAATATGCAATATGGAAAATGCAGCTTTCTGTATATCAGAGCAACACGTGTGCTTCTAACATTTGAGGTATTTTGAGAACTATAGTGTTAATGTGAATTTCTTGTGATTCAACAGAGTCTGCTTCTTCTGCTTCACATCATTCACCTTTGCTGAACTTTCTTTTCCCTATTACAGGGGTAAATAGATGCTTGGAGCAGTCATAGGCATTCAGATCCTTTTCCTCCAGTATTCTAGTAACCTGTAAACATGCCTTTCTTTGTATGTTTAGTACAGAAATAGGCTTAGCTGTTCAAGGTTTTGAAGCCAGCCCATTCACTAATAATTACAACTGTGTTGTAAGTCATCCCTGCATGCTTGTGTTTACCTTCCAAGAGTATAGCACACTGGATGCATATTAACTTGGTTTTGTTAACGGGCTTCTTAAGTCTGGGGCACTTCGTGAGCTGATCCTCCAGGTCACAGCTCTCTGCTTGTTTCTTCCATTTGCACATCAGTGCATCTGCATGCATGAGCAGAGGACTGATGTTGTGCCCCACAGCCTTAGTACCATGATCCAGTGCTTAACAACTGTTTTAGGAGGGAATTTACAGAGCTTCATAGATCTGTTTGCCTTTGTTTGTTGTGAGTAGTTTCTTTTATAATTTTTTTTCCTTTTATTGGCTTAAATGAATAAAATAAGGCCCTAGAATTTATCATCCCTGTCTGAGATCTTGATAGGATGGGAAGGGTTGTGCTGATTAAAAATACGTGGTAACCACATGTATCAGTCTGTGGATGCCACTGTGAAAAAACATCCTAAAAATCTTTAAGAAAATGATAGTAACGTTAGCATATTTAGTGTATTTGATTATTTTGTCTGTTGTGATGCCAGATGCTGGAGGGCTTGTGGTTTAGTTTCAATTCAGTAGGATCTGGAAGAATGCCTTGCTTGGTTCAGTCCATATGAATTATCGAATTACTTGCCTCATGCCAAGCAGAAGCACACAGAGTTATTCTTTATTTCAGCAGAACACTCACTGAAATATTTCTAGTCTGCAATTAATTTTGGTTGGAGATGTGGTAGAGTATTGCAGTTCTTAATGTGACTTTGATCCTAAAAGAGAGATGCAAATGTTGCTGCTGGTTGTGCAGCGTGTCTGGGTTTGTTAGCTACAGAAGGAGTGCAGAAGTGATGCTTCTCTGCCTTGTAAACCAGGAGTGCTCTTATATAAGCAAACTAGCCTGGATTATTTAGTTAAAATAAACTTCCAATATTTAATTATTTTAAGTAAACTAAGTCTTCGTTTTGTTTTTGTTTTTTAATCCAATCATAGGAAATAGAAATACTTTTTTTTCATGTTGCTAAGTAGACCATGTGGTAATCACACACAAAAGGCATTTCCTTTTGTCCCAGGAAGGAGAATAAGATGATATTACAATGTTTATCCACATGTTATCACTGAGGTCTTTTGCATATTTGAAGGGAGAGTTGTTAACTTCCCTCAAGAGTGTGGTGCCAGTGATGACTTGGCTCAGTCAGGGCTTCCCTGGTGGAATGGGATCCTCCTGCTGTTTCAGCTTTTGAAATGCTGATAAAAAGGCAGGCCAGTTATTGTTTCCAAAATAAATAGTAGATAGACTGGTTCTCCTTTCCCTGTCCTACAGGGAAATGGGAGTAGGGCCTTACTTTTATTCATATTGTCTTGATTTTTAGTACTGCGCTTCAGCCACAGGGCATCTTTTCCCTTACCCTTAATGGCCTATTAATAGATGTAAGTATTTCCATTATGCTTCTTGGGTTTAGTAACACTAAGTGCCGTGGTTCTAAGTAAAAGGGTATTTTCTGCAGTCATGGGAAGTGATTTAATGGTGCAGTGTAATAAAAAGATGACCTTCCTTTGGCTTAGATGTGCTGTGGATCAGGCTCTGGAGGAGGATGGTGGCTTGCAGGTTCTCAAGGTCATGGTACTGAGTGAAAATGTGTAGGGGAGAGATGCTTTAGAAAAGAGGGAATTTTGCAGAGGAAATGGATTTTGTGACGTTACCGAGTTAAGGAAATGAAAGGAAGAGAAACAGAAATATCTGGTGTAAACTGTGCAGTCATTTACAAATAACAGAGTTTGTTTTTCATAATATGTTTTGTAATCAAAGGGTAGGTTTGCATTTCCCCTATGTGGTGTGTTTTCCCTGTGTTTTGATTTATCTCATCCCACTCTGAGTTACTCTCCTTTCTTACACTGTAATCACTGACTGTATTCATGCTTCCTTTAAATTCATACTTTTGAACAGTATCTCAAAAAGAATTGAGGCCCTGAATCCTAATATATGTAATCTGCAGTGAAGTTACTTAAATGATGCGTGAATGGAACTGAAAGTCATGTTATGCAGTACGAGCACATCCACTTTCAGATCCAATTTTTGTAATGCTGAAGATTGTAAAGGAAGTCTTCATGCAGAGCCAATGTTGCTTGAGATGAGTGCTTCCTAAAGCATGGTGACAGGCTTACCGGCCATGTAGCAACTCAGAAAGTGTTTAGAGCAGCAGAGTAAAATTCCACTGAGTTTTCTCTCTGTGTAAAACCCTTGCAGTGTACAAATTCTGTGCTGCCAAGTTAACTGCTGCTAATGATGAGCTCATGTTATTGGTGAGCTGACAACCTACTGGATTAACTCTTGAGCTTCTTTTTTTTTTTTTTCCCCTCTCCTTAATGGTGTCGTCTTCCTTGCCCGTTCTGATCCACACATTCCTGCCTATGGCATCATCAGGAATGGGTGGACTTAGTCAGAACAAGCTTCTCCTTGCTGTGCTGTCCTCAGGCCACGAGGGAAGGCAAAACTGATGGCAGAGGAAGACTTGGATGTGTCCCCATGCTCTGTTTTGCCCCTTTTTCCAGGTCAGTAATACTACTCAGTGCTGTACTCATTCCTGTGCTCCAGTGGAGCAGACCTCGCTCTATCCAGCCTTGGGAGTGAAAAGTGTGAGGCCAGAGAGGAGGCTGCATCCTCAGATGGGCTCCAGTGGAGCTAACCTCTCACTGGCCCAGCTGCCTTTCATGGGAGCCCAAGGGGATGAAGTAAGATCATAGTTTTTCTTTGTGACAGCTGCACAAGGAGACTGAGAAGGGGAAAGCAGCAGAAAGGAGAAGAAATCACATTCCTTACTATCTAACTCCTGCTTCAGGCATCACAGTTCAAAAACAGAATCACCATATCAAAGAAGTCTTTGAAAATAAAAGGTAATAACATGCAAGATGAGGAGCATTTTCCTAGTCTTCAGAGCAGCTATCAGTTAACCAGTGTTGCAGTATGATGCACTTCCTTAGGCTACAGACTGAGAGTAGAGGGGAGAGGTCCTCAAGATGGTATTCTTATGGTTATCTTGCACTGAAATTAATTCAGATAGCTTCTAGTGAGGCATGCATCTTGAAAAGCTCCTATCAAAACTACTTTTGGAGGCTTAGCACTTAGGGGAAGTCATATTTGAATTCTGACCACTAGATCTACTGGTTGAGAGCTTCTGGAGCTGGTTCTAAGCAACAGTATTTCAGGCAGATTATATTGTGCAGTCCTTCATAAAGTCAGACAGCTGAAGTGGTCCCATGAAACAAAAATATTAAAGAATAAGGAAGACTTGTTCAGCGGTCAAAAGCTAGCTTTACTTTCAGCAACAGCTGAACACATTCAGCCCCTATCCTTTGTTTCTAGCTCTGTAGTCCAGTCTATTGTTTTATGCCTTGCCAGAAAAACCCCAATCTCTATCTAAGTGTAAGTAGAGGTAGAATGGAATACATTAGAGTATTTAGTTTGCAGCCTTGTGTCTTTGGAAATTTGGTGCAACTTAAGAAGTTCATAAGAGCTGATAGTGTCAGGTTTGTGGAGCAAAAGCCTCTTTTAGCACAGCTTAGACAAGGTGGTGCAGGACCTGGCTCCTGGTGCCAGGTTTGGCCAACCACAGGTAACAAAGTAATTTGCGCTGCAGTCTGTGAAGGCTTCATCAGATATAAGAATCTTCTCAGTGTTAGTTGACTTTTAAGTCCCTAAGTTTTGAGAGCATCAATAAAATGGTGGCTATATGTTTATATAACCTGTACCCTTTTTTTCAGGTTACCTGCTGTCCCCACTGTGCCAACCCCTCCTACTGCTGCCAGGCTGTCTGCACAGTCCCTCACACTGTGCAGGCAGCTCAGCCTGCCTCCGAGCTTCCCTCTTAGCCCGGGCAGGATGCAGCTCTTGCTGCCATGCTGACTCCTCTCTTTCCCTTCCAAAATGTTCATTGTCTTCTGCTATTTAGGCCAACTCAACCCATCAGACATCACTCACAGAGCAGGGGAGGTCCTATCGCATCACGTCGCGATGCCCCGGTAATGCCTACTGCAACAGCCATCCCTACCCCTTTCCTCAAGCTTCAGTCAGTCAGGCTTCTCAAGCCTTGGTTCTATTTTGGTTCATCTCTACATGTGAAGCATTGCTGGCAGAGCAGGTGGTTCCTTGCCAGCAGTGCTTCCAGCTTCATTGTGTTGGGCAGAGCTGAGGTTTGTTGGCATGGTCACAGCAGCCTCCTCTTGTGTAGGTGTGCCCTGAACTTTGCTCTCCTTGTTGGCCTGAGTTTCATTGCTCCCAGCTGCCCTCTGCCAGAGGTGCTCTTTCCTCTGCTTCTGTTGGGCGTACCATTCCAGCAAGGCAAGGACTGTGGGCAGGTAATCTCTTCATTACACGTATGGATGATAGTATAAACATGCAAGCTTCCTCCTCCCACCACTGTGTAAAAGGAGTGGTTGCATCCTGCTTCATGGCACATGGACAGCTGCGTGCAACTCACTGTAGGCCCAGGTGAGTTCTGACCAAGAGGGCAGGAATTGAGGTGTGTCATTTATCTTGGGAGGGGTTCTGGGTTTGCAGGGTGAGTGTTTCCCTTATGCTCCAAGAAGCAGAGACTGGATGAGCTGAAGCCAAACCCCTCTGGGCTCAGAGCAAGGTGTAGAATGAGCAGCCACTGCTGTCAATACTGTGTGTTGTGTTTTGTGTTTTTTTTTTTTCCCTTCTTTTGTGCCTATGACCGAACCACTGCTGTTCAGGTTCACTCTTGTAGGTGCAATTCCAAATTGGCAAAGTAAATCCAGTACAAAATTAGCTTTTTGACATAATTTGGTAGACCTAGGACACCATATTGTGATTTATTTGTTTATTTGGGTAAATAAAATGAGAGTATTGCTGACTTGTAATGCTGTTGCATGCAGTTTTCAAATTACCTGTTGTAAACAGTGTTGCAGCTGGCTTATTTTCTCTTTTGAAGCAACTGTTAAATATTTACTAAATTCTAAATCCTGTCCGGAAATCCAGTAGGCAAGGCTCATGTATTGCGTGCAACAGTTAACTTGTTACCTGTTTTTTTTCACCTGTTAGTGTTGTATGGTGTATGGAGAGCGAATCATAAAGTCATTAATGTTGAAAAAGACCACTAAGACCATGCAGTCCAATCACCAGCCTGCTCTCCCCATGCACACTGACCACGTCCCTCAGTGCCACATCCACACGGTTCCTGAACACCTCCAGGGATGGTGACTCCACCACCTCCCTGAGCAGCCTGTGCCACTGTCTCACCAGTCTTTCTGAGTAGTTTTTCCTAAAATTGAACCTGAACCTCCCCTGGCACAACCTGGGGCCATTCCTTCTCATCCTGTCGCTGTTACCTGGGAGAGGAGGCCGACACACGCCTCGCTACGAACTCCTTTCAAGATCTGTAAAGAGCAGTAAGGTCTCCCCTGAGCCTCCTCTTCTCCAGACTGAATGATCACTGCATCTCATAAGACTTGTGTTCCAGACCACTTACCAGCTGTATAGCTTCTCTGGATGGCTTCCATGGAAAGAATGGTACAGTTCCCACTTTCCTTGCTCAGAGAGCTCCCTTTTGTTAGAGGGACAAAGAAACATCAGGTGTGTGCTTACTGGAGGAAGCACATCATCTGTGATGCTGTTAGCAAGTGCTGAGATGTTTGTTACGGGCACACCTAGAGCTGAGCTTTGTTGTTCTCTATGAGGCTTTTATGGAGGACATTGGAGGAGAGCAGAAGAGGCCCTGCTACCACCCAGTGCGTTGACAGATCTATTCCTTGTCCCCACATGTTATCCTTCAGCATGTCAAGCTACTAAGACAGTTAGGATCTGCTGTAGCTCTATGAAAAGAGGGAAGGTGGCTTAATGAGCTGAGCTGTGCTTCCCGCCGGGAGCTGTAATCAGGACCCACTGTCAGAGCTTTGCATGCTTGAGGGTAAGCTTTTTTTCCACTTCAAGTGAAGAGAAGTGGGTATATGAGGCCATGGACAGCTGCCATCATATAAAATTATTTGTTTTAGCCTTGCTTCGTCCCTCTTAACAAAAGCTGCAGGGGAGTGCAAAAATTAATAAGAAAAAAGCTAAGGACCTGTCACAACTATTGTGTGGCATGTCCTTAAAAAATTTCTGCCTTTGAAAATACCATGATTTTCATCTCCTACACAGATTGCTTGCTAAGTATAGAGAAACAGCAGCTCTTTTAAAACTGTGCTTCCAGTGTGAGGCATACGCTTTTTAAAATGTTTGGCATAGCAGCAATGATAGCCAGGAGGAGCAAACCTGTCTGTGAACAGACACGTGCAGTCAGTGGGAAGTGACTCTGGGTACATGGGTAAGCTACTCAGAGTTGTGAATACCTTCCCTCATTTCTTTCGTGTCTTGCCTTTATGGTTGACAGAAAGTTGTGTAGCAGTTGTGTTAGATAAGCAGAGTGACAATAGTCATCAACTGTGTATAGAGGTGTTTTAAACTGTTCTCAGTTCAAAGCAGGGGCTGGAGGGACTCCACAGAGTTGGCAAGGGTAGTGAAAGCAGGCTGCTTGATTGTAGAAGTGGAAGCAATAGTCATAACAAAGCTGAGACACTGAGCATCTTGTGCTGCAGTGGTTTCCCTTTGGGGACAGAGCTGCAGGGCAGCATGGGACTAGCTCCACTTCATGGCAGTTATGGAGAACTTGCATTTTTAAAGAACTTGTGTATTTGGAGATTTCATGCTAAATGTGAGTGATAGTCTCCTTATTCTCCTGTTAACTCTGTTTTACTGGAAGTCTTAAATGCTGACCCATATAAACCATGGCTTAGCCAGCGTATGTAGCATTGGCAGCTCAGTGGTGGGAACTCTGAGGGACTCCATTCACACTTTTTTCTTTTTTTTTCTGTATAAGCTTTTAGGTCCTCCTGAAAACAAGCAAAATCTGGGTGTGGATGGGCAAGTTCTGGCAAGTCAGTGAATTCTGCTGTATAGTTGCCTGTTCTCTGAAGAACAGTGTAAGTGAATGAATCACAGAAACATCAAGACTGGAAAGATTGGTCAGCCCATCACCACCATACCACTAAAAACCATGTCTCTCAGTGTCACATATCCATGTTTCTTGAAAATCACCAGGGATGGTGACTCTACCACCTCCCTGGGCAGCCTGTTCTCATTGCTCTTTCTGAAAATAAATCTTCTCTAATATCCAACCTGAACTTCTCCTGATGCAGCTAGAGGCTGTTCCCTCTCATCCTATCCTATACCTTTGCCCTGGTACCTGGGCGAAGAAGTTGACCACCACCTCCCTACAATCTCCATTCAGGTAATTGTAGAGAGCAATAAGGTTTTCCCCTGAGACTTCTGTCCAAAATGTGAAGGAAGTAGGAAGCTCACATACTTGAAGGTTTTTTTTTTTTGGGGGAAACTGCACTTATTGAAATGCTTGTTTGTTTTGCTCGTGCTACCAAGACATGGCTGTAGCTGTTTGTTACCAGTTATGAGCAATGTGTTCTTTTCATTAAAGCTTTATAAGGTACATAGCTGTTTTTCCTCTAGTGTGACTACTCTACTGTAAAAATTCATTATTATTTGAAGTCACAAGCTCAGTGTTTGTTCTGATGTCCTTACTACTTAGCTTATGTGATGAGGTTTGAGTATTGAAAGAATGGTACATCATTTAATCAGTGACCATAACTTGACTATAAGGATATAGAGCTTTTCAAAGAACTTGAATTGAAATTGAAAAAAAATAAGGGGGGGGGGGGGGGGGGGAAGAGACTAGGAGGGCAATGCAAAGTAAGTGGGCTTAAGTATTTTTTAGAGATGTTGATTAAAAAGCAAGAAGGAAGCTTTTATGTTTTCAGTGCCAAAGCTCTGAAAAATTCTGGAATAATGAACAAGCAGTGAATCAGTTAACACTTTGTAGAGCTTGTCTGTGATCATTCTTGCACAAGGATTAGTAAGTGCATGTAACTGTTTAAGATACCACGTTACCAGCAGCAAAGCACAGAAGTATAAATTTGAATTTCTCAGATTTTAATTTTGCCTCTGCTGTTTATGTGTCTGTGCTCTCAAATGTTGAAATAACTTTTGCTGAAATTAACTATTTTTGAAGACTGACGAGTATGATATATTGACTAAGACAGATGTAGGGCCATTTGAATGGATTAATACAATTTTTTTTCTTGTCTTATAAGTTCATAAGTTCATAAGGTTGGAAAGGACCTATAAGATCATCTAGTCCAACCATCCTCCTATCACTATCTCTACCCAACTACTAAATTAAGTCCTTTAGCACCTCATCTAAACGCTTCTTGAACAGCGCTAGGGATGGTGCCTCAACCACCTCCCTAGGCAGGCCATTCCAGTGCCTGACCACTCTTTCAGAAAAGAAATGCTTCCTCAGGTCTAATCTAAATCTTCCCCGGTGCAACTTGTGGCCATTCCCTCTCGTCCTGTCATTACTTATCAGGGAGAAGAGGCCTACCCCCTCCTCACCACAACCCCCCTTCAGGAAGTGGTAGAGTGCAATAAGGTCTCCTCTGAGCCTCCTCTTCTCCAGACTGAGTTATTAGGCTAACATAAGTTAGCCTCTGTCAGAAGGATTGAATTTCTTGGAAGATTAGGTACAGTTAGCATGGGAAAAATCTTGAGCAAGTTGACTTTGATCAATATGTTTTACTTCATTTATGTCAAATGTGAGTTAAAGACCAAAGAGAAGATTGTGAGAAGATGATTAAAGAATAAACAAAGTCCTTATGTATTCTTACTTTGAAAAGCAACATCATTACATTTCCCAGAAACTCATTGATTTTTTTGTAATGATTCCATGTTTATTTATGTGTGGGAGCGGATAAGGGTTTTGCATATTGACTTTTATTTTCAATCAGATCCCTGCTTTTGTGATTTCTTTTTTTATTATTATTTTTTTTTTTTAAGGAACATCTTGCTCCTGCTGAATTATCTTGGCAGGAAATTAATGTGTGAGGTTGTTTACTGATACTAGATATGTGATTTTAAAAATATTATAACCTGCACGTAAACAGAAAGAGGAATGCAGTTCAGTAAAGTTATTGCTTCATTCTTACTGTTCGTTTTTCATCCTCTGGTAATGGATTTAGTTGCTGTAGGTTTTGTGTATTTTATTTATTTAAATGTTCTATGTGAGTGAGGTTCTTTGCTGTGATGGGGAGGGGGAAGGTTAATAGGGATTAAGATTCTATCATAGAATCACTCAGGTTGGAAAAGACCTCTAAGGTGATCTATTCCAGAAGTCCACCTACCAATATTACCCCATTAAGCTATGTCCCTCAGTACCACATCTACATGGTTCTTGAACACCACCAGGGATGGTGGCTCTGCCACCACCTCCCTGAGGAGCCTGTGCCACTGCCTCACTGCTCTTTCTGAGAATTTTTCTCCAGTATCCAACCTGAACCTCCTGTGCTGCATCTTGAGGCCATTCCCTCTTGTCCTGTCACTAGTTACTCAGGAGAAGAGGCTGATCCCCATCTCACAAATGTTTTACTTTCTATTAAGTATATAGTGGAAGGCTGGTACTACTATTGTGCTCATTTGTTGTAAAGAGACTTTCCTGCAAAATGATGCCTTCTAGTGAGCATTTACACAAGTTTGCTATGGGCAAAGAAAATGTCATCAAATACAGTTCTGTTGATACCACAATTTAGAGCTAGGTTCTGTTTGTCTGTTCTGGGCATTCCACTTTCTCAGATACTTCAGTTTTGCTGCAGTTGATTTTGAGGCTGTATCTTTTATCTCTTCACTGGTCTAAGGAGGTAATTGCAAAATTAAGTGCCTAAAACTTTAGTTCCTTCATAAATTAAGTTGCTTTAACTGGATTTTTTCCCTGTTGTTTTCAAAATCTTGGTACTGTCTTTTCTTTGCCACAAAATCTTTCTCTTTTACAGGAAATTCTTGTGCAAAGGCTGACCATGTAGAATATAATTACTCGTAATGAAACCGAAAACTTTAGGTAGTCTCATCTCTTGGAAATTCTGATTTCAGTGTGTTCAAAACCCTTGATCCTTAGCTGCAAAGTCATTCTTTCTGATGCAAGAAGGCAGTCAGATTTTATAGGATATTTAGGGGATCTGTTGATGTATCCTGAAAACGATTTACAGCGTGCTGTCCCTATTCTGACTCTGAAATAGAAGCTTGTTTTAGTCAAGAATAGTAGTGTGCCTCATTGCCTCTAACCATCGTGGTTGCGATGTCTGCAGCTTAAGCCAGTAGTGTGTGTTCATGATGCATTAGCTTTGGCAATATAGTAGTTGGAAAACGTGGAACAAATGTAATATTGAGAGTTGTCTGCATCTGTTCTAGAAAGATCTGTGCAAGGTGCCAGTGTTTCCATGGAGTTCCATGTTCCTGCCATTTAGCACAGCGTTTGGGCCTAGGTTTGAAAAATATCTGATTCTACAAGACAAAAAGCTTCAGGCTTTTGGTTTTTGTTTTGATTATACCGCTTCTTGATCCATGTAGGGTATTTTTCTTGTTAAATTGCACGTAAGTGTGAGAAGAAAATACTACTGGATAAGTATGTGATACAGGTCTATCTAATGGTGTCTAAAGCTTACCCAGCTGTATTAATTCCACTTATTTGACTTGGATATTTGTTGCATGTTTCTGTTGCTTATTATGTGAATGCTTGTAATGGAGGATGTGAGCTTGTTTTCCATTTGAAACTGGTGGATCCTGTGGTTACCAGATTGTTGAGACCACTTCTTCTGGGAGGTTAAGCCCTAACTATTAAGTGTGGAACGGATTTTATGTTTTGAACAAGAAACAAGTTCAAAGGTTCCAAGTAGGAAGGAACAGTGGGTGAAAGTTTCCAGGTACCTCTATTTTTATATATATAGATACCTATATTTTATGTCTATTTTATTCTATTTCTGTAATTGACATCAGTCCCGTACAACCAGACCCTGTCAGCAGTGTGAAAGAAGCTCTCTGCCTGCAAGCCTTCTCCAGCCTTGCAGACACAGCTTTGTCTCCTGCCTGCAATAGGCATTGTCTGCTCTTGTGAGCCTGAGGTTTGAGCCTTTGTGTAAGCACAGGGGTGCTGGTGGTAGTTTAGGTCTCATTGTACCCCTTCTCCTGACTCCTGTTTTCATTAGCAGCTGTAGGATTTGGCTTAATAACACTTCAAAATTCTATTTGAATAAATTAAGCATCCCTTCCTTCACTACCCCCCCTCCCCCCAGTGTTTGTCAAATATAGATAATACTTCAGCTTTGACCTGTTTTCCTGCTGTGGTCATCTTAGGCCATTTATAATGCCTTGTTAGCACTGAATGACTTAGGAGCCCAATGTGAGAGAGTTTTTTTTTGTTTTTTTTTTACAATAGAAAATAACTCCTTTCTTTTCTTTGAGTGCGGGAAAGAATTTTATAATATAACCTAAAAATAGCAATTTCTTCATGGATGTGTAAAGCATAGCTCCCTTTCCTCTGCTGTTTAGCCATTGGAAATGGAAGAATTTTCCTCTTATCCTTCTATCTTCTCATTTGGATGTAAGCGTAGTCTTTGAAACATTAAAAATAAAATGATTATATGACATGAAAAATGTTCTTGAGGAGCAAACAGATAAAGGCATTAAAAAAAGGCAGTGAACACAGCCCCCTTCCCGCCCCCTGTTACACCAAACCTGCCAGACTGTGTGGCAGGTTGCTAAAAAGTGCCTGCATAAAATGCAGCAGTCAAAAAACATAAGGCTGCATCAATGGAGTTTAATTATTTGCGTCAGTGTTTAGTGTGGAAGAGCTTAAGGGATGTTTCTTATCTGTAAGACTCTCTTACAATAGTTTGATCTGTTCCTTAAATTATTTTTGATGCCAGAGGAAATCAGCCTCAATTTAAAGACTTCAAAGTGATGCAGTAAACTAAAGAGTGGCAAAACAAAGCTTTTGAGCATAAAACTTATTAGCTGAAACACAATCTGAAAAACCCGTGTGCTATTTGTAAGGAAGAGTTCTATCTTGTAAACCAGGTGGACTTCTCAGAGAGTCAGGAAATATGTGCAGAGGTCTGGATGAAGAAGTACTCTTGGAGTTTGAGATGTCTGATGAAGCGTCCTCCTAATACACTAAACATTTTGAAAGCTTTGTGTTATCTGGAGAATTCATAAATGGCCTGGGGAAATGTGTGAATACAGAGATGACATTTTCTGTTGATATGGCACTAAAATAATTATGTAAAGAGCCGTTTACTGAAGTTGATTAGAAAAATTAGTGAGTAATGGAGCAGTAAAATGGCAGACCAATTTCAGCCTCAGTAGATACAGCTGTATGTGGGGACATGTCTGCAGGAGGCAAGTGTAAGCAGTGAGGTGCTAGCATTAGGGTCTTGGAGATGAAAGATGTTCTCAAATGTCAGTGATCAAGAAAAGTGAAAGGATGACTCAGAAAGGGCATTGCTCTGTCACACAGCAAGTTCTCTGGATGTGAGTTGGGCACGTGTATAGTTTTAGTCAGTAGCCAAAATAGCTGAACTAGAAAGTGTTTGGGTACAGACTTCAAATGGCTTTGGTTTGTAGCTCAACCTGTGAGCAGATAGGAAAGTTGGTGGTGTAAGCATGGGTGATGGGATGGGATGCCATTCTTCAGAATGCCTCACAGGACAGTAACTGAAAATCAGGCAGAAGGCATGATTTTAAAAAGGAAACAAAACTGCTTTTCCAGAAGGCATTGTAACAAAAAAAATCACTGAACTTTTGATCACAGGATTTTTGATGCTGAATGTTTAAAAGTGCCAGTTCACTGTCTACCAAACGCGGGAGGTGTCTGCTGTCTATCAATGCAATCAATCTTTGTTTTATTTCAGCAGTACTCTTTGTGGTCAGCTAGAGGTTTGTTATCTATGTAATATGCACAACTGAAACTTCTTTTCATTTGTCACTAAGGGCTTATGATGAGTTCATCTATAATAATACGTGCAGTATTTGGAAAATAGTTGCAATTTGTGTTAGAATTATCTGTGGTAATTTCAGATAATTTAAGAAACTTTATCTCTGTCCAAAATTTGGTGTGTATGATAAAAAGGCTTATAACTGCTTAAGGTTTTTAATTACAGTCTGAAATCCCAATTCTGTTTGAAGCTGAACTCTGCAGCAAATATCTAACAAGGAAAACTTTGTCAACTCTACTGTCTTTACTAAAGTCTGTAAGACTACTATCTGTTCTTTTACTTTTTCTCCTACTCCAGGTTAATCATAGAGGTTTGTAAATGTAGTGTAGGCTTGTGGAGATTTTCAGTTCTCAGTTAAAACTGTTAGTAATTTTGAGAATGGAAATTAATTGCACGAAGTCTGTTCACTTACTACTTATTCAGTACTTTCCATTTTGATCAGATATAAATGTAATCTACCATAGCAAATTCATTACTTGAAACTGCTTTGTGTTCAAAGGAACTTCTTAAGTTGTCCTTTTTAAAACCCTAGAGTAGTTTAATACAGATAAGAATGTGAAGTTAAGAAACACTCAGAAGCTATGAAATGGTTTGGTTTTTGAGGAGGGTGCTATTGTTCCTATTAATAATCTGTCTCAAATCATCCCTATTAATGTTGTTGCTGAAGCATAACCTCATTGGATAGTCATGAAGTTATGTAATTTGTGCTTGAGTACACCAGCTTGCCTTTTGCATGTCGTTGCGTGTATGAACATAAGTCTGCTCCTGAAGACAAGTCAGAGTTTTTGGCTCCTGTTTCCATGTTGAAAGGCTATTTATTCTTACTGTGTTGGCTTCATAAATCAAACAAGACAAACAGTGATTCTGGTGAGGTTCAAATACCATGGGTTTTAGTGCAAGTATGCTGGTTCTTAGCAAGTTCCAGTGTGACTGGATTGAGAATTTGATACTACGAAGTGTTTTATGACGAGGCATCTACAGCCTCTCTGGGCAACCTGTTCCAGCACCTCACCACTCTCTGTTATTAAAAACAAAAAAAAAAACAAAACAACAAACCAACCTTACCCCTGACATCTAATATCAATCTCTCTTCCTCTAGCTTAATACCAATTCTACTTGTCCTATGACTGTCTACCCTTGTAAAAATTAGATTTCCCTCACGTTTATAAACTCCCTTTAAATACTGGAAGGCATTAGTGGGGTCTCCCTGCAGCCTTTTCTTTTCCAGGCTGAAAAGCCCAGTTCCTTCCAGACCCTCTTCAGAGGGGAGGTGCTGCAGCCATTGGATTATCTTTGTGGCTGTCCTCTGGATCCTCTCCAAAAATTCCTTCCTGTACTGGAGGTCCCTTCCAACCCCTACAATTCTGTGATACTGGGTGCTCTAGACTTGGACTCTGGACTCCAGCTGGGGCCTCATGTGGGCAAAATAGAGGGAGACAGACACCTCTCTCACCCTGCTGGCCTTCTCTCTAATGATTGAACCCAGGACGTCTTTGGGCTTCCAGGCTGCAAGTGCGCATTGCTGGCTCATGTTAAGTATTTCATCAACCAGAACCCTTAAGTCCTTCTCAAGTATTTGCCCTTTTTAAGGTCTTGACCTGTGTTGAATGAAGAGCAATCTCATTCGTATGTTAGAGTAACCTCCTTTTTTTCCTTCTAATATCCCCTTGATGTAGAGAAGTTAGCTTTTGAAGTATTCTGTCAACTGAATGGGATTGGAAAACATGATCTGAAGTCCTAACCTCCCTGACAGCGTTTTTGCTTGTTTTGTGAACGCCTGTTCAGGCAAAACAAGGAGCAAAAGGGATCCTTTCACTATGTGACATCTCAGAGGGAAGCATTTCACGCCCTCCTTGTAGTGTGTTATTCCCACTGGTCTCAAGGCAGCTTTGAGCAAGCCTCCTGCCTAGCCTGGGCTTGGTTGTTGGGTCTGATTGGGCTGTCCTTGGTCTAGAGCTGTGTACTTTCTGTTAAATTAGGATCATTTTATGATGGTGTAGACTATTTTTTTTACTTGGATCTGCTGAAGCATTGCTGTTAACCACGCATGTAAGAGTACAGCAACATCAAAGAAGTGAGGTTTTTACCCTTAGGAACGAACAGTCACAGCACTCTGAACCTCTCCAGGGCTTTAGGATGTGCACATTAAGGGAATTTCCACTGTGTTACTCTGAAAGATTGACTTGCTTTGTAAAATGTTCTGAACTAGGGCGTGAGTGATTGTGGAGAATGAAAACTCAACTTCTAAGAGCCTGTAGTTAAACCTTCAAAATGCCTTAACTCAGTCTTTCCACGTATACTGTCTGACTCTGTTTTCTTTTTTAAAAGCTTTTTTTGCCTCTAGAGACTATCAAAGTCATGTTCTTTGCTAGGTTTCATATGCCGAAATATTTAGCTTGGTCTAGTCTGATCTGTGCAGATGTCAGAGGATGCTGCTGTGTGTTCTGTTGTCATGCTTTGCAGTGTTCTCAAACACTGCTAGGCTAGCACTATCTTACAAATGAGATAAGCATGTAAAATAAAGTGGATTTTGTTTACCCTTCTTCCTTGCCTTGCAGAGCCCTTGATTTTGATTTACCTAATGACCTTTGTAAGCAATGTGTTGTTAGAATACTGTGATCAGAATACCGTGAAAGGTTTGAATGGTTTCAAAGAAGCTAGTTGTCACCCTGTAACATAATTCTATATTTTAGAACAAATTCCAGCCTTACACAAAATTCTAAGTCAGCCCTGTCAGGCTGTGCAGCTGCAGTGTGAAATTTCCTCATATATTTGAGCAGGCCAGCACCTGCTTCCAGCTTCCAGGAACTGTGCTGTCACCTCCCAGCTGCCAGATAGAGCTGCTGGTGTGAGCTGTGCCCTGCCAGGTACTCTGCCTTTTGGTTCCCTGGTCATAGTACGGGAGGAGCGATGTTGCTGAGACGTGACAAAGCTGGATACGATGCTCCAAGCATCCTGCATTATGAACATTCCCTTGGTACTCTCATTCTCCAGCAGACTCTCTCTGCATGGCATGATCCCCTCCACAATTGTGAGCTGGATAGGTGGAAGAGTTCAGAGCTCTCCCATGCACCTGTATGTACATTGAAATAGAAATCTCCATTTGTTGTCAGCTAAATGGAGGTTTAAGCTGTTTTGGATATGCATACTTTGGAGTTTCAGGATCACACACGTGCACATACGAATTTAGTAATTGTCTTCCCTGAGTCAAATATTTCTACTTCAAGCTATTTTGGTAAAGTGAGCAGGATGAAAATTTTCTTGATAAGCCCTTAAAAAAAAAAAAAGTAATTAAGAAAAAAAAAGGGTCTTCATATAACCCACTTGGAAGAATGTGTGACAGACTTGCTGGGTGAGTAATCTACATCAGATCTCTGTAGAACATCATCACTTGGTACCAAAGCACTCAGTTATAGGTCATTTTAGATATATGGACTTGGTCCTTGGAGACTATGTCGTCTCAGTCTGTTCTTCATTTCATTGGTGCCAGTACTGTATGTACCTAATAGTGCAATGCTAGATTGAATGAGTACTTCCAAATGTGTTTCATGGGAGCAATCTTAAAGCAAGCACTACCGCAGCAGGACAAACAGCTGCTTTGGCTGAGGGTGTTAGGAGTGTTAGTTAACAGCTGGCTGAACATGAGCCAGCAGTATGCCCAGGTAGACAAGGAGGCCAGTGGCATCCTGACTTGTATCAGAAGAGTAGTGAAGTCTGCAGGAGCAGAGAGGCAGCCATGCCCACTCTGAACTCGGCAATGATGAGGCCACACATTGAGTACTGTGCTCAGTTTTGGGCCCCTCACTACAGGATTGATGCTGAGCCCCTGGAACTTGCTCAGAGAAGGGCAGTGAAGCTGGAAGGGTCTGGAGCACGAGTCTTATGGTGAGCAGCTGAGGTAACTGGGTTTGTTCAGTCCGGAGGAGAGTCTTGGATGAGATATTATTGCTCTCTTTAACTCCTGAAGGGAGGCTGTGGTAAGGTGGAGGTTGACCTCTTCTTCCTAGTAACTAGCGAGAGGACGAGAGGGAATGGCCTCAAGTTGTGTTAGAGGGGTTCTGTTTGGATACTAGTAAAAATTTATTCATTGAAAGAGTGGAGGCGATGCAGTCATCATCCCTGGAGGTGTTCAAGAAAAAGGCGGATGTGGCAGTGGTCTACAGCAGTCACAGGTGTGGGCTGGTGACTGGAGTAGATGAACTTAGTGGTCTTTCTAACCTTGATGATTCTGTGGTTCTATGCCACTTTCAGAAGCAAATCTGATAGAACCTTCAGTGTAACTCTTCAATATTAAATTTAGTTAACTTTTTTCTATAGAAGTCTCTTCACATAACTGCAGTGCTTCAGAGTGCAACTAAATGTGTAATCTAATAATTCTGTCGCAGTATGATAATGACTGAATTTATTTTTAAGTAAACTGACTCCCTGGGGAAAGCTGTTAGACTGACGGGGAGATTGGTTTGTCATTTACAAATAAATAAATTCCCTAACAGCTTGAATACCTTATGTCAAGCTGCTTATTTATGATATAATGGAAGAACTGGAGGAGACTTAATTGTTTTTCTTATTATTATTACAGGGCTGATCAAATAATATAATAATAGTTCTCAATTACAGAGTCCAAGACAAGCTCTGTTTGCTTAAAACAGTATTCAGAAAGCTCATGAGACAAATAGGTGTGATCTGCACTTCATCAAACCCATTGACGGAGGCATATGTAGAAATTCACTAAATTTGCCAAAAAACTTTTTTTCTGGATGGAGATTAGATAGTGCAGCACCAGAAGGCAGTTAGCAAAAATACCGTCTTGCTCTGCTGCTGTATGCTGGCCCAATTCCTCTCCACCTGTTTGGATACTCATGAAATGACTGTGGTACAACTGCTTCTCACCCCACTGTGATGCTAACTGGACATGTAGCTGTGTTGATTATTACTACATCAGTGTGCAGGGTTTAATTGCCTTATTACCTTGGGTAAATAGTACTCTGTGTGTATTAGATGGCTATTTTTTCTCACTGAATTCAGAGCCATTGTGGTATAAAAGTGCTAGCAACCAAGTGATCTTCTTTGGTATAATTATGTTTAGTAGATGAAAGCATAGTTTAATAGATGAGAACATAAGCACTGCAGAAGTGAGGTTGGACAGAAGTAGGCTACTTAGTACCACAAAAACATTACTTAGAAAAGAGACAGTTTTATTTTTAAAGAATTGTTTACGTGCTCACCCCAAATTAGTTACATTAAGGTAATCACAGCATTCACCAAAAAAAAGCAGTGTCTGTTTTGGGTACAGATGCTCAGGGGCATGCATCTGTTTGTGCTGGAATGATAGCTGCAGGAACAAAACTGTACACGCTCTGTCTGCTGTTTTTATTTTTATTTTTTTTTATCTGATCTTACTTCTAGAGAGGTCTGCAAAGTTACGGTGCTTCTGCTTATTGCTTTCAGTGAGGTAATTGGCTGCTAACATGGGGCTCTGTGAAGTGTGTTAGCTCCCTTTGCTTGCTGAACCAGTAAGAAGCTTCCCAAACTGTTGTGCTTGCTGAATTTCTGCAGCTGATGAGAAAAGCCTACAGTGCCTGCAGCCTGCCTGCAAGGACTCCAAGCAATCGCCCTTCCCCGTTTATCAGCTGGAAGGCCTTTACATGTACAGAGCTTTTGCTCTCCGACCTTCACCATCACTTTCTAAATGTTACATTGAAGTGACGGTGGTACCCAAAGAGTTATTCTGAAGCAGTGTATCAAACAAAAATTGTGATTGTTTTATCAGTATAGCATGACAATATAGTTATTTAAAATGAGGGAAATAAGTCTTTAAAGCTTTAAAGCAGAGAGATTTGACTGAGGGCTGGCAATGTCAGCTTTATGGAAATGTCTTTGCAGACTGGCACACGTGAGGTGAAAATGGAAAGAAGTGATTCTTACAGGGGGTTCTGAGTCTGCTAGGCTGAAGCAGCTTTAGATAAAAATGAGAATGTGAGTGGATGTTTGAGTATTTCTTTTTTACAGACTTAAATGTTTTTCTTTGAGTATTTTTGAATGACGCTATACTGTGTTTACACTAGAAATTGTCACCAGTGATTTTTCTTATTTTCCATTACAAGATATTTTCTATTATGAGAAATTCGCCGAACGTATCATAAAAATAGATACTGGAATTGCTGATTATATAGGTAAAAATGAAACTGCAAGTCCTGCCCTGGCAGGGATAAGCAAAGCTGAGAGGATCCTATTGAAAATGAGGTTGTAGTTCCTTAAAATATGCACCTTTATGCTTCTCACAGAAAACACTCAAAAAAGTTAAACTTCTGAATAATAGCACAAGTTGAGCCAAATTTAGTCACAACAAAAAGGATGCCCAACATAACATCATGACATTTATCAGACATATCAGTTTGGAAGCACTTAATCTTGCACTTGGATCCTTGAATTCTTTCAGATAAAAAGAAAAAAACCAAAACTACTGATATTATGATGGTCTGGGTCAGGTCACTAGCAAGGATATTTGCATATGCCAAATAATCACTCAGATAATTCAGAGGAAAGAAAGTGGAAAGTTGAGTGATATTTTTAACCCATTTTAAAATGAACAAGTCACTTGGGGTTTCATTTTACATCTCTAATTAAATGTTATTATTAAAAGATTGTTGAAGTTATACTGAATGTTGTATATTGACATCTTGATACAGATTAAGAACAGACCTGTAACATTTTTCATAAAATATTTTTTTGGACAAACTTCCTTCAATAAGAGAAGGAGTAGACTCGATTTCCAAGTTAATAGCAAGGAGCTAGGTAAAGTTCTACAAAAAATATTTCAAAGTTGACATCTTAATATTTTTGTAACCCATTTGATTTGCTTTGATTCTCTTTATTTATTTTTACTACTACTGGGTGGAAGTGGGAGGAAGCGTTGTTGAGAGAAATGGTGCTTTACAACATAGCAGCTCATAAATAGTCAATGAGAGGGAAAGAATCAGGCAGCTACAGTAAGGAAGCAAATGCTCTTTACTCTGTTTTGAAGTCTGTCTTGCCTTAATAATAGTGATTTTAAAAAATGGATTGTTTTGCATTGCAGTCGTGACAAAACTTTGGATTTCTTGGAACTCAGAGTTTTGCTTCAGATGATTTGGCTGGCTTGGTCAGCTGCCTGCTTGTGCCTGGTGTGCTGTGGCCATGCTTCAGGCCTGTGCCCACCATGAAGTTCACTTCTCATTTGTGCTTGTCTCTCTGAGCCATGGTGCTGCCTGTTCAAACAGCCAAGACTGAATTTTCAGAATGACACGTAATGGGATGGTATGCTTAAAACCTCTAAGTTGTTTTGCATGTGCTGGGGAGCCTCGTGGCAGCTCAGAGGTATCCTCAGGCTACCTGCGCTGAGGAAGGGGGCATGGGATGCCTGTGCTGGGAGCTGTGGGAGTGAGTTGTGTGGGACATGGCTCAAAGGGACATCCAAGCCCACCCAGCCCCAACCCATGCTGTGAGCAGGGCTGCCCCCCAGCAGCTCAGGCTGCCCAGGGCCCCATCCAACCTGGCCTTGAGCACCTCTAGGGATGGGACACCACAGCTTCTCTGGGCAGCTGTGCCGTGGCCTTTCCTTTATTTTTGTTTGTTTGTTTTTGGATTTTTTTGTTTGTTTTTTAAGTTACATGAGCGATGAAAACTACGTAAGATCAGGATAAACAACAGAGCATGATGTACTAGTACTCTCTGCAACAACATTCCACTAAGCTAATAAACAGGTAATTACTGTAATCACACTGAAGTGTTATCTTGTCAGAGTTATCAGAAACCCATATTCTCCATTTTGTATAAATTAAACTTTTTTTTTCAGAAAATAAAAAAAAATGTTGTATAACATCCAGTTATCATTGGAGCTTAACTTGTGTGTTGTCCTTTACACCACAGAGCTCTTCCTGTGGCTGTAATGTGCACTGTGCTGCCCACTGGCAGATCCTGGTCCAGAGGTGAAAAGTGCCAAGGCACTGCCAAATTGGAGAAACAGGTTTTGGTGTGACCAGGTTTTCCTACTGAACTGTGAGATGGCCTTGCAGATTGGTGAGCATTATGGCATTATTTTCCCGCTGATGTTCACAGTTGAACTCTACTCTAGATGTATGCAGTTGTGCATCAGCAGCTCATTTCAGAATCATTTAAGATCACTGTGGGCCAAATAGTTCATACATAAGAAGTGTTCGTAAGTTTAGATAGTGGATGTGTGTTTGTTTTTTTTAATGACTGCAGCAAAAGGATGTAATACTGCCAGTTTTGAATACTTTTTTTTTTAGTCTTTTAAATATGTGTATATATTTAAATAAATCCAGGTAAATAAACACAACAAGTTTTGTTGTGATTTGATTTACAAGAGTTGGGCTTCAGGATATACTTCACCCGTGATTAAAAACGTAAAGGATTGCCTGAAACTTGGGATGCTGTTGCTTTTGAGGTAACTATTTACTCAGTTGTATAGGCTGGACCATGCAGTGGGTTAACACCCTACTCCTGGAGGTGTTCAGGAAACATCGGGCTGTGGCACTTGGAGATGTGCATTGGTGGGCTTGGTGGTGATGTGCTGAAGTTTGGACTTTATGATCTTAGAGGTCTTTTCCAACCTTCATTATTCTCTGAAAAATCATTTTGTTCATGGTGTCATGATGTTCTAATTCCTGGAAGCCATTAGTAAAGAAGTTTGTACAGGTTTTTTGTTGCTGTGAAAGAGATGAGAAATAAGGGAGAGTCTGTGAGAGACTGTTTGGTACAGGTGTCGTAACGCCAGAAGTACTGTTTAAAATGAGACCTTTCTGCCCTGCTGGTTTGGTGTTTTGAAAAGGAAAAATAATCC
Organism: Cyrtonyx montezumae; assembly: GCF_038088225.1. Taxonomy (NCBI): domain Eukaryota; kingdom Metazoa; phylum Chordata; class Aves; order Galliformes; family Odontophoridae; genus Cyrtonyx; species Cyrtonyx montezumae. Next base: position 46,164,822 of record NW_027072034.1, on the reverse strand, counting down.
CATAGGAAAGAATGTAGTTTAAGGCATTGAGGTCAGGGTGGTGGAAGATGACAACACTGTAATTCTTTTAGTCCATAAAACAGGATTATTTTGCTATCATTTTGGTGTAGAGTGGATTCTACACTTTAAACACCTACACTGCGCTGCAAAGTAAGACTATTTGTTTCATTGGCAAGATCAGTCAGATTTAATTTTCTACCAATACATTGTTTTAGTGAAACCAAAACTGTGGCACATCGAAAGAGTGGAGGAGTGAGGAAAAACAAACAAGAGAAAATTGCAAAATAAATTTTAATGAGAACATAACACTTAACCCACATACAGGCTCTTTGAAGACTGATGAGTTAACATGAATATATATTACTAGAAGTTGAGCTAGCTAGCATTCGTCTTTGAGATCCATTGTGCTACAGGTAGATACTTTAATTTCTAAATCACTTTTTTTTTTTTCACTATCAGATCAAAATATCGCTTGCCAAGGATATGTAACCTTGAATTTCTTGCACTCACCATGCATTTATTTCTGTCGAAGAGCTTTATTTTAATTGCAGCACATGGCAGCCATGAATTGTGTTACTAGGCCATATCATTGCATGGAATGGATTGGGATAGAGAAGAAAAATGATTTGCATGTATTTAGTGTTGCATCTCACACAGGAAAACACAAGTATGAATTCACCAACCTCTGTCTCTAACTTCTTTTATTGTGGAATCATAGAATGGCTTGAGTTGGAAGGGACCTCAAGGGTAATGAAGTTCAAACCCCCCTGCCACCAGCAGGGCTGCCAACCACTAGACCATCACACTGTGCCCTCTGACCATGTTCCTCAGTGCCACTTCCACACGGTTCTTGAACACCTCCAGGGACATTGTCTCCACTGTCTCCCTGGGCAGCCTGTGCCACTGCCTCATGACTGTTTCTGAGAAGAAATTTTCCTAATATCCAACCTGTAAAGATGGTAAAAACAGGGGTTGCAGTAGGAGCTCTCCATGTATTACTGGACCTAAAATTCACTCTGCTGGGAGGAGTTGATTATAAATGCCCCAACCTCCAAGAGAAGTTAAAGAGAATTTTTTTGTCTTAAAAGACACAAAAGAATGAGGGAATTGTGCCTTACAGGGAGTATGACTTCTTAGTGTTCCACAGAGGTTTTTTTTCCAAGTTTTTTCTAAAGAATTGGAGTTAGCAGAAAAACTTCTGTGGGTCAGTTTTCCAGCTATGCCTTTGCATACAAATGGGAACAGAAACTTGCTGCACAGAGTGCTACAAATTCAGATGCAGGTACTAGTAGCATTAATGTTGTGCTTCCAGAGTTCCATAGAGAAGCGTGAGGACTAAGATAAGCATTTTTTGTCTTTGAACCAAACAAATAACTTTTCTCACGCTATGATGGCAGACCCATGTGAACTTTTTACTGAAGAGTATAATGTCCCTGCAGAGAGGCAGTCCTAGCATGAGATTGAAAACCATGCACAATTCACTTGTATACATCTCTCAAAACTTCTCCTTGGGCTATGACCCTCACAGATAAAGGCATTAGTGAAAGTTACTAATTCTTACCCTGAAATACATTTTCCTCTTTTTAAGAATTGAAAGATCAGTGGAAGCACAATCCATTCATCTCTCGTGTAGAAAAGTTTGATAAAATACCTTACTCTGCAGGCCCAGAGCTTCATGGATAATGTGACTAGTGTTCTGAGTTTACGTAAACAAGTAAGAAGATTTAGAGCGGAAACTCAGTGAATAATCCTCTGAGAAATTACAGATTAAATGAAGATTTTTCTTTTGTAGTGGTAATAAAGTAGATTAATCTTTTTAGCACCTTTTCAAGTGCAAGAAATCAAATGAAATCAGTATTTAACAACGTGAGTTCACATAACTTTTTAGAGGAATGCAGGAATGAGCAGCCTTAGTGATCATTGTTGATGATGCCTTGTCAGTATATCAGTTTGTCTGCAAACTGCCTTCTGGTCTTGAAAATTATTCTTCCAAATAATAACTTACTAGATCAAATGGCTTTTGGTTGTTTCCACAAAATGCAAACGTTGTCTGTCCATCAGAGTGAAGCAGGCAAGGTGGATAAGACTGGGTCTCTCTTTATGAAGTACACTGGCCTAAAACACCTACCAGAATGCAAAAAAAGTAAAGAAAGGCATCTAATTGTAGAAGCTTTTCCTCTCTATGAGGACTTGCTGTGCTTTTTCCTAGAATACATCTATTTCATTGTGATATATCAGTGGCCGTTCTTCCTTTCCCTTAAATAAATCCATGGTAAGTATTATTTGTGTGAAGCCCAGTAAAAGAAGCATTTTAATTCCTGCTCCTAATCATGGTTGAGTCCACAGAGGATAAAGTTCACTTGGTAATATCCACTCTGGATTAATCAGCTTTGCTTCTTTTGGAGGTTTTGCAAAATCACAGGGAAAATACATTTCCTTCATCAGGAATCCAGTATTTGTGTGTGTGGAGTAGCAGGCAGTTTCAGTGATGCACCAGCCTGGGGCATAGGAAAGAAGAAGCCTTTTAGATTAGTAATTGATGGGAGTCCACGTTAGTAAGTCATCAGTGCTTTGTTACTTTGCTTTTGTCAAATGCTTTATGTTCATTTCGCTCACCAGAAAGAATGGAAGGGAAACAGTCTGAAGTCTCTTCCACATCTTCAGTCATCACCAGTGTAACAATGATGAAGGGCAGGGCGTTATGAAAAATGAAGGTAACGTTAAAAAGTTAACTCCATCATCTAGAGAAAATAAAGTAGGCATGTGTTAGCAATGAAGGTATATGGGGAACAGAGTTTTTGAACATTGTTATAAGTCCAGTACATATTCTTGCTTCTTTAGATATACTTTTTCTAAAACTCATAGCCAATTGCAAAGAACAGATAACTCTGCTTGTCTCAAGTAAATTTACAGAGTTATCCCCATACACATACATGAATTCAGTTCTTTAAGGTCAGTGTCACAGTGTGTTAATTGTACTGTTTGATTGACTATTGTACTGTTTGATTGACTCCTTCACCAAGCTGGTAATGTTCTCTGGGTGTTTCCTTTATCCTCAGATTGAAACACTGTTTTATTGTTTCTTCACTATCTTTTTTTTAGATTATTTTATCTTTTAAAGATAATTATTGGAAAAAAAAAAAAGACACTTGAAAAACCTGTGTTGTCATTTTTACTCAGGGCTCAAGATGAGTGCCTCACAAGTTAACTGTAGGTTTGCAGTATCACACTTCTGTGTAAGAACATTGACATTTAGGTTAATAAAGAGTTAAATTATAAGACTTCCATTTTTATCTCTCTTCAGTCCCTTCCAGTAGGCCCATCTGCAATCTCTTGCTTTCCTGCAGAGACCCATAGGAGCCTACTTTGACCCTCCAGTCCTGCATGCAGACCATGCAGGAGGTTGCCTTGGCGTTCAAAACACAGTCCTTCTGACCCCCAAGGTCGACCCACATGAACCTGGAGATTTGCAGCTACTCTGTACAGGTGCTGTTCCTTTTCAGGTGAATGCAATTCTGGCAGTGCAGTATTGAGCTTCGGCAGTGCATTTAAATTTCTTGATCCAGGCTGTGTGACCTGTACTCCAGGCTGATGCCAAGGTGGGAAAATCATCTCCACTTTTCCACTGCTAAGCAGGATATTAGCAAGGAGCTGTGGCTCCTACAGTGGTAGGCTCTACAGGGGTGTCTGGTCAGCAGAGAGGAACAGCTCCACTGCCAGGTCTTATAGAGGGTATTACTCTGGCTGGTAATGCTTTTGAGGGTGAAGACACCAGCTCTTCCCAGCAGTATGCTGTAAGTTCTGCAAGGGCTTGTGTGTGGGAACTGTCTGTCTTCTCCAAATAAGCACCTTTGCAAATACTGGCTCCTGCACCCCTTGGTTTTAAATTGCAGCATTGGATGTTGCTGTGAAGGTCTGAGTGAGAGCTGTCATTGTTGGGGTGGGGGGAACAACTGAAAAAAAACCCCTGAAACAGCAGGAATGGAATTCCAGCTGCAAATCAGCTTCTTGTCCACCTGAGGGCTGTGTAGGACTGCTCTGCCTGTAAATACATTGCTAAAGGTATTGGGTTCTGGTAGTAGCAGGTCTGTGCTCTCCATTTTTGCTATCTTCATAGGCTTTAGCTACCACCGAGAGTGCAGCACAGCAATAGAAGCTGTAATACCATTAAAGAATAAGGTCAGTGTTCAGTGGTATATACCAGTAAAGCCAATTAGGTGGAAGAGACTGATAGTTTTTATCTCACTTGCTGCTTAACCGATCAGTGTATTTCACTGAAATGCTAGTTTTCACTGGGCTTTGGTTATCTAATGCCTAATCATAAATACACACAGTCAACAGGTACTGATATGTGAATGTGTAGCACAAGTCCAGAAAGAAATTTTTATTGAGGAGTTGAAGTGTTCTGGACTACACTGAGGATGCAGTTTGTAGTCAGTTTCAGTAATAATGAATATCTGTTTTTTAAAAAAATAACACATTTTTTGAATTTCTGAAAAGAGACTGAATTTTGTTTGTATTGCTGTGTATGTTCTTAAAATGCTACTGTTAAGGTTGAAATCACTGAGGTCAACTAAAAAAAACAGTTGTGTTTGGTTCTATAGCATTTCTTTTAGATTACAGGAGCAAAATGACTATGACTCGAGGCCTACTGGCCAACGACAATGATATTGCCTGATGACTTTGTAAGATTAAGTGAACTAGCTAAGCAGTATTTAAGGTATTTATAGATGCCCTCCTCAACAAAAGCATTTTTTTTGTTAATCGTAGAATCATTAAGATTGGAAAAGACCACTAAGACCATTGAGTCCAACTATAAACCCACCACCACTGTACCCACTAACCATGTCCCTCAGTGACACGTCTCCGTGGTTCTGGGAACCTCCAGGGGCACTGACTCCACCACCTCCTTGAGCAGCCTGTGCCACTGCCTCACCACTCTGAGAAGAAATTTTTCCTTATATCCAACCTGAACCTTCTCTAGTGCAACATAAAGCCATTGCCTCTTGTCCTGAAGTTAGTTTTTATGGCAGTATGTGGGTGACAGGACCTCTTCCAGGCTTGGATGAGTTATGTGAAGGCTTGCTGGGCCTGACAAGATCTTTTCACCAGCTCTGTCAAAGTAGTTCTGCTGGAGTCATTGAGACTGGACTCTGCAAGTGAACCAATGTGTGAAGACTAAAGACATGCTAGGACAATTGCTGATTTAAGAAAAATGTAATGAGTGTATGGAAGGACAAAAGGGTAACGTAGTGGGGGTCTATTTCCAGCTGGTACCAGAATTATTCCTTATTGAAACATGCTTATGTTTACTTTCAGTTTTAAAGACTGATTTTTCCATATCTCAAGCAATGCATCTTTAAATTTGATAATCACTTGCACTGAAAATGTCAACATTTACTAAGAAAAAAAATATGTACTTCATAAAATTGAGTTGTTTCCTTTTAAAAAAAACTGCTTAAATTATTATTAAATTATTATAAAGTATGAGCATTAAAATTCACACTTGCATTTCTAATACTGTATAAAGTCCTCTTTTTTAGAATAAATATCTGAAAATTGTTCATAAGCGTAGACGTAAGTAAGAAGCTTCAGACATCTTTTTTTCTTTTTTGCTTTCCTTCTCCTCTCCTTTAACTTTGCAGGCTTCTGTATTTTTAGTCAGCTCTCATTTTTGTAAGAACTGTCTTGATGTTCTGCATCTGCTAATGTTCTGCAAAAGATAAAGGTCTCGGTGGGAATAGGAATGAAACAAAGACATTATGGCCAGGTGGCCAACCACAGGGCTGCATTGTAGCTAACCCTAGGACTGTGATTTCATTGATCAATGACTACTGGAGCAATAGCTGCTTTGAAGCTCTTATTAGGGCACTCAGAAAAATTAGCTAAGGCTGTTTACATGTAGGAACGTTTTATTTTGTGTTCCATATGACACTATTAATAGTAGTTGCCTGTTTGTCTTTTAGCAGAGGAATGAATCCCATTTGTTACTAATTGCTGGGTGAAAGATATACATTTTAATCTTACATTTGTTTATGAAATATTTATACTTATTTGAATAAAATCGTCTTCATGCATAGTATCCATTCATGTGTATGCGGACTTCTTTAAGAGAATTTTTCAGCTGTATAAGGTTGAAAGGATTAATTAGGATCTTCATTGAAAGAGGTAGGAATACAGAGTATTTGAAGAAACTGATTCACTTAGAAATAATGTTTGTCTTCATAAACATGATACAGGATTTCTTTCTGAAGAAAATGAAGATGGAAAAAAAATTCCAAAACAGCTGTGGTTGTTTTGATTGGTTTTAGGTTGAACTTTCACTGTTTGCTGCTCTTTGTGTGTACTTTTTCTAATCACTGGTAGTATTACGGTGAAGGACAGGTCTAATGCAGTCCAGAAAAACGTAGCTATCAAGATCTGTGTGCACTATATCTTGGCAAAGGGGACTGGTAAGCTCAGCCTGAAACTCCTGACTCCCTCCTGCTGCCAAAACACTTGGATGGAAGAGCAATGTGGAACGCACATACCTGCAGTGCAGCTGCTTTGTATGGGCTTGCTGCTTCTTAGGCTGTCTAACAGAGATCTGTTCATGATACTAAATCATTGATCTCTAATGTCTTCATAAATGAGAAAAATTCTGCTAGTGTATATTATCCACTCTCCAGGGGACCTGTGAAATGCATCTGCTTTGTCTGCATTGTACTGGAGCCTGCCTGGGGCCCTGTTATGGCTAGGTACATCATATACACACAGCACGCGGTCCCAAGGAGCTGATAAGGTGTTTGTGGGCTCACACAGAAATGAAAAGGTCTGCCTCTATTATTTTAGCTTTTCTTTTTCTTTCCCAGTATGACAATTAAGATACCCTCATTATTAAACAGAATTACCATACAACATAAGCATACTTTCTGTATCTTTTAAAATAAGTTATTTGGCCAGCACTTCGGAGTAATTTCACCTTAAGTGTAAGGAAACATTCCAATGGGATATATTTTTGTACTGTTATCTTTGTGTTAGCATGGTATGCATCTTGATTCAAATGAAAATCTTGAACATTTAGTGTGGGGGTCAGGAGCATGAAGCTGGCATCTTGTGACACACTGTGTCCCAGTTATTTAACTGGAGTGTGCTGATCCCTGGCAGATTCTCTTGATAGTGGGTTCTTTCTGGTTCCTGCCAGGGCATATCTTAGACAATTAGCCCTGGGTGTCTGAAGTGTCTGAAATGCCATTGTGTTTGGCAACTGAGTCTGCCCTTGATGACTTCGTCCACTTAACATCTTTTTAATAACACATAACTTTCCTATTATCTCAGACACAGTAGAAAATGTTTTGGCTTTTTTTCTTTTCTACTTACATTTGAAGCCTGTACTGACAACCATAACAAACTTAACTAGCTGAAACTGAAAAATTCTGATTCTTTGTAGGTTTTTTTATTTTTTGTTTTTGTTTTTGCATGCAATGCAATAAGCAGCTTTTTAAGTTAAAAGAGAGTTATCAAACAAGAGGGACTTCTACTAGATTTTATTGACATACCTAAAAAGCTTATCTGTTGCTGGCCTGTAGATTTTATCTGAAAGTTTCTCAGCGGCATCCAATAATCCAACTTTAGGAAAAAACACTTTTTCTTGATGGAAATAGTCCTCCATGACCCCAGTCATGTGCTGTCTTAAAGCTTTGTTTCGCTGCAGAGTATAGTCAGTCACCATGAACTTGAAGAGTATAATAAGAGTATAATGTTTCTCCATTCAGCAGTGGAAAGCAGCAGCAGGTGGAAAAGTGTGTTCTTTATTATTTCAGAGAACAGTCTTGAAGGAGGAAAAGCAGATTCCAGGGAGTAAAACCTTGATTCTGTCAACTGAGATGATGGAATTTGTACCAAGGAGATTGCTAGCAGGAGGATGGGTGCTAAATGTAGTGGAACATTTGTCTGGCCTGCTCTTCAGACCTGCTCCCCATGTTCCTGTCAAGGCCACTTCTGTGCTGGCAGGTACCTGTTCTGTGAGCATTCTGCTGTATTGCCTCCTTGAACAATATAAGCAATAGAGAAGAAAAATGCTTTCCCCGTGACAGAAGTGGATTTGAACCAGGAATTTCACCAATACAGCAATGTCACTTCAAGTGACGTATGCAGTGGCAAAGGTCTAAATGTGTAGAATGTTGCTGTGTGGAATGGACAAAGGTCTTAATGGGTTTGAATGGACCATGTAGGGTAGCCGAAGGTCTAAACATACTGTGTAGTGCTACATCTCCAGTTAACATATTCGTTGGGATGTCTGCTACCAAAGGCTTGAGTATCTGCTGCATGTGAACTTGAAACTAAATACCGTGGGATATTATTGAGTACAGAAGACTACATAGGTTTAAAAACAAGGTAAAAAAATCTGTGAGTAGGAGCCGTACCTGTTGGCTGCTGCTCCAGCACTAATTTCAGATGAGAAAGTGTCCAGGCAGCTGGTTCATTCTAATGAAGCATACTCTTGAGCTTCCAACAACCTCACTGTCCTGCTTGGGTGCTTTGTATTTTCAACAGGTAACGGGATCAGTTTCAAAAGACAGAGCTTGCCTTGTGTTTTGTCAGAACACAACAGCCTTCCTTCCTGTCTTTAACAACAGCCAAGAAATTTATGCAACAGTATATGGTGTAAAATATCTGTACATGTTCTGGCACTATTTCATCTGTCTAAATAGATTTCCCTTGCCCATCAAAAAGTGTTGAAGCAGATTAACGTGTCAGTTTTTAGATCTGAGTATTTACTTCAAAGTAACTAAGTGTTGAAATAGTCCTTCAGCATTAGATGACAGGTTTGTGCTGCTGGGCTACTGACGTTTTAACTGGTTTTAAGTTACCATCTTCTTTAGAAATGCTTGCTGTAGTGAAGTCCCAGAGGAGCAGCTGACCCTCTTCAGTCAAAAACAAGGCACAGCCTTGAGGAGCTAGCCCAGTGGTCAGATACAGCCCATCAGACAGCAGCCTTTGGGAATGGGGACTCCCTGAAAAAGGGGATTTTTTGGGAGTGGGGTGAGAATAGAGCATAAGTAGCAGCAAATTACTTGGAGAAGAAAATGGAGAGGAGAGCAGCTCCTTACTGTAAAATTGTTGTTGAGTGTTTTCCTTAGTTTGGAAGACTGGGAGTAAAGGATCGTAGGAGACTTTTCTGCTAGTGCCTCTTTGTATTCATTAGACTGGTTGGCATATGTTTATGTCTTAAATGTTGTGCTGACTGTTACACCTTTTTAAACTGCTTTACTTATAAATACAAGGAAAGTTCAGGATAAAGCTGAGTGTGCGAAACATTAACCTGAGGTCACTTTCACGGTGAAAGCTTTTTTGCAGTGGGGTTTTGTTTTTTCATTTAAACCTTGTTCTGCCATCTACTGGTAGTTGTGTTACAAAATAGAGATGGTGTAATGTTATTGTAGTTGTAGAGCTGTCTGTACTAGCTTGCTGCTTGTTGTCTGATTTACAAAACAGAACTTGTGTTCCTATTGTTAATCAAATTTCTCATGTGCATAGCTGGTGTTCCCATTTCATTTATAATGTACATTGCATGAAGGCATATAGTAAATAAACTAATTTCAGCCTTAAAAATCTTGCTAGAATATGAGTTACTACCCAGGGAATGCCATTTCATCCTTCAAAGCTCTGTTTACTCTATGAATGCAAACAAATTTCTGTTTTTTGATCAAGAAGCTGACTCACGAAGTCAAGTACTTTGGTTAAGTAATACTAGTTCTGAGGATGCTTGTGCTATTTTAATGCAACCCTTGCTGAATGCATGCACATTTATGATGTCTGTGTTTCTATAGATTACATGCTGTTTTCCTCACGCAGTTCATTTCTACACTGGTGAGTTGCACATTTAATGAACAGTCACCTCATGTATTTTGTAGTTTCCTCTGTGGTATAGCCAACTGTGGAGTGCTTTTCTCTAGGGCAGCCTTCAAATTATAGTTCTTTCTTTTTCTAAACACTTTCCACTTTCAGCAAGAAATGAAGCAGGAAGCTTAAACTGCAGTTCCTTTGCTATGAACTTGATTCACCTGTCGAGTAAGTTCATCCTATGTACTGTATAAGCCAATGGACCTGAAAAGAAAAAATACATAATAATATGTCTGGAAGGAAGCAAAACAAAGATTGTGCAGACTGTTTTCAGTTCTTTTACATCCTCATTCCTTAAGCATCTGTCAGTACAATCTTGATAGTCTTTTAATATTGCCTGGGTGGGATTGAGATATCCATAGTCTTGAAAAAGCCAACCTAGAAAATCAGAAGTTTCATCCCACCTCATTGTACCATAGCTTGGGGATAGCTGTAGCAGTTGTGATAAGGCCAGAGGTTTTACATCCACTTCTACCAGTTTCATTCATGAAGCAAACATGGTAGAGATAGATTGCTGTAATTTTATTGTCAATTGTAATGGAGTGTAATTTTGTCTGTAGATTTCGTAGGAACTCACTGGAAGCAGGAGGGCAGTGAAAGTCAGTGCAGTGTTTTGTGAACATGAACTAGAGGCTCCTCCAATTCCTCCAGCTTACCACCATCCAACTTTCCATTCTTCAGGTGCCATTTCTTAGCCATGTCTCTTCACACAGAAGAGCACAGTTCCTGCCCCTGCTTGCCTCCTTCCCTGTCTGCAGCCTGTGCTTGCTCTCAAGCCCAGTCTTCTCTCCTTGGGTTCGTCACGCTTTGATTTTATATCTGCTGCTTCTGGTCTCAGTTGTAGTTTCCAAGCTGTTTTTACTTTCAGGTCTCTGAATAACTTTCCGTTACTTGGAGCTGTAATTTAACCATGCTGACGACAGGCTTCTTCTCCTTTATGGACACTTCACTGCAGGCCCTTTCCAGTACTTACAACCCCCTGTCATGCTTGCTGTACTGAGTTGCTTGCTGTTCTCACTACTTGTCAAATCTGACAATTAATGGCAGCCAAGTAAACAAACAACTGGACTAGTTTGGAAGTAGGATGAATGTTTGGTCATAAGTAGATATTGATGTGATCCACACATTCCCAGTGTAACTAACTACTCAAGGGGCAGCTGGAATTGCCATTTGCCAGTGGCCTGGCTGCCTTTGGGCAATTGCTGTCTGTGTGAGCACTGTTTTGTCCCTAGCCACAAGGGGCCACTGAGGCTGGTTTTCATACTTGCTACACAGCAGTTCCCTTTACAGAAAGGTCCGTGCCCTGTACAAACTTTACTCCCATGGGCAGAATATCCTCTGAGCGGAGTGTAACTTTCTGGGAAGAGAATCACCATTTCTATCCAAATCACTTTTCCACTGTTATTTATCTGAAAAATAAATAAATAAATAAATAAATAAGTCACTGCAGTTTTTTGTGCAAAGGGGAAGGAGTTTCCATTATATGAAAACTCATCAGGGAGCCCAAATAATGATGGTGAAGGCTATAAACTGCTGAGAAACCCTCTGCTTGTTTGCACTGCGGCCTTGCTAAACACCCCAGGAGAACCTGAAAGCAAAGAGAAATGGGGGCACTGCAAACCCTGTTGTTGGTAAGTTTCTGTCAGCTAGCTGCTCTCTTAAGTCAGTGGCTTAGGTTTATCCAGATAGCAAGGCCCAGAGAGCTTGTGCTTGGCGTTTGGGATGGAGGAGCCTGTACAGGCCCAGCTGCTGGCTTGTTGCAGGGTGCAAAGGCAGTTAGTTGGCTCCCAGGCACCTTATGCGTCATGCTCTGTCTGCTGGGTTAAATCGTGCTGTTCAGAGGATCAGGCCTTGCTAAGAGCTGTGGTGTCTGGGTACAAAACATCCTCAGGCAACTTCCTCCCAGACAAGTAGTGTGCTTTTAGGTCTGACTAATAGAAAAAACTGTATCCTAGTTGGAAGAGGAAGCAGGAGGGCTGCTGTCTCCATAGCCTCATCCAGCGCTAATTACTGCTTGTTGCAGTGAGCTGGTGCTGGTGGTTTCTTGTAGGCAGGGAGGCCACAAATACAATGGCTGGGACTCCACACAGCGTTAAGCTGTGCAGAGCTATGAGATACTATTTTTGCTGTTTTCCTGAACTACCTTTTATTTATTTATTTATTTTGTTAGCCAAAAACATGGTTGAACTTGTTAGCTAAAACCTCAGTTTTGAGGTTGCTAACAAAGCTGAATGGATACTGATTGCGTCCTTATGATGTTTCCCAAGAAACATACGAACTTTAAAATGAGTAGTAAGAGCATACTTGTTCACTCTGAGAAGAGTCAGGTACTTAGGCTGATGAGCCGTGCTTGGACTTCAGCAGCAGGTAAGAAATTGTTAACCCACCCCCTTCCAACATAAGCAAAATCATTTATTTCTGTTGTCTGAGTTCTTACATGCACTAGATTTAATTTGCGTGGGATGGAGAGTACTTCTGGATGCTCCTTTGGTTTTACTAACACTTCTTTTTCTTCTCTTTCTCACTTCAGCCATTGATGGATTTCTAAAAACTGATGAAAGACAAAGACTAGCAAAGGAGCGAAGAGAAGAAAGGGAGAAATATCTTGGTAAGATGGTGGGAAGCATGTCTGTTATATATGTATATATACTAGTAGTCTTAAGTTACGTTTGTCACATTTCTTCTGTTCTGCGTTTTAAACACTGTAGTTTAGTCTGTTACTAGTCTTTATCAATTCTTATAAATTATTTAAATTCTTTAAAACTAATGAATGCCTTCTTTAACTTCCATTCAAGTAGTTCATATTTTGTAGTGACAAGTTGACTTTCTTCTATGATACGTGTACTTATGAATGTGGGTTAATGTGCTGACTGCTAGGATTTGTAATTTTATATAAGAACACAAACAGAATAAATCTTGAATAATACAAAATAATTCTACATATTATCATATATAAAACAGCCTTAATTTTAGCCACATTAAAAGGTACCACAGAGCTGTTAAGTCCTGCATAGAGTGGATTATTTTTCTATAGGTTTTAAAACAATCTTTGTTCAAGGGAATTAAAAAAAATATCAATTTATCAGTTCATTTCCTGAACAAGCAAGTGTTGATTTCAGAGTTTTTATAATGATCAGTTATTTTTAGTCTACTAATATCTCTGAGGAGATGATGGGGAAATTTTGAAAGGGAGAGAAATGAAGTGTTCAACCTTTTTTTAAAATTTTATTATCTCCTGAAATGTGAGTGCTTATTTATAAAGTTAAAAGAAAATGTTTAAACAGTTAAGCTTATTTTTCTCTTTGCAGTAACCCAACAGTCCAGTAGGACTGTTCCTCATGGCTACCTGACAATACCTATCAAAAGGATTTGTCATTATTTTTGGATTTTCTAAAATTTAGATTTGCCGTTTATTTCAAGACAGTATTAACTGAAGTGGTGTGGGCACCTGTGGAAAGAATCATGAGAAAATACTGTTCTCCTTGTAATAAATAAACTGTTGACCATATATTGACAAAACCTGAGGCCTGAGATGTGATATTTTTTTGAGCGGTGAGCTTGGTGAGCAAGATTTCTTTTTGTAGTTATGGAAACCTGGAAGAAATCTGGAAGAATATGGAAATCTGCTTAGTGGGGGCTTAAATTTTAGCAGCTAATCTCCCCAAAGATTCTACCCATATGGGGAATGTACCAGACTGAGTTTTATCTCATAGCTATGTTCAGTGTAGACTACCTTTCCTGTCATTTTGATTATCCCTTTTTTGTGGGCTCCTGTGAAAGTGACGTGATAAATAGAGTGGAAAGGATTTGGATTAAAGAGCAAAAGAGGAGGTGGAAGGGAAACTGAAAGCTGGACAATCTGGGATTGGCTAATCCGGGCGATTTGAAAGTTGTTGGTCACAGTTCTTGTTTCCAGATGCTGTACTTGACTTCTGAGAACATAGAACATACGTTTTTAAAGTTATGACCACCCCCCCCCCCCCCAAGAGTCAGAACCTTTGGATTTTGGCCTTAATAGCTGTTTCTCTATGACAGAATCATTTCAGAAGTTCAGAAAAAAAGCAACAAGTTCCTCAGAAGGATAAGTCTTTATGAAGCTAGCAGGTATTTTGCAGAAATATAGAATAATCTTCTCTTCAAAGCCCAAGTTCATTAATCAGTGGTTTAGTATCCCTAAATCAAGAAACAAGAATTGTGCTTGTGTCTTGGTAACTGAGTGGTTTGCTCCTCTATCCAGAATCAGTCCCAGGTTTCACCTACTTATTCAGAAGGTAACTTTAGCACAGTCTCGGGACACCTCACTCTATTTTTCTATCCTTTATCAACTTCCACATGCAGCTTTCACCTGTTCTACCTGACATGGCTAGTAATCATCAGCAATTTGTGGCTTGTCTCTTGTTTTCCACTGTCTGTGAGGTAGATATTTATTGACAAGTCTAAGTCTTTATTCCAACGAGTTCAAACTGGCCTGCAGCACTAACACACCTTTCATATTGCCCTTCCTTGCAGTAGAAGAAAAATACGCAAAAGGGGAAGACGCCACCAGCTATGCTACTAACAAGAGTAAGGCAGATGGTATTCTGTAAAGCAGGTTGGACATGAGGAAGTGTCTTATACAGATCTAGTATTCAAGGGGAAGATATGCTGCTTCTGGGAAAGGACTGTGTCTCTAGGGGAACTCTGGCTTGGGGACAGAGGGAGGCTGGAAGGGACTGAAGGCCTCATCTGTAGATAAAGAGCCCAAGGGCAAGGAGCAGGGCGAAGAAAACTGGTTTGTGAGGAGGGAACTGAGAAGAAAACTGGGCAAGAGCCTAGGGTTGATGGAAGGAAGCTGAAAGAGAGAACCCCTGCAGGGGTGGTGACGCACTGGGACAGGTTGCCCAGAGAGGTTGTGGATGCCCCATCTCTGGAGGCATCCAAGTCACAGCTGGATGTGGCTCTGGCAGCCTGCTATGGTGACTCTGCCCATGGCAGGGGAGTTGAAACTACGTGATCTTTGAGGTCCTTTTTAACCCAGACCGTTCTATGATTCAGTAATGTACTGAACAAGCAAAATGACAACTGGAAAAGTAAACTGGGGCTGAACAGGTGAGTAGAATGAAAGATCAGCTCTTGTATAAACCACATTAATTTTGGCTCTCCGAACATCCAATTTCTTAGCTTGGCAGCAGTTGTGTTAATATTCTGTTTTGTGTTGGCTGTATGTATGTTGGTATGATGTTACAGGCTTGTGTGTATGTAAGCCTACTTACTGGCCTTTTGTGTGCCTTTTTATGGAATGCACTTGCACGAGAAATGGATTTTTCTTCACGATTTGTCAAATTAACTTTTGCTACTTATTTTCCTAGTGTAAAGCCGAAGCAACAGTCCTGTATATAATCTCACAGTTCGAATTTCTGTAACAAGCTAATGACTTGACACAAAATTTTGACTCCAGCTGGAATAAGTGACTAGACAAACTCTCCATAATAGTACTTTTCTTTTTGTTGTTGTTGCCTGGAAGGTATAACAGTATGAGATCAAATTACAGAATTATGTATTTCCAAAGCTTCTGTACTTTATAAGTACAGCTTACATATATATATATATAGAGAGAGAGAAAGAATTTATTTTGAAGGCAGCCCTGTGAAGTTAGTCATAATTTTAAAGAACATAGTTTTAAAGAAATTCCAACAGCTTTTGGTTGTTAAGAAGTTCCAATGGCTTTTGTGCATCAGCATATGTAGATAACTAACTTTAAAACATTTGATAGATCTGAAAAAAGAATTTGCCTTTAAAGCTATAAGGAGGTTATCTCTATATATCTGAAACGCCTTTTTCTTTGCCTAAGCTGCTCGGGAGCAGCAGATACTGGAGAAGGAGAGAAGAGCAAAGCTTCAATATGAAAAGCAAGTGGAGGAACGATGGAGAAGACTGGAGGAACAGAGGCAGAGGGAGGAACAGAAGAGAGCAGCTGTTGAAGAAAAGCGGAGGCAAAAGCTTAAAGAGGAGGAGGTAAGGGCCACTGGGAGTCATGGCAGGGCAACTGTGCATGTTAGCATTAACATAGCTGAATATTGATGCGTACTGCAGGTGCTTCTTTCTTTCATTGGCCCAGGGACATATGGGTATTACTTTGAGAGCTGGAACCACACATCACCACAACTATAAATACTCCACTACTCCTTGTATATCAAAAAACATGTTCCAAAGCTTTTTTGTCTCCTGTTTTTTATCTGATCTCACAGAACAGTCATCTATTTATACTAACATATCTGGGACTCCAGCTCTCACATGATAAAGCAATGGCATCCCAGAAGGTAGCTCTTAACAGATCAGCGTTTTCATAAACTGGCAAGATTTTTCTTACTGATTTGTTTACATTGTCTGTGAAACTGAAGTGATATTTAGGAAATATTTTTAAAGCAGTGAAGAACCTGGTCTTGATTTAAGCTTGTAGCATAGAACAGAATTTATACAGAAATTAATTGCATCTTTTTTCTACTCTGTTTACTGAGATAGAAGGTTCTTTTTTTTTTTTCCTCTGAGTCAAATTTCTGATGCAGATTTCTGAACACAGTATGTGTGTGTGTGTGTGTGTCTCCTGGCATGACATGTAGTGCTGCTACCGCAACTAATAAAGAATTAATGATTTTTGGGAAAGGGGATGGTGGTTTAGAGAGGAGAAAAAAGCCAAGAGAAGATATTTCTTTAGTTTTTATATGAAAAGGCTATAGAAATCTGCAGTTACTAACTCCTTCACCTCCCAAGTTGATCAAAATGTGTTTGCAAAAGAGATGAAACATTTCCACGTGGGATCAGAATAGAATACTTCTATTTTTTTCCCTGTTTGATTTTTTTCACTGCTTTACTGTAACCTGAAAAGAAAATCGTATCCTGCCATTTCTCTTTCATGTGTAACATACTGTTTGTAGCTTCTGCATATTTGCTGAGAATTCTTTTTAAAATGTTTTGTCACGTGGATTGCTTCAGATTGTGTTAAGACAAATGACAAAGACAGGAACAAAGGCTTAGACCTTCCATGGTAACGTCACTGACCAGATATTCTCCTTCCCCAGTACTTCCAGCTGTGATAACCTTTTGCAGCTAAGCAAAATTGATCTTCTAGTGGCAAATACAAACACTTCAAAATCCACATCCATAGAAGTTGCACTGGAGGCAGGCAGGGTAGGGGAGAGCTTTAGGCAAAGTGAACAATTTACCTGCTTTGCTTGCCTGCATGATTTGTGCTGGAGTAATTGGGGTGGGGGTTGTCAGAGATGAGTGAGGCTGTTCCAGGTCAGAACCAGAGATCTCATCATTGAGGTGCCCCATCTCCTGTAATGGCCTTTTCTGTGTTTGCCCGGAGATAAATGTGGGAAGGAAGAGTAAGGATGGTGATGAAGCTGAGGCCCTAAGGGCATTTCAAGTTACTCACTGCTCATGAGTCATTCTGGACATTTGAGGTTGTCTTTACTGGAATAGCCTTGAGCACATATTTCCCACCCCTGTGGATGATGCACCCTGGCCAGTGAGCTGGTACACTACAGCGTGCGCTCAAGGTTCCTCTCTTTAAGACTGGTATACACTAGGTGGGGACTGGAGCACTGATTTTTTTTTTTCCTGCATATAAAGTGTCTGAAATGCCACGTAGGTTTTCTTCTGTGCTGTAAGTCTGCCTTATTGGTTGGTTTTTATATCTTCCTTAGGTCTTTTTTTTCTCTTGCTTTTTAACACAACAGATGGCAGTGCAGAATTTTGACAGGAACAGTTTGTATAAATCTCACTCTAAAAAACGTTGTTGTGTCTGTAAGAATTTGAAAGGTAAATGGCTATTAAACCATGGGGATTTGTTTGCTTCCTACGTTACAGATTTCTCTCCTTGGCTATTTTGCATGAGAAGGACTTCTCAAAGAGGAAGCAACCAAAATTTATTTTGCTTGCTTTTTCTGCTTCCCCTGCCAGGGAGGAGGTAGTAATTTTCAAGTCTGTATTAATGGGAGCGGAGGTATTCTGGCAGAGTTGTTCTCCAGGGTGGCTGGAGCTTCTAGTGGAGTGTGACTGAAGTGCTTCTGAATCCTTGGGCAGAAACTGAACAAATGCATCAGAAAACCATACTTGCACTGTCTACATTGACCACACCTTTTGTATCAGGGGAAGTCTTCAGTAACAGCACCCCTCCCTCCATATTATTGTTAAAGCTGCCCCCTCCTTTAGGATTACCAGTCCCTGAGCCTTGAGGAAGGAGGTATGGTGGTGTTCAGCAGCAGAAGGCATTAATGAATTTCCTTTTAGTAGCAAGCAGCCAATAGAGTTGCAACTAGATAAAGGAAAAGCTGGTCCTCATTTGCTTAAATTATTATTATTTTTTTCCCCTTTTCCCATCTTAAAACTCTCATGTGCTTTGGAAATACATTGCACTATGCACTCGATATTAGGAAGTCTGTTTAGTAGCAACGTTCTTCTCTTTCTTGTATATTCCATGATGTAATTTGAGCATTGTTTGTATGGGCCATTTCATGGGTAGAAGTGCAAATAAGAGTTATGACATCCATCTAATCGAAGATTTGTTTTTAATAAAGCCATATGATTTTGTTAAACAGGAAATTGGTAAAATTAATACTGATCCTACTAATACACTAAAATTTATCCAAACTGATACTAGTATAAAAAGGTAGACAAATCTAATCTGTTCCAGCATGCAAGCTCAATGTTAAATTGATAAGAACGTCTCATAGTGCTGGGGAGATGCTTCTTAGTTAGATTTTTGTTGTGGTGTGCATACGTTATTTGTTGCATTTGAGGGAAAAAAAATGCACTTAAACACAAGATATAAAAATCTTAGAACAGCGTAGCATCAGTTGTTTAATTTTCAAACTGTAATATATGGAATTAATATCTTTCAAGCATTTTGTAGTCATTTATGTAGTGAGTGAAGTTCAGTTATGCAAGTAGTACAGAAATGTTGCTGACAACTGGTTGGAATTGCTATGTAAAAGCAGTCTACTGATTGCTGTGCAGTGGACGCATGGAGAAGAATTGAGTCCTTTTCCTAATAACGAGCATCCTCCCTTTTGCACTCTGCTTCCTTTCTGCCATAACTGCTGCCCCAGCTCTCCAGGTACAGTAACAGAGTCCTCTTTTGTCCTGTTTGTTTTCCTTAGATATTTTTCCGTATCTTTTCATATCTTACACAGACAAAAGAGGAGTACTTCTGTTCAATTATTTGTATACTTACAGTTAGTTTTTGCTTTTACTTTTAAAACTCAGGCAGTCAAAATTTGTTCTGTTGTTTAGTCTGAGTCATGAACATGCATGAGTAACTATGGCTTTTGGAAAGTAACAAGTTTACTGTAGGCACTAGCAGTAGATGTCTCTCTTTTTATGGTGTTACTTGTTCTTAGTTCAACCTATGTGCAAAGCTTGTCCATATATATATAAAAAAAAATTGTGTATATATGTATATGTGTATATGTGTATATATATGTGTATATATGTGTATATATGTATATAAAATTGTATATATATATGTATGTATATATATGTGTATATATTGTATATGTATGTATGTATATATATGTGTGTGTGTGTATATATATATATATATATATATATACACAATTTTTTTTTTTTGAGGAAGTTAATTGCATCTCCAGTGCAGAGATTTTTCTGTCTATGGCATTAGAGTTCCTAAATGAGGGTCAGATAGTTTGGATATGTCTTTAACGAGGTAATGTGCCTATGACATAGGAGGGTTTCTGTGCAGTGTTTGCTAATGAAGAAATGGTTTGTCTTGCTGTTTAGTGTTTGTCATAATTGAAAATTATTGGTATATCTATTGTTTATGCTGTGCCTCTGTGCATCCTTGTTATTGTCTTTGGCTTTCTAGTTCTAAAATTCAGTTTTGTGCTCATTTAAAATGCTTTTTAATAAGTCCTTCCTTTGTGCAAAGGGTTTTCATATTGTTCTTTATCTAGCCTATATCTGCAGAGTTTCATTAAGCTTAATCATTATGTTCTATAGTGCCGTAATGAAAGGCTCTTTGCAAATGAAAATAAATGATCCTCTCCACATTGTGTAATTGAAGATTTCAACCTCAGAATGCGAGTGATGTGAGCTTTCATATATGTATGAAAAATTGTCTTTCTTTAAGCTATTTCATCATGCATTCTATTTTTGAACTCTTATTTATAAGAACTATATTTTTATAGTAGGTGCTGTGATTGTATTTTGTGGTTTGCAAACAGAAGAATATTGTTGGTACTTTCTCTGAGCAGTGTTAAAGAAAATCATTAATCACGCAGATGAAACATGTCTGCTGTCATACTATATTTTTTTTAATTAATGCATGAGAATGTTAATTAGGTTACAGGGGGAAAAGATGATTTTGTAAGATTGTGTTTTAATGGAAAAGAATTGGGAGGGTCATTTTATGTTGAGTGTGGGTAGAAACATAAATTGGAGTAAAATGTCTAGTAGATAAAAGTAATGAAAAGAAGCTAACTGCAGAGAGCTGGTGCTGAAATAACAAGCTTGAAAAGCTAAGTACAGAAAAGGGACTGAAATAGAATGAAATTAGTGTTGAAAAGTGTGAGGGTAAAAGTGGAATATGTGAACTTGAAATACCAAGCCAGCACACACAGATTTTAAATGTGAAAATTTAATCACCTAATAGTAGGAAGGAAAGATCAGAACAAACTACAGGAATGCAAAGACTGGAGAATTACTTCCAAGGTTACCTTTCTGCATCCAAATTACAGACAAGAAGCAATGGGATATTCAAAATATGGCATTCTTTCCCGTGGTGTTACAGAAAAGTCAGTGCTTTAGCTTTGTGATGCTTTGTATGTCCACTTAAGTGGGGAATAAAAGGACAATAAAAGGCAGATAATGCATTTACATGGTATGCCTGCCTGGACACAGATGACACAGAAGGAATGAAAAAATGGGGGAGGGAGAAGCAGCTGCATGATTTCAGCAGTCTTTGCCCAGTGTACCTGTGAGCTAAAGATAGAGAAGGGTGACAAAACTAAAGTGATCTCGGAACATCAGCTTCTGGATAACTGCTGTTAATGAAAGCCAGTGGCTATAGACAGAATTACAGGAAGGTAACACAGATTTTGTAGATACTTGCTTAATGATTCCCAACATGGTAGTTAATTGGAGGTGTCTGATGCTTGGGTCTGATCTTCTGAAGAAGCCCTGTTAGAGACTGCAGGCTCCCCATCAGTGTGGAGACAGTAGGAGACATGCTTGAACAAAGACTGACAATTTTTGAACTAAAATATGTCAGGGAAAGGGGAATGTTAAGAACTTGACCAAAGTCATGAGTCAATGAGAAGGAATAATCTGGCCAGGAGATGCAGAAAGGTTTTCAATGCAGTTGAGCTGAGTTGTCAAAAAGAGCTTGGAGATCGTGCAAGGTAGTGGTAGCAATGGAAGGGGATCTGATGTAATCACAGAAACGGTGTTTCTGGAGTAAGAAACCTACATGAGCAAGAGTTTTAAGTGATTAGAGTGGGCATTTTGTGCTAAACAGGAGGAAGGTAGTAAATAATAGGACTGAGAATACTAAGAGCATCAAAGGGGTTAAAAACCAGCGGAGCAGCAGTTGGAGGCAGCAAGAGTGGGCTCATCTCTTATGGTTGAGATTGGATTGTCAGTGTGTAGATGAAGGGTTTGCCAGATGTAAAAGAAAGGAGAAAGGTGTTAGGTGTTGGAATGGTGGATGGAGAAGAACCAGGGTTTAGCTGCTTGAAAAGAGCAGGTGGAAACATGCAGAGATCCTTGCAACAATAAACCATAGATAAAGTGGTAGAGGGAGGAGATGGAAACAAAACCAAGTGGAGATCTGTGAGACTTAGGAGGTGGTGGAAATGAAGTATGACCTAGCTGTGAGTTAAACGTAGGGTAGTATTTGGGGAGAGAAGGAATCTTCGTTTTGCTCTTCCCCATCAGAAAATTCTATCACATCAAGCCATGGCGAAGAGCATGAGGGTGGAGGAAAAAAAGATAGCTCAGTACAGGGTGATCACAGCATGTACTAAGAAAAATGCGCAAGAAGAGGAGAAGGGGAAAAAAAAAACAAAAGCTCTTAGATGCTTAGGCTATAAAGAAGGCAGTGTAAGAAAGGAGGGAGTTTCCTCAAAAATAAATAATTAACTAAGCCATCCTGCAAACTAACCTACTTTGGGTTTGGAGTGATCATTTATCTGCGTGGCTAGGAGGAGCCACTGGCATTGCAGCAATTTAGCTGTACTCAGGGATGGAAGAAATCCTGAGGTCTGCATAGACAAGAAGGAGTTAATGCTTGTCGAGCATTATTCTTATACAAATTAAGTCCAGAGCGCAGCAGCAGCAGCCTCACCAGCAGGAGCAGATGCTAGGCAGTGATGCAACCTGTGTTATTTACTTAGGCCTCTGTAGTGACCTCAGTGGCTTGCAGACAAAGGATACACAGATCTGGAGGTAGGTAACATACTGATGCATTCTTTATTTAGTCCTTCTTCTTCTTTTGGGAACCAGCTCCTGTAAACATTTTAAGTGGAGCAACAGGGGAACAGCTTATTTTTTAGCTTATAGAGGGTTAAAAAATTTAAAAAAAAATTTAAAAAAGCTCTGAAAGAACTGGTTTAGTTTGGTTTCACTGATTTTGTACTGTTATAACCAGGAACGTTTAGAAGCCATGATGCGTCGGTCCCTTGAACGCAGCCAGCAGCTGGAACAGAAGCAGAAGCGATGGTCGTGGGGAGGAGCACTGGCTGCAGGCTCAGGAGGGAGAGATGGTGAGTGAAAGAGGCTGCCTGCATTGCAGATCCTGAAGTGCAAAACGCGTGAGGCTGTGGAGATAGTGAGGATGATGCATTCTGTAGTTAGTGTGGTGCTGCAGGGGCTGCCGCCTTGGGGCGTGAGGAGATGCTTTGTAATTGCTTGCCAGGCTTCCTCTCTCTAACACTTTCTGGGAAGAAAGGTCACTCCTAACTTCAGGAATGCAGATCGTTTTAATCTAAATCCGCTTTGAGGATGACAGATGCTAAAGTCAAAATTTGTGCTCTTTCTCCCTTACTTTCTTCCCCCGCATTGTCCTCCCACGCACATGGTTAGCAAATATAATACTCACCAAAGGGCTAAGTGCTGGCCAAACCTTGAAAAGATGATCTGTTATTGTTTGGTACTTCTAAAAACCTGATAGGAATTTCTGCATGGCTATGCAGCATCTGCAGTTTAAAATAGTTTTGAGGGTTTTTTTTTTTCTCTCCCACGTATTTTTTTTGCTGTTGTGCTATTTGATTTGGCTTCAGAACAGATAATTTTTATTTCATAATCTGTCATATACTGCTTTTATATTTCAAAAGTATGCATGTTTTCTGTTTTAAATCATGGGATTTATTTAAATTGGCCAAGTTTGAAGAGATTGTAGTCATAGGAAAATATATCCATGGTTGGGTGATAACAAAATACCAGAGTTACTCTTTTTTAAACAGTATGTAAATATATTTAACTCTAAAATGGCAAACTGTTTCACAGGAAATTAAATACATATGATTAAAAAGAAAGGAGTCTTTCATGAGTTGAGAAAGAAACCAGATTGTCTTTGTGATGCAGTTTGTGCTTGATTCCACCTCCCCCAACTTATTCAGTAATTCTTTCACCTCTTTTTGCTCTGATCTCTCTGCTGTGTAGGTGAATCAGAAAATACCCCACCCCCTGTTCTAGGTTTAGCTGCCAACACCCTTCCTCCAGACCCCGTGACCTCTACTGCTCCTGCTGATCCCTTCAATGGTATTTCAGAGAATCACAGTACCATCATGTCTCGTTAATAACTGTTCTAATCACTGTAGTTCATCATCACCGATCTTGTCCTTCCTAACCACTGTTTTCTTATTATTTCAGTCTGATACTCTACAGCTTTACCCTTAGTTGATGCGGACCAAGTGTCTTTAAGTTGCTTTTAATTTTGCCATGGTGGAGCAGTGCATGCCTCACATTCCACAGTAGAGGCATCTCATGATTTTCCCACTAACTGTAGACTGCTACAACTCGGATTCTCATTTTTTGTTAATTCTGTGGGCACTCTGTGTTTGTGTGTGTATAAATATATTATAGTTGAAATATACATCTACAGGCTCTGTTTAAAAAAAAATCACTGTGAGGAAAATATGTTAAGGAGATGGTGTTTCATCAGAACAGCCCCTTTTTTCATATCAAGGGCCTTTTTCTGCAGTGTTTTGAAAACGAGCAAGCTTGGTATAAGCAGCTGTGCTGTGTTTTCAGCCTCTTGTAGTGGATTTTGGCAAAACTGGTCTCAGTAACAAACTCAAATAGTGGACTTTGAATAGGCAATCATATTTTGTTTTCTTTTGTGTTATTTGTTTTGTCATTGTTTAGTTATTTTTTTTTATTCTCCTAAAAGGACTGTGAGAAGTAGATGAGTATTACAGGGTTAAGGATGAATTGCATGTAGGATTTCTAGTTTCAATATCAAATGATATTTGGTACTTGGCATTTTAAAAACATAATGCAGCCTGTGCTTTAAGAAGTAGGATCCTCCTCTCCCAGGAGAAGCTGGGCTTGGCTGTTCCTCCTTCAGAATGTTCCCTTTTTGGTTCTTGGGCCCATGCTCTTACAGAATTACTTTTTCTGTGCAAATAGGTTGTGCACAAGCAACAATTAGCACAAAAGTTTTAGAGAGATTTGAGTTTGCAGCTGATGTAGCACAGTGGGATTGTACCTGTACTTTAAAAACGGGAATGTAGAGAATGGTATTGTGTACAATGCAGTTGTAGGTGGAGGTAAGTCCTGTGGACTCCACTGAGGTGAGGCTTTTGTGGGTGTCATAGTAAATGCAGTAGCTTGGGGGCTGTAGGTCTGGAGCTGCACATATGCCTTTAGCTGAAAGTATTTTTGTCTGAAAGAACAGAATTCAAATTCAAAAGATAAAGCCTCTGCTTTTCTGTATTTCTGAGCATTTCACAGTGATCATCATCGGGCACTGCACAATGGTAACTGTTGAATAACATTTTTCTGTCATTCTGTTGGATAAATGGTGAGGTAGGAAATGGGTATTGTGCTCAAACAGGCTGTCAAACAGTATTTCAGACAAAATAACAGGAAAAAAACAACCAACAGGGATGGTACCAAAGAGCTGGGTTTTTTCCATTTTTTTTCTTCTTCTCGAATACGAAAGTCTAACCAGTCACCAACAGAGTGAATGAGATCTCATTGTGTGAATGCACAAATGTTGACTTTTTCATTTCTATATTAGAGTAATACCTGAAGTCTAACCCAGCTTTACCAGACTGAAAGTAGACAGCGGGTGGAGGAGGGAAGGTGAGGATCAGAGCCCTCATGTGCGCAGTTTGGGTTTCTAGGTAACTTTCTGCTTGTGCTGGCATTATCCTCTGTTGGAATGGCTTCATTCAGCAGACGTTGATACGCAGTTATTTGCCTATGGCACCGTAACGCATAGGCTGTTGTATAACTGAAATGTTAAATTCACAAGCAGAAAAGTCACATTCCAAAGTCTGTCCCAAAATGCTGGTCCTCTGGCAGTCAGAACACACGTACCTCAGGCCTTACTCTTTCAGTGCTGTGATCAGCAGCAGGGCCATGAGTACAAATGCAAGGTTAATTTTGGGAGTTGATTATCAACACTGTGATTCGAATGCAAATATCTTCAATGCGTCTCTCTGCAGCATGTGACAAACTTTCAGCTTCTACAATGAACCTGCCAAAGCAAATGGAATCGCCAATCAGTAAGCGCCTCTCCTCCTCCACAGCGGCAATAACACATTCCCCCGACAGAGGCAAGTGAACATGCTGCTCTCCTGCCAGCATAAACCCTCCTGCTTAAAGCAATTCTTCCCTGCAACTATCTGTGCAACTCTCTTATGTCTATTATTCAAAAGACATCAAACATTTAGGGGATTGTATGTTGAATTATTAATCCGAAATACAATCAAATAGTTGAGTAGTCTGTCCCAAGGCTGCGCTGCCTCGCTGGAGATCCTAGGTTAGAGACAAACACTGTGGGTTGGTTTTTTTTTTTAACTGTAGCAAACAGGGTTGTGCTTGCTGTGACTGCAGCATTTCCCATAATAGTACAGCTTGTGATTTTCCAGCCATGTAACGGAACCTGCCAAATTAGACGTGGCTGGACAGTAGGTATGGACTGCACCATTGGCAGCAATACATCCGTGAGCCTCTTGGGAGTCCTGTCTGGTGACCAGAGTTCCTGAGCCCTTTAATTTGATTTGAAACTCTGATGCATGAGAAGCTCAGCAAAAGATGGTTGTCTTGCAGGATTAGTGGTTACTGAACATTACTGAGAGCTGGGGGATTTCTCCTGCTGTAAACTCTTGCATCTCTTTCATTTGTTTTATTTTTTCACACCATCTTCTTTTTAACTGAGGAAAAAAAAAAGGAAATGACAGTAAAGGCTTATTTCGAAACTGAAAAGAGAAAGTAAAATTGATTTCATTTCTGAGCTTCTCACTGAAAATTCATCAATAGCTTTGAGATTATTGCAATAGGTGGCTTTATTTGCATATAATAAAAACATCTATAGATATATTATTGATGCTTTTTTTCCGTGGAGTAGAAAGGAATGCAGGCATATTGTATAAGATTTATATAACGCAGTGAGACTGCACATTTTAAATGTGTTCCAACATGATTTGCATGCTAGTGAGTAGCTGCACTGTTAGACCAAATGTTTCACCTTTTCTGTCAAGGTAAAAAAAAACAAACATTTCTCGTGCTGAGTCATGAAAGCCACCATTTTGCAGAATGAAATATTCTACTTTGTAAGAACAAAATGCAGCGTAGGCTTAACCTTGCTACGTTTATTGTACAGGTTGAAAACTAATTCAAAGTGATGAAGGAACCAGAAACCATTTTTCAAAGGGAGTGAGAATTTTCTTAAAATACTTAGAACTCAGACAGCTTAAGACTCTTTCATTTAATTTAATCATTCCATTGTTTTGTTTCTGTTATTTTTAACGTAAAGTTTTATGTTGCATTTTAAATTATATTTTTATTTGCTCCCATCCTTCAGCTCACCGCATGCATCTTAGTCCAATGGAAAACTTTATTGTTTCTCGACTGCTGACTCCCACACAGTCGTCTTTAGCCAGAAGCAGAAGTACCTTAATGCTTTCTGAGCAGTACAATAATCCAGGTAAAAATGTGAACTACTCACTTTGAAACCATTAAGGTATGTTTTTGATTGTGCTTGAGTAGCTGCTTAAAGAAATGGAATACTGTGAACCAAGTGGTTATTTGTTTGGTAGCACAAAATAGACTGTTCTTGATAGCAGTGTATTGAGAAAGCTCATCATCTTGTCTTTCTTGTTCTGAATGTCTCCTAATAAGAAAAACATAAAAACATAGTGGTTGTGCAGATTTAAAATTAGAAAAAGAAAAAAAAAAGATTGAATAAATTACACTGGTTTCAGTGATATGCTGAAAACTGCACATATTCATTTTGAAACAGTTTTTTAGAGCAGTGTGTGACACCTCTCAGAGCAAAACACAAGGATTTCACTGACACATTAATGTTATCTCCTTTTATACCCAAGTCGAATGTAGAACAAAATTCCCAGTGTACCGTTTGAGCCTTAACTATTTTTATGGGGTTACAGTTCTTTACTGTTAAATCATGTTCTGTCTTCAACTGTTTGTGTGTGTGTGTGTGTTTTGTATGTGTATCTATACATACAAAGTACAAACAGAGTTATATTTACTTAAAGGAAAATAATAGATGTGCTGATTTGGGAAGATATCTGTTCCAGAAGTTATTCCTCTTCAAGAAGCTAAAAATTAGAGATGATAATTGCCGATCTTCTCAGTATCTGGCAGTCTTGGAAAATGAGGGTTTTATTAACAACTACAAAACTGATATTTCCAGTCCTGCTAATACTAAATACAGGTCCTGCAAGGACCTGCCATTGAGCTGTTCCCCATTAAAAGGTTATACCTGCACATGGTGTATGCAGAAACATGAAAGCATTCAAAAACAAAACAAGCACCTATACACCTCCTTACAGAAGGAAACTTTATTTTTTGTCAGACTGCCATCTTGATGACCAGTGTTTTTGTATGTCATGATTGCAGGAGGCTCAGGTCCTGCATCTGTGCTTCTGTTGCAAGGCCTTGTAAAGATGAATTAGGCAGTAAACATGCTTTCCTTTATGCAGTGCTTTGTTGCAGTGAGTAGGGACATTGTTATGGAGCCACTCTGAAATGACCTCCCTTGTAGCTGCAGGAAGCAGAAATGTTGCCATACAATACTTTGCCCATGAGAAAATTCCCAGTTTACTTATTGTTCAGGGAGCAGCTACTGCTACAACTGAACAAAAGCCAGCTCAAATCCAGGTCAGTATATTTTGTTGAAAACGTTGAGGTGAATTTCTGGGATCACCTACAGATGTTGCTTTCTGTGTTATCTTTGATGGATACTGCAGAAATCAATAGGGACGTTCTTTGTCCTTCTCTGGTCATCTTGCCTGTAAACTAACAGCCTTATCTCTCTCTTCATCACAGGGTCTTTAAAGTAGCATGCTGGCATGTCTAACAAGGATGCCATTTGGCCTACAGGTCACCTTTTCCCTAAAGTGAAACTAGAGTGTGCATTGATTGTTTTGTCAGTAGTTGTCAGCAAAAAGGACTAGGGAGGATCTCTTGCTTAATGTGTACTTCTTTCAGTAGAAGTAATGTCCTGAACAAGGAATAGGGTCCTCCCTTTTCATAATCACCTAGCATGCTCTTGTGATTGTGTTTGGGTCAAAATTGCTCTGCTCCTGCACGTTCTGTAGGTTTAGAAATGAGGATCCTTGGTTTTATGACTCTTTTCTCAAAGGTATTGTGTTATTTATGTAACTCTTAGTCAAGACATTCAGATAAAGCTGAACTATGAGAGTTCAGTAAAATATGTTTTTCTTACAGTTGAAGTAGAAATTCCTTAAGCAGCAATCAAGTTTCTGAACATTTTTCTCATCATTCAGCAAACTTGCCAAGATGCTAGAAAGTCATTTGAGGAAGCCACGGGCCCAGTTAAGCTTGAAAGTGTGCAAAAAATGCATCATAAGAGGTTTTACAGTACTGCCCCCAACTTAAAATAATAAATAAGTTTCTTTCCTTCAAATTTGAGTATAATTAACATTCTTCCAATGCCAGTCTCCTTCTTGACTTACTTTGAATAACATAGGAATGCAAACTATCACACGATTAAGATTTGTGTCACTGCTTATTAGTGAAGTGGATGTTCTGTTGATAGTTTTTTGTTTGTGAAAGTTTCATCTCAGCAATATGAATGAAAAGAAAAAAAAAACAGGAATAAAATATCCATTTTTTTTAAATCCTGTTCATATTGCAAAAGTAAAAAGGAAAATCCAGAAAGTGTTGCTCTGTAAACTGTATCTACCACTAGTAACAATAACTGAAATACCTACAGCAGAATTTAGTGGAGGGTTTCTTTGAGAATTTAAGGTATTACTTTGAAAAGCAGTTGAGGTATTTAGAAGCCTTTGCTACATTTAAGCTTTTTTAAAAAGCAAACAAAACCAATCCTTGTGCTTCTGTCACCCTTCCGGTTTTTTGGTATTTGTTCAACTATTATCCAGCTGAAATTACGTGCTTACTGCTTTTGTCATCTGCAAAGGAACTGTGAGTTTTCAGAAGGGAAAAGAATTGCAGTCATAGTCAAGTGATTCAAAAAGCGTATGGATAAGAAAGCGATGTATTAGAGATGATAGAAAAAAAACCAACTATGAAACAACCCTGTAAAATGTTACTTTCAACTGAGGCATTATTAGCAAATACGGGACCACAATGAATCTGTTCCACAAAGTGATCTTTTTTTGACAATTGGAAAACTTGGAAACAATCTTTGAACATTTTAACATAAAAGTATGCTGTTTTCTCCTCTCCCTTGCTTCCTCTGTCTGTGCTCCCTTTTGCTCTTGCTATTGTGCTATAACTCTTTAGTATTCCATATCTGTCCTCGTGTAGCACCAGCTAGTCCTCTAAAATCTCCCTACAAGCCTTCCCCCACCCGAAGTACAGACAGGAAGAAGGCGACCTCACCCTCCACTCCTGATGCTGGGAAAGGGGCAGCTGCAGGTGAAGTGACTCAGGTCAGTTTGGAGTATTTTTGAATTTACTTCTGCATAAACCGATGGGACTTTGTGTTGTTACCTTTCACTTGGCATCACTTTATTTTTATGACTCTTTTATAGGAAACAGTAAGAAAGTAAGACTTGGGCTTTGTAACGTTTTGATATCTTCCTTCTGCTGGAAGTCATTGTTAACCAGTGGTATCTAGAACAGGAACACCTTTATTTTGAGGGAACTGAGAAGTGTGGACTTCTGGGAGTGGAGGTGACAAACAGGATTTTTCTGTATAAGTCAGTCCAGTCATGATGGTTAACTAGCAAGCTTCACATATTTTGTAAACTTGCTAAAATTATTGGCAGTTCCTATTTTCTACACAAATTGCTTAACTCTCCCTGTAGGCATTTTAGATGCTGTTTGCATGTAAGTCATGTTTTTGATCTGCTGTAGTTTCCAGAAAAGTAAAGGCAAGTCGTTCACCTTCATTCAGTCTATGCAATGAAAGATAAGTTCTAGAAAACTTTTGTTAGGGCTGTGAGTTTATGTTTTATAAAATCCTGTATCTTCCAGTAGTTCATACTAAGATAGGAGGGTTTGTACCATCTGAACTGGATGCAAGTGAGATGACCAGAGCTGAGAGCTGAAGGTTTGCATGATTCATGCTGTTATACCCAGCAGCATTAATGTGAGATGCCTGCTTGTGCTACTGACTGTGTCTGAGAGGCCATGCAGTA
This sequence comes from Cyrtonyx montezumae, assembly GCF_038088225.1. Taxonomy (NCBI): domain Eukaryota; kingdom Metazoa; phylum Chordata; class Aves; order Galliformes; family Odontophoridae; genus Cyrtonyx; species Cyrtonyx montezumae. Next base: position 46,134,112 of record NW_027072034.1, on the reverse strand, counting down.
AGGTCTGGATTGTTTTGAAAACTCTGCTCAGTACTATTCTCAGCCCTCCACCAAGAGCTCTTGGAGAGGAACACTCAGATATGACTTTTGTTATTTGCTCCTTGTTTACTATATTAATGCAAGACTTGACTTATTTTTAATGTTTATGGGAAGAAAATGCACCTCACTTGTGAGCTGCTGTTTAAAAATTGTTGAGAAAGTATGTTATATGAATCTGTTCATATACCATTTTGAAGTATTGCTCCTAATTACATAAACTAAAATGAATTGTGTTTCTAGACTGAGAAAATAAAGAAGGAGAAGCGACCCACCACACCTGGTTCATCATCTGGTATGGGATCTCCTCTCAGAAGGTCTGATTCTCCTGCTGCTATGTCCAGAAGATCCGCCTCACCTGCCACACCTAAGTATGTCTTTCTGATTAGCAATCTAATATGCTCTGCTCTTCTTTTAATCTACAAAGAATACATAGATCCCTGAAGAACTACCTTTGTAGGGTTGTGTTGAAAATGGTCTCCTTTGCCTGCTTACAAATATTTTCTGTTTGAACTTGGCTATATTCCAACCATTCTGATCTTTCTCATAAATTTCTTCTGCTTCAAAAGCCAGCTAGTGTTCCTTCTTTGTAGGAAATTCCTTTCCTTCTTCATGTAAAATTAAAACAAAATGATTGGTGAGAAAGTGACTGCTGAGAATGAAGTTGCTAAAGGGCAGTTGCTGAAAATGTTGGCATAGCTCATTCTCAAGACATCCTCATGGGAGAGGAGGAAAAAAGATGTGGTCAAATGAACAAACAGATGTTTAGTGCTCCATGAAAAACACATAGCTAGTCTTAATTAATAGAATTAATTTCCATAAAAGGTTAAGCAAAGAATTAGGGTTTTTTCTTTTTCATTTTCTTTTTCCCCTAGAGATGCAAATTCTGAAAATCTTTTTATAGGAAAATGTTTTCATACATATAAGGAATATAGACTCTGCTTTGTAGAGGAAGAAGCAGGTGCTGTGTGGAAGAATTAAGATGCCTGCTATGGGTTTCTATGTGATTATACAGGCGGAAAGTTATCCCCTTTTCCACTCCCTCTCCTCCTTAAGAGAGTCTGATTCTGACCACTGCTACAAATGGATTATTGAGCATTTAATCTTAACATGGCCCAATTAGAATGCACTCCTTGACCTTATGAGTGTTATACCAAGTGGACTTCAAATCCATGTTAGTTACTAGCTGCAGAAAGACACTTCTGCTATAGCACTCTTCACATCAATCAAAAAACATCCTGATCACTATACTTGAAATATAATATACAGATGATGATCTAGCTGGTCATGAATCTATGAAAATATGGGAACCTTCTTTTATATTGTATTACCTTAGCTTCTATATAAACAGATGTATTATCTTAGCTATCTATATAAACAGATGTTTGTGAAAGTACAAATTTCAGTGAGAAAGAAAGAGAGGAAATTAAAAAAAGAGATCTGTGCAAAATGTAACATCCAAGAAAAATCTGTAAGCAAATGCTGACCTCAGAAGGAGAGAGAAGGAAATATGTATGTTGAGGAGTAGGAATACTTATAAGCAAGGAAGGAATTGAAATGATAGCAAAATCTGTCTGTTATCAAGGAGTGCCACACAAGTAAGAAGTATGAAAGTATTGCTTTGAATGCAATACAGATTAGTTGACTGTGATGGCTGTTAGTGGGTTAGAGCTGGGAAAATAGAGAATGTTCTTTACAATTTATTTACTTTTTAAATTAAACTGTTACTGTTGGATACTGATGGTATAAAATGCTTCTGTTCCACAGAGCTTTTACTCAGTTGATAATACTGGAATTTTGTGTGAGTTTTATTTTTCCTGACTGTTTCACCTTCAAAGATCCATACACTAATCAGTTTATTCTTGCAGCATCCCTCAGAGGGATAGGTAAGTGTCCTGTCTTATGGATTGGTAAAGCAATAAAGCCTGTGTCCTTCACATGTCTTTGGGCAAATAGTCCCTTTGAAATCAATGGGACTTGACTGAATCAAGGAAGTAGAGTTTAGTTTTAAGTGCCTTCAGATAAGCCACAGTGAATAAAAATGGAAAGCTTTGACAAGACTCTACATTAGGTTATTTTGCCAAACCATTATCTCACTTCTGTGAGAAGGAGTAAAATGGAGGGGGAGGGGAGATGGGAATGCAGCTCTGCTCCTCCTCGTTTGTTTCCAGCTCCTGCTTTGTACCACTGTCCTCTGCTGACAGTTGCACTAAGTGAACCCGTAACTTGGTTCCTTCGGGCAATGTTCCATTGCAGCCACTGGGACATTGCTTTGACTTCAAAATACATGTGGGCAATCAAATTACAGAATAGTGATTAAATATGCATGTACATTAGAACAGAAATGCCCAGATCTTAAAAAGTTTTAAAAATGGCCTATTGGAAAGACGTGTATTTTTGTGGTGAACCCCTCACAGAAGGAGCGTCTGTGTCACTGGCTAAGCCAGCTTTAAATTTTTATTTGATACCTACTACGTTTCTTTTTCTCAATCTTTGTTTTGCATTGGAAAGATAACAGTGATAAAATGGTGGATTATTCTTAGTTCTTCAGCAGCAGCTGAACTACAGGATGGGCCAGCTGGAGGTTTTGAGAACACTGGTAATAATGCAACTCTAAAATGAAATGGCAATATTCAATAGACCTGTTCCGAATTTGTGCTCTTTTAAGGAATCTGAAAGAGAAATGAATCTGTCCCTGGCTAGAAAAGGGGATAACTGAGAGTAAAATAAAATGCTTTTGAGAAAATATCACAGATGAAAGAGCGAAAACATCAGAACCCAGGAACGCTGTTTTGATCAGAGCAGTCTCAGGAAGTTTGAGAACATGAAAGTCGTCAGTATGGTTCCAGCAGAGCTTTTGTCAATTAATAGACAGATAGAGGGGACAAAAATGCAGCTACTGATCTCTCATTTAAAGTTAGCCTGCTTAAATGGTGTAACCAATGACCTGTCATGTACCTGGCTTTTGAAGAAAGCATGCTGTTCTGTCTTGCTGCTTATGGTCAAAATTGGATGCGACCTCTGACTTGTGTTGTACTCTGCATACTTTGTGTGCTTAGCTAAAGTAAGCTCTGAACTCTTCTTCTGCTATTCTAAAAGACATTCTTCTGCTGTATGGGCTACTGCTGCCTCTCTTCAATTGAAAAAAAAACCCACCATAATTTAAGCACCAGTGGATCCTCAGACCCGATAGAGATTTTATGCATTGTGTTTAGGCATCATGATGTGAATGGCTCCTTATCAGCTGTTAACCATCAGCATGGGGATGAGAGGAGAAAACTGAGACTTCTTGTTGGGAAGAAGAGGCTTCCTGTGCTTCTGCATCTGCCTGTAAAATCTGGTGACTTAGAGGAGCTAGCTTTATGACAGCTGATATGCTACCACTTCTTGGATTTTGAAGAATCTCCTTCATTAATCAACCTTCATCGTGTATGCTTCCTGTATTCCTGTAGCATTTAGTTACATCCCCTTCCATTCATCCAGACACAAAACTACTTTTAAAATCTAACTAGACCCCTGTACACACATGTGCCCATTTGCCTTAATGATCCTATTTTCTGTCTTCACAATCAAGTTTGTCCCTTTCTGGCAAAAAGTAGCATCAATCTGAATACTAGTAGAAGGAAATCTTCCAGTATCAGTTCTTCCTGTGTTCAGGAATGTTAAAAATGCTAAGTTGGCAATATGTTTAAATACAAGGGAGAAAGACAGTGCTCATTTAATGATTTCTACTGACATTGCGTGAATGATATAAAGCTTCTGAAGGAAAAGAGATTTTTATTCCTAATGGCCTTTCTCAGCTTTTAGCTCTTCATGCTTTGCTGCTGCAGTCCTTGCAGTAAGTCAGCTTTAAATGCTTCTCCCTTTTAGCTGTTTTAAAACAAGTAAAGTCATACTTGTTCTTATTGCCAAAGAGTTGTAAGAAAAAAATCTTGCAGGTCTTAAAGTTCAAAGGTATTTTACTCAGTGTATCTATCCACCAGCAAGTTGTATGGTGCTCTAATTCCTCTGCAGTCCAGGACTTATAGCTGTCATGGCTAGATTCCTTCCTAGCAGCTTCTTTAATTTGATTGTCATATCTTTATTGGAGAACAATTATGTCTGTGCTTCTACTGAGAATGAGTCAGACTTAATTATGACTATTTTGCTCTTCCTGTCACAACAAGTTAAGTAAAAAGCAGAGTAGGAAATACATGGTAAAGTCAGGAATGTAAAAGACCACAAGAAGGACTTTGAGAACCTGTCTGATTGGCAAGAAGCATTCTTTATGCTCTGCAGAAGGATAAAAAAGTCAGTTTGCTTCCTGTTTATATGTTATACTTTAATGAAATGGTATGATGGTGAGGCACACATGTGAGACCTATATGTATGTATATGGGTAGGGACTTTGAAATCTGTGCCTTTAGGAAGGCTTGGGAATCCATCTGTATCCCATAGAGAAAACTAAAGACAGACTAACACCAAGCAGTGTTGCCAACTTCTCTCATTGCTGTTCATTACAGGATCTGGAAACACTGACTCGTCTTTCTTTATCTTCCAAAGCCTGTCTTTGTCAAGGAGCAGCAGGAGTGGGCAGCCTTGCAAGGCAGGGCAATCCAGGAGCTGTTGGTGGCTGCAGGGACTGCACACACAGCCCCATCTCACAGCTCCCAGGACAGGTGACAGGGGCCTATCAGGTGTTGGTGCAACAGGAGTCCAACAATAGCTAGCAAAGGCCCTCACAATTACTCGGGTCCAAGGACAAGCCAGGACCTCAGGATCACTGGGATACAAGGAAGGGCAGCTTAGCCAAGGGAAAGGAGCAGCACTGAGGATGTGGGTTTACAGGGAGTCACTGTGCCTGAGGACAGAGGATACCTGAGCTGAACTTTGGATTTAATTGCGTGCTGCTGTTCCACCAGGCTAGGGGCACTTCACAGGAATGAGAGAGTACAGGCGGCGTGGTGCTCTGCAGTCTTTTCCTCCTCACAAATTGGGAAACTTTAAATGAGCTCCCTATAGTCTGTTATCTCAGCCTCTTTTAATATGGTAGGAAAGCACTCTCTATTTTCCTGAACTCATGAATTGATAGAGAGTTGAAAGACTTGTGATTTTCATTGACTGCTCTTTAATGCAAATCCTGTGCCAGTTGTAATAGTCTCTGGCCACACAATACTATAATCTAAACAAAACTTTGCAATCTCATCCGTTAATTTCCATTCATTGTCCATACTTTTCGTGTGTGTGGTCTACCAGAGTGAGTGTACAGTCCAGAAAATATGCTGTAGTATTTGAAACTGTATGTTGTGCAGATTAAAAAAGCGATAAGAAATAACACGTGTAATTATATATTCATAAGGAAGGTTAAAACTGCTTGTGTAATGCTCTCTTAATGTAGGATTGTTTCTTCTAATGAGACTCGCATAAATCACTTTTTTTTCAGATTGTAATCTCTTTAACCTCCATAATATTAGGCCATGCAGCCCAGCTCTTCTAAACATTAGAAGTGTTTAGTTCTTGTTACTGGTATTAAATAAATAATTAATGGTGTTTGTGTATGGTTTTATGTTTCCTTGTAATCTCTTATGCACTGAAAATATTTGCACATTGCCAACTGACCTTACCCTCTCACTATGCCAGAACTGATTTCAGGGTTGTCACTTGATCTAAAGTATGCAGAGCCAAACAAGATATCGGCAGCACTGCTGCTGTGCCCTGCCATCACTGCTAGAACAGCTTTGAGCCTTGGGACCATTGTTCTGGTGCTGACGAAAGCACCAGATGAACCAGTAGAGCAGACTGGAATGGTTTGTGCAGTTCTGTCTTTTGTAGTACTCAACTTTACCTCAGAATGTGGTAATAACTGGTCATAGCTTTACTTTAAGTATTGAGATGGGCTTCTGAATACAGTAGAGTAGACAAGGTGATTATGGATTGGCTGTTAGGAAAAATTGTTTTTAGGCTGCCCATGACTACTTTTGTACAACTCGGATGGTATTATTGGTCTTATTATGCGAGTCAGTAATCATTTGAACTTGCTTGACAGTTCTCTGCATTTCAGATTCTGATTGCTTGCATCAGGGTAGATTATGTACAGCATTGTGCAAAAAAACCTGATACTCCAATGTAATCAGACACAAGAAGGAAGGAGAATGATATTTGTAAAGATGGAACTTGATTCCAAGTTGTACCATGTATAGACTGTTCTCATTTTTGTTTTTGCTCCTCAGGGCAGTTGCGAAGAGTTATCCTCAGTCTCCAAAAAATGCCAAACAATATCCATCTTCTCCTGTGAAGCATCGTGCCACTTCTAATCTCAACCAGGAAACTCCTAAAAAGAAAGCAGATAAAGAGAAGGAAAACGTCAGTCATCAAAAATCACCAGGAGCACGTGCTGAAGAGGCAGGCCAGGTTGCTTCAGAGAAGCATGTGCCTGCTGCAGGAAAGCCTGAAAGTAGTGAAGGTGAGCTTTTCTAAAAACACATTGTGAAGTATTGTGGGCCCGTGAGGATTTCCAACAGCAATGAACTGTTCTTTTTTTGATGAAGCTCCTTGGCCATGGATTTATGCATATGTATGAAAGTACATATTGGAAGCTGCTGTGTATGGTTTTCACCTGGGTTATCCACGTATGAAAAGTGTCAGTTAATGAGAATGTTGGAATACAGGGATAACCCTCACCTATGCCACATTCTGTCTACTGAAAAATGCTGATGTATGCATTAGGAAAGCAAAAGTGGCACCACAGCATGAACCAGGCTCATTTTAGCTACTACACCAATGAGTAAGCGCTGGACACTTTCTCAGTCCCTTCTGTAACTTTTCACCCTTGGTCATCTTCTCCTAGGAAAGATCACAGCAGGAACAACTGATGCAGAAGAAGCTTCAAAAATTCTAGCTGAAAAAAGAAGGCAGGCCCGCCTGCAGAAGGAACAAGAGGAGAGGGAGAGACAGGAGCGAGAAGAACGGGAGAGGTATCTCTATTGATTGGTGAAAGTTATTAGCTAATAGTATAACCTTCATCACTGAAGCTGCTTGAAAATGGTATTTTCAGAATCAAGACAGGAGCTTACATTTAAGTGATAGTATCTTTAAATTTGTACTCGTAGTTGGTTAGTGTTATTTGCAGTTCTTACGACTAGGGAAGTTTGAAAATAATAATTGTGCTCTTTCAAGAAGCCTGAAGAAACTGTCACCCCCCACCCAAGTACTTAGGTGTGTCCAGTCTGCAGTATGCAGTACATTGTAAAAGTATATGAGGTAGTTCTAAATTGACTGGTTCACATAGAACTAACAGTATACGCCTTAAACAGCAAGGCTTATATTATTCAAAACATTACCTTGAAGTTTTTCTCCCTGCCCAACCCTATCATGGGCAGTTGAGGGTTTTAAGAGTGTGGGCACATGGAGGGTTGTGTTTTGCCATGTCTAAACAGTGAATTTCTGGCTCTGTTTCAGAAGCAAGCCTTTGGGTTGTTCTTCATGTTGGGTGCTGGTTGCACAAATCACGCCTTCAGTCCTTATACTGAAGCACAGACTGTCCATGTCTAAAGGGGACTGTGTCTGTTACTGAGAATGTGGGGGGAAAAAATCACAAGTGTCTGCGAGCTTGACCTGATGGAAATATTTCCTACATCTCCAGTATGCAAGGATAAGAATGATCAGTTGTCAAAACAGCTCTTGAATCTGATAGCAAAGAAGCTGCTCCTTAGTAGGCCTGTGAACAGCTCAGGTGGGATAGGTAGACCCATTTTTTTGAACACCTTGCTATGTTTTGTGGATTCTGTTTGCTGCTACTCATCTAATTTCTTTATCTTCAGCTAAAAGGAAGAAGTATGTGCTTGTTTATATCCAGTATTCTGGGAGTTAAGTACAGAGGAAGAGGGATATTTTTTTTTGTTTGTTTTAATTGAAACTTATTTATGAACATTATTTATATTCTATTGGAAATTAGATTGGAAATGTTTCATTTTTTCTTTTTTTTCTGCTTTTTTTATGGGAAAGTATAATTTTCATGAAGTATTTTATGCAATAAATTAAAAAAGGGATTAAAACTTTGATGTTAACCTGAATTTTGGGCATGTGCTCAACCTCTTAGTTGTACTGTTGGTATTTTTCATGAAAGCGTGCTCTGACGCATAATTACTTAATGCTCATTGTATATCATGTGTACTGTGGGATTCATGCTAAACAAAATGAAACCTTCTAAACATACCTGTGTTTTTTCTTTTTGCAGGCTTGAAAGAGAAGAACAGAAGAGAAAGGCAGAAGAGGAGAGACTTCGTCTTGAAGAAGAGGCTCGTAAGAGAGAAGAGGAAAGACAACGTGAAGAAGCAGCAGCTAGGAAAAAGGCAGAAGAGGAAGCCAAGAGAAAAGCTGAGGAAGAACAAATGCTGAAGGAAAAGCAAGAAAAAGAGCTCCAAGCCAAACTTGAGAAACAGGTATCATCTCAAACACAAATGTATATGTATACTTATATACATACATATAAATGAAGTATTTTATACTACGTAGTAATCAACCTGAAATAAATAATGGACCTATTGTATTTTACACATTCTGATTAGAGGGAAGAAGCAGAAATCAAAGCCCGTGAGGCAGCTGAGCAGCTTCGTCTTGAAAGGGAACAAATCATGCAGCAAATTGAGCAAGAAAGACTGGAGCGGAAGAAGGTAGATATCTCTGCCTCATTTAAGATGATTATTTCATTTCTTATTTAAATATATAACCTATTAGTACCCAGAAATAATAATCTGAGGGGATGACAAACTGATATTTATGATGAATTTCATATTTGGTTCTTGCAAGTTAGGGGAACATCTGCATCGGGATTTGTGACAAAGTGGAACTGCCTGAGGCAAACGACTTTGTGCAAAGCAATGAAAAAACACAGAATTAGTCTGTACCCACAAGGTTAAATGCCAGAGACAAACAGAGAATGGCATGCCAAGGCAAATGTGCATTGCCACCCAACCCAGGACATCACAGGCTCTTCAGGAACATGAGTGACTTTGTTTTAAAACTTACTCAACAAAAGCTCAGTGTTACTAATTTAGAAACTGAATGGGATTAACAAGCAGGTTTCCTCCCACCTGGCTTGTCTCTGGTTACATCGTGCCGAGGCAGCAGAGCTGTCTACCACAATTTTTGCACAATAAATAGCTGGAACTGCATAGCTTTACATACAGCTCTGTGGCAAGGGAGAACAGCTGCAGAGCTGCTGAGCCTCTTCCTAGTTATAGAAGATCCTTCCATATATGTTATTCCAGTGCGTTATTTTTAACTGTTTACCACTGAGCTGGAAACGTGTTGCTGTTGTTGACTGGAATACCAAAGCAAAATGCCTTTACAAGTGAAATAGTTTCTTTTCACAGTAGTCCAAATAAGCAAGGCTAATTGGAACAGTTTGTTGTTGTTTTTTAATGAACAAGTAAGACAAAAAGGGTTTTAGGGTAACACCTTACAGAATTCCAGCACGAGTAATTTCAGATACTTCATTCTACTCCTCCATTCCAAAAAACCTGCTTCTTAAAGCAACTGTTTGGGAAATAGGAAACGCAGCTAGATCTAATAGCTGTTGGTTTGTTGTTGTTTTTTTTTTATTTTTAAATCTCCTGTTCCAAAGCTGAGCACAACTCAAAACTGCCAACACCTTATATTTAAAACGTTTGTCTGTAAATTGCATCCAGTGAGAAGGTCACGTTTTGTGAGCCCTGATACTGAAAGCCAGCTCCCAGCTGCTTTCTTCCCTTTTGTTTATCTTTCTTATCTATTCTCACTTTTTCAGGACACCTGGGGATGATGTCACTATAAGACTTTTGCTGACTTTTTTTTCCTCCTTTATCAGTCTTGTGTCAAATAACCTGCCTGCCTTCTCATCCCCCCAATTTATTTTAATTTCTAGAGAATAGATGAAATAATGAAGAGAACAAGAAGGAGTGAAACACCAGAAATAAAGGTATGAAACTGCTTTGTCTTTAATAACTGTAATGTGAAAATTAAACCCTAGCTTTTTCCATTATAGTACTCTCTACACCCAAGTTTTAGATGTGTTTTAGAACTGCAAATGTCTTGCTGCTATTGTTGTGTCTGTGTGTAGCAGTGGCTCAGCTTTTTATGCAGCTGTTGTAGGTGTACCTCCTCCGATGCCCAGCGAGGTGCGAGGGGCCCATCCCATGTTTGTGGTGGTGAAGACTAGAGCTGTAGTGTTTGTTGTTGTGATATCTTCTGCTTTGTACCAGCCAGTGAACGTAGTTACTGTGAGCTCTCCGTGTAGGCCCACCAGGAATATAGGTTTTGAGAACAAGGCAGTTTTTTCCAGCTAGGAAGTGATGGACAGTTAAGATTTCACTTTATATTGTAAGTTTTCTACTGAAAAACTGTTCCTTCAGTTACTTTCAGAGGATGTTTTCTTTTTGAAGTTAAAATACAAATAATAATAATAAAAAAATCCTATGCCCAATATGAAATGAAAAGTCTTCTACTGCTGTTGATGAACTTTGACCACCCCCTGGGCCCTGAGCAACGCCACAGATTTTGAGCACAGTCACTTCCATGAAGTTTGCACTACTTTGTCTAATGTACTTGATTTGTTACTTGACTGCAGAAGGATGAACCCAAACTGGAGATACCGTCAACTTTGAATGTGGAAAAGCAACCAAAAGCCCTTGTTCTTAACCAACCAGGTAAAACTTAACATGTTTTTTTTACCTATTTTCCTAGCTTGTTCCTGTCAGAGTTTTGCTTTGATAGAGCACTGGGCTCTTAGTTTTTCTCTAGAAAAGAATAGTTAGGTTTGTGTCAGTCGCAAATATTAGACACTGGAGACTCACTGTGAGACTTCGTTTTGCCATGTAAGCAGAAGAATGGTTGTCCTCTATTTAGTGCCTGACATTGCATTTCTATAAATGAGAAGTTCCAGTCTGCTAATTGGTTTGCCTGCTGCAACCTGCATTTGAGTTTTGTAGGTAAAAATTTTTTTGGCTTACAACCAAGCTTGCAGGCTTTTTTTAGAATTGCTCTGAATCTCACTTGATGAAAATAAGATTTAATTTGGCTTGATGTAAACAGCATACGTATTTTAAGCATGAACTAAAAAAACATATCTGCAGCATTTATCTATACATTGGTTAGTTCTCTAGGTTAAGGCTTTTAGCACATGACAAAAAAGCTGATACATCCTCTTTCTGTTTCATTATATTAAAAAATGCAGAGTAAAGCACAATTTTAGAGTGGAAAGGAAGATTTAAAGTATAATACAATTAGTCAGAGATGAAACTGAGTCACACTGCATTGTCGGTCCTCCTTTCTTCTCTGCAATTTAAAAACATTTGTGATGTATTAAAAATGATTAAATAAAGATATTGCTACTGTCATAATTTCTAACCTTGCTTTATAGAGATCAATGGGCTGGCAACCTGCCTGAAAAGTAAAAGCTTAGAGAGTGCTACCTCTGTAGTACCTTCCCAAGATGTGGTAGCTAATGGTCTAAAGTCAGTTCCAGGACTTGTTCAACTGGACGCTGTAGATGGGAAATCTAACAGCATGGAAGATTCAGCAGATGAGGTTCAGTCTATGGATGTGAGGTACAGATATCTACCAACAGAAATTGTGAAATCCCTACTAGAAACACACACGTTCCTGCTTCATTTGCTGTTACTCTTTTACTTCTTCCCAGCCCCACAACATGGGGAGCAGTGTGGTGTCAATGGTGGCATGTTCCAAATCTGTCAAGATGCAAAGTGGTTGTTTCAGACAAGAGCCTGAACTTCATATCACTCTCATATTTGGGGACAGGGGAACTTAAAAATCTTCCTATTGCTCTTACTTACAGATCCTATACAAATTTCTCCAAACCTTTCAGATAATTCCCAAAATCCAGAATGTCATACTGTGAAAGTAACTTCTGTAGATATTGTTCAGATGCCACCGTTCATTTTTTGTTTGTACCAAGACTGCATAGCTATGATGCACAAGCTTTTATTAGAAATGTGGGTTTTAGGAGATGAATGTTCACGTCACAGAAGCACCACAAACCTTAACTGTTAAGAAATACACATTAAGTATGACTTTTCATCCTGAACAGAGTAATGTTTTCTTCTGTTTGTTTGATTTGGGACATACTGCAGGTAAAAGCTTGCTGCAGTTGGCCTTAAGATAAGTAGTATTTCTTGAATGGTCAAAGATTAATTTGCTGGTTAACAAAAATTTACACTGTTGTTATTCTGCATCTTCTTTTCATATATCTTTTTATAGCCCTGTTTCAAAAGAAGAATTTATCTCTATCCCTGAATATTCACCCATGAATGAACTCATGCCAGGTGTTTCTTTTGACCAAAATGGGACAAGCAATGCCAAGGCTCTTGAAGATCTCTTGGATTTCACAGGCCCAGCTACTTACTCCAAGACATCCAGTGATACTATTAGCATCGATGACTGTAACAAAAACTTGATTGAGGGATTTAACAGTCCAGGACAGGAAAATACACTTAATTCAATCTGTTGACAACCTTGCTTTTCAAGCAGGACAGATTAAGGTACAGTAGTGCAATAAATATCTTTAGATGTGATCAATTGTGTGATTACTCATGAGCTTCCCAGAATAATATGGCACTTGGAAACAGCAGCTTTTTTCTTCTTTTCACGTACGATCTCTTAGATATTTAAATCTAGCATAATTTTTCACATTTACAGCTCTTATTAAATGGGTATTGTATTATAGAATCACTGAATGGCTTAGGTTGGAAGGAACCTCTCAAAGCCCACCCAGCCCCAACCCGTGCCATGGGCAGGGCTGCCCCCAGCAGCTCAGGCTGCCCAGGGCCCCATCCAACCTGGCCTTGAGTGCTTCCAGGGATGGAGCACCACAGCTTCTCTGGGCAGCTGTGCCAGCACCTCACAACCTTCTGAGTAAAGCATTTCCCCCAGTGTCTAACCTAAACTTCCCCCCTTTCAGTTTAATGCCATTGTCCCTTGTTTTGTCACTACCTACCTGTGTAAAAAGTCATTCTCCCTCCTGTTTTCCAAGTTCCCCTCAAGTACTGGAAGGTCTCGGTGAGGTCTCCTTGCAGACTTCTCCAGGCTGAACAAGCCCAAATCTTTCAGCTTTTCTTCATAGGGGAAGTGCTCCAGCCCTCTGATCATCTTCATGGCCTCCTCTGGACCCACTCCAGCAGCTCCATATCTTTTTTGTTTTGAGGACCCCAGACTTGGATGCAGTGCTCCAGATGGGTCCTCATAAGGGCAGAGTGGAGGGGGACAGTCACCTCCATCTCCCTTCTGCCACCCCTCTTTTGATGTGGCCTGAATGCTGTTAGCTGCATGAGCACACTGCTGGTTCACATCAGTTTTTTGTCCATCAGGTTCCACAAGTCATTCTCTGCAGGGCTGCTCTCAACAAGTTCTTATATGTATATTACTGATCTATCATAGCAACTGAATGTATCTGATGAATTGAAACACTTTCTTCCTGCACTCAAAAGACAGCGAGTAGTGAGCTGTTCATTTTCTTCAGTGACAAAGTCCTGTTGCTGTAAGTCTTTGGAGTACATTATCATAAAGAAAACAGTTAGAAGTGGAGCCAAACTGGGAAATGATGTTTTTTGCAGCTGCTTACTCACTTCTGCTGATCTAAGTACTTGCAGCACAGTGTAGAATCACTTCTGGAAAGCTGAAAAACAATATGGTGGAGGGGGTTGGGGAGCAGGTATGTAGGCTTTCATGACATTTTCAAAGTATGTTGCTGTAGTTGATTTTATTAAAAGTGTTTTCTAAACTACCAGCTTGAGGTCATCTAACTTTGCATAGCTGACTTGATTTTCTTCTCTCATTTTTCCAATTGACAGGGGTAGCAATCTGTGGAGGGTGTACGTCCTTGTGACACTACTGACAGTAAAACATGAACTTGTCACTTGAAAAAGCTTCTGCAGTCCTGAACACTGGATTTCAAATAATCAGAGCTGAATAAAACTTTGTCTTCCCAGGGAATATATTGAATAACCAGCTGCTTTTGGTGGAAAACAGTGATCTAGAACCTCGATGGTTTCAGGGGAGACTGAGTATGCATTAGAATTGGAGCTTTAGCTGCTAGCAAAGCACTTTTTTTTTCTTTTAATTTAAAAAGCATCTGAACACTTCACTGTGATTTTACTTGTGCATTTAAGATCATTCCTCCTTAATTTTATCATATATCTATTTAGGCATCTTTTTATTGTAAATAGCAATGAAGTTTGCCCACAGTGCACTGAAAAGAAATACTACACTGTACTTTGGTTCTGTGCCTATCTTTTTTGTTTTTAATAAGGAATTATTGGCAACTTCTATGCAGGCGTATAAATCAAAGCTGTAGCTGAAAAGGCTTAAAACTAGGTAAATACTGCAAGTGGAAGAACCTTCTTACTGACTGCGGAGTGTGGAGTTACCTTGTGGTGGTGATGTTGACAGTTTTAGTCACTGGTGGCACTTAATGGTTAATATTAATAGTCCTGGAGCGATTATGAATTATGTGTTTAAAAACATAGCTGTGTAACACCTGTAAGCAATGCAGGCACAATGCTGAGTATAATCCCTTAATATATATAGTATAACTGTAGTAGATGCAAGTGAGTATGTCGGGGGGTCAGGTAACATTAACCTTTGGAGATGCAGACACTTGGTTAATACCAGCAGGCTTTCTGTCGTGTGCAGAAGTGTTTTGTCTTCCTTACAGGCTCAACAAAACAAGATACGGACAGCAGCAAAATAACATGTGAAAGTTGCAGCAGAAATACAAAGGCTGGGAGACACACAGTGAGCACTGCTAGCCTACTTAATATCTTCTAAGCATCTGTATGGAAAAATCCACATCGAGCTGTATCGTGTAGACATTACGTGCCATACAGTGTTAACTTTATTTCTGTTGGTAACCTACAATAACTATATGCTAGATGATGTGCTGCTTTGAGGACACTTCTGTCCAATTCCTTATAAAAATAAATTACAAATATTGCTCTCTTTGGAAACTAACAAAAAAAAAAAAAAACAAAAGTGGAAACTTGGCTTGTTTGGTTGTTTTGTTTTGTTTTGTTTTGTTTTGTTTTACATGTAGGGGAGTTTCAAGTGTAGCTTGAGCTCAGTTGTAGACCCATTCTTGTGCACTTTGAAGCCAGCAATGGGGAAGTAACCAGTGAAATCACGTGCAGTGTATAAAGAAAGCATTCCTTCAGTAATCTGGCTATTTATATTGGTGTACTTCAGGAAAAGTAATTTCTTTTGACTGTGCAGTAAGCTGTAGCATGGTACCGTGTCTTCCAAATTAGTCCTACATTTATTTCTTAAATAATAAACCAACAAAACAAAACTGAACCGTTTGTTTTGCTGTGATGCATTGTATTTGACAGCGGTCACATGATATTTTATTATGGTGTCCTTGTATAACATGTAGATTTCTTTATTTGCATGACATGTATAGCATGTACAAAGGTGAAATACATTTTCGTTTCTGAATCTAACTGTTGTTTCTTAGCTTTTTTTACTCCTCGTAAGACAAATTTTAAAGTAGCTATGTGCTAATTGATTCTGAGATATTTTCTGAAGAAATGAGAATGAATGAAGGAGTGGTTTTCAGAGCCCTTAACTATTTTACGTTGCTTCCCTTGCTGTGTGCTGATTTGCTTTCTGAGATGTAGCCAATACACAGAAGAAATGTAGACCAGCAGAAGAAGAGCTGTAAGCTGAGGGTTTCCAATCAGTGGCATCCTAAATGCTACTGGGCAGTATAGGAAACAGCTTGCAGCTTCAGCTCTCTGGGCTATTAAGTGGAAAGGAAGATGAGAAAGAGAACTTTGGAGCCATTGGCTGCTGTTGCACTGAGTGCGTGAGGTATGTTCTGTAAGGGTTGTCCATACATCAATGTTCTCTTCAAGCTAAATGCATGTAGCAGTGTTTAGAAAACATATAAAGTCTGTTTTTATTTTCAAGTATATTAACATTTTCCATGATAACAGTTCATCACTCTTACCAACTCTTAAATCATTCTTGTGACCTGTCCACTCAATTATTTACTAAGAATAAAAGAAACAGGGTAAGTCAGTATTTGTAAAGAAAGATGCTGTGTGTTTCCTTTTATATTTGCTTTCACATGTAACCTTGACAAATTGGTTGAATATCTGAAGCAAGGACTGTTTTTTGAGGCATTAATTTGCTTCCACCTTCTGTTTTAGATGATACAACTTCTCTGCATCAATATTAAGGTTTGCTGCTGTGATTCAGCTCTGCCCAGAGAGCTTCGTTTTTCATTTGTTGATGGTCCTCAAACTGGTGAAGGGCTGCTGAGGATTCACACACATCCTTGATGGAGTTCTTCTGTAAAGCATTTGTGAGTCACGCTGTGAGAAGCAGTGAGAAAACAGACTGGGGCCACGATCCTTGAGTGGATTTTTATAAGTGGCTGAAAGGATATTTTTACTTCAGGTGAGGGAATGACTGAAGCTGAACTTAGATTAAAATATGAGAACTGCATTACTTTAAAAAGTCAAGTTATTAGGTAAGTTTTGCTAGTAAAACATAGTGCTAACACAGCACTATGGAGTAAAGCAAATGCAGATGTCTTAAGCACCAGGAAGAATCTGGCACTGTACTGTCTTTTCCCAGATCTATTTTCAATCACTAGAATAACTATTACTAAGTTTTTAATGCACAAATAAATAATACATGTAAGGTAATCGTGGTAACTGATTAGGATCGGCAATTTCCTTGGAGTTGCTCTGGGAAGTGACACCCCAAGCTTATCTCAGGCCTCACAAAAGGCCTCAAGCTGCCCTCCCAGCTTCTGAGTGCCTTCATTTCCAAACAGAGCAGCATCAGCAATGGGTGGGTCTGGATCCTGAGGCTGCGTTTTCATCTGGAGAGACAAAGTACCAGGGAGGGGGAAGATCACCTGCTCTCCTGTGATTGCAAAGATTGTATCAGCAACAGCAGGCTGCTGTTCTGGCTGGCAGAGTCCAGATCTCTTCTGTCACTTCAAGAAGTGACTCCCTGCTCATTAGCTCTTAGCCTTGTTAGCTGTAGCATACAGCTCCTTCCAGGTGCCCCTGTGTATGGGAACTGCTGAATCAGGGCCTGAACCACTGATGGATCAGCTGAGGTGAGCACTGAGTCAGCCGCAGGAGCACAGGTGAAGGCAATGCACTGTGTGACCGGAAGGGGTGCAGTCTGGCTCCACCTCTCCCAGACCCCATTTAAGGGCTGACCACCACTGGGGAAGGATCTCTTGTTGGAGATCCCTCCTGTGTGGAGTTTCCTTTTATGAGCCTTGATCTTTGGAGCTGGGTGAGCGTTTCCCTTATTATTGATTGTCTTTTTGCCATCTGGATAATCTTTCTAAAGTACACCATCTATCTTGACTGACAGTACCATTCGGTATTATTAGTTTTGTTTTCTGCCCTGCACCCTGTCACCACCAGGCTTGTGTTTCAGGCATCTCTCAGGACAACAGACACTGATGCCTCTGTTGGCAGAGGGGACCCTGTTCTCTTACAGTGGTGTCTGCTGAGCAGGATTTGCCATGAGTAACATTGCTCCTGTGACTTACCCACCGGCAGGGTATGGAAATGCAAACAGTTAATATTCAAGAGCTGAAGGTGACTTGCTCTGTCGGGTCTATCTCTTGTTTTCTCTAAGCTGCTACGCACGTGCTGCACTGGAAAAACAGGAGTGGGGTTGTCATTTAAGGAGCATACAGATGAGGGGGACACACTGCATTGTCTGTCACAGCAACATGTACATCTTCTCCCATCTCCCACCCTGCGTAAGAACAATGCAGAAACTGAAAAGCTTTCTTCCTTTGCCCTCATTCTAGAAAAATGCTGTTTGAGCTGCTGGTCCCCTGCAAAGCCAATGTGAAGAGTAGGGGTTGGCCTGTACTGCCTCTGTGCAAATACACATATGTAAATGGCAGATGCCTGACATTGATTTTCTGTTTTCCTTTTTAATCTTAAGAAAAAACATAGAATCACAGAATATCCTGAGTTGGAAGGACCCACAGGGATCATGGAGTCCAACCCCTGGCTCCACCCAGCACCACCCCAAATCCCACCCTACGTCTGAGAGCGCTGTGCAGACGCTCCTTGAACTCCGGCACTCGGGGCCGTGCCCCCTGCCCTGTGCATCCTGTTTTAGTGCTGAAACGCTAAGACAAAAGATGCTTAGGCTCTTACAATAATTACTCAAACTACAAATGCGGTTTATTGACCGCATGAATCATATTCTGTACTATCAAAAGAGCCAAAAAATTCAAGACCAAAAAAGTAATTTTTTGCAACAAGAGGGCTGTGTGGATACCTGAGCACTGCAATTCTCAGGATCAAAATAAACGCTCTGGAAGTTGGTGTGTGACATTCACTCCAGAGCTTTACTGAAATAGAGGCATATATTCACAATGGTCACACATCTTTCTTTAGAATAACTTCTGAAAATACAGATGGCAGCGTTGTTGGAAGTATCGTTGTTAGTATAGTAAACATGCAGAGCTATGAGGGCTTAAAAATAAGGAGTTGCTTATAATTTTCCCAGTGAGCAATAATTTTCCCAGTCAAACAACAGCTTTCACGCTACCCTTTTTCTTCCTTGTCCTGACTTAAACCTCTTACCAGTTCAAATACTTAAATCCTGCTGAAAGGAGTTTTATTTTGCAGTTCCTGGGCAAAGACTATCCTCAACATTGCTGGCAGAGAAAGAAAAGGTCTGAGAGTTTTGGAGATGGAGTGCCTGCAGCCATGCATCTCAGTCAGCTACAAGGCTCTGTTAGAGGTGATGAACCATATAGTTTTGGTCAAAACTGGACAGGCCTCCCTGCGTGAAGGCTGTCAGCATTTCTTTCCTTTTGGCAAGAAAGTCGCATTTCTAACCTAAATTTTGACAAGGTTAGTTAACACTTTAGTGCTTGGGGCAACAATTAGGGCTGAAAGTGGGATCTTCTGATACCTGCATTTGTGCTGCACACTTGGATTAATTTATATGCAGTCTGTTTTCACTGCTATGTTGCGAAAACCCAACCCTGCTCACAGAGGCCATATGCCTGGTGGCAATGGCAGGGCTGTGGCAAGTTGTGACAGGACAGCCACGATAATGTTGTACATAAAACATGCAGGCATCTGTACGTCAGGAGATTGCAGGCTTGTGAAAGGACTCTTTAAAGCATAATTTGGTGATACTGTCAGAGCACATGCATGCTCCATCCATCAGCCTTTCACCTCCCCTTGGGTTTTAATTAAATGGTTGCTTTACAGCTTTCCTTAGATTTCAAAGCTAAATAATGAGGGACTTATTACCTCAATTATAGAGGGAGGGAGCTCTTATCTGTTGCTCTGAGCCTCAACGGAGAACATAGCACTGTTCTACAGATTGCTGTTGAACAGAGCTCATAAGACTTTTTTTATTATCATTATTTATTTTATTCTAGACCAAATTCTCCCTTGTCTGGATGAAGTGTTTCAGATTTAGAGTTATTTTGACACACAACCTCAGGAGTTGATCTAGGCACTGGTGTCTCACCGTTTTATAAGGAGAAACAGCTGACACTGCTTCACTGGGGGCTCAGAGGTTCAGGTAATTGTGTTCTACTGAGTGACAGAAGTACTTCCTTTTTGTGTTAAAAGCAGAAACTGTTGCATGTCTGTGAAGACTTAGCTCGCTCCTGTTTCAAGACAGCAGATTTGATTCATGGTTTGGCAAAAGCATTTTGATATGGTGACAAAAAAAAAAAAGGAAGGAATGTTTGTGCTAAGGAATAGGGGTGGATGAGAAGTGAGAAAGCAAACATGAATGTGAAACACCTCAAAAAGCAGAGATCAAAGTTAATGAAGCCGTTAATGAAGTCTTATCAGCAAGCATAATAAACTAGCAAAGTACAAATGAAACATTTCCCTATGTGGAATTGAGAGACAGTGGCTGTGAAAAGCATTACCCTTAGACTGCAGGTCCTGGTGATCGGTCTGCCCTTCACAGGTCACAGAAATCATTACGGTTGGAGAAGACTGCTAAGATCACGCAGTCCAACCCCCAGCCCATTGCACCATGCCTGCTGACCACGACCCTCAGTGCCACATGCACGCATTTCTCAAACACCTCCAGGAATGGTGACTGCACCACCTCCCTGGGCAGCCTGTGCCACTGTCTCACCACTCTCCCTGAAAAGAACTTCTTCCAGATATCCAACCTGAACCTCCCCTGGTGCAACTTGAGGCCATAACTTCTCATCCTAGATGTTAGCAGTGAGTTTCTCTCGTTGCTCTGCTGTGCTTTCTCCTTCGGATATTGCCATTTGCAGGCTTGGTCTAGACACGCAATATTAACTGTGTGTGGCAACCACACTGACCCACTCCCTGCAAAGAGCTTCTGATTTCATTGTTCCACCTCGGTGGAGAAGGTATGTAGAAGTGGTGATGTGCCTGGCAGCACTGGAAAGTCCATGCTTCTGAACCTGGCCTTGTCAGGATTAAGGAAAGTTTTATCTCCTTAGTCCTTTATTCTTTATAGAAAAGATTCATCTGCTATCTCATACTAGTTTCTATCTGAATTCCAGCCTACTTCCATCTGTAATTTCCAAGTATTTAGCATGCAAACCACAGCCATGCTGTTTCCAAAGGGAATGTTTACTAAATTAAACATTAAAGGGATATGAAAGCTATTCTGTATTCTAATGATGCATAATTAGAAAAAAAAAAACAAAAACAACATGGAAATAGATTAAAATAATTAATCTTAATAAGCAGTAATTTTCAAGCCTTGTGAACTGAATAGTCTTCACACTTCAGAGATGGAGAATAATGATGCTGGGAGACTACTAACAGGCGCTGGTTTGAATAGTAATTTAATTTGTAATGTGTGTTTAACTTCATGTTTTCTTAGACTACGTGGTCCCAGCACAGAAACCCTGGTGGATACACCTGATGTTACCAGTCAGGGTAAGTGTGTGTTGACTCTTGCATCTGAGCAGAATTCAAAGAAAAGTGAAGCATCAGTCAGTGCATGTGATGTACACACACAGGTGGGTTGGCTATACTTACTCCTTTGAACCAACATTGTTTTGGGTGAGGTGTGTGCTTCCTTCTAAATTTCAGGGTAGTACTTGCCTCCCTGCTCATAGGGAACAGGCAAACCATTGCACCAGCTGCGTCAGGGGAGGGGCAGCTGGGGGTTAAGGACAGGCTCTGCACCACAGAGCAACAGGCATGGACACAAGCCTGATGGAAGTCATGCACCATTTGGAAACACTACAAGCATAGGGCTTGATTTTTGCGTGGTGCTGTGTGGAGCCAGGGGTTGGACTCCGTGGTCCTTGTGGGTCCCTTCCAACTTGGGATGTTCTGTGCTCTGTGATAATCTCCATTCAAAGACTGCCCTGAGCTCCCACTAACAAAAATACCAACGGGTGAAGAGGAAGCAGGCATTACTTTCTGCAGCTTGTAACTTCTGTATCATATGGTTCAGTAAATACCCCACGATCCCTTTTAATTGGGAAAGCAACTAATAAATTTAAAAAGAATTCTATATGCTTTCACGTGAGATTTTCCAAGCATTTTGGTGAAGATGCAGGAAATTATTTTGTATGAGAATCGCATGTGGTTTGCGCTGAATCAGAGAAGTTTGAAGGGACCTCAAGATCTAGTCCAGCTGCCCTGCTAAAGCAGACCCTAAAGACCCTACAATAAGGTTGCACAGACAGGCATCCAGTTCAGTCTTGAATATCTCCATAGAAGGAGATTCCAGAACCTCTCTGGGCAGCCTGTTCCAGTGCTCCATCACCTTTACTGTGAAGAAGTTCTTCTGCATGCTAGTATAGAACTTCCTATGTTTGAGTTTTAGACCATTACTCTTTGTCCTATTGCTACGCACCACTGAGAAGAGCCTGGCCTCATCCACTTGCCTCCCACTTTCCTTTAGATAATAATGAACTAATTTATCAGATCCCCTTCTTTTCCCCAGGCTGAGCAGACCCACAGCCTTTCCTCATATGGGAGATGTTCCATGCCCTTAATCGTCTTTGTGGCCCTCCACTGGACTCCTTCTAGAAGATCCTTGTCTTTTTTAACTGAGAGACATGGTAGCCTAAATGTGGCCTCACCAGGGTAGAGTAGAGGGGGAAGATCACCTCCGTTGACCTGCTGGCCACACTCTTTTTAATGCATCCCAGATTACTGTTGACCTTCTTGGCCACCAGGGCACACTGCCGGCTCATGGCCGGCCTGTTGTCCACCAGGACCCCCAGATCCTTCTCCACAGAGCTCCTCTTCAGCAGGTCATCCCCTATCCTTGTGTTTGAGTAAGAGTATAAAGGATTGAAGCTGTGAAGAGGGATCCCTCAGTCCCAAAAGTAACAATTCTGCCAAGGTCAAGAAGGTGCAGAGCTGAAGATAACACTCTGCTAAAGGATCTGGCCCTGTAAGGAGCTGGCAGGAAGATGTCAGCCAGCTGCCAAAAGTTGACCGATTGCCAAAGTCAGCAGTCCACACTGGTACTGGAAACATACAGGAATTGGGACCACTTCTCTCTAATCAGGAGCTTATGGAGAGGAAGTAATGTCTTTACCCAGGGAAGACAAACATCCAACTTCACACTGCTAGGCCATGGCTTG
Source organism: Cyrtonyx montezumae (assembly GCF_038088225.1). Taxonomy (NCBI): domain Eukaryota; kingdom Metazoa; phylum Chordata; class Aves; order Galliformes; family Odontophoridae; genus Cyrtonyx; species Cyrtonyx montezumae. Next base: position 46,111,485 of record NW_027072034.1, on the reverse strand, counting down.
ACATTAAACATGGTACCGTGGCTGAGCTGGGCCAGAAATGTCAAGAGGACATAACACAGAGTTCTGACTGTGTCTCTTTTTCTGCCCTGTTTCTTTTTTAAAAATGTTGACAAGCTGGCTCGGTCTTGGCGAGCTCTGCAGCAGATCAGATGTCACCTGCCTGTGCAGCAGTAATGAGGCTGTATCAGGTATCATCCACCTTCCTGCAGCTCGTGTGGAAACAAAAAAAAAGCATCAACCCTGCGCTTGGAATAAGGCTAACGCGTGTGCCTGTGCTTGATCTCAATTCATTTTCTGCTGAGGTCTGACAAAATGGTACTCATAGCCCTCAACCAACAGCCTCTGATGCTGAACACTCTGAAGCAGGTAACGCCGCTATCTCGTTGTATGTGTTGTTTTGCATCGTGTTAAATCTGTTTTGGTGCTTTCCAATCACAGAAGTTACTCTGTTTTGAAAGGCTTCCTTACGTGCCAGTGGTGGGCCTCTGAAGGAAGCACTCGCTCCAGCATCAAACCTATTGGGCCAGCCGGGCAGTGACCAACATGAGGGCTGCATGCCCACAGCCCAGGAGGAGGAGGAGGAGGAGGAGGAGGAGCACCGCCCGCCCCATCCCGTCCCTCCCCTTCCGGGCCGCCCGCCCTTTCTCTCCGCCGCGCCCGTTGGGAGCAGTTGCGGCCGGCGCTGCCGCCGGGACCCGCCCCGCCTCGCCGGGCACCTGCTCGGGGCGGAGCGGCGGCGGCCGGAGGCCGAGGTGGCGGCGGCGGCGGCGGCTCCGGAAGCGGCTGTGCGGGCGGTGAGTGCGGCCGGGCCTGGGCTCGGGCCTGGGCTAGGCCCGGCGGGGCGGCGAGGGCCGGGCAGGGCGCCGTGCGGTGTCAGTGCCGCAGCGGGGGACGGGGCGGCCGCGAGGGGGAAGCGTTGGCGTCCGTGCGGGGAGGAGGAGAGAGGCAGAGGTGTGGGAGGGTGCTGGGGATAGAAGGTAGGCTGCGGTCATCTGAGACCCAGGGATGGGGCACGGGGGGGTGGAGGACGTGGTAACAAAGACTTTTCCTCCGTCACGTTCATCTTTCCGCTGTGCAGGACTGCTAGGATTTCTTAGGTGTTATTTTAGGATTGGTGTCGATGAGGTGAGCTGCATTAATTAACTTCCCTTAGTGGCACGCCCTGTTATCCTGATAAACAGCTGTCTTAGCGAGTGTCCGTGTACTCACTCCTCCACATCTGCCGTTAGCAAAATAACTGGTATTTCTGCCAGGGCTTTTGTAACAAACTTTCCCTCCGCCTGTTGTTTAATGAGATGGGCCTCGTGGGCGTTCACCTGTCAGGAGGCAACACGGGATGGGTTCTCCTTCTGTCCCGTGTACAAGTGGGCTCTGCAGGGAAGGAGGGGCTGTCCTGGGAGCCTTCCATCAGGGCTGGTTTCTCTGCACAGCTCTGGTTGTCCAGGTCCTTGGCAGCAGCACCTGTGTGTGGTGTTGCTGATTCTACAAGGCTTCCGAGTAAATAAGGGATTTCTTTCTGCTTTTGTGACTTAAGATTAAAGTGCAGACATCTCTGTTACTACAGTTGATGCCTGTTGGATGGCGTTCAGTAGGCAGGAAGTTGTGGTTTTTCTGTTTTGTTTTTCTTAGGCTTAAATAATAAGACAATGAAGGCATGAATTTTTAACGTGCTTCTGACATCTCCTTAGAACCTAGTAGAGAGAGGTGGCTGGGGATATTACTGTGAAATTGAAGGCTCTGTGGTAGTTGTGAGTTAAAGATCTTTCATTCGGTATGTTGCAGGAAAGGCTAGTGCTTAAAACTCTTGTTGTTGCTGTTAAAAACAGACACACACACACACACAAAAAGGTATTTATTTCGTAGAATTATGAAATGATTTGAGTTGGAAGGGACTTCAGAGCCCACGCAGCCCCAACCCCTGCTGTGGGCAGGGCTGCCCCCACCAGCTCAGGCTGCCCAAGGCCCCATCCAACCTGGACTCGAGCGCCTCCAGGGATGTGTGAGCAGCCTGTGCCCCTGGGTAAAAATTTCCTTGGAAGGTCTAATCTAAGCTTGCTTCCTTTTATTTTAAAGCCATGATCCTTTGTCCTTTTGCTGCACTCCATGGTGCAGAGTCCTTCCCCATTTTTCCTGTAGGCTCCTTTAGGTACTGGAAGGCTGCAATGAGGTCTCCCCAAAGATTTATCTTCTCCAGGCTGCGAGCCCAGCTCCCTCAGCCTGCCTCCTTAGGAGTGGTACTGTGGACCTGCTCCTGCTGGGGCCACAGAGCTGAATACAGTATTCCAGGTGGGGTCCCAGGAGAGCTAAGTAGAAGGGAACAGTCACCTCTTAAGACCTGCTTCTTTTGAGACTGAAATATGTAATTTATTATGTGATACAGACTTACTCTGGTCAGTCTCTTCGAGTTCACATTGTAATCTATTTTTTTTACAAAGGTAAGGCCTTGCTTGCTAATTAGTGTCATTAAATGGGTTAGTTTTAAATGAGAGCACGCTGAGCTTAAGTTACACACTCAGTAGATCTGCTCAGGTATTTTTATGAAATGAAACTATGAAGTACTTTCTGTGTATCTCAAGGAGTTACATACAACTCGTTTAGTGGCTCAGTAAGATGTATATACTTCAGGTAGGACTGTACTTCCCAAGGTAGGTCTTCATCATGCTTTGAGTGTAAGGGGAATAGTATTTTCTGTGTGTTTTTTCTTTTTTTATTGCTGTTTTTTGTATTTCCCTGTATAGTAAAGTAGAGGGGAGTGAGGCCTGGACACAGCTCTGGTATGGGGTGGTTATCTCACCACCACGAGGCTTGGATACCTGCTAGTGGTTCTTGGTATGGAGATGCAGCCTGTGTAAAGTCTGCTTTTTCTTGTGTCAAGTCAGGGAACATCCCAAGTTGGAAGGGACCTACAAGGACTGTGGAGTCCAACCCCTGGCTCCACTCAGCACCACCCCAAATCCCACCCTACGTCTGAGAGCGCTGTGCAGATGCTCCTTGAACTCCGGCACTCGGGGCCGTGCCCCCTGCCCTGTGCATCCTGTGCCATGCCCACCGCGCTGTGGTGCAGCACTGTCCCTAACCCCCAGCCGCCCCTCCCCTGACACAGCTCCATGCCGTTCCCTCGGGCCCTGTCGCTGTCACACAGAGCAGAGCTCAGCGCTGCCCCTCCGCTCCCTGGGAGAGCTGCAGCCGCCAGCAGGCCTCCCCTCAGCTCCTCTGCTCTGCGCTCAGCAAACACACAGGGGGTTCAGCTGCTCCTCATTGCATTTTGCCTCCCAGATTCTTCACCATCTTTGTAGCTGGATAAAAGCTGAAAAATAGAGAGCAAAAATTCTTCAAAGCAGAGGCATCTGAGTTCGTGGGAGGCCAGAGCTGTGCTGATAGCTGGGAGGGGAGCTGACAGAATGAGGGATCAGAGTGGGCTTTGCAGGGGTTGTGGCTTGGCAGTGCAGTGTGCTTGGTGTGACTGCTGACTTGTGGGGCTGGCTTCTCTGTCTGTGGGCTACTTTCTCTTAGCCACTTTGCCACAGGTGGTTTCCAGGGTGATACGGACTGGCCAAGGAGATTTGGTTAAGGTGACGTGGTGCTAAGATACGTCAAGCCATAACCTTGGACATGCAGAAGACTCTTTGAGAGGAACAAAAGCCCAGGAGGAGGAATCCGTAATTTCAAAAGAGCACTCATCAGATATGAGAGTGGTGAGGAAACTGCAGATGGAATTCAAATCTAGGTCTTTGTCCCACCCCACTCCCTGACTTGTTTTGCCCAGTGAGAACACGGTGGCTGTGTCATACTGCACTGACACAAATCAGATACACCAAAACTATTTATTAAGTGTATTTTGAGCATGCTCTTGCAGGTATGATCTATAATAACATGTATTCTAAGCAACCAGCTCTTGACTAATCGGTATTCCTGATGTGGTGGCATTAATTAGGGTGGGTAAGGGTAAAGTTATACACACTCTAGGCAAAGTATATTAGGGTAGGAAGTGTTAGCCTATCTGGTCAATGTGTCTGTCATGAGCTGGGAACTGAAGGACAATGGGGTGGGGGTGTGTGTACTGGGGAGGTCTCAGGCCAGCTGAGAGGAGCTCCAAAACCTGTCTTCCAGTGTCCTGATTGTATACCCTTCATACATGTAGTTTACCGTGATAAGCAAGAGGGTCCAAACTGTTACAAGGTATGCAATCTAAGATATAGGCAGGGGTATGAAAAACACATGATCTTAGGAAAAAGCGGAGAAGCTTCCTTTGGTTCCTTAAGACCTTGTTTTCAATTCCCAAAAATGCGAGGGATTGTTTATATGTTAACCTTCATGCAGTTTTATGTGCTCTGTGTTTTTGCCAAAGGTGCCATATTCTTCTTTCCCTGACAACTTCTGGTTCAAACTTCTGGTTTCAACACAGGCCCTTGACATGAGTACTGGGCCATGTGTTGTTAGGCATAGATAAGGTGGGTAGAGATGGCTGGAGGTGAGGTGAGTGGAATGACAGAGGCATAGCTACTGCCTCATCTGACTTGCTAATCATCTGACCTGATCTGCTAGGGGCAGTTCATCCAGAGCATGGTTACTGGGCCTGTGCCTCATCCTGTTCTCCAGTCCTGGAGACCTCTCTCCTGCAGCAGACTGTGCTTGGTCCATACTCCACAGTCTTTTGCATACATTTGTTATCTCTTTGTTGCCTATAAAAAGAAATGGTTTAGAAATCCCTCAGCTGAGTTTAATTGCCTTAACAGTATGTGTGTCCTTGACTTCAGCAGTTGCTCTAGCTCAGCTTGTGAAGCTGTCACATGTACTGCCCAGAGGGAGTGTGTTAGGAGTTACCCCTGGGGCTAGCAGAACCATCAGCCAATGCTGGGTGCCTGTCTGACAACCATCAGTCAGCTGGAGTCATTTCTGCCTTCATCTTGGAGATTCGTGCTGTTGTGTCCCTGTGCTGCTGGCTCTAGATGCAGGAGAAGGTCTGAAGTGAGGAGTGTGAAGCAATTTGGTTGAAGCCCAACTCATAGCATCCCGTTTTTAGCCCCAGCAAGGCTCGTGGCCATGCATCAGGGTGAAAACTGGGAGCTGGGGTTTGGAGGTTGAAAGCGTTGAGTAGCAAAATGAGGGGAAAGTGGGTGCTAATGTGATCCAGCAGAGTTCTATCAGCCTCAGCATGCAATGACAGTGTCCAAGCCAGTCTGGGAAGCACTAAGCTGAAGGTCACATGAAATCTACAGCAGTTCAGATAGGTTCTGGCTAGTTTGCTGGGAGATGTGAGTGAGTCTGTACATATGCTACTTCTGAGGCATTTTCTGTTGGAGGTGAGATTTGTGTCTGTCTGCCAGCTTTGCTAAGCGCAGTCATACTTCAGGAAGCAGGGTTGTGTGTCATGATTCAGCTCCCTGTTTGAGACTCCTTTCTGAGTTGCAGTGTCAAGGGAATTTGTGTGCTCTTCGAAGAGCAAGGAAGGCCTGTGTCTTGCTCAGGCGACAGCTGGGGACACGCACACAGCCAGCTTTGACTCTGCTATTGTAACTTATCTGTTAGAAAAGTTGCCAGTCCTCTGTTTCTTGTTTAAGGGTAAGGTAAAGGGCTTTCTCTGTTGCAGGCTTTAAAATCTTTACATTGTCTGGATTGCAGCTGAGGATTTGATTTGGTTGTATTTCTGTCTGACGATCGGCTGTGGCGGTGTTGACAATCAGTTTCTGGTTTCTCTTTCTTGATAGGGACTGCAGCACTACACGGCATGCTCTGGCATGTCCCTTGCAGTTTCTGGCTGAACCAGAGAGCCATATGAAAAGCTTGCAGCTGCTCATTTTCTTTAGAGTGAAAGAGTAGTGAGCTAGGTTGCTTTTTCAGTGAGGGTCAGCATCTGCCTTCATGGCTGCTGTGTGACCCAACTTACAAAATACTTGCTTAGCCCTTCCTTTTGTGTGAGGTTTGGGAGGCAGTTGCAGTGACAGTTGGGCTAAGAAATGCCTCCCATCACCACAGGGGAAATGACAATTAAAGTGCAGCTCCTTGGTGGCAAACACAGTCTCTGAACTCGTTCTTTGTCTACACCTTAGGGTTTCTTCTATCATCTGTGTTGTTGATGATGGAAAGTACCTGGAAAGGTATGTAAAGCGGTTGACAGTTTGTGTTCCGTTTACAAAGGGTTAACTACTTCTGCTGTGTCCCGTCCTATTTGTAAAATTGTAGCTGTTTGGGGCTCACTGGTGTTGGGACTACTTGCATTAGTGAGAACTGCAGTTCAATTCAGCTGGATAGCTGCAGTCTCTGGTGTGGTTTCTTTTAGTGCATGTTTCTTGCTGGAGGAAATCAAAGAGCTTGGAGGCTAGTTTAAATCAGGGAAGCAGGCTAAAGGCAGTTTCTCCTTAGAGACATTGCCTGATTCCCATTCCAAAAGTCAAGGCAAAGAAAATAAAAGGTGGGATTTCCCATTAGTGATTTAAGACTACCTAGCCACAGTTACTGATAACTCCTGCAATGAGTCACTTACTGTTGTGATGCAATGAATGTGAGGAGCACTATGGACCTAGTAATATTACTTCTTAGTTAAAACCACTTTTGCACGCTTTTATAGTGATGGTGTCGTATAAACTACAATGAGAGGAGTTGGTGAAATGCAGAATCCAGAGTAAGCAGGTCCTGGCATCTCTGGTACTCAAAATTAACTTCCTGTTTGAAAGCTCAAGGAACAAATTTTGTGTGCCGTCTTGGGGTGCTTCTTTCTTGCTTCACTATCCCTAGCAACAGCTCTCAAAGCTTTATGCCATGCCACATAAACTCATTGCAGAGCAGATACTGGCATAGAACATGAGATCTAGAATTGTGCTATTACTGTGTCTGGCAAATAGTTGTTCTGTTAGATTATAATCCAATTTAATGAGTAGGAAGTGAACGTTTTCAGAATTTGCCTGAAATGGAGCAGGTTATATCGATGGTTTGTCTAGTATCCATCTGTGGATATATTTTGACCAATTAGTGTGATGTGGGATTGGAGAGAACATGTGTAGACACGTGCATGTTTTCTGTGAATCTTAAAGCTTGCTGGTTTGGCTTTTTTGGATTTTGGTTTTTATTTTTATTTTTTCTTCCCCTCTTTCCTTTCTGTTTCGGTTCATTGGATAAAAGGTTTAATTACAGAATACAGATTTGAGTGCTTTGAAGCATCAAAAAGGCTATAGGTGGTGTTTCTAGAGTAGTTTTCTGTCTTCCTGTTCACCTGTGAACAAGTTGGTATGATAAATAACACAGCACGTATGGAACAACACTGACCTGTACACATTCTTCTAGTTTCCAGTTTCAAGTGGCTGGTTGTTCATTAATTTCAGAACTGTTGATGGAGAACCATTTTTCCTTTTGTTTATATTTCTGGCTTTTACAACGTTTTGCTGTAATTAGGAGCTGTAGGCTTGGGTATGAGGTTCAAACTCCAGCTTCTAACTAATTACCTGATAATTTCACTGTTTTAATCCTCGTGTTTGCTAAATAATGAATAACAATTCAGTTCTTGTTTACTTTGTTCCTGGTGCGCTTGTTATGTCCTTTCTTTACTTGTTTTCCAAGTGTTTAGTACCTTTTCTTGAAGAGCACTGAGGATAGACTTCACTGATCTCTTTCTAACCCTTCTGTGGGGTTTTTGTTTGTTTGTTTGTTTTTTGAGAAGGGATGCCCAAAACTGCTTCCAGGATTCAAGAGCAGTCTTGTCTAAGTAGCAAGTTATTAGCAAGTAAAGTACAGAAATGAATCCTTGGTAGATAGTTTCATTTGGATGAAATGTGGTTAAAGCTTACAAAAGGTTTATACTGATGTAAAAATATTGGTGTATATGTTCCAAATGTGAAGCTCAGCACATATAATTACTCAGTGAAAACAGATAAACTTCATTTTAAAACTAGCTCACTGTCCATCTCTGTCATCATTCAGTGCCTCCTAATATTTACAGTGTGTTTTTTTTATTCCTGCATATTGTTTGTGAGATGAATAGTTTAAACTAGAATTAAAGTATAGGATGGAGGGAGAGAGAGGTAAAGAATAGCCAAACATTCATATTCTTTACAATAAATGTGTCCTTCAAAGTGTCTCTCTCACTGCAGGACAGCGGCTTCTTGACTAAGGCTGCAGCCATATCAGAAAACCAACAGGCTGCTTTTTCCTTTTTTTCTTGCAAAAAATAAACTGTGTTCTAAGATTAGGAGTTAGGATAAAAACTGCTTTATTAAAAGAACAAGAACTATAATATAAAACTTGTTTTAAAAAAAATGTGCCACACCCCAACCTTAATGTATCTAATAATATCCTAGTTAAAAATGTGCTCCTGTTGCAAACTGTAGTGAATTCTGTTATCATACCAGTGAACTGTATCATTTTTACAGCTTCAAGAAATTCATATAAGCACGTGAGAGAAGATGACAAGATCTAGATCAAGATCACCACGATGGAAGCAAAGGTAAACGCTTAATCTGTAACTCTACTTTTGTTCTGAAATGTAGCTCTATAGAAGGATATATAGTGAAGGCTTCAAATGCTGGCAAAAGAAACTGCCTTCAGAACTGTGAAGATGTATTTTAAAGACTCATAATTTGTTTCCCAAATTGAATAGTTTCCATAACGTTTTTTCCAAGTCATAATTTTATTACTGGCTTTTTTTGAACTGGGAAGATGAAGCTTTAGCTCTTGCTGAGAACCTTGTTAGGCTTGAATGTTTTGGGAGCTGAATTTGCTTGAAGTACCAAACTCCAAGCACTGAGCTAGTTAAACATATTTTCACTCCAGCCCCACCTGAGGCCTGTATGTTGCTTATGTTTTGCCTCTTGGTCTTGGGCAATCAGGGAAGTTTGTTGAATAACACAAATGTAATTTTAGAGAGATCCTACCTACTTCCACACTATATGGAAGTTTGGAAACATGTTGTTTGAGTGAAGAATGGGGAAATGCCTGAGCTCCCATAACAGTGCAAGCCCTAACCAAAACAATCAAAGGAATTCTGGTGTGGCAGCATGGTATTGGTAGTAGTTTTATAGCTTATATAGTTTCATGACAAACTAGGTTCTGATTTTGAACTTGTTTGCTGAAACAGAGGAATCAGTTATGTCACGTATTTGCAATATATGCATAAAGGAAGTGACTTCCTTGAATTCTCTTCAAATTCTATTTTCTGAAATATACAGTGAATGCATGAGTACATTGGTTTGGTTTTGGTCTGCGATTATTTTCACGTTCTTGCTAGTGATTTGTGCTGCTTTTCTTTAAGTAGATTTTGGCTAAAAACACTCAAGTTGCTTTCACTCTTGTAACAAAATTCAAAGCTGAGAAGGGTGCTACTGAACTTTTAAGAGCAAAAGCTGCACTACTTGTGCAGATGTATATATGCATGTACACACACTTGCACAAAAAGACCAAAACAGCCTTTCTTAAACTTTTTTTTTGCAGTAAAAAATACCTGTGTGATGTTTTCAGTAAAATGTCTTGTTTTCAGTCCTTTTTTTTTTTTAATCTTAGCATACAAACAAAGCCTGAAAACCTTGTGGTTTTCTTCTTCCTTTTTCATGTTTGTGTTTTTTCTATTTTTTTCTTTCCTTTTTTTTTTCCTCTTGGTCCTGAGACAGATAGGGAATGCTTCACAAGTGTGAAAATGCATAGCAGTTGTTTTCAGTGTAATGGAGACTTCATATACATTGAAGTATTCTTAGCTTTAAGCAACAAAAAAGAAATCTACAAGAGGAAAATGGCTAACTTAACAATATTTTGAGCGGGTATTTTTCCTGTGAACACTTTCAGTAGAGTTGAAAGCAAGTTCAGTACTCTAGCTAGACAAGTGACACTGAATATCTTGACTGGTTCTAAATTTTTCTTCCCAGTTGATCAGAACTGCACTTCTTTAGGAAATAGATGTTGTCGTTAAGAGGCTGATTCAGTTTTATGGAACTACTCAAAGTGAACTTTATTTTTGCCTTAGGTCCTTATCGCCAGCATTTAGGAGTCCAGAGCACCACAGGCAAAGGCATGCTCATGTTAATTATGACTGCGAATATAAGAGCTTTCGTAAGGACCTAAAGAAACCTATGACTTGGAGAACAGATGATGAAAAATATGGACAAAGCAATTCCAGATTTGCACCTCATGGAAATAACCACCAGAGAATGTATGAACGTAGATCACCTTCACCAAACCTGAAAAGAATTCCCATGGAAGATGCTTATGGTCATAAGCCCTACAGAACACATTCGTCAGAAAGAACTGAAGGCGGTAGGAGATGTCAGTTACCACCAAAATACTCAGAAATACCATATAAAGAGCACGATCGGCCATTTTACCAACACAAAACAGAAGAAAGATACACGTTTGAACACTACAAAGTCACTGGAAATGAAAAAGGAATTAAACCTTTTCACAGACCGTTAGGGGCTTCATGTAAGTTTGAAAGAAAATGGCACGAAGATGACTTGAGGCACCAGAGATTACACGAAGAGAAGTATGGTCAGTCACCCAGAAGAATTTCTGATGAATTTACATCAAGGAGCTCTTTACAGAAGAGGTATAGGAATAAAATAATTAAAACCTGGGTATTGTGGTGTAAAGCCTCAAGTGAAAGTCTGTTTTCATTATAGTTGAAGATAACCACCTTGAAACACGTTTGCTACTTTGTAGTTTAATTATGGGCGACTGGTATTAGTGAAGTATTTGTCTTTTAAGTAAATCATATTGCTGGCTAGAGTATGAAAGGATAATGTGTCCCTCTTAAGAGCCCCTGCACATCCGTACCTTGGCGTGAGGGATTATGGGTTAACTTGCCACGCATTCTGCTGTCCAACATTCTTCACATATAAGTTCTCACTTTCTTCTCTAGTGCAAGTGTAAATTGCTTTATGTCAACACAGGTATCCTGAAGATCACGATTACAGAGAATATGGGCACGCGTCTAAAAGGGCTAAAGAAATGGAGAGGTATGACGGTGGAGAAGTAGCAAGAAATTCCAAGTGGAAGCAAGAGCGTTCTTTTCCACCCTACCAAGAAAAGGAGGAACAAAGAAATCTGGGTGCCCAGTCACACCGATCCACTGAAAGGGAGTACTCGGAGGGATCTGTCACAAAGATAGCCTATGAATACAGTCACAAACGGCGCAGGCACCTGGAAGGGGAGAAGTCTTTTTCAGATGACAGAGCTCAGAAGTATGTGAAGCAGGAAGATCAGAAATACGGATCTTCTAAGGGCGCCTGGGATAGCAAAAAGTTAGATTACTTCAGTGGTGGAAGAGCGAGACAGACTGAAGAAGGGCATGTCGAAGTCCCTGCTAAATATAGTTCGAAGAAGGGCTGCAATGCTTGTGTTAACTCTTCCAAAATGGATGTTGATCTGAGACCCTTTAAAAACAAGCAGAAGGAAAGAGTAAGGAAAGAAGGGGAACTCAGGAGAAAAGGTGATTCTTCCAGTAGCCAGCGTGATTCAAGTCATACTGTTTCAGATGTGAAAGCATCTGATGTCAACTGTAGGAGGGAACATCTCACAATCAAAGTGGATATGAAGAAAACGGTGAACAGGTACACCCTCAGTTTCCCCCCACCTGTTCTTTATTCCAGTCTGCTTACAGTTGATGAATATCAAAGGAAACCTGTGTTTCCTTAGGAGGTGACAAAGACAAACTAAGGTTGTACCTTTTTGATTTTATTTGGTTGAAAACGTTAATTTGTTCAGGCTGGAAACTCGCTGCCTGTTTTTGTTACAAAAAACAACCAACAACACGCCAAAAAAAGGCTAGTTGATGTCACAGGAGTCTAGTAGCAAGTGGAAAGAACAGAGCAGTTTGTGGCCAATACAAACTGTAATTAAAGTTGCTTATTATGAGTGGATGTGTTATGTTTAGTTAAAACAGACAAAATCAGGAAAGTCTAACCCTGTGCTTTGTTCTGGGTCGTAATGGCTTTTTTGACTACCTGAGGAGTACCTCATCTCTTTTGAAAACCAGGAAACCTTTAAATGGCATAAATCTCAGGTACACATTCAGATGTTAAAGATCAAGTCCAATAAAGCTGTCAAAAAATTAAATCCTTGGGTTATGTTATTTAGTATTGCAGCAAATGAAATAAGTCTTTTGGAGACTCAGAACCAAGAAGTATTTAACAGAGTACATTTTTATCTTGTGTGCAGTACTTCTGGTTGCCTTTAGCATTCCTGTTGTCACCTAAATTGGAAAAAAGGGGTAATATGGAAACCTAAATGAAGAATACATTGTAAAGACTAGGCAGCTTGGATTGTATTGATATTTCAGGCTTTTTTTGGTTAATTGGCTCACCGTTGTAGGTGAGGATAATAGCAGCAATCTCTTTTGGAAGCTGTTTGGTCTTCATTTTGAAGGTATTTTACCTCTTCCCTCAAGTAAAACATCTGTACCAATGTTTTTCCAGTATTTCAGAAATGTGTAATACAGTGGAGAGCTATAAAGACAAGTTACTGTTCCCATGTGAGGAGTTAATATGAAAGACCGAGAAAAGGGAGCAATTCTTTCTTTCTAAATGATAATGCAAAGGAAAAAAAAAACCCTTAAATCTTGCTGCTTCTTTGTGGAAGCCTGTGGAATGATTCCTATAAATAGTAGTCTCATGCTGCTATTGAAAGTCACGTACGATGGACATGGTAATTATTTATGAGCTGAAGAAACTACTGTATTGAATACAGTATACTTGATGTGCAGGTTTGCCTTAACGCAACAACAAAGACATTAGCAGGGACTACATGGCTAATTCTGCAGATGCTGATGACTGAGAGCATTCATGCTGCCTACTTTAGGCATTTAACAAACACATGACTAAAAATGAGCTGAGAAGAATGCATTCTTTATAAGCCTTGGGAAAAGGTAGGCAATTCAAATCATCTGTAACAGATTCCTAAACTGAGATTGTTTGGATTCACTCAAGGGCATTTTCTGGAGACAGATAGCTGACTCCTGGGACTTGTAGAGGCTGCTTCTGGTGCAATTTTTGTATGAAATTCTACTCTTACTTCTCAAATACAGAATGGGCAGGTGCTTTATCACTTTGCAGGGTGAACAGTAAAGTCTTTGTCCTAAAAATTTTATGTGGAATATGAGTTCTCAACTTCTTTCCAAATAGCAAGTACTTCTAGTGCACCAAGAGCAGCAGAAATGTTAATGCCAACTTCCTTGTCTAAATAGTTCTTAGAAAGCAGTGCAACATAAATTTTGTATCACACTTCACTGAAACAAGGATTCCCAGAAGTGTAGTTACAGCTGTTAATCTTGCAAGTTGTAGTTTGGTTGGTTTGTTTTTTAATTAGAAAAGAATAATAAATCAGTTTCACGGCACTTTATTCCTAAAAGAAACATCTTAATTTGTTTTGTTCTACTTCTTTGTTTGAAATTTTCAAGTATTGAGTTCTTTTGAAGTGAGCATCTCCAAATTTCTATTTTAGGGCTGCTTCTAGTCATACCACAGACAGACAGATGTCACACGATCTGGTTGCTGTTGGCAGGAAAAGTGAGAATTTTCATCCAGTGTTTGAACACATGGCATCTGTAACACGTGGAGTTGAAAACGACCCATCGAGAGAATTTACTCAGGAAATTATCACAATTATCCATCAAATTAAAGGTGGCTGTAATATTTGGGGTATATGTATGTATTTATGTATTTACAGTTACTAAAAAAAAATGAATTAGGTATGCTGTTCTTGTAAATATCAAGTGTTGTTTCATTTGTTTTTTATCATTCATTTAAGGAGAATGTAGGTTGAGGATGGAGCATGTTGGTTAGAAGGTTTTGCTCCTTAATAGAGGTATTGCTTGAGATTTAACTGCTTTTCTAGCAAGTGAGAGGAGTGGGGAAAAATAAAGCTTTGTTGTAGTCACAACTTATTAGTTACATATAGTTCCTTTAATTTTTCAGATGAGTTTCTGGACTGCCACGACATATGTATTGCAGAACTTTATTTGCAGCTTCTAGTAGTTGCCACAGTAGAGCTTGATAAATAGTTAACTGTCTTCAGCTTAATCTTATTAAATAAGAGGGCTGTCTGAGTTGAGCTGGCCTAACCTCTCATTTGAGGATGTTAAACTGCAAGTGGAAGTAGTTTGAAATTTAATCTCAGATGTTGTCTTGGCGTCATTAGCAGTTAATCCTTTGAACAGTAAAATTTCCCACAAAACACTTGAAATAGTGCACATAAACATTCTTGTATTTAATGTTTTCGCACAGCAAATTATTTCACATCTTCTGAAATAACTCTGCATGAACGGTTCTCGAAAATCCAGGATAAACCAATTCCAAATATGAATGAAGTGAAAAGAAGTTTGGATCCGGAAATTCACAGGTAATTGCTGTGCCTCTGCCTTGATGCAAAACGTTGAGGCAGTTAATCTTCAGTACGTTATACGTAACGTAGCTGGAGTTGTTTTTTTTCACTGACTGTGAACTACCTGTCCATAATCTGTAAAGATTCTGTGATTGGTTAATAATCTGTATTGACATTGCTTGCTCTCTTGTGATTTTGCTGTTTCAGGAGGATTGACATGTCTTTAGCAGAGCTTCAGAACAAACGAACTGTCCCATCGGAATCTCCTCAGGTATTATTTTTATAGCCAAGTGGAAATTAATATGGGTGTAACTAACACTTTTTCCCTTTGTATTGTTAAGCCACTTTTTATATGCTTTGAAGACCACTAGCAATTCTGTTTCAAAAGGAATGCACACAACTGTATTTACAGATACCACAGAGGTGGAAGTACGTTTAGTAAGTAGAATGCAGATGTGTTCTAGAATAACTGGAGTGTGGTTATTACTGCTGCTTCAATCCCTATCTATTCTTAGCATAAATACTACGTGGGCAATTGACATGGATTCTAATTTCAGAGATTGGAAAAACCCTTAGTATTTTTTCTGTGCTGATATTAGGTTAGCCCAACATACAAATTGCCATTCTATACAGAACATGCAATTTTATTCCATGCTTTTATCCAGGGATGTGGGATTTTGTTTCCCCCCATTAAAACTACATTTACTGTAATTTTGTTTTATATTTTTTATGTAACGCT
Source organism: Cyrtonyx montezumae (assembly GCF_038088225.1). Lineage (NCBI taxonomy): Eukaryota > Metazoa > Chordata > Aves > Galliformes > Odontophoridae > Cyrtonyx > Cyrtonyx montezumae. The sequence continues at coordinate 46,096,451 of NW_027072034.1, read as the reverse complement.
AACAAGTGGGGTGTCACTTACTAAACAATAGTAGACTTTCTTAGTATCTACTGAAGTTTGCTGATATGTAGATATGTACAATACATAGAACATTTATTTATCTGAAATGTCAGTGTTCTGTTCAGTGCTGTTCAGAAATGCATAATGAGGCAGATGGTGCAAGAAGGTCATTGTTTGGGAGTAGCTATTGCTTTGGACTTTGGATTCTTGGGCTGATGCACATGTGTCCTATGCCTATATGGTTGGTTAACAAGATTATATACTGAATGAAACCCTTGAGGGGCAAATTAGGTCAGTGTTCCTTTATTACTAGCTAACTTGGCTTCAACCCTTCCTCTCAAATAGAACATCATAAGAGTTTTAGAAGATCCAAATGATCTACGCCATGATATAGAAAGGAGAAGGAAAGAGAGATTGAAGAATGAAGATGAGAGAGCATTTCATACAGATGGTACAGCTCCAAGGTAATTAGCTAATAATAATCATGTTTGCCTGAGCTTGTTCTTCTTGTTTGATTTTATTGATGCTTCCACAGTTGTGTTCAAATTTATTGTGATTTTTTTTCCTGAATTTTGACTTCAATTGTGACAAATGTCAGTGAAATTTCAAATTTCATATGTAATGGAATATTATGTTGGTATAGGTTATTTTTCTACTACTACTTTATTGATATTTTGTTTCATAATAGTGTTCTAGAATGACTGTTCTTGTGCTACTCTGAGTGTTTGTGATGGAATGTCTGATATATATAATCAGAAATTCACGGTGTATATATTTAATTTTATGAATTAGATTTTGGAATTGCCTTTTACTTCTCTGATTTCCTGCAGCAGGTCTACTAAAGATGTATGGCCCAGAGGTGTTTGCAAACCTCAGTCATCCTTTTTTGCTTTTGATGTTAGGATTATGTAGATGACTTATTTGTGCTAGAGGTGTTTATTGAAGAGTTGCCAAAGTGTAATGAAATGCATCTACTCAGTAGTCACATCTTGCAAGTATGTGAATATATTGCTATTTGTCCATTTTAAATACAGTCTGTAACGGCAAATAGTGGCAATACGTGCATATTTAAGGAAACTGATTTTTAAAACTGTAGAAAAAGAATTCTTGTTTAAGATTCTTTAAAGTAAAAGATGAAAGTTGTCAGAGGAAAAATAAAACCAAATTATTGGACTTCTGCCTACAGCATTGTATTTGCTTGATGCTGTATCTTCACTATGCGTTTAGCCCAGTTGTCTGGTAAGGCTTTTTCTGCTACCTCTGCAGTGGTTACCTTGCTTTACCTTCTATATGTACTACTTAAAGTGGGAAGCTCATGTTTCTTTATGAAGTGTGGCTGCTCTGAAGCTTGATGGGGACTGGGGGGCACTTGGAGTTGCAGCACTGATGGCTAACGTGTTTGGAAACTGAGGGCAGTAATGGATGATGGATAGTGTCTTCCTGAAAAACAGGCTTTTTCACAGTTCACTTGTGAGATCTTGACCACGCTTTATCAGCTAGCCTGTTGTGCCTTTTTTGTCCTCTTCTATTTTGCACGTTATAGGTTTGGGAACTGTACGTTTTGGATTCTAGTAATTACTTTTCATGGTATATGTGTCTTATTTACTGGTTGCGGATGTATCCATAACTAGCAGTGTGCTCAGTAACGAACAAAACCAAAAAAGAGCCAGAGCTGTAGTGTACTAGTTGAGGATGAAACAAGCATGTGCAGCATCGGGGTATCTGTCAGAGCTCCTGTCCGATTTGGAATTCGGGAAGATGGGAAATTTTGTGCTGCTTCAAAGGCAGCACAGCTTAAAATCGCCGAAATGTAAAAAGCGTCTTAGCCAGCAGAGGGCGATGGTGGCCAGGCGTGGAGGCGTAGCTGAGGGAGTCGGGGAAACTTCTTTGGATAGTGAGGCTTTGAAGAGGGCAGAAGTCACGGTTTGTTACCGTTGCGTAAGAAAATGTAGTTTATTGTGTAATTCTGTGTAGTTTGAACTGGGCTTCAGTCGGAGGACAAGTCATTTACCAAATATCTTAATCTAAGATTACTTAAAGCCATCACTTTACCATTTCTAAATGGTACCAATGTTAAAATAAGGTCATTCAAAATTCCAGGTGTTGCTGTGTTCTGGATCTTAATTATTCTCTCTGAAATTATTCTCTCAGGAGTCAGCAAAGCTGCAGCTTTTCAAGATTACAAAACTCTCAACTTGATGGCTTCCAAAAGCCTATGAGGTTCATTAAACCACCTTTCAGGAAATTTATTGGGAAGCCTCACCTGGTAAGCCTAAGTCTAGAAGTTATTTCTGCATATTTTTTTTGTCCTTCATAACTGACTTTCTGCTGCACTTCTTAGGCTGATATGATTAATGATCTATGAGCTTTTTCCTTTTAATTTCCAAGTGACTCTTTATCTTTGGACTTGCTCAGTGTAAAAATGGTTCTAGCTTCAGTCCTAGTGCAACGGTATTTTCTCAGTCATCTTTTGCAGCAAGAGAGCTAAAATAACTTTTATCACCAAATGCTGGCAAAAGAAGAATATTTATTTTGCTTTTGAACACTTCTGCAGTGCTCTAAAACAACTTTGCTATTGTGTCTTTATAACCTCGCGGGGAAGTTGCCAGGAGTTTATCTTCTCAGAAAACTAGTTTCAATTGGTGTTGTTGGGTGTGTTTACAACGGTAGCAGTATTTTTTAAGGGACTCTGGAAATAAGGTGCTCAACTTCAGACTTCTAATTGAGTGGCACGAGCAGGCCAAACTAGCTTAAGAATTGTAATGATTTACTGAACTTAAATGAGTTAAAATGTTTTAGTAAATAGTACAGACTTTATTTAATATAGCTACATGCAGTACAGGTTCTCGAATGATGCATTTCTCACACTTCATAGTATGTGCATTATCTGAAGCACAAATCAGAAGGCGTTCTTGTTGAACAAATAACCTGAAGTAATATGGAGTATCTTGGGAAGGGGAGCTACTTGTCAGTGCAGAGGGAAGATCTGAATCTTACTTTGTGTCATTAGCATTCACAGAGTGCTAAAGTCAGAAGAGGCCTCTGAAGGTCATCTGGTCCAACCTCCTGCTTAAGCAGCTTGCCTGGGACCATGTCTGGCATTGTTAGTCTAATAGTGCTTTCCCTCATGGGAGAAGTTTTGAAATATCTTGTATATATGAAATGTAGATGAGATTACGGAAATGCCTGGAACTATATTCCTAAGGGTGTAATATTTTACAGTGGAATGGGCTTCCAGAAGATGATGAAACCTTTAAGCTCCATCAAAAACAGTTTTTATGTAGTTGAAGTTGTGATTGTCGTTGAAAGCTGTAAGTGCAAAAAGACTCAACGCAACAAGTTTTAAAAGCTTAAAAAAAACAAACAAAAAAACCTGAAGACTTAAGACTGAAGCTCTATGAACATGCAGCAATACCTCCTGAACTAATACAGTAATTGCAAAATGATGTGAGACGTTAATAACTCAACCTCTATTTCAAATTGTTGGAACTGCTAAAGATTCAGGAAGACTGCATTTTGACATCTAGTAGCAAACTGACAGCATGCAATTTTTAAATAGTTTTAATGTCCCGAGGAGCAATACACCCCAGCGAGGAACTTAACCAATTCAGAACAGCAGTAGCTGTGAAAGCATAGGTACTAAAAATGCAAGAGATGACTTTTCATGAAGTCAGCCATCCACAGGTTAATTTGCAGACAAAGTGGGAACATTTGAACACCTTGCTTTGCCATCCGCACGCATCGGTAGAAGTAGAATGACTCAGTGCTCACCACCTGGCGCCTGGTTTATGGACTTCTTGAGGATGTGTCCAGAGTCTACTGAATAGTGCTTTTTAATTGCATCTTCTGTTTTTGTTTTTGCTCGATTCTTCTTCTGCTCCTTTTGTTTTCCTTTTTGTCTACTCTGTTTGATGCTTAATATGTGAAGTAATGCAGAAAGAACACAATCTCGTCTCAGGCAGAAAAGATTAATAATACAGCCACATCTGACATCTGAGATGATGTAAATAGTTGAGCTATCTAATCTAGCTACTATAGTGTGGTGTTCCCTGTGGTATGCAGACAAGCTGTGTCAGACTGATGCCTATAGATGGCCTTTCCTGAGGTAGTTCTTGAGGATTGGGTGCTATGGGGAGAGATCTTGACAAGCAGTAGCTCAAGCTTGATCCTCATATGCTTGAGGTACTAGCGCTGCTCTGCTACTTATTTAGGGAGCTTGGAGCTGGAGCAGCTTCCAAGCAGCCAAGTGTGATTTCAGTCAAATCAGTCTTGCTTTGGAAGAGAAGTTTAGGTGTGAACACTGTACATTAGAACAGTGTTGTTTCCAGCATGTTAGGAGGTCTAAGGAACATGACCAAAAGGCAGTACATGGAGAGTACATTGGATTTAAGAAGTAGTTTGTTGTGACTCCTGAACTTTGATGTTGGGCCAACCATATTTATTAAGTAGGAAAGATGCTAAAATGAAGCATATATTAGTGGGGCACAAAAAATGCATGAAAATACTGAGAAAAGATTGAAATTTAAACAAAGCAAGAGCTAAGATGATAGTTGTTGGATAAGAAAGTACTTAATGGTTTAGCTCATTCTTACAGATACTTGAGTTGAAATTGTTTGCAATTGCAAGCAGAGCTCTCCAGTCTTTGTGGGAAGCTGCTTTATACTGCAGGAGAGAGGTAGCAATAGCGTGTCGTGTCAGTAAAATTGTAGAGGTGTGGAAAAAACACAGTGGAAAAAGCATGTAGTAGAAGTCTCTTACCACTCTGTTTAAGAGTGTTCTGCCTATAATTTTAAAAATCAAACCCTGGGATATCCAGAACTCCTCTTAGGCTTATTTGCTTTGGCTTACAGGTAAATATAGAGAGGGGAAAAAAAAAGTACGTCAGAGATCCAGGTTTCAAGTGACAAGACTAAGACAATGCATGAATGCCCCACAGATATGTTTGAGTCTGTGAGGAGTGTGGTGGTGCTCCATATTTAGCTAAGACAAGCTTACTTTAATTCCCAAAGATCTATTCTAAGTCCACTCCTGTCAAGGTATTTTCAGAAGCTAAATAGTTGACTTGTAGGCAATTATATATTCTTCTAAAAATGCTATTTTAAATCTCAGTTACAGTTAAATTGGATTTCCACTGTGCTCTGTTGCATTTATTAGCCCACCAACATTAGAAAGCATACACAAACGTTTCTGCTGCTGGAAAGGTTTGATATATTGCTGGAGAGCAGAAATTCCTGAAGCAGCAAAGCATTAAAATAAACTCGCATTTTATTATACAGTGGTTGCTTATTTGAAAAAAAAAAAAAAAAAGTTCTTAAGCTCTTCTTAAAATGTATTTTAAACTGTTTTAATTCATTTGGGGAAAAATAAGGAATTTAGCAGTGCTGGGACTCACTGTGGTTCTTAAGACTACTTTTAAGAGGAACAGGGAAAAATTGAATTTGTCTGAGAGTTCATTAGCAATTCAGTTCTGTCTTCAGTAGGTGACTTTAGTGCAGTACGTGTCAGTGTGCAACACTTGTCAGTACTTGTATGCAGTGATGGGGGAGAATGAGAGCTGTATAGATCCTTTCAAGGTAACTGCCATGGGAAGAGTTGGAAAAGGTGAAAGAACATAGTGACTGGAGGGAGTGCTCTGTTTTATGCTACCACGACCGTTTGCCTTCAGCTTTCAGTGTGTTAACACAACAGTTTTGATACCACTTGTCCATGCCTCTTGTCCTTGAGATCAGGTATGTTCCTGTGGCTGGCGATTCTTCTCCAAAATGCTATTCTGTAATACGAAGTTAAAAGCAAAATAATTGGAGGGCAGTGTGCTACAAATTTGTTGGCTGGTTGCTGTGGTGCTGTGTAGAGTAGTGATGCCTGTGTATGCTGCAAATACTCTAAACCAGTGGTGACCATATGCTAACCAGGAGTGTCCAGAGTACTTATCTTACTCTTAACTCCTGACTCAAGGAGTGACTGCTATAGCAGTCTATTACGCGTGCTGTGTGCTAATTGAGGCATCTGTTCTGAAGGGGCAGGGATGGAGAATCCTAATTGAAGAAATCTGAGCAGGTGACAACCCAAGAGAATGATATTCCAACATGATTGCTTGTATCATCTTTGGCTTTGGTGGGCTCTGCCCTCACTACAGCCAACCTGGACTCCAGGCCCTTTGCTTCTACTCTGGTGCTTTCAGACAGTGTTGTGTCAAATATCACAATGCTGTGAAAGGGCTACAGTATATGTTACTGTAACCTGGAAACTGCTTTCCTTTATCATTTAATAATTTTAAGCTAATAACTAATAACTTTGCTATCTGTTTTCATGCTAGAATTCTTACTATTCTTCAAGAACAAATGATGGCTTCCCACATAGACATATTAGAGGACGCCTTGAAAATACAGGACCCATCAGGAGACACTTTAAGGTACACTTCAGCTGTTATCAGTATTGTGGTACATAAATTGTGATTTTGATCCTGTTGAGCTTTGTAAACAGACGCAGATATGAAGGTATTAAATGTTGTGAAAAATAGTGGCAATGTAGCCTAATTGCTTCTGCTGACATAATGGGAGGAAAGAGGGCTGAGTGGATTGAGCTGAGTTATTCAGTATTGTATCTGTACAGCTGAAAGAAAAAGAAGCATCCAACTAGATTTATTTATATCAGAAAAAAAGCTTTCATTTTCTCCTTTAAAATTACCCCTACTTACTATTTAATAAGTGTGTTCTCAGGAGTAAAATAGCACACAGAATAGGTATTGATGCTTCTTGTTGTGAAGATAGTAAAGTTTAAGTTTTGGCTAGACTCAGCAGCTAGTGGTTTGGATAACAATTCAATGGGTAGAAGGGCTGCTCTGCTTCCTCAGGCTAAGTATAAGGGAACTATTAGAAAAAAAAAAAGCACCAAAGGGCAGTCAGTCTGCCAGAAAGCTAAGCTGACACCATCAGAAAGGGCTTACTGTGTTGTTGTTTAAAAAAAGTCAAAAAGACTTTCAAGCTGAAGCTTAACAAGTTAAAAATGTCAGCTTGTCATAACTCCATCTTAACATATAAAGGTCTCATAGCCTGTTAATCAGTATTCCTTCCTGTCCCCTCCATATTGCCCCTTTATAAGGGATGAGTGGTTATTCAGCACTGTCTCACTGAGGCTATGTTGGTAGATTATTTAAAGCAGCCTTCAGTTTCCTTTATTTTATATCAGAATAACAGAATTCTGTTGGGGACAAGGCAAATATCAGTCTGCTTTAACTGCCACTGCCTATATATATGAAACTGAACATTGTTGTATCCAGTGATTGGTTCCACAGTGCTTTAATATCTGTTGGGAAAACAGAAACCACAATACCCACAGTACAAGTGAAAATGCTGTATGTGAATAGCACATTATTACTGCCATGGAAACAGCACTGCTGGTTTGATTTCATCAATGTTCTTACATTTAATTTCCTCTTGCATAACTTAAAGGATTTTTCCTGACCATGCTGTTGCTGAAGCCTGCGTAAGGAAGGTGATTAGATACTCAAGAGCCTTCATTGGATGAATATTAAAAAATATATTATTCTCTCCGATTTTATGTATCGGGAAGTTCTAACCTAATAAGCCAAAAAAAGAAAGAGGGAGGTTATTCATACTGGTTTAAAAAGCATATGGTCTTGCAAAAAGTTTAACGTACTACAGAAAAAAATACTTTAGAGCGACGGTTTCATAAAAGATTTGAAGAGATCTTAAAAAAGCTTAAATGATCTCTAATAATTTTGAAACGTTGACTGTGATTCATTTCAGTGGGTACATGTATGGTAATCTTTTGAACTGAGCTTCATTCTGTGATTTACACAGTTCTGTGTATTAATGGCTTGCTCACTCTCCTTTCCTACCTCCAGTGGCACTAGGGAATAGAATAGGGAGAGCAAAAATAAGGGAACTCAGGGTGAAATGAAGATTGTAGAATCAGAACGGCCTGAGTTGAAAAGGACCTCAAAGATGATCTAGTTTCAACCTCCTGTTGTGGGAGGGTTGCCAGCTACTAGAGCAACAAGGCAACCTGTTCCGGTGTGCCACTAGTTAAGTAATGGTGAAGGAAAAGAAATGATGCAAAGACAAATGCTTACCACATCCCACAGGGAGGCTGATGCTCAGCCAGCCTCCAAGCAATGGCTACCTCCCCCAAAGCTCCCTCTCTTCAGCATTAATTATTGAGCATGACATTGTAGGGCATGGAATGTCCTTTGGTCGGCTTGGGTCAGTTGTCCTGAATGTGTTCCCTCCCAGTGTCTTGCCTACCCATGGCTGGCTTGCTGGGGGGCAAGCTGAAGGAAGAGAGAGCAGTTAATGCTGTGCTCAGCCACAGCCTGAACTCTGCTGTGGTGTCTGTACTGTCAGTCACCAATTGAAACCATGTTAGTGTGGACTGCTGTGAAGAAAATCCTAGCCAGGTGCAGTACAGTGTCAATATATTAGCTCTTATGGACTTCTCAGTGCTTGGAAGTCATCGGTTCATAGGCAGTGTGATTATTACCAATTATAAAATGGAATTTATATGGAATTAGGTGTTGCTTCAGCTTTTTTTCTTTTACCTTAGGCTGACATTGAGTTGTTTTTCTTGCACCTTAGATTACCTCATTTTACCCTATATGTCTGCAGTACCTACATACCAAGCATGTAATCTGTTAACTTTGTCTGCAGCTGATTCTGCCCTGTTAACACCTTTATTCCTTTTCCTCCCTTCTTGTGCAGATGCTTGAGTTGAAACTGTATGCATAATCTCACTTTCACTGTCTTGAACCTTTTCTGCTTTTATTTGTTCTGCTGTGCAAATGCAGCAGCGTGCCTCTGAGCAGACCTCTTCCTAGCCACCCGTGTCAGAGCAGAGAACCGCAGCAGCTGTTGGAGAAGTTCAGACCTCTGCTGCTGTGTTCAGTGGCTTAATATAGCATTACAGATGTCCTTCAGCTTCTCCTATGGTGTAGGTTTGTATCTACTCGAGGAATTTATTTGCACTTTATTGTGCTTGGGCTCTGATAGATCTTCAGTAAAGGGGTTAAACAGCATTTACTATCCTTCTCCAATTATGTCCCCTGCCCACAAGCACCACGAGAGTGACACTGGGGACTGATGGGGCCAGTTTAATGCTCACCTCTACGCAGTAGGTGGCTGAAGTGAACTGTACTGTTCTGCACAGTCCTTAGTTTTTCCCCAGCTATAGAGTGGAAAAACTGGTACCGAACTTATCACAACCTCAGAGCATGTGATTTTTCTTGAAGTGATCCTTAATGTGTAAAGGAGACTGGTTTCACCAGAGTAATCAAGCCATGCTTAAAAGGGCTGTTTCTCTGTTGTTTAGTTTCTCTTGCACTTGAAAGCTGTTTGTAGAGCATGACAAGTATCTTATATCACCATAATGTTTCCTCTTTTTTTCATGTAAGAACTCACCTTTTTTTTTTTATGTGAATGGGGAGAAAAAAAGCTTTGACGGGTAAAGGTCTGCAGGAATGTTTTCTGTTACTATCACATTTGAAAACTTTATACTGCATGACTGGAAAATTATTCAAAATTACAGTGAATATGGCTTTTTTTTTAAGACTTCCATGGCTTGTTCTGTTAGAGACTGGAGTGCATAAGGATAAAAATCTGTATAATTTTAACTGCTGCTGTCAGTGTTGGTCTTGCTGTATCGTTTCTGTGAATTTATAATACGCTCATCTGTTGGCTCTCTGTTATGTCTGGTCCCGTGCTAGGTTAACATACAGTATTTCAGTCTGTGGGTGACAAAAGAGCAGAGTAAGGAAAGTAATTAGACAGTCTTATGGTCTGAACATAGACCATAAATAGTCATGCTAATTGGTACCTGAGAAAGTTACATAATGTACAGCACGTTTGCCCGCTGCAGACCTAATGTCAGTGATTTTGGTAGCAAGTGAGGTGCTGTTCTGATTGATGCTGTTTTCCTTCTAACATTTTCCATTTTTCTGTAAAGGAGATGATTTCAGATGTTTTAAACAGTGAATGCAATATGGCAGTTATTGGATCCGCGTGGTAGCTGGTGTTTGGAGGAACAGGAAGCTGTAAATAAGGAAAAGGCTCAGTACTTGCTAATGCCTATTCTTGCTCAATACTGTAGGTGCTACATGTGTATATAAGTCTGAATACCAACTGTTGAGTTTTGGTGCCTCATTCTGCACTTTTTCCCTCCCATTTCCTACCATTACAGAGCAACTTTGCAGATGGCCGTTTGCAATCCCATTATAAATCAGGCTTAGTACAGAAGGGCTTATATATTCAAGCTAAGTACCAACGGTTACGTTCTGTTGGCATAAGGGGATTTACCACTAATAAATACAGAGATGGATTTCTGAGGAAAGAAAAGGTGAGTTGGTTTGATTTCTTTTTCACTTACCCCTTTCATAAAAACGTGAATATTCAAATGGTTGCCACAGTCTGCTCCAGTTTTTGTGTCCTCCTCCCCCCCCAGATGGGATATTTTGGAATTGATTTTGCACTTATTTCCCCCATGGTTGCTTATTTGTGGTGTTCCCTGAGATTCTCTGATTGATTACTGTTCCAATATTCTCTTCTTGATCTGTTTTCTAATCGATAAGAGAAAGTGGACCTCTGTAAAAATGTTAGATCCTCTAAGGCTACAGTTTTAAGTTAGCACAGAGAGTATTAATACGCTCTTTGATTAGGTCTGTTTCTCTTTTTTCTTGTTTAATCTCACATTTGTCACATGCTTTAAAGTGCTGTTCTGAATAACGCATCTTACTCATGGTGTCTGAGTAAAATGCTTTAACAAACAGGCTGAAATAATTAGGCACATCTGCCTTTTTTGATTTGCAGCATATGTGAGACAGTAATAACACAAAGTGAAGGACTTTTGAACTGTAAAAAACGTTACAGCTTTTGGGAGAACAAGTAGTTAAAACATTCTAAATCTTTTCTTAAAATTGATTAGGATTGGAATTGTGTGGGGTTACTCATGGCATCAGAATTGGATTAGGTGACCTGCACAGACCCTTCCAGTTACGTGTTCCTTTGGGAATTTGTACGTAGATAGCCACACAATTACAACACTAACAAGTAAATACACTTGCATAATAAGCATTAGTAGTTGGATTAGAGTTGAGTTCTTAGAATGCAGAAACATTAATAGGTTCTTAGAGCTGTTTTAAAAAGTGGTTTCCAGACTGGTAGAAGAATGAGGAAAGAGTGGAAAAATAAACAAAACCAACCAACGAAGTCTCGAAGAAAACTAAACATGTTAAACAGGTTGGTTCTTGCTAAAATATACTGCTGAGTTGATTTTAAATTGGAATGGGCTCCAACAAATACATCGGAAGGGCAAATGGAATTGGAAATAATGGAAAATAAGTGTGGAAGGCTTTTTTTTTTTTTTTTTTTCAAAAAATGACAGATCTGGAATTGTGGCACTTGATATCCATTTTCAATTTTGTTGTAGTGAGCTTTCCCTCGTTAATTTCCAGTACTGTTCTGTAATTGGATATTAAGGTTTTTGTCTGGAACTTAGTAGAACATTCTTAACAAAATCTGTCTCCTGGAGATTATGATCTCAAGTAGAGAAACATAATAAAGTCTGAATATTGATTTTTGGTTGATGAGGAAATTGAGTATCTTCAGAAACAACTATTCTTTACGTAGCATTTCTTTCTTCATTTTGTAATTGTAGCATTTCATCTTCTTCATTTTAAGGTAGCGCTTCCCTTATTTTGCGTAATTACAGCTGTCCTTAAGACTTGTTAAACTGGTGAGAACACTTCTGAGTTACTTCACCCTTTTAAAACAATTATGTAGCTGCGTCCTTTAAGACAGTCTTTACAGTTGTGCTGTTTCAATCTGTAACTTAAAGACTTTTTACTGTAGTAATACAGTAGTTACAAGGAAGTTGAGGGCTCATTTCTTTGCTGTTAAAAACCTGTCAGTAACTATTGTGTTCTTTCTCTTTGTAGGGAAATTTAAATATTGGGACAGAAACCTGAACTGTGCTCTGATTCTGAAGTTGAAACATGAAACACAGCAAAGGGAACATCTGTTCACTTTTTGACAGCTTTGTCAAGACCTAAATTGGGATAAAGGAACTAACCCTGTAACTTTCTTGATTAAAAAATAACTTTATTTTTCGGTAGGAGAATGCTGCAGAACTTTTTTACAATTTTCATAATTGCTTTTAAACTACAGTATTCAACTGAATTGTTGTAGTATGTACCTTTAGTTCCTTCTGCAAACCAGTCTCGAGTAAAGAAGTCACTGAAGGGAGTCTTATTTATTGATTACTTTTTCTCTAAGCATGATGTTACAGATGGAACTTGAGTTGTTATACCCAGAGGTTTATATGTTCAAAGTTTATTGCTTCTGTAATAAAAAAGGAAAAACAAAAAAAAAAAAGTGCCTGAATTGTTTGGTAATAGCACATAGCTCAGGATTTTCCAAGAAAGAAATGACCTGTTAGGTTGTGCAATAGATCTTACGCTTCTGTTCAGTCCTTTCCATAAAACAGTATTTTCTATTACTTCATTTTAGTTTAATAATATTCTTGGGTTTCTGACATGTATATATGTTTGTAAAGTGTTAGACTGTTGAGACAATATTTGATTAAAATGAATGGTAACAGGCAGGTACGTAATGTCCTTTAGCAGTAGTTTGTAACTGCACTGAAGGCATGTCGGGTTTGTTAGAGGGTTAGTTGGTCTGTATTTGAAGTTATACTGTCTCATATTTTTTCGATGTATGACATTCTCGACCAAGCCACATGTTCTCTAATCTTCTCTTAAATGACTTGGTGGTGGCTTCTTGAATTCAGAAATTGGGGCCTGAGGTGTTTAGTTGCAAGGCCAAAAAAAAAAACCAACCAAACAAAAAACCTAAGTTTTTTTTTATAAGCATGTATTCTAACAAAGCTGTTCCTAATTGAAACTGCTTTAAGTGCAGATAGCTTGTAATTTTGTTCAAAATCCCAGTAACTCTCCAGAGCTTACAACGCTTCAGAGGAGAATGTGTTGCTATGCTGTATGCGGAATTTAAATAGCTCAACATGTTTTCCAGCAGCTATAAACGATATCGTGCTTATTCCCTGTTTATAGCTTTGCCTTAATATATTATATATAGTAGGGTTGTGCATATGTATTACAGATTTGTTCACTTTTTTTATTACAGGTAAATTAAAGATGTGTAAGAAGTAGTTTTCAGATAACGCATCCTTATTTGTTTTAAGAAAACATTATTTTTCATCGTTTCCAGGACAGTGTTAGCTGTAGGGAATGCAAGCTAGTGTGTATTATTGAGGACAGGTCAGAATTCTAATAGTGGGTAGGGATAGAGAAAAGGAAATTTGTCTTTTGATGGAAAGTCACGACGTGACTTTTTCTTTGTATGATTTTTTTGTAGTATTTCTTTTTCTTTCCCCACAGTGCTTCCCACAGAGGGATTGTTTATTGGAAGCACAGGTATGGCTCGGAACAGCTAAAATATTGTCCCTTAATCTTCATTCATGGGAGGGATGTACTGCTTAGTGTTTGTAGAAAATAAGTAGGTGGGAAGTGTGTGAGATTCATTGATGCTGTGCTGAGTCAACAATAACACCAAGATGTTTTAAGTTTCTAAAACTCAAGTTTTCAGTTCAAATAATTATTAAATGATTCAGCTAGTATTTAAGTAACTTTTTGACATAGATACCCGAAATGGGAAGCTAAAGGAAAGGAATTTCCTAATCAGATGGAAGCAGCTGAATTCCTGCAGGGCAGAAATACTTAAGATACTGTCGCTGATGAATCCAGCAGAATCATCCTGTGCAACCTACTCCAGCAAGGGGAAGTGAGGAACTGAAGCAACAAACGGAGTCAACTCAAAGCAAATAATGGAGTCGCCGTGTTTGTTAAGCTGCCCACTATTGGTGTCTGCTGTGTGTACCTCTGCAGATCAGTGCAGGCTCGCCCTGAAGCTGACAAGCTCTTCACGCTGCTCCTGAACATGCTAAAGTGTCGCAAAACACAAGTGAAACCATACGTGATGCAGGACAAACTACTGAAGCTGCCTTTTCTTACTTTGCAGGATACTACTGTTGTGTAAGCTTCCTTTTTTGTTCTTATCAAACCCTGGAAGAGAATTTGCTGTTGAGCAAATGGGAGAAGTGGCTATGTGAAGAAACTTGTGGCATGTCAGTTTTGCTAAGGTTGTCTAGAAGCAATGCTGAAGCAGTCAGACTTCAGCTAGTTAATGCTGCTTTTTTATTTTTTTTATATGAAAACCAGGTTTAAACTGGAATGCCTCCAGTTTTGTGCTTTATTTTGCTTGTGCACAGCTAGCTTTAGTACTTTGTGTCTAGTCTCTTTAGGATAGGTTATTTCTGTAACTGTAAGCAATGTATTACCAATACGGTATCTTTTTAACGTGTTTACTGATTTTATTTTACTCACCCCCACCTTGGTCCCAAGATGAATGTCATATGATGAAGTGTAGTTCCTGTTTCAGTTGCTGTAGCTTTCCTTGTGAGGAGATTCCTTCTGCTGAAATCACATTCTTTACCGATAACTTTGCTTTACTAACCAGACTTCTACAGAAATTTAATTCTGTGATTGAATTAGGTGCTGGAGGGGGAACCTATCTGCAACTTACTGTGCTTTCTGTCTTCAGCTAGAGACTTGCATCTGTGTACTCATACACAAGGAATTGGCTCACTTTTTCTTTCAGCACAGGAAAGTTCTGTTGTACTGACACAGAATGGTTGGTTGAGAATAATATATTGAATTTACTGATTGGTTTGTGGGAGGGCTCAAGCTGAGAAAGTGAGTGTTAAGTAGAGGGTCAATTTACTTGAATAATTCGGTGCCTTTCTATATTGTAACTACATTGTAGAAAACACCCTCTGTACAAAGACTCAAGTGATGTTTAAATATTGCATTAGTTCTAATAGTAGCATGGACTGAGTAGAATTGTTAATATAACTGCTTATTTTAACTGTGAGTAATCCTCTGTTCCAAAGGAAAACTGTTCCTCCTACTAGTAAAGCTGGTCACTGCATTTGCATTGGAAAGGCAAGTTAAGAATGTGATTGTCTAAGAGCTAGTTAGCTTTGTTTTATAAATGTGAATTGCCTTTCTGTTAGTTGACTTGAAATGACCACTGAATGCTTGGCACATTCTCAGTTGTTCACATGTGAAATGTTCTTTCTTTTTATGGAGATCCAAAATACAATCATTGAACATGATTAGTCTTCCTCATAAGTGTTGTAAGTTGTGAATCTAGCGTTTACACTGCTGATCAGTTTAATCTCTATATCGATTGATGGGGTTAAATCCTCATTTTATAATTCTAAGCTTATATGTGATGTTCAAGTTAACAGAATTCTGGGGCTAGTAAGCAACACATCACAAGGTGTATATATACAAGTCTGCCTTAACTCTAATAATGACTTACATGTTTCAGATCACCTTACCTGATGTATTTAGATGGTCTTGAGACCTCAACGTGACTGTCTCAGCTAGAGTACCCAATAGCAGGGGGTGGGAGCAAATTCAGCTGATAGCCAGTTGTGATAATAGCTTACCTGCTGCCTTCTCTCACAGGGCCTTGGGGTGAAACGCTGATTTTCTTTGTGAGAACTTGCTTGCTTTAAAAGCAAAGTAAATAAATAATCATACTTCTGGGCATTATGAAACTCTGGGTTTTCAAAAGATGCTTGTTTGTTGTGCTTTAGAAGGTCTTTCTCTGCTGTGACTGGGAAATTGATAGTGAGAATTGGCTGGATAAGACGATTAAAGATTTTAGCAATGATTAAGCTATGGAGATTTGATTTCTCAGCCTTCTCACCTTTAGAAGACTTGCAAGCAGAGGGAGATCTTCAACTTCCTCCTTTAGCAAAGATATCTTTTCCCATACGCTTCAGAAACATGCATCTCGCTTTTCTTCAAGCGTCTGAACAGCCATCTGCAACATGCTCTTCAGGAGAGTTCTCTGAAAGAAAGGCTTCAGACTTGCATCCTAATGAATCTGCAAGAACAGGATGTTTCTGCACATATCTGGCCCTTGACAGACTTCATTCTACTGCTGCAGGGTTTGAAGATCAGAGGTTCGTCTTACAGGAGGGAGGGGAAGGAAATAAAAGCCATTTCAAGACTGTTGAAAGCCTACTCGCAATGCTTAACTCTTGTAGATCCTAAGGATGGCAATGAACATTTAAAGGTGTTCTGTTTTAAGCTTGGTGAACCTATCTTTTCAGTGTTAAGATCTGAGATGACTGTTGTCACAATACCTGCCCCCTCCTTGTCCTTTCCTTGCCCTGATGATTTGTTTTTTTTTTTTTGGTGGAGGGTTATCCAAGTAGGTATTTGGCCCCATGGTTTAGCAGTTTTATGCTGCCTGCCACTTTAATATGGTTTTCTTCTGTTTGCTGCTCTGAATTTTGTCGAAGTCTCATGTCTTTTTAATATTTCATTTTCTGTAAATAATGTAGTAAGTGGCTTTTATTTTGTGACTGGCTCCTTGTGTCTTTATTGTTGAAGGAAGAAACAGAGGGGAAGCAGTTGTTTTTAGTTCACTTTTCACGGAATTAAAGAAAAACAACAAACAACACCTCATTGTTTCATTTTAAGAATAGCAGGGCTAGGGTTTTTCCTTTTTTAACTCGATGAGAACGTGGACTACTATTCCTTAGAAAGTTCACCTTATTTATAGTGTAGTTTCCTGCTTCGTGAGGACCCTGTAATGAGTGTATGTGCACGTGTGTGTTCATACACATGATATGCTCAAAAACCTTTAATGGAATTCTTCCTAAACATGGATTTTAAAGAAGTAACCTTTTTAAACTGCTAAACTACTGAAGATGGAATTAAATGCAAAAGCATTTAGTGTGTAGTCTCTGGAGTTCACAACGGTGCTTCTGACAATGTTAGCCCATACCTAAGTCTCATGTTCATAAATATATATTAAGATGTAGGTATGTTTATATGTATGTTTAATATAGTTTCTATAAAATCAATGTAAATTTTGTTTCTACGGACAATAAATGTTGTAACGACATTTCTACTTATAAATGCATCCAGTGATTTGATTCAGTAGTTCAATTAGTATTTGTTAGAGTCATTTTAAGAGTATTTTACATGATCTGGGTAGCCATTGGAATGTAACATAGGTAACTTGCTTCTGTAATTTTGTCTGTTATTACTTAAAAAAAAATCAAAAAACCTCAATGTGTGGTAACTACTGCAGTGCAGAGAAGTTGGGGTAGGTACTGTTCCTCTTTTCCCTTGGGGAAAAATGTTTCAGTAATTTGTAAGGGCAGCCTTCAACAGTGCATGTGTCTGACTGTGTTCTGTAGTGCATGCCAGTTGAGACAGTATTTTAAAAGTGTTATTGGTGGAAAATGTGCAACTTCTATCTTCCCTAAGTAGTTCCCTAGCAGCTCTTTTCTAAATGCTGTGATGTCTTGCTAAGATAAGGTACTGAAAGAATACACGCTATGTTGCAGTGTTACTTGGCTTGGGGACAGTGGGAAACTAAGACTTGTAACTTCTTTTTCCACTTTTCAGAACAGGATCGTTCACTGTGTTACTGCCTGACTTGATAGGGAAGCTATCAATTTCCTACATGTTAATTTTCAGTGTCAGCTTCCTCAAAGCTGAACTGGATTTGGGTATTTGGATGAGATAATCCATGAAGATGGCTTTACTGTATGTATTGTAATGTGGAGTTGGAAGTTTCACTTGGACACTTCACTACTTTGTGTTACTTACCAGTTTTACGAGCAGCTCTGAAGAGTGCCTCTGGAAACGGAGCTACCCAATGTACCAATTTTTTCAGTTACACTTATGCAACCACCTTAAACTTCCAGCTGGAGGACTGGAAAGCCAAACTTTACAAAAAACAAAGTTTACAAAAGGCTAGCCAAGCAAAGTCATCCATACCAATCACAGAATTGTAGGGGCTGCAAGGGACCTATGTGGCAAAGCAGCTCCCTAGCCCAGGTTGCACAGGTAGGCGTCCAGGAGGGTCTGGAACGTCTCCAGAGAAGGAGACTCCACCACCTCTCTGTGCAGCTGTGCCACTGCTCCGTCACTGCACTGGGAAGAAGTTCCCATGCACACTTGTGCGGAACTTCCTGTGCTTCAGTTTGTGGCCATTTCCCCTTGTCCTATTGCCACACACCGCTGAGACGACTCCAGCCTCATCCCTTTGTTTCCCATGCCTTAGATATTTATTAACATGGTTCAGATCCTCTCTCAGACGTCTTTTCTCAAGGCTGAACAGACCCAGGTCTCAGCCTTTCCTCATAAGGGAGGCGTTCTATGCCCTTTATCATCTTTGTAGCCCTCTGCTGGGCGTTTTCAAGGAAATCTGCCTTTTTTATTTTTGTACTGAGGAGCCCAGAACTGGACACACTGGATGTGTTACTTGGTTCTTATAAACTCAATCATTGTATGCCAAGCCAGCTGAAATTGACAACTAATGTCACTTTCCCTTTAGTTGGCTTTGCAGTTAGTACTGTTTCAAAGGCCCAGTGTCCACACCTGCCACGAATCAAATAAGAGTGCACTTCCACACCCAAGAAGCCTTCCTTTGCCCTCGCGCCTTCCTACCCTCCCGCATCCCTTCCTCAGCGTAACCTCCTGGCTGAGCGCAGTGAGCGTGCCTCCCTTCTCGCCTTCATCCTTGCCGCTTTTGCCTATTTTTCCCCTCAGCAACGCCACCAAGCCGCCCTCTACCTCCTCTATATACCTTTGCCGACCACCTTCCCCACGGGGCACGGCTCCCCGCCTCAGCGCCCTCCGAGGAACGCCGCTCCGCTTCCTTCCTCCCGCCCTCCCGGCGGCGCAGCGGCCGTGGCGCAGTCTCGCGACACTTCCCGCAGCGCCACGCTGAGCCGAGCGGCGCCGCTCGCTCCGCCAGCAGCAGCAGCAGCAGCAGCGGCCGCGTCGGGCAGAGCGCTGCTCCGCGCCCCGGCCCCGCGGGGAAGACGCCCATCGGCGCGGCACGGCGGCAGCCGGCGCCTGGGCTCGGCCGCGCTCCGCCCGGCAGCGGGGACTGCTGGCAGGAGCTGAAGGCTGAGCCCTCGCCTCGTTTTATTTTTTATTTTTTCCTTTCTGCGTCCATATGCCGAGCCGAGGCGAGGTGCCCACCGCAGGACGCGGCGCGCAGCCCGGCTGCTGACCGAGCGCGGCGGCCGCAGGAGGAAGGAGCAGCCCGCTCGGCAGCCTCGGGCGCAGCCGCCTCAAACTTTCAGCCCGAGCCCGGCGGAGCCGCCGCTCCACATCCATGGGTGAGTCGGTGCTGGGGGGGTTGCGGCGGGGAGGGAGCGTCCGCCTCGCGGCTGTTAACTTCTCCCCTCCCCCGGCCGCCTTGCTAATTGTTTTCATGTGAGGACGCTGCGAGCCGTCCCGTCCCGTCCCGCTCCGGGCACACCCACCGCGGGCTCCGTCCGCCGAGCGGCCGCGGGCGGTGGGGGCTGCGGGGCGGCGAGCGCTGCCCGTCAGGTGGCTCCCGCGGACTTCGGGAACGGGCAGCGCCCGCTGCCTGTGCGGGGAGGAAGGAGGCGGCCGTGGTGGGCAGCGGGAGGACGTGGGGTGAATGGAGGGCTCACGGTGCCCGAAACTGTGCCCAGCTGAGAAGGATGGGTTCGAGGGGAACAAAAGGAAGAGTAGGATGCTGGCAGGGTGCGCCCGCCGACCGATTCCCGCGCCGGGGTGTCCCCGGAGAGCGGCTGTCGGTGCCCGCAGAGGCAGAAATGCTGCTGGCAGCCCCGGAGCGGTGCTGCGATAGCCCTTCCCTACAGCGCGTTAGGTGGGCGGACATTTTACCCGATTTTACCTGTTGTCACGCAGCGACAGTGGGAACGTAGCAGGGAAAAATCTTCTCTTTGTTCTACGGGAGCGCTCTCAGAGCGGTGCATCGCTGCCGTAGCTGTACCTTTGCGAGATGAAGTGCTCGCTTTTCGCTGGTGGCTTCCAGTTAGTCCTCGGCTGAGGCTGGCAGGCGTTCAGCCATCTGCGGGCTCGTTCCGCTGTATTGATCCCAAGGAACTCCGCTGCTGCTGGCTGTAGGCCGGCATCCCGGGCCGCCGCCTGGTATTGGGTGGCAGAGGACTCTTATAGTGTTGGTGCCTCTGCTGGGCAGCAGTGCCGCTCGGAACTTCTTTACATACAGTGCTGTAATCAAGCGTGGGGTCGATCACTGAGGAATGGAGCAAAATCTGTGTGGTATGTCACAAGAAATAACGTGTATTTCCCCTCCACCCCCCACCCGTGATTGTACACATCTGGCTTCCTTAAAACTGATTTTGATAACGACTTTCCTAACTCGCTGTGATTCAGCCAGACCTTTCTTTGCAAAATGAGAGCGGACAGAAGGTATGCTCTCATTGTCCATGCCTTTAGGATCTAGGTGGTTCTTGTGCAAATGGGAAAAGCACATGAGGAAGTGAAGGTATGCGTAATATGAAAGTTAAATGTTTCTAGGAGATTCCACATGAAAACAGTTTTAATAAAAACATTTTTAGCATTGTTTCGTTTTCCAAAGATATTTAGGTGCATAAGAGAGTGGGTGAATTTCTTATAGGTAACACATTGATGAGATGTCTAATCTTTTATTTTTAAATTACTTTCAGGTTTCACGTTTTAATCATTTATACTTTCTGTTTGGCATTACATATTGTTGTTATTCCCTGGATCTGTGTACAGACCGCAGGAAGCGCTGAGCTCTGCTCTGTGTGACAGCGACAGGGCCCGAGGGAACGGCATGGAGCTGTGTCAGGGGAGGGGCGGCTGGGGGTTAGGGACAGTGCTGCACCACAGGGCGGTGGGCATGGCACAGGATGCACAGGGCAGGGGGCACGGAACCCAGTGCCGGAGTTCAAGGAGCGTCTGCACAGCGCTCTCAGACGTAGGGTTGGATTTTGAGTGGTGCTGAGTGGAGCCAGGGGTTGGACTCTGTGGTCCTTGTGGGTCCTTCCAACTTGGGTTATTCAGTGATTCTGTGATTTGATGATTCCAAATGTGTATATTACACGTGTACATTAAAGTTCAGTGTATGACCCAAACCTTTTTTGGCAGCATGTTCCCGAAACCTTAGAAGAAATACACATTTATTGAGCTTTTCTATGACATTGGAATGGCAATATCTTCAAGTAAATTAGTTTACAGTTGGAATGGACTTGTCAGGAGAACTGAGTGAATTAAAGGTGCTAGTTTCTAAAACTTTGTTTTTTTTTCCCTAAAACTTTGTTTTAGAAGGGGGACAGAGCAGAGGCATTAAAGGTAACTGTGGATACCCTCCAACATGCCCAGTCCCCTTCTGTAAATATTTGAGAATTGAAAAGGTGGTGTTTCATGTTCATGGGTATGGGTGTGGGGTTTTTTTGTCTGTTTATTTTTAAGAATTGCATATGGTTAGGGAACTCCTCAGTGTCATTTGCATGCCCTTTGCGTGCTCACATATCAGACTGCCCTGCGGAATGAAGTTGGAGGTCCAGAGGACAAAGCAGGAACAAGGTATGGTAGCAGTGTGGGGAAGAGCTGCTTTGAAGCGTCCTGCTTATTTCATTTAGGATATGTAAAGGTACAGCATGATTCTAGAAAGCATTGTTTAGCAGGCGTCATCCCAAAAAAGCAGAAGTTTTGCAGCTCCTTGTGTCAGTTGAGGCACACCTTCCAACCCCTGCAGGAAATGAACAGAGGTCCTTTTTTTGGCTGCAGAGGTTTCGCTCATCTTGCAGTCAGTTTCATGCATTAGTTAGGGGTCCCGTGTAACAGTAGAGCTGTGTGAGTAAGCTTCACCATAGCGCTTGTGTAAATTCCTGTTTACGGATACAGTTTCATCACAAAACCTCTGAATGGTTCACTTGGTAGCTTTCTAATTTATTTATTTTGTAGAATTGCTCCTCTTAATATTTTGTCAAGGTATTAATAAAGCTTTCCTGTTGACAGGGAAAGAGAGATACAAACAAAAGCAGCCTGAAGTCCCTGTAGTTAGAGGTTTGTGTCCTTAGAGTCAGTTATGTTATTAGTGCTCACAGAGAACTGTTATCTGTGTGGATTGACACAGAAGTTGAGAAAGATGCTTTGCTGTGAAATACCACAACTGCTTTGTAGACAACTGCAGAAAGTTACACCAAGAGGAAATAGGAAAAAAAAAAAACCAACAACAAAAAACCCAAACAAACAAAAAAAAAAACCCACCACTGATTTTTCTGTCCTAATTGCAACACCTTTTCCAGTTTTAACTTTTTCCTAATTCTTTTTTTCTCCTGTCCTAATTCTCCTCTGTCTCCTGCTTTCTAAGTCTGCTCTGCTTTCCTCCTCAAAGCCCCTGCCTTGGTATGTCTTTCCCCTCTACTTTCCACATTGCACATGTGCCACTTCCTCTTCCTCCCTCTCTTAGCGAAGCATCGATAGAGGGAGCACTCTGAGCACATTTCCTACACGTGGGGCCAACACAGACCTCCGGTTAGAGATGCTCTTGCATCAAAACTTGCACTTGGCCCCGTGGTGCATGTTGAAGGATGCTCCCTACAAGGGGAAGTATGGCAAATTCAGCTGGTGAACTCTTGACAGCTCTACAATCCTGCGTCGAATGAAATGTTTTTGAGTTGAGCTCAAGGAAATTGTGGAAATTGCACATAGAGGGAGGCGGATACGTCTGTGGTTCTTAACTTCTTGGACAAATTTGAAGTTCCCCTTACAAGGCATTGGAAAATTTGGAGCCTTTCAACAAAACAGCTATATGACATTTCTAAATAGGAATGACAGGTGTCATTCAGCATCATTATCCTTGAAAACAGTTGTACAGTTTCATCTGGACACAAGGGCAAGTCATATGGAAGATGATTATCATGAGCTTCTTCACTTTGAGTGTTTTGTTGTTGGTTTTTCTATTAATTTGTTTTAATGAGCTTATAAGCAGCTATAAAGTGGCTTATATAGGAAATCTTGTGTGAAAACCTTCCTCAAATTGTAAGATCTAACTTCTCCTCCTCATAGGAGATATTGTTTTAATTATTCTGTTGTCAGTAGGTTCGTTTCTGACAACACTGTTGTGTTAGCCTCCTTCAAGATCAGACGTCCAGTTGTTTGGTACCAATGTATATACAGCCTCTGGATAACTTCGAGGTCAGAGTTCAGGTGAAGTTTTTATAAACTGATGGCATATTTTCAGTAACTTATGTGAATTTTCATCCAGAACTGGCTGGCAGAAAGCTTTTTCCCTTGAAAGCAACAGATAATGGCTTTACGTCAAAACTTTGTCAGAGCTGCCTTCTGCATGGATTGAGATAGGGATGTGAAATCAAGGGATAAAAAAATCCATATTTATGTGTGTATATAGAATTCTGATTTTACAATCTTCTTTGTGTGCTCTTCTCACCCCCTTCCTAGTAGCTCATTTTTTGCAGTGTCCACTATAGCTGTTGCTCCTACTGACTGTTGCTTTGAGATCAGAAGGTGTGATAAAGAAGAGAATACTTGAAATAGATACTGTTTCTTGAAACAGAAGAGTTCCTGTTCCCCTTTGTGCTAGTGAAAGAGAATTACATTAGAGCTGCATCGGAAAGGCATCTTTTCTGGTGGCCTGGGTGCAGGGAAATGTGTGTCAGCATTACAACACTTCCTTGATAAGCAACAGCATTTTGATACTAATGCTGAGTGCATATGTATTTCACATTGAACTACTGCTAATATAATATATGCAATTTAATGTTACTCAAATTTCTTCTTTTATAATTGCTATTCTCTGGATGTTGCAAGGTTTTTTGTTTCTTTTCTTTGAGAATGCTGCTTATAATTGTTCTACCAGCAGTGTATTGGCATTGGTACAGGAGATCAGCATTGACCTTGTGGATAATGTGTTGATTCCTTCCACACTGGAAGGGGAAGGGATGCATGTGTTGGGAGAGGACGAGGAGATGGGTAATGTGAATGAGCAGCTGAAATTCCAGGTCTGAAATGTTAGAGGTCACTGAAGTGCTGAAAGCAGATCATCCCTGATGGGATCAAGGGAGAGAAAAAGCCACGTAGATGGATGGTCTCTGTTGTTTCTGTCTGAAACTGCTGATAGAGAGCAAACTCATCAAAATGGTGATAGATTTTTGTGTGATTCCTATCTTTGTGTTTTGTTTTGTTTTGTTTTGTTTTGTTTTGTTTTTAAAACAGAGAATACGAAATCCTGGACCAAGGATTGTATGTTTTCCCTAGGTGCAAAAGCAGGAGGTAGCTGTAGGGCATATCTATGTTCATGTAGTGAGAAATGATGGAAGAATATATTAGGGGGAGGGGAGCGGGAGAGGAGGTGAGTATCAAGATTCTGTAATTCAGCTAATGTAAAAATAATTGCTGCCAGTCTGCTTCACACAGAGGGGAAGCACAGTGAGAGCTTTAAGTCCCTGTGTTTGAGAGAATACTCAGTACTGCAGTTCAGAAGCCATGGACTGCGTTAGTAAATGGAGTTGACTCTTCTCTCCCTTTTTCTTACTGCTAATTGAGAAGCATCAGTAGTAACAGAATCTTGAGAGTGCGGTGGTGATGCCTACTTAAAAGTTCCCTGGCAAGATGACTGCTGTGATGTCTCAGCTATGCTTTGTTCCTAACTTTGCCTTAGTGAAAAGAGCCTCCTGGATGATGAGGGGCGGAGGGAGAAAAGATGTCTTTGTTCTCATTCTTACTGCAGTCTGTATTCCAATGTGAGAATCACTGAGAACCTGTGCTTTTGTTTTAGAGTGAAGATTTGTCTAGAGCTGTGCATCAGGAAATACGACTGTGCTGAAACAATTGTCTCTAGCAACAAGGATAATGCAACCTAGAAAACAGAGCACTTACATGAGGAGCACATCCCCAGCCTCTAATTAGTCTGCAGTGTCAATGTAGAGATGCATTTTGAGCTCTGCTATTGAATTTCATTAGAAAAATTGTAGAGGTGGGAAGAGCTTTTCTTTCTTTATTTCCTCTTTGATTTTTCATCCTGTGCAGCTACACTGCTTTTGACGATTAAAGGTAGCTCACACCAAAACCAGTGCAAGTTTGTTCATTTGCATTGAGACCAAAGTCAGCACTGGTGCGCAGCCACCTTGAGGATGAATACTTCTTCAAAAACCTCAGTATGGGTTGATTGCATGTGTTACAAATCAAGGCCCAACTCAATCTGTCAATAGTTAATTAGCTTTCAATAGCCACCCTACTCGTATCTAGACACTAAGTACTCTGTGCCTCATAAGGAATGTGTAATAAGTGAATTAGTGACCCATCTGTTTCTAAAAACTATCAGGAAAACAAAAATCCGTGTAATACACTGTGTCCTCTTCTTGCAGTTTCCAGGAAATTGCTCGTTAATTTACAGAGCAACATGTTCGTGCTTGTTTTTGATAATGAGATCTCCACGCAAACACACACAAAAATAATACCAGGATGCTTTGCTGTTGTTGTTGTTGTTAAATGTTTGGTTTTTTGTGGGAGGAAGGTGTTGGAGGTCAGTGCAATTGCTGGTGCGGTTCCATGCTAAATCAGCTAACTGGTACCAGCCCAAGTCTCTGTGTGTGTAGCCCTGTCTTTCCACGTGCCTACTGTTATAAAAGTGTTAGTGAAAGGTAGCAGAAGTAATAGAGTATTAATATTCAGGTCCAGAATTTTTCATTTTTGAGCCAGACGTGAAACTGTTCATCGAAAAGCCTCATCTCAGGTTTAGATCGAGTATGTCATCTGTCTGTGGTTGCTGATTCATCCTCACCACTGGCGAGAAGCATTTTTAATACTCTGGTATCTTGGCAGAGTGGATTTTTTGTCTCTCTCCGTGATACGCTTCTGCAGCACTGAAAATTTGCTATCCTTGTGACAGATATAAAACTGAGTAGCAGTGAAACAGCTTAATTTTTCACTGTTTTTCTCATTACTGCTGTTCTTTCTGTGGTGTCTCCCGGAGGACTTATGGAGCTGTGAATGCTCATCTATCTGTTTCCCACTGTAAAAGGGCACACGTGAAATTCCACAGCGCAGTCAGAACAATATGCCTTTAGTTTGGGATTTCATTATGACAAGATAGAAACAATTTTCTGCTACTAAATTCAGGATTTACGTGTAAGTGCTGTTCGGCTTTATGTTTCCAAATGTAAGGATCAGTCAGTTGTTATCTGTTACTTCTTGTGAATTCGTCCTTGTTTTATGGAGCAATATCACGTCAAGACCTTTCACTCTAGGCAAGGCCACGCTGATTTCCTGATAATCTAAGTACTGTGTTTCAACTAGATTGCAGAACTTCAGTGTGCTGAATAAAGTATCCAGCTTCACTGCTTATGCTATCAGGTCAAAAGAACAACTGCCCCTCTCCTTCAAACAGGAAAAAAAAAAGCCTTCATGCCATCTACCTCCCAAAAACCTTTCAGTTGAAGGAAGCAAAGCTGCTAGCACTTGTTGAAAACACCGGCTTGGCAGTTTGGAAGTTCTGTTTCCTTGTACATCCATTTTCAATTTGGTTGTGGGAAAGAAAAGGTCGATCAGTAAGCAGTCTCAAAACCTACAGCTGGCTCAAATTTTCATTGATATAATTTCAGTATGAAAGTATTTAACTGGCTTTGACTGTTAGAGTTCAATGATTTTTATGTGTTTATTTAGTTGTGTTTGTTTAATGATATGGATAACGTGCAACTTGGATCACATTGTAAGGTTCTAAATGGTTTACTGCCTTGACTCCATCATATAGTTAGTTCAGTCATTAATTTTAATTTTGTATTGTTTTTTTTATTTCATGGCTTGTTGCTGTATTCTTAATATTGGAACTGTGCTTTATGTAGTTGTTTTGTTTTTTTTTAATAATTTTAACAACAGTTTTCCAGATGATGAAGAACTAAAATTGTTGGGGCTTGGTTGGATATTAACTGTGTAGCTTAGGTATTTTATTAGCTCCTCAGTTGTTTTCCTGGCTTTGCACCAGTTGGAGACTCTTGTTGGTTATATTGAGTCAGGTTTAGCTATCCGTATAGATCTGCTCTGACTTCATTGGGGCAGCATGTATTTAACAGAGGGATTTTTGAGTAAAGCTCTTGCAGGATAGTTAATGGCTATTTTACTGATTGGAGGCCTTAATACAGCAGATGAAGGCACCTTCTGTGTCTGCTTCCTTGCTTAAGCTGGTGTTGCTGAAGGATTAAACTTGCTCTTTGTGTGATGAAAAAAATGTACTGTCCAACAGCCAAGTAATTTGTAGGAGTAAGATCAGCTCTTTCAGATGCACCAAGCAACTTTGCAACTGGGAGAGAAATCTTCCTGCTGCCTTCTTTTGTTAGAATTGTAGTTAATATTCGTCTGCCTGCACAGCTGCTGTTTGTGGCTGCTCTTTCCGCAGAGATCTCTCTTGAAATGGGAAATATCTTTGTTTTCTTTGAAACTTTGCTATTCCCTTGTAACTGTTGATAATTTCATTCATCAAATGCCTTTATTTGTCTGGGTTTAAAACCCCTGAACTACTCTTGTCAGTTTTACTCTGGCCGCTGAGGTCAACTTGAGTTGTGTTTTCTTTTGTCACCTCCTCCTGCATCTTGGCGTTGCTTGCTGTGATTAAATGAAGCATGCTACTTGTTTTAAAGACTACAACGTGCGCACGTGTGTGTATGAAGCACCTATCAATTAGCGTTAGATCCGGTGACATCTCAGTTGTCCGACCGTGGTTCGTGGAAGCTTACAGAAAGTGGTTAACAGAGATGTTATCTAGTTCATGGTAAACCCCCCCCTGACAATTCAGAGCTGCCTGTGCCGAGCCTGGCTTTGTGAGAGATCTCTTAATGTATACACATTCAAGTGTTTAATGCACAAGAAAGTAGCCTGCTTCTTCCTGTGCCATTCTCATTCCTTCACCTCGTTCTGTCAGAAAGCAGTTCCTTTTCATATCACATACAGAAGAGCATTTATGCTTCTTTTCCCTGCTGAAAAATTTTAATATGTTTTTAATCTGCATCGGTGATTCCCACCTATTTTTCAGGAAGATGCGCTTCACCCATTCTTTTCAGGTAGCTGGTTGTCTTTCATCTCCTCTTCCTTCAGATTCATCTTTCCTTCTCTTTCATCTGACCTTCAAGCATGCTGCTTTTTCTCTTTTTTAGGGAACTTTCCTATAGACTTCACTTGTATAGTCTTAAAACTCACAATATTAGGATGTAAAGACCAGTAGAATTCTGATGATGATCCATTTGTGGGTGCTTCTTTAATTATTTCTTCAGGATTAAGGAGACAAGAAGCCCTCAGTTGGTTTCCTATAAATACCATATTAGGAAGGAGGGGAACTGACTGTCTTAGAGGCTGTTGCTTTAGTCCACTGACTTTCTTCAGAGTCAGAAATAGTACCCTGGAAGGTAAATGCTGTGGTTTCTGTTGCTCTCTTGTGTTTTCCTAGTTGCCTTCCTGGTGCTGTGTGATTCAGAGAGATGAAGTAAACTGAGGAGTGACTGGTGCCTTTGTGATGTGCGGAGAACACACTGTAGAAGTTGGCAAAGCCAAGTGCTGAAGTTCTGATATTTCTGAATTTGGAGAAGTTAAAAGCAGGATGTTGCTGTTTAAAGTAGAATTTCAGTTCCTGTCTGTCTGAGTCTGGCAATGCCTTGTTCTAAAACCAAAAGCAAGAGTTGATGTGAACGCGGCCTTACTGGGCAGAGATCCTAAATGCAAGAAATGCCCTTTTCTGCTCTAGGTTTTTTGTTTGTTTCTTTAATGTAGAATTGCTTTTTAGTACCTGATTTCTTTAGCTCCAAGAGCTTGGATCATTGAACAACTAGAGGTTGTTCAAACAGATGGAGCCCAGGAATCTTTTTCATAGCCTTAACATAATTAGTCAGGGTAGGTAATATTGAGTGATACCTCTCTCTGTTTGCACTTGTGCCCTGCTTTCGGCCAAAACAGTGCTGATAGCACACTGTGTTTGGTTGCTGCTGAGTGATGTGAGCAGGGCTGGGCTGGGCAGGACTCAGCTGGGCAGGGCAGGTGCCATGCTGGCATGGGGAGGGGACAGAACAGTGCCTGAGTGAGACAGAGTCGTTCTGTACCACATGGCACCATGTGGAGGGCCATAACACTGTGGCAGTTGGTTGGGAATGGACACTGCTCCGGGGTTGCAGGGCATCGGTCAACAGTGGTGAAACCTTGTGCTGGAAGGTGTGGTGGTGCTGGGCAACAGTTGGTGGGTGGCAAGTGAACGCAATGCAGATACATATATTGTTATTGTTGCATTTTTGATTCTTGTTTTCGCTTCTGTTACTGAACAGTTTTTATCCCAACCTATGAATTCTGTTTTGTTTCCATTACTCTTCCTCCTTCCACTTGAGAGGAGGAGTGAGCAAGGAGCTGTATGGTTCTGAGCTGCTGCCAAGTAAAGCCTCAACACCTTGTTCTCTCGGTACAGTTTTAATCCGTGTGCTACCTTCTGGATACTACACAAAGATTCTGCACTAGCGTTCAAGGAGGTTCTACTCATCTTGAGTAGCATCTGTCTTTTTGTAGCTTCCTTGCCAGCATGCTTTGTGCTGTTCCAGACTGTACCAGTGCTGGGGTAACTGGTGGTGGATGGGAGGAGGCTGCCAGAAGAACAGCTGCTCATAAAACAATAGGGTCCATTGCTTCTGTTGGTGTTTACTTGGATTCCATAGAGTTCCATACTGCTGCTTTCTCCGCTTTGCTCCTGCATTCTCACTGCAGCAATGGGCTTTTCCACCTAAATGCTGACTATTGTTTGTGTTTTCAGTTCATACTCAGCCCGGCTGAGCATTCTCATTCAACCAGCATACTGTGGCTTAAATTCCCTATTGGAGCAATGCTATCATCAGGTCACAAGCTGTTGTTGCTTGCAGTGGAAGTCTGTGACGAGCTTTCACATATACTTGTTCTGTTTGCATCAGGTTTTGCTTTCAGGATTGTTTTTCCTGGAATGATTCACCTTCTTCTAAATCCATGGATTTTCTGTAAAATGAAATGAAAAAAAAAAAAATTATTAATGGAAGTACCCTCTCACTCAGGAATATTGATGCTTGGGATTTTAAAAAGCATCATGAACACAAAACAGAGTAGTTAATGATTGTGACCTGGGAATGTTTTTATTCATAAGAGCTGAAGAACTAAACTAAGTTTGTTTGTGACTTCTCCATGTTGTGTAGAAGAAAATACCTGCAGATACTGATTTGGGCTGAGAAAACTATTGAAGGTACTATCTAAAACTTCCTTCTCCAGAATTGCATCCTGAATTCTAAATTTGAAGTTTGAGAGATTTTTAGTGGAAAGAGTCAACACACATAATCTGATACGATAGTTATCTTTCAGAAAATCCTTGGGTAGATAAATCTAGACATGTTTAAATGCAATAATTTCTACTTCTAGAGCAGCATTTTTTTTTCTCACTTGTACTTAACAGAGTTTGAAGGAGAATGAAAGAATTTAATGTAGAAGGACAAACTGGGAAGGATTAGCACCAGCCTTCATTATTAATCAAGAAAAAATGTTGTATTGGTGGGTGGTAAAGATGTTATTTTAATCAAATGCGTTCTTCAGAGTGCTTCTACCGTGTTTTTCCTTGTTGCTCATATAATTGATCAAGTTAGATGTATTTATTTATTTATTAATAATACATGAGGTGCTTAGGTCTGTTATTTCAGTATAAAACAAAGGTTAGTGGACATGATGTAGTGCTAGCATGCAAATCTTTTATTGGAGCAGAGGAGTGAAATGCAGATTACCTGCGATCGTACCTCATGTGCTTGCAACTGTGAACTTCAGTGCACACATAGCTTTTGGAGCTCTTACAGCACCTGACAATCTTATCTATGGAAGCATTACATAAAGTTTCCTTTCATTTGGCTTATAGAGTATGAAACCGTTGAGAAATGGCACACAGTATTCAAAGACCAAGCTCTGAGTTTTGTAGATTGTACAGAACTTAGCATTTATGTTAAAGAGGGTTAAATGTTAAAAAGCTTCTGATTGCTTTCTCTCCTACATCAAATCCAAGTCCTTACTGTTATACAGCACATCATTTTGTGACAGTTTATAATGTATTAGTTAAAATGTCACTGATTTGTAGACTTAGTATTTTACAGGTCTTATCACAAGAGCTGCTGCTTGTAAAATTAAATATTTTACAACTGCTGTCATAAAAATAGTAGAATTCCTCAAACCTCATAGTTTTGAATTATTTTAAGACATAGTGCTTGTCTGCAGCTGGCACTACATAGTAAAGGGCTGTAACACGGTCCAAGGATTTGGACTGTATCAACTGTTGCTGGTAGGAGGATCTTCCTTGCAAAAATTGTCACCTCCAACAACAGGAATACCACATCAGGATGTGTCTATGCACCGTTTTGACTAGTCACTTAATTCAAGCCCATCTTTATCAGTACTTCAAGATAACGTGGCTGAGATGTAGATGAATATGTTGTTTTCTCCCTATCTTCCCTGTAAAGGATTTCTGCTTTTGGCAAAGATGAGTAATGGCAGTAACAGGTTAGGCTTCTATAGTGAAATCCTCCAAACTCATCTGAGATCATGTTCATGATTACACACATGCTTCTAGTCTGGTTTTAATGAGGCTGGGGGGAATGTTGCTGTGCTAGAAGGTCTGAAATTTTAATAAATTAAATATACATAGTATGCAGTATGAAGACTGA
Source organism: Cyrtonyx montezumae (assembly GCF_038088225.1). Classification (NCBI taxonomy): domain Eukaryota; kingdom Metazoa; phylum Chordata; class Aves; order Galliformes; family Odontophoridae; genus Cyrtonyx; species Cyrtonyx montezumae. The sequence continues at coordinate 46,064,846 of NW_027072034.1, read as the reverse complement.
ACGAACTGTTGATTACCATCTCCTCTCCTGTTCCTTGAAAGTAGATGATGCCACATCATATCACTGAGAAGATAATTTTTGCCTTCCAAGGAAATACTTTGATTTGATTTGACCTTCCACCTCAGTACTTACACGTCAGTGTCTACAAATGTGATCTAGGCGGCCAAAGGATTGGAATCAAATGACAGTTATATTGGATTAGTATTTCTGAGTAATCTTAAACAGCAGTTATGTTTATGGCATCAGTTTTTCAATCCTGCTTCCTTTTTATGTCAGTACATTCATTTAGTGACAATTCTCCTGAATTTAGCTGAATGCTAGTTTTATATATATTTCTAGCTATATTTACTTGTGAGTAATCTTTCCTCTTTTTGTTTTGAAGAAGTAAATAATATCTTCCCTGTCTTCTCAGTTATCTGAAAAATGTGATTTAGACACCATGAGTAGCATTACTAACAATTTTTTACAAATACATATAATTTCAGTCAAATAGGAGTAATTTGTCTTAGTTTGCATAGCTTAATTCACAATCCTCCTCTCATCTCCTATTGATCCCAACAATGAATGTAATCCTTTACAGACTTTGAATTTTCTTCTTATTGATATTGGAGGAGCCAAGAACTCATGTTAAGGTGATGTTAAATGTTTCTCTGAATGTAATCAGTCTTCCATTTGTTCTGGATGGCTTGTTTTGTTCATTAGTATCTGATGTTGTATGAGAACTGTTGAATCATGGCCTGAACCACTGATGGATCAGCTGAGGTGAGCACTGAGTCAGCCGCAGGAGCACAGGTGAAGGCAATGCACTGTGTGACCGGAAGGGGTGCAGTCTGGCTCCACCTCTCCCAGACCCCATTTAAGGGCTGACCACCACTGGGGAAGGATCTCTTATTGGAAATTGCTCCTTTGGAGTTTCCTATCATGAGCCTAGGACATGGGTGAGCTTTTTTTTCCTTTTATTTTGATTGTCTCTTTTCCATCACTCCATCTGTCTAACTACACTATCTGTAAAATATCTTAGCTATTATACCATTTGGTATTGTCGGTTCTGTTAACCTCACACCTTAGAGATGTTAAACTTTCAGGACAGTTTTACCTCTAAGAAGCACTGTATTCCTTCAGTGAGAGGTTAATGCAGTCAACTACAATCTTGATGACAACTGTGACCAGAGTAAGCTTGAGGGTGAGTGCTGAGTACTGGGGGCATCTGCTCTATCTGAGAAGTGCTCTGGTTGATAGAAGTATAGGAGCAGCAGTCTGATTGTATCAGTTTGTTGACCAAGGCAGTTGTGGGGAGTTGTAGTCCAGTGCATTGTTGAAAAGGGTAAATTAATTTATGGAATATAGGCACTTCCCAGATGGGCATCCACATGAATGTCAGAAACCATCTACGTGATCTCTCTCTTGAAAGCGTTATGGAGACTTGGCTCTAACACCTATTGTTAGATTTCCCCTGGAATATCTGGGAGCCTTTGGAAACACGGGTGTGACTGCTGCCATTTAGAACTGCTGCAATGATCATTTCTTTCCTTGCTTGCACAGTACTCATGAATGGCTCTGATGTTCAGATGCAGTTTGGCGTATTGTTTAAAAGTTTAATGTCAGAGATAGAAATGTGACAAGAGTAAATGCAGTGAGACGTAACTATGATGATAGACCTAAAATAAATAAATTAATTAAAAAGCAGAATGAATTCCTAACATTTATTAGGAGTACTTTGTCTGAAATTGTTTACTGCAGAATTTTATGAGTTGCATGCTTTATTTGGAAACTCACTGCAGACGTAAGTAAATACTGACACACTGACTTACTGTTGTTCTTAGTTCTGTAACTGTAGATTAATTTGGTGATGAATTGTGGTCGTACTAAATGCCTTAACACCGTAATATGAAGTGTTTCCTGTCCTGCTGAGTAAATTCCATAAGAATAACTTAGTATTTGTGTTTTCTTAAAAACGGGAACTAAGCATACTAATCCTTCTTTGACAAACAGAAAACTAGCTCTCCTCTTTTCCTGGAGGGATAACTAGGCCTTTATGTAAGCTGGAGACTTCAGCTCTGCTGCTGCCCAGAGGAGTCACCTCAGGACAGCCCTAAGCAGGAGTGTACACATTTTCCTCCAAATCAGATTTTGGCTGGGGATCTCTGCACCACTCCTCAGCTAAGGCAGAGGGGTTTCAAACAGGGCCGTGCTCCGTAAGTGGGGGCACTGGGACACAGCGTGGTTCTCTGAGGGGACTTACTTCAGTCCTCTTACAGTGACCTGTGCTCAGATGGCTCTGTGCAATGCTTCTGTGTGAGCGTGTATGTGGGCGTGTCGGCTGCGCAGTGGAGCTTTCCTCAGATGATCTCCATCTGTCCTAACTGCTCCATGGCTGCCTACCGTGTGTTTGCCGCCAGAACGTGCGAGGGGTGTTTGTGGCCTGCAGGAGGGGATGGGGGCAGGTGCTTCCCCTGGCGTCGCTGTGAAGGCATTGCCAGGTGGCTGAACTGATCGCCAGCAGGATTAGCATTCGGGCAGGGAACCAAGGGGAGGTTGCTGAGGCAGCTTTCAACTGGAAGCCGGTTAATTCCTCTGTCCTGCAAGCTAGAGAAAAGCTCTGCTGATGACTATGACATAAAAATATCTGTGTGCTGTATGACTTACACGGCTCCCTTCTGTGATTGCTCTGCTCTTTGTGACTGAGTGGTTGAGTGAAGGTAGTGTTGTAGAACTTAATTGTTTTTATGTGCATAAGGAAGCAAATGGGAGTAGGTGTTTCCATTTTGCCCCTCAATGGGAGACAGGGGCTTTTTTGTCTAGAATGATAATGTGCAAAACCTTTGAGAGTTGGGTCTTTACAAACTACAGATTTATTTATTTTTCCTGCGTTAGGAGAGCCACACACGGGCACCTTTTCCATACCTGATAGTGACAAATATTGAGTAACAATCATCTCTAATTGTCAAGAAGTTGTAGCATGGTGCCTGCAGTGATTGTAATGATTTGGAATAGGAGAGACTATTGGAATCCAGATGAGCATTCAGAGGCTGTACCAGTGCACTCCCACTTAATCCATGCTGCGCCCTCTGTAATGAAACCTGCCTCCTCCTCCCTTGGACACCTTTGTATCACAGCATCCTACATCTGATTGGCCTGCCAACTGCTCACTGTTCCCATAGTCCAGAAAACAACAGCATTGTAGCTTGCATTTGATCTTCAGACCATCTGGCTCTCCAGGCATGGGCTAGGAGAGCAATGCTACTGAGTGCCGTGTAGTGTAGTTTATTTTTTTCCACTTGAGCTCTAGATGTAAGTCATCCATTGTCATTTGGCCTAACAAAAGATACCTGCGTTTTCCCTGCTGATGGTTCCTTGTGTATTAGTGAGAGTTTTGTTGCAACTTGTTATACATCAAAAAGACTGTTTTGTTTCTAAAGCATGCCTACAAAGACAAAAGAATGCTATTTTAACCAGCTCATACTGAGGTTTAACAAGCAGAGCAGCATATTTGACGTAAGACCTTGTTTACTAAGTTTTGAGGCAGATGGAATTTGATGGCCAGATTGTAACTGGTTATAAAATGTGTTTATAATGAAAATGTTGATAAACTATTAAGTATTTGTTACTAAATGAATCTCTGTGACTGTTTTATGAAAAGAAGTGGCATATAACAGAAAAGAAATGCATTCAAAATTATTGAATAATGGTTTTTGATAATCTGGCTATTTACTGTGGGTGGTAGAGAACTTAAGCTTTCTGTAGTCCGAGACCTTCCTTATGAGACTTCTGCAGAGTGTGGCATAACAGTAAGGTTGTGGTAGGATACCTGTTCGTGCTGTTAAGTCTTTGTTACTTCTGAACAGTTAGGTTTATGCAAAGAAGGACTGTTGCACTGTCTTCCGAGGGAATGTCATTGGAACATTAAAACTTCAATATAGAATACTTTCAGGGTTTTTTTTTTTGTGTGTGTGTGTGTGTGTGCATAATCTTATAGGCATTAAACTCTTAACTCTTGCACTACTGTGTATATTGCTGTGTACACTAGGATTAAGGTCTGCGATCATGTGTGAAACCATGCTGCTGCAGAATGTGGTGCTGCCATATGGATGCTGTTACTTGGGTGGAAGTATGCCAAAGACATTAATAACATTTCCATTGTGCCTACACACTTCAGATATCACTGGGAGCTGATTTAATAATGTAGTTTCTGTTGCACAGTAGCAAATCTGTTTCTTTTCTTGATTCATTTCTTGCTTGGAAACCTACTGTACAGTAATTGAAAATAGCATAAATGGAGACAGTTAGTTCTCCAAATTTTGGTGGCATTGCTTAAAAAAATACTTGTCCTGGCTAGGTCAGTTTAGAGAGATTAGATTTTACTTGTCATTTAAAATGTGGCAGAGAGACAAACAAACACTATGAAAATCTTCTTTAATCATAAAAAAAGAAATCCATATGTGGTTAGAAGACAAATTCAGGGAACAAGAGGCAGAAATAGAGAACTTCTATCAACAGTTCTTCTGGGTATGCATTTTATTTTCTTAAATGTGACTGAAAGGTTCCATTTCATTTTCTGGTTCGTAACTTCTGATGTTTCAAGGTTTTTTTTTTTTTAATTTATTTAAAGTCCAAGCCACTAAGCATTAAGTCAAATATATATATCTATATGGGTTTTTTGTGTGTGCGTATATATGTGTATATATATCTTCGTCCCTGACATTGCAGTAATGAGTTGGACCATGTCTGTCTCCAGCAGGGCTGCTAATAACTAGTTTTGACTTTGTTTCAAGGGTTTTTCTGTTGCAATCTGGATTGATGATAATATAATGTTAGCAATAGCTGATTTTATTGTATTGTAAGGATGAGTATTCCCCTTTCAGATCAAAATAATAGCTTTTCATTTTGGATTTCTTATTTGGATTTCTGAATTATTCTTGAAGAGAAAAATGCCTTCTTCCAATAGAAAAGGTCATACAGCTTGAGTTTGTGAGTTAAGACAGATTTGTCTTTCAGGCATGATGGTGTACAATATTTTCAAGAAAAGTGCGCCATAAAGAGAATCAAGATCTGCCTGCTCCAATTTTTGTTTTATTTCCATTTTTGGCTTAAAAGGGATTGCTTTTTGGCTGTTAATATAACAAGCTGTTTACCTTGGCAGAGCTGTGCCTACAACCAGCCTTTGTTGATTAACAAACAAAACTAGTTTGAGCTAACTGTCCACAGAGTGTTTTCTCACATCCTAAATCACTGTGCGAACTGGGGCACTTTGTTAGCATGGTTCCTGAGGAGAAGTCTAGCTCAGCACTTGAGGAGTGAGGTATGATTTGGTATGATTTACCTGCAGATGCAAAACAGATCCACTTGCCATGCCTGGATCAGTATTATCTCCAGTATCAATCCAGCTTCCATGAAGACAATTTCTCATCAAGAGAAACAAACAAACAAAAAAAGACTGAATTTGAATGGCAGGATGAATTTTTCAAATCTCAGTTTGAGAAGGTGGCATTGTTTAGTATGCTTTAGAAAATGAGCTTGATTTTAAAACTGCAGTTTTATGGGGCTATAAATTATGAAGCGCTTTCAGGCTTTTAGATGCTCTGCAAGCTTCAGTAGTGAGTTGAGTGAGAATTTTGCATGATCTCATGAGTGCCTTCCCATCAGTTTGTCATGGTCTGTGCATCTGCTAGGTGTACTCTTAACCCCTCTTTCCAAACTGTGCTCTTGGTTTTCTTTGTAGAGATTATAAATATCTTAATTGTGTGGTCCAGTTTTGGTGAGTTGTATGTCTGTCTGTTTACACACGCTTATGTTACGGTAATCAAATCCTCTGAGAAGAGTCGGCATTATAAAATGTTTATATAAGTTTCTCAATAAGTAGAAAGCAGTGTAGGCAGAGAAGAGCCTGCATGGTAAAGAAGTTCTTTCTTTGTTTAATTAAACTTCTAGTAAAACAAAAGTGGCTGAACAGCTGTCTAAGAATTAGTGCGAGGCAGGCAGACTTCAAGAGGATAACTCCAGTGCTTCCAGCCTACCCAAACAGTGGTAGTGTCAAATCAACAGCCATCGTCTACCTTTTGTTCTCTTTTTTCATAAGAAAGGGAACATAAATGATAAGAGTGAAACTGTCAAGACTCATGTAGGTTTCACAGCTTTCTCTGTAAGGGAAAACTGCAAGGACAGCAACAGGCATGGCTAGAGGAACTCTGAAACCATTGGACATAGAGAACGGGAGAGTTACTTGTCTTCCTTCAGTATGTCTTGCAGCAGTCGGAATGCTGAGAAGTGTTGGAAGAATTAGTAGTCTGAGCCAGCCTGATTCTTACTTCTTTCCTACCTCCTCATTACAGCTCTCTGACCACTTCTGGGTTGTGCTAACTGCAGCGGTTAGTTCAAGAGATTCTCCAGTTAGTGTCGGAGTTAGCATGGAAGGTGTGTGGAACCTCTACCAAACTGTGCTCTTGATAGCATGAAATGCCTCAGCAGTTGTGGTGAGATGCTGCAGGACAGCTAGGTGGGTTTAAAAATTGTTTGCCCAAAGGGTTGGGCTTTTCAATCCTTCTTCAAGTCTCTGAGACTTTGAATCCAAACATCCAATGTTTCTTAACAAGAGACCAGCAGAACCTGTGCCTGTTGGGATGAGAAGTGGATACTCCCAGGGTGGCAAGTCTGGAAGCCAGAAGTTTGATTCCTTGCTACACCTCAGGAAGTGCAATTGTGGAGTTGTTTCAGAGCATTTGTAGGTGATGAGGGGACTGGGTGCTTGGTCCAATCAGTCACGCATGCCAGGTAAACCTGAGCCTCGACAAGAGAGTGGCAAGTGATAGTAGTAGGGAAATTCTCTGCTGTGGAAGTTGGACGCTCCCATCTGCTGACCTGACCTGTTGTTTGTGGAGGTTTGTTGCTTGCTGGCAGCTTGGGTCTAGAATGTTGTGCAAAGGCTTATGAGGCTTGTGTTGCCCTTAAATTGCCCTGCTGCCCTACCACCACACGGGCTTCAATGATGCTGTTAAGTTGTGATTTGGAAATTGTTGAGTTGTGACTACATGGCTCTGGGGTCATGGTGAAAGGCAGAAGTGCCTGGGCTATTTTGTCCTTGGTCTTTTTGGTGAGGGGGAAACGTGTGAGAAGGAGTGGATCAATCCGGCAAGTAAATATTTGCTATGTAGCTGATGTCAGCAACAGTTTTAGTTTTGTGAGCACGGGGACCCCCTTTGAGGGGCGAGGGTAGCTTGAAAAAGATGTGATCTCCTGAAGTGGGACTAAAGCATCTTTGCTAACAGGCCAGCTAACCAGATGAGAAGAGCTTGAAATTAGTGATGGTGAGGGAGGGGGATAACCAACACTCTCATGAGGAAGTAAAGGACTAGGTTGGCTAGCAAAATGTACAAACAGTACAAACAGTAAAAACCTGGTAGTCAACAAAGAACTGAAGAGGACCCATCCCAAGCATATCCATATGAATAAGGAAGTGCCCATCAGAACTATTGCAAAGGCTGTCATGCTCTCTGGAAAATGAGCGCGGCTGTGTGCTTCTCTGAAATATCTGTGTACTAATGTGTCTAGCATGTGGTACTGTCAACGGTTTACGGGCAGGTTCGGCCCGGTTCCGTGATGATTGGTGCGGGGGACCCACGGACCCACGCCCCAGGAAAGGGGAAGGGGGAAAGGGAGAAGGGAAAAGGGAGATGGGCCTAGGAACAAAACAGCGGCAGCGATCTGAGGAGGAAAGCTAATTTACTAAATAAGATATCGGAAAAGCAAAATAACACAATATAATACAATATAATTGGAATTAAAGCTAATAAATCAAATAAAATGAGCAAGAGAGAGTGTCCGATACACCGAAGGCCTTACGCTAACGCTGAAGGCGGATGGCAGCGAGCACCCACTGCTGAGTCGATCCCAAAGGAAAGAGAGTGTCCCGTGACCGCAGACAGTTTTTATCTTTCCCTCTGAGCGTAAACACATAAGAACGCAAAGCATCGCAAAGTCCTCTGGGGAATGGAGTTCTTCTTCTCTTCTGAGACAGGTATACCTGGAACTATCGATGATCCACAGAGCTGGAGCATTAACTCTTTAACTCTAAATGCACTACATGATGTTATGATGTGGAATACCAGTACCAAAAATCATAAAACCATGACAGGTACAAAGGACATAGAGCAGTCAAGTTTGACTTCAGAGGTAGCCCTGAACTGAACAAGAAGTCTGCTGAAGGACCCTCCGAGATCCCTCCCAGCCTGAAAGTCTTAAGTTTCAGTAGCGTGTTATCTTACAGTGTATTGGTGCCACTCTTGCTGTTTGTTTAGTAGATATTAGGCCTCTTGAGAGCATCACATATTTGGTTTTTGTGTGTTTTTTGTGCTTCACAGAAGAAGCAATAGGTAAACATGATCAGCTGTAGCTTTGTGTCTGGGGTGTATCTGAGTCAGAACAGTCTTTTAGCAATGACTTGCAAGATCTGGGGGTGGAAGGAAGATGTTCAGCATTGTCTTTGTGACATTTTGGGGGAGTGGAAAGGAATAATTGTACCTTCCAGTCAGCTTAATTCAAAGCAGTCCTTGGGAACCTTTCTACTGCCTGTTAGCTTTGCTTTTTAAGTTGTGTTGCCTGTTTGATGGCCTAGTCTTGCAGGGTTTACCCACAGTCGTGCACATAGACAGTAGATAGCTGTTGTTCTCTTGTTTCTTTTTCAGTGGTTGCAATGTGAAAAGTTGGGTGGAACGTCCTGGGGCATGATTTTCCACTGAAGAAAACAGGGGAAGGCATTACAAATATGACTATCTGTGACCTTGCCAGTCAGGCCATTCCTACTAGATATTTGATGAATCACTAAATGTAACTGTAAATGTAACTACTATATTTGAATACCTCAATTTCATTGTTTTTGATTATTCAAATGATTTTTTTTTCTGTCTTTATTACTTCCCTAGTTCTCTACAGTGGTTCTGCATTATATGTTATGTTGTATGTATGGTTTCAAGGGTCCTTCCAGGAGAAGTAATGACTCATTATGTAATGGTAGCACCTTTGGTAGCTGACGTTTGGAGCAGCAGGAGTATTTCATCTTCACATCCTCTGATTAAGAATTACAAATGAAAGGAAGTTTTTCTCCTGTTGGTGAAACCCTGTGTTCATGTACCAAAGCTTTGTGTTTTTGTGTAAATAACAGTGAACTCACAGTTATGCTGAAAAAGAAATAAATCATGATATGTCTCTGATAGTTTAAACTTATCTAGTAAAGTAGGTGTGGTGGCTTGGTCTTGGATGCTTGGAGAAAATGCTTCAGAAGTCAAAGAAATAAGGCAAAATGTTTTCCAAAAAATAAACTTTGTAATGCTACTGGAGTAGTTACTGCTGAAGCTGCACGAACTGATTTATTTCAAACAGTGACAAAAAATGTAAGCCATTTGTTGCCTTAGTTGTAATGAGCGTTAGTGTACTTCCCTTTCTTTTTTGGCCTCTCTAAGTTGCAGTTATCCACCAAAATAACTGTTGCAAGTTGCCTACTTCATGAGCTTTTTTGCTTAATGAAGATACATTATTTCACTGAAAAGCTATGATTGGATTGGTCTTTTCTTATTCCTTTCAAAGGCACAGAAACCTTAATGTACAGTTACTGATTTTTTTTAATGTGTTTCTCTTCTAGTGGAGGCGATTGTGGAGTTTGACTACAAAGCTCAACATGATGATGAGCTGACAATCACTGTAGGTGACATAATCACCAATATCAAGAAAGATGATGGAGGCTGGTGGGAAGGACAGCTCAAAGGCAGAAGAGGTTTGTTCCCTGACAACTTTGTAAGAGTGAGTACAAAGTGGAACTGTTCTTGTGTTGTATGTATATGTTTTGTGTACTCTGTTTAAACTGTCAACCCTGATATCGTATTTCTTCAATCCAAGACTGTGATACACTGCAATATAATGTTTCATAGAAGCTGCGCTAGAAAGAAAACATTGATTTATTGTAAAGGCAATATAGTATCAATATCCTGAAAGTAAAAATAGCTACCTCTGCCATTCTCTGCTTTTCAGTTGTAATGCCTGGCTATGTCATCTGGGAGCAGAGTAATCATTCTAGAACAACCTACAGGTCAAAAGAAATGAAACGGTCTACAGTCTCTTCCCTGGCATTTGCAATATTATCTTCTCTCTATAGCTGTTGCTGCTTCTTCTCCAGATTCTTAGGAGATTCTTAGCATTTATAGAAGATTTATGTGAATACATATTCATGGCTGAACTAGCTGAAAATAACTGAAGTGAATTTTTTTCTAAACAATTGCCTTTTACAAAACCTTTTCAAAGTATCTCATTATTTGGTATTTCATGTAATCTATCAAATAACTTGCAATAATGCTGATTTTTAGGATAGCCATTCGAAGTTTTATAGGTAAAAATATATACCTGTATGTATTTTTTAACTGAACATCTCTATGTGTTCAGAAATGTTTGCACACATCTTTATCAGTTATCTGGATACTGGTACTGAGGATGCTCTGTCCTCACTTGAAGCCATTCAGGGCCAGGTTGGATGGGGCCCCGGGCAGCCTAATCTAGTGCCTAATGTAGTGATTAGCAGCCTTGCCCAGGGCAGGGGTGTTGGAACTGGATGATCTTTTAAAGTCCCTTCCAAGCATACTATGATTATCTAATCCTGTACTTGTGCTATTAGTACCTCTGAGCCTCCATGATATGTCACTGTAGACCTAGACTGTTAATTTCTATAAATCTCTGTAAACTTAGCTCTCCAGCTACAGAAAAGAGACCAAGGGCTACAATAAACTACATAAATATGTTTTTGTTAATTTGTTGTTGCAGTTTCAGAGGATATTTATGACTTTTTCACTTTTAAAGGGTATCAGTATCTTTTTTCTTCTTCTAATTGGGAGTTTGTTGTGTGTTTATACATATATGTATAATCAAGTTATTTCAGTTTTCTTCAGCAGCATCCCATACATCTAGATAATTCGGGAGAGTGGTAATTTGACATACTTGTAGACTCTGAGTGGGACTTGGGAGCCTCAGGAATTGCAGTAGGGACAAATATACCCACATAGTAATCCTTGTTCTTGTCCTTGCCAAGTGTAAAGAATAGTTCAGTACCTGTCAGACAGCAATGAGGAGAAGGAAGTCAGACTCAAGAATGTGAAAGGGAGCAGAGGGGAAAAATGGATACCTCATTTCTTGCTAGTCTCTGAAAATCCACATTTTGAGGATAGAAACAATTTTGGGATTCATGTATCAATATTTTTCTTTAACTTTGGTAGACTGCTGTTGTGGTTTAACTCAGCAGGTGGCTAAGCACCACAGCTGTTCATTCACTTCCTCCTCTTCCCAGTGGGGTGGGGGAGAGAACCAGGGGAAAAAAAAAGTAGAGCTCATGGGTTGAGGTAAAACTATTTACTAAGGTAGAGAAAAGGATAAGGATAATAATTATGACAAATCTATTTGTATACAAAGAGATACTATCCTCTTTCAGAGTGCTGTCCTAATTCTGTTCCCCCATAGCTCCTTGGGCCCTTGACTGTAAGTGGCCTTAGCAGCACCTGTAAACACTGATGTGTTATCAAGATTGTTTTTCTCCTAGAACCAAAACATAACATCATATGGGATGCTCTGAAGAAAACAATTCTATCCCAGCTGAAACTAAGACTGCTGAAAAGTTCTCTGGGATAAAAGCAGTCTTTCTCTAAGCTTTCTCCTGGCTGATATTTGAAAATGGCTTCTGATTTTAAAAGCATTGAGTTCAGTGACCTAAATGAATGTGACCTATGAATTTCTGTTATGAAAATATCATACTCTATATATGAAGGAAAGTTCTTTTCATTAATACCTAATTTTTATGGCCTCTTCCCTCCAAAATAACTTCAGTCTGTAGCGTCCAGTTAAACGATTAAAAAAGAAATTGATTGCTTTTGGTAGGAAGTTCTGATACGACAGTTATGTTTTGTATTGTGTTCACATGCAGTATCGGTACATTTTTTTTCCCTCTAAGTTTTTTCTCTATTTTTTTCTAAAGTCAGCATTGAGAGCTGTTTTCTGAAGAACTTAAAACCACATTAAATTCTTCCTCATTCTCAGATCATGCTTGAATGCAAAATCAGATTGTTGTGTAGCTGATCTTTCCCTCTCTAAATTAGGTAACATGCAGTAGAAAATACAGACTTCCTAAAAATGTGATTTGTGAATATCTTCTGTGAAAAACTTCATCTTCCTTCAGTTTTTCTCATGGAAGTATCTTTAAACATGAAGAACTATATTCAGTCATAACAGCATTACTATTACCAAGCGGATTGAATGCAATTGTTCTATCTGTTAAGATTACAAGTTATTGCAATCTTTCCCTTTTGAATATCATAGAATCACAGAATCATCTGAGCTGGAAAGGACTTTTAAACATCATCTAGTCCGACTCCTCTGCAATGGTCAGGGGCATCTAGAGCTAGACGAGTGTGCTCAGAGTGCTGGTTAGCCTGTGGGGTTGGGCTCACTAGCAGTGGATTCATGGCCCATTGCAAGGAGCCCTAGCTAGTTTGTGGTGTTAGGAAGGTGGTTGAGAGGCAGGCAAAAGGGACATTATAGAGGAGTGGTGGAGCTGAATGCAACTCCAAATTTGCATTGCTTATCAGAACCGGTTGTAAGAATGGTTGCTTAAGAACGTTATTTAGAGGTAAATATCAGTACTGAAATTCTTGAGATACTTTGCGTGCTGCTTTCAAGTGAAAGGAATGACTTCTTATGGAAAATAAGTTTTCTTTCCTTCCTGTGATTGCTCTTTCCTTTTGAATGAATTTATGACAACATTCCACAGTAAGTTCTGGGTTCTTCAAAAATTGAATGTTTGGGCTGAATTGAAACCACTCAATTAACACAGTCAAGAGGCTCAAGCAGTCATCGTTAGTGTGTGTTCATCCATTCAGCTTGGGAAAAAGGATCTACGAATCAAAGATTTCACATTAACTTATTGTTATGTTATTTAAGAAAAAAATAAATTTCAAGAGTGCTACGTTTTCATGTGGAAAAGCTTTTTGAAGTTGTCTTTAGCGAAAGTGTATTTAAATTTCACAGAAAAAATGCAAATTAAGAGAGAGATGTGGGAAAAAGAGGGAAGGGGAGGTAGCAATATGTGTATGCAGTACATGTGCAGTAATATTTTTCAGGGGACTTTCACTGTGAAGTTCTGTCAGAGATACTTCCTGTTCTCAAATCTGCAAAACAGCCACTCTGAATTTTAATATACACGCAGACACACACAAAAACAGTTACAGGTTTATACTCTTCTTACACTCTGCAATTCAACATGCAAGGTGGAACAGAAAAGGTATTTGTGATTTATTTTCTCTGTCCTTTTTCAGTGCTGATTAGCCTGCAGCTGTGGGCAGCTGGAAGATTTTTTGGGGAGAAGTTTGTATAAATCTGAGTAAATTCTTTAAGGTGTAATTTACTACTGTCAGTCTCTGTAGATACCTTGTTTTTTTTGTGAGAAATACTGATGCTGAATTTGTAAGAAATGTATGAAATATGCATCTGGTCATTGTCTTTTCTGCTTTCTTTATATTTTTGGGTGGACAAATGTAAGTAGGAGTGAGTGGAGGCTTTTGTACTGCTGAGTTTTCTGCTTTACTGCTCATTACACGGTCGAAAAAGAGGAGGTAGGAGGTGCAGTTATAGATTTTATTTATATGGCTTAGAGTAGATTTTCTATATCTGTCTGTATCTAGCTTGAAAACTTTGACATGCAGTCCAAAGTCTGTACTTCTATAACCAGAGAACACAGTAAATATGGATGTACTATGTACTATACTAGTTTTTTTTTCTTGTATTTCTTTAAGAAATGGCATTAGGAGGCAGTTGGGAGGCTGTTTTTTCTTGGTCTTGTTTTAACAAATTCCTTGTGTAAGCTTATACTGTGGTGTAAAACTGCATTTGTGAGTGCAACAGCAGCTGAGACAGTTAAGATTTTGCTGATAGCAGATGGAGATGTAGAAAGCAGGAAACCGTGGTGCAGAGCCATGACTGCCTGTTTTAATTTATGAAACCAATTCTGTGTGGGATGAGATAGTGTTACATTGGTAAACTGAACTGCTGCATGTGACAACCTTCAGTCTTGCCTGCACTCCAGGGGACCTTCAGATATTGCCAGAACTGGGGGAGGAGTGATTTATTTTCAGATTGGCAAGAAGAGTGGTTGTAGTTATTTTTGAGGTTGTTGAGTATAGCTAGGTTTGCAGAATCAATGAAACAGGATGGGGGCTTTGTGTAATTGTAGTACTGCCTCAGGTCAGAATGGCAACCTGACTGTAAGTTATACAAGCAGAATATAACCTTTCAGGACTGCAAATCAGCTGTAAAATGTCAGACATGTTGTTTGTGTTGGATCATAGGTACACTGGGGAGATCCTTATCTCTTGCTTGATAGTCATTTAGTTTTCTTCTTATATTTTGTTTTCTTTTTAACCTTCACAACCAACCAGAGGTTCTGGGGAATCATAAGTGAAACAAAGAGGAATTCCTTGCAGGAAGCCTGCTTTTGTTTTACATTCTTCTTCAAACCTCTATGCATTCCATTCCTGGAAGAGGTGCTACCCATCCCTATTAGTATTGCCCAAAACCTTTTGCAACAGCTTTCTTAGCATTTGACCTGTGTGCATGCAGGAGCCCTTTATATCCATAGTTGGGCTCCTTAGAGGAAAAGAAAACATTCCTCATGCCCCAGAATGCTTCTTCCTCTGCTCTGCCTTCTGCTCCCAGCCTTCTGGCTACTGCTTAGACCTACCAGGTCATAGAGCCTACCTGCTCCTGTCATCCTTCCCACCTACTTTGCTACTGCACCCTGCTACCACTGTGCATGCCTTTCCTCCAGGCCTTGTAGGTGCTGCTCTCCTGAGTGCTCTGAATACCTGTTCAGTGACATCACAGTTCGCCCTGCTGAAGTAGCCTCTTCAGAAAGCCATCTTATCTACTGAGGTTATGTGCAGAGTAGGGGAAGCACTGTTATTTCCACCTGTACCTGCAAAGACACTTGCTTTGTGGATCACTGAGTTCTTACAGGGTTGTTTTAGTTTGTTTTTTAGTTGGCAGGAATTTGCAATTCAGTTACTGAGGTTTTCGTTTGTTGCTGGAAATTTTACTGGAATGTACTGTGTGTATTTGTCTTTAAGTAATATTTTATACTGTGTTGTCCCAGCTGTTTTGCTCTCTCGGAGGTGAAAGCCAGGAGCCCTAGCTGCTTCTTCCTAATACTGATTGTAACTTATTAAACCATGACGACCATTGTTATGGAGAAACACAAATTAATGGAATTGGTGAAAGAACCTTTCAGATAGGTTCCATCATGTGAAAATGTTGTTTCTGTTTGGCAACAGTGGAGAGAAACAGTATCACTGACGTGTTGTTTATTGTTGCTCTTGTTATTAATTTAGCAATGGTGAAAGCAAAACTAGTGCAGTCTTTCTCCTTTCAGCCACCATGCCTTGAAAGGCACAGATCCACCGAGCAGGTTTTGCACCAAGGTGATAGAGTTGAGGGCTGACTTAGCAGTGCTGTTCTTTGAAAGGAATTCAGCACAGAGCAGCAGTACTGCACCAAAACTGCCTGTGGGCTGTGCTGAGTGCTCCGGGTGTGATACAAATAATGCCACGCCTTAACCTGTTCATCTGGCTTCTGGAGGTGGGGATGCTCCCAGTGAGGAGGCTGCCCTGGGTGTTTGGTCTGGAGGTGATGTGAGACTCTTAGGCAGTCGCAGATGCTCGCTTCCATTCCCCATCGTGGGGAACTGGTGAGACTCAGCTGGATGGAAAGGCAGCAGTGCTGACTGCAGAGCAGCAGGATGGATCCTGTATGTTGCTCATGGGGGCAGGTGTGGTGTTGGCTGTCACGATGAGTTTGTTGGCTGGGCTTTGAGGAGGGGAGTACTGGGGGGGGGGGGAGTGGAGCAGGAGGCAGGGTTGCTGCTTGAGGCTGTCAGCAGTCGCAGGCTTCATGAGAAGCAGCTTGAAGGTACCATGCAGAAGGAAAACCATTTGAAATGCATGCAGCAGTCCAGCACTGGGCACACAGTAACGTGAAAGCTTTAGTGTTAATGCTTTTACTATCTTTTAGTGACTTTTTATTTTGCAGTATGTTACTTGTAAAAAAAAAAAAAAAAAAAAAGCTTCTGAATTGGTAGTGTTGACTGTAGTTATACAGTTGGCAGAACTAGGGTTAATTTCTGAGTTCAGAAGGTACCATTCTTCATTACTTTTGGCAGGTTTTTTTTTCAGTCTGTACTGTAGTTGTTGATGTTAATATATATATATTTATTTAAATATTGCTGAATATACCCGATATTGTTTCACTGATAGTTCAGGGTAGGTAGTATAAATTGATGTATTAAGGAAACTCAATTATTTCCTGGTTTGTGTTTTGTAGCTTTATGAAAGAACTATTATTTTATACTAAAAAATAAACTGAACACTTTTTTTCCCCATTTCCTCTTCTTTTGCTTCCCAAGGCCCCAAGCCACATGCAGGAAGAGAACCTAATCAGAGTCAAAAAGGACAGAACATACTAGCTGAAAGTTGTCTTTTCAGAGATGTAGCAGTGATATCATACTTAGAGCAACTGCTGTTCGTTTAGAACTTGTTTATACCTTACGTGTGTGTGTGTGTGTGTATATATATATATAATTTGTAACTGTGTGTCATGCAGGGAATTCAATATTTTTTGGCAATGCCTCTTCCTTTCTGTAAGTCTTACAGAATTGATGGCATTTTTTCAGCTTAGTCCTAGTTGGGAGCAAAGATGAGGTGTCTGATGTTATACTTTCTCTTCAAGTCAATATGTGAATTTTTTTTTCTGGCAACTTCCCAAGCCCCAGATGTTTTTATTTTCTCTGTAGCTTGTTTATGTGTGGCTAGATATGGTAGTAGTTTTATGCATTTTAAACTGATTCATTTTTACACTTGCTTTGGCAGTTGTTCTTGCTGTTAGAGCAGACTGCTATGAGAAGCTCTTCTTAGTAGGTAAAATCTGTAGAGGTGCTTCTGAGCATAGAAATGTCATTAGGCATACTTGCACAGCTTTAGATTTGCAGTCTGATTTTTTTTTTCCTGCAGGACCAAAACTCCCTATTAGAATTGAGAGTAGCAGAAATCACAAGCTCCTAGAAACTCAAGTTCAGTCCCACTTCTGTTTGAAGCTAGCATGAGATACTTGCTGACGCTTCCATGTTTTCTTGCAATTTAAATACATAGCCTTGAGATGGATTGACTTGACTTTAGGAAAGATTATCTGATTCTGTTGCTTTTAACATTTGTTTGCATAAATGGATGTAAGAGAAATCGTATTCTGAATGCCTGTGGTGAGGCCACAGCACATATTAATTGGGAGGAGTTGTGTTTGCATTGAAACTTAGTCTGACAAATGCTCCATTTACTCCATTAGAACTATGCCAGCCTGTATCTTCACTGCATCTACCAATTACCTCTAATTTGTATTACTGAAACATTAAGTAATGCTAACATTAAGAATGAAGAAGAGTGTAATAAGGACATGTAGAAAAAGAAAGTTGTTGAGGATTGTGAAACTAACAGCTGCTGTAATGATTTGGTGATACTGTTTGCTTCTGAATATTCTTGTCCTTATCAAGCAGTGTAATTTCTGAACAGTAAGTATGTGTGGTTGGAAAGAGGGTTGTTCAGTGCTGCTGCTGTTGGCTGGTTGGTTTTTGCTGTGTTTTAATTCTGTGTACAGAAGTGCTGTTTTTTCCCCCGAAGTACCAGGTGTGGATCTTGTGAGAGCTTTTATGTAACAGTTTCTGCGCTTCTCTTAAAGCTCATGTCAACTGGAATGGCCCACGCTTCACCTTTATTTGTTACTGGAAGAAGCATTGCACTCGTTAGCTATCTGGGTATGCAGTGTCTGCAAATATTGCACTTCCTTCTAGACTTTTGGGAGGCAACTGGGAATGTCCTTAAAAGGTCTCACATCTCCTGCTGTCACCCAGTTATTTACTCTTTACTAGAATTTACACTGGTGCTGCTAGCAAAATTGCTGTGTGTCAGAGTGTATTAGAGCTGTTTAGGTTTATAATCAGCAAACGTTGTTCTTCTCAAAGCTGGGAAGAGATTATAAGTCCTTTAATCCATTTTTTTTTCTTGCTCTGTTACAGCTCTATGAAGTGTATTATTACTGTGTATATATAGCCAGTGTAGTCATTCAGTTGTCCTTGGAGATGACAAAAGTGCAAGTAAACTACCACCTTGTAACATGATGAATTATTTACTCTGCTTCAGACTCCCAGTTCAGTGATGGATACTTAATGTCAGTGGTCAAGATGGAAGATGATGAGTGATGAAAGAAAAAAAAGACCTGTATAGCATACATTTTTAAACACATGTGCCTTGCTCTCAGGGAGAAGAAACAAGGCAAACCTGCCATTATTACAGGAGATGGTGATGGCATCTGCTTTTGTTGTTTTTTTTGGTGGTGGTTGTGGGTATTTTTTTTTATTTTTTGGCTAGGAATACTGAGACATAAATGTACCACAAGTCACTCAAGACTGTGCAAGTACTGAGTGTATGTAGTACCTTGGTTTCTCTATTGCTTGCTGCACTGGGACCCACTGCTCCCTTTGAAAGATTAACTCCGTACTTGGATTCCCTGAGAAAGCTTACATTTGCCTGTCCAGAGGCTGTAGGCCAGTAATGTCAAAAACCCTGATTATACATGCAGTCTTCTGCCAGCGGAAAACTTCTCAAGAACAGAAACTTCTTTGATGACAGTCATGATTCTTTATAGTTACTGGTTATTGCCATTGTTATTGCTGGTTCATGATAACCAACTTAGCTAAGCCTTGTTCTCCCTTTCTGTCACACTTAGTTGAGTTTTGGGTGATCTACATCTCAATGAAGCTTTCAGAAAAAATTTGTAATGCTTTACTTTGGTTTTAGGGAGGTTTCCTTCTTTCTCTGAAAAAAATTGATGAAAAAAAGGACTTAAGTGTGACCACCTGAAATGTCCTGTTCTACACATGCAAAAAGACATATGATTAGTTGTCTTCCTCTATTCCCAGACTGCTTGGTTTTGTGACCTTCAGTTGATTCGTAATGCTCCGTGGTGCACTTTTTTTGTTTACCCTTTTTTGATTCTTTGGAACCTGTGCTTTCAAATTAAAAGTAACTGAAATCTTATGGTCATGAGTTTGTGTTGATCAGTTCTCGTTAACAGATTATCACAAATAATTATAGTTACGTCAAAAACAAAACCAGTTTTTCTGCTTTTTCTAAATGTATAAAATGATTGAAGTCTTGGAAGCAGTGGAGATTTATGTTAGTATGCTGTGAGGCATCACTTGTATTTTACTCTGCAGAAGGAAAAATTGAGAACTCCTGAACTGAAAAAAAAACAAAACAACTGAGGGCCGATCTCTCTAAAAACTTGTATGGAAACCATTTCCCCATACAGATCATTCACTGAAGCTGCTGGAATGTCTAGGAGGATTGAACTACTTACATGCACTGGTTCTTGCAGGAGTGAGCATTGCATTTCATAGCCCTTAGTTGTTCTCCTGTTGTATGTACAAAATCTAATTTCTGTATTGTCAATCCGTATGTTTTTAGTGGATCATTTGAACTTCTGCAGCCTTTCAGTTAATATGAGAAGTTTTAGCAAGTCCAGGTGTACTGCCTAGGAGAATTCTGAGTAAGTGAAGGGCAGAGAATGATGCCTCATTAAACCACTGAACATATCTCTTCTCAAAATATTTTCAGCAGTATGTACACATGCCTGTAGTGTACAGGCATAATGTACGTGGTATGAAAAACAGACACTACATTGACAGCTAGAAAGTACTGAAGTGTTTTTTAAATAAGTACATTGCTTGCCCATGTGAAGCTTGTGAACAGCTGCAGTGGCACCCTGTCATATTGACACTCCCCCATTTCTTTGTGCTAAGATTTGTATCTTTTCATTATTTCATTAATGAGTGTTCAGATATTTGTAAAAGCATGATTTTTGTTTGGTCTTTTTACAGCCAGCATACTCTACTTCCCTGTAGGTTTTTTATGGTTCATGCCTTTCCGTTCGACGTTGCCCTTGTCTTCCCACTCACTGAGCAGCTTCTCCATAGATTTTAATTTCTCATAATGTACAAGATATAGGGCTGAAGAACTCTTCCTTACTCATGTCTAGGGTTGCTTGTAATACGTTGGTAACCTGCTTTCTCCTTTCAAATTGCAGCTCCAGTGAGACTGAGCACTAAAAAGATTGAGAGAAAACATTTATGAAAGCTTTGTTAGAGAGTGCTTTTTATTTAAAGACTGGTTATCTCAGTGAAGGATTTCTGGGTCATGTCTCTGAGCCTGTCCATACGAAAATGAGCTACAAACTACCATTGAAAAATGTGTGTAGAGGGGCAGACAGGGAGGCAGGATGAGTTTTAAAGACTTAACACCATGAACATTTCCTAATGAGTGCTAACAAATGCATTTGTTTCCTAGTGATGTTTCCAGACATTCATAAAGTGAAAACAAGATTTGCAGGGAGAGGCTAAATTACTGTCTCCTACTAGCTTGCACTGTTGGCAAAATTGACTAGTTTCCCACACTCCGTATTCCCTCATCAGATCTGGCAACAAGCAGCAAAAGTGAAGATAAATACTGGTTGCAAGCAGTTATTATTAGTTAAGGCTAATTAATACTAGCTGGTTAGACTTCTCGAGAGAAAAGGGAAGTTCACATCATCGGAGCATGAAATGTTTTAGCAAGACTAGACCTGAAATTGAAACAACAGGATTACTGCTATGCTGCCATTGTCCTAATAATGGTGTGTTACTGAACTTCACCTCAAAGTAGTAAATTTTTTGCATTCCTCATATTCTTTCAGGGAAATGCTGATAAGCCTGTATTGTAAAAAGTTGCCACAAGTAATAGTTCAGTGAAAATAATACAGATGCTTTTGTAGGTGTACAAAATTACATTAACGCAGTAGTAATTGTCCAGTAAAGACATCTGGTGCCACAAACAGAACTTGATTTTTGTGACATTATTGATGACTGCTTAGACTATTTCTTCTTTTACACTGTGTGTGCCTTTCACGAATGTAACAGTGTGGTGTGAACATCTGCAAAAATACATAGCAGAAGAAAATACAAAAACAAACTGTTCTTTGTAAATGTTATGGGTGAGGAAATGCACTGCAATAGCTTCTTGCATCTCATTTGCTCTGTCTATGCTGTTCTTTCATGGCGATAAGTCTCAGTATAATGTATTACCAGAATGCTGCTGCTGTGCATTGCTATTTAGTAAAACCATGTACAGCAAGCAGACAGGCTATTCCAGTAAAAGCTCAATTGGTTAAACCAGTTTAGCTAGTTCAATTAATGAAAGTGGTAGGGGCTTCTGCAGGTTCAGTTTTACAAATCATACATGCCATCTTCTGAAGGCAGCTACACTTGCAGAAGTTTGTAAGTAGGTACAGTCTTAGGAAATCCTCCTTTGTTGTTTGCTTCTAACGTACGTAGCATGCTTTTGCAATACAGTGTCTTTTTTTTTCCATCCCATTTTGAATCTTTTTTTTCCTTCTGTGCAAGGACTTTAAAACTGTCCCTCTTAGCTAGCTTGAATAAATTTATTAGCTACCTGCCTCATTACTTAGTACATTTTCTGTACTCTTTAAAGACAGAGAAGAAGCTTAAGGTTTGAATTCCATGAATGAGTAGAAAATGTAAGTTTCTATCCAGATTTTATTATCAAGCGAAAGGATTAGGAGTACTATGATAATGGCAGATGTGTAAGATACTAGGACTGATAACTATTATATGTCATAAAACGCTGTCATAAACTTTTCTTTTACTCACAGATGAGACAGTTGGAAAGCAGTGATGGCGTAGTTTCATAGGGGTTTTTAAGCAAAAGAAATGCATTGTATCTGGAAAAGCTTCTTTAAAATTAACTCATAGTAAGCTAGCTCCACTGTAAAGACAGTCATGGGGAATGTAAGCAGGGCACCCAGTGACATCGAGTAAAATGTTAATGAAGCATTTCCATGTAGTGCAGAAGTTGTAGCTGTGCTAGCACAAAACTGAAATTGTGTTCAGTGATGTGTTGCCTTGCAAGCTTCTCTCTACTGTGTCTGTTGATGTGCAGAGACAAAAGCTGTGCAGTTTGTATTGTGTTATATTGTTTTCATGAGATTTGTAAGGGTGAAGCTGTGACTAAGTATCACAGGTTAGATCAGGAAAGAGAATAAATGGAAAAAGATGTGACACAAATTGGACATAAGACAGGAGGTTTATATGCTGGTACCTCTGACAATGTTAGGAAAAACAGCAGTCCAGTATCTGCTGACTACATGGTGGATTGTTTCAAGTCTTTTCCAAAACCTTGTTGATATCCTTCTCCTAACCTGTAGCAGTTGTTTCTTTTTCTAACACTTACCCTGCTGGATAGTGTTCTCATAAGTTGTACATACCTGTACAGATATAGCATACCTGAGTTTAGGAAAGGTGACTTCTTAGGTATGAATTCTGCCACACTGGCTTATGCTATAGGTTATTGTGGACAGATAACTGGTTCTTGCTAAAAGCTCTACCATGAAGTTCTCTTCAGAAAACTTAGATCCTTCTACATATATAATACATGGTCACTTTTTTTTTATCTTGCCTTACAGGATATTTCTATTTTTGAAGAACACATTTTAATCTGAAAGGTGTCATTTTGCTTAACCATAACTGTCTAATCAGTTTTGTAATTACTTTTGAATAGTTACATCTTACATGGCTTCATTCCCTCTTTCCCTCACATGGATGCTTGATCTGTGTTATGATTTATTGCAAAAGCAAAGATAGCTTTATTTATGATGTTCTGGTTTTGGGAGTCCTATTTTATCCTGTTGAGTTTCATTCAATAAGTCTAGTTCGTAGTTCCTTCCACAGTATAAAGTATCTTCATCCTCCATCCATCATTGCTGCAATTCTGGCATCTTAAAAAAAGTGGGTTTTTTTCATTCCTACATCATAAAGGTAGAGTGGACGGATCTGACACAATGCCTAGTGCATAAGACAGTCTTTGGGGAGATTTTCTTTAGAAGCAAAATCATTGTTGCTATAATCTTAAAGGATGTCCTTGAGGTCTAGATAGAAAACAAATGTAGTTTGTGCCTTCAAGTAGGACAAGAAGGAGAGTCTGGGGAACACGAGCCTCAACATGTCCAAATGTATAAAGGACAAGAAGGCAATTGGGGAATTATCAGCATGTAGTTATGAAGGTGAAATCATGTCTGGTTAACCTATGTGCTTTCTATGATGAGATCACTGACTTTATTTGTAGGGGACAGAGTTGGCATTGTTGATGTTAAGTTTAGGAAGGCTTTTGACACCCTCTTCATTGACAAACTGATGAAGTGAGGACTAGTAATTGGTCAACGTGGTGTACTCAAAACTGATTAAACTTAAAGGGCTTTGATCAGCATCACGAGATCCAGCTGAAGGCTGAACTGGCAGTGTTCCTCAAAGGTGGGTAATGGTGCCAGTCCTGCTCAACATCTTCACTAATGACCTTGGATAATAGTATGGAGTACACTCTGCAAATTTGCAGATGATACAAAACTGGGAGGAGTGTTTGACAAAGCAGCTGGTTAAGCTGCCTTTTAGAGAAACCTTAACAGACTGGAAAAAATGGTCAGGCAGGTTCCTCATGAACGTCAGGAAATAGTGAGTCCCACACCCAAGAGGAATAAACCCCATGCACCAGTATAGGCTGAAACTGGCTTCGCAAGCAGGACCTGGGGATCCTGGTGGGCAACAAGAACACAAATCAGGAGTGTGTACTTCCTGAGCTGCATTAGGCAGAGCGTTGCCATCAGCTTGAGAGAGAGCTGATCCTTCTCGTATAGTAAGTCTGATGAGGAAGGCCTTGTATGCTGTGCCTGATTCTGGGTTTTCTCATACAAGAGAGATATAGACATGCTGGAGTGAATCCAGAGAAGAGCCACAAAGGTGAGTGGAGGACTGGAACATCTGACACAGGAGATGCTCAGGGGTATGGAACTGTTTAGCCTGGAGAGGGGAAGACTGAGTGTGACCTGACTGTGTCTGAATACCTGATGTTGTGGATTAAAGAAAGTGGAGCCCATGTATGCATTAGCACACTGGGATAGGATGAGTTACAATATGCATAAATTGCATATTGTAAATATGCATAAAAAGACAATATGCATAAAAAACATGGAAACACATTTAAATGTATGAAAAAAACTTACTGTAAAGCTGGTCAAATAGTGAAACAGATTTGCCTGGATACATTATGGGGCACCCATTCTCAAAACCCAACTGGACATAGCCTTGAGCATCCTGTTGTAATGATGCATGCTCAGAGCCAGAAGGTTGGACTGGATCATCTCCAGAGGTGCCTTCCTGCTTCAACCATTCTGTGAATCTGTAAAAAAACAGTTCTATCACAGTACTTTCTCTTTGTAGAGCCACTTCAGGTATGAGATAATAAGCAGGAATACTAGTTGAAATAAGGAGGATAAGGCTCTGTGCCCACCTAGAGGCTATATCTTGTGAACAAGGGATGCCTTTTCTATTTAATCTAGTGGAGTGCTTGTTTTTGTTCCCACTTCTAATTATATCTACATTTTTTTCCTTCAATGAGCAGCATTTTTCACACTCCAGTTGAAAATGTGATGCCTTTCCCACTGCTTACACACATATGTACTTATGCCAAGAATAAAGAAGGAAGATTTAGCAACATTATGAAATTGTGATTCATGAAGCATATGAATAGACTGAATGGACTCCAGTGCCTTTTACTTGTTTTTTTAACTTTTATCTTAGCTTCCTGAGTGCTGTGCTCTAATGCAATATCCTTTTGTCTGTATCCTTCTTTCTTCTCCTATCTAAAACTTCTGAAGTGATGTTTAACTGTGAAAAGGTGGGATGGAATGTTAACTCACTGCAATTTATAAGTAACTTGTCGTGAAAGTAGACATCTACACTTCAAGGAGATATCTGCTTTGCATGAAGGACAATAGTATGTGTGCTTGAATAGAAGCCCCTTGTCTGATCAAAAAGAATTGATAGAGGAATGTGCTTGGAAGGAACTGGTGGAAAAACATTGTATTTATACTTTCTTATATACAACAATATTAATCAACCACAATTGAGAGATGTTTCAAAGTAGCTTTGAATTACTCACAAGAAAAAAGGTTTGTTAAATGTGATTGTACCAAACTATTTATGAATGAGAGAACAAGAACATAGGATGACTTCAAAAAATATCTTTTTATTCATAGTTCCAGTTCCCTTGATCTTGCAGACACCATATCATAAGTTTATCAAGCTTCATCTTTGGTCATGGTTTGAAGAGTTTATCACGTGATACTCCTTCCTCCCCTCAGGAGAAAGGGGAGTGGAAAAGAAGGAAAAACCAATTGAGATAGGATAAACTAATTTAATAAAAGGAATGTGGCATAATACAGAATAATTCATAGAAGAATAGAAAGAGAATAGAAATTCATAGAAGAATCATAGAATGGTTTGGGCTGCAAAGGGCCTTTAGTTCTCTTCCATCTAGTTCCAGACTCCTTGCTGTAGGTGGGGACACCTCCCTCTAGGGCAGGTTGCTCAGAGCCCCATCCACCCTGGCTTTGAACACTTACAGAGAGGAGACATTCACAGCCTTGCTGTGCAACCTGTTCCAGTGTCTCACTACTTTCGTAGTAAAGAATTTCTTTCCTAGTATTTAGTCTAAATCTACCCTCTTCCAGTTTAAAACAATTTCCTCTTGTTCTGTTGCTATATGCTCTTATAAAAAGTCCCTCTCCAGCTTTCCTGTAGGACCCCACCTTTTAAGCACTGTGGAAGTCTGCTGTGATGTCCCCTGGAACCTTCCCTTCTCCAGGCTGGAGAGCCCCTGCTCTTTCAACCTCTCCTCATAGAGGAGGTACTCTAGGCTTCTGATAATTTTCATGGTCCTTCTCTGGACCTGTGGACCTGCTCCAACAACTCAGTGCCCTGTAGGGGGCCTCAGAACTGGATGCAGTGCTCAAGGTGGGATCTCACAAGAGCTGAGTAGAGGGGCAGAATCACTTCCCTTGACCTGCTGGTCACACTTCTCTTGATGCAACCCAGGATATAGTTGGCCTTCTGGACTGCAAGAGCACATTTCCACCTCATGTTGAATCTTTCATCAACTGACACCTCCAGATCCTTCTTCTCAGGGGTGCTCTCAAGCCATTCTCCCCCCCAGTCTGTATCTTTGCTTGGGATTGCCCCAACCCAGGTGCAGAACCTTGGACTTAGCCTTGCTGAGCTTAATGATGTTGGCATGGGCCCACCTCTCTGGCCTGTCCAGGTCCCTCTGGATGGCATCCTTTCCCTCTACTGCGTCACCTGCACTTCTCAGTGTGGTGTTGTCCGCAGACTTGCTGAGGATGCACTTGGTTCCACTGTCCGTGCTAGCCATGAAGATAATTCCAGCATGGATCCCTGTGGAACACCACTCATCACCAGTTTCCACTTGAACATTGAACTGTTGACTGCAACTCTCTGAATGCAACCATCCAGCCAATTCCTTATCCAGTGAGTGGTTCATCCATCAAATCCATTTTTCTTCAACTTGGTGACAAGGATGCCATATGGGACAGTATCAAGCACTTTGCACAAGTCCAGGTAGATGGCATCAATTGCTCTTCTTTTATCCACTAATCCTGTAATTCCATCATAAAAAGCTATCAAGTTTGTTAGGTGTGATTTGCACTTGGTGAAAGCATATTGATTACTACCAATCACCTAATTTTTATTTTCTATATGCCTTAGTAGAGTCTTCAGGAGGATCTGCTCTATGATCTTGCTGGACACAGAGGTGAGACTGACTTGCCTGTAGTTGCTGGATTGTCTTTTCTTCCCTACTTGAAAATGGGGGTTATGTTTCCCTGTTTCCAACCAGTGGTAACTTCACCAGACTGCCATGATCTTTCAAATGTGGTGATAAGGGGCTTGACAACTTCATTTGCCAGTTTCTTTAAAATCTGTGGATGGATCTCATTGGGTCCCATGGACTTGTGCACCTTCAGGTTCTTTAGATGGCCTCAAACCAGATCTTTACTTACAGCTGGCAGATCTTCCTTCTCCATGTTCTTAACTTTGCTTTCTGCAGTTTGGGTAGCATGTCTAGAGCCTTTGCTGATGAAGACTGAGGCTTTGTCCATGTCCTTTATGACTGGGTCTCCAATTTCCTTCTGGAGAGGGCCCATGTTTTCCCTGGCCTTCCTTTTATCACTGATATACCTGTAGAATTTCTTCTTGTTCCCTTTTACATACCTGGCTAGATTTAATTCTGTCTAGGTTTTAGTTTTCCTAACCTGATCTCTGGCTGCTTGGACAACTTTGTAATCCTCCCTGGTAACCCATTCCTGCTTCCAATCCCTGTGGACTTTCCTTTTTAGCATAAGTAAGTCCAGGAGCTCCTTGTTGATCCATGGAAGCTTTCTGGTGTTCTTGCCTGCCTTTCTTTTTCTTGGAATGCACTGCTTTCTGGGCTTAGAGGAGATGGACCTTGAATACTGACCAGCTTTCTTGGACCCATCTTCATCTGGAGCTTTCTCCTATGTTACTCTGCCAAGCAGTTCCCTTGAGTTAAGAGTCTTCTGTCCTGAAGTCCAGAGTAGCAAGCTTGTTGAGCACCCTCTTCAATGCCCTGAGGATCTTGAACTCCACCATTTTGTGGTCACTGCAGCCAAGGCTGCCCTTGAGCTTCACATTACACTCCAGCCCCTTTGAGTTGGTGAGGACAAGGTCCAGCATAGCACCTGTTCTCATTTGTTTGTTTACCACTTGGAAGAGGAAGTTATCCTCAACACATTCTAGGAACCTCTTTGATTCCCCTTGTTGTCCCTCCAGCAGATATCGGTGTCCCACATTTTGTGAATGTGAGGCTGCTCCTATCTATTTATGGAGGACCTCATCCACTTGGGTCTTGCTTATCAG
The DNA here is from genome assembly GCF_038088225.1 of Cyrtonyx montezumae. Lineage (NCBI taxonomy): Eukaryota > Metazoa > Chordata > Aves > Galliformes > Odontophoridae > Cyrtonyx > Cyrtonyx montezumae. Next base: position 46,036,894 of record NW_027072034.1, on the reverse strand, counting down.
ACAGCCTGTAGCAGACTCCCACTGTGATGTTTGCTTCTCCTGCCTTCCCTTTAACAATAACCCTTAAATTCTCTGTCAGCTTCTTATCTGTCCCCAGATGAAGCTCCATGAACTGCAAGTGGTCACTGATGTAGAGGACAGCATGCTCTCCCCTTCTTTCCTGCCTGTCTTTCCTGAAGAGTTTATACTTGTCTGTTCCTACATTCCAGTTGTGAGAGCCATTCCATCACATCTCAGTTATGCCAGTGACATCACAGCCCTGTAGTTATGCGTGTCTGCAATGCTTCTTGCTTGTTCCCCATGCTTCGTGCATTAGTGCACAGGCATTTGAATTGGGCTCCCATTGAGGCTGATTTACCAATTGGAGTTCCCTTGTCCTGAGCCTACAGTGCTGTCTTACAGGGCCTGTGATTCAACTCCAGGCCTGGGGCACCCATTACCATCATCAGCCTCAACGTGTGATGGTTTGAGGATCCCCTCCCCTGGCAACTCTAATTTAAAGCTCTCCTGATCAAATTGGAAAGATTGTTGCCAAAGATGGCCTTCCCATTCTCTGATAGATGAACTTCATCCTCCCTCAGAAGACCAGACTTCTCAAAACTGGTTGCATGATTCCCTGTTCGTGACGCAACTCCCTTAACCATTTATTTTCTTATTTTTGTCAGTCTTTTCCCTCTCCATTCCCTTAGCCAGGAAGACTGATGAGATGACTGCCTGTGCTCCCAAGTTCTCCAGTGCTGCTCCCATCTTCTTGTAGATGCTGTTGATATACTTCAGGTTTCTAACAGTTGTGTCACTGGTGCCTACATAAAACAGCAGCAGCGGGTAGTAGTCTGTGGGACATACGAGGTCTGGCAGCCTCTGCATCACATCCCTGATGCAGGCCCCTGGATAGCAGCAGATCTCTCTAGATAGCAGGTCAAGATGACAGATGGGTGCCTCTGTACTCCTCAGAAGAGAATCACCCACCACTATCATTTGTTGCTTTTTTTTCAGCTGAAGTAGTTATACAGTGGGGAGCTGGTGTGGGTGCCTTACTTATCTCTGATGACTTCCCTGTTACTCTTTCCTTTTCAGTCTTTGTGGTTCTGCAGAGGCACCTCAGGCTTTGGGGCAGGCTTATTCCTTTTGTTAGTCTTTCTCGTGACAGTGTGCCAGTTCTCATCTCCGTTGCCTTCCTCTCCAACTGGATGTGCCAGAGGAGTTTGAGGCTGTTTAGCCCCAAACTGTGGCTTCAGTGCAGGTTGCATGTGAATCTGTCTGACTCTCCATTTCTGCCTCCAATTAAGAGTAATAAATCAAAACAAACCAAAAATAAAAATGGAGGAGAGAGAAGGAGTCTGTCTGAATTTTTATCAGCAGGCCTTCCACTGCTCGCCTCCTAGAAAAGACTAGAGAGCCCTTTCTTCATCACCTGAAATTGGAAATCTTATGAGAGCTCCTGGGAAATGCAGTACCTTGTGTCCCAGTGTATCTTCCCCTTGGAGAATCAGAATTCACAAGGGGCTGCTAAAGATAAACAGGAAACACAGCTCCACAGTGTGCTGTGTCTCTGCACCCAACAGCCTGTCAAATGATGCTCTGATATGGAATACTGACAAACAGGACAATCTTTTAAGTAGTTTTTTTGCCCTTTTGTTTAGAAATATTCCCTTACACTTTAGCCTGACTTTATTAGTGACCACTTTTTATCACTTTTGTGGAAGCACTTTCCTTTGAGTTAAGGTGTTTTTTCTTTATTTCCGCGTGATGTAAGTGGCTAGAAGGGATCTTAGGGATCATGTTCCAGCCCCCCTACTAGAGGCAAGGTTGCCAGCTGTTAGATTGAGTGCTAGATCAGATTGCCCAGGGCCCTATCCAACATGGCCTTTAATGTCTCCAGGGATAGGGCATCCACAACTTCTCTGGGCAGCCTGTTCCAGCACCTTGCCACTTTCTTAGTAAAAACTTCCTCCTGACATCCAATCTAAATTGCTCTTTAGTTTACAAGCATTCCCTCTTGTCCTATAATCAATCCTGTTTGCTTTTAAACAGGCATTCAAGATGGTTTCTTTGCTTGATATACTGTTGTATGTTCATGTGCTGGATAGAAATGGCCTGATAAAGAATGATATACATAGCATTCCAGATTAAGCCTCGCTACAGTAATGTATGTTGACCTTGACTCATCTGTTATTCATCTAACCATTTCTTCTTGTTTTCAGTGGCCTGTAAATCAGTTTGTGGTCCTATACTTATCAAATAGACTCAAAACAATATGAGAAGCAAAATTTGCAATTCGTTTTGAAATAGAGATCACAATTCTTAATAGCTTTTTTCTAAATAATGCAAACTGATGTAACATTCTCTAAAATTACTCTAAGATTAATTTTTAAAGCTGTACACTATGATTGCTTTGAATTTTTCGACTCCATCAAGATTACTCTCATCTTATTAGCTACTCGATGTACATTTTGGATTTTTTCTTTCAACACTGCTTTTCACTGGCACTGATTATGTGTCTGTGTGTGTGTGGACTGAATCTGTCAGGCAGCAAACCATCTGCACGCTATGTAGTAAGCAGGATGCAGGCTGGAATTAGTTTTGTTAAAGACAAATTATATATGGAGAAAAGCATTAGGTTTTTCATTTACCTGGAATAGCCTCCATTTTGTGGTTCCAGTAGAGTTATATTTTCTGTACAACCCTCTTTCTTTTACAGCTAATTATAACATTTTCTTATGAGACCCATCCTTCCTGCAGAGAATTCTCCAGCTGTAACAAGAGGAAAGAAGGATTTAATAATTTAGATGAAATGATTGAGTGAAAGGGAAAAGAAGAATGATTGTGAAAGACAAAAATTGAAGTGCATACAGGGCTTTATATGTCTTTGTGGAGTGATTAGAATAATTTGGCTGCTGAATGAATCATACCTCCTCTTTTGTCATTCATGGAGAGTTCTGCTAAGATAAAAATCTCTGTATGAACAAGATATTTTCAGATTGGTGCATTTGAGTAGCCTGTTCTGTCTTGAAGTAAAGTTTATTTTCAGCAACCATATTCTGAGTACATTTTACATGTGTGAGAGATGCACGGAAAACAAATCTTACAGTAGAATTTACTCCCTGAGGACACTTGGCAGAGACATAGCCACAATTAACTGTGATCTAGATTACACTTGGAAATGGAATACTTGCCTCTCCTGCTTTGTAAACCTGGGATAAACTTGCAGGGAACTGAAATTAGATTGATACTAGACTTAAGTCATAAAATTTAGGAGGAGTAGTGAAAATAAGGCAGTGGATCCCAGGAAGAATTTTGTTGTGACTGTGACAGCCATAACTGATGACCACTGTTAAAATAGGAAAAGGAAAGGAAAAGGGAAGGGAAGGAAAGGAACAGCATACAATGTTTTCTTTGAATTACTAATAAACACTGAATCTGAGAAGGGTGACTGAAAGTGAGTGGAGGGCAAAGATATACATTAGGGATAAAATATTCTGGGTTAGGGAATCATAAGCCAGGATAATATACTGAGAAGTGTAAGTGCTGTAAAAAAACAAAACAAACAAAAAAAAAAGGTAAGAAGGAATTAGATTCCAGTAAATACAGAGTAATGTTCAAATTCATCCTCTGCTGTGCTCCCTTTTCTTGCTTTTTTAGCGCACTTTGTCTCTTCTTCCTCAATTATCCCTGATATTAAGTGTGTCCCCATGGCTTTTTCAGTGTCTGTAAGCCACCTCTACTCCACTTCTTGTACTAAGACTTAATTATAAGAGAAGGTGCCAAGGGGGGCTGAAGTCTGGGGCATGCATTTGGAGTTCAGAACTGGAGCACTGTCCAGTACGACCCTGCATCTCTTTGTAGAGAAAACTGCACAGAAGGGACCTTGAATTAAAAAAAAATGTGTTCTGTGATGTCTACTAGCAAACAAAGACAGGCATGTCTGCACGGCTTTGTCCTGTAGGCTTTTAAAATGTGCTGTGATGATTTGATATTGATTTCATCTAGTTGGCCTCCTCTAAAATTGCAGTCAGTAGCCTAATTGAAATCAGTTTGTCTGACTTTGTTGTTCAGATTGCCTTTCAGCATTTCACTTTTGACAAATGTTCCAAAATTCTCACCACATTTAACTTGTTTAGCTGTGTTCTATGGAATCTTTTATTGATAGTATTTTCAAGCATTAGCTTCATGGATTTGACCCAAAGCTCACCAAGCCAATTGGCTTGGTGTCACTTGAGTGACACTTGGGTAACACTTGGTGACACTTGAGTGTCACTGCATATTGCCATTAATTTAATGCATTTTCTTCAATTTATGTTTCTGTTTTGAAAGGGTAGTGTATAGCTAGCTCTGTACACGTGTGTGTCTTTCATCCTTGCCCAAACCATACTCAGAATTCTTCTGGAATCTCTGAGCAGCAGCAAAGTGCACTGCAAACTGGATGGGCCCATGTTGTGACTTAAAATGGAATGTCTATGGAGTCTGTTCTTTTCTTTTCCCTTGAAATCTCACTTTTTAAATTTTTAGTAATATCAATTCATTGTAGGTGACTAAGGACAAATGTTTTAAGGCTAGATCAGTAAAATATGATTTCCTTTGTTAGAGTGGAATAACAGAAGATCATCCTTACATCTGTCGTATTTGCAGAGGCTGTGTCATTCTGGATTTTTTTTTTCCTCTCTGTAGCAATGGTGTTATTTAAACCATATTTCTTGGTCACCTCTAAGGATCAGAGTTCCTTATGATTATAGTTTTGAACTTGCTTCTCTGCAAATGATTCCCTTGAAAGCTTCTAGAGACAGTTATTGTTCAAGCTGATGTATCTCTGTATTGGAGCAATGCAGCGTGCCTTTTTTCTACAGCTAATTATAAGTACTTCAGGCCTTAGGGCTCCAAGCAGCCTGCATGCTAAGCACCAAACACCACCATTAATATAACCTTCTTCTACTCATGAATACCTAGTTAATACCTAATTAATGACCATTATTAAAAATTGGTCATGGATTTATGTATCTTTGGCTCTAAAGTCTTTATTGATACCTCAAATACCTACTTACAGTGAAATAGATCTAAACATTCAAGTAGAACATTGTCTGAGCTTTTGCTAGCTTTGTAATGCCTACTGTAGAGGCTTCTGTGACACCAGTACTTAACCAGTCTGGCATACTGTTTGGTGGCACTTGGTGCATAAAAGATGCTACATAAAGCATCTTAAATAAACTAAAAGTGCAGATGACGAACAGCAGTTCAGTTCTTTGTGAATGACGCATAAATTCAAGCATGATCTAATGCAAGGAAAAATAACATCTAGTTGTCTTTGTTTTGAGAAAACCATATCAAAAGCAAAACCAATTAAAGACGATACGTTTCTCATTTTGGTTTCAGCTTTTTTGGTGTTTTTTTTTCTTTTTTCTTTAAAAGAACATGAATGATTTCAAACAACAGCTGAATATAGTGTCTCTGAAATGAGCACAGAAGTGGTGTGATTAGAGAAGTCTGTGCATGAGCTAAAGCTCTTTTGGTTAAAAAAAAATTCTACTTAACATGGAAATTATTTTACACTTTGAAGTGAGTTACAACAATTAGGATGACTAGCAGCTGAGACTGCTTTACCAAATTCTGCTGCAATTGAAAAGGCATTGTTATTATTTTTCTGCCTTCTCCTAACTTTGTAAAAAGAAGTGTTTGAGGAAATCTGACTGCCCTCTTTTTTAGAATCATAGATCCAACTTCTCACGTTGGAAGGAGCGATAAGGATCACTGAGTCGAACCCCTGGCTCCACTCAGCACCACCCCAAATCCCACCCTACGTCTGAGAGCGCTGTGCAGACGCTCCTTGAACTCCGGCACTCGGGGCCGTGCCCCCTGCCCTGTGCATCCTGTGCCATGCCCACCGCGCTGTGGTGCAGCACTGTCCCTAACCCCCAGCCGCCCCTCCCCTGACACAGCTCCATGCCGTTCCCTCGGGCCCTGTCGCTGTCACACAGAGCAGAGCTCAGCGCTGCCCCTCCGCTCCCTGGGAGAGCTGCAGCCGCCAGCAGGCCTCCCCTCAGCTCCTCTGCTCTGCGCTCAGCACACACAGGGGCCTTCACAGCTCCTCACCCGTCTTCCCCTCCAAGCCCTTCACCATCTCTGTAGTCCTCCTTTAGACACTATCTCAGATAGTAAAGAGTTTCAGTCTGCGTTTATATTCTAACTGCAAATGATGAATCCCGATCTTTCTCCTTATATGGTTTGAGTCTGCTGTTGTGAATATGTGCCTCCTATTCCCTGAACTGGGATCAATACTAAATTCAAAATGTTGAACTGGCTGCCTCAGAGGTAGTGTAAGCTAAACAGGATTGACCCCTATTTTACTATGAAAAAAGGATACTTGCAATTCATCTCTGAGAGTACAGTAAGATTGAATTCTGATAAATCATTAATTCATTGTTTTTCACCTACTCAGTTCTGATGATGAACCAGAATTAATTTCCACATGCTAAGAAAAGCAACAAGAGTGAGGTTGAGGCTGCAGAGATTTATCGCACAAGCTGTTTATTGTGAGTTTATAGCTATTCTGCTAAAACAGAAAGAGCTAACCATTTCTGTAGTTTACTGTTATAAATGACCTAACCCAGAGGACTTTTACAGCTCAGAGAATGCCACATAGTGCCACATAACTCTGATAATTCTTCAGGTGATGAGATTCATCACACAGATGTTTGTCGTCATTTTTTATGAGGGTCTCATTTTCTGTATGAAGTCTTGGGAAGTGCCATCTATCAAGAGCAAAGCTCTTTTTAGGACTCCTTCAATTTTTATAAGGAAAAAAACAGCTTCTGTCTACTCAGGTGGGATGACCAGCAGTCATGAAGGTGTGTAACTTTGCCATGTTTATTCAAATATAATACCTTGTCATCTCAAATACATCTGTTTCACAATGTGTTTCTAATGAAAAAGATTTTTATTTAAGTAATCAACTTTTATTTAGAAAAATATTATACAGTTTATGAAGAAAATTATCTGCTTTTTAAAAACAGAATGAATCTGGAATAGATGAATTGACATTACTAAAGCCTAAGGCACAATTTTAATTAGTTAGCTGTAGGAGAAGTTATGCCAGTATTATGCAGTACGTACCTGAGGGAATGTTCATCTCAGTAGATTTATAATGTTTTATGTCTCATGAATTTATTTTATAAATACTAAAGAAATGAGAGAAAGTGTTAGGGGAATTTTTTCATTTATTCCTAAAATGATGTTGAAGTTTTTAAACTTTTAATTCTGGCTCCTTATTTCCACACTTTTTTCTTTTTGCCACTTTCAGAAATGGTTTTTGAGTCTGCAGAGACATTAGGGATTTATTACACTTCTTATTCCAAATCGTTTTCAGGTATTAGAGCAGTTGCTTATTTTCATAGAAGGTATCTGTATACACATTAGCAGGAGAATAGCATGGGTATGAAGAGTAAATCTATTTTTGTGTTACTTCTGACAAGGAACCTGAGTTTTTCACTTCTTCTGAAAATTGTAGTTCTTATGAAATTTGTCCTTATTGCAGAGTGACAGCAGTTACCCTGTCATTAGCTTGCAGTTGCTGAGTGTTTTTCAGTCTTCTGAAGATTATGGGCATCACAGGGCTCTTTCTTTCATGGAGTCGCAGGTGACATCTGTGCCCTAAGGAAAATTAGCATTATTTGGGTTGAAGTAATGGATAATTAATCAAGATGAGGAAGCAGTCCTTGTTACTCAGTTTCCCCAAAAGATTAAATTTTCAGCCCAAGAATTCAAATTAAATTACAGTGTAGATTCTGTGTGGTTGTGCACGATGTTGTGGACTTAAAACTGGAAGCTTTAGTTTCTGGTCATGCCTGTGATGACGACAACTTGGGCATCAGATAAACAAGGTGTAGAGTTTCCTTTCCCTGGGATTAAAGGAAAAGATGAGAGAAACTGAAGAGGAGCCTGTGAATCTCACTGCACTCGTTGGAAGGGATCAGTGAAGTAAATTATCACCTTCTTTCTTTAGAATGGGGAAGAACTGCTGGTAGTTATGCAGTATTGTGAATTTATTTCTCCTTATTTTCAAACTCTGTAAAACCATCTTTGAAAAAAAGATCTTGGAATACATAGTTTTGGAAGCCTAATGCTACTTGAATAGTTTGTGAATTTGCCCATAACTAATCATTTGAGAAATGTCACGAATCCTGAAAACCACCTGTTTGTCCCTTTGTCTTTTGAAGGAGAGTTTCACAAAAGAAGTGGCAAATGTAAGTCCACAGCTATTCTTAAATCTTCTTTTTAGAGGATGTGCCATTGAGAGGTGTAAGGTATGTAGGTAACTACACTTACATAGACATAGTCCCTTCAGGATCTTGAACACCTCAGTTAATTTTGGCACAATCTCTCCCGTAGTCTGGCTGCTTCAGTCTATGATCAAGGAGCTCAAACAGTTGTTTGTTCCTCAGCCAATCTTTTTAAACTCCTGAGTAGCGGCTGAAGGAGTTAGAGTTGTGAGTTTCTTGTTTTTTAAATGACTGTTCTCTTGTCGTGTTCAAGCTGAAGCTGATCTTCAGAGATCTGGCTAGCAGCACAGATGAGTCATTCTTCTCTCTCTCTGCAGTGCTGCAGAAAGTTACTTGGCACTGATAGCTGAGCTCCTGAGACTAATAGGGAGCAGTGGGAGGCAGCTGGGCAGGTTGTATTCTAGAACTGATTTGGGTTCTTAAGTTTACCATCAATAGATTTGATTTTGGGAAAATTATGTTTTTAACATATTTGCTATTTAAAACCACACTTTTAGTATGCTGAGGAGTTAAAGAGTAACTGCTGGAGTTTAGAGATAAAATAATAAGGAAGATAGTCTCTCTCTTTGGTCTGTGATATTGTCAGAAAAGCATATTCAACCCTAGAAAAATTGTAATTGACATCATGGCTGCAGCCATGAGATGCTCTTGGTAGGAGCAAGCCAGTATTTCATGAAACTGCACATGTGCATGATTGCATCACTGTATGAATGGCCAATTGTTTTTAACTTGTCAACTCGTCAAGAGGTCTAATCCTTTAGTGTAAAAGCAGCAAACAAGCAAACAACAACAATAATAATTATTATTATTATTAACCATTTATCTCCAAATGAAAGTCAGAGAAATCAGATATATTAGGTGAATAAAGAGATGCTAAAGATTCAGGCATGGAAGATAAAAATTGGAATAAATTTGGTTTGGCCTGTTGAGTGGCTTTGAATATCAGTTCTGTCTGGGAGCTGCTGTATGGATGCAGAGGAGAAGAGGAAAGTAATCTGTAGATGCTTCAAGAAATCCTCAAAGAATTTGACACCTATTGTTATTATACAGCATACTCGTGACAGCTGATCTTTGGGGTACAATTTATTGTAAGAAATGACTGCATGCTTTTATTACTTAAGACTAGCCACTTTACATACTAAAAATGTAATGATTTACACAGTATAAACATATTTGTAAAGTGGTCAAATGTGTTGTCTATAATTGATGTGTTGTCTATGATCCTCCCCTCTACTCTGTCCTGAGAGGCCTCACTTGGAGTACTGTGTCCAGTTCTGGGCTCCCCAGTATAAAAAAGACAGGGATCTCCTTGAAAGAGTCCAGTGGAGGGCTGCAAAGGTAATGAAGGGCATGGAATGCCTCTCTTATGAGGAAAGGCTGAGAGACCTGGGTCTGTTCAGCCTTGAAAACAGAAGACTCAGAGGGGATCTGATCCATGTCTATACATATCTAAGGAGCGGGAGGCAAAGAGATGAGGACTCTTCTCAGCAGTGTGTGGTGATAGGACAAGGGGAAATGGCCACAGTGGCATAGGAAGTTCCACACAAATGTGTGTGGGAACTTCTTCCCAGTGCAGTGACGGAGCAGTGGCACAGCTGCACAGAGAGGTGGTGGAGTCTCCTTCTCTGGAGACGTTCCAGACCCGCCTGGACGCCTACCTGTGCAACCTGGGCTAGGGAGCTGCTTTGGCAGGGGGTTGGACTCAGTGATCTCTAGAGGTCCCTTGCATCCCCTACAATTCTTTGATTCTGTGACTGGTATGGTTGACTTTGCTTGGCTAGCCTTTTGTAACCCCAGTAATTTACAGCTATTGAATGCAGTTCCTGCAAGAGAAAGGCATATAGAGATCTTGTTTTCAGCTGATTGGAGGTTCTGAAGTGTTTAACATACAGCACGAGGTTAGGCTTGTGATCAGACTTGAATGAAATTGTTGGGAATGTTGTAGTGGGAAAGAGAGCATAAATGGGGTTGTAGAAGGTGGACTATCTTCAAGTGAAGGATTGTCTTAAGTGAACAGCCCTTACTCCTCATGTCTGTGTTTTTACTGAAGTGGAAGTATAACATCTTACATTTTTATGGCAAGCTTAGTCATAAAACGTCTTGGCTGCTTGGTGAAAAATATTTTTCTGTCATGACTTATATTTTTAATGTTGTTATGAATTCACTTCCCCTGAAGAAGCAACTTCTTTGTTGTTGCTTTCTTTTACCTGTGCAAGATTTTGGCTGACTTAAAAAAAACACAGCAAAACAAATCTCTGTAAGTGAAGTCTAGTGGATGTCTTTGTTCATGCAAATCTGCTTTCCATTAAGCTATGCCTAAAATGTTTTAGTACGTTCTGTGCATCTTCTGTAATGGCAGGCCTCAATAAATCTGAAGTCATGTTGGGTGACCCGTGCTATGTGTGTGTAGGCACAGTGGAAACAGCAGTATTCTGTCTAGCCTGGTATTCTGTCCCCAAGACTGTGTGCCTGTATAAAAAAATTGTCTTTACTTTTTTTTCTCCCTAATGATTTTTTCACCTTTTAATTCCTCCCATGGGAGGAACAACCTTCCAGAACACTTAGACAGCATGTCTGCATGTTGTCACAAGATATCTAACTTTCACATTAATATTAAAATGGACTCTGTTAGGCTTCAACACTGACTGCCTACACGTTTGCCCACACCAGTGTTGGTTGAGGGGCTATGTGGACAGAGAAGTGAGAGGTGTGCTCAGAGCTCTTTGTTTTTGTTACCCTGCTGGGTGCTGTAAACCCAGGCTTGATAAGCTCTGCGATCTACTTTGAGGTGGCCACTGTATAGTGGTGGCAAGCAGCAACTGCTGTGTCTGATTGACCATGCTACCTTTGGATATGCTAATTTCTAAAGCTTCCTTCAAAAAATTGTAGAAATTCCCTGAGAATCTTCTCTCTGCATTTCGACCAGTGAGACTAATTTGCCTTTGCTTCTTCCTCTTCTCACTTCCTCCTGTTCCCTTTCTGCTCTAGAAAAACCTCTCTGTGGGGCAATGGCATGCAACCCCCTCAGAGCAGTTACCTGCACGCAGCCTGTGCTCAGCGTGGGTTGCCTGCCAGCTGTTAAACCCAACCTATAGTGAGGACATGGAAAAATAACCTGACATTTATCACAGGAGGAATGGAACAGTTAACTGCTGCTTTGTGTGGTATCATATATCTACACAAAGGCAGAACGCATTAATTCCCATAGGACTACAATATAGTGGGTTTTAAATTTTATAATTTACCTGCTTGGTGCATATTTTCTTTTTTCTTTTTTTTTTTTCTTAAAAAGCATTGCAGTAGTTAAGAGCGAATAGCAGTGCAGACAGGGGTAAATCTGCAATTAGATTTGGAGCAGTCAGCAGGCTGTGTTTGAAATGGAATCGGGCTTTTAGAAAAGCATGGGAGCTTATTTTTATTATTTTTTGTCACACTGCAGACAAATCAAGCTAATTTCATTGAGCTGCTAGTAAGCTTGAGTACAAATACATGTATTTTCTGTCATTTACTGGGGTATGGGCCTTTTGGAACAGAAGAAACTATATTAAAACCTGGTCAGTGATACAGAGATATAGCTGAAAAGTATTGATGCAGATGGAAATAAAAAAGAACAACAGAAGAGTGTAGGGGGAAAAGAGTCAGCAACCCAGCCACTGAGGATGGTTTTAGTCAGCTGAGTGTTTTACTGTAGGAATATAGTACAGAAGGAGGGACACAGTACTTCTAGGGTACAGGATCAAAGCACTGCTGCTAGGATCACGTGGGACGTTTTAAGGGGTTTTATCTCATTTGGAATGTGTGGAAGATTTGGTTTGCATAGTTCATTCACTATTCTTATACATTTACATATGCTGTTAAGTGCTCGTCTGGCTTCAGTGTGCTCATGAAAAATAGTTGGAAGTAGCACTGTGATGGGGGAGGATCTCTTCTGGGTACGCTTGCCATGGTGTACTCTTCTTTCACCTCTGGCCTTTGTTGAAGTGATATATTGGAAAGGCTTCTAGATCAGTGCGAGTTAATGTTTACCTATGAGTGAGATGCATGGGTTAGGAGTAGGCTTTGTCAGTGTCTCTCTTTGTGTAGACAGGCAAAAGAACTGGTTATGGTGATCTGTGTTTTCAAAATTCTCTTTGTGGGAGAAAGAAAAGAATTATCTGTTGTAAACAAAAGCTGAGATTTGGGTCTGATCAGAGCCAAAGTCCTTTTTTTGGGGGGGCTGTAGAGCATCTGTGAACAGTCTGGCTTTAACCTAAAGCATTTGTTATTTTACATGTAAATAGCATGTAATATCCTTGAAGTCAGGGAGTCAAGAATTAGGGCAGAAAGGTTGATAGGTGGGTGTGCTAGAGTCTGCCAGTGTTGGAAGATGGATCAGGTGGAGTTTCTAGTTTTGTTTAAATATTGATTAGTGGTCCTTACAAAGAAGATTTTGAAAATGACTGTGCAAACTGAAAGCATTTGTTGTGATACTTCCAGAAAATGACTTAAGTGCTTAACAGTGGAGTGCTTCTGTGCCTTTTTTTTCACCAAAAAGGTGCCCAGTAGCTGCTGAATGAAACATTCCATCAACCATTTGTTTTGGCTGAACTCTCCACTGTGGAGATGTGTGTGTCTTGCTCCTAGAAAAAACAATGAATTACTTGTGGTTAATTTCTAGACTATTTTGCATGAGAGTAAAGTCTGTTTCTTGTAGAATCACATTGGTGAAATAAAAATGAAATATTTTCAGTTGTGATGTTCTGTACCAGCTTTTCTCCTGAATGGAAAAATTAACTGATTTTAACTCCTGCATTCTGTAGTTTTAACGTAAATCTTTTGTAGAACCCTCATCTCCACTCAAAAGGACGCTGTAGTTCTGACTGACTGCAGTGGAAATAAAGCTTCACCCTTGAACATGAGTACATTTATTCTAAATGTGAGTAGGATGATGATTAAACACCAGTTAAAAATGGAACAGAGCTTCTTTTCAGAGTAGATAATGTGCATGCATGTTATTTTTGACTTACATTGGGTCCCAGAATAAATTCAGAAATCCTGTTATTTCAGCTTATAGGTCTTTCAGTAAGTGTATTTTTGTATTGTAAGAATCATTCAGTTAATGCTGCTTTCCTTAGAATAGGAGCTGTTGTGCACAGGGCTGTGAGAAGAAGCATTATTAATGTTTTGAAGTCAGAGCATAGAGCTTAAGAAGAAGGACAAAGATCACCAAAACACTGCCTTTGTGTGTCTGTCTGCTAGTAAAGCATAGTTTGCTGGCTCCCTGCTTTTGGCTGTCGCTGTTGGATGTGAGGAGGCTAAAAGCACAGCTGGCAGAGAGAAGAACCACGTGTGACTTTTATCTTAGAGCATGTTCCTGGCTCCTATTTCCCTGACATGGGGAAGGGGGGCATAGGGTCACCAGGTGAGTTACATGTTGCTGTTGCATACCCCTGAGAGCTTGTCTCATCAGCTCATCAAGCTCATTAAAATATTTAGAGGTAGTGCTTGAAGGTTTGGTTTTTGTTTTTTTTTTTTAATAGAGGATTTTAGCTTTTAGGACTTTAAGATACTCCCTTCATGATTAAAAAAAAAAAAAGTGAAAATAAATACACCCATATTTAGTCTCACATTACTCCTGGCAAATCTTGGCTCATTTGTTGTCATTATTTATAGTTTTGTTTAAATAGAATAATAGAATCATTGGAGTAGGAATGGACCCTTAAGGGCTATGTGGTCCAACTGCCCTGAAATGAACAGGAACACCTACAGCCACATCAGAGTGCTCAGCTCCATCCAGCCTGACCTTGCATGTCACAAGGGAGATTCCTTTATTTCCTGTTATTTTACCATTCCTTCCCCCTAGATATATTTACATAGAACAATCATATATATTTTAAATCTAGCAAACAAACCAAGTGCTTTTAATTTCTTCTTTAAAGTTTTCCTGTATCCTTTCAAATGATCCTCCTCCCAGTCCTTCATTTCACTTCCAGTAGTGTGTTCAATCTTTTCTTTACTGCAGAACTGTATGCAGTACTACAGGAAATTTCAGTTTACCCAGGACCCAGTATTTCTTTAGTCTTTAATTGCGTGAAACAGACTTTTTCCAGTAGGCTCTCCTACCTTACTCCAGGATTTGTATTTTCATTTTATTTTATTCAGGCTCCTTATCATGTTTCGATTGCTTTCTATCCCTTCCTCCTGGCTCTTCCCCCAAGTAAGCTTCAGCAGTACATTTTTGAAGTGTATTTCCATGTTAAATATGAATGATCCTTCCCTAGTTACATCTGGAAGGCTTCTTAAGCTCGTGTCTTTTGCAATCTCCTCCTCTCATTGTCAGATTCTGTTTGTTTCCCTCCTTGTATCGCAGATCATAATGATCCTGAATTTTCTTATTCACCCTGACTCTGCCCTGGTCTTCTTCAACAAGTTTATCAGCCAGATCCATACTTGAATGTATTAGCTTCTCGTCCCTTGGTATTTTTGTTTCTCTATAATGATATGTGATGATTTCCTTCTGCTACAGTGCTGACATTGGAGCACTGGAAGCACCAGGCTATCTTGGTGCAAGTTTCTGTGCTGGGCTCCATCACCATCTGGTACAATTGAGAGCTGTTGGGAAAGGCAAATTCTGCTCTTGTTTTTGGAGTCTTGCAGAAAGCACTCTCAGGTATCCCAGCATGTGCAGCATGGTTGGCTTTAGGATTAGATGGAGTCTTCAACTTGCTCAGTGAGGATGAAATCTGTAGAGACTTCAGCAACTGTTCTTACATCTGCCAGTTGTGAGCATTTCTTGTTTTTGAGTGATAATTTTTTTTTTTTACTGCAGTGGTCAGACTTTCATTTGGATACCCAAAAGCGTATTCCTTATGTAAGTATTACTCATGGTAATACTTAAAGGCACGTCATTTTGAGATGTGATTCTGTGTGTGTTTTGCAAAGGTTCAGGATTCTAAGGTAGTTTAAACAATTTTGTCTTAGGTCTGTTTTCTAGAAATAGATTCCTGTTAGAAATGAGAGAAAATAATGGAAAAATTTGATGGTTTTTTCCCCTCTTTTAAATCTCAGACATTTCATTATGTAGATCCTTAGAGAACTTTTTCAAGATAATAGCTAGATAAAGAAAGGGTTCATAATAGGAAACAGTTTTCAGTATTGGAGAATAGTTCCTCAGATCTTGTGCAGTTTGTACAAGGATAAGTTACATTTCCAAAGGAATAAAAGCAGTTCAGTTTTGTTGTTGAATGTGTCCTTTGCTTTAAAACAAAGCTTCAGAACCAAAGAAAGAAGTATTCACACGAAGTAGATGTTTCCTTATCTTTAATTGTAGCAACCATTTGAAAAGCACGAAATGTTCTCACTGCATCAGCGAAATTATTGTGCTTTGTTTTAATCTGTAATGTGTAAAATGAAATCAGTGAAAAGAAGAAATGTGGATAGCTTCCAAATACAAAATGCCACCAACAAAAATATAAAGGTAAATAGAGTTTTTAGCTGGAGATACTATTCTTATGTTACAACACTTTCTGTTACAAAACTTCTAACCAGGGACAGGCATGACTGCCTCCAGGAGTGCTCCAAGTCCACATACCAAAAAGAAGAATGTATTTGGTTAATAAAATTAACTTGACATTTGAGTCTTTTTATGTTAGTATATACTGTTGGCTGCTGTGAATTGAGTAAAATTTGATTACTGAAAAATATAGCACTTCTTGTTCTTGTTCCAAGTGTATTTTACCCCAGTGTGTACAGCATCATGAGTGTGTTAAACTGGTAGCTCTTAAGCACTAGGTTTCCAGATTGAAATGCAGGTGATTTTAGTGCCAGATTACATTATTTCAGGAAGGGAAAAGAATCATGAAACAGCCAAATGTATTTCCTTATATGCCAAAACAACAAAAAAAAAAATCTCATGGGCAAAAATAGCATAGCAGCAGTTAAGAGGTAATGGTGATGCAGACAGGGATAAATCTGCAATTAGCTATATAGTATTGACTGAAATATCTGCTTGCTCCTAGGCAAGCATAAATGCTGAGCCACCTTTACAAGATTTGTACTGTGCTCCAGAGCCCACTAAATAGATTTAGAAGCACATAACTATTATGACAGTAGCAATTGCATTACAGAGATCCTGCTTCAATTTGCTCCTCAGCACAGGCAGTTTAAATATGTTACAAACAGCTGAAGTGGTGAAAGCTAAAACAAGGAGTTTATGTGCTTTGGAAGATCTCTTGCATTGCAAAACTAAACCTTTTTGATTTCATGTAAGTGTGTTGTTGTTAAACAGACAGCTCCATGTCTTTTCGTCATGAGGTAGCTTACCCTTTGGAAAATGAAGGCACCTTTCCAGTTTTCTCTCCCATTGCAGCTAATGTGTTCTCTGTCTTTGCAATAGCAAGGTCTCAGATGTTGCCTTCCTTCAACCTGTGTTACTGCTGGATCCTTCTGGGCTGGGAGCTGCTCCCAGTGAAAGCCTTTACAAGATTATTAGAACAAAGTGGTGCAAGCTGCAGGGAGAAGGGAAATGGACTGAACATGATGCTCAGCTGAACGTGAGCCAACAGTGAGCCCAGGTGGCCAAAAAGGCCAATGGCATCCTGGCTTGTATAGAAATAGTGTTGCCAGCAGCAGCAGGAAAGTAATTGACCCCCTGTACTCAGCACTGGTGAGGCCGCACCTCGAGTACTGTGTTCAGTTTTGGGCCCCTCACTGCAAGAAAGACATTGAGGCCCTGGAGCGTGTTCAGAGAAGGGCTACAATGCTGATGAGGGGTCTGGAGCACAGGCCCTGTAAGGAACAGCTGAGGGAGCTGGGGTTGTTCAGTCTCGAGAAGAGGAGGCTCATTGTTCTCTATGACTACCTGAAGGGAGGCTGTAGCAAGCTGGGGGTCAGCTTCTCTTTTGTAACTAGTGATAGGATGAGAGAGAATGGCTTCAAGTTGTGCAAGGGGAGATTTAGACTGGATGTTAGGAAACACTTCTCTGAAAGAGTGGTCAGGTGCTGGAATGGGCTGCCCAGGGAGATGGTGGAGTCACCAACCCTGGAGGTATTCAAGGAATGTTTAAACATTGTGATGAGGAACATGATTTAGAGAGATCTATTGGTGATAGGTGGACAGTTGGACTGGATGGTCTTGTAGGTCTTTTCCAACCTTGGTGATTCTATGAGTAGGCTTCTTGTGGTGTTGACAGGAGGCTTGTTTTTCCCTTGAGACAGTGAGTGGATTTCAGTCACTATAAGTGCTCCAGGGTTGTTTTGCAATCTGTGGTTGCTCTCTCACTGCATATGGAAATAGACATTATTGTTGTTCCCATTTTCTTAGTTTCTTAGGAGGCTCAGGATGCATTCGTCATCTCCTGCAGTTTTCTTCCCATCTTTTTTTTTTTGTCATTGCTTAGGAAAACAAATAATTATCCAAATGGGAGAGGAGTTACTCTCTCTGTAGTGTGATTGCAGAGCTGAGGGATTATCCAATGAAATATCTTGGTAATGAGAAAGACTGAAAACAGAAGCACTCAGAATCCATATATAATCTTAGTGTACCAGTTTAATTGTTGAGAAAAACCAAGATAGCTGTCATCATTTTTTTGTTTGTTTGTTTGTTCTAGTAGTATAGGCTGATGTTCTGACCTAGTAGGTTAATTCTACTGCTTGCTGCTCTGTACAGGGCTGTTTACTGCGTATTTAGAAATGAATCAACCTATAACTTATGCAAGTTGCAAAATAGCAATACAAACTATTACTACACTACATGAACACAAAAGAATTGCTGTGTGATATGTGCCTAAGAGACTTAATTATTTCTGTGCACTCTCTAATGTCACTGGAAGGATAGATAAAGCTTTTATTTTCCAAATTTCTTCAGATACATGTGTCTAAGTCACAGCTAATATGAATCAAGAAGTGATTAATGTTTTGGCCCTGCACACATTAGTCACTTGCCCTCAAGTTTCTTCTGTCTCTGTAATTTGGGAAAGGGTTGGTGTGCAAAAGGCAGAGGTAGTTTGGCCAGAGATCAGCGGGTTTGAAGTATCACTGCAAGACTGGTATCTGTATATAGCTGATGTTTCACAAAATGCTTTCTGCCTTACGCTCACATTCCCCTTAATACCGTAGCTTGCCCAGGTGACAGCATAAAGGTTTAGACAGCAGCAGAAAATCTCTGCAAAAATCTGGCTGTGCTTGTAGGCTGATGGCACATGTGAAAATTGAACTGCCATTCCTCTAGCTTTATGTGCTAGCCACAGTGACGTGTTTCAGGCATGCTGGTGTGTGGATCTGTTCTGCTGTGCACTGAGCAAAGGTACTGGTTGTGGGAGCTCTGACACTGCAGAATTTGGAGCAGAGAGTAAAGAGCAGGAGCTGCATTATTCAAGCTGCATTATTTTTACAATGTTTTTGCATTCTGAGCACCAGTTATACTACGTTCATGTCATTTAAAATTGTTTGAAGTTTGAAGAAAAGATAACTCCGTTCCTAAACAAAGATGATGGAGTGAAATGTTCATATGGATATCTTACCCCATCTTAAGAAAACTGTTTTCACACTTTTTCCAAACATATCTTTCTAAAAATGTGGAGTTGTCTGTTTGCTTATCAGGATTCATAGAAAACTAATTTTCCAGTCTTTGAGACCATGCTGAAAGAATCCATGATTCAGCTTCTAGGCAGGCTGCTGCTATTTCTGAAAATAATTCAAAAGGAGGAGACCTGCCTGAACAAGGCTGGCAGTAAATGTAATGCTCTCAGAAATGCTGAGCAGATGTGCCAGATGTGTCAAAGTTGTGATGAGTTAGTAGTGAAGAGCATCAGTATTAAAGCACATTTTCTTTTGGTTGACCTTTTAAATTATCTGGTATCTCTTCGGTTGTTGTTTTTAAATGCACCTTCCTTGAAAATATGATGCCAGTATCTTATTTCATCGTTTTATTCCACTTCCACCCATACTTACTTTTAGCTCCTCTCTGGACTTTTTAGAGGCATTTTTCAAATGGCTAAACGCCGCCAGGATAATGAGCCAGAAGTAGTGGGATGTCCCCTGTTGTCCTTCATAGATTATTCCAACTGTAGTAATAGAAGGTAAAAGAAACTGGAGACAGTGTCCTGAAATACATTTCAAGTTCAGCTTGATAGGATGCCTTGGGCCATAACCTTGGCATGTTCTATGCTTATTTCAGGAAGGTTCTGTAAAGTCCATGCAGCGAAGTTGCAGGTGATTCTGCACGTGAGATTCTTCTTCTGCCTATGCTACAAGTTTTTCTTCACTTTGTAAATAATTAACTGTATAGCTGGCTCAATACATGGCAGTGTTTACAGTCTGCTGAGTTAAAACTCTGTTGGTAACCATAGCAGCTAACAACGATCCCTGGTGTCTAGCGGCCTTTCACCAGATCAGCACATTCTTTTAAGCTGTAGGATTGAGTTTCTGGGTCTGTGTTAGCAGTTTGATTGTCCTTATAGCTCCATTCGTGGTGCAGTAGGACAGCTTAGAATGCATTTCCTAGCGGAATGTGGAAATTTCTTTGTGTAGAGTCTAAACCTTAATACCTAATCCTGAAAATGTAAAAAACAAAAAACAACACCATATCCCCAAACTGCTGAGTGGACCAAACCCAACTCCAAACTTGCTCAGTGACTTGTAGGTTATGAGTACCTTGAAGACCAGCAGAAGAGTATTTGGTTCATTGTTTTGTCTGTGTTGCAGCCTTACTAGTAAATTACAGAGCATCCTATTTCACAGACATGCTCAAGTTTGAGCCTATTGAAACCTACTTTGTACCTTCTGGAAGAGGGAAAGACAGGGCTTTCCTGTAGACTTTTCTGTACATGTTTGAAGAGCTTTTGCTTGATGGAATTAGAAATTACTCTGCAGATTTTGAAGGGAAGTTTAAAACTGGGTGTGCTGGTTTATGGCTTTAATTTAATCTGTTGTATTGCTCAGGCAACTGGAGAAGGCAACAGCTATTAAATCTAAATGCAGAGTTCACGGTTAAAAATACATTTCTTTTTCCTTCTCTTGACGATCATCCTATCTATGTTTAATAGAAGGGATTATATCCATTCTGTGTAGCACAGCAATCTTAGTTTTGACATTTTCTAGCTCATTTTGTAGAGCAGAGGGATGCCCCACATGTTAAAAGCCTGAAGCAAAAGAAAATACTCAGAAAACATTGTGTTTTTGCATGAGGCTTGCGTCAGTGAGGTAGTGTGTCAGGACTACTAATGCCTTGTAATCAAGGAGTATAGAGGCTACTTGTTCAGATCAGTGCATGCACCATTCATTATTCCCATGTGGATGCAGAGGTGAAGAAGTTGCTCTGTCTCGTGTGCTATCCTGTTTCCTTGCTCATCTTTAAAGGATAGTTGAGGAGAAAAGGTAGAAAACTCTTTTGAGTGGTCCTTCCACTGGGCTGTCTCTTCTTGCAATAGTGCGAAATTCCCTTTAAATGTTTAGTTCAACTGCTTTATATACGACTACTGGTTCTGGGCTTGATTTGATACAGTTCTTGAGGAACTGTAGAACATAACAAACCTATAGCAATGGTTGATGGTACGATCCATATGGTGTAGAAGTACAGCTTAACGTTATGTCTAATTTTGACTACATCATGTGAGAATCACTGACTTGATGTCCACAGCAATGTTATGTTAGCAACATATGCTTCTAAAAATCCTCCTATTTGGATAATGATTTGTTTTCCTGAGCAATGAAGTAAAAATGTTACATGTGTATTACAGTTTATAGGTGCAATTTTACAAGTCTCTTGAGGAGAGCTACATTTTTGTTACTGAAGTGGAAAAGTGCTATAAAAAGGAAGAAATTACATTAGTGATACTGTTTTAAAGGGTGATAATATGTTGACATTCGTTTTTCTAAGGCAATTTAACTACTCACAAGTAGTTATTCACTTAGTGGTATTTAGACTGAAGTATTTTGTAGAGGCTAATAATTTTTCACAAGAAAATGGTGGTGCAAATTTTGATTTGCTGCTGTCACAGGGTACTAGTAATGTCTTTTAGGAGTAAGGACTCAGTGTCTCAGCAAAGTGACTGGGCAGAGGTAGTGATGGAGCAGTTCATGATTTAGTTCTAGTCAACAGTTTTTATCTTATATGTCTTTTATAGGAATTGGCAAATTCAGTTCATTCTCCCCCCAAACTCTTGAGTTTATCAAACAATTGTAGGTGATACATTGGGCTTACTTTACTTCCGCCCACTGATTTGTGCTTCTGCTGTTCTAAACCCAGGATTTGGGTTGTCTGGCTTCTGGCTGTGTTGCAGCATGCATTTAGCAGCCAAGTCTTTGGGCGGACTTGATTTTCAAGAAAGAAAGTGTCTCCCTTTCTACAGGCAGATCTTTGACTGGGACTGATGCTTAATCTCCTGGATTATTGGGCCTCTTATCAAGTCCTTTTTTTTTTTTTTTTTCATTACTTCTTTTCCTCACTTTCCCTCCTCTGAGATTTTGATTGCTACAGGAATAGTAAGATTTGATGACAAGCTCTTCTGATTTTTCATTGGAAATACCACATACAATTAGGTGAAACTTGTCAGCAGGACCATTTTCACCGTGCCTATTACTGTAGGACTTTCATTTCTTTTCCTTTCATCAGCACAGCCTCTTATTTTTAAAATACATGCTTAGTGATTGTTGTATATTTTTACATCTCTCCAGTAGTCAAAGGAAGTGTGGAAAGGCTGACTTACAGCCCATTCCAGCCACCACCCTTTCCGAAAGTGTTCCTCCAATGTTACTCTCATTACTCCAGCTAGGACTTTATAAGCAGTACCTCATCACACTCAGGAAAAAAGCTGAGCAGGCTCCATCAGATACAAGGGGAGTACTGACTTGTCCAGTTGCTACGCTGTTTGGAGACTTTTCCCAGTTTGCTAGGCATGAATCCGACATTTTCATTAAATGTTGGATCTGATTCACTTTATGCGTTTCCTT
The DNA here is from genome assembly GCF_038088225.1 of Cyrtonyx montezumae. Lineage (NCBI taxonomy): Eukaryota > Metazoa > Chordata > Aves > Galliformes > Odontophoridae > Cyrtonyx > Cyrtonyx montezumae. The sequence goes on along the minus strand of NW_027072034.1, from coordinate 46,014,695 downwards.
TTATAAACAGGAATGATTGTTCTTATTTTTCTGTCAGGTAGCCTCTGTATTTTCAGGTGGTAGAAGGCAGAGGGCTGTGATGGAAGACAGTGTATTTTTATCAAAGGGTTCTTGACCTGCACAAATTTTGAATGTATGAAAATAGATGTCCTAAGGCAAGGACAGAGCTCATAATTTGTGAAAAAGAAGTAGTATGCGTTTTCAGTTTTTCTTGTACACTTCAGAAACCTGGATAAATATTTTGAAGGGTCACTGGTCTACCAGGAAACCTTAGCACCTAAATGAAGACAGTCATCTTTTCTGGCCTTAGAAGCACTTTTGCATAGAAAATGACTTGTAATATTTAAATTCTGAGTAGCAAGAACTTCAGGGATAGACTAAGACAAATAAATGAGTCTGTAACAGTTTCATGAGTGCTTCAAGTGTGTATACTGTTGATTTAAAAAAATAAAAAAAGTGGAAATATGAGAAGGAAATTGGTATTACTGAGAACTGATCTGCCTTGTTTTTCATCGCTGATTGTACTAAAAACGGTGTTATGAGATACATGAGAACCTAGAAGAATTAGAGAATGCTATGCCCTGTGATAAAGAGAGGGAATAGAAAAGCTGAAATACAGTTTTTCATTATCTGCATTGATATTTGTTATCCAAATGGAAAATTATTGAGACTTCCATTTAAATTGTCAGTGGTATTCATGTTAAGGATCACAGAGTTCTGCTTAAGGATTTAATTGTGCAAATAAATGGAAAAAAAGTCAATTCTTTTCAATCTGTGTTTGTATTTAAAAAATATTTTATTTTATTTTGCCTTTTTATGGCTTCTTCCAGTTACTGTCGAGTCACTTGAATGGATCTGGCCACAGCAAATGTGAGATTAGGCTTATCTAGGTGAGGAAGGGAGTGATTTTTTTGAAAAAGCATAGTAAGTAGTAATGAAAAACATGATTTATAAAAATTTAGTGTACTCCAAAATTACTGCTTTAGGAGCTTGCTGCAGCTGGTAGGACTTAAAATCTGGTTGGCGCTTCCCAAGTAAGTTTGCTCTTGAGCTACCTCCCTTTCCCCATTATGGCTGGAGTCCAGTGCCCTTGCTCCTAACAGGGCTCACATGCTACAACTCTTGTCACGGCTCAAGCCCCATGCAAAAAATGAAGTGCAGAGCACACAAACTCTTTCCTCATGTTCTGTAGTCTGTGCCAACTTAAATTTAGTGATAGATACTAAAATATGAGCTGATGAAGATGCCTTGGTCTGAAGATACCTGTAAATAGCAGTTTGATCAGATTGTTCGCTGTCTGGGCAAAAGTTGTATGGTAGGGGAACAAAGAATAAGACATGAAAAATGACCAGCAGCAAAATGTAGGAACAGCCAATTCTCTTTAAATTACTGAAGGCTGAATGGAGGCACTGTCGTAGCTACATATAAACTTCATCTCATTAATGGGTACTGGCTATAGCATGCCTAAAATTATTTTCATCAACAGCAGGTGTACACAAGTGACTGTACTTAAGCTTCTACTGAGATACTGCCTGCCTTTCATACCTGTGTATTTACCAAAATTTGAGTTTAGTGAATGTCACCTTTGCGTGCAGATACTTGGACATTGTACACACAGTGCAAACACACCCAAAGTCCTGTATGAATTCTGAATGTCCATCACAAGTCATGTCTGGAGCAGTCAGTGACCTTTCTGAAGTAGTTTATGTTACCCAATTAGTGGTTACAGACCTGCTGCTAATAAAACAGTACACATGATCTTTTTTTTCTCTTCCTTTCGTTTTCCCCCACCTTTTTTTTTTTATTTTAGACTACTGCTGTGCAGGTTCTCCTGAATAACTTTCAGGTCTTTCAGTATTCCACTCCAGCCTGGATCACAGAGGGGTGAGGAGGAGTACAGAAATGATTGGAATCCTACAACCCAGAGTTACGAGTGATATATTAATATAAATTATAATTTGAAGTAGCTATTAAAGCACGTGCCATGTGTCTTCCTGCCTTATGTTTATCAACTTTGATATTTATTTTCAATTTTATTTCCAGTTACCTTGCTTAATTTTTTTCTAGTCATGCAAGTCAAAATGAAGTTGACTGTATGTTCATGTTTCAAATGCTTGTACAACAGGCTATAATGCAGCCTATGGAGGGTACTTACATACAGATATGTAGTGTACAAGTTACCTCCAAATATGGCTGATAAAGGGGGAAAAGAGAGGAGGTGGTTTCATAAGACTTAACAGCTACAGCCGAAAGTGTGTATGATTCTGTATTTCCATTGGTCCTTATATGGTGTGATTGGATGATTTTTGCTATTGCTTGTCAGTAGTCAGCCACTTTTTCCACATAAGTTATGACACAGAAGTCTTAAGTATGACAAGATGCCTTCATAGGTTGCTTCATTATGTAAAATCCCTAAAAATTTTACACCATGACAAGACGTGCTGAAATCAGTAGGACTGTCTGGGCTCAATGCATACTTCAGAATCAGAGAGAACATATAAAGATGGGCCCCCAGTGAAACACAAGGAAAAAGTGGTTTCTGCTCTGAAATGTGAAAGTCAGTATTGTAAAGAAAATAAATAAATAAATAAATCCTTCAGCAGAGTGATACCTGAAGGAGTTGAAATCCAAATAATCAGGGATTTCACTTAATTTCTAGAGGCTGTTGGAGTGGCTGGGAGGAATCCTGTGTGTTTTGCCTTTTTATTAAAAAATGTATTTTGGGGATAGGATTACTGGAGAATCCTCTTGTGAATTGCCTGGGAGAAAACTGCTCAGCTTGGCCTGAAAGTTTTTTGACACAAGTTGAAGGCTATTCCCTTCTGCTAAATGAGATTCCTCCCTGTTTGTTTTTTTGTTTGTTTGTTTTGTTTTGTTTTTTCAAGACGTGTTTGGTTTTGTATTTATTATCCAACAATTTATTGCTGGGGGCTTAATTTTTTTTTGGTTTGTGCTTTGCATGCACATACATTTATTTTTTTACAGCAAAAAACTGCTTTCAGTGTAGGCTGCTATAGAGGAACAAAAGCTAAGTCATGTCTCATCATTTTTTCCTGTCTGGAGAGTCTTGTACACTTATATTTAGCAGAATTTCGTTTTGGCATATATATGTGTGTGTACATATACATATAATTTGAGGACATAGCAGTTTTGTATTTAAGGTAACACTGAATTCTTTATTTGAAATGTAGGTAAAAACTCTTCGACATGTAGAATTAACACTCAGTGTCTTCCCTCAGGGTACAGCACTCACAGACCAGGGGCTTATCAGCTATTTCAAAATGGAATGTTCTTTCCTCAATAAGTTGGTCAGCAAAAATCACATTTAAAATGAACTAGTGGGCTTAGATAATAGTTACATATTTCTTCCACTTATTATATCTGCAACTTTTTCTCTTAATTCTTTGTTTAAATGTAAAAATAATAACTTAGGTATGAAGTACATGAAAAAGTACTAAAAAACAACTTCCATGTGAGATTGTGGTTGATGAAATCTTTGTTTTTCTGCTTGCTGACTTGGTCTGTGTTTGGCTGTCTTCAATAAGGTGGGCAGATCAACAAGTGTCATTCTTAGTGTTCCCATCTATCTTTATTGAAGGACTGCTATCATATGTGGCCACGCTACACCATTTCTTCATCCTTGAGGTCTTCCATGCATCTGCCCTCTGCTTGCTATCTTAAAGTTGTCTTCAAGCTTTCTTTTCCTCTCAGCAGAACTTTATATTTAGTGTTTTTATTTTGCCTGCTTTGTTTGTAGAGTTGCATTAGTTTTAATAGCAGTGAGCTTCATGCATACTGGCACCACATGTCGCTTTGAAAGCACTATAAAATGCCTGTCACTGCTTCAAAGGAGACTTTTCTAAACAGAGATCATACTTCTCATGCCATGGTTCTTGTCTGTAAACAGGAATTCTGCTGAGTGTGCTAGGTGGATATGCGTCAATTTTTCTCATGTAGACTTGACCATAATATGTCCTCTGTGTTTTTTCTTCCTTTAATACAAGCTACTAAGTTGAAGTGGCTTTGACATCCATGACTGTTTAAAGTTTCCTGCAGGCAGAGTAAACACTAGGTTGAGAAACTGCGAAGGTAAGTTTCAGTATGATGCATTACTTCAAAGGTAACATGCCAATCTCTCTTTTTGCAAACATTGAGCAATTGAAGGATTGAGTAATTTGAGGTGAGGATCATGATCACCATATCTTCTCCTCTCATCTGATATGCTAAACATGCTTTTCTACAAATACCAGTCACAGATCAAACTTCTTCAAGCAGTTCTAGCACTGATAATACTTATTCTACTCTTGAGCAACACTCTGTGCTGTTCTGGATCAGTGTTTTGCAAGTGTTTTTCTACTGCCTGCATTCTTTTATCCCTCTTTTTTCTTGTGTAAGACCAAAAGATAGGAATAGCTATCTTTTTGAATAGATTGACCCATCCACGTCCATTTGCTTGCTTGCCTCTTTTTCACAGCTCTAAAAGAATACACAAGACATACAGGGGACCTCTGGGGTCTACAGTCAATAACTTCACCCAGAGCCCTCCAACCTACTTAGTCAAATAGTCTGAAGTGTAAAGGGCTTGACAGCTGCAGTGTTTCTCTGTGTTAGGAAGGAAACTTTTGAGGCATAATGTTTAAGGTTTGAGTCAGTTTTGTCAACTCTTAGGATTCTGTGAGTAGGATTCTTCACTAAATATTAAGTCTTCAGGGTTAAGTTTATTACTGTTGAAGCACATGACTTGCTTCTTGTGGAAGGATTTTTGTGGCTCAGGGTCACTTTTTAATGGAGATCATAAAAAAATCTTGCTTGCTCTTCTCAGCTTCTTTTTTCCTTTTTATTAGAACAGACCTCTTAAGTCTTTGCATACCAGACATACTGGAAAGAGAAAAGCCATTGGAGATCAGCATATCTGCAACGTGCTGGAACTCAGAAGGCTGTACTAGACAGAAGGAATTTGTGAGGTGAATGGCCCTGTTCCAAATGCACATGAGATAACCTGTACCTGCTCCAATGTTTGCAGGAAGCAAGGCCAGATTAAGAAGGAAAACGATTAACAAATTTGGCATGACAGCTCCAAGGGTTTTAAGACTTTTGGAATATGGCTGTCAGAAGTACTGTGGAACTGCCTCCGCCATCAATACCCTCTTGAAATTGCTGGTGCTTAGCACTTGGAAAAACTGAAACCATAATAGTTTTCTTGTGAAGCTGTGGCAGGTGTATGCCAGCAATATTTATGAGGAGACCTCTGGCCCTAAGCTGTCAGACTGCAGAAAGAAGAGTGCTAAATTCTAATATCTGATTTACAAGTCTGGCAGCGCGTGCTACTCACATGGTATGTGATTTGAATAATGATGTGTCTGCTCCTGATCTCATTAACCCTGATTTAATCCAGGATCTTATTTCAGTAATGCTTGCTAGCTTTCATACAACCGATTATACAAACAAATAAAACCCTAAAAATCCTGTAACACTGTAACTGTCTTTCCAGATAAATATTTTCATGAACCCCTTTTTTCCCTTGAAAGAAGTTTTGGCTTGTCTGAGGAGAGAGACTCTTTTAAAATACCGATGCATCTTCAGGAATCTAGATTGTAATTTTTTATGTACTGGAATTACACAATGCTTGCTCTACCTGTTTAGGTTCAGTGGACTACTCTGTAGAACCTTTATAACTGCTCTAGAGGGCTGAGGAAGTAAGTTGTGAAATAGAAAGACAGGTCTATCGGAGAGCATAACAATCAGTGTAATTTGTCCAATCAGTTTTTTTTTTTTGGCACGGTTCTTTATCCTGGAGCATAGAATTGTGTGATTAGAGAATTCTGTAGGAATTTGTATGATTTGTTAGTTGGAGAGCAAAAATGGCTGTTTGGACCACCACCAGAGCTTTTTTTAAAACAGGGCTGAAATGAAAATTCAAAGTACTCTGCAGCTGTATTCTGTTTTTGTGTAGCACAATGACTTTTGTTCATTCTTTTTTCCTGCTAAACATATCATTTGGAGAAGATAAATCCTTTCAAAGAAAAAAAAAATCTTCCACAAGATTTTAAACAGAGAATGCAGCACTCAACTGAGTGAGTCAGTTAATGTTCTCATTAGAAAATCCTGCTGTTAAGGATCATCTGGTGTGTGATAGGATTCTGCGCAAGGGATTTGTGCTACTTGGTCTCACTGAATCTGTCTGTGTTACAGAGATGTTTTATCTGGTTATCCAACACATTACAATTTGTGATAATGTCTGCTCTTGCTTGTTTCTAAGACTGTGTGTTGTCTCTTTCTCTGTATTGGTTTATCTACTTCAGATTGCGTGGTTGTGAGAAGGGGGAGAAAGAACAGAGATACAAACCTGGAAATTCATGGATTCAGTATTATCTTGTATATCAGCTTTGTTTTACAAGTTGATATGCACAGGGCTTTTTATGCTGACAGCAGAAGTAGTGCAAGAAATACCTATCTAAAACTGTAACCTGTTACAGCAAGCCTTTTTCATGTGACCAGGTATCCGTGTAGAGGGGAAATACTAACATGAGAACTTCTGGCTTACCCCACTCTGAAGGAATGAGGAATGGCACTGCACATCCTTGCAAAGTAATGATTCTTTTGATATTTCAGGGTAAATAGAGTCTGAGAAGAAATTTAATTCTATTAATAAGTGGAATTACTTGAATGACTTCTGTCTGCTGGAGCTGAATTGGAGGGACAGCTGAGAAGCACCCCTGTGCCTCCATGAAGTGCATGCAGACACACTGAGTACATGTGTGTTTCTAAGCACGTGTACAGATGCGTGCTTGTGTTGAGACCACTGGGCAGCTGAAACACGCGCAGACTGGGCTGTGTTGTTGCCAAGCACAGCTGAAAGGCAGAAGATCCAAGCTTATGGAGGTCTGGCAGGCCTTCCACTGTCATGAAGGTTATGGAAGTGCAAGAGGATGAAGAGGCTGCTAGCTAGGAGGCAGTTTGCCAGGCATCTTCCCCTTGGCTGTTCTTTCTGCAGCAGTGCCTGGTGTGCCCTGAACCCCACTACTAACAAAGACTGCTGAATATGTAAAGCAGAACGAATTGTCTGCCCCAGACTGAAAGCAGGGGAGCAGTGTGTGTGCTGCAGGGCTCACTGAGAGATGGTAGCAGTCTGTTTAATGGCAGTATGAAATAAGGATGTCATTTCTAATTCTCCTGCAGATTACAAAACCTGCAGCTGTTCCATCTCTTTTGTACCTTGTAAGGTACCATGTAACCTCTGTGAGGTTTCAAAAAAGCAAAACCCGTATCAGTTTTGGAACTTGCCTTCTTTCATTTTCAGGATCTTTTGATCACCATCTTTATTGTCTGATAGTGATAGGAGAAGGAGAAATGGCTTTAAACTAAAAGAGGGAAGATTTAGGTTAGGCATTAGGAATAAACCCTTGACTCAGAGGGTGGTGAGGTGCTGGCACAGCTGCCCAGAGAAGCTGTGGTGCCCCATCCCTGGAGGTGCTCAAGGCCAGATTGGATGGGGTCCTGGGCAGCCTGAGCTGCTGGGGGCGGCCCTGCCCATGGCAGAGGTTGGAGCTGGGTGGGCTTTGTGGTCCCTTCCAACCTAAGCTGTTCTCTGATTCCCAGTGCTTCACCTTTGCATGGTTTGATTCTTTGCCCGTGTTCTGGTGACAGTTTCTGTTTTCCACACGTCTTAAGTAAATAAATTTACAACAAGCTTCTGCTTTTGTACTTTTCATCTCCCTGGTGAACCTGCATATGAAAATCCGCAAACTCGCTCTATTTCAAAGTCTTCTTTAAAGGTGTCTTAGTGCAGCACTTATAAAATGCTGCTAAGTGCTTATGCACCTGGCCCATGCAGATCAATTCTGCTTCTCTATGCTTACTGCCAGCTGTTGTTTCTGTTAACCAGATGTACTTTTTCTTCCACCTGAACTGTAACGCCTTGGAGATGAGCACTTTTGGTATTTTGCCTCCATGGCGTGGCATCCATAGGTGCCATTAGAGTACGACAGAGAAGATGTGGAGCAGACTGTTGGGTCCGGACCAATTTCCATTGCTCAGAGTGCCAGCATCAGGGTCAGGATGTGGCTTGGAGTGGCATCCAACACAGCATAGCATGCTTACCCTATTTACTTTTTGTTGTAGTTCTAATTACCATTTTCAGCCTTGGTCTGTTAAATGCATTAAGATATAATAAATTGCTTGTCTTGGTGGTAGTGCAGCTAATCATTGCTGCAAGCACTGGTAAACATCCCAAACCATAATGAGCAGTATATTCATTTTAACTCTTGACTTTCTTTGAGAGTGCTGTGGATTTGGTACACATTTTTTAACATGTACCTCCCACTTTATTCCTTGCTGTTTCACATCCTCTCTTTCTTTTCCCCTTTTATTCTTTTTTTAATTATTTTCTGGTAACTTCTGGAAGAAATAAATGGTATGTGAGAATATGAGCTGTCTCCTTTCGAAAAGATGAGTGAGTGAAGACTGAGGCTGACAGCATGGAACAAGGATATTTTCTTGACATGAATGGACGCATGATAAAACCTCACATTCATATAAAAACAGAGCAGAAGGATTGCATAAGGCTTAAATCTAAGGTTTGTTTGTTTTACTATAAAATATGCACTCAGCTTTCTAAAAGCACAAGGCTTTTTGCATATTCAAGTGCGTATCCTATCCAGAAGACCTTTTATTATCAGAGAAAATACAAATGATGTACCAAAGCTGTTTCAGAAATGGGAGAATGGAAATTGGTTAAGCAGGGGGCATTTGGTTTGCTGCAGTGTACTCAGCACTTATATATAGGGGAGGAACAAAGAGTGTGGAAGGGCACAGTCTCCTGGGAGCTGTGCTTGGGAGCACACCTTAACACTGCCATCTTTATCTGTGTTAAACAGAAACGTTGGTCACTGAGAAGTCACCAGCAGTTGAAGCAGAAGCTAATTTTACTCTGCCTTCTCTGGCATGGCAGACTTGCAATTAGCATAGGAGATAGGCTGCTTGTAAGAATTAATTTGTAGGATACACTTTTGACTCTGGGCAGATGGGCTTCATGAGTTTATTTGCACCAGGAAGGAGTGAAACAAAAGCTGGTCTATTTTTTTACATGACACAACAAGACAAAAAGGAGGGTAAGGCATGTCAGAGCCTTCATCTTTAATATGCTTCATTCTGCATTCTGCTGCTGCTGGAGTGGAGAGGCTGTTTGGCCTGTAAAACTCAGTCAACAAATAGCACTTTTCTCCGTCAGGCCCTAAATCAGATAGAAATCATGTGAGACACAGAAACGGACTTGATTTTGAAGGCAAGATGCAGAAACCAAAGAACTCATTGAGAGAGGCTTAGGAGGCTGTGGTTTAGAAATAACCCCAGAACGAGGTGGTACTAGCACAGGCGGGAGGCTCAGGAGCTTAATTTAAAGACTGTCACATGGTTGACAGGCATCTGGGCAAATGTTTATTGTAAACTAGGAGTAAGCAGACAGTGAAAGAGGAGAGAGGATATGGAGTCCTGCTGTAGGGAACCATTGCTTATTGGTTCGAGAGCACTATTTTGGTTCTAAGTTTAGATCAGAGAATCATAGGAGATGAAAGGTCACTTAAAGGCCATCAGGTCCAACACCCTTGCAATGGGCAGGGACAATACAGCTCGATCAGTGTGCTCAGAGCGCTGTTCAGCCAGACCTTGTGTGTCTTCAGGAATGGGGCACCCACCACAACTTCAGGCAACTGTGCCAGTGCCTCACCACCTTCACTGTAAAAAAAACCTTGTATCCGATCTAAATCTCCCATCTTTTAGTTAGCAACCATTTCCCTTTGTCCTTCCGCAAGGGACCCCGCTACAGTCTGTCCTCTTATTTTTTATAGGCCCTTCTTTAGATACTGAAAGGCCACTCTCAGGTTTCCCCGGAGCCTTCTCTTCTCCATGCTGAACAGCCCCAGCTCTCTCAGCCTGTCCTCGTACAAGAGTTGTTCCATCCCTTGGATCATTTTTGTGGCCTTACTCTGGACATGTTCCAACAGGTCTGTGCCTCTGCTGTGCTGAGGACTCCACATCTGGATGCAGTACTCCAGGTGAAGTCACACCAGCACAGAGTAGAGGGGCAGGATCACCTCCCTCGACCTGCTGGCCATACTTCTTTTGATGCAGCCCAGAATACAGTAGTTATTTTATTGTTTATAGAGTTCAAGGCTTCTGCTTGATTTTAATGCTGTTACCATGTTTCTGATTGAAAATAATTTTCTTATCAATGCTAGTTCAGTGGCTGGGAAGGTTTGTTCTAGTTGCATTGTTTATTTTATAGTAAAACTATGAGAGTTTTGTCAATGTTGGAGTTACATTTCTATCTAAGTACATTTATAATTATTCAGTACCTCTCAACCAGTGGTAGTATCAAAGAAAATGACTTGGCAAGACTGAACATTGCAGCAGAATTGTACATGGAGGTTTCGGTATAAATGGGTAATAGAATTGTGTACTGTTTGAAGTTGCAGATGTTTTTTTTGCAGGAAATCGTGGTGGCAGTTGTCTCTTGAAGTGTAAAGCGTGGTTTCTGAGAGAAGAGATTAAAAGAAAAGCCTTCTCAAAAATCTGGCAGTGTACGCTGTATCTTAGAGGGTCAAAGCATTTCTGACATTTCCATTGTCATCTTTTGATAATTTGAATGTGTTGTGTGGTTTTCCCGTGGGCTGCACATGATTCTGAGTTCTTATTCCTTCTCCCACATTTGGCTTCAAGCAATGTACAGGCTCTAAAAGATTTGAGTTGTGAAACCTCGTTATTTTTCAGCTTTTAACTCCCAGTATGAATGTGTTTTGTTTTCAAGAAGTTTTGAGTGATTCTCATTAAACCTCTCACCTCCAGAATACAGTCTCCTTGCATGCAGAAGTCACATGTAAGTCACTTCGTAGTACTGTAGTGTTTTCTCGTTATTTTTCATGGCTCCCAAAAAATATGAGGAATGAATGGTTGGATGGAACATTTCATATCTGCATCAGCACAGAACAGCATTTCATTGCACTTACTCTCATGGAAAGGGTTGCAGCAGTTTCCTCAAATATCTTCAGTTGAATTTCCTGTAAAGGTCAGAACTGTAAAAAATAAAATAAAATCTTGAAACTTGTATAATGAAAACGGCAGAAGTACTTGATAACAAATATTAACTGTAACATTTGTGGCTGATAATGATTCAAGAATTTACTGTAAATTGAAGGAAACTTTTTGATCAATGAGCATGAACTTCAGCATGCAGGCACACAGATAGACTTTTTCCTCAGAAGGTAAGGAATGATGAAGTTCTGAAACCAAACCTAAATCTTACAAAGAAGCTGAAAAGTAATAGGTGGGCCACAGGCTTTTCTCCCTGAAGACTGTTAGATTCCTTTTCTGTTTCTGTCCCCTCCTCGACAAGGCGTGAAGTCTGCTCTGTCAACGAAAGTAATAGTAGATTTTCTAAGTTGAAATAGCCATTTAATAGGGTACAGGTATACATGTGTAACGTTGCATTTTGTTACCTGGTGGAGTTTTATCATGAAATAGAATTTGTTGTTCAGTAGTTAATACTTAGTAGCATTGTAAAGCTCACAAGATTATTTTAACATTTTTCTGTGACTTACAATGGTTTGGGATACTGATTAGACTAGCTCAAGTATTGTCTTGGATTTTGAGAAAGAAAATTATCTTTTTGTTATTTGGCCATTGGCATCTGAAGTGTGGTTGAAGCCTACTTACACTAAACAATAATGAGATTTTCTAGACATTAAGAGGGTATACAAAGCATGAGGATCTTCAGAGTGTTCTTGAATATGCTTACTTTCCCAGAATGTCTTTGAAGTAGTGATAGTTTCTACAAGTCTAGCTTGAAGTTTCTTTGTAAAGATCACAGTGTGCTCAGAGCACTCTTTCCAGAATTTCTCAGGTCAGGGATGCCTGTTTAGAAAAAGAACCATTTGTCATGTTGGAGTCACTCTAAAACCCACATACACAGGAGATGGAGGCTGACTTTGTGGAGACAGTGGCACTGGAGAACCTGATTTAGATTGAGTGGTTGAAATGTGAGGTTGCTTACTAAAGGGGTTCCCAAGGCATAGCCCCTGGAAAATCATCTCCTAATAACCTAGAATTATCTTTGCTTGGGATAGAAAAAATGCAGCATTTTGATTCATGAAGTTTATACTGGGCACTGCCTCAAAATCAAGTACAAAAGAGTGCCAAAGAAGACATTGTGAGATACTTGTGGAGCTATTGACGCTGTGAGAGCATACCTGTGTATGGGCTGGCTGTGTGAGTCAGACAGCTGTTCACTTTGTGGAAATATTCCAGTAGCTGAGGAGTAAGAGCCAAACACTGTGCTCAGGAACACTCTGAGGCTTTGGTCTCTGTGTAGGGCTCTCCATGGGTATTTGTCTGGTGAACATATGTCTGGAAAGGGCTTTCAAGTTCACTGTGTCTGGTCTGACTTGTATCACTACAAGGTGTTCCTGCTGTGTGGCTTGGAGGAGATTCAGCACACTGTGGATGTCCTGCAGTACCTGTACAGTCCCTATTGGACTACTCAAGAGTAGATTGGCCCATAGTAGGTGGGAGTTGTAGCTAGTCAGGGAGCAACTATTTGCTGTAATCAAAGTACCACCGAGAAACAGTGCACAAATCCTGATCAGAGTAGAGTAGAATAATTAAGTTGGAAGAGAACAGCCTGACCATGTCAGGGCTAACCAAAAGTTAAAGCATTTTACTGAAGTTATTATCCAAATGCCTCTTGATTACTGATCGGCTTAAAGCATCAACCACCTCACTAGGAAGCCTATTCTAGTGTCTGACCACCCTCATGATAAGAAAACATTTCCTAATGGCTTATATGTTGGAAACCTGAAGGGGATCCGTCAGTGCTGTGTGGGATGACAGAAGTTGCTGCTATACTGTGATGTAGAAGCGGGCAGCAAATGTGTGAGAGTTGAAAAACAGCTCTCAGGGTAGAAGTTTTCATTTTACTGAGGGAAGAGTCTGCCCAAAGCCATCACTTGTCTCCGATGTCTGCTCAGTGTAGAGGATCTCATTAAATTTGCAAATTACACCAATTGAGAGGGCCAGTTAACATGCTTGAAGTCAGGACTGCTGTCTAGAGAGAACCATACAGGACCCATATGAATCCCAGCAAGGGCAGTTGCTAGCTCCTGCCCCTGGAAAATAGGAATCTCTGGTAGAGATACAGACTTTGGGGCCTGATGAGTTTGGGAGTAGCTCAGCTGAAAAAGGCCTCTGGATCCTGTTGGATAGCAAGCTGAACGCAAGCCAGTCTTGTGCCTTAGCATCAAACACTGCTAACAGTTTCCTGGGCTGTGTAACAGACCCACAGCCTGCAGATTGAGATCTGGTATTTTTCTTTACCTAGCGCGTGTTACCCTACATGCAGAGTACAGCAACCACTTTTGATTCCATCAGTACCAGAAGAATATAAGTGGGGAAAGTTCTACTGGGCATTATCCAGAAGGCAGAGCCAGGAGGACAGGAGAGAGCAGACAGAAGTTGAAAAGCAGGGTTCAAGCTGGGTATAGGGAACATTTTTTTTTGCTATCAGTCAAGCAGAGAAGCAGGTTGCTCATGCAGTTGTACAGGTTCTGTCTTTGGATGTTTTTGAAGAGCTAACTGAGCAAAGCTGTGAGCAGCCTGCTCTGACCCCAAGTGGCTACCCTCCCTGCTTGGAGCTGGAGGTTCTGTCCTCCTGACCTAGGGCAAAGCTTGGAACTAAAGCCTAAATTTTTTCCTGATTTTTTTTTTTGTAGATGGTAATAGACAAATGGCTTAGCCTCTTTGATGTGACAGTTCCCTGTCTGTGGGTTTACTTTCATGAAACTTTGCTCCACCACATGTTTTCTGTGTGCTGCCAAAGGGGATGATCACCTTAAAAGGCTGTCAGTTGCAAAATGTGCTAGGGTTAGCAACAGCTCTGACAGCAGCTCTATAGGCTTCTGCCAATTATGGAAACATTTGTCATATTTTCCTATTTAATATTTTTCTTCCTGCCATGGGTGTTGTTTCTGTGGGCTTCGTGACATAGGGGAAGCAGACTTAGCTGTCTGTGCAGAAGGAACACTGAACCACATTCTGTCCTGTGTGTCAAATGTGCAGCTAATGGATGGATAAACAGAACTTTTTTTCACTATTCAGCTTTGGTAATCTTCAGTCAGAGAACTGCAAAGCTGTCCTATAATTTTCATGCCTAAATAAGGGATTAGCTCCTTTTAAGTAGAAGAAAACAAAAGCATTGGTTGGAAAGAGTTACTGAAAATGACTTTCATTATGTGGCATTTCAACTTGTGTTAGATTATTTGGGGAAGCATTAGAGTAGAGGGGTATACACATAGAAGTTGTAAGAAATTTTGGGAGTTTAACATTTAGAATATTCTGTAACACTTTTTTTTTTTTTTACTTCTTTTTCCTCTCCCTCTCTGCCTGCCTTTCCTTATGCAGGAAATAAAGAAGGACATGAAGAAGGAAAATATTGCCAACAAACCACCAGAGAAACCTATAAATGAAATTTGCAATGGAAGCTCTTTACTGTTGTCTGAGACAATTATTAGAACCAACAGAAAAGGTAAAGTATATGTAACCTTAAATGGAGATTGCATAAAGACCTTTAAAAGAATAAAATGTAACCTTTCCTTGTTTATAGAACTAAAGCTGAAGTTTATTTAAGTGTAAAGGCATAGCAAGAGTATTAAAATTTTCTCCTTCTCTAGATTGACATACAGATGCATGTATTATGCCCAATATTTCCACATTAATTTGCACAGAGATCCTTTTCTTCTTAACAGAAATCCCTCCTAGATATTTTTAATTAAGGAAAGCTATATGAGCAGATTACTAAAGCATATTACAGTAATGAACTGACAGCTTGCATATATGAAGCTTTTTGCATAGTTACGTTAGTACACATTCAAGTATTCATGTTTTATCTGGGACTGAGAATGTTATAAGAAAAAAAAAGAAAAAGTGGAAAATGTAAAGCTTGACACATTAATTTCCTGGGAACTGTCCACCACTGTCTTGTATTTCAGATTGCATTGTGTGCTTTCTATGTCTGGCTTGACTCCCATGGCAGATTCCTATGTATGGTTTTGAATTGTTTAAGCAAAAGCCTCCAGATCTTCTGTCTCTTTCACTAGCTCCCACTCCCACTCTCAGAATATCAGGACAAAACAAAAAGTTGTCAGTATAACAGATAATGAGATGGATTTTTCTTTAAGTTGTATTTATGCGTCATTTTATTTGTAGGAAAACAACTGTCCACCTGCAGGAGATGGCTTGTATTTTTCCCAGGACAGTTTCTTTCTTGCTGTCTTATACAGGATAATCTGTTGTTATTAGTCATTGCCATAATGCAGTTTCCATTTTAGCGTGCTTATGTACTATGTTAGGGTTATGCAGTGGAAATTTTCTCTTACATGTGAGCAAAGATTGTACCGTATAACCTGGCATGTTGACTTGAGGTCTTAGACCTTAAAGTTTGCAAGTGGAAGTGAAAAAGATTTAATAATTTCGTCAAAATACATGGCTTCCTTTAAAATGTGAGAGGGATTAATCTCTACCACTTTCGCTAGGAGTATTTTCCCCTTAAAAAAAAAAAGAAGAAGAAAAAAAAGAAATCTCAGAAAGCCTTGTCTTTTGTGTTTGCAGTGTTGTCCTGAATCTGGAGACACATCTAGAATTTCTGCTTTGGGTCATAGTTTTTTCAAACAACAGAAGAATTAAAATACCAAGAATGACTCTTTTTTCATGGCTGCTGTACAGAACCATATGAGTAGTTGTGAAATTATCTAGGGATTAAGCCTGTTCCATATTGCTTCAGCTGCTGTTTGGAGAAGGCTAATAGCTGTGGCAGATGCAGAGATTTAGTTCAGTCACAAGGGGATAACACTCCAAATCTGAAAAGAAGAACAGAGGCTTTCTCCTCCTTCTCCTTCCTCTAATTCAGAAACACTGAAAGATTCAGAAGATAAAGGAAGTTCTCTTTTTAGCTGGAGAAAACAAACTTGATATTTATTGGTGGACAACTAAGGGAAGACTGATGTTGAGATGTGTAGCTTGAGGAAGGGGTTAGATGTAGAAATTAGCAGATCTCATATTAGGATGTAACTACGCCAAATTTCATTAGTGGAGACTGCACTTTTCATGACTACCTCTACGTAGTGTTGAGGTTGGTTCATTTTTTTGTTTTGGCTTCTTCTATGGGGGCTATTTCCATTGCTGCAGAGCAGACAGTTACAGTGAGCCATAATCTACTCTAGCATCACAGTTAAGGATGTACTGAACATAACACGACCAGAAGAACTTGACTTTTTTCTCTGGGGTCACTTTGAGCATAGTGCCACAGCTTGTTGAAGTGAGTACAGATAAACAAGTAGCTGTTGTTGTTTTTAGTAATCAAGAGTTTTCTAAGAGCTATGTGGCCAATCTTTTTGTTGAGAGAGAGTTGTAATACAGTGCTGAAGAGGGAGCCCTAAAGGCCACAGGGATTCTTTTCTTGAAGTGTCCATGTGCTGTGCTTTTTATTAAGCCCTATCTCAGTCTGTTTATTGATCACAGAATGTGACCTGACCTGACCTGAAAGAGGTTGTTTTTTGTTGCTGCTAGGAAGTGAAGAAGTGGGGAATGTATCTAAATATCTGTAGCTACTGCTCAGCAGAGAGGAAATAGCAGTCAGTCTGATCTATTTGCTTGGGCAATGTAATTTTGCTGTTTGGAACTTCAGATGAGATCCAGTGGTGGTAGGAGTGTAGTATTGATGTGTCTGCTACCAGGATTACAATAAGTGCTTTTCTATGGCTGTGCTGTTACATGGCATAGTTTTGCTATTTAACTTGTTTGGCCTAAAATAAGTGGCAGCACTTTAGCAGGCATTTAGAGCAGAAGAATCTTGGCCTCTTGGGCTGTTGGCTTGTGGAGAGTTTTTCCTTGAGAAACATTGACAAGTGTCCAGCAGTGATATTCAAGGAAAACAGCTAAATTATTTGTAAAAACATCTGAGTAGCTAAGAGGAAAATAATGGATTTCTGAATAGAAAGGTAATTATGGATCTAGCTTTGTATCTTGTTTCTTGATATTATTTATTGCTAAGCACTCAACTGTGTTAGGGATTCTTAGAATAAAATCAGTGTAAAGTGGAAGTGTTTCCTGTAAAGATTTGTGTCATCAGATAAGTAAGGGACATTGCTTTTGTGGATTACTGATGTATTCTAGGAAAAAATTCAGATTGGCTTAATGCCACGAGTAGTAGCCAACTGTGTTAGTATTTCTATTACGTACTGACGGCAGCGACTGGTTGTGGTATTGTTAATCATAGGTCCCCATCTATCAGTTACTCGGCTTTTTTTTAAAGACAGGGTAAGATGAAAGGATTTGATTTGTGTGCTTTTCACTGAGAAAAGTAAAAAACGGAACAGTTCTCATTGTTTAACGATTCTCACTCACTGCACGTACCACTGACCTAACAAAACTGTACAGTAGAAATGACTGCTGTGGTCATCAATACACCTAATGCATACTGATTGTTGGGTTTTCTTTTAGATAAGCAGATTTATTTTCTGATTAATTGCAGTGGCATACCTAAAATTACTCATAACTTCTAGATACTCGTAACTTTCAGGCTAGCTGTTTGCAAAACCTGAGTAATCCCTGCCTGGGTTATGTTGAAGTCCGATAGGATCACGCATGGCGGTGATGGTCACTAACATCTCAAAAACTTAATATAGCACTCCAGTTTGTACTCTACCTCTGAAAAGCTCAGAAAAGAACTATTTGAGATGTCATTTCACTTCCCCTGTCAACTCTAGGCTAGTTTTAATGGCTATTTCAGGTGCTGATCTGTCAATCCCCATCTAAGGAAAAAGGCCATGGCACTGAATGACTTGTCTGAAACTGCCTGGATGTCAGCTTTGGTTTTCTTACCTATGCTTTGAAAGATCACTCTTTTGCTTCTTCTTGAAGTCCGTAGACCTGGTGTGGGTCTTTTATTGTATCTTTTCACTGCCCCATATTTTTGTCATACATATTGTTCTTAATCTTCTCCAAAACTGAATATATATATATCTATAGGTATATATCCTTGGATTTAGTTAGAATTGACGTTTTTGTACCCTTTTTGTAACAGGTTATGTAAAGCTTTTTATTTTCTCTGATGGCATTTTTAGATCGGTGGAAAAAACGTAAGTGAAATTATTGCTATTATTGTTGATATCATAAGATTATTAGTCAGATCTTGGAACAGGAAAACACTGGAAGATATCTCTTCTCTTTAATACTTTTTCCATCATGATGAAATTCTGTCTTTTCCAAGTTAGTTTTCAAAATCTAAAAACAGATCCAAAGTTGTGCCATAATTTCAGATCTGCATAAACTCAGTAAGATCTTCATCCATCTATAATAGCATGTAATGGAACCTTGCATTTAATGAGCTTAACTGTTGAATAACTATGCTTTGTTTTATGGTAGTTCTGTTTCAATTTTAAAGTATTGTCTATGCATGTACTGCATTATTTTGTGTGTCTGGGTATAATATTCATAGGTTATGTTGCAGAACTGGCATTGATAAACTGTATGCAAACTAACAATTGTTAAACAAGTAAAAATATTTAAGGAAAAGATACATTGCCTTGCCAGGTGTATTTGTTCTGTATGAACTGTAAATGTCAGCACTGAGGTTATTCAAGCCATAAAATCTGGAGCAGCTCATCATGTGTTACATGTTCTTCATCAGAGCCTAACACTGAAAGCAGCAAAATGCTTTTTCTATTTCTCTGGAGAATTAGTTATTTTTACCTTCCACTCTACATTTAAATAATAAAGAGAATTTCCATCCTGAAAAGGGGAATTTGTTGAAAGTAACTTTGACAGTGTAATAAGTTTATGTTCTGAATAAATAACAATTGCCTGTTTTATGGAAAACTTCACTCTAAGTCTGTTATAGTAAATTTGAGAAATAGGAAAAGCATTTTACAAGAAAAATGCTTCATCATTTGGTTTGATAACTTTATGATAACTTTATGATCAGTCTCAGTAGAGTTTTATATATTTAAGTGATGTATGCAAGCTATTAATCTGATTATCTTTTTCAACCAAAAGGCAAACTTCAAAATTTCTGTCATAAAATCTTCTATTACTAAACCTAGAGCGAACAACTGCCTTTGTCATGTGCCAGTCATGTTTGATGAGGTGTCTGACCCTCAGTATGTTCAGCTTTCATTTCCCTTTCAAACACAGGAAGCTAGAAGGCATTAATCTGTCTTTTGATTGGAGTATCTTTCTGCTGTTTCTGTGTTTCAGACATGCAG
Organism: Cyrtonyx montezumae; assembly: GCF_038088225.1. Taxonomy (NCBI): domain Eukaryota; kingdom Metazoa; phylum Chordata; class Aves; order Galliformes; family Odontophoridae; genus Cyrtonyx; species Cyrtonyx montezumae. Next base: position 45,995,388 of record NW_027072034.1, on the reverse strand, counting down.
ATGGTGGTGTTTCCTTGCAAATACTTCCAACTTCAGAGAAATTATAACAAGCATGAGAAAAAAATCCCTCTTAGTTTTTAGGATTAGCTAATTGGTGCGTAATCAGTCTGTACAACTATGCACAAGAACATACTTCTCAGCTACTTCAAGTTAAAATGCACACACAGAGACAGGAAGAAACTTTGCTCTTAGGTGTACCTATGTGAGTTCTCTGCTGGATTGATGGATTTGTTGTGGAGGAAGGTGAGGAAGGCTCCATTGCATCCCAGAGGAAAAATCTCTGCTTGTTCCCTTTCAACTACTGAAAAATGGTATTACTATAAGGAGACAGACATGGGGTGTTCTGTTCACATTATTTCATACATACAACCTGTAGATGGTACATGGGAAAACGATGAAGCTATCTAGCATTTAGTTTGAGGATTCTTCTTATGTAAATAATCCACAGTAGTAAAACTGAGGGGTCACAATATGTGTGAACTACATCTGGTTTGGGAGCTGATTAATCAGATGTGTTCAGCTGAAGGATAGTTGTCTAATGCATGAGTATCATTCCTTGCATCATGGGCCTTTGGAATCAATATCCTTTTATATAAATACATTTATGTAGCATGCAAAATCATAAAACTGTGCAATTAAAATGATTGCATTGATTGTCTTAAGCTGTAAAACGAGTTTCATTCTATTGGGGTTTCTTTTTGTAGTTCTTTCTTTGCTGTGAAATCTGTCTAAAATAGGCTTATTGTGCTCTGCAGGGATAAGCATTACCTCTGTTATAAATCTCAGATGAGTCTGTTGACTTGGCTTTTTTTCTGTTTTGTCTGGAAGAAAGATCTCAATCTACTTAGCAACAGTGGAATAGGTGCTTGCTTGTTCTTTTCAAGCAGATCTTGTTTCCAACTCCTATTAAAATGATGACTTAATATATTCAAAATATGAACCTTTTTTTCTTTGTTCTGGTCATCTGCCTCCCTGGTTTTCAGTTAGTCTCTTAACCTGTTCAGATTCCAATTGCTTATTCCAGTGAGATCACTTATTTTCTTGTCATTTGATATGCAGTACTTCCTGTCTTATTTTTCCCTTGGTACTTACCCTTTCTTTTCAGCTGCTTCTTCCTGGTTCTCTGCATAATGCACAAATGCTGAACCCTGCAAGTCTGCATTGTCATATCCAGTCACTGCCATGAGGACCATAGTTTGAATCCTGAGTCTTTGTGCAGGAGCAGCCTGTGGAAGTTAGTTAAAAAATGGTTTGAATTGGTATTTCAGCTTAACACTGTTCTCTGGATACTTTGACTTGGATGACAGTCTTTTGTGTGTCATGTGCTTAGCCCTGTGAATCTCATTTATGGACCATGCTGTACGAACACTAAAATACAGTTGCTGCATCAAGGAGCTTAACTATATATGTGTATGTTTATATTTATCTATGAAACAAATTAACAGATGACTTAAAAAAATAAAAATACAAGGGAAGATGCTGTCTTGGATAATTGATAGCAGTGTAATATTTTAGGTTTCTTTCAGATAAGCTACACTTGTTTCAATGAAAGATAAATCTGGATCTACATCTGGAGAATAGGAGTGTAATGAAGAAAAGCTTTGTTATTGGAAATTTTACAGGCAGTGGTGGGTGCTGACATTGAGGGCAAAGAAGACGCAGATGACCTTTTTCATACAGAGTTTGAAGAGACTTGGGGGATGGAATTGGATCACTGATCAAGATTATGAGCAGCTTTCAGGTGAAGCAGGAAGGTGGATATGGAGGTAGATAACATTTGGAGGTTATGGAGGTAGTAACATTTGTTAAATTTGTTTGGGGCTTTTTTTAAATATATTTTTATCAGTGAGAAAGCAGAATTAAGTGAATTCTTAAGGAAGAGATCAAGAGAGAACAGATTAAGTTATGGATAGGGCTTACAAGGACAGCTGAAAGAGAAGAAAGGGTAGAGATTCCTCCAGTAATCTATACAGGAAGGATGTAGCTATGTCTGAGCTCCTGTTAAACTCCCTGTATATGGCAAGTAGAGAAAAACAGGCTGTGCTGTCATCCAGAATTGGGTCAAAGTAGTCATATCCTGAAAGTGATTGTCCTTTGACTATGAGGAGAACACAGTATGCCATTATGGAAGTGCTCTAAGCTGAATAACTCACTCCTACGTTTGTATCTGTATACATGAGAAAAGTCTGAAAGTAGTTCTGTAGCTTTCTCTTGAAAGACATTGAATGGGGAGGGAATGAGAGATTAAAATATGGAAAGTAAACTCTGGGGAGCGAGCTTTTATTGTTGGAGATAGGTTCAGGTAGCTGAGGATAAAGATTTAGCTGAAAATGTGGTGGGCCTGGTGGAGGGTAAGTAAATCTGTAGTGTAGTTCAGACTAATAGCAGATTTTTTCTGTGGTGTCCTCTGAAAAAACACATGTAGAAATCTGAGAAGACAGTGATCTGGCTGAGTGGATCTTAGGATATTGAAAAATAGACTTCTGTGTGCAGGAGCAAAATCAGTTGGGAAGATTTCAGTTCAGTATGTGTGGAAGAATGCTGCAGTATGAATAAAATATGTTTTGGTTTGCGCTATGTTTGATGCAGGATACCATCATCACTGAACTTTCAAATAATCAGCAGGGAGTTACCTGTCCTGGCAAAATGCCTCCTCTTGTGGTATCTCCTCAACTTAGCAGGTTTCTGTAGCTGTTGATCATACTATGTGTAACTGAAGATCTGAATGGCCAGTGTGTAGGTATCTGTTTTTCTGGGTTGATAGCAGAGACAATGTCTGGACCATTGATTTAAGATACATGAAATTTAATGAGGTGAGTCTGGGTTGGTGAAACTAAGCAACTTCTAAAGAATTGCATGGAGTAGAGAATTCAGCCTCTCTTCAAGGCTGTTTCTATCAGTAACTTGCTCTCTGACTCTTTCTGTCAGTTCACAGGTCCAGACTCTGTTTTTAGGGTGTATGAATGGCAGATATCATCTTGGCCAGGCAAACAGTTTGGGACCTTTATACAGAAGCATAACAATAAGCTACTGGTTCGCAGACTGAAGAACAGAGGATTCAAAAACCTTGTTGAAGGCCTTTTTACAAGTAGTTTATGTAACACAGAAATGCTGCACTAGAATGAACTTCATTTTCTATGAGTTTCCTTTTTTCTTTAGAAAACACTTGTAAATTTTTATTTAATCCAAGGATTTTTTTTCTCCTTTCTAAAAGCTTTGGGCTACGTTTTACATCTCTGAAATATGAAGCAAGATCTGTCTTCTAACAATTGTACTAGAATTTGGTAGCTCACTTTCATCACAAAATATCATAGTTGTCCAAAAGGTACTAAACAAACGCATTAGCAACTTCAGCTGCAAAATGTTTTGCTATTAGCAGTTGCCACAAAATCTCTTTTAACACAAGCCAAGTGCAATAAAATACTATTAAATGCTGGATCCATTCTTGTTAAGGTAACAACAGCAGCAGTGAGAAGTCTGAGGCTTCCTCTTGTCTTAAAATAAGTTTTCCTATCACAAAAAAGACTTCATTTTTTCACAAGCTTCTATAGGAAAGTTCTCCTTGCAGCTAGCAGTTGCTTCCTGATCTCTGCTGTGGGAGGAGGTCCTTGTCCTCTCAGGACCCAGCTGCCTTGGAGCTCTGACCTTGACCTGCTGCCCTGCACTCAACAGTTCATGTCTCTTCTCTTTCAGTCTTTCATCTATGAGTAGTGCTACTTTCCTGAGCAGCGTGGCTAATTTGGTTTGGAAATTTACAAGCTGACCTTTCTCCCCCATCTTCTTTCTATGAGTTGAGAAATGGCAGAAGCTGAGCAGAGTGGCTCATGTGAAACTGAGCCTTAGTGAGTCACTGGGGTGGGGGGTGTTACTGTACATTCCCCAGTTAGGACCATCTGCACCTCATAGCTGTAATAGAAGAGAGCTTCCTGTTATGTGCTAGAGAAGGTGAATAAATGGAACAACACAGTGATGCTCTTGAAGAAAATAAAAAATAACTATCTGGAGTGAAAGTTTGGGTTCAGCAGAGTATACTTTACTGTAAAAGCTAATAGCTTTTCCACGAGCTCAGCAGCTTTGCTGTTGTGCTTTAAACTGGGTCAAGGATGGCTGTCTTTCCTGGAGGTAAACATTATGAATTTGTGACTGCTAAGTTAAATGCACCCATCCTAGTATGCTCCCAAATTAACAATTGGGTCTGTAGCTCAGTACTGTTTTACCTTTGTTTCTTGGATCACAGCTGGTGTGGTACTATGCTGCTTGTATAGGAACAGGGAAGTGCTGTGCTGAAACCATATCTGTGTGGCTGGTACATTTGCTTTCCCCCATCAGTAGGTGCCTGTAGGTAGTGATAAGGGCCAGGCGTGTTAGGGCAGAAACAAGTACAGTCAGGAAGCTGGAGCCTTCAGGCTCCTGTGACAACCTTAAAACCCTTGAACGATTTCTGGGGTTGTAAGTGAAAAGCAGTGCCTGTCAAGAGCTCCCTTGGGTCTCCTTCAAATTACAGTGCCGTGCAACTTGTAGACATAAACTGAAGACATAATTAATTTGTATAAATAAATGGTCTGAGAATATGTTCTTAACCCTCTGCAAAGATGATTTGTGAATTTATATGGAAGTTTAATGTAAATATACTTCTGTTTATGTATTTTCTATAACTATTTTTTTAGAAATAGCTCCAAACTTGTTCTCTCCGTGTTGAGATAGAGTGACTTGTTTTGCTGCTGTTGAACCACTTCAGTGCAGTAAATATTTTGACTTGTGTGTACTTGGACCAAAAGGAAACTACGATCATGGTTCAAGAGCTTCCCCTTCGGGTGGAATTATATTTATAAGTTCAAGCTGGAATGAACTACTGAAGGCAGTAGTGAGAATGTACCCAAAATGGCCCTGTAGCTGCTGTTAGGAAGGGTTAACGCTGTCTTGATGCTTTAGAAGAACTGAGCAGAGTTCTGCTTGGAAGTGCTCTGCAACACCTCTCAGAACCAAGTGCCAGTCTGAGTTTTGGTTGTGAGTGGGAGAGGGAATTAACTCAGAATGCCTTTGGAGCTTTAACAACAGATGGGCAGCTCAGCTATACCATACTGTTCTCACTCCCCTTCCTCAAAAGAATGGGGGGAGAAAATGGGATGGAAAAAATGCTTATGGATTGAAGTGAGCAGTGGTTGAATTAATGAAAAATAAAAACAAGCATAGGCCATGCAGAAGCAAAAGGACAAAACATTTATTCTGTAATTCCCATCAACAAGTGATGCTCAGCTATGCCTTGGAAGGCAGGGCATCAGTGCTGTCCTTCCCCTTGCCCAGCTCTCATTGCCAAGTGTGTTGCCATGCGGCATGCAGTATCCCTGTGGTCACTTGGGTCAGCTTCCCTGGACTTGTCCCCACACCACTGCCTTTGGGGGTTTACAGAGAGCCTTGGTGCTGTGCCAGCGCTGCTCAATGATTGCCAGAATGTGGGTGCAATATCAGCACTGTTCTGGCTGCAAGTGCAGAGCACTGTACTGTATGGGCTGCTATGTTAACTCCACCCTAGTCAGACCCAGCACTATGCATTACACACAAGTATTTTTCACCTGTTCTCTTCCCCGCTTCCCTTTCTTCTGTGCAGGTGTGTAACAACTAGAGTGTGTTAAGCAAAACTTTACTGTTGGCTGCAAGAAACAATATGAAAACATTGTCCAGTATACTTAAAGCACACTGTTTGCGCTCTTATGATCTGTCAAAGATTCTGTGAAACATTTTGTTTCTAGAAATTGATGCAGGCTTTAAAAACTTCTTCTGATGAAGTGACGTGCCTAGAATGAACTTGTCACTACATTAATTTTAAATTTTCTTCATACTCAGCATGAAATACTTTGATTCATCTGGTTAAAAGCGCTTGAAGTTAGGGAAGTTTGCTGTACTGTAACTAGATCCAAGAAACATGCAGAAGTAGCAGCCAGTGCTGCTAATGCATGGCTTGGATTATTTTGTGTAGGATGGCATCATTAACTATGTAGGCTTTCAGTTTTCAGATTCTTATATGACTAGAATATCCAGATACTTTGTATGCAGAGGGATATTTCTTGTTTCCACTGGCATGATATTTCCTACATTTTATTCATTGAATATTTCACAAATGTTTTATCTTATTTCAAAATTTCCTCCCATACAGTCTACTCCAGCATTATCTTCTCCGGCATGGCAAGTTGTGCTGCTGTTCATGGTGCATTGTGATGTATTATCTTTCTTACCATCCTTTTTCAGATGATCTCACTGCTTTGTAGTGCCACGTCATTACAGTTAAGATGCTCATTTTAGGTGTAGTAGCTTCTCCTCTTCATCTTTATGCATTTTCCTTTCAATTATTAGTGTGTACTTGAGCCTCTTTCTTGTTTGGTGTTAATTTATAGTATTGTGCTCTTCAAAAATTCAGGTCATGTTGCTGATGATGGTTATTTTCCAAGCTCCTTGGTAGGGTGGCTGTACTTGACAAGGAGGTGAGCTATGGAAGTGTTGACAAGCAGCTGATTGTTACTTCTTGGCCCCAAGGACAAGATTGCAATATGAAAGATTATTATTAGCTGTCACACAGCAAGAGCTATTATTTCCTAACTTCAGCACCTACTTTATTTAGAAACTGAAACAGAGGCAAGGCAGAGGTCCTTCTGGCAAGAAGCAGAATGTTAGCTTGCAATGAAATTTGCAGTCAGTGGCAGAGCAATGCTGTCAGCATGATTCTCTGCACAAGCTGGGTACCCCCAGAGAAGCACTGTATGTTTGTAGCTGTTTGCCACAGCATTACTGCGGGATACATCTCCATAATTTACCACTAAACTTTGTAGCCTATTCCAGAGTATGGGCAGCACGAGGGCCCCAGGCCACCCATGGCAGGCCAGGACATATCTCCTCCCCACCAGCAATACTTTCCTGTTCCAGATTCTATTTTTCTGGAGACTGGACTGCCTCGCCTTTGCCCAGCTCCTGTGCTCAGCCTGGCACTCTGTTCATTGCTCGGGTTTCTTGAGCAGCATACTGTGGTCAGTGACAAACTGACACTGTGTTTAGTGATCAATCAGGGTACTGAAGGAGTCCCAGCTATCCAGTAGCTTGAATCTAAGCCATTGTAAACATTTAAGCAGTTCTTTTTTATACAGAGTCATGCATTTTCCTGTTGGCTGTCATATTCTGTCCTTCAGGATGATTCAGTGATAAAATAAATAATTTAAATACCCTCAGACAAGCTTCAGTAATCAGCACCATTTATTTAAAGTAACTTTAAGTGCTGTCTTTTTGTAATTCCCTACTTCATTTAGTACCTTGTGTAGACTTCTGACAGATTACAGATGTTCATGGTCTGCAGTTTGGTATCAAGCCCTGAATAGGCTGTAAGATGCAATGTCAGCCATTATTACATTGTTTGTACAACTACAATGATAAGATTTGATTTTTTTTTTCAGACCTAGGAATTCTTTGCTAGTCTGCTGACTCAGCATAGTATTATCCTGAATTACATAGGTCATCATTAGTTCTGGGAATTCACAAGAGCTTAGGAAGTGTCCAGGAAACTGTTTAAATGAAAAAGCTCCAGTGACTTAAGGGAAACCAAAGATCCCCTCACAAGCCTGGCAGCTGTTGGCAAAAAGAAATGTAATAAACATCGAAAAATCAGTTTGAAGCTGCTTTCAGAACCATATCAAGCCAGCACTGCCACAAAAAAAAAAAGCCATAGTTCCTCTGGTTTTCTTCTTTCCACGGTCTAGTGTAGACATTTGGCTGCTTGGTTGGCAAAATTAGGAAAATAATTGGTGTTAACATTAAACGAAAAAGAAAAGTACAGAGGCTATTTGTAATAGCAGGGTCAGCTCACAGCCTTTCTCCCCACAGTGTGTCAAAAACCCTTTACCTGACAGCAGGGAGAGGAGTACAACAGGAACTGAAGGAAACAGTAGTGCTGCCTTTTATTTGTGAATGAAAGTTGTTCTAAAAGTACTCTGAGAGAGTGACAGTTTATCAAACTTCTTAAAAGATGGTTTGTTTATGTCATTGATTCGAATATCTAAAAGAAAGCAGATGCTGCCATGTCTGTTTAAATGATTCATTGCACTCTGCTTTTGTCTTGACCTAGAGAGGTATAGGGCTTGGTCAGGGTCCCACAAATCCAGCATCTCTGTTGTATATCATCTCCCTTTCTCCTACCTTGCTGCTTCTTAAGACCACAGAACATTTTTGGAAATGGATTTCATTACACAGGCAGCTGACATGAGCCAGAGGCTTATTTATTCACAGACTTTTAACTTGAGGAAGTAACTTCTAATTCGTGTGGTGAGTGTAATGGAAAAGGCAAGAGGAACTTGACAGCTATTTTTAGGAAAAGATATTGTTTATCTCAGCAAATCTAGAAAAGATGTAGAGACATTGCAGACCTTCAACCTAAACAGGTCTTTTTTTTTTTTTCCATTTTAAGGTGAATGAGTTTTTGTTCCTTTGTTCCTCATTTGCTGTTAGTTTGACTAGTTCTCCAGTTAAGTTTCTGTTCCAGCTGATAATTCTCTATGCCATTTAATGAAAATCTCACTGAAGGATTGAAACTGGAAGAATCAGGAAAATAGGGAAGCTAATAAACTGATTTCAAATGCACAGCATAAACTGAACAGCAGGATAACAGAAGTGTTTTTTCCTCATTTCTGTAGATTACAGTAATTGTAATAAGTAGATAAACTGTCTCATTGCAAAATTTAATTATTCAAATAATGTTTTTTCCACTTCTAAAAAAACCCCTCAAACTACTGGGTCTGTTAAATCTAGAAGCAAATATTTATAAGCGTGTTAATGCATCATCCTAACAGCTGACACAAGATTTGTCCTTGAAGACCGCATATGACTCAGAAGGAGAGGGAGCAGCCATCTAGTGCCAGGTGTGCAGATGCTGTCTGGAAGGTGAGGTACGGAACTAGCCTGCCTGCCTTGCCTGGGAGCAGAGGTCTGGTCAAGCAGAGCTTGGAAAACCTTTGTTTATGAAAGAGACAGTACTTCACAGCCATCAAGGAAAAAGACCAGGTGGTTGAAATTCCCAGATGTATTAAGGTAGGTTTGTTTCAAGGGCTGATAAATAACTTTACCAAAGCAAAGAAGCAGTTTAAGGGAAACAGAACACAAACCAGTAAACTGAAGGGAAGCGATCTGTTCCACCTAAACAGCTTCAGTGTGTTGACTGACATGACACAAAGGAACCTTGGGCAGTGTCCAGTTGGAAGTCTGTGGAGGTAGCTCCATGCTAAGACACTGGTATAGAAGTTGTTTTTGTGAATGCTGCTGTGGAGATCCTTTGACAAAGGCAGAATGCTTATTTTCTTAATCACCTACTATTCTGAATTTTATATGGAAAGTTACTATGTCGTACATACAGAATAAATGCATGGAAATTAAAAAGCAGACAATCATTTACTACAGAGGCACAAAAACCAGCAATGACAGGTCCTGCAGTCAGGTTGTAGGAAGTTCCGTGCCGTGAAGCTGATGATACAAGCATGAACCTTCCTTGTCAGGAAGAGAGTAAAGCAATTAATAAGTAGCACTTGTTTGGTTGAAATGTCTTCCTTTACTCTGGTCTGGATGTGTCCCACTATTGGCATGGTGAAATTCATTGCTTTATTTGCAAGGTGGCATAATACCCAGGTGGTTATTTAAAGTGTATTTGGAAATCTAATGCTTACTACAGCATCTTTGGGACCCAGTGATATTTAATGTGGATGTTTTTTCTGTCCTTTGCAGTCTCCCCCTATAGAGGAGGCAGTCTTTTAGTAGCTATCTCCTTATGTAAGGTATTAAAAAATTACATTAGATTTCCACCTAAACTTTTCAGTTTGAATACCAGACCCAATGTAGTAAAGATACTACTGCTGTAAAGAACTTTTTTTTTTTTAATTAAATTCAGGGAAAACAGCAATTGCATTAAACACAGTGCAGAGTGCTACGAAGGCTTGTTGAATTCTTTCCTTGTCTAGTAGTGTTGCAGATGGGACTGATTTTAAAACAAAAATATAGCAGTGTCTTTGTAGAAAAAAAGACGTTTCTCATAAACACATTCCTCAGATATGCCATGCATCTTCATAAAAGCTTCCTCTTCTGGATCACATAGGAAACCTCCTACAAAATTCATTTCAGAATGTCAAGGTTCTGATACTATTTTCTGAATCAAATGTTAAATTGGTTCTTTTAACAACTCTTCATTCTTAGAGAATTGCTTCTTGCCCTAAAGGCCCACATAAGGGCAGAAAGAAGTGAGAAGTGTGTATCTGCCTTTCTGCTGTCCACATTTGATGACTAGGGCAACGGCAGCTCGCAGGGAATAGAGAGCATTCAGAGTTGGAGAATGTGGCCTTGTGTTGCTATTCTAGGTGCTGCTCTAGGGAAGTCATCTGCAGCAAATGACTGTCATATGTCCAACGCTCTTCTTGCCCTTCTTGGTTTAGCGCAAAGCAGCTAGGTTCAAATGCTGATTTGCATATGAGAAAAGAGGTGTTTTCTAATCACACAGCAAAGAGAGTTTCATCTTGCGACTATGCAGAAGGCTTCGCTATTGGAGCTTTAGTCTGTTTTCCTAACAGATCTTTCCTGAGAGCTCCAAAAACCTCTATTCATTTGCCCTCCTTCCCTTGGTTGTTTTGAGCTAGCTAGGTAATACTGGCTGAATTTAACAGAAGAGTTGAGATCTTTAAGTCATTTTTAGGAACACAATATTTCTTTTAAGTTGAAAGCTGAATAGAGAATTATGACAGCTAGTGCTTCTAGTCGAATGGAAACCTCCATAATGGGAAGCAGCCACCAGTGGCCAGCTCACATTGGTATACTGGGCAGGCAGTCAGAATTGCTTTACCACAGTGCCAAGCATGTCCTAGCATGTTCTCAGCCATTCAGGTATAGGGTAGAAATAGAAGCTGGGGCAGGAGTGGGCATGGAGGTGAGGCAGTTGTAAGGGATTGGCTGCCTTTGTTCATTCAGCTGATATGAAATAACTTTTCAAAGCTTTTGTCTACCCTGTTCCTCATTCTAATCTTAAATGACTTAGTAATATGCAGATACACATAAACGTTTCAGGTATTTCTAAGCACATGAAACAATTCCTCTTTGACTCATGCTGACTTTGTCAAAATACAAAGAGGTGCAAAAATGTTGAAGTTTATCTTCTTGATTTCTCTTTGAGGTTAAGAATATAAATAAACAATAGCTCTGGAGGATTCTTAATGTAAGAATGAAGACTTAATTTCTCTATATATTTCAGTTACCTAAATAGATGTCCTGGTAGTTTATAAGAGAGAGATGAAGAGTTGCTGAAGAGGGGCTGTCTGCAGATCCCCGTTGAAATGCCACTCCTCATAGCCCACAGCTCTCCTATTTGCTGTCTGATCTCAAGTGGCATTTACTACAAATAAGATCCTAAGGGAGTTCATTTCAGCCTGGTGAAATCAAGAATGGGTTGTACTAACATGAGGTTTGTAAACAAGGGAAGGTATCATACATGAAATTGAGTTTCTCTGGGTTTGCTGACAGCTCCTACCTAGTTTTAGTAATATACTTTGCTCTCAGCATCTCTGGCTGTCACAGGAAGGAGACTGCCTCTCAGCAGCTTGCTTGGCTTTTAGCAGTCCAGCTGCAGACAAGGAAGATTAATAAGAGGAATGGTACAGAGTCATGAGGGGCAGGGAGGTTTAAAGAGTGAGCTTAAAATGCAGTCGTACAGCATAGCTGAGATTGAAAGGCAGCCCTAGACGTGGTCTAGTTCAGACCCCCAGCTCAGGCTGCAGCACCCAGAGGAAGTTGCCCAGAACTATGTCCAGTTGAGTTTTGACTGTTTCCAAGGATGCTGACTCCACAGCCCCTCTGGGCAGCCTGCTCCAGTGTTTGACCAGCCTCCCAGTACAAATAGTCCACTAGCAAATGAAGATCCTGGTCATGAGAGATCCTTGCTTTCCTGCTTTTCTAGTTGCTTGACAAATAACAAGATACTGTCCAGATAGGAACTTGCAGTATCAATGCATGCAAGTCATGCTCATGAGTTTTGTGTTGTAGAAATGTTTCAGATTAGTTTCTTTAAATGAAAACTCACTAGTCTGTATTTACAAAGATGTTTTGGAGAGAAGTGCTCTAGAAAGTGTCACTGTATTTGGAAGAAAAAGATAAATTTTAGAAGGATAGAGGAGTGGCAGCAAAGGCTGAGCTGAATGTATTGTGGGTGGGACGAGAGCAGAGCTAAGAAAGCAAACTTGACGCGTTGTTGGCCATAGATTCATTAGCAGATGCTGAAAGTCTAGAAAAGTCAGTAAGTGTTATTGTGGTTGGTCAAGATTTGCTGCAGTGTGTCTGCGTCTCCTGCTAGCACTCTCCTATTGGAGCAGTAACTCTAGCATAGATGGCTCAATGATAGCTGTCATGTGGCCAGCTGGTCCCAGTAATGCATTGCATCCTCTAACTGATAGCTTTGAATAGAGAAGCTTTGCAACCTTGCTTGTTTTTCTTTTAGCAGGCTTAGTTCCCTCACTGGACAGCACCGGAGCAATTTCAGTTTCAATTGCCTGTCTTGAAAAATTTCTTCAGATGATCATGATTCCAGTGAACTGTATCTACACCTATTCCTTTTTTTCTAACTTTCCTCATACAGGAGTATTTTAAAATGGAAGATACGTGTATCTAGACCAAAGCTACCTACAAATCTGAATATGTGTTAAGTAACTAAGTAACAGTCCTGGAATCTGGGGCAGGTGGTGTGAATAGAAGAAAACAGGAGAGGTGCATTCAGAGTCAGAAGATGTCAGTGGTACCTTTTATAAATAAACTCTTGTATCGTTTGAAATCAGCAGTCAGGAGGAGAGAGGGCAGATGATAAATGACTCATTTGCTTGCTTTCTTCTTGAGATGATTTTCTTTGCCAGCCTGAGATAACAGATGTCTTAAAGATTATGAATTCACAACATAAAAACACAGGACAGTGGACAGGGAAAGTGATATTCTGATAGCCTGTAAGTATTTTCATTTTCTTCAACTATATTGCTTATTGGATCTCAAAATCTAGAAGAGCTGTTATTATTGATGAATGACTCTGTGAGCAAGCTTTCTGGTTCCTTGCTTTTAGTCAGGAGAAGCAATTCTGTGTTTAGATTGTAATCTGCTTTTATTCAACATGACTCAGCCTTTGGTTACTGGCAAGTCAGTTGGGTTTGGGAAATGGGAAGACTCGGCGTCTGTTGTGCTATACGTCCAGTATAGTGCTTTTCACGGATTTGTTTGATCATTGATGAGAACAAAATTTCAAAGGCCATTTGTCATTTTTAACTGCATGAATTTTTCAGAGGTACTGCAAAACAGCCTGTCTCTTCAGCTTGCATAAAGGCCCATTTCTCTGCAGCTGTTCATAGGGGGAGTCTTGTCCTAATATGTTCAGACTATCCAGATCTGTACTGAAGGTGCCAAAGGACACTGGAACCTAAGGCTTGTTACAGTAAAATTTTTGCAAACTGGACATGGTAGTGTGTTTTTATAGGCTTCTGTGTGTAAAGGTATTGGGAACAGGAAGGTATGAAGTAATTATTCTGATTCAGAAAGGAGATATTCTTTTACTTCTACTTTAAGAAAAAGGCTAGGTACCTTGATGAATATTTTATTATTCATGTGGATCTCTGCTGAGTGAAAGCACTGAGGTGGAAAATGAAGGACTGGTGTTTGTGCAGTGTCTGCCAGCACTCTTTGCTTTAAAACAGGACAGTGTTTTCTCTGGGCTTATCTGGAGCCAGGCATATGGGCACTGAGTGATGTGGTCTGTTCTAGAAAGGTGTCTTCCTTTAGAGAGGCTCTTTGGTACTGTTTTCCTCTGCTTCCACATGTGAATTTGACTTTGTTCACTAAATTATTTGGAGGTCAGATGCATTTTACATGCATACATATCCCTTGCTAATTCTTTTGCTGGACCATGCATCTTTCTCTTACCAAAGGTCAAATGATCATCAGATTTGTTGTCATTGGTGCTTTGGGTTAATCTGCTCAAAAGGAAGACGTAGAGTATTATGTTTGCTTCTTCCTGTTACTACCATGTCACCATCTGTGCTTACTGCACTCTTCCCATGTATAAATGCTCTCTTATTCTTTGTCACAACAAAGGGTTGTTTAAATTGGAGTTTCAGTGCAGACTTCAGCTGTCTTAATGGGTTTTAAGATGTCGAACATCTGTGAACAGTGCAAAATAGGAACATAACAAGGTAAATGATCTAAAAGGAGACAAGGAAATGAATTTGATAAAAAAAGACTGATTTAAGTCATAAATTACTCAGAAAGGTATTTCTGTAAATAACCTAAATTATCTCCAAGGCAAACAAGTTATCAGATGCTTCAGCATCTATCTTCAAGGGGGGAGGAAAAAAAAAGATTTACATATATTTATATTACTTTTTCCTTGCAGCAGATAGGTATGGAGTATCTGTAGTGTGATGCTGCCTGAGATATGGAGTCCTGAATTTTTTTTTTCTTTTCTTTTTTTCCATCTTAGGTATCGATATTCTGTGTTTAAAGGCTGTCCATACTATTCTTATGTCCATACAATTCTTGCTCTACATTTTTCAATAGTGCAAGCAGAAGGAGCTTTGTAATACAGATATGATTCTTATTAGTTCCCAGGTGCTACGTTTTGTGAAGGTATTCAGTCTGATATTAGTAGGTGATTTAATATTTGCAGAGAACTCTTATCAGGATGGGGTGTAGCTCTGTAAGTAAACATGCTTTTTCTACTCACAGCATATTAAATACTTTGAGCTCTGGGAACAGATATGGGTGTTAGCCTGGAACTGGAAGTTCACAGTGGTTTCAGGAGTGCTGTGGGGTGCATGGCAGATTGGAGAGGCTGCAGCCAGGGCAGCCTGCTGGTGAGCACATTGTGATTCCTCAGCCCTGCTAGGGCTTATGGAGCTGTGAATGCCTTCTGTTCCCCTTCACCATCAGCATCAGAGAGGAACCAAATATGCTTTTTTTTTTTTTTTTTTAAGCAAGGTTTGTAAGGGTCGTTTGTACGTAAGGTATTCAGGTTCTGCACATAGTACAAGAGTGTTCAAAAGTATTCGATTCTGAGTACCGAGGGAGTCATTAACAACTTTCTTCATGTTAGCATGCATGGTTTTAATCACTGTTGTAGCTATTTATTTTTGTGTCTACCTTTCTACTCTACAATAAGAAATCTCCTTGAGTAAGACCAACTACCAAAATTCTGAGTTTAGCCTTTGAATCAGCGTGCAGTGGCACTGATGTATGTATTTGGGACTCTGACCAAATGCAAATACTGTATTGACACACAGCAGTGGTTCCAGTGACTCATGCAGCAATTTAAATATTTGACCATAGTATTTTATGTAAAATGTATGAAAGGAAAGGTGAAGTCACTGATTGTCAGTGGTGGTAATATATCCATCAACTTAGATTTTGGTGGTACAAATATTGGAATAAGAAGCATTATTGTTCACATTCTTCCAAACTGATGGAAGAGGTGTGTGGACTGATCATACACTCCTGTCACTGTATGCAGGTGGAATATAATATTAAACCTTTGATTGTGTCACCGTACTGTCTTAATCTGTATATTGATTAGTGTTAAGGAATATAGAGCTGGAAATGTGTTGGTGGCAGATTACTAAGTAATTGTAAATCTTGTGCGTAATGAAGTACCAGGAGTACATTAAGACAACTTATGTATATCTATGTTTTCTTGCTTCAACAGTGGGTGCCATTAATTAGAGGGAAGAAGTTACAGAAAAATGTTTTGTTGTATTGGCTTTTTGAGTAGCATGATGGATCGATTAATTACACAGACTCACTCCCATAATTTTCTTACCCTCATAAAGATAGAGAGTGTCTACAGGAAATATTCACGTCTTTGTGTTTCCCTTACTTTTCTATTTTACTTCATCCTTGTGAAGACAAAATTGCATCCCCATGGGATTTCAGTTTTTATTGGTCATGTAAGAAAAGAAAATAATAGGGAAACAGTGAGAAAAGGCTGGGGAAGTAGGATATTGCAGAGTGTTCAAATTTAGTAGGTGCCAGCTATTGTATCGCTTTGATATTAGTGTCTTTTCTTGAGGGTGGAAGATGTTCCATGTTCTCTGTTTCCCATTCATGCTAGAGCAGCTCCTGTTCCCTACTCTCCTGACTAAACCTGCCTTAACGTGCAGGATGCCTACTTTCCTATTCTACTTATTCCAACTAAAATATTTGTAGGCCGTTTCATCCCCTTTTAGATGTTGAGTTCTCCTCTTTCTCCTACCTTTTTCTTTAACACAGCTCATGATTACAATATATTCCACTGTGTAGTTTATGTCTATGCCTTGGATACTTACCTTGCAATAGCAACAAACTAGTGTTAAGAATGTAAACTGGATTTTACAAAGTATTTGAAGGATACAGAAACATGGATCTTTTGGAGTGAACTTTACCCTAAACGTGCCTAAATGTCTGAGTATACTTGCAAATCTCTCTCGTTATTAACATTTAATTATGTTGTTCATTATGGCCAAATTAGGCCTCTAGACAGACAAATAGAATCTCTAATGGAACCAGGGGATAATCATTTATGTTAATACAGCAAGGGAGATCAAGTAGTGTATAACAAGTAGTGTATAACAAGCTATTGAAAGGTTACTCTAACTATTACTTATGTTCCCTGGGTGTTCTGTATATTAAAAATACATTTTTTTTCCCCAGATGTTTTTATCATATTAACTGTTCTCCCAACAATCCTGATATATTTGGCAAGGAAATAATATCCAATTCCTGTGACAAGTGTATAAAATGAAATGAAGCAGTAGGCACAATGGGGAAAAATGCAGGCTACTTATTAGCATCTGGAACATAATTCAATGAACGTGTTATAATTTAAAAGTTTTGCCCATAGTACTTAGTATGTTCCTTGTAATAAAACTCATGCATCAAAAGCAATGGTAGTATGGCTGGCTTCTTGCTGTCCAAACTGCTTAATGAAGTACAGATTCCTGAGATTGCCCAAGGTGATTGCAGGAGGTGTGCTTAAGGACCTCAGTTGTTCTGAGGAACTTTTTAAAATAAGAAGTGATGTACTGAAAATATGCTCAGAAAGTTGAGGTGGGAGAATTAAGTGAAGCATGCCTGGAAGCAAGAAAGAAAATTTTAGGGGAGTCTGACACGAGTTAACGGGCTGCAGCATAACAACAGCTGCACTGAATGTTTAAACAAGCTTTTGGAAGTGGTTTGCCCATCCATTGCCATGCCTCTTTTTCAACAGCACTTGAAGAAAATGTGTTTGATTTGCTGCTGCTCCCATGTGTTGTTACTCTGGTATCAATGATAACCTGGACAGGCTGGAGAGTTGGGCAGAAAGGAACCAGATGAGGTTTAACAAGAGCAAGTGTAGAGTCTTGCACCTAGGCAGGAATAATGGCATGCACCAGTACAGGTTGGGGATGACCTGCTGGAGAGGAGTTCTGAGGAGAGGGACCTGGATGTCCTGGTGGATGACAGGCTGGCCATGAAACAGCAGTGTGCCCTGGTGGCCAAGAAAACCAGTGGCATTCTGGGGTGCATTAAGAAGAGCATGGCCAGCAGGTCAAAGGGAGGTGATCCTCCCCCTCTGCTCTGCCCTGGTGTGGCTTCACCTGAAGTTTTGTGTCCAGTTCTAGGCTTCCCAGTACAAAAAAGACCTGGATCCCTGAAAGAGTCCAGCAGATGGCTAAAAAGATGATAAAGGACGTGGAACACTTCCCTTATGAGGAAAGGCTGAGAGACCTGGAGCTGTTCAGCCTTGAAAATAGAAGACTCAGAGGGGATCTGATCCATGTCTGTAAATATCTAAGGAGTGGGAGGCAAAGGGATGAGGCTTTTGCAGGGGGGTTGGACTCGATGATCTCTAGAGGTCCCTTCCAAACCCTACAATTCCATGATTCTGTGATAACAATTGAACAAATCCCTTACACTTAGGGCTATAAGTCTCTGGACATATGCTCCTTAGCAGATTTTGAGGTGTAAGACTGCCTTCTATGAGAACTTAAGGTACAAGGCAGTCATGAAATTACTGAAATTATACCTTTTGTCTCTTTTGATTCAACACCCTCTTGATAGATTACAGCTTTCTGAATGTGTTAGAATATTTTGGCAAAGAGAGAAGGAAAAAGTCTGAATTGTCTAGCATCACTTGAAAATGGCCCTATGAAACAACTAAATTGCTGGTGGCATTCTTGTCACAAACAGTTGCTTTGTCAGTTGAATTTGGTAAAAATGAATGCTTATCAATACCACAGGGCTTTGGTTGAATAATGGGAACAATCATGAAAAGCTGGAAAAAAAAAATCCATGGCATTCAGAGTTTCTCATCATCAAAAGCTGAAGATGCAGCAGAGCTAGTAAGATGCAGGTATTGTGAAACACTTGCCTCTCCTTCTCCAGCACTGCTTGGAGAGGCTTGTTCTGCCCCTGCACTGTGTACGTGGGCTGGTGTCTTGCCAAAACAGAGCCTTTTCCTTCAGTTCTGTTTTCACATTTCTGTTGCTCAGTTTTGGAGGATAATAATATATGTCTGATTTTGGCTGATACAGAAATACTCATCCTGTGCTTGTAGAAGGAGTATCTTGTGTGGATGCTTTGGCACTGTTCATTTACAGAGAAGTTGGGGAACACTGACTGTTACTTTTAATTTTCAATACAAGATACCTTTTGGGAAACCTGCCTTTTGCTTAGCTCTCATAAAGGTAACATTTTCTAGGGCTTCAGTTGGCAAACAACAGCCTGAGAGACCTGGGAGAAGAGAAACCAAGAGGGAAACTTCAGTGCTTATAAATATCTAAAGGACAGATGTCAAGAGGATGGGGCCAAGCTCTTTTTAGTGGTCCACAGCAACAGTTCAATGGGCAGTGGACACCAACTGAAATATGGAAAGTTCCATATGAACATGAGGAGGAACATATTTACTGTGAAGGTGAAGGAGCACTAGAACAGGCGCAGAGAGGTGGTGGTGTCTCCCTCTCTGGAGATACTCAAAACCCACCTGAATACTTTCCTGTGCAACTTGCTGTAGGGAACCTACCTCAGCAGGGGGTTGGACTTGATGATCTCCAGAGATTCCTTTCGTCCCCTAAGTTTTTGTGATTCTGTGATTTATTTCTCCTATTTATTTCTTGGTCTCTTGAACTTGCATTCCCAGTCACCTGGGCAACCCACAAATAGCAAAGCACAGCATATCATGCCTTTTAAAATGGCAGGTTATTTTGGATTATAGCATTTTCACACTGTTAGCTGAGAAATAATACCAAATCTTAACATGAGGAGTGCAATTGAGGGCTCCTCCTGGTGTGTTCTCCTTTTAGCTGAGCTGAAGGACAGATCGTTGTATCACCTCGCCTGCTGAGCTGCTGTGTGTCCCCAGCTCAGGGAGCAGCACTGTTCTCTGCTGCATATTGAGGATGTCACAACTTAGTTGCTGTGGAAGACACATGCGAGAGGGTTTCTGTTCAAGTGAGGACTTGTCACCACTCTAGAGCTGCAGAATCAGACCCATTTCATTGGACCAAGCAAGCTATTTTTCCACTTTACCAGGGCATGTCCTACTTTCACATACAAGCTTCCTAGAATTTGGGATTTATCTAGGCTTGCATTTCAAGGCAAATGATATGTAGTTTCCTAGAATTTAAGTATATCACTGAACAGGAAGGAACAAAGAATGTCTGCTCTCTCTTTGGATTTATGATTGTTGGTTTTTTTTTTTCATTGAACTTGTTTCCCGTAATTGTTTCCAAACAAATACTTAAATTATATAAATACTCTAGAGAAAAATGAGATCCTAGATTAAAAATCTGAATGATGTTCTGAGCTCCTGGTATGAAAGAGTTGTTTGCTTTTTATTAGGTGGTGGTGTTTTATTGCAGGTGCTCATTTTGAAATAGCTCTCATGACTGCAACAACCTGAAAATGAGTGTTGCTGTGTTTCTTGCATCTTTCAATTTTTAAGGCATATTTGATGCATACTGTTAGCTGTTGGTCTGCAAATTAAATCCTGATGATGGATTTTTAGCCCTTGATAAAAAAGGCTTACTTGAAATTAATGTAGCAGAGATTAGAGTAAGCCTTGCTCTGTAATATCTTTACACAGGTTGAGGACCTGTCAAAAAGCACTGATAGACTGGTAGCTGAAACTAGACTAGCAGTTATTGCATTCTTTTAGGAAAGAAAAAAAAGCCATCATTTTTAAAACTGTTCTGGATTTATTTATTTTTTTTAAGTTGGACAGAAGTCATTTTTCAAGACAGCAGTCTTGGAGTACAGAGTTTGCAGTTTTGGAGTTTGCTGTGTAGGATTCCATTCAGTTTGACTGAAATCCTTTCTCTTAAAATGAGGAGAACACAAGCTGAATTGCACAGTGGCTCCACAATTAGAGGTGTTCGCACTCATTCACATTATTTTGTGAAGTGCTACCTTTCACAGGCAATTTAAGTGGTGTGAATTTTGGGGTGGAACACAAGAATAGCGAGGAAGGTGCAGCAGCAGTTCAAGTTTAAATTTGGCTTATTCACACTTTCTCTAGAGATCAATACAAAAAAAGCAGTAAAGAGTTAAGTAATCAACTGGATCTCAAAACATGGCTGAGGGAATCATATTGTGCAATTATCCAGTTACAGCTTTACATCTGTGTGATGACAGTAGAAAGGGAAAAGGACTTTTATGGGCCAATTATAAGTATTGTGGTGTTTCTGTTGTAGCATTTTGAAACTTCTGCCATCTAAAAAAGAGTGTTTGAAGTTTGTGTGCCTCTTGCTCTTTAGAAATGCTAATTTCTTGATACAGTTATCTTATTATCTGCAATATTTCTTGAAGCTCCGTGTAGAGTTGTTTCATATGAATTACGTACTAGCTAGTTTAAAAGTCTCTTTCTTTTATTTATCCTTGAAAATATTCTGAATATGAGAAAAGAAGACAAATATGAAGACGGGTGGAAGATCTAGTACTAGTAACAGGCCTGTCATCTCCATCAGGTATTAATTGCATGAGAGATGATGGTGAATCCTAGTACAAGACATGGGACCTAGTGCTTGTGGCAGTGGAGTAGGTCACGCAGTCATCCTCTTGAAATATTCCTTGGTTTGCCAGTATTACGTTGAGGGTAGAAATACTTGGTGCTTCTTGGGCTGCACAGTTCATGAAGGACACTAAACAAGCAACAGATTTTCACTGTTGAGGATGGGCAACAATGGCTTGTTTGACAAGAGGTGCTGTCAAACCAACTCTTGCTGCCGAGGGCTACTCTTGCATTTCTTCCAACTGTAAGAATGGTTGATTCTGAAAGTGATGACAAGCTGGGGGATCTTGTCCAGTTTTTATCAGGACTGTGTAACAGCTTTTTAACTACAGTTTCAAAACCTTTACTGAAACCCTGCCAGCAAGTCCCAAATTTCATCTGATTAAGAAATGTTTCGTATGTGCTGCTGATCCAAAATAGTCACTAACAGTATGAAGCTTAAAAGGTTTTAGACTTGTAGCTTAGATGAACATGCTCATTTTCATTTCTGCATGTAGTTAGGTTAATGTGTAGTTTAATACAGTATTTTATGCCTTCCCCATAAAAGACAGAGCCTAATAATGCAGGCTGGGTAGCAAGTGTTCCTGTTGAAATGTGGACTCGCTTTGTCCAATTCTCTGGTGATGATAGTATGATGGTTCGATTGCATTCTTGGTATTACACTTAACAAAAGTTTTTATTAACTTTATACATGTTCAGTACATTTCAAACTCAGAAAAAAATTGATGTTGTAGGTTTTTATGATTAAACTGTGCACCTATCCTTTGAGTTTGTTTGCAGGGCTTTTTTTTATACCATTAGCGTCTGCTTCAGGTTAGACTTCAGTAATGATCTTGGCTTCATTGATATTTCCCTTCTATCTGTCAGATGCACAAGCTTGGCACACACTGTGGCATACAGAAGTGACCTTTCAATTAATAGTTTCCTCCTAAAAGCATATAGCCACCGGTGCTAGGTTGCTGCTCAAAGTCACTTCCAGTAATTACTGCTGTTATGTGAAAGCTTCATGTATGTAAGACCTGAATACAACTACATGTTTTCAAACAACGGATTTATTGAATAATATGAACTCTTATACTCTTCTGACTGTGCATATATATTAAAATGTGATGGTATAACAATGTAATTGAAGCTTTCATGTTCCTTATAAACAAACCTTAGTTATAAAATTCATAGGAGCAATCCAATGGCTGAAACCCGGAAGTGTCAATCTGCCTGATTGTAGGAAGGCCCTACAGATGGACCTGTGCAGGCTGGATCAATGGGCAAAGGCCAACGGGATTAAATTCAACAAGACCCAGTTCCCAGCCCTGCACTTTGGTCCCAACAACCCCAGGCAATGCCACAGCCTTGGGGAGAGTGGCTAGCAAGCTGCGTGGAGGAAAAGGATCTGGGGATATTGGTCAACACTCAACTGAACATGAGCCAACAGTGTGCTCAGGCAGCCAAGAAACCAGTGGCATCCTGGCTAGTGTCAGAAATAGTGCAGCCAGCAGGAGCAGGGAGGTGATTGTCTCACTGTACTCAGCCCTGATGGGGCTGCACCTCAAGTACTGTGTTCAGTTTTGGCTGTTCACTAGTGGAAATACAGAGGCCCTGGAGCATTTCCAGAGAAGAGCAGCTAAGCTGCAAAGGGTTTGGAGCACAAGTTCTATGGGGAGCAACTGAGGGAACTGGGATTGTTTAGTCTGGAGAAGAGGAGGTTCAGGGGAGACCTTATCACTCTCTACAACTGCTTGAAGGATTGTGGTGAGGTGGGGGCTGGCCTCCAAGGTAACAGTGATAGGATGAGAGGAAATGGCCTCAAGTTGCCCTAGGAGAAGTGCAGGTTGGATACTAGGAAGAATTTCTTCTTGGAAAGTGTGCTGAGGTATTGGAAAAGCCTGCCCAGAGAGGTAGTGGAGTCACTGTCCCTGGAGGTGTTTAAGGAAAAGGCAGATGTAGTTCTTAGGGACATGGTTTACTGGATAATATTGCTGGTAGGTAGACAGCTGGACTAGGTGATCTTTGAGGTTTTTTCCAACCCTACTCTGTGAGGAGAGCATCAACTCCTCAATAGCAGTAAAGCTTCAATACAGTAATTGTAATACATTACTTAACAGTGATGGCACATTGTGTTATAGCTTAAATGCGTTTAATGGAGTCCTGCAATCTCCATGATTCAGCTGTACACATCAAAGCAGGGCACTTTCCAGTTCATCTACTTTTAGAAAAGCTCAGCGGTTTTACATAACATGTTTGGTGGAGTACTGGAAGCACATAAAATATTCTTTCTCCCATTGCCCCTCCTTGCAGTTTTCTGTTATAGTTTCACAAATAAAAAACCAAACAAAACAAAACAATTTTTTTCCCTCTTAAAATATTCACTCACCCAGCTTACTTCTGCTTTTTGCTAGACAGGGAACAGTCTGTAGTCAGGATATTTTGTCATCTGGCCAAAAGCGTTCTTAACAGCATGTGGGTGATGAGGGAATTGGAATAGACATATCACATCCCAGGTCAGAAAAACATTGCCAAAATGCTCCAGGAAAAGAGTGAAATTGGAAATTGGCAAATCTGGTTTAAAATCTTTTAAAATCTGAATAGTATTTCTACTTGTGGGTGTAAGATGAAGTCTTTGTATTTTGGAAAATAGTGACAAAATCCACGTTAGCAGAGTGTGACCAGGATTTTGAAGTGTCTTAACACTATCTTTCATATACTTCAGAAAAATAATATATATATTTTTTTAAATTAGCTGTTTGCCCTTAATTAGGTAACGTCTCTTTCTCAAAACCCCCTAGTCAGGGTAGTGCTTTTAAGAATTTTTCCCAGAAGTAGGCTTGTAATTCAACTTCTTTCTGAACATTTGAATTTAACATACATAACTCAGTGATTTATAATTAAAAAAAAGAGATAGAAATATGCTAGTTACCATCTAGGCTGGCAGTCCAAAATAGCTGTCAGCATGTATATGTCCTCTTTGTACAGTAGTAGCCTTTTGTCTGCCTGCACATTAAATTTAGAACTGGTTTCTGGCTGAGTCATATTGCACTCAGGCTTGCCTCACCAGGAGACACCGTGCCTTGAAGCAGTTCCCCTCAGCTACAGATTTATCTCTGCAAGTTGGAACGATGGGAAGTGCAACTGATCGGCAGATTCTGCTGCATGCAGGGGAATGTGAAGTAGAAGATAGGAAACTCTTCCTCAAACTTGACATTCTCCTCACGGTGGACCTGCCAGAAAGGAGCTTCTTTCTCAAGCATATGCATGTGCTTTACATACAGCCCACTGAGTCTATTTCCTCCAGTGGCTCTCCCACGCTTGCCCAGCAAGCCCAGGACAGAGAGGAAAGTGTTGGCCTTCAGGGGTTGTGATGTGCTTAAGTGTGTTTGGAATATTTATATGCAGGTGAAATGTCTTAAGGCTCCACACACGACAGAGTTTGACTGAAGCCTCTCAGTCTCCAACCTAACCCGTGCAATTTCCACCTTTAAAATAAAAGGAAATGAAGGGGTATTTGGTTGGATTGTCTGAGGTGCAACAGTGTCAGTATGTGTCTTTTCAAAACAGATGCAATTACAAAACTGTGTGGCCTGGTTTTGAAGTGGCTATAAACTATTTAGGTTGACATTTTGTCAGCAAGGAGAGGTATAGATGTTTGCTACATGGGTGTGTTCTGTTTTTGTTGAATGCAGTTTTTCACTGCTTGATTGAATAGTGGCAGTGTCACAGAACAGGTTGCTGAACTTGTTCTCTTGTGATAGAATAAATGGGATTTGTGCAGTTGATGGACCTGCTAGTGACAGTCACCACGTGGTTTTCACTGACACTAACAGCACAGGTACCAAAGACATTGGCATCAGTAAGCAGTAGGCTCTCTGGAAACCACTGTTGCATGTGCCCAACTGGAGGAAGCTCTTTTGAATCAAGGCCCAGTATCTTGCTTCTACAGACAACCACACTGCTTTTATAATTTGATCAAATATAACTTTGAACAAACTTAGATTCGTTCCCTCAGAGTCTTTAAATGTGCCTTCATTCTTTTTTCCATTTGACCTAGCTGTAGACATTTTAAAGGTCGAGCTGAAGCCTCATCTCGCCACACCAGTAGAAAAAGGCCTCCCCAGAGAGTTGTTCATCTGATGTGTTTTAGTCATCTGTTTTACAGTGATACTAACTGCCCTCTGGGGATATCAGGTTCTCTCTGCTGCTGAGTGATGGGCTCAGATTGAGACATGCACCTCAGGGACAGCTATGAGAATCTTAGAATAAAGAAAAAATGGAGCCACTTTAAGTCTACTGCTTACACTTCTATGCTACCAGGTTTTGCTCAAAGTGAAACTCTTTGGGGAGTAATTGGAGAAGTTCATCACTGCTCAGAACAAAGCAATGGTAACCACAGGTAAGATGAGTGGGAGCTGGCAATTAGCATCTGCAAACAAGGTAGACAACCACATTGCACCTTTTGCAGTGTATGCAAGATCCATTTTTTTTCCTCCCTTGGTAGACCTACACACTGCCAGGTTCAGTGACTTTAACACAGTCCATGGAAGGAGCAGAGCAAAGCCCAACCTGCTTTGCAGCAGTTTGGCTCTTAGTGTCATTGCTTCACATGCAATGTGCTTTGCAGCAAGTTCTGTAGCTGCATGATATATTTTAGGAGCAGACTGCACAAACGAGGCATGTGCACATTTTTTTCTTCAAGGTTTATTATAATTGTGTAAATGAAAGCCAGTGTTTTTCAAAAGGGGGAGTGATATTATTTCTGTATGGCAGCTTGTTCCAAACAGTTCCCAACTGCAACTCAAGACATTTTGCTTTCCAAACACTTTTGATGTTGAGCTACAGTAAGAGGAAATTAAAAAGTCTGGAACTGTAACCAGCAGGAAGAGCACAGTGTGGTGTTTGCCTGCAGCAGGTTACTTGCTAGAAATTTTTCCAGTAAAAGTTTACTGAGCTTTTTTTCTTCTTCTTTTAAAGTTTCTGAAAGCTTGTGATGACTTTGCAACAACCTTCCCTGATGTTTAAAGTACTAGATTTATTACCTGCTTTCTGGCCAGTCAATAACTTTTCACTGCCAAGTAACTCAGTTTATGCTCTAGTGTGGAGAAAGATGCAAAAGTCTTCATTAATTTAAAGGTCAGAAAAAAACCAACAACCCACAAGTAAGGTTATAAAATATCTACAGTCTTCATTGTAGAATTACTGCTCTATATGGTTTAAAATCAATTTATGTTGCAAATTTCTTACATTTCAAAGTTACATTGCATCGTTTAGATCTCAGATGATTAACAGTTTAAAATAAAGTGTAATATACTCTGTAATAAGTGGCAATAATAGCAGAAGAGAAAATGCCAAGAGAAGACCAAGACTACAGTTTTTATGTCTAAGCTGCTTATTAGCAGCTTATTATTAGCTGTCCCTGGTGGTCCTTTGTGCTTCCTCAGCATGCTGCCTTTGGAGACTTTGTGCTAGTTAAGAAAAAAAATAAAATAAAATCTGTGGTTCTGGGCTGGGAATAGTATATTTGAAAAATAGGAGTTTTTCTTTACTAACAGTTTTTATATTTCCACTGTTTCTTCACTCTTAACTCTTTTCCCATCATCTCCGTTTTCTTTAAAAAATCACACCATTACTTTTTACCTGTGCTGTTTTAGTGCAGATAAAAATAGATGACTCTTTGCTGTCGAGCTTCTTCATCCATTTCCCGCACTGTTCAAGCATTGCAGTGCCCAAGCAAGCACATGGTCTCAGCAGCAACTTCTCTTTAAACCCAAAGGGAGTCACTGCTGGACACGTTGTGTCTTGCTTCAGACCAAAGAGAGGAGCTGGTTGGTACTTAAACCTTTCATTGGTGTACTACTTTCAACTTAGCTATTTCTTTAAAGAAAGATTCAGGAAGAATGGTAGAGCAGTGAGACAGCAGGAGACTAACAGATAAGTGCAGACTTTCTCTAGGTTCTCTGTAACACTAATAAAAAAAATTACAGGGTGGGAAGGTGAAGGATTCATGCAGTTCTGTTATTAACTTCCAAAACTGTTTATTTCTTGCTCTTAGTGAGAGCAAAAGTATTTGTACTCAAAAGTATTCTCCAAGATTGACACAGTATTGATTATTAAATAGTATAGCAACTGATGTTGCATCAGGCAACAATCCCTCCTTGATGTAAAATGTCAAAGTGGGAATGTTATCTTTAGGAAAAACAGCCACCTTCTTACTTTTGCACAACAAAGGAAGCACTTGGCATGGAAGATATCTATTTTACTTACATTATTCTGAATGTAGCTGTGTAAAGTTGTCAATTTAGGTCCATTTTAGTTTAGATGTTGAAGAATGATCAGTCATCTGTGGGTGGAGAAAAAAAGCCATTTTGAGCAAGTTGGGTTCCTCTGGTTGGGCCCCTTTCAACTGTGAGGATTCTATGATTCTGTTAATTTTAACATTCAAAACTTGCCACTCATCCAGAATTTCAGTGGCTGTGAAAAATACAGTCGTAGTGCACTTAGCCAAATGGCATCCCTTCTCCATCTTTTGTCTGGCTTAATTAAGAGATTTTAGAAAGGGTTCTGTGACTTGTTCCTACCCATTCTCTCTAGAATAGTATTATTAAGAATTATTGGAAGGGAAATAATGACTAATCACGTGATCCATTTATTTATTAAAGCCATTCTAAGCAACAACATTTACAACTTATGTTGGTGAGAATTTAGTATATTTAACAGTTAAGAGAAGTAGCGTAAGAGAAAAGCACATTTACTTGAGTATGTATATTATATACATACTTGTGTATGTTATACTTGTATTTGTTTGTGTGTATACATGTGCTTAAATTGCAGAATGACAGCCTGGCTGAGTCTGGAAGAGCCCTCAGTGTCCATCAGGCTCAGCCCCTGCCCCAGCAACACACCCAGAGTGGGGTGCCAGGCCCATGGCCAGGAGGCTCTTGGAGATCTCCAAAGACTGTACAACCTCTGGGCAGCCTCTGTGCTCCATCACCTGCACAGCACATAAGTGCTGCCCAGTGTTCATAGAGAACCTCCTGTGTTCATTTTGTGCCCATTGCCTTGATCCTTGCTCTGGGCATTACTGAAAAAAAGCCTAGATCCATCCCCTGTGATCTTAAGTATCTATACATGTTCATTAGGTCCCCCAGAGCCTCCTCTTCCCCAGGCTGAAGAGTCCCAGCTCTTGCAGTTTCTCCTCACAGGAGAGATGCTCCTGTCCCTTCAGTGTCTTCACAGTCATTTGTTAATCTCTTTTCAGTGTATCTCCACTCTGCTACAAATCATACAACTATAACTTAAGTGTATGCCAGCAGATTTGGCAGAAAGTATTATGAAACTGCTCTTTTCATTTATATCTTCAGCCTGTGATGGCACAGTAGTTAAGTCAAGGGTCTTAACTCTTACTCAGTACTATTCAAGAATTATTCAGAATTCAAGCCTGTCTGCAGCCTTTCATCCAAAGATGCATACTGATTTCTCATGGGAGCCTGGAGATCTAATCTGGAGAGAAATCTGTCTGATACAGTCGTTTCCAGTGGCTGGTTAATTACCAACATTGGCCTATCTTAGCCACACTAACACTTCTCTGGGGGGACAGGGAGCTTTGGGATGAACTTTTCTTGTGTCTTCTTTTCTCAGAGGGTGGTGAGGCACTGGCACAGGCTGCCTAGAGAAGCTGTGGATGCACCATCCCTGGGAGATGTTCAAGGCCAGGCTTGAAGGGTTTCTGGGCAGTCTAATATTGTGATTGGCAACTCTGCCCACAGCAGGGGAATTGAAACTAGATTATCTTTGGGGTCTCTTCCAATTTAAGCCATTCTGTGACAGTATTAATTCATGAATGTGCGGTTTAAAAATGTGTATAAGTAAATAAATGTGCATGGGTGTGTATAAGTACAAAAAAGAATATGTTGTTTTTTAAAAAAAGGTTCTTTGGCCACATGTACACCTGTGAGAGAATTATGGAAAACTAAAGATACAAGACAAAGCAATCTGTTGAGACTATGTTTCTGTCTGAACAAAAGCCATGGGAAGTTTTGCAGTCTCTCCCTTACCAACTTGTTTTTTGGAGTTGCCTGCACCATTTGTACAGAGCATTCGCCAAGCATTTTAGCAGATGCGCCTGAAAAGGTCGTCTGGATAAAGTTTGCTCATCTTGTCACTAGGAATGATAATCTATTGGTTAAATTTTGATTGTTTACTAGTATCACTGAAAGGGAAAAGAAGTTACCGCAGTTTGTTTTCACTTTTATGAGGCATTATTAATTGAATCATATTGTAAAAATAGTTGAAATAGATTATCGCAGAAACCTTTCCTCCACCATCTTTTGATAAATTAATTCTAGATGGATTGACGTAAGTATTGCAAACACTGAAATTATTTTGATAGTGTTGCATATGATAATGATTATTTTCCATCTTGAGTCAATTTGCGTGGCTTATGTTTGCAATGAAATTTTGCTTTCATTTTATGATTTTCAAATTTGCTTAATTTTTATTAGGAGAGAGAAACAGACGAAGAAGATGTCAGGTGGCTTTCAGTTATTTGCCTCAAAATGAGGATGAACTGGAATTAAAAGTTGGTGACATCATTGAAGTTGTGGGAGAGGTAAGCAGATTTTTAAAGGAATATATATACAGAAGCAGTTCTAGCATATTTTATGTGTGCTAAGCTCTTACAATCTTGTGATGTGTTTTAAAGATGTAATTTAAACCTAATGTTTTTCTTGTTTGACACACTTACATATCTGTTACTATTTGGGTAAAGGGATGTGGTTGTTTGCTTACGGATTTCCTAAGGTAGGTTGTTTTTTTTTTTTTCCACTATAGCAATTCTGCAGATTTTTCTCAGTCAGCTGTTGCTTCTGAATTTAGTGCAGGGAAAAAGCTCAGACATTGTGCTACAGGGCTATTGAGTTTATATATTCGACTGTCAAAAAACAAGAAGATAGCAGAAAAAGCTCTTCTCAGTTTTAGTAAGGCAGCCACTGAGAAAAAGTACCTTTACCGAGTTAAACGTATTAGAAATGTACTCGAAACCCTCTGGGTTTCTGTCAGCCATGACATTCATCTTCTGTCATGTTTACCTGCAAATTTCAACAGTTGCAGTTTGGTGCAATCAGTTAAAAAATAATTACAACAATATGAATACTTTAGAGAATCAAGATGTACTTACTCTGAGTGAAAGCGGATGGGAAAAAGGAATTAATACCTCTAAGAGGTACTGGGAACAAGTTGTGAATGTTTGGACAGAGATTCAGACAGTTACTGAGCAAGGGGTGATTTTATTGCCAGAGCAAGGAATGCAGTTCATTCTCCCTTTTTTGTTTCATTAGAGATTTTAGAAATATGTTGTTGACCTGACTTATAGCAAGAGAACCCAAACTGGAAATGCTAAGATGAAGCCCTTAAGAAGATTGCATTCAAACTCACTGTGAATAGATTTTTCATCAGTTCTGGTTTAGCAGCAATTTAGGATTTATTAATACTTCTATGATAAATCACAAGATTAGACTGCATGATTCTTAGTAGCACTTAATCAGCACTTAATGATTAGCCAATTTAACACAGTAATCCAATGGAATTTACTACAATCAAATACAATGACTTAGTTAAAGATTTGAGAGTGGTAAGAATCACGAGACTTAAATTGAGTATTGGAGAGGACTTTTTTAACTCAGATACTTATTTGAGGGCTTTCTTCTCACCGCTGACCTACTCACCCTTTCCATTTAGTGGCTCTCAGATCACATTTGGGATCTGCCCAAAGAGGGCCCTCTTACATCAGTGTCTGTCAGAGATGAATCTCAAAATGCCTACCCTGAGAAGTGTCTCAGCCCAGGGGAGATCAGGGATCACAGCTGCTGCCAGCCTGAGAGCTCAAGGGGCTGTTTGTTTAGTAACATTATTTATAGGACTGCAAGATAATTGATGTTAGTCAGAAAACTTTTCCTTCAGGCCACAATCCAAGTGAGGCAATCTTGGAACTTTCACCGAACCGTACAGTTCCAGTACTCCTGGATTGTACAGTCTTGGCTCCTCTCAGATCAGGCCATGATTCAAGAAGCAGGAATTCCAGGTATGATCAGGGAGTGCCTGAATCTCTCAGCTCATTGCACTTGAACAAAGGCAAAAGCACTGTAGAGGCTTACCCAGAGATGGCAGGTGTTCTGTACCACCACAGGCCATCCGTGACTAAAGTCAGTCTTTCTCTCCATCAGAACAGTTTAGTCACCTCTTGTCTTTGTGCCTGTACGTGGACAACGCTTATTTCTTTATTTTTACATGATCAATTGTATAAATTGAAAATTTAGGGAATGTGGAACACTCAAGGGAGTCCTTTCAGCAGCACAACTTGTCTAGCCATTCTCCAGACCTTGATATGTAGAGCAATAGTGAACAGCAAACAAAATATAACCAGAAGTAATAAAATCACAATGAGATAAAGCATTATGTTCAGTGCCTCCGTTGTTGTAAAAGACCATCCAAGCAGGACTTCCCACCATCGATAATTTCCATCCTTCTTGACTATCCTCAGCACCTGATGTGTCTCTTCATGTGCAGCATAAACAGTTGGAGATGAAAGAGAAAATTTGTTATATATGCTATGACTTAAGAAAAACCACCCTGTGCTACAACAGAAATGTTTTTCTTTTGTAGTGATACATTAATAATTCTTAATTAGGCAGTACAGGGGCAGTGCAAAATGTATACACTGTACCTCCCTATTTTTAACCAGGTTGGGTTCAATTTTTTAACCAGAGGAACAGGTACTGTGGTCATCTGTTTAAAACATCGAAACCAGAAATATTTTTCTTGACAATTTATAGTTGCAAAGCAAGTAACCTGTATGTGCTTCTCATCTGGGAGCCAGAAATTAATTTTAACAGTTTAACAAATGACACTTGGTCTGTTTACACTAATAATTTTAACTCAGCCATCAGAATCACACATTCAGCCTCTCAGCTTCTGGTTGTGTTAACATTTTTGCTCTTATATTTATGAAAAAGTCTTTTCCAGTAGTACTTAAGGACAAAGTAGAATATATATTATATAATGTTTTATATATATATATAACATTCACACACATATAAATATATATATATATAAATATAGACTATTATTACTCATTTACTGGTAAGCTTTTGCTTATCAAACAGGCAGACCTAATGTCTTCTGACCACTGTGCAGTCTTACTTCTGGTCTTGCAATTCTTCCCACTTTTTTTGTGACTGTTCTTGTAGCTGTTTAACTTAAATGATAATGTCGACTCAGTTGTGTTCCTATCTTCTATTTTCATTTTTTGGTCTTGCTTCTTTTTATTTTTGTTAAAATCTAGCATTTTGCAAATATCTCTATATCTCTATAGAACCACTTGCAGCATCCATCCACTTCTCTGCCTCTTTCCTATCATACCAGTCGTTCCAGGCTCATTCTTCATGGAAGTTGGGGTTCAGTTTGATACCACACCTCTGTATGTAATCAGTGATACTCCTTGCAATCCTGCCCACAGTGCCAATTTGTACAAACAGATTTTCAGTCAACTCTGGTTTAGCTAGCAGCAATTTAGAAATTATTATTATATTATTTATTTATTATTTATGATAAACCAAGAGAACTAATTGTGTGGTTCCCAATGGCACTTAATCAGTCAATTTAATGCAGTGATCCAGTGGAATTTCCTACAATCAAATGCAGTGACTTAGTTGAAAGTTCAAGAGTGGCAGATTTCACGTGACGTACTAAAGAGTACTGGAGGTACTGGAGGGATGTTTCTAAACTTGAGGACTTTCCCCCACCCCAGTGAGCTACTTACCCTTCCCTTTTGCCAACTTTTAGTGGATGATCATGGTCTGCACCAAAGAGGGCTTTGCTTCGCTGATGTTTGTCGGTGGTGAATCTTGAGATGCCAGGTAATAGTTTCAACTCAGAGAAGTTCAAGTGTCACAACCTGCTGCCATCCTGAGAGCTGAAGGGACTCTCTGCTTAGAACCATTATTTATAGGACTGTGAGATAATTGAGTCAGAAAACTTTCCATTATGACCACAATCCAAGTGAGGCAATCCTGGAACTTTCACTCAACCATGCAGTTTCAGTACTCCCAGATTGTACAGTCCTGGTGCCTCTCAGATCAGCCTAAAATTCAAGGAACAAGGTCAGGGAGTGCCTGAGCGTCGCAGCTCACTTCACTTGCACAAAGGCAAAAATGCAGTGGAGACATACTTTGAGATCACAAAATGGCCCAGGGGGCTGCACCACAACACTTATTTAGTCTTTATTTACTTAGCTTTGAAGAGATGTGAAAGCTTAGTCTGTTTGTGCATCCGATAACTGGTGAGGTTCAGCTTGCGTTGTTTATTTGTAGGATTTTTTTCCACTGTTACTCAGCAGCTTCTAAGTCAATATTTGTTTTCTTTTCAAGGGCATGTAATTAGTTTTATTCTTCCTACTTCTGCCATTTTGGAAATCAATTCTAAAAGAGTATAAATTCTACCGCAGTCTTCATGACATTGTGTATTTTGTTATGAGAAAGTTAATTAGCGCATCTGAACGTGAAGTGCTCACTGTTCTCCTTTGAACCCAGCTGCACTCGCCCTGCACATTGCTCTCCTGGAATCAGACTCTGTGTGTTACTAACTAACCTTATTCTGTCTGTGAGCGGGATTGTAATGTAGCATCGCAAGATTGTAAGATACTTAAGAGCATATGTGAAGATAATATAAGCTTGATGTTATAATGAGCGTCCCGGTAGCCCAGGAGCTGTTTTCATTATGCAATTTAAAGTACATTTGACCTCACATGGCCACGTGAGTATCTTCCATCAGTTGCCCTACTTATAAGTTTTAGGTCTGCATCTTTCAAGAGTAAAGTAGTGGAATAAAAACCACTTCATCATATCCAACCTAGAATTATTTCTAGATAATAATTCATTTGGTTAAATAATTTAAGTGAGACACTAGATCTCTCCCATGAAGTGCATCTCTAGTGTTCTTAGAAATGTGAACTACCTAGCTATAAATAACATTTCTTTAAATCCAAATCAGACTGCAAATGTTTGTGTTATAATTGAAAGGTATGGAAACATGGAAGTGAAACAGTTCTCTCCATGTGTACGTGCTTGCAGTTAGGGGCATGCTTTTTGTGTTACTGATTACAGATTTGGCAATCTTAAGCTGCTAATTGAACTTTGAGTTGCTACTATTGAAAACAACGTTGGCAACTTGCTCATTCTGAGATTAAAGAAAATATGTGTATGAGGAGCAGCCTGGGTCTTCAGGTTTGCTGAGCGCAGAGCAGAGGAGCTGAGGGGAGGCCTGCTGGCGGCTGCAGCTCTCCCAGGGAGCGGAGGGGCAGCGCTGAGCTCTGCTCTGTGTGACAGCGACAGGGCCCGAGGGAACGGCATGGAGCTGTGTCAGGGGAGGGGCGGCTGGGGGTTAGGGACAGTGCTGCACCACAGCGCGGTGGGCATGGCACAGGATGCACAGGGCAGGGGGCACGGCCCCGAGTGCCGGAGTTCAAGGAGCGTCTGTAACAGTGCTCTCAGACATAGGATTGGATTTTGGGTGGTGTTATGCTTTAGGCATCATCTGTTGGGTTCATACAGTTCAGGACATTGGTTCTTCTGGCTAGGACAAGATCAACAAGTGGAAGAGGGAAAATAAAGGAATTTAGAGAAAAAATTTGTAATTACCTCAGGAATTATTATTATATGACCTTTATTTTCCATTTTGGCTCATAATGAACATGTATGTTAAATTTCTTGTTCTTTTTTCATGTAAAAAGTTGCACTGAAGTATCATTCAGAGTTTATATTACCATCCGGTGCTACTTATTTCAAATGATAAATACATTAAACAATATGACTTAAAAAAAAAAAAAAGAAAAAAAGAGCTTCCTGAGTTACAAAAATGTCTGAAAATTTTTTTCAAGGCCCCAAATCATGCTGTGGTGTTTCCCTCAGAAAACCGTATCAGTTGAATTAATTGCTTTTATATGGACATGGTCTTTTTAGATTGCTGTGGATTTTTGTTCAGTTGGGAATAATTATATTCTGGACTGACTTTTGGCAGACTAAAACAAATGCTGTTTAGATCAAAATAGTGTGCCTATGTATCTTTATGCTGTTATTTAGCAAAAGATGTGTTTAAAATGTCACTTACCGTTGACAACCCATTAGAGTTTCCCTCTTGCAAAGAAAATCTGTTTCCTGTTGTGGTGTGCTAATCTGGCTTCATATTTAAAAACAAGGGTTGTGCTCAGACACTTGTTAAAAAAGGGATGAGAGAAATTTCAGCTGTTACCATATGCAGTTCTTGGAGCTGAGATTCCCTAGCAATGTAAGGTGTTCAGTTCTAGCTTTCTCCCTTTTTCCTCTTGAAGGTAACTGCTTGCAAAAGAGGGCTGACAGAAGGAAATGCAAGACTTATTTTCATCTGGCTCCATCAGTGCCCAAGTTCACCCAGACCCCCAGTGAGAATGGGTTACACTAATAGTACTTGGTGGCATTCTAAGAATGAGGATGGCATCCTTTCTTCCAACTTTTTTTCAAGGAGCCATGAAGCACCTATGGCATAGTAGTATCTAAAGCTGCTGCAGGTCATTCTTCGTGGGGCCTACAGGTTGGATAAGATACTTTTTTAAAGGACTTTTATGTCTGTGGTAGGGGAAGACACTATTGGAAGTTCCACTGTGATAGGAGTGGTTTGGGGCTGTACAGTGGATTGAATCAAAAGCAAGTGTGAGTTTGGGGAAGGTAGGCTTGCCTTTTGAATACACTTAAAAATGGTTTTGGACAATTCTTTTTTATTATTCTTTGGGAGTATTTTAATTGCAAAAAAAATTATAATAATAATAATTGAATATTGCCTTGTGGTTTATAATGTCACCAGATAGATATCCTTACAAGCCGTATATTCACAGTTCCTTCTAATTTATTCTAAGTAGATAGAAATTAATTAAAAGATCAAACATTCATGACAATAGATAAAAATGTTTGTTGTTAAACTACAACTTTCCATTACTACAGAGACTGATACCCATGAGACATTAATGAACAGATTTAAATAAAAAATACATTTGAAACTAATGGTATAAGCATTGCGGTGGAGTAAAACCACCCCTATCAATCTTTCTCTGCAGGTGGACAGCTCTAGTGTGGTCACATTATGCACTGAAGCAAGGAATTGCCTTAGCAGGGCAACCAAACTCCTGTCAGCAGGGAGCTGCTGAGCACCATTGCCTTCTGCATGGCATTGGCTCTGATGTGGCTGGGTCGGGGCCAGGAGCAGCCCCTCAGGAGCACAGCTCCCAGGACTGCTGCAAAGAGAGCACGGTTTATCAGTGTGAGTGTGCTGAATCAGTAAGAAATTGGCATGGCAGTAAGAGCGTGGCAAGTAAGCAGTGTGCACTTGCAGCCCAAAAGGCCAACAGTGTCCTGGACTGCATCAGAAATGGGGTGGCAGCAGGGAGATGAAGGTGATTGTTCCCCTCTATTCTCCCCTTGTGAGGCTTGACCAGGGCTTCTTTGTCCAGACCTGAGGCTCCCAGCACAATAACGATGCAGATCTGTTGGAACAGCTCCAGAGGAGGGCCACAATGATCAGAGGGCTGGAGCACATATCCTGTGAAGAAAGGTTAAGGGAGCTGGGCTTGTTCAGCTTGGAGAAGAGAAGGCTCAAAGGAGACCTCAGTGTAGTCTTCTAGAACATGAAGGGAGCTTCCAAGCAGGACCGGGACTGATTTTTTGCACAGTTAAATAGTGATAGGACAAGGGAGAATGACTTTAAATTGAAACAGGGTAGATTTAGGTTAGATGTTAGGAAGAAATTTCTTACTCAGAGAATGATGAGGTACTGGCACAGGCTGCCCAGATTGGCTGTGGATGCCCTGGAGGCATTCAAGGCCAGGTTGAATGGGGTCTTGGGCGGCCTGGACTGGTGGTTGGCAGCCCTGCCCACAGCAGGGGGTTGGAACCAGATGATCTTCAAGATGCCCTCCATCCTAAGCCAGTCTATGTTTCTGTCATTTTCTTCATTGTTTATGTTCACATTTAGTGAGCAACTTGTTACTCATTTTCCTACTTGATTAGTTATGACCAATTACAGTTGTCCCAAAATACAACTGTTAACTAATTGTCTCTTTAAATGCAGATATCTGAATTCCAATTGTCTTTCATCCTTAGATTTCTAAAGGATGCCAGACGATTAACCTGTAGCATCAAAGTAAGGACATTTGGAATGTCATTCAACAGCGCTGAGGCTGCTTTCATTTGGGGTTTTTCTGTTGTCCTACTCCTATGTATACCTTGTGGCCTCATCTTGCTGAGAAGGGAGCCTCTTGGCAAATGGTAACACATGGAGTTAAACTCACAAATATATCTTTGACTGACGTACTGTAATATACAAGGCTTATTATTTAACTTTTAACTAACATTGCTATATATTACATGATAAATTCCTATTAAAAAACTCATTTGAAATTATAAAAATGCAGAATCAATTTTTACAGATCAAGATGCTCCTTTCTGGGCAAGGTAAGTGGATGTTTTTTTCATTGAAATATCGTAAAGTAGTTAGACCCATTTCCAAGAACAAGATGAATACTGGGGATTGAGCTGGACTCTTCCTACAGTTAACATATTTTGACAGCTGCAGAATTGAAAGGGGAATTTTTTAATGGTGTCCAGAGACAGTCTTTGCCACAATTTCTGAACTGTGTAATACTACAAGAAAGCAGCTGGGAGCAAAGGCTGACGTTCCAAATCTCTTGGTTACTTTTCTGAGAAATTGTGTTGTAAGGGTTTTTTTCTGATCATCTCCCAACAGGTAGTTAGCAAGGACTTGCATGACTACTGCCTGTTTGGGAAGTTTATGAGGTGGGCAGCTCTTCTGAGTATCTAAGGGTGCAAATACCTGTGGCTTCTGTATAGCGTCATTCTGTGTGGTTGGCTTTTCTGTCTCTGAGTTCCTTACTTAGAAAATGATGTTAGCAATCAATCAAACAGAATAACAACAAAACAAAACCCACAAAACATTTTGATGTTGTGAAACAAAGAACCCACAGACTGAATGGATCCCATAGTAGAAACATTTTGTGCAATTTCCAGTTCTTCCTTTCTGCACCAGTGTTGTCGAACAGATTCAAGCTGTGCAGTAGCAGAACCCCAAGTGCTGGGCAGCAGTAGTAGGTACCAACTAATACCAACTAATGGGTATGACTGTCCCTGAAAGCAGTCTCAGATCAAGCCATCAAGGGGCACTGTAAGGAACCACGTTCAACTGAGGTCTTGTTTCCATAGTATCTTTCTTCCACTGGCTTTGAATATGTTAAATTTATTTCACTGCTTGGAAATCTTTTCTGAATTTCCTTTTAATGTAGCTTTACTTGTGTCCTTCAAGTTCAAGATCTTCCTTCAGAATTTAGGAAATAAGGGAGGATTGTTTATTTGCTTTTTGTGTTCTACTTCTCTCTAAGCAGAACAGATTTTGTTGACCTTCGGCTTCTGATCCTTCCTATCACCTGCCTCTGGCACTGCTTTTATTCCTAGGACTGTATTTTAGTTTTAATAGCACAGAAAGACTCTATTCATATTCCCTGAAGTTTCCCTGACTCAAAGCCTTCTACCTTGCTCACCCTAGCTGAGCAGTGTCATCAGTTATTAGTGCTAAACCCTAACAGGCAAAGTTGAAGGGTATAGAAAATCTTGTGGAATGGGCAAATACAGTTTACTGGAAACATGCTTCTAGTCAGTGATTCTAAAGAGCTGAACATTTTATTTAACAACTGTGACCTACTAATTACACAGCAAAGCTGAAGTGAACAGTAGTACCAGCCCAAGACGTTCCTACGAGCATACACTGATAGTTGACCAAAACATTCCAACTCTTTTTGACTACCCTATCCTAGATGGGTGACAAGCTTTTGAAAGGAAGAGTGCTTCCATGCTTGTAAAAACTTAATTCAGGGCACTACAGATCAGGCCGATGTGTGCTCTGACATTCCTTTATTTAAAGAGAAGGGTTTGATATGATTGTGTTGGCCATGAAGAATAAACCTAAAGAAGTAATGTTAATGCTTAATCTTGGAGTCCTGTTGGCATACTGAAGTGCTTTTGTTTTCTTTGGTTACATTACATTGAAGAATACTATTCACAGTCTGAAATAAAACTATTATGCTTACCTACAGGCTTCCACTGCTGTTATGTTATCTTCTTCTTTTGTACTTTAAATATGGAAATAGGCTGATTTCAAGAAGCTAAATGTCTGAGCATACATACAGCCATTTGAGTACTTCTTGTTATATGCCTGAAAGCTTCATCCATATAATTCTCTGTGGCATTTTCCTCTGTCCAATTCCACAGTATCTATTTTGAGCATTTCATTATCGTTTGTTACTTATATTAATCTTATTACTTAAAAGTAAAAGTAACTATAACAATTTGATTAATCACTCAGTCTCTAATAAAATAAGTCCATAAGATTTGGAAGATTTTCAACTGTATTTTTATTTTATAATTTCCCCAAAAAATGCATTTACATCAAACAATGTCTACTAAATGAGCAACTCAATTAAAAACATGGTACAAGTATACTTTCTTCTTTTAAAATATAAAAAAATATAAAATCTAAATAATATTGAGAGAACATTTGTGTTGAATAATTGTTATATAGACTAAATTTCACTTTCAGTCCTGAATTGTGTTTTCTAGTGGAAGATGTTTTATGAGAAGTGGTGCACCACTCTCTTTTTATGTTGTAGTTCACTTCTCATTCAGTCACATTTTCAGACATTGGAATGCGTGTAGCTAGCTGCTGCTGGATGCATCCCTGCTTCACATTTGCCATTGTCTTGCAAATTGTGTTGCAGACAGTTGTGTGTATTAGCTCCCTAAATACACGAGAATGACTAAGGAAGTGTCTTCAGACATTCCCATGTGTTGATGCTTTTAAAATGTGATGTGACAGCCCTACTGGCAGCCTTGCGGCTTTGCAAGATGAGGACATGCCATGCCTTCCCAACAGGCAGTGAGCAGATACAGCACACTGACAATCCATCTTGCAAATATCTCTACTGTAGCCACTTACATTGGGCAAGTTGAAAAGATCGGTTTTCTAACTTTAAAGCAAAAACTTTGTATTCAGGCTGAGATTATGTTTGATGTTTATGACATTATGAACGATAAACCTTCTTTTCCAGCTTAGTGACTCTGAGTACTGAAATCTTGTGTTTGGTTCAGCACATGAATGCTGAGCATAAATTAGGACCTGGATGCATAAATCCTGAAAGCACTTTGTTGTAATAGTTTAGTAACAAATTTAATTGAGTATTTGTACATCCAGATGGATTACTGCCATGAATAATGGATTTTCATTTGTAAGATTTTATTGGCTAGGAATTATTGTGACATTTCAAACCATATGGCAATGGATTGCCCCAATTTGGGATGAGTAAATCCTGAGGGTATCCCAGTGGGTTTTTATTGTATGGATTAATCTCTTGCTGGTATGTTTTGAGGCTGATAAAAGATTGTATCATGTAGCTCTAGCATTTAAAAATGCTTACAGCTTTTGATGCTTTTAATGAAAATTTCCAAATAATTTTTCTGGAGGTGCAGTTTGATGTGGGCCCATGAGGTCTTGCTTATGTTTTCCTTTGGAAAGAAGCTGGTTCTGGCTTCAGAATTTTTCTGAATTTGTAAAATTATTGAGTGTAACATGGTATTTTCAGACAATTCATTCTTGCATCATTTAGAAAGCTTTTCAGTTACTGAATGCTCTTGAGTATATTTGCATCTGATTTAGATGTCTTTAAATTTTTGTGTATGTGTATTTCTATACATGTACATATGGCTGCACACATCAATACACCGCGTAAAGAGTGCTAATGTTAATTTACAGGAAAACTAAAGTGATTCCGTAGAGGAAGTAACCAGGAGAAAATGACTTGATGTAAAGATGGAACTGAGTGGTATAGGTCACCTTATGTTAAGTAATCACAACAGCTTGCAAAGCAAGGGTCTCTGGAACTGTAATTCCACAGTGCTTAATCTTCTGGGCAATCAGCTAATGCAGTTACGGT
Organism: Cyrtonyx montezumae; assembly: GCF_038088225.1. Taxonomy (NCBI): domain Eukaryota; kingdom Metazoa; phylum Chordata; class Aves; order Galliformes; family Odontophoridae; genus Cyrtonyx; species Cyrtonyx montezumae. The sequence continues at coordinate 45,954,268 of NW_027072034.1, read as the reverse complement.
TTAATGTTGAGTTCAAATCAATAGAGCCATCTGGGAACAGTGTATCAGAAAAAGTTTATAGCTCGAAGAGTCTCTGCCATGTTTATTTTATAAAGATAAATAAATATATAGATACTTAAAGACATAATTTGTAGAGATTGCTAAGTCTTGTGGATCATATAGTTTCAGTTTTGCATGTCTTTTTTAGTTTAGAGGGAAAAAAAGCAAACGCTATCATTTAGAGACTTGGAGAATATCACATAAAAAAGCCTTCACCCCATTCAAGTCACTGAGTGATTTATATGTACTGTACTCTCGGAAGTATCAGCAAGATAATAGCTATTATTCCCAAAGTTGTGCTTGACTTCACTGATATTACTGATGCATTGGAAATAAAAAGAGAAAATTTGTCATGGGCAGGTAACTGAGATTAAATGTAATAGCTGTGCTAGGCTGAACTGCTTTCAAATTAAAACAAAATATCAACCCAGAAGGACAAGAAATGTGCTAAAAAGGATGAAGCTGGAGAAAAAACACAAAGCATATTCCTGAAGTAATATCAATTTACTTTATAGTAGAATTGTACATGTAGCTGAGTAGAAAAAAATGCGACCACTCCTCAGTTGTTTGAGGATACTTTTACTTGCATTATATCATTTATTTTCTAAGAACTTGATATTTTTGTTAATTAGCGATATGAAACAAAGTTGGGTTTTTTTCAGTATAAATAAGCTCCTGCTTAAGATGTGGGGTTGGTTTGTTTTCTGACAGTATGTGTAAGCACACTCAACTTGAAATGTAACTTTCTGTTTTGATAATTCTTCTTTGAAGGGGGACAGGGAGGAGATGGGTCAAACATAGCCTGATGTTGCACAGACTGACGCTGTCTTCCCCTGTCATTTTTTTGATGAATGAACAGTGTCTGACTGATGAAAACTATATATCTGTCAAGGATGTGTTTAGGCTGATTCATCAAATAAGTAATTTCTTGCTGTCCCATTGTAACCTACAGGCATCTGATTTCTAAGGGCTGTCATTTCATTGTATGACACTGCCACTCTACCCTGAATGGCTTCCACAGGAGGGAGTTTGTCAATTTTAAATATTTTCTCTTGGGATTCAACTGGGAAGTATTTCTTCTTTCTGATCATATTATCATTAATTATTTCAGTAGCTCCTTGTAAGTCTTTCTAGAGTCAAATATGCATTAATACTGTTTATTCTCTGTACATTTCTGATATTAATGTATTAACGATGTGGCAACGTTCTTAATTTTTAAAAATGTTGTTTCTGGTGCAGGTAGAAGAGGGCTGGTGGGAAGGTATCCTTAATGGAAAGACGGGCATGTTTCCTTCCAACTTCATAAAGGAACTGTCTGATTCTGATGATGCTGGAATAGCACAGGAAGACCAAGTAAAGCCAAGTAAGAAAAAAAAATAGTTATTCACGTTCTATATGTACATGTGTATACTTTCCCAACATATTGAGAGGGTAATGCATTCTTTTCTCTTTCTCGGAAGTGTTTTTGAGTGCTTTCTTCTTAATTATTCTGTGCAAGTGTCAGGTGATGATGCTAAGTGAGTACTGGCAATGCTTCTTGGTTTGTAATATTGGCGATGCTGTCTGAGTTAACACTTGTTGAGCTGCAACAGATCAAGGACACGAAAGGCAATGATGATTATCAGCTTTGTATTTCTGAATGAGTTATTTTTTTCCTTGTCTTTAGATGTTGAAATTGCGCAAAGTAATCAAACATTTCCAAAGTGTCTGTGCTTATTTAAATGAGGACTTAAAGTGCCATTCCTTCTTTAACGACTCCAGTAGACTTAAGGATTCATAATTATTGGTGTGGGACATGCGGCACTTTTTCCCTCCAGGTGCTGAGCATGTTACTATCACCTCCGCCACCCATTGCCCCAGCAGCCACAGGGAAAAAGGCCAGAACTGGGACATGGACTTTGTTCTCTCACTTACAGTGGGCCAGTACTGCTGCAGGTGAAAAGCATGTTTGGTAATTAAGTTTGCAATAGTATAAGCATGGTAGTAGGTTGTCCTATTTATAGCTCTCTCTGAAGAATAACCTGAACCAAACATATGCATTTCTATGAAATGGATATTTGTTGGTCTTCATTTTCTTTTTTTCTATTTTTCAAACAGATAGTCTTTTACGTCCTAATTTAGTGATTGATTTGGAATCCTTAGTGAAAAGAAAAAAAGTAAATTGTATTGATGTATTTCAGGATATTAGGGATATATTCAGGATCTACCTGCCAAGTTCTTCCTTTACAGTCAATTACTATTTTCAGCACTGCAGATATTCATTGCTGCGTAGTATTCTTCAGAGATCTTTGCGACAGACAAAATTGAACGGGCTCCCAAGGTCTCTGAAAGCTTGTTTCAGCTCAAATTTACCAAAGCCTCTATAGCTCACTTTGCCAGTGAGAGGCAGAAAGTGTGTTTCTTTATTACCTTTTTTATTCCTTCGTTTTTCTATTTAAGGCAACTTTATCATCTTTATTCTGTCCCACAGAGATAAGATTCTAAGAAAATCAGTGTATGCAATGATGAAAACATTTCCTGTTGTTTTTGAAATAGAGTTCTTATTTGTGTGTAGTGGCACAGGTGACCTATTTATGTGGTCATTGGTGCTAATGTGTTTACAGGTAATGTTTCTTATCCAAATGAATGTATTTGTAAAAAGGTTAACAGCTGTAGTATGTTGGAAAAAGAAGATGGGCATTAAGTGAAGCTGCACACTTCAGCAAGATTGCAAGCTGCTGCCTATGATTTGTATATGCTGTCATGAATTTGTTTCATTATAAACACAGCATGTGTTGGAAAGATTAATTGTACAGATGTAGTGTCAGCACTGGATTCTGTAGTGCTTGGTAACCTATACATGAGAAAGGTAAGTGATACTGTTAGGGATGGAATGCCTCAATTCTATTGGTATGAATGAATAAATATTTCTTCCCCAGGTAGTTTGGTAATTGCTTATAATGAGCATCTGAAAAGTGTCTTTTATTAAAAGCATACATTGGAGAGCATAACAGCAAACACAAAGCAATAGATTGTTCCATCAACCTCCCTGCTAGCATATACTCAGTTCATGCTGTCAGTTTTGTGTGCTAGAGGTGGTGACTGCCACCTATCATCTGTAAGACTCGTATTGAAAAGATACCAGCAACAAATATAGTGGTTTTGTCTCTTAAGCTGAATTGAAGATTTACCTGAAAGATCATTTTTCCCCCCCCTTTCATATCTATTTTCTAACCTTATAAACCAGAAGACTTCTGAAAGTCCTCTACCAGAGAAAAAGGGGTTCAAAGAATGTTGGTGTTCTTTTGAGAGCTTTACTGTTTTTTTATTTTCGTGTATTTTTCTTAAAGTAAAACCTCCAATTTAAAAACTTTATTTCCCTAGGAGAAATAGAGCAATTATGCATCAGCTCAGTTCCTTCTGTATGCTTTATGTAATTTTTATAGATGTTACACTCTTACACTTGGTGCTTTATGAGGCTATATTCAAATACCCTGTCTGTATTTGAAAATCTCTATAATGAGCTTACAAAACTCTGCAAGTTTATACAAATGAATAGGAATGATAATCTCATTTCAAGCATCTGTGTTTGTTCTTAAAACACAGCAAGATAAAAATCAAGTAAACTCTAAGATTTGGACATGAGGCTAACATCATTTTCTAAGTAATATCTTGTAAGGATATACATTCATGCCTCTAGATCAACTCCTTCCTCTTAAATTACCAGACATGGCAGCATGTCAAATCTACAAGAACTCCCGGTTGTTTGTTTTTTTTTTTTTGCAGGAGACATTGTTTGAATCTGTCTCTGTCATAAGACTTTATAAGGAAGAAATCTGGAATATGAATTCTAGATGGTGTTTTCTGGATGAACACCGGGATTCAAGAAGCTGTACCTGTGCATTGAAACAGAACCTTGGGTGGTCACTGAGGTTCTACACAGGTACTAGAGGGTCCTAAAACAGTTTTGAGTACGGCTCTGCAATTTTGAGAAGCAGCCTTAAACTCTTCAGCATATCTAATAAAATGGACTGTGAGACTTGGCAAAGTAGCATGGGATCTTTGGAGAAAGGACACTGCAAACACAAGCGCATTACTAAGTAGTTCATGTGTTAGTTAAACTAAATGTTTTAATTTCATTTTACTGACCCTCTCTGGAGAGAATCTTTTTGAAAGCACAAACTTAATTGTCAATGATCTCAACAGAAGAAATAGGGAAGAGTGAAATTGTATATCTTGGCTTTTTAGGAAGAAAGATAATAAAAATACACATTTTTCTTTCCTTCTAGTATGTTCTGCAGAGATCTAATGGGGAAAAAGGCGCTGTCTGTTTTTGTGGCCATTTACATTTTACAGTATATTAAATGGCCAGAATCACAGAATTGTAGGGGTTGGAAGGGACCTCTAGAGATCACTGAGTCCAACCCCCTGCCAAAGCAGCTCCCTAGCCCAGGTTGCACAGGTAGGCGTCCAGGCGGCTCTGGAACGTCTCCAGAGAAGGAGACTCCACCACCTCTCTGTGCAGCTGTGCCACTGCTCTGTCACTGCACTGGGAAGAAGTTCCCATGCACATTTGTGTGGAACTTCCTGTGCTTCAGTTTGTGGCCATTTCCCCTCGTCCTATTGCCACACACTACAGAGAAGAGTCCGGCCTCATCCCTTTGCCTCCCACTCCTTAGATATTCATAGACATGGATCTGGGTCTTCTTTTTTCAGTGCTGAACAGACCCAGGTCCCTCAGCCTTTCCTCATAAGGGAGGTGTTCCACACCCGTTATAATCTTTGCAGCCCTCCACTGGACTCTTTCAAGAAGATCCCTGTCTTTTTTGTACCGGGGAGCCTGGAACTGGACAGAGTACTCCAAGTGAGGCCTCATCAGAGCAGAGTAGATGATTTCTTTCCAATTTTGCCAATAACCACAGAAAATTCTTCAGAAGAACAATCTGTGTTTGTTTTGTTCTGTCATGTTGGTTTTTTTTAATGCTTGGACTAGTTTTGGAAGCTCCTAAATATTTCTGAAAACATATAGTGGGTTTTATTAGCTGAAAGGGCCAATGCTTTCACATACATGGTAGGTGCTTAGCAGATTCAACAGTGAGACTGTTAGAAGATCAAAAGATAGAGATATATACGCACATAATTTAAGTATTTTCCCAACTGTAAGGTCACTTCCAAGTTTTTTTCTTCAAAGACACATTTTAAAATACAGCTAGGGCATGGTTCAAGTACCCTTAGAGTGAGTGTGTTCCTTGATCTTTAAAACATCCTCTTAAATTGAAATATTGTTTTTCTCTGAGGGACAGATACACAACATGAACAGCAAGTAGCCATTATAATTTTATTACTACATTAAATGTATTCACTAATTAAGTGATTTATTATTTTTGAGATTTCTCCGCTATCTTGTAGTAATTTTAAGAATGTTTTGTGTATTTCTTGTATCTCAACAGGCTGTTGAGATTCAAGAAAGTTGTCATATAATTAAATGAATCGCATTTGAGAGTCAGAACTTATTACTGAGATGATATCAAAAGCCTTCTAGAAAGTTCATGGCAATGTCATGGCAACGTTTGAATGAGGCCTTTCACATCTCACTGCCTCACCTGTTCTTCTGTTCAGAAGTTGCCAGGCCTACGTATCAACTCTTTTTAGAACCTTTCAGTGATGGCCACTGAGAAGTCATGATTGCAGAAGATAGAACCAATGACAGCAGCTGATGCTTCAGCCAGGCAAACTACTGTATTCTTAATTCTTAAAATTTTCCGATACCCCTTCCTGTCTATCTGACTCTCTTCAATGTCATGAAGCTTAATATATCTTTCCCTTAGCATTTTCTTAATTGTAGCTTGAATGTTTTAATAGCTTTCTTTTAATGGTATCTTGTGAAAACAAGTTGAGATAATGAATTTGTGGCATGTTGGCTTCCTTATTATGTAAAAATAAGACAAGGAAAATATTTTGCTGTTAATTGAACTACAAGTATGAAACAAAGAAACTGCTTTTTACAATATATAAATAAGTGTAGCTTTTGTTTTCTTAGAAGTCCAACAGAATGACATGCAAGAAAAAGATAATCTACATTTTTTACTACCAAAATACATAGATGCTGTATTGAGAAAATTCACGTGCACTGACTCTTTTGCTGTAAAATTCTACTGAAGACATTAATGTTTATGATGGTTCACCTAGATAATATTGGCAGCAAGCTGACATTGGTGCATTCTTGGGCTTGCCTGGTTACCTTGGGTTTAACATAATAAAAAAACAACAGAACACCTCAACTGTTCATACCTTTGCCTTCACTTGAATTTCTGTTGATTGTCAGAACATGAGTTGTCTTGCTGTCGAAGAAAAAAGGAGTTCATGCTTTTGATAGTGAAAATATTATCTTAGATATCTGAATGGAAGGTGGGATTTGTTTTTATGTTTTTAAGTTTTTATATCTATAAATATATATATTCGCTGAAGTGCGACAAGTCAAAACAGCCAGTTAAGCCATTGGCTGAAAAACTACTTTATTCAGGTTTTGGTGTCCTGTTTGGCTAAGCATTGTTTAAGACTAGGTCCCAAGTCAAAAACTTTTCTAATAAGTCCTCTTGGAAAAGTGCAGTATTTCTGTTGCTCGTGGGATCCTGGTCTATTAAAGAAATTTAAGTGTTTCAGTGCCCTCTTTGGATTTCAGCTGTACTTGCTCACTGCATCTGCATCAGGTTTGTTGAGCCACTGTGAGTACATCATTGCAGTGCTAACTTTTTTCAGGCTTCCCCTGCACTCCATGAAGAGGCTGAATAAGGGAAATCATTGCATTTGCAAATCTTGCAACATGATGGACAACAGATAAAACCTAAGAAAAAATGCATTCTGTTGGACACTGTAAAGAGCAACTTTAGCAAAATCATGAGATTCTATATCTGATAGACACGCAGTAAGAATATTTTAACTTCATGTACAATCACATACTTTTGTTGATATTCTCATTTTGCTATAATGAGGCTTTAAAAATGTTAGAGACTGAAAATACAGATTAAAACCTCTTCCTCTCCCTTCTTTTTACCATCATTCAATCTTTTCACCCCCATCCCACCCCTCCTCTTTGTTTTTCCTCTTTCCTTCTCTTGCTCGCTGTCAGGAAAGTCTGCCTTTGAAGGGACAATACTGTACAGAGTGGCACCGGCAAAGATTGACAGCTACAGACGCTATAACAGTGAGTGTGTTTCAAAAGCAACAAGCAATAGCTTTAGTCCTGAGTACTTGTTTGGTCTCCCTACACTGCTACTCACTTATGGCTACTTTTCATGTGTATATCTGTCTGTAAGCTAAAGTCAGTTTGCTGCTGATGAGCTGCCTACCCTTAATGCAATGAGAATGCACTCAATCCTTCTGCGCATGTATGTTGTATGTCCATATAAAGTGTGTAGCTCACAATAAATTGTGAATTACATTGGATGTTTGGGTTTGCTGTGGATTGAAATGAAGACTATTTAGTCCTATCATTTTCACCACCTGAAACATAAAAACAATTGATAATAACTGCAAGTCTTGGAATTATCCATCTGCTCTAAAAATAAAGTTCTCATTATGATTGCTAAATTCATTAAATATGCTGTGCTTTTTTAAAGAACAACATGGGTGTTGTTTTTTTTTTGGGTTTTTTTTTTTTTAATTTTATTTTACTGCATGCTTCTCTTTTGGCATTCTGTCTTTGACAGCTATTACTCACAGCATTTTGGTTGATAGACTTTTTTCTGCCAAGGAAGTAGGTAAAAAATGCAAAGATACTTTCATCTCATGTTCAGGTTTTTGCCTTCTGCATTTTGGAAGCATGAAACATATGCTGCTTTTCATATGCTTTTACTACTCTGTTAATACAGAAGAACAGAGGATGGTGATAAGCAGATGCAAGACTGAGGAAGTGAGGGAGATGGAAATCTGTCCTTCCACCTGCTTCCTCATCCAGAAATCTAGGAGAAGGAGATCCTACTGAGTCACATTCAGTGTGACTGAGTACAAAGCATTCAGTCCTGCCCTCCAGTGAACAGGATGTTGTGCTAACTTTGGCTTTCTGTTCAGATTATCCAGGCTGTACTGCCCTTCCTCTTTTTTTGTGTGTGTGGCAGTGTTTGCTCTCCTGCCTCTGTGGAATTCTATGTATTCACAGCAAAGAGTTAAAGTGGTAGTGTTCTGTGCTTATAAGTTTCAGTTTATGTAGTTGTTGGAAGAAAAACAGAAATTCCATGTTCTCCCTATCTACCAGAACTCCCCTCCCCTCTTTTCTGCAACTCTTCTCAAGCTTCAAACCAAGCTCTTGCTCTGCGTAGAGCAGACACTGTGGCTGGTGGGGCTCAGACTTTTTTGGTGCGTTTCATCTTACAGTCTTCCTCATTCACACAGAAGTGCCTCACTCAAAGTGCATACTTCTTGCAGAGTTTTAGACCATCATGTCCTCAAATCCCCTCTGCTTTTGACAGATACCTACCTTCCTGTTAAAGATAAGAAGGAGCTACAGTGTGAATCTCCAATGTTTTTGACTTCTGATTTCAAAATCCAGCTTCAAATCAGGTGCTAGCTCTGACTTTGGAGCCCTGATTTCCCAACATTAATCTTTCTGGACAGTGTTGCCCTAACATTGCCTTCCAAGGTTTTCTAGAACCCTACTCTCTGTGCCCTACCCTTCTTAATTTATAGTCCTGTGAAGCCTTCCCTCTTTTCTCCAGTTATGTAGGGTTAGCCTAAGCAAAACCAGGAAGAATTCAATCACCTTTCCTCTTGTGCCAGTACACTGCATTTCATTTTTTTATAATAATGTAACAGTGCTGCCTATGATCTATGCCATGTTGCACAAAATAAATTTTATCAAACATTTTGAAGCATGTGTGGCTGGATAGGAGTCTACAGGTATTCTTTTTAACTCACTGCAAGACAGTTTAACCCGCAGTAGGTTGCCTCATGTTGCTTTGGACAAACACCTATATGAATTTTGTTTTCCAAGATGACAAAAGATGTCTTCTTTAAGATTACTTCCCTTGGCATTTGATTGTGACTTGCAAGATTTTTCATGATACTGAGGTATCTTCCTTTCTCAGTAAAACTTGATCTTAGAAGGGTAGATGTCCAGCTACATTTGTGCTTTCTGGGTTAGAACTGGGACTGAAATGGGTGGCAGGCAAAATCAGATCATCTGGGACAGTTTTAAACAAAGTGAGTGTTGGCATCTCTACTTTCAGAGATGTTACCTCCTAAACTAACATGCAAAAAGGATATTTCATTATTCTTCCTGTTGCATCTATTGGCAGCTCTCTTCCTGCCTATTCATTTTCTGCTGAAGGAGTGGCCAGCTAATTCTGTTTTGTATCTTACCTTAGGATCTTATTTTTAGGCAAATGCCCGCATACTTAATTATGTCTCCAGAGAAAATCATCTTGAGACATCTAACAGGGTGGTTTTCACTTAGAGATGTAATTTTACAACAACCCACATAATTCTGATTGCTCCATAAGTTAAGCTTAAGTCAGTACACAGCTTTGGATGTTTTATGCCCAAAGGGTGCTTTGATTCACTGTATTGCATTGCATGAAGCGTTGCTCAACTTCTGAAGCAAGCTTAGAGCTTTTACTTTACACACATATGCCTAGTGCTAAAATAATTTTGTTTTGAAAGCCATTTTGCAAGAAATTTTCTTACTTAACCAAGACCTGGAATAGCTAAATGCTGTTGAATTAGTTCGTAGCTGCTTCTAGAGATATTTTCCCTGAAATACGCAACACTGTCTACTGCATAAGCAGCTGGCATTGCCTTCATAAGCTGACATGGCTTTTTTCATCGTTAGGATGCCAAGTCCCACTCAGCAATAGCTCTAACTCCTTTGGCATTCTGCTCATTAACCTGCTGTCAGAAAATTTTTGCTGCTGCTTACGCTGGATGAACACACAACAACGAATTACTTGTTATTGATCGCGGCCCCTCTTCTCTCATCCAAGAGCTTTATGACGCTCCACAAAAAGAGCTTCGTAGATTTCCAAGGGATTTTATTTTTACTGGTTTAATTTTTCTTTCTTCCTTCACTTTCTTTTCCTTTGAAAATGCGACAGCTGAGGAACAGGGCAGATTCAATGCCTGATATGACAAATATTTGCCTCTCTTTCCATACACATGGACCCACAATGCTGTCAGTAATAGATATTAGATATAACGGAAGAAGATGAGACAGGATCGTTGAAACAGAAGTATTCGTGAGTAAACCTTAATTGTGTTTTCTATTGCTTGACTACTTTTTTTTTTCTAATTCTTGAGGAATAGTGGCTGGCCAGATTTCAGAGAAATCAGTATGGTTGATGTACTTATGACATTATTAACTCCATTTAAAAGTGGTTGAATGTGAGCAATGTTAACCAAGGAACCAGAATGTGGATTTTAAGAGTTCTGAAAAGAATACAGTTACAATTTTTAATTCAACTTCTAACTTGATGACAAAAAAAGAACATATATTAAATACACAGCTGCTACAATGAAAAATAACATCTGGGAAAATACGGTATTAAAAAATGGGTGAGGGAAGAAATTCTGATCAAGAAATTTATTCTGTTTTCTGGCAGAAAATGTATGGATTCCATGGGACTGGGGCTGGTGGGTAGAACAATTAAGTTGACTGGGTAAAATGTTAAATCCTTTCAAAGATTCGGACTCCCATCAGCAAGTGATTTCCCATAAGTCTCACAAAAGACCACTTTTTGGTGACTGTCAGGCAAAGAATTCTTTTGGCTGTGTTTGCTTATCTGTTCTTTCATACGCTATAACTTGTTCCTATACTTGGTGAGACTGGGTATGATGAAAAAAATAGTTCCAAAATGAAGAATGTGATAGTACAGCTGTAGAACTCCTGAATGAATGTTTCTGTTTGCTCTTATGGTACTTGGGGAAATGGCTGGGGATGTGAAGCCACCAATTTCTGTATTGATGGCTTGTGTTTGTGCTGCAGAAGATGCTTGCACTGCATTGTCCATAATGCATGCTGCTACGTGGTGCAGGACACTGCTCCCCTTGTCCCTGCGTGATTTCTTGTGAAAGCGTAAAAAACTTGGGGCTGTTTTTTATGTGGTATAACTGTTGTGCTAAGGAAAATTAACTTGCTAAAAAGTAGTGATAAAATGTTTGGTTTACTAGGTTACACTTCTTCAAAGAGTATAACTGAGAAGAACAAATAATTACTAATATTGAGATAGTCTGCTGCACTAGCCATTTGTACGTGTACAAGGGCTGCTCTGAAGGAAATGCCTTCTATTTTATGATGTTGGCCCATGATGTCAGAGTGGATGTTGGTGGTATGGCGGTAGAGGTTGAACCTTCCCACCAAAATCCCATTACATTTTAAAGAATCAAAAAATCATGGAATCTTTGGAAGGGACCTTCAAGGGTCATCTAGTCCTACTCATCTGCAATTGAGACATGCACAGCTAGATCATGTTGCCCAGGGTCTGATCCAGCCTGGCCATGAGTGTCTCCAGGGATGGGATATCCACTACATCTCTGGGCAACCTGTGCCAGTGCCTCACCGCCATCATGGTAAAAGGCTTTTCCCTTATATCTAACCTAAAACTGTTCTCTTTAAGGTCAAAACTATTTCCCTTTGTTCTGTCACCACAGACTCTGCTAGAGAGTCTGTCTCCTTCTTTCCTGTAGCTCCGCTTTAGATACTGAAAGGCCACTATGAGGTCACCGTGCAGCCTTCTCTTCTCCAGGCTGAACAGCCCCAGCTCTCTCAGCCTGTCCTCGTAGAATAGGATTCCATCCTTGGGTCATTTTTGTGGCCCTCCTCTGGATGTGGCCCAGCAAGTCTGTGTTTATGTTTTGTTGCTTTGCGGCAGTAGAGTGGCAGTCTGACACAATGGTGCCTGACATGGTAGTACGGATGAGGCAAAAGGGTAAAATTGAGTTCCTCCATGCAGAAAAAATTGCACCTATTGACATTCATAGATGCTTGCTGAACATTTATGGAGACCAGCACTGGATGTGAGCACAGTGAGGGGTGGGTGGTGTGTTTCAGCAGTGCTGACTGCGACAGTGGGTCACCTCTGCTGGTGCAGATTGTTATGAGCAAAGCATTCAGGCTCTTGTTCATTGCAGATGAAAATACATGGCTAACAGTGATGACTATGTTGAAAAATAGTGTTTTTTAGGTGAGAATTTATCAGATAGTGTTACTGTGCTCTTTGTTGTTGTTTCCATGGAAATAAATAGGAGGCATTACTTTCAGTGTGACCTATGTTAAAATCACACTTGGTTAGGAAGCATGAATTTATATTTAGCAACATACAATTTATTAACCGGTAATTATGGAGGAGCATCACAGCTTTGTTCTATGGTCTTTTTTAAATTCACATTCCTTTTTCTGTTTTTGCTTTTCTTAACTGACGCTACAGAACGTTGTTAGAGATGCTTTCAACGAGATACAGGACTTTTGTAGACAGCAAGCTGAAGAGAAATGCCTGACAGGCGCTGTCTGTGTGGTCTGCCTTTGCCTCTGTGTGAAGAAAGGGAAGAAAGACGCTTCCTGCCTCATTTGCTGTGGTTACCATGTATAGCTTCATCTTCTTTATCATTCAGATCGGTCACTCAGTAGCTCCACACTGCCGTTCTCAAAATAGAAGAACACATTTCCCCTTGCCTTCCTTCCTTTCCATAAAAGGCAGAAAATCCCAATAAGTTTCATTTACACACTTCTTTATTGTATTAAACACGGTTGACAGTGTTTCTCTTTGGCTGCCAGACCAAGTCAGGAGGTTCTTTGTGTTGTCTCAGGTGTGTGCCTCTCAACGGCTGACCTTTTTGTTGCTTTGTAGCAGAGCCGGTCTAAGAAGAGCTCAGTGAGCTAAAGCATCATTGTCTCACACTCAGCTCAGTTGTCTGTCTCTTCCCCGCTGCCTTAAAATATCTGCCAACAGAACATTCCAAAAAACAGAACAAAAATTAAATTTGTAAATAATATCTTAAAATAGAAAGCTTGGTAAAACTCACAATGTATTGCATTTTTTTTTCCTGCCTTTTTAAGTCATTTAGAAACAATCCTTTTCCTGCTTTGAATGGAGTTAATTTTATTGCAACTGTTTATTTTTGTTTTAACAGCTTTAGTTTACACAGCCCTTTATCATCCACAAATCTCTTTCTGGTTTGAAATCTTGGTTTGATGCCAGCACAGCTCTGCGGACGTTGGTGAATTAAGCCTGATGCTGTGGTCGCTTTTTAATCCCTGTTTGAGCTACTCTGTTTTGGTACATTTCAGAATGTTGCTCTTGAAAGGCCTGTAACTGCCATAGCAGCCGTGTGGTATGTTTGAAATGTCTTGAGAAAACTAATCTCTCTTATATGCCCATAGAGGAAAAATGTGTGTGATGTGTGAAATTCCTTCAGACAGTGTTGTGAGAATTTAATCCTCATGAATACTAAATAATCTCACATTTGCGAGGAGCACGAAGCAACAGAATCTCAGAGCTCTGGATGTTTTTAAATAGCTTTATGCCAGGAGTCCCATGTCTAGTTCCAGCCAACAGTTGGGAGCGGCTGACTCCTGGGAGTTTTAACTTGGTGATGTGACCCTTGTTCAGGTTTTGGGGAACTTGCAGAGATGTGAGTTCTGCTTTGTGGTGCTACATTATTTAGGCAACAACGAATAGAAGCACCTTTGTTCATAGAGACAGAAATAGGAAGTGACACCCAGAAAAGTCTTACCTGCCTCTTGAGAAACTACTAGGGTCTGAAAAAGCTATATGCTATTGGAACTGGTGGGATAATAAGCTCATTAGTAAACACCAAGTTGCTGTTCTTAGCTTCTCAGCTATCTGAATGCTGAAATCTTCTGCTTAGTCAAGCCTCTGGCTATTTTCTTTAATGTTGATTTTATCCTGTCTTGAAGTAAGTGAAGTCCTGAGGAAACTGTTCCCACAGAGCTGTTTGCAATAGTAGTGAAAAAGTCCATTGAAAGCTGAAGGAAAAATGAGTGTGTTGGAGGGACAACCTCAGAGATCTCTTCCCTATGTAGGCAGGGATAGGGAGGCTGAGATTGCTTTGCTTAGAGTAGGAATAGAGAATAGTAGGGTCATAGAAGAAGTGCTTTGAGTAGCCACTTCTACCGGTGTCAGGTAAGAGATAGTTCTAGAGTCTGTTGAATCCCTTTATTTTATTTTATTTTATTTTATTTTATTTTATTTTATTTTATTTTATTTTATTTTATTTTATTTTATTTTATTTTTTTATTTTATTATCAGTATTATTTTTTAAGAGTCTGGAAAGGGTCTGTATTGTGGAGTAAAAAAAAACAGCAACCCTTTTAGAACACAAGAAGTGCCTTGACTTCAGTTTTGCTTCTTTCCCTATATTGGAAGAATGGGGTAACCTATCTCAGGTACCTTGAGAGGAATTAAGGTAAAGAGAGGATTCCCTCAGTGAAAATTTTCCTTTTCACTGGGAGAAATTAATTAATAAATTAAAATAAATTTATTTATTTTAAATCCATGGGGCTCCTGTATTTGTGTGAATCAAAAACTGATAAATTATGTCACTGTCCCAATTCACAAGGAAGAATTATTTTAACTTTGAAGAAGTTTTGTAAGAGTGAACTCTGTATCTGACCACTCAAATACAGTTTGGACAGATATCACTTCAAGTCCATTCTGTCCTGTTTAAAATATATATGTATTATCTCCTGTGTAACTTTCAATATCAGGACTGTATACAGAGACAAAACTTACTGGGAATGAAATGACTCATGGATTATCATCAATTATTATCACAGATGAGTGATGCTAAGAAAGTCTGTTGTAAGCCTGAGGTGAGGTTCCCGTTCCAAGGTGTGTTATCTCATCGTAGAAGAATGCTAACAGAAGACGATGTAATGAAAAACAAATGCTGACCCATAAACAAAAGCCTAATTTTGTCTGAGTCCCTTGAGGTTTCTGATTTCTCTTTCATGCAGGCTTCAAAGAACTGAAAGTCCATATGACACCTGTTGAGTAACTGCCATAATTGCTTCCATATTTGATTTCCATCCACTGGCCACGGTCTGGGTCTAGGTGCATGTTCTCTTCTCCCAGAAACGGTGATGCAGAAAACCTGTTTTTAATAATTTATTTTGAAGACAGGTTTTCCATTCAGGAGTGACTAAGAGAGGTCATGTGTCCTATCAGTTAAAATCCAGTTACCTGTGAAAGGAGGTTTCTGTGTTGCTGCTTTTGTCCATTGCAGAGTTTTACATTTTTTTAGTTAGGAGATCCTAGCAAGGATGAAAGAGGGAACCTTTGCCAGAGGATAATATTCCCATCCCAGTTTGAAGAAGATCTTTTGTTCAGCGAAGAGAGGATGGTCACTGTGGATATTATGTTTGAAAGGGTTTACTCTCAGAAGTATTATTCATTTTCCTGCTTCTGTTACTGCCCAAGTTACTACCAGGGTCAGGAATAAGAAAAAGACAGTGACTTTGCCATGTTGCCTGAAGAGATTTATGTCTATCGGGCTTAATTAGTATAACCCTCTACTTCTGAGTACTTCTGCATCATGCAATGACTGTGCTACAGTTAGGGCCCCAACAGCATGACCTCCACAGTGCAGAACAGGATTGCAGTAAATGCTTGTTTTCTTTTTTGTTGTTGTTGTTACCTTCATGAGCCTGGAGGAGAGAAATTACTGAGAGAGTTTACTGGTGGCATTTACTTTACTGATGGCTGTCTAACTACTATAATAAACCACCGAAACCAGCTTTGAAGTGTTTATCCAGGCCTGTCTTGGGAAGATTAGAAAGTCTGAGCAAAGAAATTGAGACTCCAGCATACTTGAAAAAAGAGAGTTGTATTATTATTATTATTATTATTATTATTATTATTATTATTATCATTAAAGAATTATTTTAATTCTAATCCTGGGCAGTTTATGGAACAAGTAACTTGTACAGTACTATTTAAATCAAATGTTGTATATATATATGTGTGTGTATATATATATAACATTATTCAACAGGTAAATTGAACAGCTGTGCAAGAGGTCAAAGAGCCAAAGCATTTCACTTATCTTTAGTCTTCTTGTTTCTAAATGTGAGCTTTCTCTGATCCTGCATTCATGTTTTGGGTGTAGAAGATCTCAGGACAGGGCAATGTATGATAATTTTTGTGCTTAGCATTTTCACTGGAACTCCTGTGCTAACACCCAGTTCTTGAATTCCTTTCCTGACAGCACCTTGTTATTTAAGAAGTTTTAACATGTGAACTCCTTGCTTCCTCAATTGTGAAGTTGTGCCTTTAGGCCTCAGGACTTGTTGAGGATTCTGTGCTTCATCAGAGAAGCATAAAATAGACCTAAAAGAAGATTGTTTTACTGGATAGTTATCTTTCTTAATAGTGATTACCAGGAATACAAAAAACCTCCCTGAAAGCAAATTACAACTAACCAGAATGACAGAAAGTTGTTGCACAGAGAGCACTGAAACCAAAAGCTGTCACTTCTGTCAGGAAGGCAAAAGGAAAAGATTCAGTTGTTAATATTAGACATTGTAAAGATTTTCAGTTATATATTCTTTAGGTAACTGTTCTTTTGGGCTTTGAAGGATTGTTTTGTTTTAGGCTGGAAATAATACTGAGATGCTTTTGGCTTAGAATGCTGTTTCATCACATTCTTGCTAGTCATATGTGTCAGAAGACTGTACAAACTGAGGCATTATTAAGATATTGTAAAGCTTCCTTCACACTATAGAACTTACAGGCCATTTATAGGAATGCAGTGGACTCTGAGCAGTCTTAGTGTCGTAGCTCTCCTTTTGACAGAAACATGCTTACCTAATGAAAGAGAGAAAGAGATTTGTATATAACCTGTACTTGATTTAGGGTGTCTCAGATCTAAGGATGAATCTTTCTTCTTTGCTGGCAGCCTCTTAGGGTGAAAATCCATTGCAATTGTTCTGTGGTATAAGAAAAAATATGAAGATAAACGTAGCTGATTTTTTCCTTTCTTGTGATCTACAACTGTGGCACCACGAACGCTTGAAAGGGGAATATGAGAACCTGCATTTGTTATTACTACGAAGAATTAGCAGTTTGGTAGCATGAACTGCTGTGTTTTTCCTGGAAACATATTTAAGTCAATCTGCAATGTGGGAAGGAAGGTTTATGTGATTCTGGGGACTATCTCAATTGGAGGAAACTTCAGTGGGTCACTTCTGCTGCCAGTTACTGCTTGACGTGACTGCACCATCCTGTAAAGGACCGAGACATCACCATATTGGATCTATGGCCTCTGCTATTCAAACAGCAGAAATTTTCAGATAAGCACAGAAACATTTTCCTTTTCACTGGGAGAAATAATGCAAATCTGTATGTCAGTTTTGATTTATTATATTCCTAGAGGATTGTGTGCATGGGTGCTTTTCTTATGAGTCTGTGCTGCAGAAAGATTTAATGTTCAGCAGGGAACATATTATGGAGCTTATTTGATTGCAAATTTGTTTAAACAGCTTTCAGCTTTATATTTCCCTGTTAGATAATGTAACTTTAGATACCAGTTGCATAATTGGCCTGAAATGAGTCATACAGATTTAAGGTACAGGTTTTCCTCGTGGTCTGACTGACTGTTGGTGTTAAGTGGCTTCATAAAATAGCTGCCCTAGAACTGCCCTCTTTCATTTATTGAATAATCTTGCAAATAATTTATGTATGAGGAAGAAGGATTACCTTGATACTCAAAGAATGACTGCCTTCATGAATGAACTTTTGATGCTGGAATATGCATGTCTTGTGAATTGGTATAAGCTCTAACTAGTACACCACTGTGACAAACTGAAGTGCTTCTTACAACTCCAGAATGAGCGCATGCCACAGAGAATTTCTCTACATTTCTCATCAATTGTTTACCTTTAGAGCTTGGTGGGAGGGATCATGCCCTGGTCACAGTCTCTTGGAAATAGAGATTTTTGCACCTAATATTCCTGCTTTTATCCCTCTTAGGTCTGAAAGATACTACAGGCTCTGAGAGTGATGGTGGTGACTCTGGCAGCACAAAATCAGAAGGAGCCAATGGAGGCACGACAATCCAACCCAAGAAGGTCAAGGGTGTTGGCTTTGGAGATATCTTCAAAGACAAACCTATAAAGCTACGACCAAGGTCAATAGAAGTTGAAAATGACTTTCTCCCAGCAGATAAGGTATGTATCATTTCTTAATTCTCCCTTTGGTGTTGATTTAAAGAAGCTTCCATCCTAAAATACAAAATTCTATCATGGGTGAGAACTTTGTGGTCATGACTCCTTAATCTTTCCATGGACTACTTTCCACTGTTTTTCTTTTGTCACACACCAGAAAGAGAATTCCAGTGATGTTAACTGCCTGCAAGAAATATTACTTTGCTTAAAGGTGTACTCCTCTATTTGTTCTTCTGTCTATTAATAATGTTTATAAAATATATACATACAAGTTTAGAGAGCAAGATTAGAGAGACTTGTGCTTTTTCAGATTTGCAATTACTGCATTAGAATAAAAATAATTGCCAATTGTTACATAAACTAAACAGGAAATACTGTCATTGTGTTACTGGCTTTCTAAAAAGGATATTTTGGAGAATACCTAAAGGCCTCGATTTAGAACCTTTTTTTTTATTATTTAAAGGATGTATTAAGAATCTCCTAATCTTTATTTAAAGGAGATAGTAAAAGGGAAAGCATATTTTTTATGGTTTATTCTATATGCCATAAAAAGGAAGATCTTGAGATTAACACTTGTTTTCAGATCCTGACAGAGTGAAACAGGCTATCTTTATCGAGAGTGTTCTTTGTTCTCTGGCCTCCAAAACTATCCCTGCATAAACTAGAAATAAAGAGAGACTAGAAATCAAAGTGAGATATTTCTATTAACTGGGAGAAGTGATTTTATTTTTTCCAAAATAAATGCATTTATCATTTCAAAGTACACTCATTAGGGAAATAAACAAAGAAAAGCACATTCTTTCATAATGGAGTAACAATACAAAGAAAAACATCACCACCAAAAAAAAAAAAAAAGCTTAGCAAATCCTTTCTTGAAGTGAACTAGACTGACATAAAGTTACTAATATTCTGAGACGCGTTCAGAGGTTTGGACAGCCTGGGATTCTGCTGTGGGCATAGTTACATGCATTTTCTTAGGCTTCATGATGATTTTAAGAAGCTCCTAGGCAGCTGCTGTTGTTCCCTGATGCTTCAGCGTCTTGCATTCTGCCCTGAACTTGCTCGCTTGCCTGTAGAACCAGATGCTTCAGGAATTACATCTTTTAGCCCTTAAAGCTTCTGGGTTTTAACCTAGGTAATGTAAGCAACCTGATTTATAGTACAGCACCTATCCCCAGTTCCCCTCTTAGTTATAGTGGTACAGCAGAAAGAGGTTGGGCAGAAGCATGGTTGACACTTCTGAAGTTAGTTACGCTACAGGATAACAGGTAAATATTTTACAGCAGACTGCAGTTTGGATTCTGAGTAGCGAAGAACCTAGGTAATCCAAGGGAAAAGCCTAGATCACGTTACTCTTTTTCCATTGCTGATTTCTTTAAAGCCTGGCAGTCCTCTTCTATCTTTGTGTCTCTACGTGAACTTACTAACTCATGCATAGGGGTGAGTGAATGTGAAGAAGCAGAACCAGCTGAGCTGTGTTTAAAAGGCACCTCATCAAAGAAGTCCACCTGGGACACAAGATAGCAATAGACGAGGCCTGGCAGTGCTCACAGAGTGCTAGCTAAGGAGCCTTCTCCTGCCAGATTCAGGGAAAGAGGTGGAGATGCAATGAGGTCAGCTCTGCATAGAGCCATCGTCATGTCTTTCTATAGTGTGTTTATTTGTGACCCTGGGAATCTCCAGTGGTTACTGCCACTGAGAATGGGCTTTATGAGAGTTTTGTGGAGGCACTGAAATAATTTTTCAGGGCAAAATATACAAAATCAGTAACAGATTTCTTTTTGTATTGTTATTTTTTTACCCCTTTTTGGGAGATATTTGTTTTCATAATTAAACGGCTGCCTGAGATCTTGTCCATACAAGTCCCATGTAAAGAAAATTCCTTTTTATATATGGCGCACTTGAAAGCGGATGAACTTCAGATTATACTTGGTTGTACTTAATCTTTTTCTCTGGACTCAGGACAAAAAGTTCTGTAGCATCATATTGTAATTTTTTTTTCTGTAGCTTTATTTTTTAATAAAGCATAATGTGAGTTTTAAGTTATTAATTTCTTGCTTCTACCTATGTAATTTGCAGATAATCTCCAAAGGTAAACACACTTAGAATTTACATGCTAATGATATTTATAATTGGTATGCAACAGAAATATCCACTTGTAAGGTGACTGTAAACAGAATTCAGGTGTTGCTCAAAATCTAATTCTCTCGAGTCAGATACAGCCAGAGCAGAACTTGATAAGGCTCTGTTTATGCCACACAAATTATTTCGTGTCTGCACTACCACCTAATAAATTTAATACCCCTTGACTCTGGACTCCATTGTTTTAGTGTGAAGTGCTGACAAAATACTGAAGAAATTTCCTTTGTTCACTGAAGGGAAATTTCTCTGCTTTATTATACTGAGAAATCTTAACCTTTGTTTCTCCTAGGTCAGATAAGCAGTGTAAGTTTATATGCTCATGCCCAGACAAAAATTGAATCTGGAATATTCAGAAAATTTCTGATTTTTTTCATCCTAACCATAGACATGGCTAGTGGAAAGTAATACCATCATCTTTATAAGTACAATTGGCTATTCATACTTCAGGTATGTGGATAAGCAAAAGAAACACGTCACTGTCATTGCTTTTTTTTCCCGGGTAGGGTTATGTTGGTTAACCTTTGAACAGGACTGTTGGGAGACTTGGGAGCTGTTGTCTTTGCCTACTCAGAGCACCAACACCTGATTCACTGACAAAATACTAGATTCTAACTGTAAAATATTAGCTTCCCTAAATACTTTTCTGGCTGCAAGAAATTCTTCCCTTGTCACTGCGGTGTTCTTCGTTATTTGATGACGGGCTAGAGAAAGAATCCCACACTGTTTGTAGTACCAAGAATTGTCATATTTGGCACAAGAGCTCTGCGTATGGGGGTTAAAAGTGGTGTGATTTATGATGCAGAGTTTTGAATCAGTTCTAATTCTTTCTTTCAGTGTAGTTCTTAAAGGGTTTTTTGCCATGGTATGTGTCTTGCTTGTTTACAAGAAGCAGCCTCAATTTTCCAATAACTGGTAATCTTTAGAAGAGTCAGAAGCAATACTTCCCTCAATTTCTTCATTTTTTCAAATTTTCTGAAGTTTGAAGATCTTCAAAGTCTTTGTAGTGGTTCTTGTTTTATTATTTTTGATGAAAAAATGCATATATGCCTGTAGTGGTACTTTAACCTTTTTGATTTAAAATATTTCCTAACTAACTGTTGAATTTTTTTAAATATCAGGAAGTTATAATAAGGATTGTATAAGGTAATTCCCATGGAAGACATTGGTTCAATTTACAGAAAAATCGACCTGGTCTCATTTTGTTGGCATTATTATATTCTGTTCTGTCATGTTTTTCTATGTTATGAGCCATAAGTTTAGATCATATTTCACACCAGGGTGATATGAATTATTGTTGTGTTAAGTTGGGAAGGCTTTTACACAAATATTGGCAGGAGTATGAGGACAGAAAGGATTGCTGCCAGGAGAGCAGGAAGAGATTCTGTTACGCCCTGCTGTAAATCATCAGTCAGGTTGTTGTGCTCTGAGTGTGAGCCCAGTGCTAACGGCATAGAATGGAGTGACCCTTGTCTTCTAGGGTCATCAGTAAAGTCTCTGAGGACGAATTAGGAATTGTGTGAAAGCCCATTGATTTTATTGGTGTGCAGAATTCATTGCTTAGCTGTTCTTTGTTTTAAAAATCATGTTATCCTAGATAAATTAATGATGTGGTTGTGGTAGTTTAATATGAGCCATCAAAACTGTTCTTTCGTGTTTTAACAGAATCAAACACTTCTGCTTTGTAGTTTTATTTTCTGATTGCATTGATGAATCAACCATTGGCTGTATTTGTTTTTCAGTCAAAGTAGAATCAGGTTCCTGAGGCTTGGCTCTGTCAAATACCCATTAATGATAGGTGTGAGTGAACTAATTGGCTGTGCTACATGTGACTGAAACTGTAGTTTGGTGACCTGAATTTCTGAAAGAAGTACAGTGTGTTTATAGGCATGTGTCTCCTTGGAAAAGGCAGGGTAACATTACACTACATTAAAGTTATAACATTAAGGATTTGTAGACAAATCGAAATTACCATTTCCTCTTTCTGCTTGCACAGTTCCAAGACATTTACACGTTTATGTTTACTTCTTTTTTCTTCTTTGTTTTGTAGTAGATTGTCTAATACTTGTGTTTCTAGGTGGCACTTTGTTCCAGTATGTTCTATACATGCTTCCATTGTTCTAGTAAGCTATCACATTTTCCTCTCCTGTATCTATAAACAAATTTATAGGAGTATAGGAAAATTAATTCAACCGATACATTCCTTAGTCTGAGTTAACTGTGTCAGGTTGGTTAGTGAGCTGAAATCTCAGCTGAAAGAGCTAGAGGCCAAAATAGGTGAATATAAAATAAGAAGTCATTTTTATCTTTCTCTGAAAACTGTCCTTACTTATGAAGAGACTACCAAGAGAATGTCTTGCATTTTCCATTTGAGATATATTCATGCCATACTCGTATTGCCTTTTCTTTGGGTAAGACCTCCATAGTAAGCTAGCACTGGTGAATTTGAGCAGAGCTGGATTTTATTAGCAGCATTCAGTGAGGTCACATTAGTGATTGCCAGAACTTAATGTAAATTATATCCAACTGGCAAACCAGGCGATATTGCAGCCACCATTACAACATAGTATAAAGGAGAGGCTATCATGGCTCTAGATCCAACAACTAGTTAACTGCTCATTAGGGATCCTTCTCACTGCAAGACAGTACCTAGCAATTTTTATTTCTGCATGTTTTTAGTATATTGAGGAGAGGGGAAGTGGAGAAGAAATAATGAAAGTAGACACAACAGCTAGTAGGGCTAGGAACTGATGCCAATTATTGAAGTTACCTGTCTTCCTTGACAAGACAGGAAGTTGTAAATTCAGGGTGTTATAAGATCTGGGTTTCTGTTTTGAGTCCATGACCTAGGGACTCAGAGTCTGTGATGGCGAGGTATTTTTTGGCACATCTTTTCCACACCTGTTATGTCAGTTCCTGCCTTGCTGCTTGTACAAAACATTTCCCCCCTTAACTTTCAGTTGTCACTTAAAAATGAAAGGTTAGAGGGATGCATGTTGGAGGCCTTGCTCGGCATTTTTAAGCCAGCCTATGTTGTGCCTGATCTCAGCAATATAAGGCCTGTGCTCACTGTATGTGCTGGTCATCCTCGAGCTGCATACGGACCTAGCACAAAGATGTGCAAGCTAGTGGTCAAAACCCTGAGATAATTAAAAAATAGATGTGAATGATAGCACCCATACTGACTATGAACACTAGTAAGAACCCCTGCTGAGGCAGAGAGCATGCAGTGTGAATATCAAGTGTGTGTAGCAGTTAGCACTTGAAAGCACAGGTTTCTGGCGTTTGTTTACTCAGAAACAGCCATCAGAGATGGCAGTGGTCGCAGCAAGCATCAGCAGCATGTCAGACTGTGTGTAGGAACAGGGGAAGCATTCAGCTGTTCAGCATTTGTGTTCAGCTTTGAAGTTGCTGTCTGTGCAGTTTGGCACTCGTGCCCTGACCACTTGGTTTAGGGGTGTCTTGTGACCCATGAGGCAAGAAGGCCCCAGCCCCTCCTGCAGCTGTCCTGGGAGCATGGCTGCCTGCAGCTAGACTTTGTTCCCCTACCAGCAGTGTTACCGCTCATTCTGAGAGCTCTGTGTGAAACCAGGAATTAAATTTCTTTCTTTATGCAGAAATAGCACGTGCTTGCAAATGGAAAATGATGTTTTTGGAGCACTGTGGATGGTATACGTAAGTTCTTTGGAATATCATTAGCCTTTCAGGAGTAAATAATTCATAGCAATAAAAAGGAAGGGTTAGGTGGCCAGTTCTTGAAATGAGGGGTAGTCAGAAAGCTGCATGCCTCTTCGGGAGGCTGACTATGACAGCACTCGATACAAAGGAATGGAAAAGGAAATGGAAATTTGTGTTTCAAGAGAAGAACCAGTCTGATGAAGGTGGCTGGCAGCGAGTCTCTGCTGAGTCACCGAACTATGATACTTGAGTGAATAGTGTCTCCTGGCCCTTCTGTACATACGTAGCTGGCATTTCTGGGCTTGCTTTGCTTTCCTGCTTTCTCATGTTGGTTTGTAGAATGTTCAGACTACTCACAGAGTTACCAGGTACTAGTGACAGAGTTTAGCTTTCCCACCAGTCTGCAACAGCAGTATTTTGTGCTTCTTGTGACTTTTTAAAGAATTTGTTTTAAATAAAGCATCTACTTGACCCTAAATGAATGCAAGATAGCTGTTGTCTGTGCCACAAAGGCTCAGTGGCCTTTATGCAGAGAGGATTTGTCTGTATGTAATGCATCCAATGTATGCATGAAAACTGTTTTCCACTTCTGGTCTAAGTTGAGCTACTTGAGTAGCAGCTAAAAATGGGAGTAGTATAGAAGCACTAGAAGTTAGTACTAGAAGTTGATCCTGAAAGTGACATGGAGATTCTGCCCTGTTCTCCCAGGGAGAGTTCTGGCCTTCTGCCAGAGGGAGCTCCCTTAGAGGCACTGGCAGGCAGCACTCCTTATTTTTTGGGAATGGTTTTGATTAGGAAATCTTAAAATTATCTGGGAAACAGGATGCATTAGTTTAAACTGTTGCAATTCTATTTCATAACAGGACCAGTGTAAAAGCATATGCATTCTATATTGCTGTGGTGCACAATTGTATGTTGATGACGAGCGGTTTGCTAAACCACAGGAAAGACCTTTTTCCAATTAATCTATTCCCAGGTGTTGTACCCCCACAGGCATTTCAAAAGAAGAAGCATTAAAAAAATCCCCCCAAAACAGAAAAATCCACTGTGATTTAATAGTTTAAAACAAAGCTGGTTTCCTGAGGCCCAGATATATTCGATGGAGACAAAATTCGAATTTCAACTTCAGTTGAAAAAGTGCTTTAGGAAGGAGTGGTACTGACATGCAGCTGTCAGGCTTAAGTTTACAGTCTGAACTGTCTGATAAGAGCACTAAAATCATCCCAAGTAAATCTAACTGATACAAGTAGATACAAAACATTTCAATGAGTGTAATCAAGACTTGAGGAATAATTTTAGAAACAGTGTATTTGTATTTCTAGATCAAATGAAGTTGTTTTGCTTGACTTGGATTGTGTCAGATAATGTAATTTTGATTTTTAATTACTGCATCTGAGTAATTAAGTTTTTAAACTTTGACATTTAATCTTATTAGCATTCATGTACTTTAAAGTTTAAAGAACAAATATTGAAAAAAAAAAAAAGAACCAATTTGAACTTGGAAGTCACCTAAATGACATTCATGCTTGCTGAGGTATTGAAAAAGTTTGTAAGTGTGTACCAGATTGTCTAGAAGCTGAGCATTACTGAAAGTAAAATATATGCTCTCATCTTTTGCTACTGAGACTCATTAGTTTGTGGATCTTTGCTTAAGTGGTTTCCTTTTTTAATTTTCACTAATCAAAGATTATTTTTAAAGGTCATACCTAATTGTACCATTCATATTTACATACATTAGATGAATGTATATATATGCACACACATATGTCTTTAAAATGTATTACGGTTTATTCTTCTCTCTAAAAATAGATTACAGGTTTTTGTGCTTTCTTGGACTGATAATGATGTGTTGTAATACAACTTTAAAATAATTTATAAGTGGAAAACAGATAACTTCAAGTAGTGGTTGTCTGGCTCATGAGGCATTCAGACTTTTCTCTGAATCATTTCTGAACCTGTTCTGCAGCATAGTGCTGGCACACAGGGTTCTGCAAGAGACATTGCCTTTCCTGGGACCGATCATCTTGGTCTTTTCCAGTCTTTAAAATATCCTGCCATTTTTTTCCAGAGATGTGTATTTGCAGTGATAGTTCTACCCAGACAACTTTAATTTGCTTTCAGTCTAATCCAAGCCTCTTAACTAGATTAGGACTAAATGCACATAAAAATCCCCAGAGGATGTCTGATTTTTTTTTAAGACTACTACTGCGTCTTGTAGTAGAGATAATTGTATATACACCCAAAATTCTAATATTTCACTAGAATAACAGAATATACTATATATTTCCCAGCTCTGCAAATATTTTTTTTTTCTTTTTTTGTGGGCACCACATTGAAGAATTTAATGGCCTCCCCTTTAAAATACCTGTCAGAGTTTATCATGTCCTTCATTATGCTGCTTCTCAAAACCAAGTAACCATCTTTTTTGTTTATTTAGTCTTTTCATTGTATGAGTTCAGTGGCTTTTTCCTTGTCCCAAAGTTGTTTTGGCACTCCCACGATACTGTCCTTTTAGAGAATGGGTGTGTGTACAGGGAATGTGTAGAGCGTACATATGCTTGCACATTGCAGACATGTTTGTAAAGGCATCAACATTTTGCTGAAGATTACTGAGTGGTTTTTAAGGTAAAATGAGTGTGTAGTATGTTCTGGCTTGCTTAAATATGAATATTTATTTTCTTACAAATTATCTGAGAAGCTCATGATGTGGTTGGTATCCTTCCCTGCACTTCTACATTTATTTTAAGTTCGAAAGCTTGTGAGGAGGAAGTATTAAGGATTTATAAGACGTTCATAGAAAAAAGCATAATCTTAATTATGTTTTAGTTCCTTGGTCATGTTGTTTTAAAAGTCAAAAGCCCAACAGAAAAGCCTAAGTAAGATGAAATTTCAACTGTTTTTCCCCCTAATACAGAGGAACATGTATATTCAGAATGTGTAAGAAGCTCGTTTTCCTGTAGTTATTTGCAAGACTTATTTTCTAGACTCTTCACAAGAAGTCCATACATCCTCTTTCAAGTTACCTTTCCCAGCTCTCAGACTCATGAAGCCAAGAGGAAACTTCTAACTCAAGTGTTAGCAGAGGTAGAAAAAGCTCCAGATTTCCTGTGAAATAAACAAGTGGAACCTTTGTTTCCCTGGGATGGCTCTAAGAGTGAGTCAGTGCTGAGGCTGGGCTCCCACCCTTGCTGGGCTGAGCTCATGCAAGGAAGGGGCAGGACTCCAGTGATCTTCTTGGACACTGAGCTGCTGAAAGGCAGCTGAGCTTCACAATGGGAGAGGAGGTATTTCTTTTACAATTAGCTGGGTTTTTTTGTGTTGTTTTTTTCTCTCTCACTGTTTATAACTCTTTCATAATATATGAATATTCTGTGAAGCACAGAATTTTACTCCATTGTTCTGCACAGTTTGTAGATGCTGATGCTGGGTAGGTAAAAAGAGTAGTGGGGATCCCAAAGTCCATTTCTGTTATAGAGGAAGATATTAAAAAATGGGGTTACTTCTGTGTGAAAATGAATTCTGTGTTGGCTCTGTGTAGCTTAAGTTTTTTTCCTTTTGGACTATTTGGCTATTAAGCTTGCACAGATGTTTTTTTTTTATTTCTATATGATTTGGATTCTGTTTTCTTGCTCTGAAAAGAATCCAACTTTGCTATTAAGCAAGAACAGTTACACAGTCTTTAGGATATGTTATTCTTTCAGATATTTACTTACTAACCAAAAATTATCCCCCTTCCCTCTTTTTTCCTTTCCTTCCCAAGCATTCTAATAAAACCACACTTCTTTTCGGCAAAAGAAAAGAGGAGGAGCTTTACTAATTCCTCTTCTGTGTCCGATGACATTTGGAGTCTTTTGTATGAATGAGAAAAACTGATACAAATTATTCTGAAGAAAATCTTACTGGAATAATAAAATTCTAAATGAAAATTATCCCTTCCTTCAGGGAAAACTGGAGTGCTTGTAAAATTTTATAGAAAGCTGAAGGGAGAGATACCCAAGTAAACTGCCAAATTATTTGTGGATACTCTGGGGTCTCTTGGTAGAAACATCCTTTTTGTTTAACAACTGAAGTCAATAAAGAGTGTGCTGGAATGAAGCTACAGGTTTTCTGAGCTGTTTCTCCTACAGTGTTCCGTGTGTCTTTCTTTCTTTTGCCTTAAGAGAAGAAAAAGATAAAGGAGGATAAGTGGAGTGCCCAAGAATCACAGAGCAGTCAGATACTCTGGGGGGTTGATTTCTAAATTGCGTTTTTGTCTTCTTTTTGCATATGTTTCTATATTAAGTCAGTGACATTTGATCTCTATAAAATGGTTCTTAAATACTGTGAGTACATTAGTCATAGTATTATTCATTATTGAGCTTATATTATTTAAGTGAGTTGACTAAATGCTTCCTAGGAACTTCTCAGTGAAGCTCAGAGAGGGGGTGATTGGACTCAGCTCCTGGGGGAAAGTCCCCATGAAGCAATACCTTGTAGCCAAGAACAGTGCACTGCCTAGGTTCTGCTGGGTACTGGGTCACTTGCCATTCACTGGCTACCCAAAGAGAAAGAGACTTCCATGACTCCAGCTGACAGCTTCTTTTGAAGCAGTCTTTGTACCTAAAGCAGTTGCTGAAAAGAAAAGCTGAAACACATGAGTTTAATCATTTTCAATTTGTGTTTCGAGTTGTTGAGCTTCATTCAGAGGAAAATAGATGAAATTCCAGTCTGTTGAATAAGAACTGAATGGTGATGCTCATGCATTTTGCTTTGCCACTTGGTTCTCTGTATTTTTCTCTGTGAGAACTAAAGTAATGCTATCTCCCTGCTTAGCCTGTGTAGTTTTTTGTCCTAGTTGCAATGATACAAGGTAGGAAAAAGAAAGGAGTGAAAGGAAAGATAATCTGAAAAAAAAGAAATATATTTGTCAAAATAGGAGAACTATTTGCATGATATGTCTGAATGTTTTTGTTGCTTTTTTAATTGAATTTGAAAAATATGACTGAACAGCTGCTTGTCAATTTGTTGTCAGTGTTACTTTCACAAAAGAGCAAAGTAACATTGCTGCTGCTTTTAAAAGATGCTAAAGAAGAGCCGTTCGCTGAGTTTTGTTTTCTTAGACCTTTTTTTTTTTTTTTTGTAAAGAAATGCAAGTAGTTCAGCTGCTTCCCTTACTGCTGCAAGAGGAAGTGTAGATCTGCATAGCAGTTGTAAGGTTCATTAATTTTTGTGAAAGAGAAGGTTTCATAACAGCAGTTTCTGTGCTGATGTTACAATCTGGATCGTGCTGGTTATCAGCTGCAATCTAGACAGGCATGGATCTCCTGGGAGAGTGCAAAGAGATTTCATTCACTAAGTGCAGCCTGACTGCAGGATTCTTCCCAAAGGAGACAGAAGTTAATTGCGATTTGCAACCTGCAAATGGTAAAATTCCTGACAAGGGGTGCCGGGGGACATTTTACATTTGCATATGAACCATAGTCAGTAAAAGGAAAAAATGGAAAATAAATAAAGTAGAAAGAAGACTCATCTATTAAAAAACAAACAAACAAACCCAACCTTGCTTTCCTTGCAAAAGCACCTTCTACCATCCAAATCTGTGGCTTGAGGAGGAAAGGAAATGAGCTTGTCCAGACTCCTCATTTCCATGTGCATGCTTTCAGTACCTCAAGATGAGGCAGTTGGGAGCGTACTATGTGGCTTTCATTGCAATTGTGCTTTATTTTATTTATTTTATTTGCTAAAGTGTTTTCACTCCTCAGTGATTCTAATATGTGTTACTCCATTTGTTTCAGCAGTGTCTACATAATCTAAACTCTTCCATTGGCTTTCTCAATATTAACTTTTTTGAAGGCAGGTTTCGAGTTCATTAGCTATTTGAAACTGGCATAACTGGCAGTATCAAATGTCAGAAGTCCAAATTTAACAGAAACAGGAATCTTACAAAGTGTGTGAGTTAAGATATACAGGTTTCTCTCCTGTCAGCTCAAACGTACGAGCAGAAAGCAGCCTATCTGTTCCCTCCTGTGTCCATAACTTGATTTAAGATCTGTCAAGATCCCAAGTTACTGGAGTCTAACCTCATCTGCTTTTAGAACAGCTACACAGTGGAGAATAATGATGGAAAAAACAAAACATACACTGCTCTGCTTTCCAAGCTACTCAGAGTTTTCATAAAAATGATAGCGTGGGTTCCTTCCAACTTATTCTATGCTTCTATGATTTCATTGTTTGTATTCATTGAAGCTTTTGTTCCTACACCTCATTCTATCCAAGAAGTGAAAAGAACAATTTTGCAACTCATATTTTACCTACTTATTTGTTTGCGTGTTATTTGAAATAGCACTTATTTCCCAAAGGACTTGCATGAGGCTGCTGAAGATAGTCTTCATCTGTGTTTTATAGACTGCTGGTGGTCTGCTAAACACCTGCTAGTTTTAGTGCATGGATAGCTGGATGGGACATTTGGCTCAGGTCATTTTTAATGGAGCTCAACAGCTGGAAGCAAGAACTACAGTAATTTTCCATTTAAGCGGTTCTGAAATTGCTGAAGAGTTGTTTCATATTTGCAAATGGGAAGTTAGGAATCTGTGAAACAGTCCCTCTAATTAGATGTCTTGCACACTATGAAGACTATTGAGATTCTCCAGAAATATAAATGACATGAATGCGGAGGATATAAACAGTTACAGCTCAACATAAATATCAGTATCATCACTGAGGGAGCAGCGTGGATTCATACAGTGAAATACTGCACCTATTGTGTCTCTGAAGACACCTTAAGTCAATAGCACTTTATCAGAGTAAAATCAGAGGCAGTTAAAGCCTTGTCAGAGTTACCTGACAGAGCCGGGTTTGTTTAGCAGGTAGATGACTTGTTGTATGCACTTCACTGACTGTGTTGTGATGTACTTCATTCACCCAAACAGGTCACAAAAAGATTGAGGTGTCTGAAGAAAATATGTAATTATGTGTTACTGTGTTGTGGTTTTCTCTTTTTCATTACAGTAGCTGTTATGTTTGGTTTAATAATCTTTAAGATTTACAGGAGGTTTCTGGATCGTGGGACCTATGGAAGAGGCACCACAGAAGCAGGTCTATCTATGCCATAAATCACTTTTTAGCTCTGTAATTTCTCAATTGAAAATGTTTATAGTGGCCCACAAATCAGTGGATTTAAATTAAGAGTTTCTGCTTCGTAATTTTTAAATGTTTTCTAATTTTTCAGCATACCTTTGTTCTACCTATGGAGTGGTTTTGTTTTTAACTGAAAAGGTTAGTTTGAAAATGTCTGGGGGAACAGAAGAACTGAAGTAAGCCTTTGAAGTTTCTCATGTGTTATCACATTGTTTTTATGTCACCTTGCTTTATTTAGATTTACTTTCTGAACTGTACCACATTCAGTATTCCATTTCCATATGCTCAAAGAATGAGGTTTCCAGGATATTAAAAAGATCTTGAGACGTTTGTAATTCAGACCATGCCTAGGCTCATATTTTACTTCCAAACAGTTCAATACTGAAAAGCCTGGGGAAATGTATGAGATCAGGGTAAACTTAGAGAGCTTCTGTGGTGAGTGTTCACAGCCTCCAGTGATTTTTAACCTTGTGTTTTATAAACCCAATGGATTTTTTTTTCCTCTTCAGATCTAGTCATGTATTCATCTCACCTAAAGTTTTTTGTCTCTGTAACTTTCCGCGGAAGAGTGCCACTTAGCTAGCTTACCTGATGTGGGAAGGAGTGCCTCTCTTTGTTTTGAGTGTCGTACCTGCTAATTTCATCTGATAACCCTTTATTTCTATTACTGGGAGAGATAATGAGTGAGTCCTACATAATCACCTTCTCAAAGCCCTTCCTGATTTTTATAGACCTTTTTTAAATCACCTATATTTATCTCTAGGGATAGGATTGGGGATCTGTTCCACACATTTAATTATTCTTTGCTTTCTATATTTTCCTGTTCCTTTATGGACTGAGGTGAGTTATGTGTGGGAGGGAGGGAGATGAGAACTGCACACTGTGGTGTTGAATGAATTTATACAGTGTTTTGATAGCACACGTAATTTCTTGTTTTCCCCTTTTCTGCATCATCTGTGAACATGGAGAAAGTAAGAGCTTTGATCCAAATCCCTGAGGGATTGCACCTGTCACTGTGACAAAATCTTGCCTTTTGTTTCCTGCCTTTAAGCAGTTACATATCCAAGTTAATTATTTATATACATATAATAAGTACATATACATATATAAAAGAATAAATAAAAAAGGATGAATAGTAAACTCTTTAAAGTCTACATCTCAGTTCTACTTTTTAGTCTGGAGTTAGGTCACAGCTTAAATCTTCTTCAGGGGATGGGAACAACAACCTTTTTATTTGTGAGCTTTAATGAAAACTGCTGTGAGTTGACCATGCCAACCAGAGAACATCATATTTGATTTTCATAAAAACAACATTGTATTGATGAAACACCAGTATTTATTAATTAGATGCAGAGTTGGGTTCTCTCCTGGCAATTAATATGCATGGGCTACGCAAGTAACATGCAACTGTCATGGCATTCTGTTGACTAAATTTAGGTGTCTACAGTGTTGCTAGTACTTAAATGTCTTTTCCAGCCTGCAGGCTAATGAATGTTACTAGGACAAGGCTTTTCTTATCCCAGAGAAGTCCAGATGAGTTACATCCTGAAAATGCAGTTCACCTTCACTGACAAAGGGAAGCCTGCAGTGACTGACCATGTGTGCACATCTGTTTCACAGATAACGTTTAAGTAAATGAACACCATCTTAAGAACTACCTGAAGACTACAACATAATCTTGTTTTACATCTCAGTGACAAAACCAGATGAAGGTCACTGTACTGAGAAGTATATCCAGGTCTACAAAATTGCATCTAGTTGTAACACAGCAGAAGCTGTGTGTAAAACCCTGAAGTTCTGCATAAAACCCTACATTTTGACATTTCCAAACTTTTGAATGGCTAAGATAAATTATCATTACATTATAAGTAATCACAACTAGTTTATTTAGTAGCTGAAATTTAATAAAAACAAGATAAAAACATTAACAACAAATAAAATTAATTGCAGCACCTAGTGTTTGGACCTAAAAACAAGCAAACAACAAAAATACCTCAGTAATTTAAGAAAGACAGGGAACTTCTAGAGGATCCAGTGAAGGGCAACAGAGGAGATGAGGGGCTTGGAGCATCTACTGTGTGAGGAAAGGCTGAGAGACCTGGGGCTGTTAAGGAAAAGAGAGGCTGACAGGGGGTCTTATCTGTGCTTATAAATACCTATAGGGTGGGAGCAAGTGGATGGGGCCGGGCTCTTCTTAGTGGTGCCCATTGATAGGACAAAGAGCAGTGGGCACAAACTGTAATGTAGGAGGTTCCATGTGGACATGAGGAAAAAGTTCTTTACTGTGAGGGTGACAGAGCCCTGGAACAGGCTGCCCAGAGAGGTTGGGGAGTCTTCATCTCTGGAGATATTCAAAACCTGTCTGGATGCTTTCCTGTGTAACCTGCTGTAGGGAACCTGCTTTAGCAGAAAGAACTGGCTGATCTCCTAAGGTCCCTTCCAGCCCCTGTGATTCTGTTGGGAAGCACATGAATCATTTTCTGTCTGTCCTAGTAATTGATTTTTTAAGTCTTCTTTGTATATCATTTCTAAGTACTCTTTAACCCAATTAAGTAAGGCACCAGTAACTTCTTCCATTGAATGTTTTAGAAGTTAGTTATTTTGAAAAATTTAATAGTTTTGAATCAAAGCAAATGTGACCGTTCTTGAAGTATTTGCAGCTTTTTGTTCTTGTTTTGTTAGTTTATGCAGTTTAGTCTTTATTAGCTTATATAGTTCATGCAGTTTTACTGATAAGAAGTAATTTTGCTTCTTTCTTTAGCTATAAAAAATATGCCAGAAGAATAGGCATCTGAGAGAAATCAGAAAACAAAGCCCCTGTAACATTATGTTTTGTTTTAAAATTTCCTTTACTTGGTCAACTTTGTGCTGTTTCCTTCAGTTTGTTTATTTTCCTGCTTACTTGTCTGCTCAGATTCCAGTGTCCTGTCAGTATCTCGCAGATACAGCAGCTGTAAGATGCTCAGAACTCTATTTCTAGGGCACCAAGTGAACTGAATGTGGTATAGTGTAATCATAGCCTGTTTACCATTCTGTGGAGTGAGAATTAGGACATAGTAGTACAATTTAGACTAAGATGTTATTTCAGTCCCCTTTTTTTGTCCTTTTGCATTCAAGAAATAATGTTTGTAATTGAGGAAAACCTATCAATTTCTGTGTGAACACTGTAAAACATTTTCCCCACATACCTTGAGGGTTGCATTTGCAACCCAATTTCAAAAGCCTTTTACATTTGAGCAGGATATAGTTATTGACTACATCAGTGTTCCTTTTCTGTAAAGTGGTGCTGGGAGCAGTAACCAGTCCCCTGAAGAGACCAATGAGCACTTACAGGACCCCAAATCAATGTTGATTGCTGGCTAAAGACAGCCTACCTGCTTTGTCTAAATTTGTTAGCTGTGTTAAGAGTCATGCTGCAAACTGAAATTACATTGATTTTTAAGGAGATCCAGTGGGATGAAGTCTTTGCTTTTGTTTCTTTGGTAAGACAAAGATGTTACTTGAAGGGACGTCTTTTGTGATGGGTTTTGTTGATTTTCTTCAGGCAGAGAAGTATTAAGGTACCAGTTCATATATACTAAATACAAGGTTTTATAACTTTGCTGTAAAAGGGTAAAACCATTCATAGGATTTATTTATTTGCGGAGAGACACTTGAGATGTGTAAGCAGCTGTCATTCAGGAGCTGTTCATCCAAGTTCAGAAGTGTTTTGGTATAGACATTAGTTGGAAGAAATGCACATGTACCTTCTGGAATATGAGCTGAATGTGAAAACGAGTTATTTTCAGGTTGTCCAATGTATAGTAATGTAGCCTATATGCAAAGAAACCATAATATGAAATCTGAAATACTTTATTGCTTTGTTGTCTGTATTCTGTTTAATCCTTGCCAAACATCCTGCTAGTAAACTTCTGTGGATGTACACCACATTTGGTCCTGTGGTTACAGCACCCATTCTTTATGGAAGTATCATCTGGTATACACACCATACCCATGTATTTCACCTTTTGAACGATGTAGGAGCCAACACTGATGCAGCGTTTCCTTGGATTGCCTTGAGCATGATCCTTTGGAGTTACTGAAACACACTGAGATGCTTACCATACTTTCCTGATGAGCTTGAGCTGGTGTAAATGAGCACTGCTTCTGGTTTTCACCTTACTCTGATGCCAGCTAATTTACATGCCTAAGTACTATACCAGTAGCTTGTGCAGCTGTTCAGGGAAGCAAACTCCTTTCTTCTTTCTTCCCATTCCAAGTATATTTTAACATAGCTTTGTTCTCTCTCACTGCAGAGACGCTAATGCCACTAGAGAGGAAGGAGGTGGCAGGAGTTGGTAAAAGGAGCTGGCTTCTGGGGACTTGGCCACCTTGGGTAGATGGCCTTGGGCAGCACTGGGGCTGCTTCCTCTCTTGCTCACAGCACGTTATGAGACATGCTGCATCCTGCCTCTCTACTCAAGCAGGAGAGTAAAAACTATTTTGCTTGCCTGTCCTTGTGACAGTCTGGCTGTAATTGAGAGCTTGATGAACACTTGTTTCCTGTCTAATTCATTCACCTAACCTAGTTTTAAGGAAATTACCCTGTGTTGGAGTTGGTGTTTCCTTACAGATGATATCAATAGACACGCATACAGCTTGGGCAGCTGGAGCTCTCCATATTAGCTGTGCATGCACTGAGAAGACTGTATCTATCCCGCCCATATTAAAAATATTACTAATTTTAGTTCAGAAGCATGTGAGTGGTATTTATACCAAAGCATAGATGGGTAGAAAGTTGCCAGGAGGAAGAAGCTGCTTAGACAGTGAAGTCAATCAAATGTGCAGGCAGGTGCTTATTCACACGATCCCTAAAGAATTTTTATTTTCTCTATAAAGGCTTCTTAAAATTCCCATTACCCTTTTGAAGTGCTATGTGGTGACCTTTTAGGAAAACACTTAACTCTGTCCTTTTGGGAAACCCCAGGATAGTAATACTTGATCATGCTGTCACAGAAAGTATTTCGTGTGGAACTGAAGGTTGGTACCTTGGGGGAAAAAAAAAGAAATTCTGGACTTTTCTCTTATTTTACAAGTCTCTGACAGAGTTAGGGCATTTTGTCATCTGAAAACCTTCTGGTTCTTTTTTTTTCTTTTTTCTTCTTCTTTCTTTTCTTTCTTTTTTTTTTTTTTTTTCCCAATATTAGTGCTCTTTAATTCTGGCTTCTTAAAACACCAATATTATATATACTCAGTGTGAAGCTTGTTTATACTTAGACTTGTGTATGTCTGGAAGAATCT
This sequence comes from Cyrtonyx montezumae, assembly GCF_038088225.1. Classification (NCBI taxonomy): domain Eukaryota; kingdom Metazoa; phylum Chordata; class Aves; order Galliformes; family Odontophoridae; genus Cyrtonyx; species Cyrtonyx montezumae. Next base: position 45,917,865 of record NW_027072034.1, on the reverse strand, counting down.
AGAAGCTGTTTTTACTTCATTGTGAGAAAAATGCTCTCAGTTACAAAAGGGAGCATCAGAAGTACAGTGGAGAATAGATCTTTTTATATTGTTACTGACTCTGGCCTTAGATTTCCACATAAACTTTATATATAAAGAAAATTCTGATGCATGTGAACAATATTCAGAAATAGTAGTTGAATGTTAAAGGAAGTATTGTGGTCAAAGAAGCATGGCACATTTATTCCCCTGACCTAAGAAGTAAGGTTTTCTGAAACTTCTCAAGATATGTAATCCTATTCTTCCTCTGTATAAAAGCATCACTGCAATTTGTTATATTTTCGCTATTCAATCTGACAAATGATATTAAGCTTAAAAACATCAGTGTTTCCAGGTCATACAGATGAATTCATGAATATCCTGTGTCTTCCTTAAGACTATCTTCACAGAGTTACGTTTTCAAATAGCAGTCCCAAAATATTTTTATCTAGGATGAAGACTTCAATACGCTTTCCAGAACAAATCCCGATGCCAAGTAAACCTTTCTTTTTCTTTTTTTTTTTCTTTATCACTGGGTATGTAAGCTGTTCCTTGGAGAAGCATATAGTTTATAAAGGAGGGTGAAAGACTAAGTATGTTCCTGTAGTACAAAGAGGTATTACAGAATCTTCTGCATCGACCTAGCTGTTACACAATTGACAGTTTGATGTTTCAGATGAAATCTAGAGACACAGAACCTGCATAACTAAAGTAAATAGACAAGTCAGTTTTCAGCAACAACAATAGAAAACCCTGAAATGCAGTTTTAAAGTATCCCAGAGGAGGAAACTTCTGCACAGATCTACTTTTCTTCCTGTGGTCAGGGTTGAATAGTGCCCTCGTGAGAAAAATTCACGTGTATACTGCCTGCTACGTGCTTTACTTTTCTGGTGTTGCTGCCTGTCACAGGGATTGCAGATAAGCCAAAATACACAAGTGAAGGGAAATGAAAATATTTAGATTATGCTGTGATCTCATCTGAGAGATTTTCTGTACTACCTCAATCATTTCTGTAATCACTGTTAATTCAGTATCAGAGGAAACTGCTCTGCAGTGATAGGGATTTGCAGCATACTACATCACAATCAAGGCTTCTGCTATTAAACAGAACCCATGATTTAATGGTCAGCTCTCCTTCCATAGGCTTCATAAAACCAAGCAGATTTTTTGACTGGCAAGTTGCTGCTTAAATCTCTCTCAGCCCTCTGAATTATCTGTACACCAGATCATGGTCATTATTCATGCTTTTATCAGCTGCTTGTGCAGCAAGAAGAATCCTCGTCCCCTTTCATCTTTTGGATTTGCTTGCCAAGCGATTAGAGGGATTTGTGTCTGACAGCTACATAATCTAATTACACTTGCCTTGCAGAAATAGTGAGATTAAATTCTGTCCTTGTTGTTGTTACATTCTGGTGCGAGTTAGGGAGTTAACCTGGCCATGGAGTCAGGACATGTGAACTCAGTGTTCAATGCGTGTTTCTTGTGTGGCAGGACCTAAGAGTAATGTAAGTTGAACTTGGCTTATAAGTACTCATATATATATATATATATATAAACCAATAGTAATTTCACTTACATTATCAGCTACATGTGATTTAGATTTTCAAGCTAGATGGCTTTCCTAATAGGAAGAGGGGAGGTGGCATGCATGTAAGTTTGTAAAGATGCCTGAAGATTGTGAAGATGCCTAAAGATGCCTGAACAATTCTATAACATTGTGGGTAGATAATGATTCTTACTGCTCTTTCAGAGTAGCTATGGCTGATAATTGCTTATCATAATAATCCTTTGTACAAATGGGGAACACGTAAAGAGATGTCAATTTAAAAGTCACAGTCAGTCTGAAATGACTGAAATGAGTACTCCCGGTATGGAAAGATATCAAGGGATTTCTTTCAATTCTTTCAATTTTACTTTTGGCATTGAGTCCACAAATGAAACTTCTGTGATTTTATCATAAAACTGTGTTTAGGAATTAATTTTTAAAAATATTACTAAAAAAATTTCAAGGGAGGATTTGAGTACTATGTTATTACAGATCTTATATCATTGTGGTTTTTTTAATGAACTCTATGTGATAAACAAACCTCAGAATAATTCAGTTTGCCTCTGTTTCTCTTCTGTCTCTTTTCTGTTCCTATATTTTACATTTCCATTAAGTTTTTTGTTATCCAACTTTTACTTGAACCTGCAGATTTTAAAGGAGAATAATCATTTCTTTTTCAGAGTGTTGGGAAGAAAGTACCTCCAGCCACAGCAACTCAGGAGCCAACAAAAACAGAAGTGGACAGCAGAACAAAAAGTATGTTTCATAGCTTTGTCTTCTTTGCACTTTGTGCTGTTGAGCCTCTTAAAAGCTAACTGAGCATTTTTTCTGCTTTTGGCCAGAAGAGTATCCTGTATGTATAAGAAGCAAGGATGCAAATGGATATACTTAGGACAAACTATGAGTAGGTGGTACACAGACAGAATGTTTTGTTTCACAGAATCCTCTGAATTGTTTTTGCTTTGATAGTCCAACTTTGAGTTTTCTGCCACTGAAAATCAAATTAAACTACATGATCGGCTTTTGGCCTGGAGGGTACTTTGGAACATAACAGTTCAGTTAAGATCCAACTTCAGCTGTCATAACTTGTAGGTAGGTCATAGAAAAATGTCTCTGGTTCTGAGCACTCTTTTTTTTCCCTCTTTTTTCTTTGTTTATGTAGCAGATGTAATTTGTGTGGGTGGTAGAGTCAAAGAACTCTGGTTTTATTTGGTTATTTAGATGCTTAGTAGAGCAAAAAGGAATAATTAAATCTTCTGGGAAGGTCTCAGTGCAGTTCCAAGGAGTTTTTTTTTTTAAATAGCATGCCAAATCCTTTGCTTTAACTCATATGAAGTTACAGCTAAATGTTATGGATATTTGTAGGAAACAATAAGAAAGAAGAGAACATAGCCACATATTAGAAAAGAAATGGATTGTAATATAAGGTATTGAGTTTTTAAGTCCTTTCCTAATGTGTTTGCCTTTTTAGATAGTGAACAGATAGTGTTTTGTCTCAGAACTGAAAAGTGAAAAGAGGAAGGCAAGGACATGGAGTAGCAGGAAAGCAGAGGCTGTCTGGCAGAATTGTGCAGTAAAGACCACATGCTATCAGCTCAAAATTGCCCAAGCAGCTTAAGACAGTTTAGTGAGTTACTGTTCATTAACTGGACCTCTGTAACTGACTTCCTGCATCCTCTTATCTTGCTCCCTTTGTGACGTAAGGCTGTTAATGTGCAGTACTCATTTGCCTGGAGGAAGTGAGAATTTTAAATATTGAAAAGCGTGCAAACTGGTACTGTAGAGCAGGGCTCCAGAATGAATACGGTTTGGAATTACCTTTCCCATTCTGCAGCTTGAGAAGGTTCAACTGGCCGCAGGTAGGTGCCATCTGAAAGGGTGCTCCCATGGCTTTCCCACCTGCAGCAGCAATGCTTGCATAGTGAACCTGTCTAAGAAAGGCTGCCTTTCTCCACATCAAGTTACACTTTTTATTTTTTTTTCTGGCAGTTCAAAGTGGTTACAAAATTACATCCCATAGTACTAGAGTTTCATGCTTGTACCATGTATAAACAAATGTGGAAGCCTCCACATTGGAGAGGGAGCTCTTGGGTATGTGATTTGGATTCCCTTGGGATTGCAGCCAGAGATGCTGGAAGAAAGAGAAATTGCATTGGTAGAGGAGCAGTAATATGTTTTTTCATTTTCTTCCTGTTTTTTTCATGACTGATGCTGTTATTCCTTATTCTCTAGTGGATTAAAAAAAGCACTTGCACTATGGAATAGCCTGCTGAGCCAGGAAAAAGGGAGCAGCATCACCTTCCTTTTCTGCACAGGAGGCTACATCAAGGAGTGCTATTTGCTGACTGCACCCACATTTTGACAGATGTCTACTTTTTTTCCTATACCTGTCTCACGTATGGGGGAGTGGTTGGCAGCAAGGCACTTGAATGTGCATGCCATTTGCTCCCCTGGTATGCACAAGATGGCCCAAGTTCTGCAATAGGATGAGTTGGTCAGAGCAGAGACAACTGTATGCTCCATAGGTGTATCTCTCCACAGTCTGCTATGTGAATTTCCTTAAGAAAGGACCTTACAATGTTGTGAAATAAATAGATGGTCATCATCAAAAACAAAGAGAAGACGGAATGGCTTTTGCTGAAATACATTGTACAGTGAAAGCACAAAGACTTAGATAGCTGAAGTAGTCCTTTGGAAAATAGAAAGAGAAAGGAAATATTGCTAACTTTAGAGGAGTGAAAGAATGCATCGTTGAGTAGAAGGGGGAAGAGCTGTTTGTTTTAGGTTTGTGTCTGTGTAGTCCTCTAGGGGAATAAATCTGCTGTTAAATTTTCAGCAGTTTTGTGTGTGGCTTGGGCTTATATGTATTTATAATCTTGTATAAGTATAAATATAAAAATCTCTGGGGGGAGATTATTTATTTTATTATTTATTTTGCTATGAAATAGCTTGCCTTTAGTTTAAGTGTCTTGCAGTGGAAAGGCTGTTTTGTAGATAACACATATCAGTTTTCAAGTAGCTCTGTTGGATTCTGGAATTCAGCAAGGCAAAAATGTTCACAGTGACTGACAGAACCATTACTGCTTACTGAGACTGTAAAAATGGAGTGTAAGTGCACAGACAGCAGAAAAGCAAAGACAGTAAGTTAAAAAGTGCATTGACCGTGATGCTTAATTTGATTACTCCACTCACTGATTATTTACAGTTTATGTTAACCTATTACATAATAAGAATACCAAAATCCTAGCAAGTACTAATCTTCTTGCATGATGATAGAAGGAGTATAAAGAGTTGCTGAATCGGGATTAATGAGGCCCTAATTAGTTCTGGATATTTTTGTTTTGTTTTGTTTAATGAGGTGGTGTTTTGATCCTTTGAGTCTCTTGTAGTGCCAGGAAATTATTTTTTCAGTGCTATCTATTTATGAGTCTTGAAGGCAGTGATTAATTATAAAACTAAATTCTGCTGAGTGTGTTGTTGGGTTTTTTTTTCCCATCTGTTCTATGTTTATGGTAACAATTATGTAATTTTTCCTTAGACATTGTAGATTTTGTTCAATTTCAGAAAGCTTTTATTTCAGCAGTAGTTAAAAAGAGGAAGCTTAAGCCCAAGGATAACTAACTTAATGCTGCTTGTTTTCTTACTTAATATTAGTGTATGATATAGACTTCATCAGGGGAGAAATAATTAAGTCTCAAAAATCAACTATATCAAATCACAGAATCACAGAACTGTAGGGGTTGGAAGGGACCTCCAGAGATCATGGAGTCCAACCCCCTGCCAGAGCAGCTCCCTAGCCCAGGTTGCACAGGTAGGCGTCCAGGCGGGTCTGGAACGTCTCCAGAGAAGGAGACTCCACCACCTCTCTGTGCAGCTGTGCCACTGCTCCGTCACTGCACTGGGAAGAAGTTCCCGTGCACATTTGTGTGGAACTTCCTATGCTTCAGTTTGTGGCCATTTCCCCTCCTCCTATCACCACACACTGCTGAGAAGAGTCCAACCTCATCCATTTTCCTCCCATTTCTTAGATATTTATAGACATGGATCAGATCCCCTCTGAGTCTTCTTTTTTCAGTGCTGAGCAGACCCAGGTCTCTCAGCCTTTCCTCATAGGGGTGTTCCACACCCTTTATCATCTCTGTGGCCCTCCCAGTGTACTCTTCCCAGGAGATCTCTGTCTTTTTTGTACATTTTGCTTGCTTTACTAAAAGGTAACTATCAATTTCTGAAAAGCCAGACAGGTAAGTTCAGAGCCCAATAGTTAGGTTATCTGAGATGGAGGAGATCTTCTCTTGAGCAGAACAGGGTTGCCTAACAACAAAGAAAGCAGCAGAAGTAAGGAGGGGAGCCTGTGTCGTCCTTGCTTAAGAAAATCAAATTCCAGAGACAGTTTCCCCTGTGCAATTTAATTGTGAAGGTATGTATGTCTGAGGACCGTAGTGTTGAATATCCCAAGTCATTCTAACAGTCTGGCAGGAGAACAAGTAGAAGAGGCATCCTGTTAAAATGAGTAGGTTCTGCTGATGCAGTAAATTCAGTTTGCTCAGTTCTGGTTTGGACAGTACAGTATTTAACCATTCTCTCAAAATAAATGTGCATCAAGCCACTGGATTCTCTGGGTGAAATACAGTAGATAATGTAGCAGCTGTATTCTCTAGGAAGACCATCTGTTGCTGCCTTTTCCCTCTTTGAGGAAATGTTTTCCTGAAGGCTTAAGACTGTATCAAATAGCCTGGAGTTCGAATGCAGGGCAGACTGTGGGACATAAGGTCTTGAAAAAAGATGCATGTTAACTATCACCCTAAATCATCCAGTTCTTATTAGAGAATAGCTTTATTTATTGTTTGGGGTAGTCCTGAGGCTATTTCCTCAATGCAGCATGGGCAATGGAAATCAACTTGTTATAAATATCTAGTTCCTTGCTGGTGTTTACCCTTGCAGCTTCTGATTGATGAGGACTATGCTGGAAAGCTCTTGAGGCTTTGTCAGAGAATCTAGCAATGGCTTTGTTCTTCATTTCGAAGGATTGGATTGCAAGGGTTGTGGGCAGAGAAAATAAAATGCTTGCTGTTGTATCATCGTTGTTCCTAGTCTAATTGAAACACTGGGGTTCAGAAAACATGGAAGGTACTTGGGAGTGCATATTTTTGAATGGCATTTTACCTAGCCCATGCTCTCTCAGCTTAGAATACATACAACGAGAAATTGAACGTCTTGCATTAGATCCAACTTGTTTGAGTTTTAAGACATATGGCAAGGTTCATCAGTTCACTCAATCCCCTGAGAAATGTCCATTGTATACGACAGGTTGTTTTCCTTTGCTTAGGAGCAGCTGCAAATACTGTGGTCTGAAAGAGTAACTGTTGTCAAATTAGTAAGCGAGGACTGAAATGCTCATGAATACAATTTTTTTTTCTCATCCTTTACTGTTTCCAAGATGTCTAACTGCAGGGGGCTTATAGAGAGGTGTACTTTTAAAACATATCTTCAGGTCAGAGGAAAGAAAGAGAGGCTTCTGCAAGAACCATCTGTGATTTATAAATCCAGTCTTGGATATAAAACATGAAAATGAGATTTATCACCCACAGTTAAGGGATGTTTAATATTGGTATCTTAGTCTGAAGCTTTAATTTGGCTTAAACCTATTTACCATGCTTGTAATTGGATATGTTACTTTGACCTTTTTTTTCTTTCCCCTACTTAGAAAAAGCCCAAATTCAGCAAGTTACATTGTGCTGTCTTCTGTGCTGTTTGAAATCATATTGCCTTTTATCTTTTTTTTTCATTCCTATCTAAACATAACTGGAAATTCTGTATTATTACATCTTTTTGCTATATTGTGCTCTGCTGAGTAAGGACAATATTAGTACATATGTTACATATCTTATATGATTTTTTTTCTGCTTTTATTAATCTAAATTTAGAGGTTCATATTACTTTGAGTCCTGTTTGGCTTTGATTTTGCTTAAATCATGCTGTACTATCTCCTAAGAGAAGCTTGGAAGCTGACTTCATCCACACTTTAACTCAACCCCAACAATGTTTTTGAGACCTGGTTCTGTTGCAGTATGATGCAGAGGGTCCTCACTAGGCAGAGGAACATATTGGCTTAGTGTATGTCCATGTGGATAATGCTGGAGGAATCCAACCTCATAAAGTTTGTACACCTTGACTTTTTTTCAATGGCTGTGACTTCATCCTGTGTTCTTGTCCCTCCCTCAGTTCTCCCTCATGCCTCTCACAGAATTGTCTCCTGGCTCTTTGTGCAGCTCATCAACATTTGCATTTGCTCATGGTGTTTTGTTTTGTTGTTGTTGTTTTCTGATAAGTTGTTTTTTCTAGCTTAATTCCGTGTTTCTCTGCTATCTGAATATTAAAAAAAAAACAACAAAAGTCAAGAGTTTGATGTGGAGTGCGGAGAGGTCATGGGATAACAGAGTTATTGATAGCAGAGCTACAAGGTGAAGATTCATAGTAGTTTCCTATATATAATGACTAGGAATTTTTCAGACAGTCTTGCTGATTCTGACAGCTACTTACTATGAGATCCACATTGGCATGTACTTATAGAGGTAGTATTTAGAAAAGGAAGGAAGAGAGAATTACCTGATTCTCAACAGATATTTTATGGTGCTAAAACCACAGCCTTCTGTCCACTCTGTTGTTCAGAGTCTTCATCCTTATTTGAATGTACAGTCCTTAGATAGTAAGGAGGAACTGGTGAAGATTTGTCCATTGTAGGATTCAAGAGACATGAGTACTGGACTGTTGTTGTTGAAAATGTTCTTTAAATTCATGGAATTCATTCACTACTTGGGTGAGAGCTGTACCACTGACATCCTTTCAGGATAGCATCATTACTGTGGGTTATTGGCTGCTCGCTGTTGTTTAGTCAAGTGTTCTGCTGGACTCCCCTCCCAGTGTAGAGTTTGTATAGTTAGTCCATGAAGGAATATTGTATGTACTTGAGTACTAACATTCAGGAGAGCTCCTCCCTGGGCCCAGGTGCTGTTCATCTCCAAGGAGCCACCCTGGCTTCTCTTCTGTGTCATAAGAAAGAGATGTTAAGCCTATACGCAGTAGCTAGAGTGTGTAGCAGTCAGATACTTTAATAAGGTATAATGTCTACTGTGCTACATGTCTACATCACCTTTCCACTATTTCACTGAATCATGTTATTTAGCAGAACTGTCTTTAAGATGAGGATGCTCTCAGAATAGGAAAAATAAATAAAATAAGATTAAGTTATCATACTTACCAAACTAAAAATATTCTACCTAAGTCAATATGTGTTATCTTCCAACCGGCTTGTAGATAGAAAGTTATTATACTGCCCAGAAGACAAGGTAGTGAGCAGATAAAACACCCCAACTGAGACCACAAAAAAAGATCCAAACCCTTTGTCCATACTGTGGATAGCAATTAGAACATCCCTTCCATCTTCTGAAATGAGTTGTGTTGTAGTGTCCAGAGGCCACCAAAACTGAGACATTTGTGCGTAATTCTTCTACAGAGTAGTATGCATTTCCTAAAAAGGGTCTAGTAATTTCTGTGAGCTTTTCTTTGGTCTGTTTAGGCCTGCTATCCTAGAATATCACATTGTTATCCATTATTTAATAGCTGGAATGAACATTCACTTTCTATTTGTTAAAAAAGTTGATGTAGGATTATTTGTCTGTTGCACAGCAACATGTAACTTCTTTTCATTACAGCTTCTTTTTAAGATTTCTGAATGGGGGTGCTGGTTCCTCTGTTTCCTAGATGAAAGTTGATGCCTTTATTTATAGAATGGAAGGAGGGAATGTTAAACTAATATTCAAGTCTTCTTTTGTGCTGAGTATACAGAGGACTCAGTTATGAACATCTTTACAGTTATTGATGTATTATTTCTGTTTTTATCATTGGTATAGAATCAGAAATGCTTGCTTTCTTGCACACCAGGGATAGATAAGCTATGTTAGCCTATTAGGTCCTTTATGCTCCCAATTTATGTGAGATGTTTGAGGGCTAGTGGCAGTATTGCAGCAAGTGTCAGATGTGGGTCTGACACCTTCCAGGAAAATTGTTTGTGGTAGGTTGCAGTCAGGAGCAATTCTATCTGAGATGATCAGAGACCCAAACCAGACAGGGGCACCCTGCTCTGGGTGCCCAGCACCACAGCCAGGTGACTTTTAAAGATGCACAAGGAGGAAGATAATGGAAAATAATGGTTCTAGGGGTTATGGAACTGACTCCGTGGTTGATATGCATGACAGTTCATATCAGTGAGATACATTCTTTAAATATTTCATAAAATTTATGGAGTAATATAATACAAAAAGAAAAAATGACAAGAAAATGAAACAGCATGTAGGCCCAGTTTTGGATCATTTTATGAAAATTTTCACCCTTGGATAAGCAGTTTTTAGAAAATGATTATTTATCACATTGAATATTCTTCTTTCAGCCAAGGAATATTGCAAAGTGATATTTCCATATGAAGCACAGAATGATGATGAACTCACAATCCGAGAAGGTGATGTCGTCACACTTATCAGTAAGGTAAAAGCAATATTTTTCTCCTATAACCAGGGATCCAGGTTTTAAAATAGATGTAATTCAATAACCATAAAATCCATACTTGTATCATCTTAAAATAATGCAATTTTATCTATGAAACATTAGGTAGACTACAGAAAGCTCTACACATTGCTGCTCTTGTTGTGCTTTAGAGCCTTACTTTGATAAGTTTAAATGAAGAACAACAAACAGAAAACTCTAGAGTTTACAAATTTACATATTCAGTATATTAACAGATGTACATAGATTCTAAATTGACTCTTATAACTAACATGAAATGCTGGAGAACAAAACAGAAGACTCAAGAAAGCAGCAGAATTGAATGTCTCTGTTAAATTTCTGTGTTGTCTTTATTGTAGGAATTGTGAATTAGAATGTTTGGGTTTGGTGGAGATAGTGTGCCTAAATTAGTTTAATGAACACTTATTTAAAATGTAGTCACTCTTAACACCACAGTAAAGCAGAAAATGTGCAACAGTGATAATACAGAAATGAAATCATTTAAGCTCTCAATTCTATAAATTATAGGTTTCATAAAAAATTGTTAGCAATTTTGCACCAGGTAAAAAAAAAAAACCAAAACCCTTGAGAAATACATCTGTGACAGTGTTCACTCTATACTAAGCTGTTTAGAATACTAAGTTTAGAAACTCAGAGGAAATCATCTTTGTCCTGAAGAATATATATGTAACCAAGCAAAAATAACAAGACATCTGTAGGAAAATAAATTGAGTAAAAATAAATAAAAAAACAAACTTGCCTGCATGAAATATCCTTTAGTGGCTACTTAAGCCTTAAAATATCAGCATCTTTCTTACAAACTTCATTTCAGTGATCTTCGTGTAGATGGAAAGGGTAGGCCTTCACACTGAAAAACACACATGTCTACAGTGTGGATGTATGTGTGTGTGCTTGCATTTCTCATCTGCTTTTTCCCCATCACTGTTTTTTCTACTCAGTTGTTTATTAGAATCACAAAAAATGTTCTGATGCCATATGAGTCCAGCCTAGTTGTCCTTAAAATTCCGGTATTGTACAAAAGATTGTATTTTCAAATGATGCTGTTAGAAATGTTGTGCTCAGTCTGAATATTGAATACCAGGATTCATTCCATGTGCAGACTGATTGGATATTTTTAGTAAAAAAAGAGGTCATCTCTCTTGTTTCGCATAGATTAAAGATAATTAAAATGAGCTGGTTTTGCATATAAATCTGATGTTTCTAGTGCTTGATGTTTTACTATTTCATTTTCTTTTTACTCTTTGTCATTCTTGTTTAGCTTATCTTGGTAGTTGTTTGGCTTTGCATGATTGAAAATGTTCTAATGTAATAATTTAACAGTGTCTCTGAACACAGAAATGGCTTTTAAAAAGTTGTTCGTGTCCACTTTACAGTTTATTGACCTTGCTGATTTAATTCCCAGTGAAGTCTGGTCTCCAGGTGGAACAGTGTTCTTCACTACACACAGATAAAGAGACAGTTGCTTTACTGCATTTTCAATGCAAGATTTCATTTGCTTCCTTTTTCCCATTCACTTCTCACTACCTCTGTCCCAGCAGTGGAAACTTATTAAACTTTTATAGGAACTGAGCCAATGATTTGACTGATTTGATGTATACATTTTTTAGCATATCCTCCTGTCATTTTACTCTTTAAGCCTGATTGTATCAAGTCACTGCAGATATTTCTTTTTCCTGTTTTCTGTGATATGTCACATGTTCATGAACTGTTACATAAAACCATGCCTCTAGAGAGTCGGGGGGGGGGGGTGTCTCAATGCAGGAAGGCTTGGTGTTCCTCCTTGGGTACTTTTTTATGCTTCGTCTGAACTAATCTGAGATACTGGGGATGCCATACCTAACAAGCAGACACTTTGCAGACTCTTTTGTGGTTTGTAGACCTTGGTTTTGTTTTTTTTTTCATCTATTTTTAATACATAATTTCAGAAACAGAATTTAGAATTGAGGTCTTTGCCATAGAATTCTGAAAACAGTGGGGTCTCCTCTGTGCTCTTATTGTTGAGAACAGTAATTTTATTTTAGTCCAGAGCTTCTCAAGCAGATGTCATAACATTTTTATTTCAGTCGTCAACAACAAAGCCAACCTCATCTTTCTGCCTGTAAGTTGCTTCTGCTGGAGCCTTTTACCCAGAGCTCAGAGCCTGGTGCTTAGAGCATCTTTTCCATAACCAGATCTAAAGATCCGCACTGATCAAGAGGAACTAAATAGAAATGCAGGCAGCACTTCAGAAATTATTACTGTGGTTTTACATTGCCATCAGATTACAGTTTCTTTTGATCTAACTGCAAGAAAAAAATTTGCACTGTTTGCTTCCTATGACAGACAGCATTAGACGAAGTTTATTCTTCCCAATTACTTAGATTCATGGAGAGAAGATTGTTAATTTTAAAGAAACAGGTGGGAGTAGTACTTCCTGAAACCCCATTGTCATTTTGATGAGATCACTAAAATCAGACAGTGGTAAAACCTTCTTAGTATATCAGAAGCCTGATAATTTACTGGTCAAAAGGTAGTATATTTTGGTATATACAAAGGCAAGAGTGCTGTTATGCCTGTCTGATAGCCAGAAACAATGGCAAATTAGATGGCATATTGAGTTATTTTTCAGTGAATTGGATATGACTAAATGATACAAAAAATGCCTGGCGAGATAAAGTACAAACATATGGTGGAACAGTTTTTTCCTCATAGGTAAAAATTTACTTGGAGATAAGAAGAAAAAAATGAAGAAACTAATGTCTTCACATAAACGTATTTGAAACATTTACAGAAAAGGTTTTGGTTCCTTTTTTCCCAATGAATGACTTTGTATGTGTATAGAAAATGTTTTATTTATTAATTACTGGAAGTGAAAGTGTACAAGCTGTAATCTTTAGTTTCTTAGTGCAAAGTATTTAAAGATAGGAGGTCATAAAATACTGTTCAGAATTCTGGAGGAAGAAACAGTATAGATTTGGAACCTTTGCTTCACAGCAAGGGAGTCTAAGAAGAATGTGCCTTTTGAAGAAAGGGAGCAAAAAGCAAAATATAATAATTTTACAATTAAGGTGATTGTTGCACAGTTTGATGACATATCCATAAGCTGATGAAGCATAAATGTTAAGAGGCCATGAGATTGGCACTATAGACTGTTCTCTGTAATCTCAAATGTTTGTAATGTTTAGGTGCTTTTTTTTTTTTTAATATCTTCAAAATGTTCCTGGCAGCATTTGAACAAGTATGATAATGTAGGCAGTGATTGCTGTGTGCAACCGAAAGAGAGTGGCAAATGACTGTTCTGTCATACTCAAATTTTGATTTTTGTGGTTATATTTGCAATAAATAGAGCTACTTTTAAGCAACAGAAGTTTTTAAAGTGTCATCTTGGAAGCTTTTTAGAATATTTCATTCTAGCCCTTTTAGATGTAGCTGCTGTAGGCTGTTTTCCAGTCCTAATAGAGATTCTTCATGGATGCTCTATAGATTTCTTAGCAGCTCTATTAAATTTTGAAAAAATGAATGAGATCTTAAATGGCATACAGAAAATGACCTATGTGAGAAATTGATAGTAATAACAGAGTAATTTCAAAGCAAAAACATCAAGTACACACTGGCAGCTCAGCATTCTTTTTAAGAAAGTTTTATTTGCAAGACTGCAAAAGTTAATGTTCCTCTGCATCAGTCTACCTGAGTGCTAGGTGATATCTTGCTAAAAGATCACTGCAAGGTTGAAAGCTAACAATAATAGAAAGGTATCCTCACCTGAATCATTATTATTGGAGCTGGAGTAAGGGGAGGCCCGTGGGAGTGGCAGTTCTGCTAATACTGAATTTAGGTGATGTTGAAATTAATAATGTCAGTATATCACCAGGAATAATAATCTTGTGCCCTGTTCTGCGTGGCCAGCCTGGCTGTCACTTCCTGTCCACCTACTTGGACTACAGAGCTTTTCTTCTCCCACTGCAGGCTGATAGCTGAATATGGTGCATTTGTGGTAGGGGCGTGTTGCTCTGGAGTGATGGCTGGCATTGAGGCCTTTCTCATTTTGCAAAATGAATTCCGTGAGCAGGTGAGTTTCATGGGGGTCCAGGCTTCCAGTGGATTGTCAAAACTGTCTAGAGAACCGAGGAGGTGAAAGAAAGCAACAGTGACTTACAGCCTTCCAAAATCTTTCTGATACTTTTTAAACAAATAGTACTGGTCAAGCTGGTGTATTGGTACTGTGAAAGACGGATTGTTGAAGGACTTTCATGGCAAATTTTCTGATCTACAGATTTAATGGCAATCCAATTTGTAGTGCTTAGTGTCATGTTGAGGAAAAAAGCCAGAAACTTAGTTTCTGAAAATGAACATAATGGCAGTCAATTTTTGCAAAGATAGTGTTTGCATTTGATGATGGTGTTGATAATTTGCTTTATTGTGAGGTCTGCAAGTTTGGGGGTTCAAAATGCAACATTAAGTAAGTTCCAGCCTCTAGCCAGATACAATCAAGTGTTCAAGTACAGGCAAGTAGAAAGGTGTAAGGAGACAATGAGATTATGTTCATTCCTTTTAGTCTCTTTAGTAATGTCACATTTTCACTGTTACAGTGACTACTTTGTGCATTTGTCCACATTAGAGCATGGAGTCTCTTCTTATGCTGCAGAGGACTTAGCATCTTCCAATTCTTAATGTAGTCTTTAGGCATTTAATTTCACCCTCACTGTATTTTTGCACATTTCTTCTGCCAAAAAAATTCTCCCAGTTTTATCCCTTACAACATCTTTAAATGTTCATCCTTGTCCAGGAGGTAATTGTCCGCAGCACTTTCTTTAGCTGAGAGATTGCCAAGGATAACTCGGCTGGGTAGGGCTGTGAGGGAAAACAGCTGCTCTGACGGATGCAGCAGGCTCCTGAAGGGATGAAATTAGTAAGTGCTATTTACAAGACTCTTGCCAGTTCAGTGAGGCCATAAGCAGGGGGACCGGACAGTGTGCTGGAGGAGTGTGATAGTTGATACTTAATTTAACATTTTGCCATATTGTTATGTCTCTGGGGTAGAAACCTGCCTGTTTCCTGGGTTTGTGCTGGTTTATTTTTTGTTTTGTTTTGTTTTTTCATTGCCAAATTTAACGCTATGCTTTTAATTGCAAACAGCACACATACTTGACAACGTTTAGCTATAGAAATATATGTACAATTGACAAGACTTTTAGTTTTTCTTTTAATTCGGGCAAGTAGATAGCATGTAAAAATCATTGTTACTGAGATGAAATTTTCAGTATTGTCCATTAAAAAAAAAAAGATAAGATTTGAAGATTTATCCAAAAAGACAGAAAATGTCAAAGCTGAAAACATACAATTGCTTATAGTTGCACCTTTCTAAAGGAAGAAAAGAGTCAGTTCTTCCTCAGCGTAGTCACTTAGATAATTTTATTTGTCTTTGGCAGATAAAATTTTCCATCTCGTTTTCAGAAATTAGTTTACTAATACAGCAATACAAAAGATCCCAGGTTATGCGTGGAAAAATGTACGATCTGGTTTATTAGAACTAATAAAAATGGCTTTCTGTCGAAGCTGCACACTGGATTTTTGTTGGCGCTAAATATCTGGTCACACAGATGCCCTCAGTTCAGGTTTTAGTACAAGATATTCTGAGCTACTGTAACTTTTGTAGCAGTCCTGCACAGAGAAACCAAAAGGAATAAGGTAAATAAACATCAAGTGAAGTCTAGCTTTAAGAAAGCTTTTATGATTGTATGTCTTTGAAGAATAGCATGTGAGCAATAAAATATGTATAAAACCACTTACTACTTGCCTTCAGAAATAACTATTTCCCTCAGAGAGAACAAGATGCCCTTTTTCTCTCTCCTGAGATGATGATGAATTGTTGAAAACATCTTTCATCAGGCCTAATAGCTATACCATATGCACTCACTGTTCCTTGCCCCCTCTGCTGTGCTCAGCACCACTTTCCCCCCAGACATCCCAGCCACTCAGCTGATTGAGAAATCTACTTGTACCAAGCTGCTGATTTCCCACAAGAAATTAATTTGTAAAGTGCTCATGTTGATGATGCAGCTTAGCATGATTAATGGTAGGCTGCTGCTGGGAGGGGTGGGTCTGTTCCATCCCTTTGGCCTTGCCTATGACTGCCTTGGTCACCAGATACGCGGAAGTGTATGAGTTGGCATTGGTTTTATAGTAAGTGGAATCAACACCTTTTGAGAGGGGCTTAGCACTTGCATGAAACTTCTCTTGTACCCAAAACTTCTCCCTGAAGATTTTAGTTTAATGTGAGTAAGAAGGTCTGGAATTTTTGCTAGGCTTCATGCTATGGTGCCATACAAGATGATAGCTGGATTATATCCTGCAGAATAAGATCCTTCTCACACACTGCTTATATATGTGGCAAGCGTTGGGGGTAGTACTCATGTCATTATGTGAAAGTATGAATGTTTCCTCATGTGAGTTATATAAAATTTGTAGGAATGATGATTGAATAAATACGTTCATTGCTAAAAGAATTTGAGGCAGTTTGTGAGTTACAGGGAAAACGGACAGTGAGTAATTGTTCTCTTCCTGCCTGAACCATGTCCTTGACCAAGACTTTGAAACATTTTAAGTAAATTTTTAACCCTTTTTCATATCTAGCTTTTTTTTATATCTAGCATC
Organism: Cyrtonyx montezumae; assembly: GCF_038088225.1. NCBI lineage: Eukaryota > Metazoa > Chordata > Aves > Galliformes > Odontophoridae > Cyrtonyx > Cyrtonyx montezumae. The sequence goes on along the minus strand of NW_027072034.1, from coordinate 45,901,088 downwards.
TTGTTTTTGCCGCAGTGTTTGAAAATGGCGCATTGAGTGAGGTCTGTGTGGAGATAAGGGCTGACAATGTGTTTACTAAGGCACCAGGGCAGCTTATAGTTTACTCAGAGGAACATGAGCCTGCAGTGTGCCCAGGTGGCCAAGAAGGCCAGTGGCATCCTGGCTTGTATCAGAAATAGCATTTCCAGCAGGAGCAGGGAAGTACTGTACTCAGCTCTGGTGAGTCCATACCTCAAGTGCTGTGTTCACTTTGGGCCCCTTACTGCAAGAAAGATATCAGGGCCCTGGAGCATGTCCAGAGAAGGGCAACAAAGCTGTTGAGGGATCTGGAGCATAGGTCTTATGGGGAGTGGCTGAGGGAACTGGGATTGCAAGGGAGACCTTATGGTTCTCTACAACTGCCTGAAGGGAGGTTGTGTAGAGGTGGGAATTGGCCTTTTCTCCCTTGTAACTAGCAATAGGATGAGAGGGAATGGCCTCAAGTTGCACCAGGGGAGATTCAGGTTGGATGTTAGGAAATACTTCTCTGAGAGAGTGCTCAGGCACTGGAATGGGCTGCTTAGGAAGGTGGTGGAATCACCAACCCTGGAGGTGTTGTACTGAGGGACACGGTTTAGTAGGAACTATTGGTTGTAGGCAGATGGTTGGTCTGGGTGATCTTGGAGGTCTTTTCCAACCTTGGTGATTCTATGATACTGTGATTTAGAAACACTCATTTTTGAGATGATTATGTGAATAAACTATGAAGCCAGTGTTTTTTTTTCTGGGGAGAGGAGCAGCCAGCGTTTAAAAGTTCTTTTTGTTTATATATTCTTTTCTTTACATATGCTCTGAAGTTCTTTCTTCCAGTCCTTGTTATCACTGATTGTGGTGCTACAAGTAGTGTTTTCAAAGGCAAGGATTGTATTGTTCCTAGGAACAAGTTCATGCCAAGCTATGTGGGTGAAGTGACAGGTTTCCCCATGCATCTAATGCTTCGAGATTTACATCATCTAAAAAGAGTTAGGGTACTTTGGTCAGTACTTTTTATATTAGCTTGGCTTTATTAAAAGTTGACATATTTTAAGATAAAAAGAGTGAGAATTTTTTTCTGCTCTGTACTTATAAAGGATATTACTGAAATGCCAAGACGACTGGAAAATTGTGATTATTGCTCACAATGCAGGCATTAGACTCACTGCTTAGGCTCATCCTTCCTTTCATTCTGTGAATTGAGTTTACCTGCTGACTTGATAATTTTATCTTAGGTCCAACCTTGCCAGGGCAAAAAGAGCCATTTAAAGGGAAATGTGCACATACAGTGCCAATTGATAACTATTATGATCAGGATTCCAGTCCGTATATGTCAGTTATGTCAGTAATAATGGCATTAGGTTGATTATTCATATTATTTGTTCTGTGTTTCTATAATCTTTCTGAATGCAAAGAATATCATTAAAAACTAACATATTTTGGTTAATCAGATGCATACATCGTGTCTGTTACCAGCACCACCTTTCGTGTTTGTGTTGGCTAATTTAGTTCTATTTTGTCTATTGGAGTGCTAGAGTTTTATGACTTTGCTCTCATTTCTTTCTCCACGATATTCTGCTGACTGAACAAGTGAATCCCCAGGAGATACTGTTTTGTTCAATGAGCAGTGTTGTTTTTTCTGTTTGTGCAAATATTTCATCAAAGCCATTCAGCTTCATTACTGATTAAACTATTTACTGACAGAGTTTAAAGTCGAAAGGTTAGATACAGCCTAAAATGGATTTCACAGCCAAAATGTATCTGGTCAGTTACACTCTCTGCTCTGAAGCCCTGTATATTGTAGGTCATTCATTATTTTCAGCCATTTCATTAGTTTCTTGCAGGGCCCAAGAACCTGAGACAATTCTGGGACAGGATATGTCTCCTGAAGAGGTGTCTTCTTGTTAGACTTTCCAATAAAAGCCACTAGCTGGAAAGACAGTGTAACCATGGCTGGAATAATGCCTAACTTCTAGCAGTCTCTTCCGTTTCCTTCTATACAATGGTGATACAATAAATTTTCAGAGAAGAACCTTAGAGCTGATGGATATAGGAAGAAAATAAAATAAAATAAGTTTATTTGTGTTCTTAAGTATTCAAGGATACAATTGAGTGTATCACAGTTACATTTCCCTGCTGCTTGGATATGAGAGCTGGCAAGAGCTAGGAAAGGTTAGCACAGGATTTTCGTCTTCTAGGGCACAATCTGTGAACCTGAGCAGAATAAATTGCTCTGGGTTATGGACCAAATAGAGTCAGTCTGGGAGATTTCTTCTTACTTTTCTTCTGCTATTTCCTAATTTATGAGGATTTGAGAGAGAGGGCACGTAAAAGGGAAACGAGTCCTCTCCAAAACTGCCTCAGAAGATTAATTTACTGTCTTATTCATCTAAATGATCTTGGATTAGGTAGTTGTTGAGACATTCATTCTTTCATTTAGACAAATTTTAAAACAATATTTCTGTTTAGGAGTACTTAGTTACTAACCAGATGCTTTAAATCATGGTCATGGTCTTCAAAACTATTTAACAAATTGTTGTGCAATACCATGAGGTCTCATTCACAGTAACTGAGCATAGTAACAAAGCTGGATCAGAACATGGTCTTGGGAGGCAGCACAAGGTGGATGTAATATAAGAGTCCGGATAAATCTTCCCTTTACTCACAGGTATTTTACCAAGTTTTATGAAGACTCTAAAATCAATTGTTTTCTGACCGTCCAGAATAAAGTTGGTTTTTGAGAGTGACATGTCTTCATTTCAGTAACATAATTGGGCAATAAAATGTAAGAAATTTTCAAGAACCATTCTTAAACGTTATTAAACTGCTTTTTTTTTTCCCAGCTTCAACAAGACTTTGTTTCCTTCTCCTCATGACAAATTGTGTTAACAATAACCTGATGCAATGTGAGATCAGCTTTTGTTTTGCAGGCTTCAAAGTTACCAAAACAATGCTGATGCACTTTTTTTTCAGTGAAAACTTTCCATGTATTTATTTCTAGGCAGTTACCCATTAATGGGTTAAAAGAATAAAAGAAGAAATTTCCCTTCATATTATTGTTTTTGCAGTGATGTCAGATACCAGCTTTAAAACTTACAGAGCCCTTTCTGTGGCCTTCTCCAGGCCTGTGAGAGCCAGGACCTTTTGGTCCCTGGAGGCAGGCAGCAGTGCTGTGCCACTGGTGCTCTGCGTGGGCGCAAGGAATGGCAGCCAGCTTGGCTCTGAGATGTGACTTTCTATGAGGCCTTTAGTCCTTAAATTCAGAAGCCTCGGTACATAATATATGCATCTCTGTATATACATAGCATCTTGAAAAGTGCTGTAGACATACTTGATCACCTTAAACTCAAAGATGTATTGTTTTTCTTTAAATTATGAGCTTGGCTATAAATAGTGGGAAAGGCTGCTGCGGAGATGCTTACAATGAGGGTTGTAATGGCATAATGTGTGGCTGCCAGCACAGCAGAGCTGACACATGAAAGCTCTCAGTACAAGTTTAAGATGTATTCATGGCTTTCTGAATAATGAGATTTTACAAGCTCAACATTCTTCTTGATGAGAACCAACTATATAAGGGCGGAAGGAAAACAGGCATTTGACAAATACAATTGCCAACTGCTGGGATTATTTATTTATTACTGTAAGGGACTGTGTATTCTGGTGATGTCTGTAAAACTGATATCCTACCATGAAAATTTTGCCCTCTAAACTGTGCACTTTGTGTTGTCTCTCACTCAATATTCTGGATAGTCTTTAATTTTTGATTTGTAATCTTAGCTTGCCAATGATATATTTTAAGCCTAGGAATCTATCAGCTTCTGTATCAAAACTTTTTAATCAGAAAAGCTGAAATATTGAGCAGTTATGAATTGATGTTTGAATGGTAGTTTTGTGTTTTAGCAGCACTACAAAACAGCAGCATATTCAGTATGCCAACTGTGCAATGCTCTGCTCCCTTAGAAAAAAGAGTCCTCCTTTTGGTTGAAGGTATCATCCTTTTTTAGATTTATTTACTGATGCATTTACACAGCTGCAGTTATAGGTGTAGGTTGGGGGGAAAAGAAATACATGGATTGTCTAATTCACTTTTACAAACAAAAGCTTTTTTTCTTGGCTAAGCCCAGGAGAAAGCTGGGGGGAGATGAACTTAGGGCTGTGGCACTCCCTGAAACCTCTGTTAATTGAAAGGTGGCGAGAGATGATGGAGTTGGCGCCTTCATGAAGATGTGGAGAAAGAGACAGGAATCATCTTTGCATCCTCAAATAAGTGGAAAATGTGGCTGAGGCAGTGGATGCCTGCCTGGCAGTAGCATGGTCTCTTCGTCACTCACAAACCTTCCGTATGCCCCAGTGCACTGCCACATTGGTGGTGCTGAACTTTGTGAAGTGGCTGGATAGGTTTTGTGGGCAGCCCCTTCCAGACTTGGTCAGGCTCTCATTTTGGTACAGATACAGAGATTGCTCAGTGGTCAACAGGCTCTCTATGAGTGTCAGGCAGCTGATGACATCAGAAGGAGCAACACTGGAAGCATTTGCAGCCAGCTTCAGCAGAGATCTAAATAAGTCTAGTGGTTTTCTGAGCCCAGGCAAGGGGAAAATTATAATTACAACTGAGTACACAGCCAAGTAGCTACTAGTTTTCATTTTGGTGATTAAGAATGGTCAAAGTACACAGTAACTCTCCTTTGAGTGGCTATAAGTGGAGAAAAATAAAAGTAAATCGTAGTACATGGAAGAAAAAAATACTTCTGCGTGTCTGACACTAGAAGTATAGTGCTTTATTGATTTCTAGCAAAATAAAAAGTAACCATTGAGTTTATATTGCAAGCATGTTCACTAAGAGAACTGCTGCTACTAAGACTAACCAAAGTCCAGCCCTGTGTCTGAAAGCGTTGTCCAGGTGCTCCTCGAACTCCAGTACTCAGGCAGTGCCCACCGCGCTGTGGTGCAGCACTGTCCCTAACCCCCAGCCGCCCCTCCCCTGACACAGCTCCATGCCGTTCCCTCGGGCCCTGTCGCTGTCACACAGAGCAGAGCTCAGCGCTGCAGCCACCATCAGACTTCCTTCCCCTCAGCTCTTCTGCTCTGCAGTCAGCAAACCGGAATACCCGGGCTGCTCCTCATGCGTCTTTTTGCCCTCCATACCCTTCACCATTTTTGTTGCCCTCCTTTGAATGCTCTCTAACAGCTTTATGTCCTTCTTACGTCGTGAGAGAGGCTTGAGACCTGGTGGGCATGAGTCCATGTCTTTCAATTGCCTTGAACATGGTCTCAGCACGTAAAATGAAGATCAAGTGTGTGGAGGACTGCCAGCTCTGTCCCACCAATCCCATTTGTCATCTTTTTGAACACCTAAGAGAAACGATGGTAACTGACTGAAAGAAAATTTGTATCCTTGTCCTGCAACTGCCAGTACTCCTCAACTGAGCAGATGATCAGGGACAGACTCTTGTTGGTTGTGTGTATCTAGATACAGCTGTTCCTCTGTAGCAAGTGGAGTATTTGTAAGATTATGCTGTATTAAGGAGCTTTACACTGTGGCTTTTTGTTCAGTCTCCTCTGGCTTCTGCTTTTTTACAGCTTAACAGTGACCACTGAGGGAAGGAACAGCACAAGGTTGTTTCTGGTTCAACAGCAGTCTTTATGCTGCTAAACAAACCTGTTAACACAGGATACCATATGGGTAAGAGATCAAGCAATGCCAGGATCCTTTCACTCAAAAGAGGAAAAAGCACGACTTTTCTCAGTATTATTAGACAGTGTGAAAAATTCCTACAGGATTGTTGCAGTTCCTAAAGGGATACTGAGCCATGATCTTATGCTGTCAGCTCTACTTACGTAATTCACTTGTATTCACTAATAGTACCAAAAAATAAGGTGCTCTGGATCAAAATTATCTTGCTTGCATATCAAAATATCTGTGCGCTGCTTTTGTCTGATCTCTTTAGTTGTTCATCTCCTCTGACCCGTTACACTTTCAGTCACCACAGACAAATTTCAGCTCACAGAGTGGAGCTGTGTTCTTATCTTATTGTTTATTTGGGGATTGTATTTTTTTTTGTAGTTATTTTAGTATTCCCTTCTGGGCTAAAATGTTGATTTTCCCCAAGTGAATCTCTATTACAATTTTATTCACAGCTTGCATGTCTTCCTTCTAATTGCATTAAGACTATTTTCTCCTGTTCTTGTCAGGAAGATGACTGGGGGTTTTTAGTTCCTCTGTGTATACTCAGAATTGTTGGCAGCTTGCTGACAAAAGCTAGCTGCATTCTGCTTTTCTGGTAGTTGCCATTTCTCCTATGTTTGCCGTTTCCTTTTACTTTTTTTCTATTTTTTTTTCTTACTAATTCCGGTGCAGATTGAGATTTTATTACCTTATATTTTGTATGATATACATTTCTTATGAACTTGGAAAACAACTCCTCCAAAATTCCTCAGCACTTCTCTCTCTCTCATCCCTGTGTTTGTCTAGTTATTGAATATTTATCACAACAAGAATTTTTCTAATAAACCCAGTGTATTCGATTTATTAGCACTTGATAGTGATCTGGTGGTTTTAGAATTAGAATGGATTTTGATTCTGCAGTGGAAGAGCTTTTCATCCTTTCTTTTTTGCCTCCATTCTCCCCTTTTATTTCACTTTTTAAAGTCATTTGAATTAAATTCATCAGAGCCAAGATTTTAAACTAAAATATTTCACTGGAAATGAAGATTTAATGAAGACCTGTCTTCCATTGAGAAAATACTGAAATTTCCCCTCTTATTTTTTTTTCTCTATGTCATCCATCTACCTTTGCCTGAGTATCGTGACCAGGCCTGCCAGTTGTAGCTAACAGTGAATTTCTGTTAGTTATTTGTTTGCGCCATCACTGCCTTGGATACAAATACCATCTCCCTATTGCACTTTGATGTGAGCCAGTTTTTACTGTAGCTAAATGCTGGACTACCTACCTGGGCCAGCTACCACCTACCTTGCTTGAAATCTATTATCTATTAAATACAATATTTTTCGTGTAGCTTTTGGGACGTTACAGCATCTGATTTGTATCTGTCTATGTCATTATGAGTCCACTAGGATAAGGTGTAAATGTGCAGCTGTTCTGCATTAATGAAGTGCAAGCACTGTCTTCATGAAAACAGTAAGCTTTAAAGACAAAATGTGTGTGTGCTAGCGAAATGAAGACATGGCAGTAAGGTTTGTGTTTCCTAAGAGCATAAAGAAATGTCCGACCTAAAACGAATGAACGTAATGTGCATTATTCAGCCAGGGCAATCAGCTGGCACTAAGCTGTGCTGGCAGTAGAAGCTCAAGCTTTTTATCTCTGGAAGCTTGAATTATTATGTTGGTTTTTTTTTTTTTAATCTAAATTGGGTCAGTAATGTTTTGGCAATTTTCGGATGGTGTGGCAGGTGGTGGAGGGCATAACAAAACATGCCACGTGACGCGCAGCCAAGCAAACGCTCTGCTCAGATGCTCCAAGTGGTAGAGCCAAGCAAGAGGGCTCCTCTGCATCAGGGACAAGGGGTGCTGAGGTAAGGGCAGGATCCTGCACAGAGACTGCCTGTACTGTGCACGATTTGCTGATTATCTCCAGCCTTGTGGAGTGCTGCGTTCATGCAGCAAATACTGTGAAAACATGAGCAGGTTGAGGAGCAGAGCCTTGTTCACTAACAAAGACTTAAGCAAACTGATAAATATTTCCTAAAGAAAACCTGGGAAGATCTGGAAAAGGTATGTGTCCTTGGTGACAGGCTCCCTGATAAAGAACAGGGAGAATGCAGGAGAAAAGCACAGATTAAGCATGAGAGAAAGCTACCAGAAACAGAATGGAAAGTTTGTTCAGTGCCTGCATTTGTAAACCAGGAACATATTGCATCAGAGTAAAATACAGAGCTCTGAAAAAAAAGGCACCTATAAATAAGCAAATGTGATACAAAAAACCATGCTACTTAGCTTGCATGTTTAGCCAGAATGTATTCTCAGGGAATTAGATGATTTAATTAACCTAAATAAAAAACATAGACAGAAAAGTAATTTGAAAAGGAAAAACAAAACCTATGCTCTTCTTTATTGCTAATATTTTTGTTTCTCAAATGTCATCAAAGGTTACGTATTCAGTACATGATCTCAAGTTCCAACTCAGGATTTTCCATGATCCTGGGATTATAACTAACAGAAAAACACCAAGTAGCACAGTCATTATGAACTGTATACCTTTAAGACTGCTCATGGCACTAAATATACTTGATTAAGTTAACTTCTGTTCTTTTGAGGTCCCTGCAGTAGCTGTGCCAAATGACTCCGTGGAAATACAGTGATGATAAGGCTGTCTTGCATGCATGTGCTATCACCATTCATTTCTGACTTTTTATAAATTAATCTATTTACACTACTGTTTGCTTCCTCTACACAAAGGGTTAATCACATCCTCTTAGTTTTTCCTTCTCCAAACTTGAAGTGTTACATGCTTTGAAGCATTTGACATCAAAACTTTTCAACATTGTGAAGGACTGCTACAATTTTTTCTTAGATGGTGAAATGAAGATCAGAAAGACTTTTTTTGGAGTATTTGGTAATTTCACATATTCAACTTGAAAAAGAAATTCAGATCTATCTTTTAATTCTTATTAATTAGATATTAATTATAAGAAAGCATTTAACCTTTATACCTGGCTACAGCAGTGACTAATCTGATCAAGTGACATCTTAAACTCTAGAGTTTGTATATGCACAGCACAGCAGATACGGTTTCACAAACAAATTGTTTAGGTAAAGTGTCAAGTCATGACTTCCACTTGTGTTTCTACAGTTGTTTTCATACACCACAATAGCATAAAGATTTTGCACATCTTGATCCAGTGCTGTTTGCAGTGGGATATTGCCTCGTAGCATACGTGAAGCTTGTAGAATTTGGCCTATTTCTTTTGTTTCTGTCCGATTTTTCTAGTTTTGTTCCGTCTAAAAAATTAATTCCTTACTGCATGTTGTTGCCTCTCCCTTTTCCTAAACCACTTGCTTTTTCTTTCCATCTTTTCTTATATCCATAATCCTCTGGTTCTGCTTATCCTTTTGTTCCAGTGTTCCAGAATCACTGCTTTTTCCTTTTTTCTCACTTTATGGAAAAGCAAGAGTGTGATTGTTTTGTAATGAGCCAGATTTGCACCTCATCATACCTTTTTTTTCCACAGCCCACATTAAGTCTTAACAGGGAAAGACCCACTCCATTTCTGCTGCAGCGAGTGATGGAAAGTCCTCACCACAGGCTGACCTGGAACAGTGACCATGCCCCAGGCTTGGACTGATAGACCTACATCAGTACCCCTGAGTGTTCAGAGAATGGAGCTGCTAAACTAATTTCTTCTGATTTCTTCTGTACAGTGGTGGATTTCTGAAAAGCAAAAACACTTTATTAAACCTAGAAGAATTTCCACCTGGCTTCATTAGAAGTGTTAGCGTAGGAGCATCCAACTTACTGAACTCAGTGTGGCTTTGCTACCAGGGCAGCTGGATGTACCTGGCTGGTGCAGATGTCCAGATCTGTAGCTGTGGAAGGGACCACAGTGGTTGCTTAAGCTTGATGTTGCCAGATGTGGGATCCCGTCTGCAAATCCAGCCCTATTTAGTTCTGACTTTCCTTAATGGGAGAATCCCTGGTGACTTTTGACCAATCCGTGCATTGTTTGTGAGATTTCCCTTTCCCTCATTTTTCAGATGTGTAATATTTACTGCATGACTCTGAGCCACTAGAAGATTTAAATTTACTGCTCAAGAGGCTGGAAAAGTTGGCCAGCCTGGTCACGAGCCAGCTGCTAAAATTGGCTGAAATGTTTTTGAGACAGAGAAGAAGATGAGTGACTTTCCTGTAGCTGTGTTTTGGAAAACAGCTGACTAGGTTCAGCCGAAGCTTTCAAAGAAGAATGTGGAAAAACTGAACCGAAAGTGTTCTCTTTAGCAAATGCAGCTTACCATCCAGGATTCAAGGAGCAATTTTAGCCTTCTCTACAGTGGTTGTGGCTTGTGCTGTTATTGTTCATTATCAAGATAGTTATACTTCATTTTGCTTCTCTTTGCTTAAAATTACTGATGTAGTAGTTCATTTTTGTGTGTGTGTGTTTAGCTTTTAATTGTTTTGCTACTCACACTGCATTATGTTGCTGAAAAATGCTGTGGTAAAAGGTGATGTCCTACAGTGATCCTGTGTTTAATGCCTTCTTAATTGGACTGTGATCAAATTTAATAATTTCAGAAGTAATTCTAATGTGTCAAGGTTTCTGTGAAAGTGTGGTGAATGAACGAGCTTTATTACCTCCAGGGATGTCTGATGCTTAATTAAGTTATTGTCTTTTTCTAAAATGAAGTCAGAGAGAAGTAATGTCATATGCATTCAAAATGCTTACTGGTTTAACAGATCAAGTGCTGAAGTAGTGTTTTGCTTTAGACACAGACAAGCTCTTGAGCTCTTACAGCATGCTTTAATGTTCTTCCCTAGCTGTTCCATATGACGATATAATGCAGGGTGATTACTGAAGTTTTTATCCGGTAGATTGCCCTGTTAACCTGGCACTCCAGTAAATTGGTATGTTCCAGCAAAAAGGCAGGGCATTATGCAAAAGAGCACTTCAGCACGAGAATCTGTTCAGCATAGAAGCATATTCATTGTGTTTTTCATGTTATTTTACTGCTTTGTAGGATTGCGTTGATGTGGGTTGGTGGGAAGGAGAACTGAATGGCAAACGAGGAGTGTTTCCAGACAACTTTGTCAAGCTTCTCCCTTCTGATTTTGAAAAAGAGGTAAGCAGTGTATTCTTCCAGTTTCACTGTAGAATGCAGAATGCTGAATTTTGTTTTAGATACATGATTTAGACAAAGTCTTACTTGTCAGTTAATAAGAAATTAAAGAAAGAAATAAGGAAGGAAACAAATTTCTGAGTTACAAAACATCAATGAAAATGCGCATGATTGACCTGCCCTGTCTGTCAGTCTGCTCTATACTGTCCTGACAGCCCTCTGTCCTATGCCCTAAGTTCAAGAGAAACTGGTGGTCCCAGTGTAATTTGCCAAGTCAAGTAATGCAGCGGTGATCAGAATTATTTTCTTTTTTGTTTCTGTGGTAGAATGTCCTGTTTTGCTAGCCTTCACGCACTCTTCAAGAATGAAGAGGTTGAAACTTTAGCTGTGAGGTTTGAAAGATAACAGTGAGCTTTTTGGTATCTCCAGGACATGTTACTTGATCTCTCTCAGATGTATTAAAAATGAAGTATAGAATCTGCAGAAAAAAAAAAAATCAGTTTCTAGTTGTTTGAAAGAAATGGTGGTTATTTGCCAAACAATGCTTAGAAGTATTGCAGCTCCCTGGAGTAAAGTCATGGATCACTTCCCTCAAAAGTCCAGTTCATTTTTAGGAACTCTTTCAGTCATCAGTGTGGTATTATGAGTTTGCAGTTAGACTGTTGATGAGTATTTCACAGTGACAGTATAAGCCTTCTGTGATAAAACCAAGACTTACTGACACTGAGCTTCAGTCTTTGGCAATAAAATTGGATGCCAGAGGCAATAATTAAATAACTTGGAAAGCTTAATAAAAGAACTATTAAATAACTCACAGAAGCTAACATGATAATTATTGAAAATGAAGGTAGAAGAGTAGCAAAAACTGCTGGAGTTTAATATGCAATATCAGAGTGTATATCCTGGCTTTAGGCCTAGTAATAAAAAAGTGATTTCCAAAAGAGGCAGAAATTATAAACCTTAAGACATAGTGAGCATTCAAATTGTATTACAGAAGAAGAAAACATTTGCTCTGATCTGTTTTTTGGTTGTTAAATTTATTCAGTCTTTCTCTACCAATAAATTGTATTGTAGATCTTGAAGTATTTTTACTCTTTAGATTATGGTATCTGTAATTTGTGGAGTAAACTAAATATTCAGGCACTTGGAAATTGCAGCTAGATTGTCTTTAAAAGCGGAGAATGAGATTTTATTGGTCTTAGAAATGGCTGTGTAGGTGTCTGTTAGAACTATAGACTGTCTTTCTTTGCTTGAATCAGTGTTAAAAGGGAAGGAAATGGATACTTTTCCAGTGGTTTTGCCAGGTATTTTCTGATATGATCCAGAAACCTTGGATTCCATCCCACAGTTCTGAAACAATATGTGTTGCAGTAGTTCTGCTTGTTGAACACAAGCCTGGGATCTTTCACCACCACCCATTCCTTTTCTCCATGTGGCTGTTTGTCCCACTGTTCACTGCCCAGTCCCAGCCTTCGCATACTGAAGGACTATCTCATGGCAAAGAGATGGTAAAGGGAAGTGGCTGGTGTTGAAGATTCAACACCACTTTGCAGTTTTATTCTGGACTAGTTCAGGTCTGGTCCCATTTACTGTCCAGACGTTAGTGGTTGGAATACATGAGGTGATCGCCTTCAACATCTCTTCTAGGTAATTCTCACCTGAAAAGAGTCTACATCATGCTCCCTGAAACTTATTTGTGAGACAAACCAAAGTATAGTGTAAGGAGACGGGCAAGGGAGTGTTTCACTGCAAAGCTCACTCCTAATTTAAACTAAACCAATCATTTTGATACACTGCAGAGCAGAAAAAATGGCTCTTTAGACAAAGTGGCTTCAACTGGAAGCTGATGAGGGAAATATGTAGTTTTGAAGGGGCAGGCTAACATCAGAGAAAGTGTGAAAGAGCACTGATGCTTCTCAGGAAACATGGAGAAGCAAGGAGGAATTGCACAGCACTGGCTGGATAAGGTAACTGAGAAGATGAATGAAACAGACTAAAAGTGAAACCCACAGAAAGGAAACTGGGGCCAGTTGGACAAGAAGAAGACAAAACAACAAAGCAGGAACACAGAATGAGAGGGGAAAAGACTAAACCAACTGGATAAAGAAGTAGAGTGTAGAGAAAAAGTGAATGCAAATAGTGACTCAGGTAGTGAACTCAGGAATAGGTTCTTCAGTAAATCAGTGGTCATAATTTTCTCTTATCTGAAACATAAAGAACTGTTTTTTTTCCCTTCAGCAGGACATTTCAACTGCCAAAGTAGAAAGATGCTATTTCATTTATTATGGATGTTTTCTGTCTTAAAATACATTTTATGAAGTCATTTTGGGGTAATCTGTGACAGATCTGTATTCTCAAGTCTTGTGAGTCTTAATGCTAAGCAGGGTGTGATTACATCTAGCCTTTGAGATTCACAGACATTTTGAAGTGACCTCTTCTTACTACATTTTAGAGACCGAAGAAACCACCACCTCCATCAGCTCCTGTTGTCAAACAAGGATTAGGTAAGTTACAGCTGATACTGTACAGCTCTTGCCAGTGAGGACATCTCAATCTAAGTAAACATATTCAAATTTAAAAATAACTCATCTGTATCAAAATTGATGAGCAGGAAGTGTATAGACAACAACTAACAATCAGAATCAGATTGCAGAAGGATGAAGTAACCCCAAAAGACCATGATGTGTTTTTTAAATGTGTTATAGGCATTCATCTGCACCATTTAAAAATAATGTATTTTGCCAATTGTTAGCAAGCATGATACTTCAGTTATGGGAAATTCTCTGTTCCATCCTTGACTGCAGTTGATGGTGTGCTTGCCTCTGCAGTAGACAGAAAAAATGTTGGAGCCTAATACTGCATGCAGTAGGAAACCACATTCCCTTTTACCTGTAGATCTGATCTATTCTAAAGAGATGTTTTCCATACGTAAGACAGTGTTAGAGAACCTGGCTGTAATTCAGTGATCCCATCAAAGTTGCAGTCTTGAGTATATGCATGAATGCTGGAGCCAGCTGTCTCCAGGTTCTATGCTATAGTTATATTCTTGTTTTATAATACTTGATAGACATAAAAGCAAGGGGAATTATCTTGAATCTGGCTATGTAGATAACTGTGTTGCAAATGTATGAAGGTGCTGATTATGTTTTCCACATACATGAGTGTTAGTAAGGCTGTTTTAGGAATATGGTAAACTGTGTCTAAATATTTAGAGTTAAAACCACTTTTATTTGTAGTTTTAAAATAACCTCTCAGGACAAAAATCTGCATGATTTCTTAAATCTACATGATTTATCTTTTTTCTATGGAGCTTGGAAACAGTTGAAATATCCACACACTTTGCATCTGAAACTGCGTTTCTATTCCATTCATGTTAAATCACGAATCATGAGGTATGAGGTGCTCTCAGAGTTTTCATTGGTGTTGCAGTTTTGATGGAAGCATAACTATGGCTGGAATTCCCTAATCCCTTAACCCCAATTAGATTTCTGCAGTGGCTCTACCACTTTCTCTACTGTTGGTGCATGTTAGAACAAACAAAACAAACACAACTGATCCTTTTTGCTGTCACGCTGGCCTGTTTCCACTCTCAATGCTTTCAGAAGTAAAATTCTCTCTCCTACAGCCTTGATCCATTAATAGAATAAGCAAGTTACACCAGAGTATCATTTGCTGAGAACTGATAGGTTATAATTGAAATGATTTAATTCTGTCCTTAAATGATTTAATTTTGTCAAGCTGTTCTTTGACTTGAGAATCATGACAATAAATACCTGGTTTGTGTACTGGCAACCATGGTTTGTTGCTCACACTGTCTGGAAACACCAAAAAAGCGTAGATTTGGTTTCAAGACCATTGATGTAACTGTGTTGAGGGAGAGCAGTATGACTTTGCCATCTAGTGGTGGCTGCATATTAAGGATGGGTGAGAGAGGAAGCTACAGCCTGATTCATGTCCTGGAAAAACTCAATAAATAAATGTGTTTATTTCAATTTATAGTCTTTTCTTATTTCTCTGATGTCAAATTAAATACTTCAAATTTATTGTACATATACAAACTTATTTATTTAAACTCTGTATAGCTCTATTAGCTGTATTTCCAAATTCTACTCAGTAGTAGGCTGACCAGGCCATATGCTTTGGGATACTTTACAAAACTAGGTGAAAACTGGACAACTGAAGTTAAAATGTGTGTTTTTATTGTAGTCATTGAAAAGCAGTATGCATTTCACTGGGTCTCTGGGGCAAGCAGCACCACTGTATGTAAACTGAAGGGTGTCCCTGGGAACTTGTGTGGAGTTCTCTAGAATTTCCTTAAATTATGGAATCATTACCTAGAGTAAACATCTCTGGGCAGCTTAGTCAGGGTCATGGAGCATGGGAGCTGATTGAAACAGGGTCACAACCCAGGTAGGAAGCACACCTGAGCCTGGGAGCCCGTAAATGCTTGTAGATCCTTTGTTTTAGATATGACCAGAAAATGTCCATCTGTATGTTAATGATGAACACTGGTCAGTGCAATTAATAATCTAGACTTGTGTCATTTTTTTTCTCGAACCCACTACAATGTATAAGATTATCAAGAAGTTGACTTATGCTTTGCATAAACCTTGTTTAGAAATGCTTGAGTTGGTTTCTATCAAGAGTTCTTCCTCTCAGAAGTGGCAGTTTTTTATGGTAAATCAGTATTATTTTGGGTTTGATTTTTCATGATGTGATAGGTTATGCAAGTGTTGCCCATCCAACAGTGCAGTTATATAAAGAAACAATGGCCAATAATCACCACTGATTGCAATTTGCACTGATGAGTACTGATTTCTAGAAACCATCTGCAGAAGAGAGAATTGTGACTGTACATTCAGAAAATGTAAATTTACTGTAGAACTATGTAAAACTGAACAGACTGAGGCAAAAAGATGCCTTGTGTTCCCTGCTCCACCTCCTTTCCTTTTCTTGGATGTCATTACTGCTATTTTTATTGAAATACTAAGAGTGTTACCTAAAGCGTTTTTCAACACTGCTAAGTTGAAATAGTATTAGCACCTAGGCGTTAGCCAACGTGGTGAAGCCAATATCCAATAAAATATCTCTTATAATATGGGGACTAAAAGATTGCATCTTGCATGTGCCAGGAAATTTTTGCAAAGTCTTCCCGTTGTTGCTGCCACTAGTTCTCATACTCCTTATAGCAACAGAAGGCAGCATGTCAGGGTCTCTAACACAGAGGCAGAAAAAGGCAGAGGCTTGCACCTCTAGGCCAAAAGCTGTCACATAAAATAGTCATGCAGAATACTGTTGGTACTGCATTCTCTGTCTTCTAGTGTGTGGAAGCGAACAACAGAGAAGGTACAATAGAGAAGGTTTTTTTGTTGTTGTTGTTATAATTAATGTAAAATAAAACTTGATATCTGTCTGTATTAAGCACCTTATTGATAGAAATGCCTCATTTGTTGGGTTAATCTTAATGATTTTCCTCGCTGTTGAATTGCTCTTTGGTTAAGTATATTTACAAAGACTACAAATTTAAAATATCTGTCCACATTTAAAAATGTGTAATTGTTGTAATTTTTTTTTCACAGAATGGCTTGAAAGTGCCTGCTTTCTTAATGTGCACTGTTTGTGAAGTGTGAACCGGCACGTGAAAGTATTCGTTTCTCAATTGCTTTTGTGTCCCTTATGGTGTGAGCAAATATTTGAAATTAGATTTGTGCTCAATTTTAGCAAGAAATTTTCAAAGTGGGAGATTGCAAAAAGCTCTAGAAATTGCAAAATTATATATTGTGTGGCCTCATGTGTTGGCTTGTTGGCCTAGTCAGAATTCTGAATTCTCCATTCTTTGACAGGTACCACAGATCGAAAACATGAAGTCAGAAAGGTGCCTCCTGAAAGACCAGAGTGTCTTCCTAATAGAACAGAAGAAAAAGGTATGAAATGTGCTCTCCTGTTTGCCCTCTGCAGAGAGACAGAGCTAATGAGGCTGATGCATGTCCTCATTTCCTAGCCCCACAATAGTTTTCATTAAGTGCATTGTTGTTTATTTTCCATTCTGATAGATCTCTTGATTAGACACATTTTGGAAAGGATCATAGAATCATGTCATAGAATCATTGTAGAATGACCTGGGTTGAAAAGGACCTCAAAGATCATCTAGTTTCAACACCTCTGCCGTGCACAGTCACCAACCACTAGAGCAGGCTGCCCAAGAGCCACATCCAGCCATGCCTTGAGTGTCTCCAGGGATGGGACATCCACAACCTCTCTGGGCAACCTGAGCCAGTGCATCACCACCCTCTGAGTGAAAAGCTTCTTCCTAACATCTGACCTAAATCTCCCCTGTCTTAGTTTAAAACCATTCCCCCTTGTCCTATCACTATCAACTCATGTAAACAGCTGTTCCCCCTCCTGTTTATATGCTCCCTTCAAGTACTAGAAGGCCACGATGAGGTCTCCCTGGAGCCTTCTCTTCTCCAAGCGAAACAAGCCCAGTTCCCTCAACCTTTCCTCATAGGAGAGGTTCTCCAGCCCTCTGATCATTACAGTGTCCCTCCTCTGGACCCGTTCCAAGAGCTCTGCATATTTCTTGTGCTGGGGCCCCCAGGCCTGGATGCAGTACTCCAGATGGGCCTCACAAGAACTGAGTAGAGGAGAACAGTCACCTCCCTCTCCCTGCTGGTCACCCCTTTTTTAATGTAGCTCAGGATATAGTTGGCATTCCAGGCTGCAAATACAGACTGCTAACACATATCCAGCTTCTCGTCCACCAGGACCCCCACATCCTTCTCTGCAGGGCTGCTTTCTAGGAGTTCTTCCCCCAGTCTGTATAAATACCTGTGATTGCCCTGTCACAGATGCAACATGTTGCACTTGGCCTTGTTGAACCTCATTAGGTTCACACAGGCCCACTTCTCCAGCCTGCCCAGGTCCCTCTGAATGACTTCCCTTCCCTCCAGTGTATCAACTGCACCACTCAGCTTGGTGTTGTCCTCAAACTTGCTGAGGGTGCACGTGATTCCATCATCTGCGTCACTGATGAAGATGTTGAAGATCACTGGTCCCAAGACTGACCCTTGGGATCACACTGTTATTTCTGAGCTAAATTCAGAGTTTTCAGTTGCACCAGTTTGAAGGTGTTAAGTGATGGCAGCCTCAGCTGAAGAAGCAGGGCAATATACTCTCCAATACAAAAAATACTTTCTAAAGCTATGTGCTCAGTAAAACCCAGGTCCTCAATCAAGCATGACTGAGTGCATGATATCAGTGTGCATTTTTTTCTAAACTTCTGGATGCATTGGTTCTCTAGTTGATAACCATCAACATTGCTTTTATGCATCACAAAGAGTTGCAAAGATATTTATGAATCATTCTATTATCAGAGCTACAAATGTCATAGGCACGCCTACGAAGAAATAAAAAAAGTCTTCAATGCCAGGTTTACTCACTGCTACAAGTGAGGTATAGAACCACACAGAGCAGTGACAAGTGTATGAAACCTTTAATTGTAAGTTCATGGTGTGTTCTGAGTAGTTTGGGAAAACAGTTATATTGATTGTCTAATTGAAGATGATGTCATTTCATATGTTTAAGTGGACTGTTAGATTGTATGGACAAGTTTAATTATAGGTTCTTAACTTTTAAGAGTATAAATTTGAAGACTTTTAAAAGGCACATGTATGAGCATGACTAACTGTATAACATGCAGTGATAATTTAGTGCCAGAACATTCAGACTTTGCACCAAAAGCTGCTTCTGTATAAATATTCTTAGCAATCTGACAGATGTTTTAGCACTGTTATCTGCATAGCTTTACATGTGGCTATATGCATTACTTCTTGTGGTTATCTTAGGAGAAAATCCCTCTGCTTTCCATTCTGGATTTACAAAGCCAACTGTCAAAATGGTGGAGGTTTAAATATGTTGCTGTCCAAGGCAGTACCTGTAACTTTTCTAAATGTTGAAAAGAGGCAATAGGAGTCATACCTACCTTTCTGAAATGTGACAGGAATTGTTCATTCTGGCAGTATGGTTGAGCACAGGAAACTTCACACTGCGTGCTGGTGCACTGCTTAGCCCATCTCTAATACATGCTTAGAATCTTAGACACATATGCAGTATAAATAGTCATAGCAATAAGTGTGCAAAAATTACACAATGTAATCATAAAGCTTTGTTGTTACACAGGACCAGATAACTGTGTCAACAAAAAGTGTACTGAAAAAAAAGGGATATGTGACTGTGAATAACATTTGCATACTGAACTATTCCAAATCTAATGTGGATTTTGTTTTGGAACTCAAGTCTGAATCTTTACTAAACGCAGGACATATCACGTACTTTCATGTCTTTAGAAGATTACATAGTAGTCCACTTGTATAATCCTACACCATGCGTAGTTCATTCATATGGTGGATATGTTAAGATAGCTTAAAAAACACAGCAATAAATTGATCCCTAGGTGTCCAAATGCTTTTTCTTTATTAGTTAAATATAGATAGTTGCACTATGCTACAATTTTATTTCAGTATTTTTGCCATTATTTTCAGGAAATAGAAGTTTATGTTGATTTATATTCCATGATCCCCTCAGACTGACACATAGAGCCTGCCCAGAAACACTCTCTTATATTCTTAATACCTCTCAGATGTATACAAAGACTTAATAATATTACAACATATCGTAAACAGTGTTGTCAAAGGAAATAGGGTGTTGACACAGATTTGTCCTATCCTTAAGAAAAAAAAGATTTCCTATGGTGTGGCAAAAATATTTAATTTCTGCTGTGTTTGTTTTGCATTGTGAATTTAGAGCATATTATGTTCAACAGTGTGTAAAACGACATACATTATATGTTTGGCATTGAGTCTTAGTGTTGTGGCACCTGCTAACAATCTGTGTTGCATGTAATCTAGCTGGGAAGCTGAAAAAATCAGAATATGTCTGCTTAAAAATCTAAATAAAAAGTCTGATTTTTTTGAGGGGTTTTTCATCCTGCCCAACACATCTAAATTTTAATGCTTGTATTTTCATTTAACCATGGTTAAATGAAACATGATTTGAAACGTGATTTTTTTACCCCCAAAATCCTGTTTCTGTTGCTTGTTCAATAGAAAATTCAGAATTATTATCTTTCTGACCTTCTAACTTAATATTGGTTTCATAAGAATTTGATACGCGTTGCACTCAGGGGAAATTGTTCCACACAATATGTAATTTCTTATTCTTATTTTTCATATACACTCATAAATGAGTGGGTTCCTAAAATAAAAAATGCCATTCACATTCAGATACTGTGTACACATTTCAGCCACAAGGAACTACATGCAAAACATTCAGGCAGTGCAAACTGGTTTGTGGCAAACATTTTATTTTAAATAAAGAGTGAATTAGGACAGAAATAAAGAGGAGATAAGATTATTCTTTGCGTATGATATATCTACACTTGAAGTGTTGCTGTTTAATTGTAGGTGTGTGAGCGTAGATTAATTCCACATAATAACCTGTGTTCTTTTTCTTTGGAAATAATTGATTTAAAGAAAGATCAGAGAGAGAGCAAAAACAGTTAGACTTGCAGAAGCCTTCAGTTCCTGCTATACCTCCGAAGAAACCACGGCCACCCAAAGCAAACCCTGTGAACAGACCTGGTACCTTGCCCCCAAGACGGCCAGAAAGACCAGTTGTGCCTGCAACTCATGCAAGGTATTGTTTTTCCTCTGTCTGGTGCTTCTGCAATTAAAGGAAAAAGCACATTTATAGAACTTAGATTTTGCAATTAGTGCTACAGTTTGCAAAGAAAAATAATACGAATAAAAAATCTTTCTAGTTATCTGGCAGCATCATAACTATCTCCACAAGAACAGCTATTTTAGCCTGGTCATTGCTACTTCATTTCTGCTGATGAATGCAGTGTTACTGAAATGTCATAGTTTCTACTGCAGAATGTGTGCGAAACATCTACATCAGTGCGTTGTGCTGCTGTTGATTTACTTAGTCTACCTAAATTGTTCCATCTTAGCCAGAGCACTAAATCAGTGCCAAAGCACAAAGATTGTACTGAGTGAGGAACGCTGTTAGACAATGTACGTGTCAAGTAGTGCCAGCTTGGTTTCGGTCTGTTTCCCTTGATCACTGTAGATCAATTTTTAGCACACTACATATGTCTTCTCAGAATGTCCTTTAAGTTGATGCTGCTGCAGAATTCTGCTGTCAAGTGATTTAATCTCTGATGCTGGTTGTTATTCTGCGGTTATGTGATGCTCCTTATCAGAGGTGGTTGCATCCCTTGAGGAGCACTAGAAAACTAGGCTTGTGAACACAGCTGTTAGATTCATTTAATCTCTGCTAGTGCTGGTTTAAGATGAGCTTGCAGAACTCAAAGGCCCCACCTATAATCCTAATTATGTCTAGATGACTACTTGATAGTCATTAGGTTCTTGACTGTGCACTGTTGACTTTCTTTATGCAAATTGGGTAGAAATGGGTGAAAATCAGAAAAAAGCAGGAACTTGTGGAATTCAAATATATTGACAGCAGATTAACTACCAGAATGAAGTACAGGGTAGAGTGGAATAAAATAAAAATCCTAGGCATCGATTCCCCTCATTCCTCCACATACACTTCATTAAACAAGTGCTCTCAGCATGAAATCTGAGACAAACAAAATAAAGATCTGATGCCTGCCTTGTGCTGCCGGTTTCATCTCACTGAAGTGCCTTGGCTGTGCACCTCTGAGAACATACACATCTATCTGTGTACTGCTACTGCAGCTTCTGTTGGACTCCTTGGCTCTGGGCACGCTTGCCCAGATTTTCCACAATGTAGTCCAGACCTGCTTGCTGCCTGGATATGCTTGAAGAAGCAAGTGCTTGCTATGGCCTTTAGATTTAGCTACGTGAAGTCTTGCTTGCAAAACCAGTATATATTCTAGCATACTTTTCACTGGCAAGGTAAGTATCATTACTTTTTGTTGTTACTTTGACAGTTGTTACTTTGTTCTGTCTTTTTCATGGAATATTTTCAACATTATTTTACATAGAGTTGTGAGTGGGATTTTTTATTGCTCTTCTGTTTTCTTGTTTTCTAACTGCAGAACTGTGTTAGTTAACAAACTCTATTTTTAAAGATGTTTCACATTTCCTGTTAACTAAGTTTACAAGGCTGTTTTGTTAATTATCCCAACGCTGCTATTTCTAGCACAGAGAATAATACTTCATTCTTTTTACCTAAAACCAATTTATTTGAAAGAATTTTACTTTTAAAAGCAGACTAAAACAGTAGAAGAAAAAGTGATTGTTAAAATGATGATGCTGCTGTTCTAATGGTCACAGTTGCTAGCATTTTCACTATGAATTGCTTTATCAGCTGATTTAAATTAGTGTATTTCTCTCATACAGCTGTTCTGCCTAGTAAGCTTTTACTTGCAAGGGTGTCTTATAGTGTAAGGACAGAAAGTTACTAAAATAAATAAGAAACGTGAAACTCCGGATGAAAGGCACTTTAATAAAGGCACGTTAAATCAGTTCAATTTAATAAGACAAAATATTTTTCAGACACTCTGGTATCTATTTCCAGAATCTGAAAGACTTGAGGCAATTATAATAAAAATAGAACCAGCAGAATTTTTGCTGAACCTAGTGGGAAAAGGTGCTGTAGATTTATAAAGTGATTCCCATGAGACTTCCATTGCTGCTGGTTAGCAGAAGAGGTTTTTTCTGTTCCGAGTGCCTTCAATTTCATGCATCTCACTGATTTTTTTGTGGTAATAATTGTTTTTCCTTTTAAACATTATTTTCCTTCCTTGGAGGCAGATTAAGACTTCAAGGGCAATGAAGAGACAAAAACCACGTGAGACAGAGAATAGCTGTCAATTTGCTGCAAAGGCTTCACAGCTTATTTAGATGTATGTGCAATTGCACAATTTACTGATGAATCAGTCAATTCTCCTGAGAAGGCAAGCCCTAAAGACCTACACCAAGTGCATTTTATCTACCAGTCTAAACTGATCTTGAGTCTCTGCTGCTGAAAAGGGCAGGTTCCTTTTCCTGGCAGCCCATTCTTGCACCTCCCTTATGTTAGCACCAGGATTTGTGCAGACATTCAGCCATATGGGTCAGGGAATTGCTCCAGATGGCAATTAATCACTTTGCAAGGGACTTCTATTAGTGTGGGCTTTCTTTCAAGGCTCATCAGCTGTCCCATCAAGCTGACAGCCTATCTGCATGGGCATGAGGAGAAAGAGGAAGATGCTGTGTCCGAGAAGGAATGGCTACAATCCTTTTATATCTGTATGGGTGCAGATGAGCATAGTAGGCCTGTTGATTTTTTTTTTTTTTTGTCAATAGAGTAGATTTGGGTTGTTGTTTTTTTTTTTTCAGTGATAATATCTTGCCATCATTTGAAGTCAAATGGTAAATGCTGTGATTTTCAGCCCTGAGTCACATTATCCTAAGAATCTCCTCCAGAAGAGTGCTCGCGCATTTCCTAGAGTGCTTCTGACTCCCACATTGTGCTCAGTTTGCTGGGAAATACCTGTGTGCAAAACAGAGTAGGCAGTCAGCAGCTCATTGTCGTGTGAGCCAAGAAACTGTTGTTTCTTATATATTTATATATATACATATGAATTTTTTCATATATATATACGTGAAAGACCAAAAGATAGGAAAATTAATCAGTCAGGTAGATCACGTTATTTATCATCTCAGCAATTAATTTGTGGTACCAGGAGTGTATTGTTTCCTTCCTAGTGCAGACAGCCTGCCAAACTTCTTTTGAACAGATTTATTTTCAGGTCCTAAGCTGGCTGCCCATCTCTTTATCTACCACAGCCTTCCTGGATTCTGAAATAGGGTTTCTAGCTGCCTTGTGTTTCACTCATGAGCTGCTGTCATGAGCTGCTGTCACAAGTGGAGGTTCATGCCATCGGACATCAGGCTATTAGGACTTCACCTGTATTTTACTTTCAATTGCTGGTCATATAAATGCATGTCTGCCTGGGTTGTTCCAGGGATGATCTATACATGCACCCCATAATTCCAGTGCCTTACATTCATTGTAATTCTTTCAGTGCAATGCTGGGAATAGTTACTGTGGAGAAAAAAATACAATATTTATGACCTGATAATGATGTTAATTTATTACAGTTTACTGCATTAACTGAACCATTGTTACCATGGAAAATATCACAGGGATTTGTCTGTGAGACCCGTGCAGTGCTGAATTACTCATCTACTCCTGGCCCTTTTTTCTTAATTGTTTCAATAGTTGGATTATTTTAGTAGACTTATTACTTGTGGGAGTAGAAAGTTCTATGAAAAAAGGATAGCCTCTTGCTTACATTTGATCTCCCATTTGGTTTCAAAGTTTCTATAGAGTTTGTCTTCGTAAGGTATCACAGCTCTTGACACTTGTCTATTCCAAAGACGTTTTCAGGCACAGTAGGTGATCTTGTTTCACTGAATCTGTGAAAACCATTTTTATAGTCTAGTGTCATAAGTAATGTGCAAAAATAAATGACAGTCTCCTTTTGTTGGAAAAGTTGCATTTATGAGTAGATAAGAGAAGCTGTTGGGACATGGCAACACTTCTGTGAAGGTTCTCCCTGTCTGCAGTGCTCTGGATCACCCATCACTGTCATTTACTCTAGCTAATTAATTAGAAACAGTTACAAATAAGATATTGAAGGCTGTCCCTTCGCCCTTAGATTTCCTTCATGTTGAGATGCTGTGAACATTTGGAGAATTATTTAGACACTGCGATGTCTAAAATAGGCTTTTTTGACAGGTGTTAAGGAGAAATGAGATAAGGTTAATCCATACGGCATGTTTGCTTACTGGAGATTGCTCTCTCTGACACATTGCTACTACTCTGCTGCTACAAAGGAAGAATATTTCCCTCTCTCGGTAGTAATTGCAAGTTAGCTATCAATTTACAGTAACCTGTGCACAAACTCCAATAAAATATGTCTTCTTCTTGATCCAACTGTAGGAGTGACAGTCCAAAAGTGGAATTAGTGGGGAGTTCGGTATCCAGCACACTAGAGAAAGATTCCTCTGAAAGAAGCAATGACATTGGTAAGTTACAGAACTTTTTATCGTTTGCCTTAGAAATTTATGGTGCAAGTCTCTGCTTTTGAGTGACTTTGTTATGATCCGCAAAGTGGACTGAGACTACGGCAGTGAATGTGATTTAGGAGTGATTTATGTCAGTTTTTAGTTGCAAAATTGTGGAATCATTTATGATGAACTTCAAAAGTTTTTTGTTGTTGTTTCTTTTCTGTTAAAAACACAAATAGAAACATGAAACAGTGAGCTATTTTAAGTAGGAGAACTTTTGTTAATTTTGTTTAAAAGTGAAGCAAGTGAAAAGGCCGACAGTGTCATATTTGTTTAACAGATGTTGTTAGTATTGCCATATTTTTAACGCTGCAAAATTGTACTTCTGATGTAATCTTTGCATTTTTCTAATACAAAGGAATAGAGATCAAATTCATGCCAATTTGAATCAATTTACTGCTAACACTGATTAAAGAAAGTCTAAATTTCTGTTTAAAGCAGTATCCTATGTTCCTACCACACAAACATTTCAATCAAGAGATCACCTTTAAGGAATAAAGATAGGCTATTTTTCCATCGTCTGTCGCCCGCCTTCTCTCTGGAGGTTGCTGTGCTGGAGATGTTTTCAGAGGAGAGTGCTGCAGTAAGCAGTGCTCCGAAGCAAGGTGCTCTCCTCCTGTCCCAGGGCTGTAAGCAAAGCCCATGACAGCCATCTTCACCTCCACTGAGAGATCCAACAGTGACAGCTGCTGCCGTCGCTCTCCCCAGTCGCAGCTGTGCCGTGAGAAAACCCATCTTGTAAAAGGCAGAACCGGAGTCCCCCAAATGTGTAAGCATTAGTACCTTTCCCTGGCAGCATTAAGTGTTATTTTGATGTGGAGGTTTATACACAAAGTGCTTTACTAGTAACCATTTCATAAAATAGTAACTTTTCAACAGCCAAACCTGTCTTCTCTTCATACTTGCAAGTATATCTTAAAGTTATAAATGATTTCTACTTGAAATGTAAAAATAAAATGCTAAAGTAATTTAATTTCATATTTATGAGCATTCCATTATCTGTATGTCTGCTTTTTCTTAACCTTCTGCTGTTGCTATGGTTTATGATAGTAACATTATTCTTTAGAATCAAGTAGTGTGTATTTTTAGATTTTTCTTTGTAATAAACATGGAAAGATAGAAGCTTGAGATAAATTGCACGAACATTTTTTATTGTAGATATTAATATGAAAGAACGGTATGGAAATGCAGTCAAATTCTGCCATTTAATGCTTACTAGCCTTGTTCATATATTTGCTTCAAAGCCTGCAAGCCTTTGCATTCCTGAAAGAGAAATCTGACTGCAAATAGCAAATAACTGCGTGATGAAAATAAACTCTTACAATTCCCATGCTAGTTTCTTCAGAATTGATATCAGGATAAAAGCATAGAGTGCTTTGTTTTGTTCTACAGTTTTGGACAACCTATAAGAGGGTAGGCAGAAAATCTAATTTACTATGGGTTTTTTTGTTCATTTCAACAACTTAGTTGTTGTTTGTTTTTCAATGGAGAAAAGGAGCCAACAAGAGTCCATAAACCAAACCACATACGCAACATGTTGCAAAGGGCTTAGCTTGTGACCTCCTGATACCACTTACAGGGAAAACCTATTGAGCCCAAGGATAGAGTAGTGTGAATACTTAGATAGGTATAACTTGATAGGGGTCAAACCAGAGTGGCATTTACAAGGGCAAGTCATGTCATTCTAGCCTGTTAGACAACTTATTAGAAGAGAAGAAGAAAGAAAGTGATGATTCTGGAATAAAAGTTGACCTGAAGGTCGTAACTGATATGAATTTTCAGGCGGTTTTTGATGGCTCCTGTTAAAATATTGCTGAAGAAATAACCTTTTAAGAGAAGATAGAGCGATAAATTAAAACTCAATAAGCCACAACAATTTACAGTGCATTAATGACTTTTACATTGAGGAAAGGGCAGTCTGTGGGGCTCTGTAATTGCAAAGATAAATATGCTAGATTTTTTATTTATTTACAAGAAAACAGTGGGTTGGTGAAGTCTCTTGGCTGAATGAGTAATGAGTAAAACTGACGGATAACTGCATGTACTGTCCAATGTTTTCCTAAGCTGCAGTGGAACGTGCAGTGTGAGTCCTGGTAAAAGCTGACTCTGGTATGTGTTACTGGTTGCCCCATCACCATGTACTCGCTCTGTGGGAAAAGCAGCCTCAGCTTCTCTCAGGTTTATCTTTCCAGTCAAAATTGATCTGATTAAATCTAATTGTTGTATGTCTTTCTATTAATACTATTTCACACAATTAATTTGTCAACATTTTATGGGCTGGTTCGGCCCAGTTCTATGAAGAATGGGGCAGTGGGACCCATGGACCCACACCCCGGGAAAGGGAAAGGGAAAAGGGGAAAGGGCAGGGAGATGGGCCTAAAAACTAAACAGCTGCAACGACCTGAGGAGGAAAGCTGATTTACTAAATAAGATATTGGAATGCAAAATATTACAATATAATACAATATAGTTGGAACTGAAGCTAATAAATAAAATGAGAGAGTGTCTGAAAACTGAAGGGTCCCTTGTTGCAAGGGTCCCTTGGGACTTGCTCCTGAAGGGTAAAGGGGTCCAGGAAGCCTGGATGCTCTTCAAGATGGAAATCTTAAAGGCACAGGAGCAGGCAGTCCCGGAGTCCTGTAAGTCAAGCCGGAGGAGCAAAAGACCAGTGTGGATGAACCGGGATCTTTTGTTGAGACTCCGAGAGAAAAGGAGAGTCTATGTCCTCTGGAAGATGGGTCAGGCTACTTGGGGTGATTACAGAGAACTGGCCAAGATCTGCAGGCAGAAAATTAGAAATGCTAAAGCCCAGCTTGAAATTAGGCTGGCTACTGCTGTAAAGGAGAACAGGAAACCCTTTTACAAATATATTAACAGCAGGAGAAAAACTAAGGAAAATTTCCCTCCTTTACTCAACGAGGCAGGCAATATAACCACAGATGATAAGGAAAAGGCTGAGGTTCTCAATGCCTTCTTCACATCTGTCTTTAATAGACAGGACAGTTATCCAAATGGTACTTGCCCTGACCTGGAAGTCCGGGATGGGGTGCATAATGCACCCCCTGTGATTCAAGCAGAGACGGTCAGAGATCTTCTCCTCCATCTGAACTGCCACAAGTCCATGGGGCCAGATGGGATCCACCCAAGGGTGCTGAGGGAGCTAGCAGAGGTGATTGCCGAGCCACTTTCTGCCATCTATCAGCATTCCTGGTTATCTGGAGAGGTCCCACAAGATTGGAGGCTTGCCGATGTGACTCCCATCTTCAAGAAAGGCCGTAAGGAAGACCCGGGGAACTACAGGCCTGTCAGCCTGACCTCGGTATCAGGGAAAGTTATGGAACAGATGATATTGAGGGAGATCACACGACACGTGCATGGCAATAAAGGGATCAGACCCAGCCAGCACGGGTTCACCAGGGGCAGGTCGTGCTTGTCCAACCTCATCTCCTTCTATGACTGGGTGACCAGACAGGTAGATGAGGGAAAGGCTGTTGATGTAGTCTACCTGGACTTCAGCAAGGCCTTTGACACGGTCTCCCACAGTATTCTCCTAAGGAAACTGGCAGCCCGTGGTGTGGACAGGTTCACTCTTCTCTGGGTGGAGAACTGGCTGGAGGGCCGTGCCCAGAGGGTAGTGGTTAATGGAGTTAAGTCCAGCTGGCGTCCTGTAACGAGTGGTGTCCCCCAAGGGTCAGTTTTGGGGCCCATCTTGTTTAATATCTTTATTGATGACCTAGATGAGGGAATTGAGTGTACCCTCAGTAAGTTTGCAGATGACACAAAGCTGGGAGGATGTGTCAAACTGCCTGAGGGTAGGGAGGCCCTTCAGAGGGATTTGGATAGGCTGAACAGCTGGGCTGAGCAAAATGGGATGAGGTTCAATAAGACCAAGTGCCGGGTCCTGCACTTTGGCCACAATAACCCCATGCAATGCTATAGGCTTGGGGCAGAATGGCTTGAAGAATGTAGAGAGGAAAAGGACCTGGGGGTGTTGGTTGATGCTCGGCTCAACATGAGCCGGCAGTGTGCCCAGGTGGCTAAGAAGGCCAACAGCATCCTGGCCTGTATTAGAAATAGTGTAGCCAGCAGGAGCAGGGAGGTGATCATCCCCCTGTACTCAGCTCTGGTGCGGCCCCACCTCGAGTACTGTGTTCAGTTTTGGGCCCCTCACTACAAGAAGGACATTGAGGCCCTGGAGCGTGTTCAGAGAAGGGCAACAAAACTGGTGAGGGGCCTGGAGCACAAGTCTTATGAGGAGCGGCTGAAGGAGCTGGGATTGTTCAGTCTGGAGAAGAGGAGGCTCAGAGGAGACCTTATAGCACTCTACCACTTCCTGAAGGGGGGTTGTGGTGAGGAGGGGGTAGGCCTCTTCTCCCTGATAAGTAGTGACAGGACGAGAGGGAATGGCCACAAGTTGCGCCGGGGAAGATTTAGATTAGACCTCAGGAAGCATTTCTTTTCTGAAAGAGTGGTCAGGCACTGGAATGGCCTGCCTAGGGAGGTGGTTGAGGCACCATCCCTAGCGCTGTTCAAGAAGCGTTTAGATGAGGTGCTTAAGGACTTAATTTAGTAGTTGGGTAGAGATAGTGATAGGAGGATGGTTGGACTAGATGATCTTATAGGTCCTTTCCAACCTTATGAACTTATGAACTTATGAACTTATGAAGGCCTTACTGTAATGCTGAAGGCAAGAAGGCTAGGAGTACATGTCATGGGTTGAGCAGAAAGGGAAAAGAGAAAGGGATCTCATGACTTGCCAACAGTTTTATCTTTCCCTCTGAGTGGAAAATAGGAAAATGCAAAGTCATCTGGGTTCTTCTCTTCTAAGAGAGGCATACCTGGAACTATCAACAATCCACGGAACTGGAGCATTAACTCTTTAAATCCCAATGTCCCACATGATGGTATGATGTGGAATACCAATAACAAAAAATCATTAAACCATAACATAATTAGAGGGGACCTACGGTGACAGACGTGGTCAGAGTCAGCTGTAGCCTTTGCAGAAAATTGAAGTTAAATGGCCTTCACAGTAACTCAGCTGTATACCCATTCTGGTGACAGGGATTGTGTCTGTTCTTTCATGAACACAGATAGTGTTCCAGCATGCTTTCAGCTCTCACAGAGGAAATGTGCAAAAGCAGTGCTTAGCTGCAAGTTACCTCACCCTGTTTCATGCTTATGCTAGATATTAAGGTGAGCCGTGGTCTGCAAATGAATACGGCAGTGTTTTCCTGGCTTCTTTGTCACAGTGAGGTTATTGGGCAATGGCTGTCACTTTCTCAACATTTACATCCTATAGCTGGTTAAAAGTCCTCCTAAGGGAGGAGGAATGAGAACATATGGCGTCCTTCCATATGTCATCTCTCAAAAATCCAAGTAAGTGAAGAGCAACAACAAAGCTGATAATATGCCAGAGAAACAATACACAGACGGGAGCTGAAGAACGTAGGCTCAAAACTTGTCTGAGTCCCCCGTTCCAGATCAGTGGTTAAATACTGCTTGCTTTGGAAAAATTACCTTTTCTCTAAGTAATAACAGATCCCTTAAAGTTTTGGGGTCAGTGGGTCAGTGTTACCTGATCAGTAAACACTCTGATTTTAAAATCACATTTAAATGCATTCTCATTCAACTTTACTCGAGTGGGTTGCAGTTGCTTGGGCAAGGCTATGGTGCTGTGCAATACTGCACATAACCCTCTGTCAGTTGCATTTATGAGAGGTTATTTTTATGCAGATGCTAACGCATGGCTTGACTTCACTAGCATGTTTTGCTGAATTCTGACTTGGCGTTTGAATTTCTTGATGATAATACAGCACTGATTACAATTTTATGAGCTGTACTGACA
Source organism: Cyrtonyx montezumae (assembly GCF_038088225.1). NCBI lineage: Eukaryota > Metazoa > Chordata > Aves > Galliformes > Odontophoridae > Cyrtonyx > Cyrtonyx montezumae. The sequence continues at coordinate 45,870,334 of NW_027072034.1, read as the reverse complement.
AGGGCAAGGCCTGTTTAGTTGTATCACTGCTGATCGTAAGCATCATGGCAGCTATTACTACTGTTCTTCATGCCTTTGCTTCTTTCCGCGCTCCTTACCAAAACCACTGGAAAATTAGCCATCAGAATATAATATTTAAGATGAACCATTCCCCATTCCTCCTTACTTTTTGTTTTCTTTCTCCCTGTTTTCAGTGATGCCTTTACTTTACTTTCCATACATATTTCATCCAGCTTTTCCTATTCACATCTCTTTGCCATGGGTAATTCTTCTTCATTTCATGAGGGTAAGGCCTTTTATTTTCCATTTCCTTTCTGTCCTGTGTTTGCTTTAGTTGACAGTGTGTAACATAAATACTTCGTTGAACAGCTACTGTGTACTTGGCTGTCACGTATTATTTTAATTCAGAGTTGACATAGAATGTACTGTGACAGAAAGTCTTGCACCATAGCACTGAAATGAGAAATCATTTCGGTTCCTTTTATTTTCCTGTAAGAAAATTGAGTGATGTAAGTGAAGTGTACAGTACATATACACTGTTTGTCAGTGCTGTTGTCAGTATGTTCTTAGAGACAGATGGTGTTGTCACGTAGTTTAATGCATATATTCCATTGTTTTGCCCTTAAATAAAAATAAATAAATAAATAATGAAAAACAGATGTTGTTCAGCTGCATGCTAGGATGGCTTCCTGGTGCAAAAGAGGAAAAACAAAAACCATAGGAACTGGAAAAGCACTCACTGACTCTCTGTGGATCTTCCATAGTGATGTCACACGAAATTTGCCCCTGGTATTCTTGAGCTTAAATGACAGCAGTTTGATCTGTTGTAAAGTCTCATGTCCAGACTGCTGTTCCAGAATGACACCAGCTTTTGGAACTTAGTTTAATATGCTTCTAAAGCAACACAAACTACATTGAAAGTAAACCCTCTTCTACTGATGCAAGAGCAGTCTCAAAGCAGAATTATATTGATTTAAATGGTTTAAATTCATGTCCTATTGCGTAACTTGAATTTTAGATTATGCATTTCTTACATTCGCAAAGAATTGTTACTTCTGAGAGCTATTGCAATGACAAAAAGAAACAGCTAGCACGTGTAAGAGCTTGCTGGCTCAAATACTAATGATTCCAGAAAATTACTGAACTATTCCAATTAATTATTGATATTGAGTTCTTTCTGTGAATGAAGCTAATCCCAACTCTTTTAAATATATGCACACACACTATAGAATACTGAAATGCTGAAACAAGTCCTGTATATCCAAAACATAGCTCTGATACCACCTGACATTTAAAGCAACACAGATTTAAACAAAGCATTAAAAGAGTAAGCCATAAAGAAATAAAAATAGTATATCTGCTGTGGGAATGTTCAACTAATCCACACAAGAAACAGTTTCTGCACTTAGCAAAAGACTGCACAGATACCTACCACACAGAGCCAAGTGGACACAATCTTTCCAGTATTTTTCCTGGCTCTTTACTTGTTTTGGATAGTATTTATGAAGGCAGTTAATTATCTTCTAACAGAAGACACATATGTACTTATTGATTCCTGCTGAAACATACAGTGTTGATGTGAATTGTAAGAGTTTTCCTCATGGCTGGTTGACACATTTTTCATCATTTCCTCAGTCTCTGTTGCTCAGAGCATTTGCTGGTGGATTGTGGAGCACCAGCTCAAGCCTTGTTATCAGCTGTACCTTTTTTCTGTCCCTCCTCTAAGCCTGGCACCAACATGCTTGGGAAGGTACATAAAAATACCCCACTTAACATTATCTGACAAACACATCTTCTTCTCAGTTTCTTCAAGCTGTATTTGCAAATGCTCCATAACTCAACACGTGCTAGCAAATAAGTGCTCATGTTTGCTAAGAGAGATGATCGCTGTGCCTCTACTGGGATAAAGTGATCTAATAAGGTTTGGCCAACACCGTGGAAAAAGGCAAAGAATTTTTCCAGTAAAAAGTTGTAGAGTGGAGCAACCTAAGCCATCGTATGATTTTTGTGCTTAAATCACAGGTCACTATATTGTAGGGCAAAATCATGTTGCCTGAAGACACAGAGTAAAAGCTGGAAAGAGGAAAATACTGCTGAATATAAGGGCTGGAGGACAAAATAAGGCTTCTGTAGTGAAGACTATAATTTGCCTAGAACAGTTCATTCTTTCTATGCTACTGTTCATATTTATTTGAATATAGCAAAGCAGAGAAGCAGAACTACAGAAGCCACTGAATCCAAATTGCCCATAAATTTAGGTGTGAATTATAAATATTGTAATCAGTGATACGGTAATGGTCCATTATGTAAATTAATGAAGTCTTTTGGCCTGGAGGGTGACAAAGAAAAGGCAGGCACACAGAAATTTAAATCATTCTCCATGTGTGTCAAATCGCAGTGCCTGAAAACAGCATATCCATTTCTTCTAGCTCAGTTTTCTTGACCTTTTTCTTGGCATCTTCTGAATTGTTAAAAATAAAATCCTTATGAGGACACTGGCAAGTGCTTTGCTAAGATCGTTATGGCAGCTTTCTACATTCTGCTGTTAAGCCAATAAAACTTGGGGCTGAAATGTGAAAATCAAATTGTATGCTTTAGGAAGGGTGGCTGTCCAGTGGCTGTCCAAGGAAGCCAGGCTAGCATAGCTTTTTCCACCCAGAGCAAAGAGTCATGTGGGCAGGCTGTCCAGACAGTCTTACACAGGGTAGCTCTGTGGATAGGGAACCCTCCTGCTAAAAGTGCATTACTCAAATCTTAAAAAAGAGTCTGCAGATTATCCTGGGTGAGATCCTGCTACCCTGACCCTGACACAGCAGCATTTCTTGAAGGGTGGAATGTTGCTAGGTAGGGAGAGATGAGCAGAACCTGGATACCTGAAGTAGTTAAAATAATTCTGGACTTGTGAAAATTTCCAGTGGTATTCATATTCTCTGTGGAGTTGCTTTTTAATTAGCACTGTTTATTGAATTGGCGTTAATGCATAAGATCTCATTTGCCATATCTGTCTCATTTGATGCAGGATAGCTTTCAGGATTAATGTGTTTAAAGACAGCATACCATTTAACTAGTGTATTGTCAATCCTCTAAATGTATTGAATATGGTAATGAGATGAAATCTACCTCTGTGACTTCTGTGACATTATCTTCTTCAAATGAATTGAATGCCACCTTGGCCTCATTTATTCCAGCCCTGCTGTATTTCTCTGAAATCTTGCCATTAGCATTCTGAATATGTTGATTCTGATATTATCCATCACTTTCTATTTCATTTTTCCCAAGGTGAAATCTCTCCACAAATTCAGAAAACTTTCCATCTTCATTATGTAGAAATGACTTTGCCCAAAGACTGAAGGAAAAAATAATAATTGTGGCCTAGCCACATGAATGCATGAATGAGGGGAGCAAGAAGCACAGCCATTATATTTCACCCTGGGAATTCTTCTAGAGGGATTGGAAGTTGTTTTCTGGGAAGTAGCAATCTAAAAAGCTCAGAACTTTTTCCTCAAGTAGTCATTTGTTTTCCTGAATCTGGAGGGTACTCTTTGAAAACACTATGGCCATGTCTCCAAACAAACATGAGAGTTATTTCTCTAGTTTATTCCTATAGCTGTGTCTGCTTAGTGAGGTGGGCATTTTGTTGTGTGTACTATACCAGTATGCATGAATTGCCAGCTTGATCATCAAGTCAGTAATAAAGATCAGTGCATCTGTTTATTTGTAGAACAACTATCAGCTATTTTTAATTAGGGATTTTTTCTTAAATTAGAGATCACCACTGTTAATTGAAGGGTGTCTCCTGTCTTCTGTGTGTGTGTTTAAGAGAACCTTCTTTACTGATAGCTATTGACAGACACAGAAAACTGGGCCAACACACCCTTCAGTTCTCTTGGATGGTGGTGCTGCCTTAGTGGTGGTTAGTATGCCTGAGAATATAGTAGATCACACTTCATTTTCAGCGGCCTCTCATTTGGCCCTTCTCAGTGAAGTTTTACAATTTGATTACTCTGTAAATTTAAGCTTGCAATGTCTGGCAACTAGAAATAGAAATACACTCCAGAATCAGATGAAAGCATTTAATAACTTTGGAGTGCAGTGTAGTCACACCCGTATAGCCTTGTTTTCCTTAGCAATGAAAAATCAAAAAAACCTCTGTAATTTGATTAATTACAGTACAGCTGATAGTAAGTCACAGGTCTTTCGAGTGGTTTTGATCCTCATTTATTTCACTAGTAATAGTAGACTGGAATTTCTGTGAATGGCGATGACCAGGGAAGGGTTGTGACTGTCTTTGATGCAGAAAGGATTTTATAGCAAGAACCACATCTAAATAAGGAGAACAAACTGGGAGGAGAGGATGAAAGGGCATGTGAAATGGCTGGAGGTGGGTTTACTATTTTAGCATTGTACCAAACATTGTCCCTTACACTTAAATAGAGTCTCATTTACAATGGCAGCTGAATGGCTGTGATTTTACCAGTTTGGCAGTAGATCTTACATGTGCAACCATTCCAATCTCTGCTGTGCTCTGCTCCTTTTCTAAAATTCAGCATAGGTATAGGCTGCTTTAGTTTACTTTTCTGGACATCAGAAATGTATTCAGAAGTAGAAGAAATTGACAGTTGTCGTATTTCTTCCTGTTATTTCCTCTTAGTAAGCTTTGCACAGAAATGTTTGTGTTTTGTGGTATTCATAGCATGCATGGAGTACATTTCATCTGCGAGTGCCTGTGGGTCTTCTGAACAAAAACGTTAACGTCTTCTGCTGTTATCAGTACATTTTATAATTGAAACATTTTTTTATATATTATTATTCCATTTTTTTTTAAATCAAACAGAAGTCTAGGTAACAGTTTATTTAAGCCAAAGAAACACACTTTATTAATAGTCATTATTTATTTTTTCATCAATGTTTTCCATTTTAGAATAGATATTTATCTTATGTAAGAACAGAGGAAGGGACAGTAGCACTTAAGGAGGAAGTGGCAACAGAGAGAGAGCACGTGCATTCAAGCACTCACGTGCATTCTCATGATGGTAACTGCAGTCAGTTCACTGCCTTCATAGCAATAGCATGCTTCTTCTCTCTACATTTGATGCTACTGATCCTTTCTTCAGCACAGGTATTTGTGTGGCTTGGCACAAGTTTTTGGAAGATAAACTGGATTAAAACTAGGTCAGGCAAAAATGGTAATGATGATGAGGTGGGGAAGAGTGGCTGGGGCAAGCAGAGTGCTGCTTCACTCACCTTTGGACTTGTGTATGTGAGCTTTAGGTGTTTAGAAACACTGTTTTTGATGGCAGTATTTTCTTGCTTTGCAACTTAACTAAGTAACACAGTAGCAAAAACAAAGACAGATCATAAAAATGCATTGCTGATCTGCCATGTGGCCCTAAACAAGTCATTTAGCTATCCCTCGCATCAGTTTAAAGCTGACTATTCTAGAAATCAGCTCCTATATTTGGGCTAGCTTTTCTTCCAGAAAATAATTCTTTTACTTCCATTTCTCCTCTCCTGTAACCCCGAAGGACTGCATGCTTCCATGTAGGTCTTGCGTAATCTGTTTGGGTTATCTCATTTTTCCTTTCAAAGCATTTTCGCTTTACCTGATCCTTGCATTCATTCAAAGCTTTAGATTACCACATAGCTATCGTCTGACTTTGCTGATACCTCATGGCATGGGCTGCAACTGTCAATAAGGAAGCAGTGAGAGAAATACCTGATAGAGGACAGTGGTGTCACTGGTTATATATAGGAAGAGCTGCTCCAAAAATAGTGTGATGTTTAGAGGTGAATAACCTTAGGCTATTTCAGGGCTATTGAAAGAGGTCCCTCTCCTCTTTTTTTAATTTTATTTTTTAACCTTTTCATAAATCTCCTGGAGATGAAAAAATACTGCTGGATCAAAATGTCTGATCCCATTCGTTTCCTACCTGCCATTTCACAAGCACTTGGAATTCGTTTAAGTGTCCTTCAGTGTGCATTGTTTATTACACAAACACAGGTTTGTTTTTTCCATTACGTAACTCTGTGTGGTCTTCGTAACACAGCAGTAATGCTCGAACTTCAGAGACTTGTTGTTCTGTAGCAGTTTGGAAAATTAAGAGCACTGTTAAATTACAAGCTGTTTTTTTCCTGCACGTATGCAGTGAAAAATGATCTCTGAGTAATAAATATTCTAGCATTTGATTCATGCCTGAAAGTAATTTTACAGAATGTTGATTTATTGAGCCTAGAGTATCTCTTGTAGGTTTTCTCAGTTGTTTCTGTTTAACATGCTCGATAGGACATTCTGAAATTGAGGTGACTGAAACTGATATAGCTCATAAAAATAGATGAAAGGTGTTAAGCCATTTGGTTCAGGCATGTAATCACAAGCTGCAGTATTCCTTCAGCCTTCGCATTGTTCTTTCACATAAACATGCTCCCATGGCTGGATTCAGCAAGCACCTCCCCAGTGCATTTCATTAACCACAAAGACAGTCATGGGCTTTGTACCTCTTCTGGAGCCTGCAGGAGTTTTTGCTTTCTGTAACCTCTGGATTGCTGGAGATAATCCCCTCATCTGCAGCTTCTGGAAACTCTGCTGCCTCCAGCTGCAGGCGTCCAGGAACCTGTGGAGGCCTTCCAGCTCCAGCTCGTTCTCTCATCCTCTGAGCAATTGCATGCCACTGGTGCAGCACTGGCTATGCAGTACTTGAGACAATGTGTGTGCTGTCTTCTATCTCCAACTGTTAGGAGAAAAATTACTAATCTTTCTAATAGCAAGACGGAAATTTTGAAGCTGTTTGTTGTAACCACAGTGTTGTCATTTAGCTCACATAAACAAAACCAAAAGCTCCTCTACACATTTCTTCTTTCCTCTTTTGTGTCTGAGGTAGAAGGGCCATTGTGCCTAACAAGAGCAACTGGATTGCAGCTGCCTCTGGCTTCCAGGTTCTTTAAGTGACATTGTGGTGTCTAAATGTGCTCAGAACACTGTAACACATTGGGAAAAACGGGATTTGATTTCTTTGAAATGAAAAGAAAAAAAGTGATTTTTTTTCTCTTTCGGAATAGTTGACAGAAAATCAAATCAGTTCTGTTTTATTTTTAAGACTTGGAAGGTTTTGACTCTGTAGTACCAATTGCTGAGAAGCTTAATCATCCAACTACAACCAGACCAAAAGCTACTGGCAGGCGACCACCCTCCCAGTCTTTCACATCTGTAAGTTTAATTTTCCTTTTATTTTAAAAAGATTTTTCCTGAACTTTTTCTTCTCTGTGTTTCTGTTCCCTGATGCTTTTAATCCATTTACATAGCCATTCCTTCACACATACAGTGAGGCAGAGAGATGCAGGAAAATTTGTGTCAGAAGGCTGCCAATGTTTTGCATGCTAATGTTTAAAACATTCCCTCCCTTGTGAGATTTGTACCCCCCCTCCTTTGCGTGCAGCCAGGTAATCCTTGCCAACCATGGCTGAGGCCAGAAAAATGCTTGATAAAATAAATCTTTGGAATAAACTAGTTTGTGCTAAATATCAGGGGTTTTAAAAGCACTTTCCTAAGAAAGGATTTCCCTCGATTTGTCCAGGTCAGTTAGCAGAGTTTGAGGGCAACAGACCATTGTTGGTCTTCAGCGGCTTTCCTGTAAGCATCATGCATTCCTTCTCCTTAAGCTCACACTTGTAAATAAAGGAGTGACTTAATTTTCTAGTATCTTTGGACCAGTTGGCCTCAAACACCTTACTTTGGAATCTGCTGCTCAGTTTTTCAGTCTTTTTTCCTGCGGAGATTGTTTTTTCCCCACATGGAGAATGAGGACAGCTTCTGACAATATCAGTGTTCATGTGGCTGAAGAAAAAATGAGGTGGGGAGAAGTGAAAAGGAGTGTTGTGAAACTAATAAAAAAAAATCTTTCTAATTTGTCTATGAGTACAAATTCAGAAACCTAAAAGAGAAGTTCGAAGACTTTTCTTCCCCTGTCAGATCCATGGGGGAAGGGACAAGGGATACAAAAAACTTTCCTTGTTTGTACCTTTGCAGAGGCCTGTGGCAGACCTGTGCCATCAGTGTGCCTGGGCAGTAGCATCACTCCTCCGAAGAGCAGCAGAGCAAGACTTGCACTATAGGCAGAGCAGTGGCAGAGCTGATGCCCCACAGCATGCTGAGCATCCTAGCCAAGAAAGATAGACAGCAAGGTTCTTTAGTCGGATAGTATAATGCAACACAACGCTGGAAATTCATGTTGAATCCAAATCTCTAAGACTTTCTGATTTCAGCTAGACTTGAAAGCAAAACAAAAAAAAAAAAAAGGAAGGAAGGATAGTGCTGATTTTCAGATTGATACCTTGGAAATTATGACAAACTAAAAACAAAAACAAATAAAGAAAACCCAGCACCACATAGGTGCTTTTCTGTGCTAAATCCTTATACAATGAAAATATCTGCTTTTTCTTTTTCTCTTCACTTAGTCGTCACTTTCAAGCCCAGATTTCTTTGACTCACCCAGTCCTGAAGAAGAGAAGGAAGAGCATGTTTCCATTACACACAAAACTATTGAAGTGTCGAGGAAATCAAGAACTGTTACAATATCACAGGTAAGTTAATTGGAATGCCAGTTAATCCTGACCGTGGGTATTTTAATTTTTGAAACCATCACTCAAATAGTTAATTTCAATGTCTATTCCTTTAATATTAACATAACAGCCACTTTTGTAACCAGTCCTTTAAAGAAATGTAAAAACATTAAGGCTGTTCTATGTTTGAAAAGTCTGAAGTGAATTGCAGAGTTAAAATGCCTCCATAACTGTAGTATGAAAAAAATCTTTCAAGTGTAATTGCACTTCACAGAATCAGAGAAGCTAGGGAAATAAATGTTAGAAACAAAGGCCTTTTTTTGCAACTATAAATTGAGTTTCCATGAGATGAGTCTGTGAGCAGAGCAAATAAATACACAACTCTTTGAGCCATTCTAATAGTATGTGAATTAAGATCTGCAAGTACTATCACCTTCTATACTCATATGACTGTATTTATCATATAGGCTTGTGCCATTCAAATACTACAGAAGGAATATATAGATCAGGTTTTAGAGGTTGGAGCTGTAGTACGTAAGGATACCTTGGCTAATTAAAAATACTATATTGTAATATTTTGGGATTTTAATATTATTTATATTTCAAAAAGTGCTTGAAAGGTGCAGCCATGCACTTCTGTGATCCAATTATGAGGATAATGTTTTGCTGTATAGCTCCCTCTTCTGGGTGCGCTTGAATTAATGAATATTCTTGGGCCAACATCTGTAAATGATATGCTGGCATGACAACTGTGCAACGTTGTTCCTCTAAAGCACAAAGACTGCTATCAGCAAGTGTCTGCTGAGACCTTGATCCAGCAGGCCAGATGAAATGTGGAATAATGTGTTCAGTATGGATGGCTCCCATTGTGCCTTGCTCACTTATTGCAGTTGAGCCTAACATCTCTTTGAATTCAAAGGAAACTGGCATTGGGTGATAGAAGGATTATTATCCCTGACAGATCTGATTGCAGGTACATACTACTCAGACATAAAATGTTAACAGCATAATTAAGATCACAAGAGTGAAGCATTCAAGCCACCAGAACTACTCATCTCTCTTGTGATTTATAATGCCATTTTGCTGTATCTGGTCACGCTGTTTCACAGAAGACTTTCTTCTATGCAGTGTTTATCTGGAGCAGGTTCTGCACTCACTCACTCTCATGTAGTAGAGAAAACAGTTTTCTACAGATCTTGGTGGATCCTGCTCTTCCCAATTCTTCTCTCAGTTACTTTGTTGAGTTAATGCCATTGCCCTCATCCTCTCGTCTTCGCTTACTATGTATCTCTGTTTCAGTACTATTTGTTCTCAGTATCTTAGCTCATTTGCTATTCAGTTTCAGCATTTCTTTTCCAGTGAGAGAATTAAAGGGCTGTCTAGTGCTTTCTCTAAACTCTGTCCCAAAAATCATATCTTCATTTAGTTCTGGTAGGCATCATATAATGCACACATTAGCATTACCAAGTAATAATATGTAATGTAAACAATTAAGACTTAACCTTACTTGCCAGTGTGACAACTATACTTGTACACTGTTCTGTGTATGCAGTGGAGTAACTGATCTTATGTGGTAGGTGTCTTATATACCTTGTCTAAAAAGTAGAGCACTGGATTGCAATTCAAGAGGCATGGGATCCTTTTGAGCTAAAACAGAAATTTTCAGGGTAACCATATTAATGCTGCATTTTTCTCTTAAGTTCCTGCAAGAACAAAGTCATTGGTAGTTATGAGGATTCACAGATGCTTTGTTTCCTAGAGGACAGTAAAATAGGATTATGCAACTATTTTGTTTTGTATCAATATATTTTCATTCTGAAGTTATGGGAATTTGTGTTTCTTTTTATATTATGCCACCAAGCAAATCTCTGAAGTAGATATTTTTGTAATATGAGGAGCCACATTTAACGCATTCTTTTTTAATTTTAAGACAGTGCCAGATGTGGAAGAATCCTTCAGTGCTTAATTGAAAACAATAAATGTAATCTGAAAAAAATACAGTTGGATTCCTGGTCCTCCTGTTGTGCTTTGCAGGAGACCTCAATGGATGTAGGCATGTGCCTACAAACTTCTTTGAGGAACAGTGGATATCTGTCCTTGTTTCATTATACTGCTGGATCTGAGATCTTGGAAATGTTTTTTACTGATCAGTTTTAGCAACTGTGGAAACTTCCTCTGATGCTGTTGGAAATAACAGGTCCCACTCAGACTGCCTCTGATGTATATGTGCAAAGATAATTAACTAATTGTTGCATCTGTTGTGCTGTGACTGTGGACTTTCAGCATTGCTACAGAGCAGCATATGTGTTACAGGTGTGATTTTCATAAAGGTTTCTCCAGGCCTTATTTTTTATTTCTTTGTTGTTGTTGTTTTTTTGGTTTTTTTGTTTTTTGTTTTTGTCAGGTATTCGATAATAAAACTTCGTTGCCTCCAAAACCAGGAGGTTTGGCTAGTGGCAGTAATGTACAACCATCTCTATCCCCTTCACCATCACCTGGATTTCATTCAATTGCTATGGGAACAACAAGCCACAGGTCAAATTCCCCATCCCTACTTGGTACTGAAGGAAAGCCAAAGACTGAACACTTGAGCCAAGGTCAGACTGCCCTGGAGGAGCTGAGAACACAAGTTAAGGAGCTAAGAACTATCATTGAAACGATGAAAGACCAGCAAAAGTAAGTACTGCAAATCAAAGCTGTAGTTGGAATGAGTCCATTAAGTGTGGCATCAGTATCATCTGGAGCTCATCTTCGTGTATGTTCCCCTGCACTGATTGCCTTTGGATTTGCAAGTGGTTTTTGCCTACTTTCCTGACAGAAAATGTTCAGAGCTGAGAAACTCGGGAAAAAAGACTGGCACTGCCAATCTGTAATGGCTTCTGGTTTTTCCTGCTTTGTGACATAAGCTGACATTTATGGGCTGTTGAAAAAGTGAAGTTAGAAGGACTTAACACTGAGCAATTTTATATTGTTTAATCTGCTAGTAACTGGCTCCTGCTCTTCTAGTTTTCCCAGCCCTTCTTGAGTGGGCTGCTCCCACCCACTGGTGCCTGTCACAAGGTGAGGTCATTTCAGTGGGAACGTGGGAAGGCGTCTGCTCCTTACAGCAGTGTTCTCCTTCTTGTCCTAGAAGCGTGACAGCAAATCCATGCTTGGGAGTCATTAAGGTTTATAAATGAATTTGAAGGTTACGTTGTATTGTAGGCACAAGCAGCTTTTAACTGACTTAAGTATGTGACAGGGTGGGGAGAATTTGTGTTTGCAGTCCTTAGAACCCACCAACAGCCAGGCCATCTACAAAAAAAAAATGCAACAGGGCACTGATAAAATGCTGATACAGCTAGCTGTGAATGCAGGGCTGTTAGAAGGAAACGTATTACTCATGTTATTAATTAGCAGGAGAGACTGCCCTGTTATAGATAATGTTACTTCTCTGTGGTATGTAATACACAAGAGTGTACTTACTTTAATTAGTTCTATGGGAATAAAAGAAAGAAATAACTAGTTAAGTAGGGAAAATATGTCTCCAGGAGGTGATCCTTTGTGTTTTACTAGTTTCAATATTTGCATTCCAAGTTTTTAATTGCATTCTTTTAACAGAAAAGAGATCAAGCAGTTGCTGTCTGAATTGGATGAGGAAAAGAAGATCCGTCTACGATTGCAGGTACTTAAATTATTTATAGTGCTATGGAAATATTGGCAGGTTTGATATAGCCTCAGGTACAGGACATAAAACTGTGGTAAGATGTTTAGGTTCCGGCGAATCAAAAGCTATTAACGTTTCTAAAGGGGGGTACCTATTCCCTTCGTAGCATTGCCAGTCTGCCTCATATGTATAGCAGTCCTGGGTTCTTACTTTTCAGTCAGAAAATATTTTTTTTTCGAACGACAATTATATAAAAATTCATCAGCCCGAGCAGACAAATACCAAGCAGGAGAACATAATACAGGATTCCAAGCGTGATATTTCTTTAGTCTCAATTTCGGGGGTCTGATTTTGTCACAAGTGAAATTGTGCATTTTTAAATGATTTACTCTCTCCCAAAGCTTTATATGTTGTATTTTATATTTCACATTGCAAGATTTTTATGTCTGTTTTACAGACTGAATTCAGGTTGCCTTCACTAAGGCATCCTAAACAATATTAAAGATGGTGTTAAGAGCCAGCTACTGCTGTCACAGTATAGTATAGTGTCGATTTAGTGTATCCAAGCACTGTTGTGCCCTTCCTGTGTAAGGGTAACGGAGCTGCACCTCTGTTAGGGTCATAGACAGTACAGCTTCAGCCTGGAATGACTGTGAATCTGCTTTTCCAGGTTTTGAAGAGTGGTGCACTTGATAAAAGCTTTTGTATTGATTATGTTTTATATTTCTGTGGAATAGGTCAGCTGTACTTTATCTTTGTACTAGGGATAGAAAATCGAACTGTAATTTCACTGGACTGTTCCTGCTTAGAAGAGGACTTGGGAACACGACAAAGTGTGGTAGAGCAGGGCTGTGTGAAGGACTTTATGCATGCAATTACACAGAGCACACAGTTTACGCTCGCTAAAATTGAAATAGAATCAAAATGTATGTCAAGGTGGAAGGGAACCTAAAAGGATCATTGAGTCCAGCCTGCTCCACACCCACCGCCCTGTGGTGCAGCACTGTCTCTAACCCCCAGCTGCCCCTCCCCTGACACAGCTCCATGCCGTTCCCTCGGGCCCTGTCGCTGTCACACAGAGCAGAGAGAACTGAAAGAGTTTGAAAGGTCTTAGGGCACGTTCAGTGACTGTGCTTATCTGGCTCTGAAGGGAAGAAGCCATGACCAGTCACCGTGTGCAGCTGAGAAGGTCACCTCAATTTGTGAAATCATTGGAAATAAGAGCAGTGTAATAGCTGTACTTGACACCTATGGACAGAATGGAATACGTGCCGTTCAAACTGCACCAACCGTGCCTTAGTTTGTTAAAATATCTGATTTCAACATCTTTTTTTTTCTTTCAGATGGAAGTTAATGACATAAAGAAAGCTCTTCAATCAAAGTGAATACTTGATAGATGGAATGTTGCATTATTCTCCATGACTGAGACTCAAATTTATGCCCCAGCCAAAATAACTTTGTGCCAAATGATATAAGAATTGCCTCAACATCCCTTTATTGAAGGATTAGCACAACCGTTTTTGATAGCACAACAAAAATACCAAGAGTGGGGAAAAATCCTCCTCACGAAGCAGTGCTGCGTGGCACTGGTTGTGACTGAAATCGATCTTCTTGTGCTAAAGGCTCTCTACTTCAAGATCATAGGTGAAATGAAAACTCAGGCAGTTTAGTCCATAGTGGTACTATTTTGATGATATTTTTCCATAAATAAAGTGTATTTCAGATTATCTGTTTACAAGCTTTATGATTTTGATTTTTGTTTTTTAATTGTCTTTTGTCACAGATTTTAAAATGTTTGTACTGCATATAGCCAGGAATGAATGTTAACGTTGGGGCTGGAGGGATTATTTTTTGCTTCGAGATAGAACAGCCTACTTCTTGTTACGGTTTTAAGTTGTTAAATATGCAATTTCATGTCCCCCATCCCCCTACAATGAAACTTAACGTTGTGTACAGTAATGTATTTAGGAGAAGAAAACCAACAGAATGAGAATCTGGTCTTTGCAATGATTTGTGCCTTTCTTTGCCACACACCGACGGGAGCTGGTTGCAGGTCAGGTCTCCGTCACGTAGCTACCCCCAACTCCCGCCACCGGTGTCCAGTAGAGGTCACACTGGCCGCGTACAGCTATAGCTGCTCCACACAGCTGGGTCCCCGCCAAGTGGCGGGACGGTGGCACAGTTTGGAGCATCTCTGTCTTGATTGGCTGTGGCTTTTTAGCTTTCCCATTGTCAGCAGCCTCTCCTTCGGTTTTGAATGTTTATCTCCGCTTGGTTTTCAGTAGATGATTTCAGCGCCAGCCTCCGTCCCCAGTTTTGCACAGAGTGAACAGAATATGCATTATTAAAGCAAAAATAAATAAAAGTAAACTATAAAACGTGAATAAAAAGTTGTATTATTTCCTGCACAAGGTTCTTTGTTGTGTGACATCGTTTCGTTTGCCGTCGTGGTGCTGTTTGTTGCGCTATGCTCTAAGCTTTCTGCCATTGAGTTGCGGGGAGCGAGATACTTTCTGCCCTGCTTTACAGCGAACCTTTCTCTTCCTAATTTTGTGGAGCCTGGTGCTTGCTTTGTTTCTTCCAGTTTCTGCTTCCATTCTTTCCAAATGACTCCTTTCTGGTTTCGTGCTGGTGGCTTTGTGTGTTCTTTACTAGCAGCGGAGCATCTCACACCTTGTCAGCAGTCCCTGTTGAGTTTGTACAGAGCATTTAAAGTCATGGATATTTTTGCACAGCGTAGATTGAGTGGTTGAGTGATACAGTTAATATTTAAGAGTGACAGAAACACAACAAAGCACACAAAGGCTCTGTTTGTCATCTCACCAGATGCCAGCATTGTCTCTACCCAAGATGTCCTGTATCACAGGTGACCAACTTGCCTGCTGGGAACTGGGTGAGACGTAGCCCTCTGTTGGTCAGTCGTGTTCCCACATGGCTGGCAGAGCTCCCGTAATCTTGTTATGTGCACAGCTGTATAAAATACACATGCCACCATACTCAGATCTTACCTTATGGAACTCAGCTGGCAATACTGAACCTCACTATTGGGATCGTTTCCTCTACCGTAGCATGTGCTTGTTTTGTAAGAGTGGAATCTGACATTAAAAGATCTGATGGTGAAACTTGAGAATGTTTCAGAAAGTCCCAATCCATTGCTCAGTGTTCTTAAATAGAAGCACTAATAAAGTATTTATCACTGAAATGCTCTTATTTAACGTTTCTAAATAATTACACAGAATGATAGTCCCAATACAACTTTCCAGCAATAAAGGTCTCTAGATCACTTCCTTATCTTTTGTGAGATTGACAGCCGTGAGTAGAAGAGGAGGAAATAAGGATAAAGAATAAGAATTCTGTTTGTGTTTGTAGTGTTATATTTGCAACATGTATCCACGCAACTGGTGTAGCTTCCAAATTGCATCCTAGGAAGAAAATTAACTATTGTAAATAAAGTACTGATCGCTAGTTGTACCTCAGACATATAAGGGACATCTCAGAAGTGTTCCCTTTTTTGCACATGGAAGTATGAAGTTGCCTTGGGGGTTTCTGATAGCAAATCACATTGATTTCCCCCCTGTTGATGATGCCTTGAGATGATAACTTGTCACTTTATAAATCCAAGAGAAAAGTCTTGGATTTATATTGAATAAGGATCGGTGAGAATGTTTTGCTTTGAAAGTTTATTATTATGGGATAAGAGAGTTCAAAGAGACACAAGTTCTTCTGATTGCTGCATTTCGTTATAACAAAGTATTTTACACAGTATGTGGATTTTTCCCTTTTTAAAGAGGATCACTTACGAATGAAACCTGTGGATATGAGCTGCTGCTTTTAAAACCGTCTGGGTTTATATTTGAGGAAAAACAGAAAATGCTGGTGAGCTACAAAGTGCTTCTGATGTGACAATGATTAAATGCTGCTCTTTGAGGAGTTGTGGAAAATGATTTTTTGTTACCATGCACACACACACTGGTCTTGAAGGAGGCTTTTAGTTCTGTGTAGAAACACGTGTTGGTGTGAAACACTGGGATCATGCCTTCGGAGAATAATGTTACTCATCTTGATTTGGAAATGCATTAGATTAATGGGAAAACATTAATTGTGTTTTTTTTTAAGTGTCATTTTTTCAACTCAAAAAGAAATGGATGTTCTCATGATGGGTTCACAGCACTCAGTTTTACATGGAATTGAAAATATCTGAGGTGTTCCTTAAGTTTTATTACTTAAATTTCATGCTCTGGTTGCATTTTTTGTTATTAACAATCCGTTCAGAAACGAGCACGAAGGTTGGCAGGCAAAGGCCCTGGGTGGGTGCGGGCTCTCTCTCCCACCCTTGGGACCAGAGAGAGAGCACAGGGTCTGGTGTCTGCTTCGCTTATAGAGAAAGGACCAGGGCCTGGGAGGGGAGAGGCACGTAGAGGAGAACAGTGTTGAGGACTGGTAAACGTGAAACTACTGGTTAGGCAGGCAAGCTGTGGTTCAAAAGCAAAGGGGAGGACTGTTTAAAAGTGGGAGCAGCTGCTTGGTGACTTCTGTTTGGGAGTGGTCGCAGTTCTCCTTTGGCACAAATAGGAGTCAGCACTGACTCCTATTCAGAGTGGCTGGGGTGGATCCAAATTCCCTCTACCAAATACAAGGTACTTTGTCTCCATGGTTATTAACACCATTCAGTCAGAAATGCCACTTGGCACCTTTGGCCTCAGCTGACTCTCAGGCCTGGCCCAGCAATGAGCAATCAATTGCACATGCCCCAGCACATTCATTCCCACCTCCTGCAGCTGCTTTCCCCTCTGCCCTCCAGGCACAGCCACTCTTGTTTTGGAAGATGACCAACTTCCTTAGGTAGTGAGCCTGAAAGAATGGGAATGCCAGTGCTTCCCAGGCTGGAACAGAACAGCTGGGGAAATAAAAGACTTGAGCGGGGCCTGGAGCCCACTGCTGGCCAAGTGGGGGTCAGCCTCTTCAAGGCAACCAAGATAGGACAGGATGGAATGGCCTCAAGTCGTGTCAGGGGAGGTTCAGGTTGGATATTAGGAAACATTTCTTCTCAGAAGGAGTGGTGATGCAGTGGCGCAGACTGCTCAGGGAGGTGGTGGAGTCACCATCTGTGGAGGTGTTCATCCACACATCTGTGTGGATGCGGCACTCAGGGATGTGGTCAGTGGGCATGGTGTGATGCGTTGGTGGTTGGACTATGTGATCCTCGAGGGCTTTTCCAACCCTGATTTTGTGAGTTTGTGAATTTCTCCTTTCCATGCTCACAGTTCAATGGTTGGACAACATGGGGCTAGGAGTACAAACAGCTAAATCAACAAAATGGCTCCACCATCCTGAGCATTCACAAGAAAGCATTGTAAATGTAATCGTATTTCTAAAAGTTTAGTACTGTAGGATGAAGCATTTAAGATGTAACTTCATTTTGTTGAAACTTCTCTTACAAATATAAGTGCTATCTTATTGTTACTTCAGTGAGATAATCAACTGCAGCTCTAAACAAACCTCTGCAACCAAATCTTTCACCATGAAAATAACTGTTCGGACACGTGGCAGAGGTTAACCAGGGAGGCAGAGCTCTGCCAACATCAGATACTCTGACAGAAGTAGTATGCTCACCTCTCCCTTGTCTTTCTTTTTACATCGGAAAGCAGCTGGAGAAGGTGGCTGACAGTCACAGGAAAATGTGGTTGGATTTTATCAGTACGGTCTTAATTGTTAGACTGTTTCTGAGGAGGAAACTTGGTAACTACTGCAGGAACAAAGCAAATTAGATAGGAATGACTGAGTTTCACAAGCATTGTTAATATCAGATCATTAAAGAAGCATCTGCCTTCAAAACTTTCTCTGATTATGTCTCCTTGCTTCACTTTGCTCAGATCGTGCATTTCTATTTGCTGTGGAGATTGTGTTCCTCAGTACGAGTTCTTCTCTGCTTCTTCATCCTAGCAAGAGAAAGATGAACTCACTTGGAGGGACACATCAGACTGCTCTTCAGCTTGTTAGAACAAAGACTGGGAGTTTGTGAGAGCACTTTGAGGGTTTATCTTAGAGGAAGTGAAGGGGCTGGGAAGCCATCTCTACTGCAGGATGATCCCTCACTGGGGTTTACCCCTGTGGTGGATGCTATTCTTTCTGAAGGACGTAACACCAGTGAACTGCAGGAGATAGTGCAGTGCACGCAGCCCCTGTGCCAGGTTCTTTCTCCTACCAAAAAGCAGAACAGATAAGAAAGGATAAGTACAAAAGTATCAACACCTGCATGGAAATTGCTGCTGCTAGATAATTTAGCTACTACAGACTGAAAGAGCCAAATTAGTTGAGCCCCACTGGAAGCACAGATGGAGCCATTTAGCAAGTAATAGCACAAGGCACAAGAAACATGGCATACAGTTTGAGACCCAGCAAAAACAGCATTGGCTGGAGGAAGCTGGTTCATTAATGGATGTCAAATCTCTCGCCGGGGGCTCAGGATGTTTGTGCTGTGATTATGCAGCTGGGCTTGGCATGTGTCACTGTGCTCAGGGAATGGAAAATTCCCTATGCCCTGACCTGAAGCACCTGTTTATGTCAGAAGCACAGCTCAGTAATCCTGTGGGTGGGGAGCTCTCCCACAAAAAGGATGTCACATTGGTGCCAGGGCTAGGAGCTTCAGTGTTGGACTTTGTTAATCTGGTTATACTGAAGTCAATAAGGTTGATTCAGTCTCAGTGGTGACCCAGAGTTCCCAAATGAGAGCAGGGCAGCAGGGACATGTCAGGAATGCACCAGTGTGAGCCTCTCCATCTGGGTGCAGGGCTGAGACAAGCCCATGTTCTCCCATTCACATTTTCACACTCCCCACAGGCCTCATGTTTTCTCAGTCTTCCTCCACCT
This sequence comes from Cyrtonyx montezumae, assembly GCF_038088225.1. NCBI lineage: Eukaryota > Metazoa > Chordata > Aves > Galliformes > Odontophoridae > Cyrtonyx > Cyrtonyx montezumae. The sequence continues at coordinate 45,851,262 of NW_027072034.1, read as the reverse complement.
AATTATAAAAGGCAGCAATCTCAGAGGTAAGCCTCCTGCCATCTTGAACCTGGTGGTTTCCTCCTTTAGGAGTGTATGTACCAGCACACCTTTGGTGTGCAGGAGGGGAGCTGCCCCCCTGAGGCCACTGCCTTTGCCCACGTGAAGCTGCTGATGCTGCAGCCCTGGTAAGACTGCTGCCTTCGGCAGGCTCTGGTTGCTGTCTCCTTGTGGGCAGGATTGGACTGTCACTGTGCTTCTCTGGGACAGAAGACAAATGGGGTGCACCACAGATTGAGTTCAGGTTGGTTTCATGCCAGAGAGGTGAGTGCACGGCCAAATGGGAACTTATGGATTGTTGATGTTCTCATGTGGAGGGGGAAAGAAAAGGTATGTGAAATTTGTTCTATGTGAGCATACGTGCCCCAGCAATAACCTTGTATTTTGCTTCTTTGTTGCTGTGTGAATAACTGAGAACAGGGAGATACTGATATCACTCAGTTTTCCAATTGGATCTAAACGCTGAGATAAAACAATGCCATCGGGCAGCACAAAGGGTTTTACCCCCACTCTGGGTAGTCCTACCACTAGCACAACCCAAGGACTCATTTGTTCAGAATATCAGCCGTGATTTGGAATTTCCCAAAAGGAAAAGAGTAGACATCTCTCTTACAAAATTATTAGCAAAATCTGGATCTGTTCTTGTGAAAAGGTCAGGAATCTTTTGTGCTTCTTCAGCATCTTGGAGCTGACCAGGAAGTGAGTTACTATTTAACTGAGTGCTGTGACCCTTCTCGCTGCGAAGTGCAGGAAGAAACTCTGACAGAAATGTGATTTGATGCAGTGACAAGCTGCAGGTTTCACTCGTACAGCATTTTAAAACTTTACTGGAATGATTCCTATCTTGCTGGCAGGTAGAGGTCTGAAAAAGCACTGTGTTTGAGTGACAGTGTATCTGGCCATAACACTTTCTGACTGTACAAAACTGACACGTTGTTTGGCAGTAGCCCTGAGCATGTGACACTCTTCCAGCGAAGAATAAATGTAATGCAAGTTGACAAAGCAGAGAAGACAAAGCATTTGGCATCATATCTTGCCTTGCTGCAAAACCAAGAGAGCTCCAGGAGCAGCTGGAGGTGGGTGTGCTGTAAGTGTGCTCAGGCCTCATCATTAACAGCACAGAGAAGTGCCTGTAGCCAAACCCCAATATTAACAGCAGCCCCATGCTAACAAGCTCACATCTACCAAGCAAAGTCGTCGTGTAAGCAGAGAAAAGAGCTGTCAGGAGTTTTGAGAAGGAGCACTTGCTCTCTTCTCTCAGGGCCTCAGCTGTGCTCTCAGTGGTTATTGCCTAGTTTTCTGCTATTCTCATGCTGCTCCTTCATGGATATGAATTACTCTTTGACCAAAAAAAGCCCCTGGTCTGGACACTGGTAGACTCCTTCATATGTCAAGTCAGCATTTAAGAAACGTTGCTGTCTCTTGCCTGCCTTAACAAGAGAAAATGCGAATACAGTTTAAAGATACCTATCAAGGTTGTAGTATCATTTACTTAGAATCAAAGAATCCTTTGAGTTGGAAGGGACCTCCAATGATCATCTAGTCCAACTCTCCTGCAATGAACAGAGACATGCACAGCTACGTCAGGTTGTCCGGGGCCTGATCCAGCCTCACCTTGAAAGTCTCCACAGATGGGGCATCAACCACATCTCTGGGCAACCTGTGCCAGTGCCTCACCACCCTCACTGTAAAAGACTTTTTCTTTATATCCAACCTAAATCTACCCTCTTTAAGCATGAAAGCATTTCCCCTTGTTCTATCAACACAGACTCTGATAAAGCATCTGTCCCCTTCTTTCCTGTAGCTCTCCTTTAAATACTGAAAGGCTGCTATCAGGTCATCTCACAGCCATCTCTTCCCCAGGCTGAGCAGCCCCAGCTCTCTCAGCCTGTCCTCATAGGAGAGGTGTTTCATCCCTTGGATCATTTTTGTGGCCCTTCTCTGGACACACTCCAACAGGTCCATGTCTCTCCTGTGCTGAGGACTCTGCATCTGGACACAGTACTCCAGGTGAGGTGTCACCAGTGCAGAGTAGAGGGGCAGGATCACCTCCCTTGCCCTGCTGGCCACGTTTCTTTGGATGTAGCCCAGGATACAGTTGGCTTTCTGGGATATGAAGACACACTGCTGGCTCATGTCCAGTTCTCCATCTACTAGTACCCCCAGGTCTTTTTCATCCTCCACCTTGTATTGGTAGTGGATATTGCCTTGACCCAGGTGCAATATTTTGCATTTGAATTTGTTGAACCTCATGAGGTTCACCTGGGTTCATTGCTCAAGCCCATCTAGGTCTGTCTGGATGGCATCCCATCCCTCTGGTGTGTTGACTACACCTCACAGCTTGGTGTCATCACTTGACCCCACTGTCAATGTCATTGATGAAGATATTAAAGGGTATCAGTCCCAGCACTGACCCCTGGGGGTGCCGCTCATCACTATCCCCATCCAGACTTTGAGCCATTGACCACCGCTCACTGGACAATTCTGCAGCCAGTTCCTCATCCGTTGAACAGTTCACCCATCAAACCCATGTGTTTCCAATTTGGAGGGAAGGATGTTGCCAGGTACTGTGTCAAAGGCCTTACTGAAGTCCAGATGGATGACATCAGCAGCTCTTCCCTTGTCCACTGATGCAGTGACACCATCATAACAGGCCACCACTTATCGGTCTAAATGTATGAAGCTTTCAACTGTAAAGGTGAGTACCAGCATTAACAGTGGGTGTTTTGATTTGTTACTTCAGAGAGATTTTTGCCCCTTCAAGATTGTTTTTCTTCTTGCAGTACAAACAGATAACACCATAACCATTGTGATTACAGATGTTTAAAATGTTTTTGAGCATCATGAATATCTTGTCCTTTGCTAAATCTGTAATTCTCATACAGCCTCTTGTATCTGGCATCTAGAGAAATGTAAGAATAGCCAAATGATGAAGCCTAGGTGTATCCACAGTGTGCTTAAATAAATTCCTTGCTATAGTCACCGCTCTGTGGTATTTCATTAATCAGTAGATGGAATGAGCCCATTGGGCTGGAATAAAAGTGAGCGTTCAGTGGCCATATCATGGGTATTCCTTCAGTGACAAGTAACTTGAGGGAGGCTGAAGGTGAGAACCTTGTCTTAGAATAGTCCAAAAGAACAACCACAAAGAAAGCACTGAACTGTGATGGATAAAGAAGTGGAGGGTACTTTGATCTAGTTGAAGGAAAGAAAAATAATCAGACCCAGGATGAATATGTGATTTTTCATTGAATGCTCAAACGTTGTACCAGGCTACTTAGAGTTCCTTCTTGTTGCTATGGGAAATGTATACTTCTCTCCCCTCAGATCATTTGGAGACCCAACATGAGGAGAGATTTGTCAGGTGTAGGACTGCAAAAGAGGAAACGTTAATCGTGTTGGGGGCCACGTGAGTGAGAAAATCTAGTGCTGATGTCATTAAAGTATTAATGTCTGTCAGCTGAGTTCTGGATGGGGGCCTGGTTTCTTTTTCTTCCCATCAGATATATAAACTTCAGGAAGTGTATGTGAAGTTGTGTGAAATGTGTTGGAAGGAGATGAACTGTTTTCAGTTGGACTGATGATGGGCTGAGGTCTGGAGAAGCTGAGTTAACCCCGCATACAAGAGGAGATCTGAGCAGAAAGCTTCACTAAGAGATTGTGCCCTTGCACCAGCAGCTGTTTTCTTTACCCCTATTCTCTATCAGCAGGTCAGATGAGCACATGAGGTCTCATGCTTCCTAGCAAAAGAAAACCAATGCTGACTCAGTGGTTGTGTGGTGTTTAGCATTCATGCCACTTCAGGGCACCCTTGAGAAGCAAATCTGCCTGCATGTCAGTGTTTTAAGCTTGTAGCATTGTTTCCCTTCAAGGCTCATTCACACTGTTTAGCTGCCTTTGTGTAGATACAGTATTTTGAATCTGAGTTTTTAAACAAAACCAAGCAGCTTTGCTGGACTTCTTAGGGGGAGTTTACAGGATCTTATGAAACTCAAGAAGGCCAAGTGCAAGGTCCTGCGACTGGGCGAGGGCAATCCCATGCACAGATACAGACTGGGCAGAGAACATATTGAGAACAGCTCTGTGGAAAAGGATTTGGGAGTGTTGGTTGATGAGAAGCTGAACAGGAACCATCAGTATGTGCTTGCAGCCCAGATCAGCTGCGTCAAAAGAGGGGCAGGGAGAGGGAAGAGACTGAAGCCCTCTGCTCTGCCCTTGTGAGGACCCATCTGCAGTACTGAGCCCAAGTCTGGGGCCTTCAGCACAAAAAAGATGCGGAGGAGTTGGAGCAGGTCCAGAGGCCATAGAGATGCTCAGAGTACCTCTCTTCACAAGAAAGGTTGAGTGAGTTTGACTTGTTGAGCCTAGAGAAGGAAAAAGCTCTGGAGAGACCTCATTGTATCCTTCCAGAACCTAAAGGGGCCTACAAGAAAGATGGGGAGGAAATCTATAGGGGGTTGTTGTGACAAGGGGTGATGGCTTTAAACTAAAAGAGGGGAGAGTTATTTGTTCAGCATGAGGGTGGTGAGGATCTGGAACAGGTTGCCTGGAGAAGCTGTGGATATGTTCAAAGCCAGAATGGGGCCTTGGCAACCTAGTGGAAGACATCTCTAGTGGCAGCCGGATCTAGTGGAAGATCTCCCCTGTGCCTAATCTTCCCAATTCAAAAATAAAAAATAAAAATCTTGCTTTTGGGGTAGAGTAATTGTACCTGGGTCACTGTGCTGGTGAACAGTCTTAGGGAAACAGCTGGGACATGGGCAGGTGGTTTTGCATGTTAGAAGAACAACTCCAGTCTGCAGAACGTGAATTCAAGGATGTGGGGATTTTTTTGTTGTTTGTTTTTTCATTTGCTTGGAGTATTGCTGTGTTTGTGAATTGTGGCAAACATTGCTTCTGGTGTCTGAGTGATACAATTCTGTACAAAGTGGGTTTTATAGGTGCAAAGCTCCGCTTGAGAAAATCGTGGCATCGTCTTCACAATGATGTGTAAAAGCAGATGTTGACTTAAGTTGTGCCAGACTTTAGGCTGAGTTCTGTGCAAAGATAAGAAGTATGAAAGTTGGATGTTTGCTGTCATGGTTTTACGATATTTGTTATTGGTATTCCACATCATAACATCATGTAGTGCATTGGGAGTTAAAGAGTTAATGCTCCAGCTCTGTGGATCATCGATAGTTCCGGGTATACCTGTCTCAGAAGAGAAGAAGAACTACATTCCCCAGAGGACTTTGCGTTGCTTTGCATTTTTCTGTTTTCTGCTCAGGGGGAAGGTTAAAAAATTGTTCATGTGTCACGAGACATGGGCTCTTTCCTTTTTGGATAGACCCAGCAGCAGGTGCTCCCTAGCAGCCTCACCTTCGGCGTTTAGCATAAGGCCTTCAGTTTTTCAGATGCTCTCATTTTATTTATTAGCTTCAATTCCAATTATAATATATTATACCCTGTTATTTTTAATCCTGATACCTTAATTAGTAAATTAGCTTTCCTTCTCAGATTGTTGCTACTGTTTTGTTTTTAGGCCCATCTCCCTTTTCCTTTTTCCCTTTCTCCCTTCCCTTTTCCCAGGGTGAGAGTCCTACACCACAGGCTCAGTTGCAGCATACAAAATGAAGCTTCTTCCTTTAAAAACACTCCTCGTTCCTAGCTATAAAGACAGCCTACAAGCTCTACAAATGGCACCATGTTAAACTACTGAAAATGGATCTTCAGAGTGTGGCAGCTTGTTAGGAAAAATGCCAGAGGAATAGTAAGGATACTGCTCGAAAAAAGAGGGAATATAATCAAAAGAAGAAAAAAAGACTTGTTGTACATGAAATATCTATGAAGAGAAACTGTTGCTTTTTTCCAAGATGAAGAGACAGACCTCTCAGCATGCAATGTAAAATGGTACCGAATGTTAATGGCAGCAGAATGAAACCCCAAGATGACACATCCTAGGTCTACAAGGAAACAGGATTTCACTAATCTCTAGAAGGCAGAAAAGGCTTTTTTATTATGTCTCAGCAGCATCCCACTAAGCAATTCCAGCCTGCATATTTGTTCCAAATTAACACTTCACCAATTTTAAAGATTATAGGGAGCACCACACCTCGTCTTCATTGTTCTGAACCCATTCAACTGATAATTGTTTTTGCATGTTAGCTGATGAGAACCTAAGAACTCACTTGAGTTAGATTTCCTGTATAAATAATCCCTTAAATTTTACAATACTGTATTTTTCTTTCCAGTGCCAGCTTTTCAGCCAAGCTTTCTTTATATCGCAAAAAATACAAAGTAGGGTTTGTGCTGCGGTGGACCATAGAAGTGTGTGCTAGCAATATGCCTCAGTTGAGGGCTGCCACATGCACACTGGGGTACTTCTACACATGGATTTAGATTTTCCTCTTGTTGCGTCAGCAAATTGTCGCCTTGCTGGTTCAAGGCTAGTAGGGCTAGAGGTGTCACACAGAAAGGCTTACTTGTGCCTAAGAGGAAAACTTCCAGGAAGGAGTATAAGCTCCAGCAAAGTAGACAACTTCTCCAAAGTTTCCTGTACGGCTGTTTTGATCAAAAAACACAGACCACTCAACCTCTCCATCAAATCCAATGGCTTACTTGCCCCAAACTCTCCAAAATGAGAAACAGATTTGCCTCTTATGTGGTTTCTCTGCATCCATCATGAGCCACCATGCACTATGCTATCCCCACCTTGGAGTGTGCTACCAGAACACCTCTTATGGTCAGCAAACCTACAGAAGAAAATAGTGTGCTCCAAGTTGCTTTTGTTGTGTTATGGCAAATGGTAAAAATCTCAGATAGCTGTAGGGAACAAGGCTGCAACAGAAGGTAAAAATTTGTTTGTATCACTGAATAAAAAGTGAGATGAACAGGCTTTCCAGTCAGGCTTGCTACTTCCAATTCAAATTCATTCAAGACCTCACGGTCTTCACAGTTCCCCTGGTCCCTGGCTGCACTGGTTTCAGTGCATGCCACTGTGCCTTTCTGACAGCTGAGATGCAAAGCTGAGAGAGAACTGGCTGTCCCAGTGGACAGTAGGGTGATCGTGAGCCAGCAGTATGTCTTCATGGCCAAGAAGGCCAGTGGAATCCTGGGGTGCATTAAAAAGAGTGTGCCCAGTAGGTCAAGGGAGGTGATCCTCACCCTCTGCTCTGCCCTGGTGAGGCCACATTTAGGATAGTGTGTGCAGTTCTGGGCTCCTCAGTTCAAGAAAGAGAACTTTTGAAGAAAGACCAATGGAGGGCCACAGAGATGATGAGAGGCCTAGAGCATCTCTTGTATGAGGAAAGGCTGAGAGACCTGGGGCTGCTCAGCCTGCAGAAGAGCAGGCTGAAGGGGTATCACCCATACCTATAAATACCTTTATATATAAGGCAGGGAGGGTGTCAAGTGGGCGGGGCTGTGTTTTTTTCAGTGGTCCCTTGCAGCTGGATCCATTCCCATGGATCATGGAACCATGGTTACAGGAGATTTTAAAGAAAATGGGAGGAACTGAAGGACGCGTTTTCCCTCAAAATTCTGCCACAGTTGATATCTCTATGATCAAGACCTTTCAAACGGTAAGTGGAGAAAGTGTAGGGAAAGGGTGCGATACGCCGAGCGGAGGGGAGAACAAACGGCAGCCCAGCTTTGCAGGGGCATGGCGCGCCGCTCAGCCCCTGAGGGGTCGTCGCTTCCAGGGACAGCAGCGACCGCATGCGGTGCGCGGAGGCGGATTGCCCCGCGAGGGGCGGGGAAGGGAAATAAGGAGTGAGGCGCGGTCGCCCCGACGGTGCCGCCTCCCCTCAGTCCTGCTCTGGTGGCGGCGGGACGCGGTGAGCCCGGGGCTTTGCCTCCGCCAGTCCCCAGGGCTGCCCCGTCCGGGAGGGCGGCGCCGAGCTCGGCCTTCGCCTCGCCGCCCGACGGCGCCGCCCGGGTCGGGCGCGGTCGGAGTTCGCCCTCGGGCAGGCGATGGGGCGCGGCCCCGCCTGAGCACCTGCCGGCAGCCGCCATGGAGAGCCACGCGGGCGGCGCGGCGGCGGAGCCCGCGGACCCGGAGTCGCCGACCCCCAGCCCGGCCGAGGGCGGAGGGGAGACGGCGGAAGGTGGCGCGGCGGCCCCGCGGTCCCGCTGCCTGCGGGCCGTGTACGTGCTGAACGACCCGCCCAAGGCGGGGGCCGGGGCGCGCAGCCCCGAAGCCGGGGCGAGGCAGTGCCTGCTGCGGGCGTGCGAGGCGGAGGGCGCGCAGCTCGGCACGGTCAACTTCGGGGAGCTGGACTTCGGGGAGACGGCGGTGCTGGACGCCTTCTACGACGCGGGTGAGCCGGCGGGGCGGGGGCTGCGACTCACCTACTGCCCCACCTAGCCTTGAGACGGCGGAACTCTTGCTGGTGTTAACTTGCTGGGAAGCCTCGTCCGGCTCGCGGTCTGTCTGGGAGCTCAGAGCTGGAGGCAGCCCCGCAGCTGGTCCTCTAGCTGCCTCTTGCTCCCACTTGTTGCTCTGCATAGCAGGGCAGCCAGTGACAGGGTGGTCGTCCCTCTGTACCCCGCTCTGGGGAGCGCTGTGTTCAGTTTTGTCCCGTCGCTACAAGAAGGCGCTGGAGGGTGTCCAGAGAAGGGTGAAAAGGCTGTGAGGGGCCTGGAGCACAAGGCTTATGGGGAGCAGCTGAGGGAACTGGGATTGTGCAGTCTGGAGGAGGTTCTGGGGAGACCTTATAGCTCTCTGCAGCTGCCTGAAGGGAGGTTGTGGTGAGGTGGGGATCAGCCTCTTTTCCCGTGTAACTAGCAATAGGACAGGAAGGAATGGCCTAGGGTTGTGCCAGGGGAGGTTCAGGTTGGATATGAGGAAGCATTTCTTCTCAGAGAAAGTGATGAGGCAGCAGCCCAGGCTGCCCAGGGAGGTGGTGGAGTCACCATCCCTGGAGGTGTTCAAGAACCGTGTGGATGTGGCACTGAGGGATGTGGTCAGTGGGCATGGTGTGATGGGTTGGTGTTTGGACTACGTGATCTTAGTGTTTTCTTCCAACCTTAATGATTGTGTGATTCTAGTGGAGTGTAGAAGAACACCCTAAAGAAATCAACCTGTTGATGTTGCTTGCTGTCCACACTCCAGCTGGTTATGAGTCTCCGGTTCAAAAGAATCTCTCTTCTCCAGCCAAACCACTTGGATGGTTGGGCAGCATGAGAAAGAGTCATGATACTTCTGAGCAAGCAGAGAGAGGAAGCCCCTTTAGTCAATTCATGTTATTTAAAGTAATTAAAGTTAGCACACGCACACACAACTTCCAGACTTGTTTTTCTCATATTTTTATGGGCAGACTTCAGGGAACTGGGGGATACAATGACTCTGAACATGAGAGTACCCTGAAGTCCACGTTTATGCTCATCTTGCACAAGATTATGCTTTGCTTTGCTTCTGGGAAATGTTGAAGAAGACTTTTTAAGACTTTGGTCTCATATTAAGTGTTCCTGTGATGATGAGTCAATTTCGTCCTTCAGTAAGTCATTATCATATTGAGGAACATGCCATCTTTTTGGTTGTTTACTAACTTCTCAGTTGAGATTCTGTTACATCTCTCCTAGCAGGATTGGAAAGTGTTCTCTATGCTAACAGATGCACTGTGTGTGTGTCTTAGGACACAACCACAAGCAGCAGCTTCTGTATATCTCCCCTGTATTTCTTTGTGTTATCCTCCTGAAGGGAAGCATGATGATGTACTGCTGTCCTCATCAATGCCAAATTATTTCTGTTTCTAACAGTCCAGTTAATGTATAGGAACATACTTGCTCTGCACTGTACTGAGAGCTTATTTTTGAGACAGTTGTTAGTTTTCTTAAGTTTCTGCATTATAAAATAGGTGTCTCTTGTCTGGGATTGTGCCTAACTTTGCAAACATCTTTGGCATTCAAATCCCTTTGTGTGTGATTTATATAGCTTTGTAATACTGAACTGCCTTACCACTGGATACTACTGTGATATTGTTATCTCCACACTTAGTCAGTGAATGTTTTATATCACTTTAAACATCTATTAAAAACTAATTCAACAGTCCCAAACCAATAATTATTCCAAAGGAGACTGTTCAAAATAGGCTTCAAACCTTTTCAGTAGTAATGTCTTAAGATCAGCCAGGGGAACGACTCTGTAATTGGTGCCCTAATTTAGCAAACTTATAGGTCGAAGCAACCTGTCATATTGTTACCTGTATTAAGAGAAACCCCTAGCATGAGTAATGTTATCAGCCAGCCCTGCAAGCTTTCAAAAAGAAAAGGGGTTTGTTTGTCCCTATGTACTTTTTGGAATGCCATGCAGAATGTTACTGCAATGTTAGCATTTACTCATTACTGAGAATCCCAAATTAACTGCCATTAGCTACAATGTAACCCTGAAAACATGAGCACCCTTAAATGAAAATAAAGACATTTTTGAATATGTATCGGCTATCATCCAAAAATGCTGAAGCTGATAATTGTTCATTTAATCATAACATTCTCATTCAGCTAACTCACAGTTTCTTCAGTCTTGAGAAGTCAGTCAATTTCAATTTATATGTGTTTGTAAATGATTTATTGTTGTCATATTCTTGTAGAATGTGTGTCAGATTGGGGCTGGTAGCATCTATTCAGTTCTTAATGAAGACAGTCATTAATGTTGCATGGTTAACTTTATGTTCAGAAATTATTGTATGTTCTTTTAAAAAAAATAATAAGTCTAGAGAAGTGTTATACCATTGTGAGATACCTCACAGATGTTTCCTGTGCTGATGGGATCTAGTCCAATGCATATTTACTTTCTGTATGTCATGGCCAGAACTTGAAGAAACAGTTCCTATTGCCCTGTTATGGAAGTAGTGCTCCTCTAATAGTTGCTTGCTTGCCTGTAGCCATCTTTTGCTTTGCTGTATGGAATCCTGACCAGCACGTATCTACTACCACTTGATGACTGAGCAGTGAGGTCTTCACGTTCTGCATGGTGTCAGTGGGACCTTTGATTGAAGTGCTATCTGCTGCCTGGCTTTTCCCACTCTGCTTGAAGTTGTGGCCATTTACTTAAGTCAGAAATTATCCTCCCAAGGCAAGTTGATGTATTTTATTTAGTATGAATCTATGATACCGTGATTCTTGGAGTCGACGCCTTTTTGTGGACGAAGCCAGGAATCTTTAAGGATGGAGTGCAAAGAGAAAGAACAACAGGAAGCTCTTTTTCCAGTCTGCAGGCAGAATTTCTGGTAGATGATTTATCAGCAGACCACTGAGAAAAGTGCCCAAAAATACTTATATGATGTAATGAGAGTATGGTGTCCATTTCTCCTTGGGTGTACTGCTTTCCGACTTCCCACTGTTTGAAATCTTATCATGAATAGAAGTGTGATTTATGCCTTAGGTGTGTTGTTGCAGACCAGCAGGTAATGTGGACTGACTCTCATCTTCAGAAGTCACTGGACTTTCTATGGTGCTTTGACAGAAGGGAACTTGGAAGTTCTACAGCTCCTGTGAGAACAAACTGAGAATAAGTGGTGAAAGTAGGGCTTGTTAACAAGATGAGCTGCCTTTGCTCAGACTGTTCTAGAAACAAGCAGTCAACAAAGTAATGTATGTGATCCAGAAGTGAATGGTGGTGTCTACCTAACAGAGAAGCAGTCAGGAGGAGGCTTGGAATATTTCTTGTTTGGCCCGTGTTTTGAAATGATGGCAGTCACTGAAGTCAGCAGTGTGAATGTTGGCTGAAAGGAAGAGGGACCAGGCAGAGACTGGAGTACTGAGGAATAAAGCTAAAATTTGCCTGAGAAAAAGGTTACTCTTCTTGCAGTCCCGGAAACAGTACATCAGGTTGTTTATCAGTATAATGGAATATTTTGAAGTCTGTTTCAGTTGTTTTGCTGCATATGAACTTATCTTAGCAGCATCCTGTGTGGTAAGGTAGCCCCAGAAGCATTGTTAGATATCCTGATACCTGTCCTGCGGCCCTCTCTTCACTCAGAGTCAGTGTTAGACTAGAGTGGGCTTCCAGACAGCCTGAAAAGGTTCAATATAGTTGAACCACTTTTAACACAACCCCAGTTTCTTGTCCCTGAAACTATTTTTCTTCATGCCATGAAAGGGAAAGGCAACCTGTGTGTTCTGGGTCCTGATTTTCAGACTCTGGCAATGACTGAAGCCGCATTGTTTCCCATGCCCAGCTGCTGCCCTGAAGCCCTCTTCCCTCTGAAAGCTGGCATCCTCACTGCAGAATTGGCAGGAGTGCATCAACAGCTTCAGCCGGAGGCGAGGATGTCAGGATAAAGTAAACATTTATCTTTAAGCTAATACACAGCGTGGTAACTTACGGTGTCGCTGAGCTGGAGGCATACGTTTGACTTGCTGACTGCTGCAGGAATTGTGATCTCTGACAGGAAGGTGAGGATGACACTGAGGGCAATAACCTTAAATAAACGTCAGCAAACCTTGCTGCCACAATTTATCTTTGCTCTTGGGTGTGACAGTGAGTGGTGGGAAGGGGTTTGAACTTGGCTGCCTGATGCTTGCCTCAACAGACAGGTGTTGCTGTTTTACTGAGGAATACTTAGAATTTCTGTTTCCATTTCTTCTCCAACTGGCTGAGGGTGTATTTTCTTTTTAAATCTGAGGAGATGTATGCACAATGTGATACGGAAATGTGAAGAGAAGCGGTAAAACTGTCTTCAGAGCAGGAAGGTGGTAGCTGAAAGGCTGAGGCTGACTGGGTTGGATGTTGTGCTGCTTTAATATAACAGCAGAGCCGTCAGGACCTGATCTTTTATCCCTGTGTGATACTGCTCATGCAGAGCAACTCCAGGAGGCTCCAGCCAAGCATCTCATTGTGCCATCGAAGTCAAATACTATGCTAACGAGACTGTTACACAGTAGCATTTACAGCCCTTTTATATCCAAGGATGTGGAGTAAATTTGAGATGACAGTAGCAAGCTTGATGCAGTCCATCAAGTGTGTACGTTACTGCATTCTGTTACATCCTATGTGCTGTGATGCACTCCTTACATTCAAGATGTGTACTTTGCTTTAGTGATATTGGGTCCAGTTTCCAGTATGAAGTCATCTTACAGGAATGGTTACTTGCATTCAAAGATTTGCATGCTTCACTCAATGTTGTTTTCACTGTCAGCAGTGAAACAGCTTTGTATCAACCTTATTGCTCTTTGGGTAGCTTGAAAGACTTAAGTTCAGCTTGCCTATATCTTAGGAAATAGCTCACTAGATGTCAGCTGGACATTAGAAACATGCAAGCAAGTAACCATAAGTGGGTTATGTTGAGTTTATTCCTGTTCCTGTGGTGTAAACATCTATAGGGTGGATGTCAGGTGTATGGGGGCCAGGCTCTGTTTAGTGGTGCTCAGGGGCAGCAAGGAGCAGTGAGCACAAACTGGAACATAGAAAGTTGTGTGAACATGAGGCAGAACTGTGAGGGCAACAGAGCCCTGGAGCAGGCTCCCCAGAGGGGCAGTGGAGTCTCCTTCTCTGAAGGTATTCAGAACATGTCCAGATGTTTTCCTGGGTAACTGGCTGTGGGCAGCCTGCTTTAGCAGTGGGTTGGGCTTGATGATCTCCAGAGATTGGTTCCAACTTCAGCCATACTGTGTGTTTTGCTGTCATGTCCTACTCTTATTACCTGCTTTTATTTTATTTGTAACTATACCTCACTTCGATTTTATCACAGAATTACACGTGGTTGTTAAGCAAATCACAGGTGTTCATGTATCCCCAGTTAAAAAGTAATTGATGTTCCTGTTTTGCAGGTGTAGAAGTTTTAGGTAAGGCTCTTCTAGTTAGGAACTGGTGCAGAACTGGGGCAAGAACTCCAAATTCTGAGGTTCCTTCTACACTCTGCTCCATCGGTGGCCCCAAGTTCTAATGCACTGGTTGTCTATACTGGCTGCAGACCCACATCCATCTGACCCATGGGGCTTGCTGCTGCACTGGCCCAGACAGAGGAGCAGCTCCAGCAGTGCTTGCTTGGTCTAGCTGCTGCCTCCTTTCATGCTCCACTAATGTTATGTGGCTGGAATTATGCAGTTGAAGGTATGGGTATATGGTAGGCTCTTTTCCTTGTACTTCAGTGTGGATGTGAGGTGCTTTAGCCTCATGCTACCTTTGAACTGCAGTGTGTGTGCTTGAGACTGAGCCAAGAGGGAGCACAGCTGTTGTTTTATCCTGCTCCTGGGCACAGGCTTGCTGTAAACAACATAACTCCAGTCTCTGCTGAGGTCAGTGTGGTTCAGCTGGCAGCTGCTAATGGGCCAAGCATGTACAATTCAACCTAACCTGTTGTCTTTCTCTCCATGGTGCTGCAACTACTTTCACGTGTTCCAGGGAGGCTGGGGTGGCTATGGAGGCATGCCAGGAGCAAAAGCTGCATTACTGTGGTCTGTGAGGAGGCAGCATGAATTCTGGCACTTTAAATTATCAGATCATTGTGGCGTAATAAATTATCAGATCATTGTGGCGTAATAAACTATGCTGTATTTAGAATAGGGAAATTTTGTATGGATGCATTGTGTTAATGAACAGGCTGTGTTCATGCTTAATGTTCCCCATTTACATGCTGGAAGTAATAACTCACACTGTATTTATAGGATAGTTAAAGTAGATAACATTGGTAATTTGCTTTGGAAATGAGGCCTTCTACTGAAATCCTAGGGTTTTTTTTATCACTACTCAGTACCTGGAAATGTATTTTTCTCATTTTTTAATGACATTACACATTTTTGAAATTACAGTATGCAGTGGTGGATAAGGATTCTTACAGTAATGCATGCAGCATTTAGGCAGGCACATAATGCTTGTGCTGTTTACAGGCAAGGTAAAAATAGCAGATTGGATTCACATCTGCCCAGCATCCAGAATACTGAATCAAGAACTCTGTACGTGAGTGGAAGCTTTTTGGCTCACAGAAAATGCTGTGGTTTTCTGTGAACTTTATTTGCATTTCCACTTTAACAATGCTGCTTGTTTTCAGTTAACTATTTATCCACACATATTGTGCCTCTGTGTGGGCCCTAAATGGAAATCTGAGACTCTATAAAGAGGACATTTGTGATCTACTTATGAGATCGATACCTTGGTTTGCTATGGGTAAGTACAGATTTCTAATGATGGAGATGTTTCGTGATCTCTGTTTTTAAATCAATGATTAGGAAGAAAATAAGGAATTTAGAGCAGGTAAGTCTAATATGTTAAATTTTTCATTCTTAAAAAAAGAAGGATCTTAAATAGCTTCATACAGATCTATAAACTTTGGGGTACTGAAGTGTTTCTGTCTATTTCCATTGTAGAGCCTCGTATTGTGATTAGTCTTAACTCAAACGTTTCTTTGGGCAGAAGATGAAATGCACCGTGATTTTGTTTTCTCAGATGTTTTTGATCTGTATTGTTGGCCAGTATGTGCCATGCTCAGGATGTGCAGATTGGACAGCTTTTTGCTGCTTCCCAGCCAAGGTGTTCAGTTTTAAATGATGAGCATCTGAAGTCATTTAGGTTGGATAAGCGTTCAAAGGTTTGGAGCTTATCTGAACCTCCTCAGCCTAGGAATTTATTGCTGTTGAGAAGAAAGGGACAGCCTCTCTTGTTGAATTTCATACTCTCCTTAATTTCACTTAGGCCAGGCTATCCCATTAACATATTTTTTTATTTTTATTTTTTTGAAGTTACACTTCAGTCCCTTTCATCGCCTCTCATGACCCGATTGCCTCTCGTGACTCAGTGTAGGAAGTGCTGAGGCATAAGAGAAGTTACATAAAGTTCAACTTTTTTAAAACTTTCCCTCATACTACAGATGAGGTTCAAATTAGGTTCAGGACTGGGTGCTTTTTTCTGTACACTCTCTCAGCTGGCAAGCTCAGCTCTGGTAAACACTGCAGTGAAAACAATCTCATGTGACACTTGGCGCACAGCTAGTGCTAGTGTGCAATGTCTGTTTTTAATTTACTTCACAGTTTCTCTCTGTTAAACAAGGCAGCAAAATGGCAGATTCTGCGGAGATATGGTGGGCTCCTTGACTTGCTAGGGAAAATTGAGGATAACACTATTTCACACCTTGAGCACTGTGTGCTTTTGGGCACCACAGTATAAAAAGGACAGGAAACTGCTGGAGAGTATCCAAAGGAGGGCTACAGAGATGGTGAAGGGCTTGGAGGGGAAGATGGGTGAGGAGCTGTGAAGGCCCCTGTGTTTGCTGAGCGCAGAGCAGAGGAGCTGAGGGGAGGCCTGCTGGCGGCTGCAGCTCTCCCAGGGAGCGGAGGGGCAGCGCTGAGCTCTGCTCTGTGTGACAGCGACAGGGCCCGAGGGAACGGCATGGAGCTGTGTCAGGGGAGGGGCGGCTGGGGGTTAGGGACAGTGCTGCACCACAGGGCGGTGGGCATGGCACAGGATGCACAGGGCAGGGGGCACGGCCCCGAGTGCCGGAGTTCAAGGAGCGTCTGCACAGCGCTCTCAGACGTAGGGTTGGATTTGGGGTGGTGCTGTGTGGATCCTTGTGGATCCCTTCCAATTTGCGATATTTTCTGGGTCTATGAAGAGTATTTCCAGTATGAGACATCTGCTCCTTATGGCTGCCTAGCACCAATATCAAAGCTTTTAATACTAAGAGCATATAAGCCAGGAAAAACTGAGACATCTTTCTTTCTGTGGTAATCTGTGGGTAAATCTTTTTGTAGTGTTCTAGATTTGTCGATTTGAAACCCTTCATCAATCACTGCTAGTGACTTTGGGAAAAGTGATAAATAAGTGACTCCTGGAAATTTAATTTGCTTAATGTCTATGAATAAAAAAAGGGAAGCAGATACATGTTCCTTAAATATGCTTTGACAATTTTTGAATGCTGCTCTATTAGCATACCTTTGGATATCGAGGTTGAATGAGCATGTGGAAAGTGTAAATAGCTGTTTCAATTTTGGATCCATCCATATTGATTGCTTTGTAGATGATCAGCTGCTTTGCAGGTGGATGACTAAATCAATGTCTTTGTTTAGTAACTTGTGCATGGTAGAAGAGAGAATGGTTTAGGTAAAATACAGGGAATTCTCTCTGAAGGCAGTGGGTTTGGAACAAGCAACTTCAAAATGAGGGCTCTGTTTTTCAAAGTCAGCTTCTTATTTTCAGTGGAGCATTTTGAGATTTGTTTTCCTGAAAATCAAAATAGTATGATGGCCCGGTCCATCTCTGAGACCTGACTTTGTCTAGGCTGTCATCATCCAGAAGCTGTGGGTACACCAGAGAAGCAGGAATGGGATTTGGTTATGCAGGGAAGCATTCAGCTGATCAAGCCATGATACTGCCTTGTCTCTTCTTGCAATCCATCAGACTCCATTGTAGTTTGGCTGCTAATCTTCTGCAGCCGCTGAGGTAGGAGCAAACTGCATTGTTCGCCATGTATCCCACAGCTGAATGTCTGCTATGGTTGTATTGTGTTTGAAGACTGTACAGTTAAATGTTGGCTATTTTGCTTCTTAGGGAGTATGGGGTCTCTATTTCCACTTGGAGTAGGTGACGAGTCCTGCTACAGATAAAGGTTTTGTCTAGCCTTCATTTTGTTAAGAGATTGAGAGGGATGAAGGAAGAAATAAGGGTGAATGCTGGAAGGAACAAAAAATTGAAACTTTAGTCACTGTTGCAGTGAATGTTTGTTGAAAATTTTGAAGCACACACCATACTGTCTGTTCTTCCCTGATATTTTTGACATTATCTAAGCCTGATTCTTGATATATGTGAGTTGCTTTAAAAAGAAATTTGTAGACTATTACTATTCTTCAGCATATTTTAACATTAACCAGATATCGAGCATTTGGTACTGTAAGTTGGGTTTCTTAATGAAAGACTTTTGAAATTTTCTTGAAACTTGCTGGGATTAATATTCTGTTCCTTTTTACATTGCATGTGGTCAAATGAGCAAATTGGTTCGGTTTACCCTTAAATAAATCAGTTGGATGCAGGGTTATACGGCTGAAATAACAGTAAGTACTTTGTTTTGGCCCTCAACAAATACAATTGTACAGCAATGAATGACTGTTCTTCAAGAGGTGTTTGTGCATGTTCTATCTCAGCCTAGACTCTGTTCAGCTATTTACTGTGACTTTCATGAAATTAAGAGGGCTTGAAGCTTTTCTTGGAGGCTAGCAGGAAGCTCATAGCTGAATACCATTCCCAGGACTGGTTAATGTCAGTGACAGAGCTTCTACCTGCTGCTGTGCTGGCACTGAGGCACAATGTATCAGTTTGTATTTAAGAGAAGTATCTAAGCTCCAAGGAAAGGAGGGAATGGGAAGGGAGAAAAGTGGACACCATGGGTCATGTGAAAGAGTTACAGACAAGCATGAGCATTCACCTGCCTGGGCTGTGAAACTGCATAAGAGCTAAGATCCAAATGATGAAGTCTCCCCCTCAATTTGCAACCCAGGAGCATGAAGGAAATTGTGTAAATAGTAATCTCTTGTGCATGGCATAACTTATACTGGCATTGTGAAGACCTTGTCAGAACTCGCTTCATTTGACTGTGGTTAGTGTCTAAAGATCTGTGGTGTCCTAAAAGTCTTTCTTTCCCTGCACTGAAAATGAAGGGAGTGAAGATGATCTCGTGTGAGACCGAACACGTGTTGTGACTGACCAAATCACTGCTGAATCTTAGTTTTGGAATGGGTAGCATTAGTTGAGACTAGCAAGAGTATTTCCAGGCAGCCTGACTATTCTTGCTCTCTGTTTTGGTGCATGGAAGCACTAAGCCTTCTTAATATGGCAGGGGAGGATATTTAATACTGCTAAAAAGAATAAGTTCCCCAACACAGTCTCCTAAATGGCTGGATTGTTTTTAATTAAATCTTTTGTAAGGAAAAAAGAGAAAAGCACGTGAACACACAACCAAGTCTCAGGCAAAGACTGGTGAAGTTGGGAAAAAAAAAAAGACTGAGAACAAAGCTTTGTTGTGGAAAACACTGAGCAATTTCTAAGCTTAGGCATCCACTGTTTACAGTAAATTACATATTTTCTAACTTTTGCAATTCAGTACTACAAGAGAGGATCATTGAGGATTAGTTCTTTCTTTTCATGCAGTTAACATTTTAGGAAAAGAAGAAAAACAACGAAATTTTCTGACCCCTTCTGAGTGACAGGTTATTTTCAGGTGTTTTGCTATTCTGATGTTTTGTAATTAAGCAATGTTTTCTAATTCATGCTTGTGCAGAGCATTTAAGATGTATTCTAAATTTGGATTTACTATGTATTTTATTAACTACATTAATTTTCTTTGTGCAGCAGTTCTTGAAGTTGCACAGTTCTATTCTGTTCTGGAAGAGCCTGAGAAACACTCAAGATCAGTTAAATATAAGCACAGTTGTTCTTTGGGCACAATTTTTGCTTTTCTGGATCAGTAGAACTCCTTTCTTGTTTTAGAGTAGTGCTTTGCCTTCTTTGAAATGTACAGTTTTACTGTGAATTTGGTTATATTTAGGAAACATCTAATAATGTTTCATAGAACTTTTACTTTGCATTTCTGAGGACTTTGGAAGACCCTTTCCTTCCATTTAACAGCAAATGAAATCCTTAATATGCAATTGAGAGGGAGAATTGCAAGATTTAGGTCATGTATCTAATAAATAAGGAAGCCTGGGAACATAAAGTAAATGAGCACTTAGGTTTTAGATCAATCCCTAGAACTGGCAGTATCGCTTGCCTGCTGTAATTTGTTTTGCTGCTTTTAACTGAATTGTAGTTTCTTGTGTGATTTAATTTTTGGAACAGATGGGTTCTTTTGATAATAAGGAGTATGTATAAATGATAAATGTCACGAATACTTTTTCATGAATAATAAAAATGAGTAGTTTTAAATAGTAGTTTTTCACGAGTTGCAGTAAACACCACTGAAATGCTATAAATATGTTCTATTTTTAATGTGTGTCCTCTGTACTGGAGGACAGATGAAAGAGGTGGTGGTATCTGAGTACATCTGTAAAGTAACACCACAGTGCTGACATGATTAGTGGCTGTAATGTTTGGGTCTGAATGTAACCCCATTTTGGATCACACTGGATGAACAGGCTGTTTGTGCAGAAAGCTCGAGATGAACATTGGCTCCTCAGTCTGTCCATGCTGTGCTTTGGGTGGTTGTCTGGTATTCACTGCATCAATTGCAAGCAAAGGGTAAGACAACTGAAACAGAAGTATTTGTGAATCATTGAGCGATTCATAAAGTTCTCTACATTAAGAAAAGAGATGTAGCCCTGAAAACAGTAGTGCTAGAGAGTGGTCAGTGACACTGAATGTTGTACTAGCAGTGTCCAGTGCACTGGATATGTCTCAGGATGCTGCTTCTTTAATTAGCGTTGATTATTGGTCATTTGTTTTCTACTTGCATTCACCACCTAGCCTCACCAGACTCAAGTTATGCTTCCTTAGCTCCTCAGTAAAGCTGCTATGTAGATAGCTGCATACCCTTTCCTTCCTGCTCTCAGTGTACTGCTGTTCCTGCTGGAGAGGTCGTGGAGACCTCTCTGGGAACACAGGATCTCATCAGTGCTCTGCTCTGCAGCCACCAGCACTTCTGATTCTCTTCTTCAGTCAAATGGTGTTTGCTTCTGTTGCATCCCTTGATTCCCACTGTCAGACTGGATCTATTCAACCATCGTCCTGGGGCTTTTTTTTTTTCTATGTGCACGTATATTTTTGTGATACCACCTTCGTCTTCTCTGCTGGTCTTCTATTTTACCTTATTTGTGCTTGTGTTCATGAGGTGTGGATAAACAAGAAAAACTCATTCTCCTACATCTTTTATCAGTGTTAAGTGCTAAATAATTCTCCTTTTATACATGGATATTTCTGTGCCTATGCATATTTAATGTGGTTCTGATGCTATTTACATTGTTACCGAGCAGCAGTCAAGAGAAGACAAATTTCAGATGTAGACTTGCACAGGAATGGCTGTGTAGCCTTGTTGCAATAAACTGTTACGGACCATTGCTCGCATGGTATTGTAAAATGAAATATCTTCGTGCTGCATGAATGCGTTGTCTAAATTCTCTCACCAGGAGAGAGATTTTGATTCCACAGCACTCTAGTTCTACAAAATCAGTTTATACAGGCACTAAAAGCAGACCAAGCTCTGTGAATTCATCTTTTTCTTTGAGGTAATGTGATTTTATGTCTACTTGTTATTTTGTCTGTATGTTTGTTTTGTAGATCACTTATGTTTTCTCAGTTGATTTTGTAATGTTGGGGTGGAGATAATCTGGATTTGGATATGTGGATAAAGCTGGCATTTACTGCTTCAGGCCTGCTCAGTTTGTGCGACCATGTAGCATGCAGTATGCTAAGAATTATGTCTGTGCTGTAGAAAGCTCACTGAGCAGGAAATGGAAAGGCGATCAGTAGGTAGTGCAGGATATGAAGTTGCTCAGGGATGAAAGAATTTTCTCACGTTACCATGATTTTATTTTACTTATTTTTATTTTTAACGTCGACATTTTGGTTTTCAGGCAGACCATTTCTGTGGACTCAAAAACCCATCCTTGTGCTTTAACATGTTAACCAAAAGGCCTGGCTGACCCCAGGGTGTGGTACATTAGCACAGCCTTTAAAACACCCAGATGGAATTGTACAGGAATGTATATTCACTGCAGGATTAGTAAGAACTTGCACACTGTGGTGTTGATTCTTCTGGCACGTAACATCTGTGAAGCCCAGGTGAACTGACTGCTTTGTTTGGATTTAACACACCAGGCTTGGCCTGCTCATGGGTTACTTGTTTATTATCTCTGCCATTCCCTGAAGATACAGGAGCTGTCTGTTAGTAGCTTCAGAGTTGCAGGATTTACTGCCCAGCTGCACTGGGACTCTGGAATCTGTTTTGTACCTCAGACTACCCTGTGGTTTGAATGCCCAAGCTTTCGTCTTCTGAATACTTTGGGTGTACATTTAACTGTGTATTGTACAGCAGTGAAAGCAATGCAGACCTTTGAAAAGCTTCAGATCACAGCTTTTTTAGGTAGCATAGAACATACAAGAAAAACTCAGCGTAAATGTCGTTTTTTTTTTTTTTCCCCATTACTTCTTCTGTCTGTGCTGGTCTTTAGGCTCACATAAAAAACAGGTGGTGAGTTCCAAATCTTTAGTTTGTATCTCAGTCACTCTGCATAGTACAGGGTATTTTTATTTAGCTCTCTGTATAGGTCATCTTCACTGATGCAAAGGTTCTTACTTCCAATTCTGACTAGTGTGTGCTACCCAGGAACAGTGGAAGTCTTGCTCAAGCTGCCTGTGGTCGAGTCTTTCATTCCACCTTGCCCTCCACCTCAAAGTACGTCATGCATGTAGCTTTTAAAAGACAACTTCACAAATTATTTCTTTTTCCACTGTTTAGTAATTTCCTGTACTTCAAAATTCAGCCTAAGATAAACTTGGTCTTGTGGTTTTCCTTAATTTTCAGCTGCTTTATTTTCCTCAGAGGTTTCACCTGAAGGTTCCACACCTCCCATCTTAGTGGGCATTCAGACTGTCAGGCCTGGCTTGGGGAGCAAATGTAGAACTGCTTCTTCACAAAATGGTGAATTCGTAGACCGTGCCTCACAGTTGTGGTAATACTGTGATCATTTTCTGGGTGTAGTATCTTTTTAAATGCATGGTAAAATTTACATGTACCATGAGAAAATGATCCTTAATTGAGTACGTTGATTTTGTACTTACAAATGCATGTGTAATTTCAGAATTTATTTTAAATTCTTTGTAATAATAAAATGGGTTTTAAGACTTCAGCACTTTTCCCCCTCCCTCTCTCATTTCAGATGTTGCAGTTGTGGATATGAGTGATATTTCCAAGCAACCATCACTGTTTTACCACCTTGGTGTGCGTGAAAGCTTTGACATGGCAAATAATGTTATACTTTACCACGGCACTGATGCTGATACTGCTCAGTCTCTCAAAGTAAGATTCTCACTTCAAAGTCTTGTTTCATTTCAGAAATGCCTTTTACAACCTGATCCTGCAAACATTTTTTTTATTATTTATTTCTGAAACTTTCATTTAGTGAGATTTCTTAATGGCTATTTAGCAAAATCTTGTAATAGCTGCTACCAAAAATAGCAGTGGTTAGAGTAATGTGGAAGTTTGCTAATAAGAAAAGATCCATACTGCAGAACTGTTTGCTTCAGATGTTTCAACTTGGAAATGGGAGTGCGGCTTTGGTACAATGACATTTGAAGAAGTAATGTATTGCAACCTACTCTTAATATTGAAGTACTTCTACCAGCTGAGGTTAGTATCTCCTAATTTCTGAGAAACTAAGATTCCTGTAATCTTCTTTTTATTATTTCTCCTTATTGAAGATAAGGAAGAGATCCTCATCAAACCATTTTACGGGCCTGTTGTTCAGTATTAGAGTAACATGTGCTGTACACTTAAGTCCTGTATTGCTGTTCTGACTGCAAATCTCCTGTAGTGGGATATTTCTCTTTCACAGTATAGGTTCTCTTTGGTTTGGCTCACATTTAGATAACTGTTTTGTGTTATCACTTACCGATTCTTACAGTATCATCCATTTTCTTGCTATCTTCACTGAGAATAGCATTGTTCATGCTTTATGACATTGTTTTTTTTCATCTTTTGATTGATTGCCCCTTACTCTTTAAATATTTTTTCATGCCACTGATGTCCAAAAAGCTTTCTTGGAATTCTCCAACTTCTCCTAGTGTAGTAAGAGTACTTAGGTGAATGTTAAATCTGTGTGGGACTCCTTGTCTCTCCCCAAAAGAGGTAGGTTCTGTCATAGCTTCTTGCTCTTTCAACGTCGTTGGTTTTACTCTGAGTCTAGAATCCTGTGCTCCTTTCTGCAATTGTAGTCCACATATGCATTCACATTTTGTGTAGTCTGGAGTCACAAGAACGAAGACGAAGCCTCTCATGCCCTTTGCTCAAATAGATACAGCAGGTATGGGTCAGGGCATACTTGCATCCCCTTCATCACTCTAGTCTAAATTGTAGTGGGTGGGCATACAAATTTTCATCCTGCAGTGCCAATGTACGTGTCTCCCTGGTGTTCTGATCATCTTGGTTCTCCCCAGCATGTGCCAAAGTTTGGGAAGCTCAAGCCAGTAATCTTATCTCTAATAAGCTTACCTATCTCTCTCTGTCTCGCCTGATGAGGAGACACTTGTGAATGGCTCTGATTTCTGCACTTTGTCCCAAGCATGTATGCAAGTACATGCTCTGTAACTGGAGGGATGAGTGACCTCCAGAGTCGCATCTATCTGTGGGCCAGGTCTTCAGAAAGTTCATTGCCAGAACTTGCAAATCTTTGTAGTATCTGTTCTGGGGCTTTTCATCGAAGAGTATAAAGCTCTAGTACAAGTCTGGGGACCTGGCAACACTAGAGTATGACTGGAATAGGGCTAGAAAAACCGTTATCTCCCTTAATTTCTCATGGGAGCTATGCTAGTGTTGTTGAGCCCCACTGTATCTCTTATCTCACAGCTGTTTGTATAATCTCTTTGGTCAATATAGTCCCCTGGCATATCTTACTGTGGGATCAAAATTACTTGATTAATTGATTTCAGTTGTTGGAAACAAGTTGAAGAGGTCATCTGGATTGAATGGTAGGGTAGTTTTAGAAGGATACTGGGATATGGTTCAGTCCTACCCTGATGTTCTTGATACTTCTTTTGCAATCAAGCTCCAGTTCACTGATGGATAGCATTCAAATATAGTAATACACTTCTTGTTTTAGGACTACTTCAGAAGGGAGGTAGGGATTATTCTTGGGATCCTTCAGGGAAGAACATTTCATGATCTCTTGACGTGTTTCATGGGTTAGGTGCTAGATAGTTTTCAAAAGAATTCCTTAGAGAGAAAAGTCTATCAACAGAAGTTAAAGCTCTATTTAGGATATTTGTTTAGCTAAGTGGACATGCTTACTTTTAGCTATGTGTATTTCCAGTTTTTTTTTTCCTTTGCTTTTGGGAACATATTATTTTACTTGGATTTAGATTGCTTTACATGCCCGTTAAGAGTGGCTACCCTAGCTGTTATAAAGGCAGTCTTCTTACCGTTACTCCTACTGGAGTAGCTGTGAAGTTCAAGCAGCCTGACTTTATTTAATTTATTTCATAGAACACATACTTGAAATTCTCTCGAGTTGTATCTTCAATTTCATCAGTGTTCTTTCCAAAACAACCTATGTCTAAGCACATAATAAAGTCTGGATTTCAAGAAGTTCATAATTGTGGAACTAAGCCTCTTAGATTGGTCCTAATGTTCAGTCTGTTGGTGTATACATGGGCACCATCATTTCAGTGCAGGTGGATTTCAGTCTTTTGGATGTGAATCACGGAATCACAGAATCGTAGGGGTTGGAAGGAGATCACTGAGACCAACCCCCTGCCAAAGCAGCTCCTAGCCCAGGCTGCACAGGTAGGCGTCCAGGCGGGTCTTGAATAGCTCCAGGGGAGGAGACTCCACAGTGAATGATCTTAGATTGTTAGAGCTCATACAGTTAAATTACTTCAGTAACCTTGCTTAGAAACAAGTCTGTCTCTAGCATTTGTAGAGTGGCTTATCTGGAAATCTGTTTATTTCACCAAGCACTGTTCACTGGACATGCATGCCACCACAAAAAAGAGGAGAAGGTTACTTGCCAACAGGTTTCAATCTCTTTCTTTAGATTTCAGAGTCAGAAGAACTAGGGTGCTGGGGTGTTTTGCTCTGTGTCCATACAGGTAGGAAAGGAGCTTAGGTGTCTTAAGAATATTCTTTGAGAGAAAAAATCTTCAGCTTTGAATGCTTTTGCTTCACAAATGTCCGGTAGGTTCATTGTGTGCCCTACTTGTGAAACTCCAATTACTGGCAAGTACAAGTTTTCTTTGTCTTCTGAGCACTAATTTAAATAGGTTTATTCTTGGAATCATTAATTCTTTCTGAAACTGATCTATGAAGATTTTTCTTTACATTGTCCTTTACTTAAAATTTGCTATGGCAGGAAAAGTGGTTTATGCTGTGAAGAACACATTTGTATGTGTGTATATGATTTAGTTTTATTTGACATAATAATAATTATCAGTAAAAATGACCATCTTTATTTTCTTTTTTTTTTTTTTTTCCAGGATATGGTTTCTCAGAAAAATACAGTAAGTATTAAATCTACATTCATTTTAAAGCACAAAATAAATACTGCAGTTGAAACAGCTCTAACAACAAAGTTGCCAAGTGTATATGTGCTCTTTATGGTACTAGGGAGTTTGTCTTTCCTGTATACAATACTGACTAGTGAAACCTTGCTGACTTTCTTAAAAAAAATAATAATAAAAAAAAAAGATGAAAAAAATTACTTTTCTTTAGGAGTTCTTTTTTAATTTCTAGAAAAGTGCCGTGTTATATATGTACCCTCATAGATAAAAATGAAGACTCAGAATTTCAAAGTCTGTTTCTACCTCTAGCACTTTCACTTATTTGTATAAATATGTATGTGTGCATGTGGTACCTTATTAAGGCTGTACATCAAGCAGATTTCGGTGCTGTGTACCCATCCCATCCTGTTCCTCACAGATTCACAGGTTTTGCTGAGGAATGCAAAGCTTACTTCCCAAATTACAAACATTTTAAAATTTAATGCCAAACAAGTGAGTAATTATCAATTGAGATACAATTCAGTGGTTATTTTAGGCTTACTGTAATATACCACAATATCTTGCACAGTTATGTATTTTTTGATACTTCACATCAGTGGTTATTTTCATTGAACACTATTACACTGAAGAATATTGAGTTAATAAAAACCTTGAACTTATATCATTATATGGTTGCCATATACTTTTATTCTTTTCTGAAGAATATAGAGCAGGATTAAAATGCTAAAATGGCTTTTGATTTTGCTAAAGAAATCATTTAAAAGGGAACTAAAAGAGATCATGCATTTGTTACAACGGTTTATTTTGAGTTAATGTTTATACTTGGTCATAACACTGTACATAGGCTAAAGATAGATCAGGTTGATTAAGTCCAAGTCCTTTTCCTGTCTGTTGTAGTGATCTTTGATATCTTTGATCTAGTTTCACTGTGCAGTGGGGACTGCATTTCCTAGTCTGCAGACCGTGAAGAGAGGCCTCAGAACAACTTGAGGTTTACCTGTGTATAATGCTGCTTTCATCTTTGGGCCGCAGCTGGTGGATGTCACAAGTGCATGCTTTCCCCCCTCCAGAGCTGGAGGGAGAATGGTGACAAGAGCAATTTAGTAATTACTCCAGAGATGGAAGAAAGGTGGAGTTCAGCCTAGTGCTATCAGATTAGCAGCCTCCGATCTTTTCTTTTGTCTGATTCTCTCACCCCACAGAGGGTGTTACCATCTCTTTCACCTCTGTGTGGAAGAGAAGAAAAAGTGGATTTGGTAACATTTCCTGCATCAGACCTCAAAAGACCAAGTTAGCAAAAAGGGCAGAGAGGGATCTTGAAACTGGTGTTTTCATAGCTCCTCTAAAAAGGTGAAGGGGGTTGTGTAGCCTACTTCCTTCACGTGCTTAAATTACAAACACCACCGTGAATAAAACACAGAAGAAAAAGTAATTGACTTAAAATGCCAAGTATGGATTCTTTGGAACTTTCACGTTACTTTATTTACTAACCAATATAAGAAAATATGAATATACTGTAATGTGTTCCCATGTTGCATTTTATATCATTTTTTGTATCTGAAATATCAATAAACTGTTTAACAAGCTAAATAACAAATAAGTTAAAACTCTATTTTTTTTCTAAGTTGAAATTGTTTTCAAATAGTTCTCCTTGCAAGCCCCATGACATGTCTGGAGAGGCATGCATTTTGCTGCAGTTTTAGTGTTGTGCCACTGCTTCAGCACTTGATAAAATATATCAAGTAAGCGTAGGAGAACTGGGAATGTAGTCTCCTTCCACTGTCCAGGAATGAGGATTTTCAGGTTAGGAAAAGGTGGGGAATGCCATTCAAATTGACTACAGCAAACAAATAAAAATTCTTTATCAGTTTTGTTGGAGAGCTATTGCTAATTAGGGTTGCTGTACTAGATATGTTGTTATAGAATTGACATTAATTTAGTACTTCCAGTCAGGTAAATAGTCACACAACCACTGCAGTTTCAGTTCTAACAATTACATGTAGCAGTTAATGTACTCTGCTAGGAATTTGTATTTTCCTTTTGCATTTTCTCGTTGAACTGGTATATGCCTCTGCCACAGCTGTGACACAGCAGAAAGAGCTTAAGTGTGGTCTTTACTGGAACGTGGAGATTGCAGGTGAATTATCTATCTTCCTTCCAACCTAAGTCTTCCTTCAGCCCAAAGGTAGCCACAGGAATACCATTACTGGTTTTACGAAGAGAAATCTTCTGTGCTGCTTCGGAGCTCTGTGTCTGTGCTCGTGTAAGGGAAGAGGGTAATTGAGATTGCTGCTAAGCACACTGCAGCATTTTTCTACAAGCATGAGTGAAACTTTCTGCATGTGGTTCTGTAGTTAGGACCTTTCTCCTGGGTTTTCTTGTCCTCACCTTTGCTATTTGTCCTGCAAATCTCAAATCACGTACAAAAGTGCAAAAGATAATAGCGTGGTTCCACATCCATTCTGTGCAGAAAAGATTGTGTGTTTTGTCCTTAGTGGGGATTTTCTTTCGTGCACTGCAAGTAAGTCCTGGAAAAAAATATTGATATTACCTTTGTAAGGAAAATATTATGCTAACTCAGCATCAAGGAGGGTGCAAAATTGAGGAAACTGGACATAAGGCTGAAAGCAATGCACAGAAAAAGTATCAGCATTGATTTGAGAGTTGGCTTCAGCACAGCTGATCTAACAGCAAAAATTGTAGAGCAGCCTGCTGTGGTGGTGTGTGCTTGAGACATTTAGTAGCTTAAAGTCTGAAAAAAGAGTGTAGGAGTAGGAGAACTGGGAATATAGCTTCCTTCCACTGTCCAGGAACAAAGATATCTAGGGTAAAGAAAACTGGGGAACGTGATTCAAGTCTACTTGAATCCCACAAACAATTAATAATAGTTCTGAATCAATAATTTATTGTGTACTTAGATTTTAGATTTATGAAAGTATGATTGGCTATGGGAGTTCGGTTCCCAAGGCAGAACTGCCCTTCTATGACATTCAAGGTCAATATTCTCAGTGCCCCATCAGTT
This sequence comes from Cyrtonyx montezumae, assembly GCF_038088225.1. NCBI lineage: Eukaryota > Metazoa > Chordata > Aves > Galliformes > Odontophoridae > Cyrtonyx > Cyrtonyx montezumae. The sequence goes on along the minus strand of NW_027072034.1, from coordinate 45,822,091 downwards.
AGTTTTCTTTCCATAGCTCTCCTTGGAGCTTTGAGGGCAACCTTCTGCTAATTTTACTTATAGCTCAGGCACAACTCCCTTTCTTCTGTCAAAATTATCAGTGATAAAACAAATTGCAGATGTCCATTTTGACAGAGTGGTATGTTTCCTGTATCCTAATGGACAGATTAGGGTCTGAGAGTTCTATTAGATTGTAGGGTGCAGGAAAATGCATTTCCCTCTGGAAAACAGGCTTGTGCACTGGAGTTTCTTTAGATGTCAAATTGCTACTGGTTTACTGGAAGAAATGTAATTCCAAGGATTTTCAGAAGTCTGAATTTGCTTAAAAAAAAAAAAATAAAATCTTCCCCTAACTTAGCATAACACAAAATCAATGGGAAAAATGTTATATTTTGATGCAAGTTTTTGTTTATATCCTTGATTCATTTGTTTGTTTTTGTTCTCAGAATGGAAGTTTTGTCTCCTACAGAATTCTAAGGGACAGTGTGTCAAAATGTCCCAGTTGGAGTGAAGAAAAGAGTGCACAAGAAGCATTTTAAAAACTGCTGGAATCAGGAGGCAAAATGTTCAGTCCTTCTCACAATAGTTCAAGCACTGATTGCTTTAATCCATTTAGTTTATTTGAATGGGACACTGAGAATATAAGCTAGAACTTCCTTTGTGGAAAAATTATTAGGGCAAGTTCAGAATATAAAGAGAATTTTTCTTTAGACAATGGTAGTCTTGAAGAAGTTTGAATAACTGTTTATTTGGAGGGTGGCTGGGAGGGAGAAGGTATTTAAAAGGAAGTAGGATGGCTGTTAAACCAAAAAAGTTTATTATTACTTAAATCTGTGTACCTGAAGAACTATTTCAAGTGATTTAAATGTTGGTGGGGTTTTTTTTGTTGCTTTTTTTTTTTTTTTTTTTTCTTTAAGCTATAGAGCATAACAATGCCTTGGCTACTGAGGAGTCACTAGCAAAAATGCTCCTTGATCCACAGGAAGCAGAATTGAAATTTATCCTTGCTAAAGGAATTTCTATGCTGAAAAATCACTTTTTATTGTGATCGGCCCCAGATCTCTTCAGAGTTTCAATAGCTGTATAAAATACTGTATCTAATTTTTCAAGTCAGTGAACATATAAGAAAACTAAATAAAAAGATTTTGACACTTGGACTTACTCTCCAATTTAGTAGCCCCTGTGGATGAAATAAAGTATGATTACCCTATATGCATTTGATAATATAAAGAAGTAGTATTATAGAACGGCTTATATATTTTTTTATTATTTTAATAGATTTTAAAAGATTGTATGATGGTTGTCTAAAAATTTATTGCTAACAAGTTGGATGCAGCAGAAGTAATAAGAGTTTCAAAAGAGCACAGAAAGAAAGAGAGAAGAGTAGCTTAGATTCAGTCATTATTCCTTTTTGAGAGGAAATAGTAAAAAATATTTTTAATATTTCTGATCATTACATATAACTGTTATTATTTGCATAATAAAAACTAATGCTTTTAAAATTAGTTTATGACAGTCAATATGGAAATGTTAGTGTCTCAAGGGAGGCACGTTTATAGTGATTACATTATAGTTAACTAATCAGGTAATGAATCTGCCGCATTCAAGAAGTCAGACTTCTAAAGCATGTTAATGGTGATACAAGGAGATATGTAGAAAAATAAGGTAAAGATACCTTACGTTCTGCTTTCCTGCTGACAATGTGTTCCACTGTTTTTTTGTTCTCGTAAATATGGTCTTACTGTAAATATCTATATTTCTGTTCTGATGTTTCTTTCTTCAGTCATTTCTCTGTTCATGTTTCATGTCGTTTTGATTCTCATGCTGCTTTGTGGTGGTCTTTTCCTCTTTGTTGTTTTATTTCAATGTGGAGTAGGTTGCCAATCGCAAAATTTTTCTTTGGGTTCAAGTACCTCCTGAATACCATAATGGTAACCTGATAGGCAAAGTATGTATCGTTTTAAATCTGTTTTCTCTTGAACAAATATGCCACCTCCTTAGTGTGTTTCTAGCATTTTTATGTAAAGGTGCTGTAAGAATTATGCTTTCTTTCACACCGATAGTAATCTCTATGTGTTACTTGCAAACTAGATCTTGTGTGGGGATTGTTTATTTTATGATAATCTTTCTCACAATACTTAGATAAAAACACATATATTCAACTTGTGAAAAGGAAGTATTTTAAAGCATTGAAAATATCCTAGATTCACCTATATCACTAAATAGATAGTAATGTGATGGTGTAGAAAACTACTGTGAAAAGTTTAATTCTTAAGATGTTAATGGATTCTTACGATGAATTGTTAAGATAAAAGTGCATTAATCTCTCTGGATGTGACTTCAAGTCATTTTCTGTCATCTGTCACGTTGCTCTTCCAACTGCTTGGTAAGTGAGAGTAAGCACTCTTAATGCTCCTAGAGTGATTGACAAAAAGAACAACATGGCTGGAGTGGAATAGTTGTGCTGTTTTCTGTGAAGGCAAAATTCCCTCACTGAAGATGCAGAGATCTTACTCAACATTCAGAATAATAGCCCTTTAATTCTAGTATGGTATCTCTGTCACAAAGTGCCAATTTGGCCAGAATAACTGCAGCAGGATGATTAAAAAACAACCACCACCCACAACTGTTTCCATTATTAAGGTGAAATGTTCACTTTTAGCAGCCTTAGCAAAATACTTGAAGGAGTATTTAAGAATAAAGCAGTATATTTGGCCCTTCATGCTAAGATCTTAAGATGGCTTTCCCAGGCCTAACTCCTGCAGCAAAGTCATGACTCTGGCCCTAATTCCTTCAACCCTTTTCCCCTTAAGAAGCAAGTTCATTTCTCAACTTCTTTGCGGCTAAATAGAAAAAATAATTACTCTATAATTTTTTAATGTTCCTACTTAGGGCTCTTTTTCTGGTGGATGAAAGATTTGTGATCGAATACGGAAGTGTCACTGCTGACATGTACATTATTTGCTGAGAGCTTTCTTTTTTCCTGAAGTCTGTCTTTTTTTTTTTAAAGTTACACATTCCTTAAAACGTGTGACCAATATAAACCAGAAAGATATAAACTTATCACAATTAATTATACATATTTGTAGGTGGAATGGCCACAAATAGTGTCTATAACATGCATACAGTGTTTTGTTTCCTTGATGCTATATGGAATGGTATTTCTACCAGGAGGGAGAATATCTTTTCCTTTGTGTGTAGTGCTAAAGACGTCTATTGTCACCTGACTGAACTGGGCATGGGCCACTCCTCCCAAACATGACAAGCAAATTTTTGGAGGTACAGTTGTGCTGGTTGCTTTTCAGACAAATTCACGTACTGAAATATGTGTAGGTTTCCTGATTTCTGCACATGAAAATATTTCTGGTGTGGGAAAAATGTGTTTTTAATTGCACAGATTTTGCTATCCAGAAAGAGGCAAAAACCTCTTTCTAATAGATGAACTTGATAAATATAATGCTTCATCCATGCCATTTAGTATTTTCTGAAAATCGCTTTGCTTTTTCAGGAAATAACTGCACTTCTCTTTGCATCACAAACTGTATCTTGCTTTCAGCTTGTGTTGCTGTTCTTCCCATTGCAGGAAGAGCTAATTCATTGTTATGGGTTTAAAAATAGAAATAATACTCAAGCAGCTTTTGCATTGCTCTTAACTTAGTGCGTATTTGAATAAACCTTGGACTAAACTGGTTTAACATACTGGTTATAATGGTTGCTTAAATTGTAACTTGCTTTTTTTTCTTTCATAGAAAGTAAAGGTATCATTGCAACAGATAGTGTTGTTGTTACAACACAGATACTGTACTGCAAGGTTTGTGAAAAATGAATGTGGCTTGATCTTTATCTATTAGAAGTCATTTAAAGTTCTAAATCCTTCCAAATCCGGATCAGCAACAGACTTTTGCTGACAGTGTTTTCTGTAGCTGATTACTCTTACTTGTTATTTTCTGTGAACAATTTATTTCTCTCTTGCAGTTTCTCAATATATATATAAATATGCCATCCTCATATTCATTCTTTCAGTCCTTTCAGTGTTCTCACAGTGTTTATGGTGACTTTAAACAGCTGCTTCTTTACAGCAGTCTTAGATGATTGAAAGTAAAATAAAAGTTACGTTTCTGTACACATTTGATGCCTTGGTATCCCCAAGGCGACAGCAGATAGATATTCAATGGTAGTTGATTACATTAGTTGTATTGTACTGTCCCATGCTTTAGGGCTCATATCTGATGACTTTGAATGCATTATTTGGCTGAATTTTTCCTTTTTGTTAAACAGTGGACAACTGTTGTAGCTCAAAAGAGAGTATCAGTCCTTCTAGTCTTAGTTGTCTGCTTTTTGTGGTCTTGCTCAGGAGCTGAAGAATTTGAGTGCAACTGCATTCTCTGAAAGGCGTTTCCTGTTTCCTCTCCCATTTCAGCACCTTGATCACATTTACACTGTCTATTGCCCGTTAAGGATTTTTGGTTTTGGATTTTTGTGTTAACAGTCTTAGATGTTTCAAGGTGTGGATTTTTATTTTCTTTGGTATTTAATGGGGTCATGCAGCAGAGGCTCTTCTGATGATCAGAAGCTTGGAGCACCTCTCCTGCAAAGAAAGGCTGAGAGAATTGGGCTTGTTCAACCTGGAGAAGAGAAGGCTCTGGAGAGACCTCATTGTGGCCTTCTAGTACTTAAAGGGAGCTTATAAAAAGTAAGGGGAGTGGCTTTTTACCTGGTCTGATAGTGATAGGGGGGAGTGGTTTTAAACTAAAAGAGAGGAGATTTCAGTTCGATATTAGGAAGAAATCCTTTAATTAGGGGGCAGTGAGGCCCTAGCACAGACTGCCCAGAGAAGCTGTGGTGCCCCATCCCTGGAGTTAACAATTCTATTGTGCTGTTTCTTAATGGATCCAGTCCCTTTTTCATTATTTGCTAATATTTGTAACTCAAAGTTCGTACAAAGTTCACTGATTTTAATGCTTGCATATCCTACGTTAAACACCAAACTAAAACTTCCTTGGGTGCCAACCCTAATCCAGCTGTTTTTTGACTGGTTTTTCTTATTCCTGTGTATACACAATTTTATTTCCACTTTTCTAAACTGTATTTGTTTTTCTTTTAGGCTTCCAGTGGCAATTATTACTTCATTCCATACATTGTCACACCATGTGCTGACTACTTTTGCTGTGAAAGTGATGCCCAGCGAAGAGCTTCTGAGTATATGCAACCCAGCTGGGACAACATCCTGGGGCCGCTCTGTGTCCCTCTGGTGGACAGGTTTATCAGCCTTCTCAAAGACGTTCATGTTACATCATGGTAATTTTGTAACTCATTCACCTCCAGAACCTTTGATATCCTCTTTTTAATGCTGTGGAAGAAGATACGGAATTCCTAATAGCATTGATTTTTTTGCTGTACTTAATGTAGTGATGAAAAGAAGATGCTATCTTTACTGCTTTCTGTCCTGCAGCTGTTGCAATTAACTAACCATGTTATGCTCTAAAGTGATTTATAGTTACTTTCTGAAAAAGCAGTAAGCAAAGTCAGTCCACTGGTAAAAGGTACAGTGCTGCTTAAGAATGAGTTACAGTGTATGAGGTTGTAATAAGGGATAAAGTCACAGCCTCTTAATAGACCAAAGCCACAGACCATCTTTTCCTGTCACTAAAGAGGTGTGTATATATGTGGCAGCAATAGAAAGTGACTCTTCTTTTTTTTTTATTTTGGTGGTTGTTTGCTTGTTTGTTTTAATATTAGCCTTCTGATATCACCTAGTAAAGATGATACTGTTCAGCTGCTTGTACAAGGGACTGTTAGAGATGTGAAGACTGGGCCTGAAGATGGAAGTGTCTCCCTCTGAAATGCTTCTCTTGTACTTTGCAGATGGTCTTTTTTGTTAGTTTTTCTGGGAGAGAGTAGAAGAGACTGAATTCCTAGGTTAACTTTTCCTCCATGTCTGAAGCATGTGGAAGCACTTAGTGGATGTTTTTTCTCTTACCTCATTGTTTGTTCCACTGTTAGGACCCATAGGTATACTTGCCCACACACACCCTAACCACTTTCACCTCCATCCACAGCAGGTCTGCTGTTTTCTGGTACTTTGCTGGGTAGTGTCTGGGAAAGTGCTGGTCTGAAAAAACACAAGCTGCCTCCTGTTTCTCCTAAGAAGTGCTACAGGGGAGGCTACAGATAGGCAATATGGGCCCACTTTAAGGAAAGGTACAAGAGGAGTGAAATGTCATTACAACTGATTAGCACATGGATATTGGTGTCCTAAATCCCTGAAGTCAAGCCAGTTTTCTCTCTTCAGCTTTCAGACTGTAAAGAGCTTTTGTAGTGATGCAGAATTAGATGCTATTGTGGTAGATCTCAGTGAGGGGGAAGATGTAGCTTGATGGCCCCATACTTCTTCTAAAAGATTGACCGTGTTTGAAAAGATTATTTGTAAAATAATCCTTAAGTGACATTTCTATTCCTAAGTCATTTGGATACTTTCAAAAAATATTATTTCAAAGAGAATCTCAGTATCTATCTTAGGTTTGGTTAACACCAGAGGGGCTGGGGTTAGCCTGGGAGGAGGTAGAAATTGTACTTTTTATTAGAAATACAACTGTTTAATAGTTGCCTCCCCTGCTCAGTGCAATGGTGGAGTCCTTGTCACTGTATTTAAGAGATGTGTGATACCAAAGGGCATGGTTTGCTGATGGGACTTAGTAGGTCAGATTAGTGGTTGGACTTTGTGATCTTGAATGTGTTTTCTAACCGAAATGGTTCTGTTTCATAAGAAATATCTAAGAGTTTTAATTCCATATCTGTCTGTTACTTCTTCAGTGCCTATTATAAAGAAACACTGCTAAATGATATTAGAAAGGCTAGAGAGAAGTACCAAGGAGATGAACTAGCAAAGGAGCTGGCTAGAATTAAACTTCGTATGGATAATACCGAAGTGCTGACTTCTGACATTGTCATAAACCTGCTTCTTTCTTACCGAGACATACAGGTATGTTTCTGAAGACTGAGGAAGGTGATTTTACTATGGGATTTTGATACTTGTTTGTTCTTGAGTCTTTGTTTGTTGAAGAATGATTCAAAGCTGACCCTAAATTTCTGCACAGTTTGACTTGACTATTAAGCTATAAGGGGCTGCAGACTTACTTATTTTACTTGTGAACAAGAGGCACCAATTAGGAGACTTTCTTGTTTATTTTTTGTCATTTTAACCTCCTTAAAATGTATAAATAATTAAAGCGTACCCAAGAAGATGGCTGTTTCTTTTTCTTTCTCTGCCCTTCTTCCTTTCTCCCCAAAGTCAACTGTATTTGGAAACTAATACAATTGATCTGTTTTGACCACTGTATTGATCAGAAGTGTCCAAGATGTTAACTATAACTGAATGAAACACTGATTTCTTTTTAAAGTACACCTTTTTTTCTTGATTTTTTTTTTTAATTTTACATAAACACAGCTTACACAGTGTATTTCTGAGCTGCCAGGTTCTGCGTTTGATATAACTTTTAAAATGTATTTTCAGCCATTCAACAGATTTTTTTTTTCATCACGAGCTATGTTGGTTGTTTAGCAAGCATAAATGAGAGCAGTGGATGACAGTATCACCCTGCATTACCCAGCATTCCATTCTGAGATTTATACTTTCCTGCTGCTTTTTATCCTGATGAGCATGTGCATTCATTTGAATTGTCTTTCTTGAGAAATGTAATCACATTAAAATATATATTGAATACACAGATTAAATAGTGTAAGACCATCTGTGCTCTCAGTGAACTGGTCTCTTCAGCAATGTATGTGTGGGTTTCTTCCTAAAAAAGTAAAATGGATGCGCAACCAGCAAAACAAGCTATGCAGAGTATAATTCTGCAGTGACCCAATGATGTATAATTTATCAGAAGTGCTCAGTAAGGCTTGAAACAGACAGAATCACCACCTCTCCTTCCTAGTGTTGGTAAATGGCTTCAGGTATTCAGTGACTTGGATGATGGCACTGAATGGAGGAAAAAGTAAGTATTGATATGGATAGGCTAAGTCCCACTTCTAAGAAAAGTCACCTGGGACACTGTCATAGAATCATAGCATATTTTGAGTTGGAGGTGACCTTTAAAGGCCATCTGGTCCAACACTCCTGCGATGAACGTGACACCTACAGCTGTATCAGGGTGCTCTGAGCCACATTCAGCCTGATCTTGACTGTCCCCAGGGATGGGGCATCCACCACCTCTCTGGGCAACCTGTTCCAGTGCCTCATCACCCTTATTGTAAAAATATAAATTTCTTCCTTATGTCCAATCTAAACCCACCCCTCTTTTGAAATAGTTTGAAACCGTTTACCCTTGTCTATTATAACAGACCCTTCTGAAGAATCTGTCCCCTTCTTTCCCATAGCTCCCCTTTAGATACTTAAAAGCCACTTTTGGATCTGAGCCTTCTCCAGGCTGAACAGCCCCAGTTCTTTCAGTCTGTTCTCATAGGAGAGGTATCCCACCCCTTGGATCATTCTGTGCCCCTCCTCTGGATGAGCACCAACAGGTCTATTTATCTCCTGTTCTGAGAGCTCCACCTTTGGATGCAGTACTGCAAATGAAGCCTCATCAGTGCAGAGTAGAAGGGCAGGATCACTACCTTTGGCGTGCTGGCCATGCTTCTTTGAATGCAGCCCAGGATACAGTTGGCTTTCTTGGATGTGAGGGTGAATTGCTGGCCAATGTCCAGCTTCCCATCCACCAGTACCCCCAGGTCCTTTTCTGCAGGGCTGTCATCCCCCAGCTTATACCAGTAGCAGAGGTTTCCACGACCTGGGTTCAATATCCTGCTCTTGGCTTTATGAAACTTCATGATGTTCTTGTGGGTCTGCCTAGGTCTCTCTGAATGGCATCCTGTACCTCAGGCATGACAACTGCACCACACAGCTTGGTGTCATCTGCAAACTTGCTGAAGGTGCACTCAATCCCGCTGTCAATGTAATTGATGGGATGTTAAAAAGCACCGATCTCATTACTGACCCTTAAGGGATACCATTTGTCACCAATCTCCAACTGTACCATTGAGAGTGGTTTGACCACCACTCCCTGGATACAATCTCACAACCAGTTCCTTGTGCATTGAACAGTCCACCCATCAAATCCATGTCTTTCGAGTTTGGAGATAAGGATGTTATGTGGGAACTGTGTCAAAGGCCTTATTGATGTCTAGATAGGTGACATCAGTGGCTCTTCTCTTGTCCACTGATGCAGTTATGCCATCATAAAAAGTGACAGTTTAATCAAGCAGTAGATTCCTTTGGTGAAGCCATGATGGTTCTTGCATTCTCCTCCCTGTCTTCCATATGCTTTATCGTAGCTTCCATGAAGCTCCAAGATCTTGTCCAGTACAGTGGTGAGGCTGACATGTTGGTAGTTCCCTGGGTCACCATTTCTACCCTTCTTAAAAACGAGTGTGACATTGGTGACTGGAAAAAAGCCAGGGAGTTCACCTGACTGCCATGACTTTTCAGATATCATTGAGAGTTGATTGGTGACTATCAGCAGACTCTGGGATGCATCTCTTCAGGATCCATAGGCTTACAGCTGTTCAGGTTCCTCTGGAGGTCTTGAACCTGATCTTTGCTTACAGCAGGAGGGCCATTGCTCCCCGAGTTCCCACCTTCTGAACCATCTACTTGATGGTACCTGATGGCTCTGTGTAAGGGATTGCTACTGAAGATTGAGACAAAAATGTTGTTGAATATCTCAGCCTTCTGCTTGTTCATTGTTATGAGCCTTCTTGTGTTGTTTAATGAGGAGGGTACACTCTAATTGACTTTCCATTTCTGGTTGTTGTACCTAGAGAAGCCTTTCTTATCCTTCTTTGTGCCCCTTGCCAAGAACAGTTCCATTTGGGCCTTGGCCTTCCTGACCCCATCCTTGCACAACCTAGCAGCATCCCTGTACTCCTCCAGGTTAACTGTCTCTGCTTTCACTTCGTGTGTATTTTCTTCTTGCTCTTCAGTTTAACCAGCAGGTCCCAGTTCTGCCATGTTGGTCTCTTGCCTTCCTTTCCTGACACTATACACCTGTGGATGGAGAGCTCTTGTGCCCTAAGAAAGCTTCCTTCAAAATCTGCTAGCTTTGCTCTGCTCCCTTGTCCTTGAGGATAGATTCCCAGGGTGTTTTACTAACTTTTTTTTTTACTAACTTTCTGAAGAGCTGGAATTTGGCTTTCCTAAAACTAAGCTTCCTGATTTTTACTCTTTGCCTGTCTGATATCTCTCAGGAGTTTGAACCACACTATTGCATAGTCACTACGGTCCAGGCAGTCTCCAATCCTGATGCCACCAGTTGGTTCTCTCATGTTGTTGAGCAAAAGGCCCAGCATTGCACCTGATGCTAGCAGTCCTGATAGATTTTAGATTAGTGATACTTTTCTCTGCTGGAGGTGATCTCAAGCTTCTTTCTTTCTTTCTTTCTTTCTTTTATTTTCCTTTATTATTTTATTATTCTATTTTATTTTTTATTTTGTTCCTACCAGGACTATGATGCTATGGTGAAACTGGTAGAAACACTAGAAATGCTTCCTACCTGTGACCTGGCTGATCAACACAACATTAAATTTCATTATGCTTTTGCATTGAATCGGTAAGAATTGTTGTTTGAGGATGTTTTGTTATGTTGCTGTTGTTGCAAATGGGCTTATATTTAAATTTATAGTGCAGGTGGTAAGGATCTGTTCCATAGGCCACTGGAGTAACAGTGAAAGTTTTCATTGATACCTGTTTTTTTGGTCATGCTGAAGTTGTTCTGAGTCACTGATTGTAAGCATCTTGTAAAGTTTACCATAGTAGAGTTACAAGCGGTACATAACAAGTGTTACTTCGTCCATGAGGATGTGTTCACAAAGCAGCTTCCTTGGAAGATTGAAAGGCAGCCTGGACCTACAGGCTGTTTCCTGATTTGGAAGATTTTCTAGATTAGGAAGAGCAGAAATGTATTGTTGAACTCTTCTAGATAGCTATGAATTTCATGTGTATAATATTTGCTCCATTTCTAAAGAGGTTAGATTAAGATTATATCAGAAAGTAGGTCTTAAACAAATTTAGATGCATTAATGAAAGTAACTGCTTAGGTGAAATCCACAAAGTTCATTCTCATGCAAACACATACAGGTCATACACATAGGAACAAAGAATGCAGTATGTGTCCGTTGGAAACTTCATAGAAGATAGTGATTTTTTTGAAAATTATCTGGTGGTTTGTTAATAAGCTTAGAGATCATCTGAACGTGATGCAGTAGCAAGTAGCCTGAGAGATATCTGAAAGAATAAAGTATTGAGAATTACTCTAGTATTCTCAAAGTATACGGCGTGATTGAGAATGTGCATAATTCCAATGTCTGGGATTTTATGACAACTTTTCATTTAGAGATTTTTCTGAAGGCTGGAATAAACCCTATTTTCAATTGAAAGCAGTATTTTAAAAGAAAAAAAAAAGAAACAGTTCTGAATATGAATTCATTGCAACGGTAAATGCCTTTATGTGAAAAAATGAATCCCCAAATTATTCTCAGTTTCCAAACTCCTCATGGAAGAAGACACATATTTGGAACTATAAACCCTAACTTGAATGATGACATAGTATTTTTAGGAAAGAGAAGGGTAAATAATTATTTTTTATATATGATTTGACTTACATTGTTGTGGTGTTTGTTTGGTTTTGTTTTCTAAGAATGGAAATGAACACTGAGTGTCCTGATTCTACTTAGTTATTTGTATCATCCACTACTAAATCTCATCTGATGAGCCTTCTATTTAGTCTTGTAACTTCTTTTGCCAGGGTACATCTCTTAGAAAATTCAGATCTTAACAGATGAAGATAGAGAACTTTGTGGTTTGATCTGGTATTTAGCACATCTGTTGAAAGATGCTTTTCTCATTGGGCTGCTTAAAAGTAAGGGAAAACAGGCTTTTAGCATAAACTTTTTATGTACAATGTAAGGTAGCATTTTAAAGTAGAAACCCGAGTTTTACAGTGTCTTGTGATGACGTACATTTTAAACTATGCTGTAGTTTGTTTCCAGAGTGTACAATGTTATAGTATGGTTTTCTACCTTCTTCTCGCCCAGCCCCCCAAAATAGCAGACTTGATCTTTGAAAGCTTCTAAAATTCCAATCTCCTTAAGTTATCATTCTGATTTCTTGAGAAGTGGTTTCAACAAGGAGGATTTGGCTTATTTTGACTCATTATTTTTCAATCAGGGTCATGTCTTGTCCTTAGGAATACCTGATTTGATAGGACAGCAGTTCTTAAAAGTTTGCCATTTACTGGTGCATATTAAAACTAGTACAGTCCCTTACCCTCCTTATCTTCAAATTATTTGTATACTGAGTAGCATGTGGCCTTTGTGTCATTAAATCTTCTGTGTTGTTTTGAAACTAGCAGTAGATCCCTTGTAAAAGACAAAATGGTTTGCTCATGCACCTGCTTTCCCTACTGGCTGATTTCATTAAATTCATCATTAGCTTGAATCAGCACTTCACCTGTGTTCTGGGAACAATCTAAATATTGCTGTAGATTGAATGACCAATTTTCCATCAATAAGAATGCAAAATTCAACCTTTACAGAAGTTAGTGTGTCTTAGGACAAAATGCTGGACCAAAGTCCAGAGTTTAAGACTGGAACTCTTTCAGAACAAATTCATTCAAGTAAAAAATGACCCCTGGAGTGTTGCTTTTAGTATCACCTATGGAACTTCTGAACTGCTTTTTTTTTTTCCCCTTCAGTTTTTACAATTATTTTAATGAAGGTTTATCAGAATCTATTTATAAAAATACAGAACTGTGTTTTTACTTAAACTGCTTTGAATGCTAAAATCAGTAGAATGGTAAGTGTTGCTCAGTATCACTAATTGAGCCTACCAGGAACAAAGAACATCACAGAATCATAGGAACTGGAAGGGACCTCTGGAGATCATCTAGTCTAACCCCCCTCTTAAGCAGCATTCCTACAGTAGATTATGGAGGAAAATGTCAAGGTGGATTTTGAATATCTCTGGAGAAGGAGACTCCACTGGAACAGTCTGCCCAGAGAGGCTGTGCTCTGTCACCTTCACAGTAGAGAAGTTCTTCCTCATGTTGAGATGGAACTTTCTGTGTTCTAGTTTGTTTGTTGCCTCTTATTCTGTCACTAGGCACCATGGAAAAGAGACTGGCCCCATCCATTTGACTCCTTCATTAAGCACTGATAAGATCCCCTCGGTCTTGTCCAAGCTGAACAGCCCCAGGTCTTTCAGACTTTCCTTATGATGGAGATGCTTCAAGCCCCTCATCATCTCTGTTGCCCTTTTCTGGACTTTCTCTAGAAGTTCCTCATCTTTCTTGAACTGGGAAGCCCAGAACCGGACACAGCGTTCCAGATGCAGCCTCACGAGGGCAGAGAAGTGAGGGAAGATCACCTCCCTCAACCTGCTGGCCTCTTGTTTTAATGCACTGTAGGATACCATTGGCCTTCTTGGACACAAGGGCACACTGCTGGCTCATGGTCACCCTGTTGCCCACAGGGACACCCAGGTCCTTCTCTGCAGAGCTCTTTTCCAGCTGGACAGCCCCTAACCTGTACTGATGTGTGTGATTATTCCTCCCCAGGTGTGGGATTCTGAACTTGCCCTTGTTGAACCACATAACATTCCTCTCCACTCAGCTTTCCAGTCTGTCCAGGTCTCATTGACTGACAGCACAGCTTTCCAGTGTGTCAGTCACTCTTCCTGCTTCATTCCATCAGCAAACTTGCTTTGATGCACTTTGTCGTTGATGGAGATGTTGAACATGACCAGATCCAGTACTGTTGCCTGGGGAGCACCACTAGTTACAGGCCTCCAAGCAGACTGCACTGCTGATCCCAACATTTTGCTCTGTCAATCAGCTAGATCTCAACCCACCTCACTGTCCATTCGTCTACCCCTCAGTTTCTAAGCTTATCTACCAGGATGTTACGGGATATGGTGTCAGAAGCCTTGCTGAAGTCAGCAGGCAGTAGACAGCATCCACTGCTTTCTCCTCATCTATCTAACCAGTCATGACATCATAGAAAACTACCAGATTGTTCAAATGTGATTTCCCCTTGGTGAATTTGTGTTGACTACTCTTGATAAACTTCTTCCATTTTCTCAGAGATGACATCCAGAATAAGTTGTTCCATCACCTTCCCAAGGACAGAGGTGAAGCTGACTGGCTTGTAGTTTCCTGGCTCCTCCTCCTTGCACTTTTTGAAGTCTGCAGTGAGATTGGGTTTCATCCAGTCCTAGAACACCTCTCCCATTCTCTGTGATATTTCAAAGATGATTGAGTGTGGCTTGACAATCACTTCTTGCCTCCTCCCTCAGCACTCGTGGATGCATCCCATTGAAGTCCATTGATTTGTGTGCATCAAGTTTGCCTAGATGATCTCTGACAAGATTCTACTTGACAAAGAGGAAGACTTCCTTTCCTCAGACCCTCTCTTTTATCTCCAGGGTCTGGGATTCCCAAGGAGCAGTCTTAGCAGTAAAGGCTGAAACAAAGGAGGTGTTCAGTAACTCGACCATATCAGTGTCCCCTCATACCCGGGCTCCCGCTTCATTCAGCAGCAGGCCCACAGTTTCCCTAGTCTTCCCTTTGCTGTTGACATACTTAAAAAAAACCTTATTGTCCTTGACCTCCCTCATGAGATTTAACTCCAAGTGGGCCTTAGCCTTCCTTGTCACATCCCTGGATGCCCTGACAAAGCCTCATGAGCAAAACAGAATTAACAGTTTCCAGAATATCATACCCTGTTGAAAGTTAATGTTTAATTATGAAAGCGTGCCAGATCTGTGATTATAACCAGCAGAGAAAGTCATTTATTTACTTCCTCATAGCATTTTTAACCGAGTTCTGTTGTCACTTAACTGCACTTAGTGTTTTCCAGTCAGTGCTGTGCTATGTGATGTGGCAGGTGAGTCACAGGAAGGCTTCTGAGGGCCGTGGGTCATTGATAGTAAATCCTGTGGACACAAGCTCAGTGAATTGCATAGGACCACTTGTATACAGTTCTGAATCCAAGTTCACACACCATGCTAAGATGAGTGACAGGGATGCTCTGCTTCAGAGTAAGCAATACTTACAGCGGAGCTGCCTGTTTTCTGGTTCTGACCTTGCTTGGATTGTAAGCAAAGCATGCATGGGCCTACCTGCAGGGTACTCTGTGGAAGTACACTAATGCATTCAGAATTGCCATGTTCAGGGGAAGCAGACATTTTCATTATAGTTTTTGACATCTTTGATTTGTACAACCTCTCTTCCACATCACTCTCTTCCTCCCCATTATCTATCTCAGGACACTGAGAGCAACTCAGATTTCTCACCTCTAATATCTAATAACGTAGAGACCAGTAATGAATGTTAACAATGATGAGACTGTATATTTTTTCGAACTTGTTTCCACGTCACCCTCCTTGCTGCTGTTTTTGATGCCTTAGAGAGCAAAAGGCCGTTCTCGTAAAGTGTTCTAAGCAAATAATTCTGAGTGCACACACAAGTAGAGAGTGTGCATCTTAATGTAGGTGTGGGCTGGTTTTTGGTATTGTTCCTTGTTGCCTCCCAGCTGATATTTACTTCTGACTGTGTCTTAACTCAGGCATAGGATGGGATACATTTTTAAGTTCAAGTTTGACCCAAAGATGAAACATAAATGTTTTCAATATTTGTATTCACATCTTTAGTATGAAGTAAGACCCTGTGCCATTGACAGCTGTCTGTGGATCTTTCAGATGTAAGTAGTTCTTTGCTTCAAACTGCTGAGTAATTCATCACCACATCATGGAGAAATAAAACAGCGATGTTCCATTTACTGAAGTGGAACTAACGCAGAGATTAGGTCTGGTAAGGTTCTCAGCTAGAGATGTCTACACTATGATTTTCCTTTAAAAAAAAAATGTAAAGCATGATGTAAGCTTTCATCCTGGGTTCGATGTTTTATGGAGTCCATGTGCGAACGGTTCCAGATACACTTCCAATAAGAAATTTGCCTGAATATCCAGTGCAATTACTATCTTTATTCAAGAAAAGTATGTAGGAATACTACCCACACTTGTGGCATGGTATTAAAATTAGTTCTCAAGTATTATGGCTATTCTTTTGTTGTTGTTTTTTGAAACAAGATTATTTTCAAGGAAAATGAGCATATAAAGTGATTGTATGCATTTCATTATATTTCAAGTTTTCTAAAAGCACTGAGGAAGTCATAATCGAAGTCAGTGGGACAGGAAAGCTTTAATTTCTGTGAATTTTCCTATTTTGTAATCAGTTTAAGAGTGTTAAAAATAAAACAAAGATGCTAGTTTATTCTTTATAGTTTTATTTCCTCCTACTAAAGTATATATATGGCAGAGAGATGAAGAACGGATTTTTACAATAATTGTTACCTGGATGTTTGCTTAGGATTACTTCAGATATGTAAAACTGCCTAGTAAAATACATGGTACTTTGTAGTACACTTATGTTTGGATGTTATACCTTACATTTAGCCTTCTTTAAAACTGGACCTACCAGATGTGAACTCAAATTTCAAATTCTGAAAGCTTGCAAAGAGGCCAAAGGTTATGTCAAATTATTTCAAAACAGTAGATTCTGACTACTGTCAGATGAAACTCAGACCAGGCATAAGGTAAGAGATGTGAAGGCTTCATTTTCTTTCCCAGGCAATTATATCTTTAATTGTTAAAGATGAGGACATTGCAGTCACTGTTATTTAGCTCAGCATGTGTACTTTAACAAGCAGCATATGTAATACACACATAAAAAGCAATTAGCAAGTGAAGGGAGTAGCAGGGTGGAAGTAGAAAATCACTAGTAATTGTGAATAATGGTAGCCAAAGTAAATTATTCCCATTGAAAAGCACTGGGTTATTTGAAATGTTCTGTTTTCTGATTACTCTTATATAGAAACATCAAATTGTCATGTTCTTCTTTTTTATAAGTGGCTTGCACAAAACATCTAAAATATCCATAAGGGAAAAAAAAAGCTTTTTTTTTTTTTCATTGTCATGGCTAACTAGAGACCTGCAAATTTAGTTCTAGTCTCAGCACCCAATCTGGGGTTCTTGCTTCCTCATCTTAAAAATTATGATTTTTTTTAAAATCTTTGCTGTAGGTTTCTGCAGTTAGGAGCAATTCAGCTCATCTGTTGTGAAGTCACTGAGGCATTCTTAAATCACTCAGTGTCCTATTTTTATGCAAGAAATCTGCATCCACCTGCTTGTGGCTCAGGGACTTTATGAGACACAGCAGTAAATTTTGTGTTTATCAAGTAAACTTGGGAAAGGAAAAGGAGGATAGATTTGCCAAGATAATTTATTTTCTGCAAATGCTGATTGATTGTTCCTTTTGTAATGTTTCTCGGTTAATAGAGACTCAGTGAAAACTTGAACAAGCCAGCAAATTATTTTTGAGCTTCACAGGGAAGAAGCATAGAGATTCATGGGGATGAGGAATGAGGCAGGACTGATTTCCAGATGAAGTATTTCTGGTGCCATTAGCTGTTTGTGATTTTTTAATCTGAAACTTAGTATCTCAGTTCCCTTAAATATCAACGGCTAAGAAAATGCAAGGAGAGAGCAGGAGTGCATCCCAGTGCATATAGAAACCCTTCCATACAATTGATTATTATTCTCTCCCTACTTTTTGTTTTTTTCTAATCCTACAACTTTATTTTCTTTTTGAAATACTGGTTTTTATCTGTGCATGTCTCGTGGTAATTTGGTAGTATTTTGTTGTATACTGGAATGTTTTCAGAGTTATCCTAGTATTTAGAAGTAACTCCAAGTTCTTTCCTTACTGACAGTGGCTCTTGCAATTATCATGTTTCCAGGATTTAAAATCAATGATCCTTGTGAGTCCCTTCCAACTTGGGATATTCTATGATTCTGTAATTTAGCCTGATTATGCTTTATTTGTTCTCTGTGCTAGTTTTAGCAAGGCAAAGTTTGTACTGAGAAAACTCAGATGTGCCAATAAAGAAAAAAAGAATAGTATCATTAACAGCTCTTCCATGGTATGTGTTCTGTTATAAGGTAGTTTCTGAATAAATTGTAGTATTAATCCATTTTCTGACTCATTTATCATTAAACTATGTTTTGGAAAGGCAAACTTTATTTTGACAGAATTCTCAGAATAAGTAATTTTAGGAATTGCTCAACCCCAAACCAACCAAAGCAATTGTGAAGATCAGCTCATGTTTTCACTGTATGTACATGTGGAGTTGTTTGTCACATCGTATCCCAGCCATGAAAAGACTAACAAATTTTATGTTGAAGACTGCCAATGAAAACTATCTATTTCAAATTAGTATGTGGTCTCTAAAGTGGTGAGAATGTGTCATACCATGAAGAATGCATATTTCAGTGCAAGCTGGCCTGTAACCAAGCAGCAGTAAAATGCAGTGAATGGTCCTGTCTATAATTCATATTGAGATTTGCTTTACAGAATCAGTCTCACTTGCACCAGGTTACTGCAATAAAGATAATGTTTTCTGCTTTCCATCTCATGACTGCCCATCATAACATGCAGTGCTTCAGCTTTCCCTACTCAGAAAGGCTGTGGTATCTCCATCCTTGCAGGTTTTCAGGCAGAATTCAGTGTTGGACAATGGTCCTGCTCAAAGCAAAAGATTCTGGTGGCTGATCTTCAGAGATCCTTTTCAACTCACCTTAGTGCGATTCACTTTGCTGTGGCTCTGAGTGAGAGTGGTTTAAACACTGTTTTATATTGCAGAGTCATCAAAATATGCTACTGTGAAAAATACCATTTATACAACAGTATCTGAACTGATTTTGTTAAAGTATAGTTGTTTAAGAAGAAAATTTTGCACAGTACAGTATTTTTTTTAATGGAGAGTTGTGATTTATTCAGTTCACATAACACATTTCCTGCTAGGAAACAGAAATCCTTAATTCTGTTTTGAGTGCTTTAATACACTGTTTCTTTAGTTCTTGTTGTTTTGAAATGCTCCTAGTATTTTCTTTCATGAGTACAGGTTCCTCCTTTGATGTCTAGAAGAGCTGACCTTTGCACTCTTCTATTCTAAGCAGAGTCTTGCAGTATACATTGCATTATTTCTTTAAAGTAAATCTGTTTCAATCAACAATAACACACTTTGATGTTATCACTAATATTTAACCCGTTTTTGCACAAAACAGAGGTGAGTCAGTTTGCCTTGGGAGCATTCATTCTTTTTTTTTTATCTGGAAGTACTGTAAGTTAAATAATGGCTGTGCTTTCCTTACTATTTCAGTGTAAGATTGAGCACTTGCTGAATTCTATGACTGTTTTACACAGTTGCTTACTGAGAGCCTCTAGACTTATGTTTGAGTGCCTAATTTAGTTCTGTTTACCCAGCTATCTTTTTTTTGTCTGTTTTTTGTTCACACTTTTTCAGTATATGCAAGATGTTGTCTCTTTTTCTTTGTCCTTTATTTACATTATTTCTAAAATAGCAAAGTTTAAGATCCCTACACAATATAGTTTGATAAAAATATTAAATAAATGAGTACTGTCTCTTTATGTAGCTTCCACTTAAGGAGCTGGTTTTGGTGTACTTAAGGAAACAAGGCATATGCTGTCACTGTATGTGGTCTTCTAGTACCTGTTCTCCAGAAACTTTTGAACATAATTTAAAATCTCTGCAGCCTTTCAAAGGAGGTTGTGAGGAGATGGAGCTCAGTCTCTTCTCCCAAGTTACAATGATAAGAAGAGAGGTAATGGCCTCAAGTTGCACCATGGGAGGTTCAGGGTGGATATTGGATGTTTCTTCTCCAATAGAATGGTTTGTCATTGGCACAGGCTGCCCAGGGAGGTGGTGGAGTCACTGTCCCAAGAGGTGTTCAAGGACTGTGTGGTTGCAGCACTGAGGGATGTGATCAGTGGACATGCTGTTGGTGGGTTGGTGGATGGACTAAAAGGTCTTAGAGGTCTTTTCCAACCTTAATTATTCTGTGATTCTTTGTTCCTATTAACAACAGTGAAACTTGGCTCAGAGACTCCAGTTAGTTCAGAACACTTACAGTTAAAGCATGTTGACCAGTGTTATTTACCCTCACACTTTTTAATTTCCTTTTATTTCCCATGAAACTGAAAAATGATATAAATTTTCTCCTTGAATGCTCATTGGAGATAACCAGTGTTACTTTCAGAACAGCAGTCAATCTGAAGAAAAAATGTCTTAAAACATACAAGTACTTGCTGTGAAAGTTTACTCTATGCCACTGGCATTAGAAGCAGGATAAAGCCTGCACAGACAGCTTCAAATCTGTTATTAGATATTCTCCATTACCTAATGTGCATAGAAGCCTGGGGGATTTTTTGTTTGTTTGTTTGTTTGTTTTTGCTGCAGTGTATTTTTATTGGTTTTAATACATTAGCTGGTTACCTAAGGAGCTGAGCCATTTTACAGTAAATATTAATCCTTCCAGGGCATGCAAATACTAAATTTACTGGAAATTGTTATCTGTGATATTTGTGACAAAGCAGTCATGGTACTTGTAAGCGTGTTCCTGGATACCTGGGAACTAGAATAATTAATCACTGATCATTTTTTTCTTACTGATACGATTGATGTGTATTTGACAAAAAAAAAAAAAACACCACCTTTATGACAACTATTGTTTTCCAAATTTTTCTTTAATATGAAGATAAAGAGAGAAGTACAAGTCAATTTTGAGCTTAATTTTTTCTTGTAGTTCAAAGTCACCATATTGAGCTCTGTCACTCTTCTGGCTGAAGTGGAATTGACCTGACTTTAACTTTTCCTGTTCTCGGTCAGTATTGTCAAGTACTGGCTCTACATTCTCTGGATTCATCAGTAAGAATCATGGAGACAGCTGAATGAGGTGTCAGTCAGGCTGTTGCAGATGGTCAGCTTTATACAAGCATTTGCAGGAATGATCACCGAACAAACACTTGTTTCTCACTGGAGTATGTGCAGAATCTGTCTGGTTACACAAGGAGGAATTTTGTGGGATGACAGATTTTCTTAAATGGATGAATTCTGTGCTTAAATCAGTACTTATGTGAGCTACAAGTAGAGTTCCATCTGTTTACATGGATCGATAGGTTTAGGACAAGAGGGAATGGCTTTAAACTAAGAAGGGAGATTTAGGTTAGATGTTAGAAGGAGGGTGGCGATGAACTGGCT
The DNA here is from genome assembly GCF_038088225.1 of Cyrtonyx montezumae. NCBI lineage: Eukaryota > Metazoa > Chordata > Aves > Galliformes > Odontophoridae > Cyrtonyx > Cyrtonyx montezumae. Next base: position 45,800,920 of record NW_027072034.1, on the reverse strand, counting down.
CAGGTAGCCCAGTGAGCTTGTGGATGCCCCATCCCTGGAGCCGTTCAAGGCAAGGCTGGATGTGGCTCTGGCAGCCTGCTCTAGTGGTTGGTGACCCTGCCCACGGCGAGGGGGTTGAAACTTGATGATCTTTGAGGTCCTTTTCAACCCAGGCCATCTATGATTCTGTGATGATTCTGTGATTCCATGATAAGAGAACGCATTTGTTTTTTATAACCAACCAACTTGCAACTGTAATTGTAAGTAAAGTCTGTATATAGTAATGATGGATGGGTTATAGGATAGATGGAGGAAAATATTGTTCCACCATCTTGCAGTTAGTGTTAGAGATCTGTACTCATTAATTTTGTTCTTTGTCTTTTGTTCTTTTCAGAAGAAATAATGCAGGTGACAGGGAGAAGGCACTACAAGTCATGCTTCAGGTCCTGCAGACGTGTGATCACCCTGCTCCAGATATGTTTTGCTTGTGTGGAAGGATATACAAGGATATGTTTCTTGACTCTGACTGTAAGGATATCAACAGTCGAGATCGTGCCATTGAATGGTAACTGAAGAAAGACCAAAATATTTATTTAAAAACTTCTTCAGGCTTTTATAGTTAAGAAAATCAGAGCTGTACAATATAGAAATTCAAAAGTTCCCTGTTTCGTCTTTTTTAATGGTTTGATTTGATTACGTGATTTACTGAGCATCGGGTATTTGGATACATTTCCTTGCTTCTGTTTAGTGTGCATACAATGAGTATAAAATGATACACCCTTTCAAAGGAAATAGACAATCTGTTTCAGGGCTAAATAAAGAACAGGTGAGGTCATGGGAAATATGTTGGTTTTTTGTGCAAGGATGATGCCACCTTAGAGCTCCAAGACATAGAAAGGTCTGTTGTATTTAAGAAACAATATTGATAACTGCATTATCTTGGTATCTCAGTAACCTCTAATGAATGTGAAGCTTTAAAACATAGCACTTAGACCCTATTTGCGAAACTTGACTTTTCTCTGCAGGTACCGCAAGGGATTTGAACTTCAGTCAACACTGTATTCTGGAATTAACCTTGCAGTTTTACTACTTGTTGAAGGACAGCAGTTTGAAACCTCAATGGAACTGAGAAAGATAGGTATGCACTCCTAGAGCCACAGGCGTATTTTTTGCTCCTCTCCCTATGAAGCAAACAGAATGTTTATTGAGGTGGATTGTGTGGATAGAAATGTGGTTCAGACTTTTTAGTGACAGGTCCTCAGTGTCAGCCTAAAACATGGGGATCTTGGAGGACCAGTTTTTATCCTGTTGCCTTGGAGCACCTTTCGAGTAACTAGGTCCACCTAAAGGGCTCCAGGTGTAGGAAGGAATTTCAGCATTATCCATAAACTGCCACTTCCACACCACAGAGATTATCCCATTGTATAGCTGGCTAAGTTGCACTCTGTGGTTCATCTTCCTTTGGGGATGTCAGGGAAGAATCCATAATCCTGTTGTCCTGAAACTGAGAGATCACATGGGAAGATCTATCGGGACAGTAACTACTTCTATACACGTATTCCATGTAGGCCCTAGCTAAAATCCACCACTATAAGTCTTTAAAAAAAATTATATCATAGAAACAGATATATGGTACTTTGAAGCAGAAAGTAGATAACTATATTTGAAATCACATCCTGTCTGAAATCCTCAAAGGTGAAGAATGCAGAAGTGGCTTTTAACCATTCCATTTTCTATCCGCCGGGGAGGATTTGCATAAACCTCTACACATGGATCCTTTTCAGTCAGTCTTGAGGAAACAGAGGCACACAGCTTACAGTAAGAATCAGGAGGCAAATAGCAGGAGATTTGTTTTTTCAGCATCATATGTGATAGGAGTTCTGGCTGTTTCAACCATGTTGGAGATGTTATCTGCAGACCTAGCCTCTGTTATTAAGCAGTATTTGTATTTTTCTGGAGAACACTTGTTCTTTATTTTTATCACCAACACTTAATCAAATCTAATTGGACTTCTATTGACAGACTTATTAGTATATTAGTGTTTTTCTGATAGAAAATATGTTTCAATTGAAATTTTACAGGTGTACGGTTAAACAGTTTATTGGGAAGAAAAGGGAGCCTAGAAAAAATGAACAATTACTGGGATGTGGGACAGTTCTTCAGTGTGAGCATGTTGGCTAATGATGTTGGTAAAGCAGTTCAAGCAGCAGAGAAACTATTTAAGCTGAAACCTCCAGTATGGTATGTAGTAGAAGTCTGTAGCACACGGACCCAGTTCGGGGAAATACACAGAGCAAAACAATCCAGTAGACTCTTGGTTAATTTAACTGGATTTTTCCATCTTTGTTTGTAACAATAACTTTATACTCTGATCTTTTACTCTTGGAAAGAAAGGGCAAGGAATAGAAATGATAAGAAAGTGACCTACCTGTTACTATTGGCTGTATACCCCATTGCAGCAAGATCTATAGGAAAGAGCAATCAGTGACAATTCCTTGTGAAACCATTGTTTTCCAAGTTTAGATAGCTGCTGCTCTGTCCTCTACCATTTTCTACCTCATAATATGCTGTCTAACTGCCACGTAACTATTCATGTGGCTATACCCTTTTCAATAAGACGTTAATGAGTGTCCAAGTGAGATACTGATTTAAGGTTTACACTAAGTTAACTTTCAGAAATGTGCAGAAATCAATCATTTCCATCATGGTAGTTTTAATGTAGATTTGGTTGTGCTTCACATTGCACTCACAGTTACTTTTTTTGATGTCTAAGTCAGTTAAGTGCTTTTAGAATCTGGTTAAATTTTGTTTCCTTTGTTAACTTGCTAATTCAATACATTTTAGGTACTTGAAATCATTAGTTCAGAATCTGATGTTAATTCAGCGTTTCAAGAAATTCACCATAGAACATTCTCCTAAACAAGAAAGACTGACTTTCTGGCTGGATATAATTTTTGAGGCAACGAAAGAAACAACTAATGGACTGAGATTTCCAGTAAGATGTTATGTCCAGACAAGTTTTGTTTTTCTTATGTTTCTGGATAAGACATAACCAGAATTAGAAGACTCGAAGCACAGTACTTACATGTTTGTTATTTCACTACGTGAACCAAACCCTTGTATTCTGTAAACCTTTACTGTTACAAAAACATTTGACCCACTGTCTTAAAATCATTGTAAATAAATATTTGTAAGTCTCCTAATAGAAACCATTATCATACCATTTGGTTGGACATAGGAATGCAACATCTTCCTACCTTGTCTTGCCCTTCTCTCTTTCCTGGAAACTTTTTAGGCCTTACTTTGTGGTTGCCTGTTGCCCCTAACAGAGCATTAGTGTTTACTTAAAATGTTGTCATGTACTACCTGCTGTTTTATTAAGAAAGATATTCTCTCTCAGGTTTTGGTGATTGAACCAACTAAAGTCTACCAGCCTGCTTATGTTTCAATCAACAATGAAGAAGATGAGAGATCTCTCTCTTTGTGGCATGTCTCTCCCACTGAAATGGTAAAACTGTCTGCAGATGCATCACGTATTCTGTTTCATCATGCTTAAAATCACTTTCATATATAGATTTGGAGTGTTTTACAGTCATTTAAAGTTTACTATGTTTCTGCAAAGCACAAGTCTTAACATCTCTCCTTTGAAGATGGGAAAATCGACTTTACAAGGAAAATTATTAGATAAGGTACTGGAGATTAGGAAGGAAATATTGATAAAATTTAAGAGATTAGCAAAGGGTATATAGACAGTATAATCTTCTGAGAAAAATTTAACTTCGATTTCACACTGGGATGTGTTTGACCAGCACTTCCTGTCAGAATAGTGAGGGCTAAAACTGTAGCGAGGTGAAGTGTGGAAAAGAGGCGTGTTAGAGCAAGACTGCAGTTACCTGGATCTGTGAAGTTTTTTTCCAGTACACTGTGCTACTTCACTACTTGGAGTGAATGTACCTGATCCACCCCTTCCTTATGGAGCAAATTCTTGGTGTATATTTAGTGATGCTAAAAATGACTCACTACTAGTGGGTCGGGGGCTACATTCCAAGGCACAGGTTGTCCTTCCTTCGTTTTGCCTCCAGTGTGTTCTCTCAGCCATCACTGCCAGCTCAATATTTCTTTAGGAAGAAACACAAAGTTTTCTTTCCCTTTGAGCCTGGCTAAAACTAGGACATAGTTTGCCTTATGTTTTAAATGAAAAATTGTTGGATTGAGTCAAAACATAGTATTTGGTTAAAATGTACTTAAATTGAATTTTATTTGAGGAAATATTCCCTTGTATCCTGCACTGTTTACCTTCATTTTTTCCTCAAGTGAATAAAATAGCAACAATTCTCATGAGAAAGTTGGGAGGAAAAAAAAAAAAGGAAGGAAAAAATAATAGAAGAGAGGTGTTTTGCTCACCCTGCTGTAATTTTGTTTTTGATAATAAGGTTGAACAATGTCTGTATTAATCTGATATAGTTCTGTTTTTCACAGAAACAGATTCATGAATGGAATTTTACAGCTTCTTCTGTAAGGGGAATAAGGTTTGTATGCGTGCTTCGTGTTTCCTTGAGTGGGAAATCTGGATTCTGCCTTAAATCTTTCTAGTGCATTTCCTGTCATATAAACTGCTACTGTCCAGGTAGGCTTGAAAAGTCAAAAGGGGAGAATTTTCCTTTCCACACATGGGCAGAGCTGTATATTTCATGTAGAAACACACATCTAAGAATGGTTTATGTATTCTCTTGTAGATTTTCCTGTTTTCAATTGTATAACTGCTTTTTTAAACTTGAGCTAAACTTCTCTGTATTTTCAAAGTTGGGATATTTTGCTGCTAGGAAGCCAAGAGGCAGGAAACCAGGAGAGAAAGCAAAATAAAGCCTACCTTTACATCTTGTTGGTATCTGTGGCATTCTTGCTCTCTGCCTGCATTTTGCAGAATGTTGTTGAGAACCAGAGCAATGATAAGCATAGGGAATGTGAGATGAGTCTTTGCCTTTTACCTGAGCTTGTGAGTTACTACATTGGAGGACTGGGCCTTTTTAGAGACAAAAGTGTCTCTTTGCTTGGCCCACTTATGTGAACGCACAACCTTAAGTGCTTATAATCTTTATGACTGAAGTACAAGCATAATGTTACTTACCTAATGTATTCTGTAGTTCACGATGATGTGGTTTTCAGGGCCACAGCTATCACTATAAGCATTTGAATGTTATGCCCCAAGTTCATCATCTATGAACTTGAATAATCCTTTAAGCAAATAAGTTCAGTGAAATAAAATTCTGAATAAGGTGAGTGGTAATTGCTATGAAAGCTTATAATTGTGAGTGTAGACTTAGGTCCTCCCATGTCTTTGGTATTTGCTTCCAAGAGTTTGGTTTTAATGAATCCAGTGTGATGTTTTTTTCTGTTAGTTTCAATGCAGTGTGAGTGGATGTGAAATTACCATTACCAAAGCAAGGCTGTGGAGCTGACTGAGCATAACTAAAGTCAACGCATCACACAAATCAGTCATGTCTGGGAAACATAACTTCTGATTAAATGGAGACAAGCTATTAATTTGCTATGATTCTTAGTCATGCTGGAGATTACAAAGCTCAAGGAAGCAGTCCGTTTATATTTAGAGGAACTGAATGTTTGCTTGGTATATGACAGCTTAAAATTGTAATAGTTTTGAAATTGCTTTTATGCTGCAAGCATAACACTATACAGTGCTTAGTTACTCTGGTGGCTATCCTACATTTGCTTGAGGATGGATCATTTTGCTTTGTCATATAGTTTTTGTGCCAGGTGTATGTTTGCCTGCTTTGCTAGGTTGGGAGTTTCTATATCAGAGCCAAGTTACAGAATGGCAAGGCATATTTTCAAATATTTCTGAGAAAACATCTTCTGTGAGAATTTTAATATTTTGGAACATCTGTCAGTACAGCCCTAAATGGTGCTACAGAAGGTTGGTCTAGTAATGTTCTGCACTTTTACTATGATCTACTGTCATGTTTTTTAACTAACAGGCTCGACAGAGGCTAAGTATGATCTGAAAGAGTTTGACTAAAGCAAGCAGACAAGAACAAATATGCTTTTATTCATTTAATGCATAAAAATAATGACAGTTTCTTAATAATCATAGCTTGGCATTTATAAGGAACGATAAGGAAGTGTTTGGAATGAAAACATGTTCATTCCTGGGTTTACTTTAATATTTCAGTTGTGTTTTACGGCCTCTTCACATCTAGCTTCGATGAATTTAGATGAGCTATTTAGAACACTGGAAAGGCAAAATATGCAATAAATAATCACTTTTCCAGAATTATTCCTGCAGTTTGGAGTAAATATTGGTCATCCTAAAACTTGTTTATTAGTATTAAGGCCATAAAAATGTATACTGTGGGGGATCTGCTCACTGTGTCTCCCTGTTCAGTTCTATTGTGAGCGCAGTGGAAGTATAAAAATATGAAATATTGGTCAAGCTTAAAAGAAAGGCTTTCATGATATCTAGATTGTTGTCAAAACAGTCAACTTTCCATAGACATGTCAAAAAATACCATGAAATCTGTTAGAACTTTGTGAAAATGGAAGAGAAGAGCAATAAACCTTAAAGTATTTGATATAAGTCAGTGTTTTACCAGAATAATCAGTAGCTTAGACGTTCATCAAACTAGGAGTAGGTTTCTAGTCTCTAGGATATAAATTAACTCAAAACTTCTAGATGTAGTGACGATGAATATAATTGCCTGTAGCTTCTAAGAAAAACATGTCAGAGATTTCAATTAAAAGAAAAATTACCTCCACTTTGTTCTGCTTCTTCTAATTGTTATGTCCAATATAGTCTTATCTCAATGTTTCTTTTTATAGTATTTCCAAGTTTGATGAACGATGCTGTTTTCTTTATGTCCATGATAACTCTGATGATTTTCAAATCTACTTTTCTACAGAAAACCAGTGTAGTAGGTGAGTTCTGTTTCTGTGGGTATTGCATGCAAAATCTGTCCCGAATGTAACTAATGTAGTAAAAATTGACAGCTGACAATTTTGCTTGAGATTTTTTTCTCTCATTTTCTCCATTTCTTGATTAAGAGGCAACGACCTAAATTCTGCAGTATTTAAGGTGATAAGAGCAAAGACCCCATCACACATGTTGACTGGTTTTGGTCAGTTTAAGTTAAGTAGTTTATTCTAATTTGCAACTACTATTTTTTCTGTCTCTTGGCCTTATCATGCATGGTACTATAATGATTTAGATTCCCTTATGTACCTGCACAATTTGATTTAGGTAAGAGCAACTGGATGCACTGGAAATTCTGACTTGCACTGTGTCACAGATACCTGTCATGGCTTGCCATAGAATCATGGAATGGTTTGAGATGGAAGGGACCCTTAAAGGCCATCTAGTCCAACTCCCCTGCAATAAGCAGGGACAACGTATTCAGATATTTTGTGATAGCAATTATGTTGTCTTTTAACAGTAAGCCTACCAACTAAGTTTCAGACATAAATGTAGGCCAGATTCTTCCTGGGAACAGATACTGGCATATAAGCCTTCTGAATGAAGTAGAGATAATTATGATGTTACAAATTTTGTGCCACAGAACTGAAAATCAATGCATGATTTTTGAATGTCTCAAGTTTTTCTCTAATTACACTTGTAAATATTAGAATATAGTAAGCACCTCACATCAAACTATAGAGCAAAAATATTTGTGTTGGATCTGCTGAGATTTTAATATGCCATTACAAACAAATATTTAGTTTTGTAGGAGCAAATAAAATAATTTTATGAATTGTTAGGCTTTTCAAAGTGTATGGCAAAAAAATAAAAGGAAGGAAACCTACATCTGAATGTGCTATTCCGTTTGTTTGCTTGCAAGCAAAGCCTACCCTGGGAAGAATGTATTTAATCTCTTGCTGAAGGGCTATTTTTCTTTGATATTCTGCTATTTATTGCTCTCACAGATTCTGTGGGTTGGTGAAAGAAATTTTGTCTGATGCAGTTGGCAGTACTTTGGAACTAGAAGGAGAAATAGATGGAGAAACATTGGAGGTATGTCAGTGTTAAAAGATCAAATAACTGAATCATTTTCTCCATTTTCCTTGCACTTTCCTATCAGTACACTGGAAAAACATTAAATATTTTTTAAAATTCCTTAATTATATATGAAGTTTCAACTCTTACACAATTATTTGTGACAAGAACTACATTATTTAAAAAAAAACCCAACTATTTTTAAATGAAATGATCCTGCTAGTACTGTAAACTGTAAATCCCTAAAGAATTGTGTTACTGATTTTTGTATTTACACTGCAAACAATCTGTAGATAAGAATCATGTGATACCAGCTGGCTCAAGATAAAGAAAAGCTATGCGTGATGTAACTGATGAGTGTAAAAATCCAATTGCGGTTTGCTTGATCTGTGTGTCTTTCCGCCTCTGTCCCATTCCAACAATTCCACTGTACTTAGAATTTAGAGCCTTTACAACAGTGAACCTTTGTAGTAACTGAGGCTTCAGAAGAGGACAAAGAGCGTATATGACCCTTTACTGAACTGTTGAAAGTAATTTCATACTGCGGGGAGGAAGAATTTGGCACTAAAATTTGCACATATTGATGACAGAATTCTTTCCTCAAGTGATGAAAAGGACAAGATAAGAACACCTGTTAAGCCCAGCTTAATACATACATATGTAATCTTGGCATTTACAGGATTGGGGTCTGCATTGGCAAAGGAAGTGTATAATCTATAGCTGCAAATTTTATATTACATATTTATAAACTTAGCTCATGGAAGGAAAAACTCCAAACATCACAGCCTGTTCAGATGTGTATAATCTCTCACAGGAAGTGAGTTCACCATAGCTTAAGTCTTTTAAAAACAGAACTGGGAAAAGCCCTTGAGAGTGCACAATGGGAAACAATCCTGCAGCAGTCAATGAAGTATGGAGAAATGACCACGTACATTACTTTTAGATCTTTAGGATATACACTCATAGAATGATACAGCTGTTTCAGAATTATCACCTTGTACTTATTATTTTAGGTCAGGAAATAAAAAAGAAATCAAGATACTAGGGAGAGGATAAATTTGCTTAGCTTCAGTAAGAGATTTAATGCTTTTCTGCAATCTGAGGACCACCTGGAAAAAGCAGCTTTGTATCTCCTTGATGGACTTGACAAGCATAGAAAAATCAGAAATTCTTGCAATTAATAAAACAAATATTAATATATGAGGAAGGTGAAAAATAATCTTGAGCATAGTTTTGGGGGAAAAAAGTCATTTCAGTTAGAATTCCTATGATAATGTTATTCCAAGATTATATATTTTGAATTGTAGTATTGCTTGAAAGCAGGTACAGTTTAAATCTCTACAACTAGCAAATATTTGAAAGGAGAGTGTTTGGCAGCTCTTTCTACCTTAGGATATTTGTTTCTGGATGTTGATATTGAAGAAGTACCTGTCCCTACTGCACCCCAGGTAGGATATACTGGAGATCAGACATTCCTGACTCATGTTTGTACAGAAGGTCAGCTGTAAGCACTTGTTTACTCCTACATCATGGCTGAATTCCACGCGCAGAGGATCACATACTCAGACCTTTGCCAATGTGTCTGTTGGAGAGTGGCGTTAAGCATGTATGGTCTCTTAAAATGTCTGCCAACTAGCAGTGAACTATAAGTCTCATCAGTTTTCATGTTTCATAGGACACAGTCTGGAGAATGCAGTGATAATAGTAGGGCCTTCAGACTGGACTGTTGCAGATGGGATTGCTGTCAAATTCCGCAGTGTGTCTGCTGTATTCTTTCTGCACAGTTTGATGTCATAGAATAGCTGTGAAAGCTGGATGTGTTAGTATCAAAGAACTTGACAAGTTTTACATATGGCATTTTGGGTCAGTTGTGCCTATCATGTAATAAGATTATGTTATAGTTATAAAGTGCTTAAACATGGAAAACGTAACTGTACTGAAGCTACATTAGCTCAAGTTTAGTTCCACTGAGCAGAATATGCTGTTAAGATAAACAGCAGTTTTTCCTTAGTACCTTCCACATTGTGACACGAAACATGTCATCTTTTCTGAGTGGAGAGAGGAAGTTCCAGTGACAAATGGACAGTGCAATACCAGAACTGCAAAGAAAAGTGTGAAGACACTTCACAGGATGGCTGATGCTGGCAAGCACCTCAGTGTCCATCAGGCCCAGCCTCTGCCCCAGCAGCATGCCCAGAGCAGGGTGGCAGGTCTACAGCCAGGTGGCTCTTGGAGATCTCCAAGGAGACTGCAGGATCTCTGGGCAGCCCGTGCATGTGCTCCATTGCTTGCACAGTAAAATGAGTACTTCCTTCCTTCATTTCAAGGTGATGGATCTCAAGTCTACATTCTGCATGAGATGGCAGAAAAGTTATGGATAGAAATGTCAATAGTTGAGGCCATTTGAACAGAACTGCTGTTAAACCTCTCTGTAATCTCAAATGTTATTGACCACAATTCATGTGCCACTTTGTCTTATCTGCTTTCAGTATGAATATGATTATGATGAGAATGGTGACAGAGTAGTTCTTGGAAAAGGTACTTATGGGATAGTATATGCTGGAAGAGACCTTAGCAACCAGGTCCGAATTGCTATCAAAGAAATACCCGAGAGAGACAGCAGGTAAGAATGAGCTTATTTTTATATATGTACACATTTCTAACAGAACTGCATTTGTTTGCTGAAAACTTGGCTCACCTCAGTGAGTATTTCTATGTGATTGGTTTATAATGTCCAAGTATACTAACATTCAGTTATTGTCTCTTCCTAGTATTCCTCAGCACCCTTTGGAGAGTGAGGACTTTTCATTATCTGAAAAGAGTTTATGTGCATATATATTAATGTGTATACATATACACATATAGATCAATGTGTACATGTATAAACTTTATTAAAATTATACCATTTGACAACATATATATCTTAAATCCTAGAAAAGGTAATTTGTTTTTAAAGTTGCAGTTGTATCTCGTCTGTATTCCGTTCAAGGAGAAGAGAAAGGATAAAAGGAGTTTCCAAAGCAAAGGTGGTACTGCAGGATAAAGCAGATGTGTAAATGTGTAAATATATTATTTGAGGGCATGTTTTTCCTCCTCAGTTCCTCTGAGATCTACCTCTGCTTTTTCTCAGCAGGCAGCCAGTCACACTGCATTTCGAAGGTCATGGGCAAGATGTTTACTGAGACTTGGATCAATATTGCTATAATTTGTTCTGTTTGCAAAATATCATTTAAACATAGCCTACAGCCTTTTCCTCCACTGTGGGCTACTCCTTGTTTTTTCTGTTTGTTTTTAATAGATATTCTCAACCTCTTCATGAAGAGATAGCACTGCATAAATATTTAAAGCATCGGAATGTTGTCCAATATCTTGGATCTGTTTCAGAAGATGGGTACATTAAGATTTTTATGGAGCAGGTGCCAGGAGGTTTGTATTATTCTGAGCTTAATTTATCAAAGAAACTAAAAGCAGGTGGGACCCTGAACTTAAGGAAAGCTGATGGACGTGCACTTAATGTGTTTGTGCACCGTATTTGGCTTTTCTGCTGAGACATTCATGGCATTCTTTGCATGTGAAGAACAACTTGAAGTGTGCATCTCCCAGTCCCCCCTCCCCTTCCTGTAATAATTATAAACCTAGAGAAAAGTTATTAGGAAAAAAACTACTTAATATCTTGTGTCAAATCCTCACACATTATAAAGCCGTGGAATTAGAGCTCTGAATTCCTTTTAGCCTGAGCAGCTACATAATGGGAGCTTTTAAGATAGCTTCTGTCGCGTGGTAATACAGATTGAGCAAACCTATTCTAGGTTACACTACCATCTTCCTTTTGTATATGTCAGTATAAGTCAGGATGAGTGTTGTCAGCTGTGTAATTAGCAAAACTAAAGCAGAAATAAGAAAAATAAGGTTATCTGTGGAAGATCCAGACACAAACATTCAGAGTAAATAAATGTAACTGGGGCATTCATGATTGGGAAGATTTTTATTTTGAATTCTTGTGACCTTCTAACCCAAGAGCCTTGATTTTTACTATTTTTGTTGTTGTTTTTCTGTTTTTAGCTGAGACACTGACACGTGTGACATGCTGATACAATGAGCCTAAATCAACACTTCCACTTGTTTTCCTACACTTGTTGAAAGTGTCAGCCGCTGCTGTTTACCTACCTTTTTTTCCCCTTTTCATATTTGCACAGTTGGAATGTGCTGTGATTAGTTGCTAATGCCAGGATATTATTGAACTAAATCTGTTGTTCCTTTTAACTCTGCAACCGGTGTTAAAAAGAAACCAGCTGTTTCAGATTATGCAAGATTCTTTAAGCAAACTTTGTTTTAGAAAGCTGTTGGCGTAGGCTACAAATCCCTTTAACTAAATTTGTCTGGCATTAAATAGAACCACTGCACCTTGTTTATTATGAGCAGAAGAAGAAAGTCTGTCTTTATTTTGGCTTGTGCAATTTAAATTAAAATTTAAATTTTTAAGACTGCTTGTGTAATTTAAAAAAAAAAAGATCTGTTGAAGGCAGAGGAATTGTAGATGACGTGTTTCTTTCTCTGAACATCCATTAGCTGGCTTCTTTAAAGATCATTCCTTCATCTTTTCCTTTAGAATTTCCAGGGCTCAATCCCATATTTGCAAGGAAATAGTTTTTTGTTTCCTTTTTTTTTTTCCTCCTTTTTTCTCTGAACTGAATCAGTTTGTTTGCTCATGTATCTGGTTCACAAAATATAGTATATTATATAACACAATGTCATCTGTTATAGCCTCTATTTCATTAAAGGCTAAATGGTTGCTAGTCCTTATCTCAGCAGTTGTTAGACTGAAGTGAGGGAGAGTAGTGTAGCTCTGTCATAACATTTTTTCCTGTCATGGAGGTGATGACTGATGCTGAGCTGGCAAAAAAGAAATAGCCAGTCAGAAGCAGCAGGAAATTAGTTGCTTTGATTGAACTAGGAATAATTTGGCTTGATTATAAGTGCTGTATTTCTCCTGGGGAAAATACAGGATATTGTGCAAAAGGTTAATCTGGCCTTAAATTTTTAATATTAATCTTGAGATTTTGGTATCTTGATACGCTTTCTTCTTAAATCATGTAGGCAGCCTCTCAGCCCTCCTGAGGTCTAAGTGGGGCCCGATGAAAGAACCCACAATTAAATTTTACACCAAACAGATTCTGGAAGGCCTTAAGTATCTCCATGAGAACCAGATTGTACACAGAGATATAAAGGTAAATTTTTCCTCTAGTGTGTCTTGTGTCACTTATTTTTCATTATATTTACTTCAGTTAGTTTTACTCTAACCTGACACTGAATTTTTAATAGAATTTCATGGAAGCTTAAAACAAAAGGGAGGAATACAACAATACCTTCTCCTTGATGCTTCTGGAAAATTCCTTTGTAGAAAGGTATATTACAGAGATAACCACAAACTTTTAGGAGTATTGAGGTTGGGAATTGGAATCTGCTTTTACCTATCTTCCCCCTTTCACCCTACACCCTCTCTTTTTCATCAAAACTACAGGGGGATAACGTGTTGGTGAACACCTACAGTGGTGTGGTAAAGATATCTGATTTTGGTACTTCCAAACGGCTGGCAGGAATCAATCCGTGCACTGAAACATTTACAGGTAAGACCAACTGAACAAAGATTTTAAGCATGTTGTTAATAGAGAGTATTTGTTGTTATCCAGGACTAGACCCACGATAGGTTTCGATGTAGAACCAAGAGGCTCTTTGGATTTGTGGTGAAAACAGCACTGGCTCTCTTTTATTCTGTGCTCAATTGTGCTGTAAGTTTCCCTGTAGCACAGAGCATTAAAAACTTGCAGTATTCAGGGGAAACAAGGCTTCATAAGTAACAACTGAAACTTCAGACTGTAAAGTGACAGTATGGTCACATAATTACTCAATTCTTTTATCAATGGAAAAAAAATAGGTGTTTTCACTCGTTGTACGGCCATCTGCATAGGCTGATAGCACAGATCACAGGGCTCACATTGGCCTTCAATTTAAGTATGGAAAAGTGTACATCTTCATTAGCCACGTGGAACACAGGAGACAATAACCTACGTTTAAAGGCTTCCCATGACCTGGTGATGACTCTGCATTTCTTCCTTCTTTCTTAGAAAGGAAGCCATGACCATAAAATCATGAAGATTCTGAAGTGATAAGTAAAAATTACCATCCAAATCTGAACAGAGCATACATCGTTTGACTCTTGAGATCAATGTCTCAGCAGGTGCAAGCGTTTGAAATGAATCTGTTTTCTGCGAGTCTTTAATGATTTTAATTAGAATCCAGTTATATTAGGAGACTTCTAAAGAGAACAAAATAAGTGTTATTTGTACAACTTGGAATCATAAATGTAGCATTCGAATGCTTAGAATGAAGCACTATGAGAAGCAATCTCTTTGGTTGCAGCAGATAAGCATGGAAATGACTGTATGTCTGAACAGAGTTGCTTGCACGCTGCCTTCTGAAGCATTCCTTTAATGAGTTTCACCATGTTTTCCAAAGTATTCAACAATTAGATTTTTAACCAGTTATCTTCCTTAAGTAGCTGGGTGAATGATTTTCAAATGCATCTCAATACGAAATTCTGGTACCCAAAAAAGAATATTTTCAGTTTTGGCCACCAATGTCTGTCCTTGCCATTGTTATTAGATGGGTTGTAATTAGAGATGCTATGTGAAGAGATAGTATCTGAAGAAATGTAATCATGCAGTAATAAAATAAGGTAAATTCTTCCTTGTGCTCCTCTTCTTTGTTCTCTTGTATGTGTGCTGTCCTGCCTATACCTTAAAGGCGTAATTTACTGTGACAAAACATGTTTAAGCTAAGAAATGTTAAGTCGTTTTGGATTTATAATCAGTAGGCAGGGAGCTATTGCCTGGAGGGGCTTAACAATTCTCTTGCTATTTGTTTTGATTCTTAACTCAGTACATAAACTACAGATTTTAGGCATTATGCAACACTGTCAGGTGATTCAAGGGTCAGGCTGCTAGTGGTTTAAACATTATATCTGTCCATTCAAGATGCTCAGCCTGAGGGCAAAGCTATGGCTTGAACTGTTGTTCCACAGCAGTTTAATGGACATACTAATATCCAATGCCTTTATTTTCACCAGATGTTCTCTTTTATTCTTCATAGCTTTACTACAGCGTAATTTAATTGCATTCTTAAGAGGAAAAGCGATTTAATTTAAAGATATTGTGAAAGACCTGGTAGGAATTTGTGTGAAAAAAAGGTACTGTAGTGGTTGAAACTCTGAGAATGTTTATAGATTTCCTTTGTTGATGTGGACTGACTTCTTGTAAAGCCTTCTTGTCAGTTGTCTGAGTTTACGACTGAAGATCAGCGATTCCAGGTTGACAATCTATGTTTCATTTTTGTACTCTATTTTTTCTTTCTCTGTGTTATAACTAGTTATTACACTCAGGCTGTCTACAAGCAAACTTCAGGGGCATCCAGTTTTATCTGTTAGCAGCCAGCTGCAGGATCTTATTTTGTCAACATGTCTAATTTCAGAAGTTTCAGTAGGTTCTTCTTTTAATCTTTTTGGTATGCCTGGTTGTCAGAAATTCCAAACATCTCAAGAAGACTTCATTGAATTGCAACTTTTGATGAGCTCCTTTATTTCTGTAGTCATAACGTAATCAATTTATCTTGATTACAGCCTCAATTGCCTTTGTATAAAACTTCAAATTAAAAAGAAAAAGAAAATTCCTTATTGGCATATATTTACAAAACCACTCGTATAAACAATCTGAAATTCCCTGTCATGGGTGTACAAAACCAACAGGGTTTTTTTATTGTTTATTTATTTATTTATTGTTCTTTGGTGGTGCTGACTCAAATCCCTTACTTTTACAAAACTTTATTCTTTGTTTAAAACAAAACAGAAACAACAAAACATCTACTTGCTAGGTTATTCTGTTTCAAAAAAAGAAATATCAACAAAAAAGAAACTGAACAAGATGATTGCTTTGACACATTCTTCATAGGCTTTTTAATAATTACCTTATTACATTGTGTAATGATGCCTTCTCATCATCATTACAGGTATTTCTTGCAGTTGTTGCATTTTTTTTTAAGCTACTGTTAAGTCCTTGTTGGCTCAATCTTGATGGTTTAATCTTATTAGATCTTGCTTAATATTACAGAGAAGTGTTCCCAGGAACAAACTATCTAAAGGAAAACCAGATTGTACCTACATTGAAGTAGGGGACTGAGAACTGCCAGTATGAAAAGAACTATCAAAGAAAATTCTTCTAATAGTTATTATTCTGAAAATATCTATCATTTAGTTTGTGTATTACATCTTAGTCTGCTTATGGTGGAGGACTGGGAAAAATATGTTGTGAAAAACAGGTATGCTTGCCCCTTCTGCTGGCTCTGTTCTTTCATTTTCCTACTTGTAACCCACCAGACCACTTGGTTTTGCCCTCTTGGTACTCTGCTTCACACTTTGCAGTCTAGAACTGTGTTTTTTTCCCCATGAACTTCCTTCTTCTAACTTTCTCCTCACTATCACTAGACATCTTACTCTTCAGAATCCCATCTTCAGATCTGTCTTTATCAGCAGAGGCATTTTGGCCTCTCCTTGAACTGCTCGCTTTTTTGTTATAGGGGCTGTCCTATACCTGTTTTCTCAATATTGGAGTAAACACATGAAAAACTGTTCTCATGAAGAATATCTGTTACCTCCTACCTGCATAAACTTTACAATTTAGTGACTGCACGACTTCATGTTCTAAGGAAGCATTTTGATTGTTGAGTATATTTTCAGCAGGTTGAAGCCTTGTATTAGGAAGAGGAAGAAGTTTATAGAAAATATCCTAAAACGTAACATTCTGTCTAGTTCTCACTGCCAATATTGGGAATCAATTTTTTTCACTGTACGGGCCATATTTGACAATATTGGGGTTGCTTAGTGGTGTGTGTATTCTCCTGAGTAAAAATGAAGACTGTGCATAAAGCCTGACAATCCCTTTTGTCCTGACCAGGCACGTTGCAGTATATGGCTCCAGAAATCATTGACAAGGGACCACGAGGATATGGTGCACCAGCTGATATCTGGTCACTAGGCTGTACAATGATTGAAATGGCAACAGGCAAGCCTCCGTTTCATGAGCTAGGAGAGCCTCAAGCAGCAATGTTTAAAGTAAGTACAGGGATTTTTACTATCTAGTTGATAAATTTTCAAATACTAACTTAATTTTTTAAATATTTAGTTTATAGTAACCTTTTGTTATGTAGGTTGTTTTGCATAAAGACACAGTCCTACCTGTATTCTTAATTCTGATTGAAGAACTCTGCTCGAAGCTGTACTCCTCTAGGGAGCAATAATGTATTTCTGTGCTGGTAGTAGGTCATGACTCAGAGCAGCAACCTCAGAAATGAGGATATGTGAAAACTAATATTCTCTGCCTTCTGTCTTCTCCTGCTCTTGATTTCCCTATTGACAACCAGAGTCTCCAGTGATGACAACAAAGTTCTTAGTGTTCCTTTAAGTCTTTTTTTTTTTTTAAGCCTTCCTCCTGTTTGCATTGTCTTTCAAAGGCTCAGTCTTTGCAAGATGGTAAGAAGGTATGGTAGAAGGGGGAGTCCAGAATTTCTGGTATGTACTGAAGGACCTCCCTGCATTCTAAATTCTTTCAATCAAAGCTACCTCCTTGGTGAATTGTTGTCTCTACTACTTCATTGTTTTCTCTTTTTTAGCATATCTATATGATGGTGATGGGTTGATGGTTGGACTTGATGATCTTAGAGGTCTTTTCCAACCCTACTGATTCTGTGTTTCAACATCTACAAGAATAAATACTTGAAAATGCTCCAGAAAGTTTTGATAATAAATGTACTTGAAAAACTCTAAAATGAATACTGTTAAAAGGCTTCTTTTGTTATGTTGCTGAAAATCACATTGTGAACATTAGTGTAATTCTTTCTTCCACCATGTCAAAATAAAAAATAATTACCAGTAAGTGTAATAAGCCGGGCTGCAATTCACCGTGCTTTATAGCAGGCCTGTGAGCTGTCCCGTGCCTCACAGCTGGAAGGCAAAGAAAAGGATGACTATGGCTTTTGATATTGCTTCAGTGGTACAATGGGCTGTCCTGGCTTTTGTGTAGTGTTGAAGGGTATAACCCTGAACCATGGTGCCATCAGCTTGTGACACTTTCCCAGTTAAGCCAGCTGTCTGCAGCGCACTCCAAGGAGCAGGCTGACCATGAGATGGGCACACTGAGAGAAGTGCTCACAGCCCAGCGAGCCGTTGGCTGTCTTCTCTCTGCCCAAAGCTAAAGTTTTGGATTGGTGATATGATATCACCTATTTGTAAAGCGCTGTCCATGGTTACAAGTCAGATAAAAATGCTTCATCAGAAAAGGTTGGTGTTCTGATATTGTATCTTGCCAGCAGGAGACAACATAAATAAATACATGAATTTGATTTATTCATTAAATGCATTAATGTAATTGCAGAGGTTAGCAAGTTGCAGATATTAAAGTAAAGTTGCTTTAAATTTTTTCTCAGGAAATGCTGAGGTTTGAACGTGCTTAGCATTCTGATTTGGAAGGCTTAATACATCATTAGCATTTTATCTTCTGCACTGTCATTCAAATGCAGGCACCACTGCTCAGCACTTCTAGTTTCAGCTTTTTTGAAGCTAAATAGCTACTGTTAAGTGCGTAATGGTGACAAAGTATGTTAATTCAGCTCTATAATGAGATTATTTAAACAACTTTTCATTTTTATCAAGCTGCTGGCACCTGCTTAAATGCTGGGCTGCCATCTCCCCTTGCGGCCACTATCCTTCTGCTTGGTCACCAGAGCGTGTTGTGTGCAAAGGTGCTGAATCTACAGAACAGATACGCGTTACACAGCTCTGCCGTCAAACCTTTTAGTGCCAGATCAGCATTAAAAAGTAAGCTGGAGAAAAATCACAAGGGAACAACCCAGAGTAGTGCATTTGTCACTACTTAAAGTTTTCTGGGGTGTCATCTCAGTAAGCCTTTGGCCATCGTGTGATTTTTCAGTTCCCTAACACAGAAAGGCTATGGAAGACATCTGGCTTGAGTGCTGGAGGTGGTGACAAGATCAAGGTCGTTGTGAGTAATGGTGCAAGGAAATTTGGCAGCAGTGGGAGCAGAACAGGTGCAGACCTCAGGCAGTGAGGCAGTCATGTTTGGAGGAGGAAGTCACTCCTGACCCCGAGCGTGAATATGCTGCGTAAGGTCAGCAGCTGAGAGAGATGGGGTGCACTACCCTAGGAGGGATCTGTGGTAGTGTGAGAAGCAGCATTTGAAGCCCTTGGGATGGATGATGTCCAGATCTGGAGATTGTCTGAAGGTAGGTGTTGGGACACATCTGTACCTTGACATTTGTGTAGCACAGTGGGCATTCAGGCCATGTTTGCAGTGCAGTAAAACAGGATCAGAGCCTCATTGTCACTTCACTGCTTTGTGTTGGCACCTAGATTGCTCCTTTTCCTCTTTGAAGTTACCATCAGTGAGCGTGTGCTGGGTCAAGCTAAGAAAACTTACGCCTATACTCTTCTTGCTGCTTTGTTAAAATAATTTGTGTTTGTGTTTTATTTGCAGGTTGGGATGTTTAAGATTCATCCTGAAATTCCAGAATTGCTGTCTGCTGAAGCAAGGGCCTTTATTTTGCTCTGTTTTGAACCTGATCCTTGTAAGCGTGCTACAGCGTCTGATTTGCTCAGAGATTCCTTCCTGAAACAAGTCAACAAGGGCAAGAAAAGCAGAATCGCATTCAAGCCTTCAGGTATCAGCCAAATGCAGGTCAACATCATTAGTAAGGGTTATGTAAAAGATTGGGGCCATTAAGCACTTTCTTGTACTTGTGCCAAGTAATCAGCAGGAACTCTACAGCCGAAAGTGCCTGTGATTTGTAACGAGACATTTAAATATGTGACAATTTCCTCAAAATATGATGTCTTGCTTATTTTGCTTACTGCGTAATTGCCTCCCAACCAAATTCCACCTTCTCCCACAAATAAATGGCCCATTTATAGAAAATTTAAATTAGAAAAATGATGTTCTGTAAAGACTCCAAAGCCAGTCTGCATTTTAGCTTCACAGTTTGCTACAGCTCAGAGATCTGGGCTTCATAGAGCCAGTCCTGGAAATGGGTCTGTCAGGTGTTTCTGTCTACGTGGGTCAGCGTTGTCCAGTTTGATATAGAGCCTGGCAGTTTGGCTCTGTTTGCTGAGGGAGCTACATTGGGGGTTGTTCAGTTTTATCCACATAGCGTGTTTCCCCCTGCTCCCCCAGTATATCAGCCACATATCACATCTCAGTGATAACCATTAGTATAGACTTATCAAATTAATCAGTGTTTGAAGGAATTGTTTATTTAAAAAATAAGCAAATGCATTATCTTGCTTCCCCTTTCTCATGTCTGCACACATACACGCTCAACGTTCCCAGCACAAGCTGAATCACTTCTCTTTTTGATCATTTTTCCCCTCTTGAAAGAAGAGGAATGGAATTCTAAAGGAGGGATGGGGGGAACTAGCAAATTATAGCATCTAGCTGAGCTCTTTTCAGCAAGGAAGTGGGCACCTCTGTCCTGAGAGGCAGTGGGCAGCAGGGGAGCTGGCACTGATGGTGGGGCTCCTTCAGATAACCCAAGGAGCTGCTGCTGCAGGGGAGCACTGGGAGCAGCAAGAAGTTGGCCATGGCCATGAGCAGAGCAGATGAACACTGCATCCTGCTTGAGAGGAGGAAAGGCAGCAGCTGCAACTGCATATGTGCATGGCTGCCTCAGAGCCAGGGAGAGCTGTGCTCCTTTGGAATGGGACAAGAGCTCCTTTGTGAGAACAGCAGCGCGTGAGTGTGTGTCTGCGTGCAAGCAAGGGTAGAGAAATGGCATCCCTATTTCTTCTTTAAGCACATTGCTCTTCCTGCCTCTGTGTGCTCCATGTTCTGTAATGTCTGCTCACAGATTTCAGTCGGAACGCATCCCTCCCGCTGCCAGTCCACGGAGAACAGGCTGGCAGCAGCAGCAGCGAGCACGGCTCTGTTTCGCCAGACTCTGATGTACAGCATGACATGTTTTTTGAAAGGCCGAAGAGATCCATTTCAGAGATTCAGACGAGGCATCCCATTGCCCATTTACTGAGGTAAAATAGTTGCTTTTCACTTGACACCTGTGAGGACTGTGTGGATTTAATTGAAGTTTAATTCTGTCTGGGGGCATTTATTTCACACGATGACTGGGTAAGCAGGTGCGTTATATGGCAAGTGAGTTCACAGGCAAGATACTGGTCAGTTTAAGTATTATTTATATTTAACTAATGAACAACGATTCTGTTTCTCTTTGAGGTTTCCATGTATTTATGCATTCTTTTTCCCCGGGGAATAAATGTTGGTCTCCCACTGAGTGATTCAGGAGTAGATGAGCTGCTCCCTTCCAAGTACTCTTGAGAGAACGTAAGAAAGGGGCAGCAGACAGCTTTGCTGATCAGAAAGCACAAAGCAATACTTTCAAACGAGTATGCTACAGTATGGGGCCAGAAAAATAAACAGCAGTCTCAGTCCAAAATTCTCAGCTTTCCTCCCCAGAACTGAGGCAGCGCTGGCTGATGCTGGTGCTGCTTCTCAGCACGGTGCCACCAGTGAGGTTTTCTTCAGCTGAGCATATGAACCCTCTTCTCTCTCAGAATTAGTGTTTAGCAGTGTGATCAATGCCCTGCTATAGCTTAACTCACGTCTGCAGCCACCAGTTACCCCTGTTCACTACTGACAGTGCCACCACGTGGGCAGTTCTGTGGTCTCTTATTTGTGTCCCTGTTGCTGATGCAGTGTACCTGATGAGGGCCTGGCCCCGGAGGACAGAAGTGCCTCTCCTTCCACTGAGGATAAGGATTCTGGTCTGTTCCTGCTACGGAAGGACAGCGAACGCCGGGCCATTCTATATAAAATTCTCAAGGAAGAACAGAATAAAGTTGCTTCAAATTTGCAGGATTGTATTGCACAGGTAATTTCATTTCAGCTCTCCTTTCCATGCTTCGAAACAAAAACAACAAACCAAATAGTCAGCATCACTCCTTCCCTGAATACTAATAAAGGAAGATGCCAGCAGTGCTAAACTGATAGAGGTCCACATTCCTGTAGTCCAGGTTCTCAGTGGCACTGGTGTTTGATGGCCTTTTAACTGTGTTGAAGCCTTTTGCTGTAGTCTGAATGGGTACCAGACGTCACCCCGTGGGCGCAGCTGGGCTTCTGTTATTTGGGCAGCTGGTGGCTGTTTGAGGACTGAAGTGCTGAGGTTGTGAGATGTGGTTTTGGTGTTGTTTTGGGGGGTTTCTGTTTGTTTTTTTTTTTAAGGACAAAATTGTGAAATAGTTCATGGCCTTAAAAGTCTAAAATTTGTACATGACATCTCAGTCGGCAGAACTATGGTTTTAAATATTTTCCAGGATAAAGAAAGGATTATTTAGTAAGGCACCTCCTACCTCAGTCTCCAGCTGTTCTGCAGCACTGCTTTAATCATCTTTCCATTATTCCTGCAATACTTGCCCTTTTCCTTTTAATCACACAGGTGGTCGTTCCTACATGTTCTGAAATGGCTTTGACTGCAGGGGGTACAGGCTGCAAATCAGGGAATGAGCGCTTGAGTGCGGTCGCTGTGTAACCATAGGCCTCCTTCTGACTTCTGATAGATGGGTGCATAAACATAGTGGTTATATAACGTCTACACCATTACCTGGAAGTCCAGAGTCAGCTTATCGTAGGGACACTGGCTGCCAACATTCGTGTCTCTTACAACTCCCTCTGCTGCTTTTGTGGAGGAGAGCTGCCCTCTGCAGTGCATTGGACAAATGTGTCAGCATCACCGTGAGCCTCCCCGTGACAGCCACGATAGCTGTGATTCATTTTTTGGAAAACGGGAATTACTGTTAAGAATAAATAAATAAAAATAGACAGAGGGAGAAAATAAAGACTTGGAGGAACCAAAAGCTCTGCGATATCTGTGCTTGGGTCTCGAAATACACGAGCAGAGCCTAGTATCTAGTAACCTAGATACTAATACTACAAATTAGTTACTGAATGATGTTGGGATTTACTTGATAGGCGTTCGTTATCTTTTCTGCAGAGCTCTGAAGACCTGCAACTTTCAGTGGCCCACATCAAGCAAATTATTGGGATTTTAAGGGACTTCATACACTCTCCTGAGCACAGAGTGATGGCTTCTACCATATCCAAGTTGAAAATGGATCTGGACTTTGACAGCACTTCCATCAGTCAGATTCACCTGGTGCTGTTTGGATTTCAGGATGCGGTGAGTTCCTTGCCCAGCACAGGAGAGGAATTCTTCTTGGGCAGACCTCTCAGTGCAGGGGTTTGTAGCCTCCCCACTCTTCCTCACCTCACCTCTCCCCCCATTCCTGCTCCCGCTGAACAGCCATCAGAAAAGCTGCAGAGGGGCATATGGAGCTGAAGCCCTGATGGATTGTGGCCTCAGCCTTCGTGAGATGATGGGCACTCACAGCCTGGCCATGAAGCTGTGAAGGGCTGAAGGGCTGCCAGCAAGCTCTAAAGCTTCTGCATTCTGCATTTGTTTCCTGTTTAATTCCCAGTGTATGGTAGAGGGGCATGAATGTCACAGCCTGTTTGAGAGCTGTAGCCTAAAACTGTCAGATTTGTTGTTTAGACTTTCAGAAGCAGGAGCATTTTAGTGATTCTTGCACTAAACACTTCACAATATTGAGAAAGAACATTTTGTTTCCTAATGTGCAAGTAGTTTGTTGCAAATTAACTTACTTTTACTTGCTCATATACCTGCAGGTGAACAAAGTGTTAAGAAATCACTTAATAAGGCCTCACTGGATGTTTGCAATGGACAATATAATTCGCCGTGCAGTCCAAGCAGCAGTCACCATTCTTATTCCAGGTATGAATGCTACACGACATTTAGGTCATATCCAAATGGTTAACACTGCTTGTCTGATCTGGGTATGTGCTCTGAAAAATGAGTGCTCAGCTCTGGAGCAGATGCAGTGCAGTGCATTTATGTGAGGAGAGCATGATTTTGACCAGCAGATGGGCAGGTAGCAGGAACAAGCACGACCATCACCAAAAGGGAGGAGCTTAAGTGTTGGTGACCTGTCCAGGAGTAAGGCTAAGAATGAAGTCTGTGAATAGTTCTGTAACTGAAGTGCTGAACCCCGTTGTTTGCAGTATGAGAATGTTCTGAACTCACTGACAGCGAACCCTTTTAGTCCAGAGGTGCTGTGACACTTCTCTTAGCAGTGATGGTGGTGGTCTAGCTAACAAGGCTTTTCCTACTCCTCTGTGCATCACAAAAAGAAGTCCACAGCCTGAGCTGAAGCGCTTCCACTTGCAGGAATGAAGAGCAAACTGCATTAATCTGTGGAGATAAACTCATCCAAACAGAATCTTCTTAAGGTGTTGTTCCATTTTATCAGAACTTCGAGCTCACTTCGAGCCAGCACCAGAAACTGAAGGTGGCGACAAAGACTGCGATGAAGTGGAAGAGAGCTTCCATCCCTCTGAACAAAACGGGACTGAGGATGCTGCTGTCACGTCAGGAGTCAGCACCCTCAGCTCCGTGGTGTCACGCGAGGCTCAGCAGCAGCTTAGCCTGGAGTTGGGCAGACTCAAACAAGAGACCATAAGGTAACCCACGCATGAATCCTATTTCTCACGGGTTATTTTGGTATGTTGCTCCTCATGCACCTTCTGTATAGGATGCTTTTTAAATCACTGCAGTGGTACACAGCCTTGCAGTAAATTATAAAATCAGAAACTTGGCCCAGGGGAACTGCTGAACACCAGGAAAAGAACTTACAACGTATTTACTAAACTCTGCTGCAAAGATGAGAGCCTTGAGGGCTACCACCAAGCTGAGACGCAGACAACGAAAAAGAAATCTGTCACAGGATCTGTTACTTAGGAGCATCAAGTATCCCTTGTATCAAGTCCTGTGGTAGCTGTTAAAAAATGATACGTGTATTTTTCAGTTGGATTTATTCTCGGTCTCATGGCTGTTTGATCTCTCTTTATGCTAACAGGCTTTTGGAAAAACTCGTCCAGAAGGAGAAGGAGTATCAGACCCTCTTACAACGATCTTTGGAGCAAAAAACTCATGAACTGCACTTGCTTCAATTAAAACTTAAACCCAGAGGTATGAGAAGATACTGAGTACTGCGACAGTACGTATGTGCAGTGTTTTGTTTCATGGGAATTAAAGGGTGATGTGGGTCCTCTATTTCAAGTTTTAGCAGTCTCAAACACACTACTTTTGTCCTAGTTTTGAGGTGTATTGACCTATTTTTTTTTTCCTGTTGAAGACTGGCAGTGGCCTGCCTCAGCTTTAAAAGAGAATGCAGACTCAGAGCTCACAAACTGGCTGAAACAACAAGGCGCAGACCTGGATGCCATTAGAAGGGTAAAAAAAAAAGATAAAAAAATAAAAAAATCACCTTTAATAAAAAATAAATGGCAGCCCTTGTTGGCATTTTGGTTTCATAGAAGGAATACTTATTTAGGAACAAATTTCCCTTTCAGTTTGCTGAAGAGGATTATACACTGAGTACTGTTCTTAATGACATCACTAAGGATGATTTGCGATGCCTTCAACTGCGGTGAGGAACTGCATCTTTAGATCTCTGCTGGGAGCTGAGTTAATAATAAAAAAAAGGGGGGAGGGGTAGATGTTAGGGTATTTGATAGGCCCATCAATTGACTTTGTCTGTTAACATATGAACAGTGCTGACTGTCAAGCTATAACAACATAAACGGTACTGTAAGTTATAACACATGCCCTCCAGCTTTTTGTGTTTACCATCACTGAGAACTATTTCTCCACCATTCAGCACTGAGTGGGCACGCAGGCATGAAGAACTTTTCCTCCCCATTTCGCTGTCATCCTGTTAACTCCCGATGGCATGCAAGAAGTTGTTTGGCCCCAAGCTTGGAGGAATATAGTGTTTGGTTTGGGGTTTTTTTTTAATGCTGTTGTAACTGGTAAATCACTGGGTACTCTAGAGTGTACTTCTTGCTCACTTTCAAGTACTGGTGATGGCTGTTTCTCCCTCACCTGTAACTGCCCTCCCTCACCATTCTCCATTCTTCTTGAGACAGGGGCGGTCTTCGCTGCAGAATCTGGAATGCAATATTAACCCACAGACAAACGCGTGCTAAGACCACAGAGGCAGAAGGTTAGCTCTTGGGAAACACAGTGTGTAACAGGAGGAAGCAGGTGGAAGAGAACCATTCCTAAATTATTGGATGTATAGATGTACATGGTCTCCCTGCCTTGCAGGTTTTGCACAATTAATAACAGCTCATTTGACTATCAGCATTAATACACAGCCAACAGCACTAATAGCTTATGGAAGAGTAACACAGAAGATAAATGCCTATCAATCACTGTAATTATGTGATTTAGTAGTTGGGTAGGGATAGTGATAGGAGGATGGTTGGACTAGATGATCTTGTAGGTCCTTTCCAACCTTATGAACCTATGTAAATATAAAGCCTTAGCTGAGAAAGTCTTTCCTGCAAATAGGTACACAGGTACCTGGTTTTAGCTCAGACAGTGTCAGTTTTCTTTGTAGTGTCTGGTATGATTATATGTTTTGGCTTTAGGAGGAAAAACAATGTTGCCAACAGACCAATGTTTTAGTTGCTTCTGAGCAGTGCTGTATAGATTGGAGGTCATTCTGGTTTTCTAGCTTCTTGTACTGTCCTGACAGGGAAGGGGCTGAGGGGAACACAGGGAGCTGGGGGGGACAGAATGGGGACTGTACCACATACCTGAACTGGCCTTAGCATCGTGCAAAGTGAACTTACTTCAAAGGGGTGACAGGTCTGCTGGCTGATGCTTTAGGCAGGAAGGGGTTAAGCTCCACTGTATATCACCTCTTCCTCTACCACTGTACATAGCTTCATGTATTAAAGCTACTCTCAGTGAGCACCTAAGAGCTGCTGTGATGGTTTTTGTTTTGTAATCTGTCTGCAGCAAAAAACATGGCAAACCTAAAAGGTCTTGGTTTCTTCATGAATGGTTTTCCAAGCAACAACAACAAAAAAAAAGCAAACAGAAAACCAGATTAAATGTTAAAGTTTAATGTTTTCTTTTCTTTTTTTTTTTTTTAACACTGTACATGACAAATACAGCAATCCAAAGAAAAACTGTGAAGCAAATATATAACAATTTAAATAAAATGCTGCTTTCTCATAGTTCAACTCCTTCTGAAACAACATTCAATCTGTATTGGGAGGGGACTGCCTTACTCAACAGCTCCTCTTCTGGAAGAGGAGCTGTTAAATAAAGATTAAGGTTTGCTTCTGAGTCATTAGAGTTCTTGTAAATGCATTCACTTATGAATGGCTGAGGGACTTATATTTTATCCACTGGTTTGGGCCACGCACTTCAAAGGGTGGCTCATTGAAGTAAATGTGGTTACCTAGTTCTTCCAGCGGGGGCTCTGGGTCAGTGGTAGCAAACTGAGCAGCTTCCTCTATCTCCTTTCTCACTGCCACATCAATTTCCTAAATGAAGAAGGAATGCTAATTAGAAGGGAGCTCAGAAAAAGCAGCAATGTTTTGTATTTAAAAGCAATACTGAAGTACTGATCGGACTTACTTAGTGTTAAAGCTGTTTATAAAAAACAAGAAAACTGTGAAAGTTTCCTCCCTACTAAAGCAAGGATAGTACATTTAATTATCCCAGAAGAGTAAGACCTCACTGAGTGTTTTCCTTTTTGAATTCTCTTTCTGCAAAATAATGTAAGTATGCAGAGAAATGCGAGAATACTGTCAGTGTAAGACAGAGCTCAAAGCCTTACCTGCTTTCTAGCTCACGTGGACAATTTTGAATTCTAGATGTTAGTGTGACAGGAGATGTATTTGAAACACTAACACTCACACACAGAGCCCTGCACTGAGTTACACTGGGCACCCAAAAGCAAAAAGCAGTTCCAGCAGAGCACAACTGCATTAGCTGGTGTGAAACAAAACTTCACTATCACCCCAAAGATTACATTCTAATAAGAAAGCTCAAAGAACAAGTGATCCACACCCAAGATAAACATTATGTGAATGCACAAGAGCTTGCCTAAACATCTACTAAAAGCCATACCTTTAATTCTTCAACACTAGCAAGGTTATTGTTGATCATTCTGTCCTTCAGCAAAGTAATGGGATCACTTTTGCTTCTGACTTCTTGAATTTCTTCTCTAGTACGATAGCTAGGAGGAAGAAAAGCAAAGAGATGAACTTTAGTAATTCTCCTGAATAGAAGTGATGTTCTGAACATAGCTCATGTTTAGGGAAAAGGTGTGACCAAAGAATTGTCAGGAATGCAGTGAAAATCCAGCAGCATTCATTATCCAAAGCACATCCAGAACACTTCCTAGATTTCAAAGTGGACACTGAAATAAATCCAGACTTAAATATGATGTGGGTATGAAAAGGAAAGCTGCTGTAGCCAAGATGGTTACTCTTGAGGCTGTATTTCCCCTCCCTGTCTCCACTAAGGGAAGGAGCAGTGGGGGTGCTACATGACTTGACTTACCCCACGCTGTTAGATTAGGTCACACCACTTGGAGAGAGACACATTTAACAAACTCAATCAAAACTTCCAATTCACTACAAGTACCTTAACATGTCATTGGAAACATGTCTACTTTATGTACATCATTTTGAATGCCCTGGGTGGTACAATCCCCAAGTCTCTTTGGCACCTGGATGTTTGTGCCTTTTAGCAAGTGTTCCATTTGACAGGACGCTCAGCTGCTCCTTCACTTGTAGCTCACAGGATTTTTATATACTCTACAAACCCTGGAGAAGTGCACTGCTTTTCAGTCACAGCTTTCTTAGAATACACCACAAAGTCACACAGAATGCATGATTCATTAATAAAAGGCACAGAAATTGAACTTAATACTGAAAATAGAAGAAAGGATGAGTGGCCAGACTTGCCATAGTGATTTTATCACAACCTTCATGCATTTCACACTGGATTTAAACATCACATCCATGCCAGTTATGGGATTTTGACCATCAGTACTTGTTTTCAGTGAATGCTAACAGAGGGTTTCCACGGTACCTTATGCCAGGGTCACTCATACTGTGGCCGTGGTAACGGTACGTCTGCAACTCCATCACAATAGGACCCTTACAAAGAAAGAAGATACAGACAGCATTACCAGTTTGTTGTTATTGCAGTAAGTAGATGCTACAGGTGAACTGCATGAGTGATGAATGTGTTTAATTCAACTTTCTTTCTTAGTCAATTCACATAACATTATCACAACCAGCAAAACAAAACTCCTCTTAAATGAAAAAGTATGTAGCAATTATTGCTGAAAGCTTCACCTATGGTAAAGGAATGGCTACTGACTTACTTTTCCAGCTCTACAGTACTCAGCTGCAAACTTGGCTGCTTCTCGAACACAGAGAACATCCATGCCATCCACCTAAGGCACAGAATGAGTTGAATCAAAAAGAGACCACAAAACAAACTTTCAAATTCACTACTTCCATTTCATAAATATAATAGGGACTCAATCTCCAATTTTCTATTAAAAAAAATATTTAGAAATATATTTAGAAATACACAGGCATGCACATATTGTACGTGCTTGCCTCAAAACACGCTGCAGCTGTACTCACCCTGAGCCCTGGGATGAAGTCTCCTCTTTTGTAGTAGTCAGTACTGGCTGCAGCTCTTTCAACTGAGGTTCCCATTCCATACCGATTGTTCTCACAGATGAAAATACAAGGCAACTTCCACAAGGCTGCCATATTGTATGTTTCAAATATCTGGCCCTGAAAGAAAAGGAGCATGTTTTATCTGGACAGAGAGCTCATGCTTCAAGCATTAGGCTCTACTGAAAAATCATTCAGCTGCAGCTAGTAGAACTTCTGATGCACGAAGCAGTCTGAACCTAGCCCAGCCCCTCCCTGCAGCTTAGCAGGAATAAAAGACACGTTACATAAGGCAACTTTTACCTCCACTCGTGTTTCACAGAGCTTCTTAACTTTTAAACCTATTTCAGTCTCTGTGTTAGAGTAGCACAAAACACAGAATGGTTTGAGTTGGAAGGGACCCTTAAAGGCCACATGGTTTTGAAAACAGGAAGGTTAAATCAACAGTGCACTCTAAATTGCTATTTTTTTCCATCTGCCTTAATTTCTCTGCCAGTACCATGAAGATAGTTGTCTCAAAGGAAGTGGTTCAGCTGACTCGTTTTTTTAAACTGTTGTTACAACAGATTCAAAGGCAGATGTTGTCTGGGTTGCAGCTGCTATGACAGGGGAAGGTGTTCCCCTACAACCCAGCAGAAAGGCAGAGCTCACAGTTCACAAAAGGAAAACTGATTGCCCACATTCACGTTCATCCTCACAGAGCTACTCTAGACAGCATGCTTACCTGGTTGGCTGCACCATCCCCATATAGAGTCAGGCAGACTTCATTTTTCCCAAAGTATTTGCAGGCCAGCGCAATCCCAGCTCCAAGAGGAACCTACCACAGCACAGGACAAAACAACAGTTTAGAACAAGGTTAAAAGAACGTTGGAGACAGGTTGGCTGTGAAGTGTGAAGACACACTGACAATATCAGGGATGTACTCAACAGATAGACAGTAGTAACAAATGGAAATGTGTTGGTGACAATCTGTCTAGCAGCTAAAACATAAATGTTAACTAGATTCTTGGCTTGATGCAGATTGCAAATCAGCAAGCCAGAATAACAACAGATTTAATAGCCACAAAGCAATAGTAACTGCATACAAGTTCACACTGTGAAAACTGAGAAGAAATGCTAGGATGGGACACCAGCCAAATTCAACTCGTGTTCTAAAGCAGGAGTCACATATATATATATATATATACCTGGGCACCAACAATACCATTCCCACCATAAAAGTTTTTGGTATACATATGCATTGATCCTCCTTTTCCCTTCACACATCCTCCTTTTCGACCTGAAACACAAACAAGGGATTTCTTTTTTCAGAAGAAAAATACTATACAAATGGTAACATCCCATTCAAATCCTAAAGGTAATAATACTGAGACAATGTTACTGTCATCAATCTATCTCATACATCACACACAACAGCCTCTCCCCACAGAACTCACAGTTAAATGTATCACCAAACAAATAAAAGAAGCTGGGGGGAGAATGCTAATGAAAACATCACTTGAGAAGCACAGAATAAGATTTATTCATTAATTTTAGCCCCTACTTATAGTAAAGTGCTCTTGTATTTTTCCAGACACTGAAACTTCTCAGGTACTCTTCTATTTGAAATAACCAGTACGGTCTTCATTTCTCATCTATCTCATCTGTGCTATTTTAACAAATAGTGCAAGAAGTACATATAGTCCTTTTACTGACAGCTACATGTTTTTTCCCCCGTCTGTTATCCCGATGCCTCTTAGAACATTAGAGACAGGACTCATGTAATGTACTCTGGCAAATTATCGTGGTTCCTGTGTTTCATCTTTTAGGTTCTAAAGGCATTCTCAGCACAGTTTGTCCTTCTGCTACTCCAGAACCAAACTGCAGTCAACTGGTTTATTTCTCCCTGTATTTTTGCAGCACTTAAACCTTTTTACGTTTTCAATGCAGCTGCTTTTTATTACAGAACACTGATCACACGCAATCTTCATTCTGCCACGTCACTAAATTACTTCTGGATGCCCAGCATACCCCGTGCATCAAAATCAGTTTGAACTTTAGAAAAAAAGCCCTGATGCTCGTACAGTAGCACAAGAATCCCCACCTTACTTAGCACAAACCTGTAAGTTCAGCGAGTATTTCTCGAACAGGAACGCCTCGAGCATAGGTAAAACCATGAGCCCTGTATGCTGTTATCACGTGGTCTGTAGGCTTTATGGCAACTTCAAGCCCTACGCAGCAAGCCTCCTGTCACAAATGGAAAGAGAGTTCAGCAACAAAGAGGAGTGCACGATTTCCACTGCAGTCCCCCACACAAGAAATAAAGCAGGAAACAGGAAAAGCACAGACACAGCAGAGTGCCTTAAAGCCCAAGGAGGTCTAGGCCTGTATTTGCAGAACCTGGAGCTACAGTAGCCTCAGGCTCTATGTTCCAACCTGTCCTGTGTGCAACCACCACAATTAGGCAAGAAGAAAATGAAGTGGTGAAAGGAACTGCAGATTTCTTCTATGCTCGTCTCCCAGATGAAATATCCACATTTTTGATGATGATGTGACCCTCTGAATGCATTTAACTGAGTTTGCTACTATTGTTCATTCCTCCTGTTCAGCTGAAACTGCAGCTGCACATTGCCTTCCCTCTCCTCCTATTGCTGTCCCAAGAAATCAGGGATTCCTCTGTGTCCTTAAACCCTGTTTGTAGGAAAACAATGACCCAAATCACAGACCTGCCACAGCTTCAGATATCGTGCAAGATAGTCAGTTCTAGATTTACTCCCTCATCTATTCAAATCCCTAAATTAAATAGGGTGAGACGATATAAAAATGTCTCTGGGAGAAGAGGGGGAAAGAGTCTCACCTGACCATCATATAAATGACAGAAGCCACGAATAATCTTCTGCTTGTACAGCTGGTCAGACTTCAGCTCCATGCGCCGTATGGTCTGCATAGTCTTGTAGTAATGGAGCCCCTCATCCCGAGTCAGCACTGCTGTGGTAGGAGGGCCTTCTTCCAGGCGATGGAGGTCACACGGCTGTAAAGTCAAACAAGCAGTTACTCCTTGACACTCGATCCTGTTTATCAATAGCATAGAATGTGAGTGTTAAGCATTCAGCTCCTTTACCTTAATTTCAAATGTTGCTTCGTTTGCAAAGTCTGCATAGTTACGTGATGCTACCATCACTCGAGAGGCCTTCAAAAGAAAAGCAAAGTATGAGCAATACTGACATAATTATCATGCAGAAACAGATGAAGTTGACTATAAGAAGCATCAAAATCACAAAAAATATGTATTTTTCCCTTCAGCTGACAGATT